>NC_067399.1:599047491-601447491 GCF_016432865.1 Antechinus flavipes
TACTATGTGCTTATGTATTTTAAGCAATTGCAAGAATCATTGGATTTCTTGAGATGAAAGATTGTTGATGAGACTTTTGCAGTAGTTAAATTTTCATGTTGATTCATGTTATTTGTTACATTACCACTAGCCTGTGTTATATTGCTGTGTGCTTTTGTAAATTATGTATAATGCCTCCCATATTGATGGATTTATGTATACCATGTATATCTGTTACAAAGTTCTGGCCCATATTGATGGATTTATGTGTACCCCCTCAGGAACCCCCTATGTTTTAAAACAAAAGAAAGGGGGAGATGTTGGAATCCTTACTAACTGCTAAGTATTATTTAGAGTTGATCTAATCTTACAAAAAGATGTTTTGGGCAGAACCTGAAACAAGGTACTAAGTAGAACTACCCATAATCCCTCTCTCTAGAAGGAGCATAAATAGGCCAATGGGCCAGTCGGAGAGTTAGAGAGAGGAAGACGCTACAAGTTGAGATTTCACCGGAATGACATGAAGACTGGAGCTGGCTGGAGGCTGAAGACAGCAGAGGCAGAGGCTGAAGGACCAGACCTTTGGATTTAAAGACATTTGGAGAGAGCTCTTGGAACCAAGCAGAGAGATAGGCCTCTAAGCTAACCGGGCTATATTGGGATAATAAAAGATCTGAACTTTTATCACCTGGCTGCGTTTTGAGAAGAAAAAGCTCACTACATGTTTCTATGACAACACACTATAATACCACTGTACTTCCACAGCAACTCAAATCTTGTAATTTACATACCCATCTTGCAGGTACATTTCTGTTATCTTTTTCCATCCTCTTAGTTCTTATTCAGATCTTCCTCCTCATCCCTTCCCAGTCCCAGATATTCATCATCCATCCCAGGGCAAAAAAGGCCCCTGGAAGATGTGCCCTGTGACACTTGTCTCCCCCAGTCTTATTCCTTATACTCCTTCCTAGCAGGTCATTGATAGGCCCTATTCCACTCTGTCAGAAGGAACTTAGAATTCTGTTTTACTCAAACCCCTTCTTAATGGTGATGGGTAGGAGGACCCTTTCGACATCTCCCTTACAAGAATGAATGTGGCTAATCCTTTACTCATCAATTCTCCTGCTAATGCACCCTGGGCTTTTCCATCACTCCTTCATTCTTAAGACTTCTAAACCTTTCCTTTCTCCTTACATTTGAAGTCTCTTATATCTGTTGTTTCCTCCAAGTAAAGGGTGGATTCAGGAGCTAGGACAGTTCTATTACATTTTGCTATTTATATCCACAATACTTAGTGTTTAGTATTAGCACTTAATACATGCTTTTTCATTCATTCATTCACACATGCATTAGAGCTGTTGTTTGGCCCCTCATCTGAATTATTGAACTTGGCTAAATGATATGATGAGATAGAAAAGAACACCATGCTCATAAGCAATAGAGGTAGATTATTGGTTATATAATCTTAGGCAAGTATACTTCTTTCTAACCCTCAGTTCCCTCTACCACAAAAGAGAGGTAACAATAGTACTCGTACTAACTCAGAAAGTTATTGTAAGGATCAAATAAAATGATAAACTCAATCTAATTAAAGGGTGAGACCTCTAGACATAAACTAACATGATAAAATCCAATAAAAATCTGGCTAAAATGAAAATTAGATTTTGTCATTTTTCATTTCCTTTTGTTTTTGCCAAGTTTTCAGTTCATCTTTCAACTGATTTGATGTCATGGAGATACAGCTTTAAGTGTCGCATTGATTGATACTTTCCCTTTCTTCTGAGCCCAAGTATGTGAGGAGGGAAAAATGATTTCTGTTGTCTGGGGGAGGTTCCTCATCTCACCCCCTTTGTAATCCTTCCAGACTCTGAAGCTTTGCTCAGCAGGCTCATTGATTTCCTGCCTTTCTAAGGAGATTTTAGAAGCTAACCTTTTCCACCCTGATTTCCAGTATGTAGCAGTTCATGCTAGGAATAAGCAGTCAGGAGTTCCAAGGTGGAATCATGCCAGTATTCTGAGCCCAGTGCCCTTCTCTGTCATAGGCCAAGAAAGCTGTGAGTAAAACTCTACCACAGCTAAAGAAAGGCAGCCAATGGATGGATGGATTACAGGGATGGAGAGGGATGACGGCTGCTAAATTCACCATTTCATAGTCTTAGAAACTCAGAGGTGGGAGAAACCTCATTATCTTGCCAGAGGTCATTGGACATTGGATAAGAGAAGAGAAAGGGAGGAAGGAGATATGACAGCAGTCTTTAAGTATTTGAAGAATTATTACATGAAGAGGGATTAGATGTATTCATCTTGGTGTCAGAAAAGCAAATTAAGAGCTATGGATGGAAGCTGCAAAAAAAGGTAAATTTAAGCCTGAAATCAGAAAATTTTTCTTAAGCATCAGAGCTGTTCCAAAATAGAACAAGGTGGTGGGTTTGTGCTTCTCGTTGGAGGTCTCTGAGCAAAGGCTGAATAACCACTTGTGTTGGAAAGGTAAGAGTTGTCCAAATGGAGATTTAACTAGATGATTTCTTAGGTTCCTTGAAATTCTGAATCTGTTGTTCTATTTAACACCTAACTAAAGCAAGACTCTCTTCTGTTGCATCCCTGACAAGTAAGCATCCTGGTTTTTCTTGAAAAATGTGCAAAGACAAGAAATTTAATACTGGAGAAAGCTGGGAACTGATTATGCTCCTCAAAATTACTTTCTATTTTACCTGTGGAAGGTAGATCACAGATCGCCAACCTTTGCCACATCAGGGAGAGAAGGAAGTCGAAGTATTGGAGCAGAAAGGAAGCAGCTGTTGCTCATAGCCTTAATAATACATCAACCTCTCATCCCAGTCTGTGGCTGCCTGTTAGGAAATCCCAAGGCTATAAGCTGATCTTCTGAACCAATGTTCCCACTATTGCTTTAGAACTGATCATATTGATGGGCAGAGAGTGAGAATTGCCATTGGATAATACAGGCATTTTCCCAAACTGGCCAAACAATCATATCTGGATGGCTCTTGAGTTGAATTAGGAATATTCACAAATAGTCCCTTGGGTTCAGTTCTTCTGGCTGCAGTTTAACTTCCTATTTTTTTCTACCAGTGAAATGATCAGTAATCAGAATTCTGCAACCCCAAAGTTCCAAGGTCAAGTTGACAATAAATTATAATATGATTAATTGAATTCACTTCAATAAGCATTATTTATTAAGGGTCTAGTATGTCAAGGAAACCAGAGGGATATAAAGATAAAGAAGACTGGTCCCTGGCCTCCGGGAATTTATAATGTAGGAGAGGAGATAAGACATCTCACAAATGGCTATGCTAAGTACAATGAAGAGCCATCAAATGCTATCAGATTCAAGGAAGGAGGGAAGATTTCTAACAGAGGGGAGGGGAGAAAATCACAAAAGGTTCTTTATGGACATAGTGAAAACTGAGCTGAGCTTTGAAGGAAGGGAAAGATTTTAAGAGGCAGAAGTTGAAGGGAGACCAGTGCAGACATGGGAGATGTCATGAGCAAAGGTGAAGACTGAAGGGAGGGCAGGTTGAGGTTGGACTATCAGTCCAGTCTAACTGGAACATAGGTAAACATTTGTCCATTAGAGATTCACATCTCTTTGTGGTTCTGAGATTTTTCCAGATTTGTAACAGTTCCTGGCTGCCTGTTTCATTTCACAAAATAGTAACTTATTATGCTGGGCTGCATTAGAAAGCACTTACTCCTTTTAGCAATTTAAAATTCAAAGGGAAACACATTCATGGTTTTATTCATAAAAATTAAAAAAAAAAAACAAACCAGAGACACGAACAAAGAAGGTGGGGAGAGGAGATCTTGTGAATCTTGGGTGTTTATTAATGCGTGTGATTAGTGAAGTGGAGAGGAAGCGGGTTTTATGTATTTCAGTCCATCATGACTGTGAAATTGAACTGTAAATGGTACCTAGGGTGGCCAGGTGGAATAGACACCATGCAGGGAGTTAATGGAAATGTAGAGAGCTTTTCTTTTTAACAAAGTACTCGAGCAATTATCCCAGCACACCCGTGGTGAAGTGAGATAAAGTTAGCCTCCCTCCACAAAGGCTGTTAATGGCAAAATAAATTCGCTGAATTCACTGACAGCCATTTGGAGCCCCCTGATTCCCCTTTGGTACCTATTAGTGGCAAAGGACAGCATTTGGGGGCCTCAACCCGGGCTGGGATGAAGAAGAGATGATTGGTAAGGGGTGGGATAGGGCCTGTGCTAATGACTATATCCAGGTGGTTCTTTTAGGATTTAGCTGCTAGAATGAGGGCATGGAGCAGTGTTTTTAAGAGGAAGTAGGGGTAAGGACATAGGGCAGTTTCCTGTATTGGTCAGACCATTGTGCTAAGTTATAGGTATCACATTTTTAATAGAAGCCTCCAAACAAGGGTGAGCAGGTTGAGATACATATATAGAGAGAGAAACAGAGAGAGAGAGAGAGAGAGAGAGATACATATCTCTCTCTCTCTCTCTCTCTCTCTCTCTCTCTCTCTGATTATATGTATATATATAATCTATTGAGGGAGTAGGATTATTTAGCCTGAAGAAAAGAGGACTGGGGGAAAATGTGATAGGTCTCTCCCCATTATTTAAGGTGACATGGAAATGGAAATGATTCTGCTCAGTCACAGGTCTAACCAGATCACCTTCCTGTCCAAAAAGCCCTAGTGGTCCCCTATTACTTCTAGGGCCAAACACACACTCTCCTAATTTGACATTTAACGCCAGACCTATGACTTGTTCTTTTTGTCTCTACAGGACTGACTAGGACCAAGGAGAGAGACAAGAGGGAGAAAAAGAGGAGATTATAAGGAGAGAAATTTGAATGCAATATAAGAAAGTACTTTCTCATAACAAAAGTTAAATTCCAACAATGGGATTAGGTATCTTCAAAAAAGAGCGAGACTCACATCACTCCTCATTTTTAGGCAGGAAAACAAAAGCATAACGTTATGGAAAAACACTCCTCAAATCTCTTCTCATTCTAGCATTCTATGATTTTATTTAGTAACTTGATCCTAAACGGACCAAGTAATTTCCAGCTAAGAAGGACAGTCTTTCAGCTGGAAACCTTAGGATTGTCAGATGTGTCATGCACTAAGTTCTCCTTGTCCCCTCCTCTTCACTGCTCCCTATGTTCTTAGCCAATGGCTCTTGATCTACCAGTAGCACTTCAGTCTCCAAACCTTCTCCTAGCACAAATCATCACTCCTGGACTAGTTATCCATGTTCCATCTATTTCAGGAAGCCCTCTCTGATAAGAATAGTCAAAAACATCTACTTCAGGATGTGTACAACTCCTGACTGGTCTTTCACTACCTTTCCCTGAATGCTTTAGGTACGTCATTCTTGAATGGGATAAATGTACATCTTACCCATCTTTGTTCATCTCATCATTAACTGGGAGGAACCTTGAGTCATCCTGAGGATTCAGTGCAGCAAGGTGTAGTGGACAAGAGTTCTGAATTTGGTGTCCGTAAATCTGAATTCAGATCTCACCTAACCCAACCTCTCCAGGTCTCAGTTTTCTCATCTGTAAGAAGGGTTTGGTCTAGTCGACTGTGAAGATCCTTTCCAGTTCTAAAGCTTTATGATCCTTCTCCTTCAGGTTGAGAAGAAAGTCCAGAGAATCAAAGAGCTTTGACCCATGTTACAGAGAGAGTTAGGAACCAAGCTGGGACTGGAAAGTTGACTTCATTTTCCCCATGAATTGTGGGAGGGAAGAGATTGGGTCTAACTTGTTCTGTAGGGTTCCCTACTTAGTAAGTGATTTAGGCTATTGGTGACAACTTCTGGTTCCTTTTATTTTCTATCTCACTACTAGAACCATCTTTGTTTCTAAAGGTCCCTTACATATAATGACTGAGGTTTTGTTATATGGCATCCATCAAGCACATATAGTAGTCTTTGCTTTGAGGTCAAAGTTGAGTTTGAGAGTAGGATGCCTTCCTACAGAGGTGGAAAAACACTGAGCCCAAGAAAGAAAATTCAGATTCTTTGCACAGACTCAGGAGGACTTTCAAAGGGGGTAATGAGGCTTCTTAATAGTTTCCCATGGGAAGAAAGAAACCTATGACCTCTCCGTTTATGTTCATTAAAAATGCGGGTATATTTCAGTTTGTGACCTTCTGGGTGAAGCTCAGAGAGATTATGTGAATCAGATCACGTTCTCTTTTTAAGGAAATTTCCTTACACTGGTCCTTTGGTCCTCAAGAAAAACTCTACAGGTTCTATTTGGGTCTTTCAGGAAACTCAAAGTAAAAAAAAAAAAAAATCATATTCAAGTTGTGCTTCCCTTCCCTCAGCCCAAAGAAACAATTTCTATCAAGCTGGAAATTTTGATTCACAAAACTTCCAGCCAAACTTCTATGGATCCTGGCTTCGGACAGCCCCATTTAAGAGGCAGAGGTTGAGGAGGGAGGGTATAACCTGGACTTCTGCCTAAAAATTATAAATTCTGAGTCCTGAAAAATGTCATTTAGTCGATAGCTTTGAGCCATTTTAATCTGGCTTCAGTGATTTAGCTGGTTTGCTTCAGCCCTACCTTCATCCCCATCCTAATCCCCATTATTGACCTTCTATATAGGTCTTGGCCTGCTGTAATCTCCCCAACCTCCACTAAAACTGACCCCCCTAGTGTGAAGACTCTTTGGTTTGGGCCAGGAGCTCATACTTTGACCATCTTTTCCAACTCCCCTCCCTTTTGTGATAAACAGTTCCAGGACTGCTAACCCTTGAGTAGCAAATCCCTGTTGGTTTGATAGGAGGCTGGAAGTTCTGAGTTCAAATCTAGTCTTGGATACTTAATAACTGTATGACTGAGCAAGTCATTTAACCCATCTGCCTTATTTTTCTCATCTGTAAAATGAAAATAATAGAAACCAAGATTGTGAGACACAAATAAGATAATTGTAAAGAATTCAACACAGTGACTGACATATCATAAGTGCTATATAAATATTACATGTTAGTATATGTTATATGTGTATATTTTATTATTATTAAAATGCTTTGTAAAACTTTAAGTGCTATATAAATGTTGTTGTTTGATGTTGTTATTGTTATTATCCCTTGCCCTTGAGATGTAATGAATGAGTGAATGAAAAGAAAAGCACTTAATATATGATAAACACTGAGCTAAGTATTAGAGATACCATTAAAAAGAAAGAGAAAAATAGTTTCTGCCCTCAAGAAACCTACATTTTAACAGGGGAGACAAAGAACATTGGTGAAAGATTCCCTGAAAAAGAAATATTGTTCTGGGCAAGGGTCATATTCATACTAAAACACCAGGTTCCCTGTTTTGATACCAACTAGTTGTTCAACAAAACTTCCTATATCAGGTGGTCACTCTTCCCTGAGCAGGACAGGAATAATGAAAGATTTCCAGAGGTTAAGAACTTTTTCAATATAGGTGCAGGAGGCTAAGGGAAGCCTCTACTCTTGGGGAAATCTCTGAGGCAAAAGTTTGTAACCACACAGAAAAGTCCTATCACTTAAGACTCACACCCCAGGATTCAAAACCACAGAACATCAGAGTTATATAGGACCTTAAAGATCATCAATTCAAACTTCTTTTTATAGATGAGGAACCTGAGCCTTAGTGAGGGAAAATTAATTGGTCAAAATCACATGACTAGGTAATACAGAAATGGGACTAGAACTTAAATCCCATGATAATCTGTGAAGACCAAGTTAGTACCCTGGATGCCTTAGAATCAGCCAGAGTCAGGATAAGCAAAAGTCCTTGGTCTTTATTCTTGGTCATTAGGGGTAGAAGTGAAGGGAATGGACACAGGAATCTCCACACCTTCTTTCTTTTCCTCTACTGCCAAAGTGACCCTGGCTTGTCTTACTCCATCCCCTAATCCTTCCCACAATTCTCTGTATACACCAAAAAATCCAGCCAGCACAGAATAGTGGGAAGGGCCATTTTCCAAGCATATGCTAATAGAGTATTGTCCAATCAGTAATTAGCCTTAAGTACTCAGTTGTCCAACCCCAGTGCATCAATTCAGAGTTTCAGCCCTTTACAATAATCGGCCCATTGTGTTTTTCACTGTATCATGTTGCTGTCAACCATAAAGATCTCTCTAAACTGACCATCCAAGAGGAGTCAGACAGACAGACAGAAATCTCAAGAGTCATTCAATGACCATGGACAAGAGAACCTCATCCCCAAGTCTTCATAATATACCTGCATATATTCTGACTATGCATCTGAAGTCTCGAAAATTGGACATAGGATAGAGAAAAAGATTTAATAATGAAGAAATCTGTTTTTCAAAAATATAAGAAAAAATGAGAGAATTCAACTTCTAAGCCTTTTTTTTTTTTCCACACTAGAGATGTTTGCATAGGATTGATAATTTGTTTGAGTTCTTTGCTTTATCTTTGTTTGACTTTTGATCTATCAGCCACAATTTAGCCCTTGGAATCTCCTTAAGTTATCACAAAACCCAGGATGAAAATCAGTGGGGTGTACCTATCAAGAACTAAAGGGAAGCCAATGAGAGAGCTCAAAGCTCTGAAAGCTAATGATTATGAATGGATTGGTGTTCTTCAGAGTGAAGAGCAAATATTTCGCAACTTGCTTTTAATAAAAAGAGAAAGTTACTCAGAATATTTACCTTGACTGTACTGTGTTCATAGATCAGGGAGATCTGTGGGTTTCAATCTTCTCTTATTTAATTACAATGAGATGAGATGAGATCAAACTGGCTGTTACAGGAAGCCAGAACAAGGCTGTAAGAAATGTGGAGTAGGAGACCCGGCAGTGCAATCTCATTTCTACCCCAGATCAAAGTGGTTCCAACCTTGAAGGTGGAAATATTTATTCAGGTTCTTAATAAAGATTGCAGCTGAGGAATTTTTTTTAAGCTAAGATACCATCAAACCAGCATCTCATTTTGTAGGTTCTTCAATTTATTGAGCATAAAGCTGAAAAGGTCCTTAAGGGTTATTTAGTCTACTTAGATCCTGCATTTTACAGATAAGTAAACTGAATCCTAGAAAAGTAAAATTATTTTCCACATTTTCACAGGTTTATAGGGCTTAGATTAGAGCTGGAATCAGAATCCAGGTCCTCTGATTTCAAATCTAGTGCTCTTGCCATCCTACCATACTGCCTGATACTCTCTACTCTTTACCTCACCTGTACTTTACTTTAGCAAGGCTAAGTGGATAATTGGAGCTGGACCAGTCACTTTACCCACATTTACAAGACTCAGTTTTCACTCAGTATCCCAGATGCATTCTGAAGGTCTTACTTGTGAATGGATGAATTCATTCATTAAAAAAAATTTTTTTATTAAGTGTTTATTTTGAATGAGAATTCCAGTTTCTCCTGGGAACATTTCTTTAAGACACAGGGGAAGGTTTGGCTATTGTGGTCCTTCTTGTTTTCAATAACTATGAAATAACTTCATGTATTTGGTTTTGACTTTAGCTTTCCAGTGGCCATTTTTCACATGTGTCTGTACTGTTTGGATCAGTCTGCTACCCTCACTATCTGACTCTAGTCATCTTGGTTCCGGCTTTTATTTCTTCTTCTGTCGGCTCCCTTGGATTTAATGTTTCTGGCTCCCTCCCAATTTCTGCCTTTTATTCCTCCCATTGATATATTCAACTTTCACTAGCATCTTTCAAGAACTCCTTTGAAGCCTGATCTCAGCTGTGGCGGCTGGCCCCTTGAGAGAAGCTCTGTTATCACCTAAATAATATAATTCTGGGTGTTGGGGAGCATGAAAGTGAAAACCCCAAACTAACTCTCCCTCTCCTGTTTCTTGTTCTTCTGTTATAATCATGTCCTCGTAGGCTTCTCACCTTGGAAAATCTCTCCATCCTGAAGCCTAGTCATACTGGAAGATCCTCCACCCCTACAATACTTTGATCTGATCACTCAGTTTCTCTCTATTGTAAGGAAGGGTCCACACCGGGCATGCTTACAGCTTCATTCCTCTCCTTCATCCTATTCTTTTTTATTTCTTTCTCCATCATGCCTTCTCCCTTCCCCCATTTCAGCTTCCTTTTAATTAGAATATAAACTCCTTAAGGGTAGGGACTATCTAGCTTTTTGCTTCTATTTTTATCTCTAGAATTTAATAAAATTCCTGACACCTATTAAGTGCTGCTTAACTGCTGTTGACTATAACCCTTTTTACATTCTGCTTTGCTACAATAGAAACTGAAAACTTTAGGAAATCAGCATTTTCATCACTGCCACCAATTGAAGACAAGGATTTCAGAAGAGAAAAATATTTGTGAAATGAAAAGCTAAGATCTGGTTTGTTGCACCACAATTAAATACATAACATTATAATGATTCCTGACCAGGGATGGAGTGTAACTAACAAAAGTTGGTAAGACTATTTGCCTAGAATCATACAAATCTAATCAAAATCTCTTTAAATTTAAAAAGGGGAAAAGAAAAATGTCCACAATATTAATCCCTGTAGAGATTAGCTATAATATAGAAAGAAGGAGAAATTCATAGGAGAAAAAATATTTAAAAGATGGCTCTGCAAATGAAACACAAATCATCAGGGTCTATATTCAAATACACAAAGTATGGGTAATAAGGAAAGTGAACTAAATATACTAACATGAGGAATCAAATTTGACAGCAAAGCTTTATCATTGATAGCTGGTACAACTAGAAAGGGCATAATTCTGAAGGGTATACCATGCCTAAAAGTAAGAGAATATGTGTAAAGGAAAGAGTAGAATAGTATTGTGTAATAAATTATATTCATGTGGTCAAATCCAGGAATCAGAGAGAAACTTGATAACAATGACTGATATTTATACATCATTTTAAGGTTTGTAAAGTATTACATGTACATATATATGATTATATAATCATTTTGATTTTTATAAACACCCTTGTGAAGTCAATGCTATTATTTCCACTTTACAACTGAGGAAACTGAGGCTCAGAAAGATTAAAGATTGCCCAAAGCCATACAGTTAGTGTCAGTGAAAGAAATAAAACCCAAGTATTTCTGATTCCAAGACCAGAATTTATTTTACTTTGCCATGACTACTATTATGATTGGAAGACCACTGGGACAGGAAAAACAAAGTGATAAGTAATTTGGGAAACAGATTTTTACAAGCCTAACACAGATGATATAGTAGTGATGGGGGACTGCAAGTATCTTCTGGAGCCTTCTCTTAGCCAAAAGCAGAGCAGCCAATAATTTTTTTGGCTTTTCTTAATGATAATTGGATTGTTCTGAGATAAAGAGACAAAGGGAACTGCAATTCTGGATTTGCTTCACACCACCAAAGAAGAACTGGTCACCAGAGAGGAAACTTTGTAGGATATGTCCATCCTCTCTTAAATTTATGATAGAGATTGAAAGAAAAGCCAGGCTTAGTCTGACATGAAGTCTTAGATTTAAGGAAAACAGATTTTAAAGGGTTCATATAAAGGATAGATAGGATCCAGCAGACTAAAATCATACAGGGAAAGTCAGTCCAGGAAAGATGGAAAACTCTCAAAAATTAAGTTCTGAAGAAACAATTCCAAGGGGGAAGACAATTCATAGTTATCTTAAGAGTGATGGGGAGGGGCAATTAGCTCAATCAACTTAGATTTCATTTATTTAAAAACCAATAGATTGACATATTTTGTTTTAATTCAACAGACACTTCTTAAGAAACACTCAAACAAATCTCTTTATAAACTACTTTCTCTGAAAAAAAAAGTCTGTTATTTCTTAACAGAAAAGAAGCATGCATCCTTTGGCACCATATTATTAGTATTGACAGTTCTTATTTAACCAGAGTTTTATCTTTTAATTAACTTAATTAATGGTGCTGATTGTTCTTTGGGCTCTAGTTTTCTTGCTTTGCATTGTCTTGTTTAAATCTTTCCATATTTCTCTGAATTCTTCATACTCTTCATTCCTTTGTCTTTTTTTTTTCAGTTTAGACATGTGATTTCATGAGTGTAAGAAACTCCCAGTTCTGACAATCCCTCTAGAAATGCAGGTGTCAAGTATTCTGCACCTTGTTGTCTTGGATGGTTGCCTGCAGCAATGAAGGTTTGAATGACTTGCCATGGCTGACATGCTAAGCGCTGGTCAAAGGCAGGACTTGAAACTGGATTTACCGGACTCCAAGGGAGGTTTTTTATTTATTATTCTTCAAGATTTTTCCATGTCTTACTTGCAGTGCAGTAAAAATAATATTAAATTAATAGACTATAAATTGTCCAGTCATTTCTCAATTGTTGAACACATTTTTTTTTTGTTTTTTAGCTTTTAGTTATCACAAATAATACTGCTAAGAACATTTCTATAAATATGCTCTTTTTTCTTTGTTGATAAACCCCTTAGGATGTAATCCCAGTAGTGGGATTTCTGGGTCAAAGAATATGAATGATTAAGTAACTTTTCTTGCCTAATCCCAAATTGTTTTCCAGAATGGTTGAACAACTCTGCCAGCAGTGTATTATTATGGCAATTTTCCCACAGTTCCTTCAGGAATGAGTTTTCCTGGATTTATTTGTTTATTTTAGTGTTTTCCCTGTTTTGATGGCTATGCATCCATGTGTTTTTAATTTGCGCTCTAATTGTTAATCATTTGGAACCCTTCAGGTAGTTATTAATAATTTACATTTCTTCTTTGGAGAACTATTTGTTTAGAACATTCCTCAATATAAATTGTCAAATGATCCAGTCATATATTTGTCTCAGTTTCCCATAGATTTTATATGTCAGATTTAGACCAGACTAATTATTATAAAGATTTTTCCTAGATTGTATCTTTCTCCTCAATCTTATTACAGTGATTTTATTTGTGCAGTAGTTCATTGATTTTATGTGAGATTGTCTATTTCATCTTTTTAAAAATGTTTATGACTTGTATGATCACAAATTTTTCCCCTATTAACAATTATAAAAAATAAAACCTTGCATTCCACTCTACTCTTTTCTTTTTGTGACTATGTATTTAGATAATTTATCCATTTGAAACTTATTACATTATATAAGCTGTAAAACACTGATTTAAACCTCCCCTCCCTTTTGGTCAAATTGTTTTCCAGTTTTCCTAGCAAACAAATAAAGAGCCCCTTCCCTACTAGATTGTGTTCTGGGATTTTCCTGGTTATGAGATTTCTGTGTGCATTAATTTCTAGGTCTTGATTTTTCTAGTCTATTCCATTGGTCTACATTCCTACTTTTTAATCCAGTATCAGTTTAGATAATTGCTTTGTGTGTAATTTGAGATGTGACAGAGCCAACTTTCTCTAATAGCTACTTTTACTTATTATATCCCTTCACATTCTTGACTTTTCAATTTTTCAAATGAATCTTGTTATTATTTTGAATGATTCTATGAAATATCCCTTTTTTCTGCTACTACAATAAATCTATAGAATAACTTGGATAGTGAACATCATTTTTTCATTAGTGGCACAGCCCATCCATGGACATTGATTATCTCTCCAAGTCTTTAGGTATTCATTTACATTGACCAAGAATATCTATAATGAGAGGCAGGATGGTGTGATAGGAAAATATATTAAATTTGGAATAAGATAGCCTAAGATTATATTCCAGATCTATCACTTTATGGCTATGTGACTTTGAACAATGCTCTTCAATTCTTATACCTTAGGTTCCTCAGTTTACAAAATGGAATAATAATATATCGCTGCCTACCTTATAAAATTGTTTTGGGTAAATCACATAGTAAAACATAAAGTGTACATATGTATATATATATATATATATATGAGTTGTTATCATTGAAATAATATTTTTGGACAGGACCTGTGACTTTATCCATGTAAGTAATTCTCCATGAGAAAACTCGCTCCATTGATGTTAGCCCCCGCTAACTTAGAGGCAATTTTTTTTAGCTCTTTAAAGATTGCAAAATTCTTTATATTAAATCTCATTCGATCCTCAGAACAACCCTGGGCCTTGGTGTTATTATTATCCTCATTTTATTTATAAGGAAACTGGTACTGGAGAAGGTTACGTGACTTGTCCAAAGTTACTCAGCTAGCTAAGTTAGGTTGTGAAGCAGGATGATGAATTGCGGTCTTTGTGACTCTACTCCACATCTAATGTATCACTTCACTGCCCCAACTTATATTTTAGGAATTGCTTAGATGGCTTAAAAATTGAGTCCCTTGCCCTAGCTCCAAAGCCATTCCAGATCCTGATCCTGAAGCTAACTTCTCACTCATCAGCTGCCACTAATAATAATATCATGCCGGGGTATTATGATATCTTGGCTCAGAAGGTTCGTGTTGAATTCAGGGGAGGCACTCTGTATATATTCATGAGAGCACAATCTAAATGGATCCATCCATCTGTAAGTAGAGCAAACTCCTTCTATGTGAAAGAGACACGAATCATATTTTTAAAGGATCCACTTCACCCTATTTAATTATTAAGTTTATTTTCTAACATTTTCATAACTAGGGGATGCAAGTCCTTTGGAGCTTATCTCAGGAGTCTTCCCAGGACATTGCACTTAATGAGGTTTATAATTCAATAGAACTACATCTGCATTTTTAATTATGCCTAACATTTAATCTTCATTGCACCACTTGAATTGGAAGACCTAAAATTAAGGCGGCTGTAGTCTAATTGGATAGTAAACAGGCATGACATTTGGTGCAAACTGTATGCATGTAATTAGGGTAGCCGACACAGTTACCATTTGACTTGATAGAACAAATATTGTCAATGGCTCTCCAGACTATAAGAGTTTATTGTGTTAAATGATTCTAATATGGAATCATAGGATATCTGGATCTGGAAAGGTGCCCAGGGATGCTCTCTGATTGGTTTTCTTTTAATTCTCTGGAGCAGCTTTTTGAAAATTCATTTCTCCTCAAGACCCTTATGCTATCTCCAATCACCCTTCTCTGACTTAGCATGTGATCCCACTTCCTATTTCATTAAACAGATTGAGTCAATCAGCCCAAGGACTCTTTTTAAAAAATCATCCTTAACACTTCAAAATCTCCATGTTTTTATCTTGTCCCTTCTACTTAAATCCAATATCTAAAAAAGAGGAGGCATTTCTCCTTGGCCAGGATAAGCCTCCTTCTGCCCTCTATTCCAGAGTCTATTCCAGAACCATCACACCTTTCATATTTTCCTCACTCATCCTCAATTTATCTCTTTTTACTGTTTCCTTCCCTTGTCTACAAAAGTATTCCATTCTGCATTGTACTAAAATAAATAAATAAATGTTTAAAATCCATTTTCTCTTTGACTTTGTTATCCCCCCTCAAATAATCACTTTATGTCTTTCCTTTCCCTTTCTCCTAAATTTCTAAAGAAAATAAAAGATATTTTTACTCAGAAACTTTATTGTTAACCTTTTGTGATCTGGCTTTTACATAACCATCACTTTGGTTCAGGCCTTTATCACTTTCCACCAAGTCTAATGACACAGGTTTCTAATTGGCCTCCTGGCCATTAGTCTCTTTCCATTCCAAATGATCTTCTAATCAGCTTCCAGAATGATTCTTCTAAAGAGTAGGTCTGATCATGTCATCCCCTAACTCAGATAAACACCAATAGTTCCCTAATATCCAAAGATCAATTATAAAGTCTATTTTTTGGTATTAAAAGTTTTTTCTTTAATAATTTGATCCCTTCCTATCTTTTTAGTCTTCTTACATTTTATTTCCCTTTGGATAGTAAATGACCCATGAATACTGACCAGCTTGATGGTTTTTTCAAATTATTTGCATCCCACATCTCTATGTCTTTGTACTGATGGTTCCCCAGTCCTGGAATACTCTTGTCTCCTCAATCCCGATTCTTAGAATCTTTAAGACTTTTAGAGTCTTTCAAGACTCAGGTGGAGAATCACCTTCCCCAGGAAGGTTCTGCCCTCCTCTTCCCATCCCCACACACATAATATACAACCCCAGCTGCTGGGTCCTTTCTCTCTCAGGTTACCATTCATCCACTCTGTGCATTACCTTCCATGTTGGCTCTCCCATTAAAAAGCGAATGCCTTGAAGGTAGGGAATATTTTTACATTTCTCTCTACCCTCAGAGCTTAGCATAGGGTCTAGCACACAGTAAGCCTTTAACAAATGCTTTCTCAATTTTTAAAAATTCTTTGTTATAAACTATTAATTACTTATTATTACTATTATAAGCTTTGAAATGGTAAGGAGGAAGACATGAAAAATATTGGTAATAGGAAAACAGGATCTATCAATAAAAATTTACTTTTTAAAAGTTAATTTGAAGGTACCATTTCTACTGTTTGCCCCGGGTACCAGAATTGCCAGTTCTGACTCTCACCAGCCTTGCCACACTCCTCTGGATGAAATTGTACCTCAATCCCCTTCTAAAAATGAGGTCAGTCGAATGAAACACAAAACTCAAGTGTGGTCTGACCAGGAAGGAAACCAGTGATTCATTTTGTAATTGGGCCAAATTCTGAATGCCAGAACCTCCAAGAAAGTAACTTTCTTTAGCAGCCCCACCTGCAAAAATGGGGAAAAAAATGTGTCATCTTGTACCTGGGTGGTTTGGGGTTTAATTCCAAGCCATTTTCTAACCACCCCTGGGAACACCAATAAAAACTATCTCTTACAAAGGTCAGAGGTTCTTTATACAGATCATTTTGTAGTCTAGGCAATGATTTACCTCTCTCACACTCCTAAGCAAATGACATTCAGATACAAATGGGATTTCCCAAATATATGAACCTGTCTCTGCTTGTCACTTCCCTGGCTGTGATTCACTGTGTTAGGCCCCTGGTGTTTACATGCCTGGGAGTCAAGTTTCCTCTGTAAGCTAATAAAGTTTTCTCCCAATTACTAAGTACCAGCGGTAAAAGTTTTTCTACAATAACCTAGTCAGTCAGCCTGTCAGGAAATATTTACTAGGTCTCTCCTGGAGGCAAAGCCATGTATTTCTCGGCAAGAATTCTCAGCCGGAGAAATTAGGATGTTTCTCACTACTGATTTTGTAGAATATTAGAGCTGAAGGAGAGCCTAAAAATCAACTTGTCCAATTTCCCTTTTCTTTGAGGTGGGGGAGACAGAGAAGGAAACTGAAGGCCAAAAAGGTACAATGTCCAGGACTAGAGTCTAGCCTTCCTCCCTGGTATGCTTTGCTTATTCGTCACTTCCAACACTCAGTTAACTTTCTGGGTTTTGCCAGTAAGATATAACGATACAGAGGAAATCATTTATTCATCAGATCTCTGGTTATGATGTGTATTAGGCCAGAAATACTTATTTAGGTGAGACTAATTTTTGATCTCTGCTAAGGATGAGCTCTGTAGGTGGGGACAGATTGTCAAAGACAATTTAACTCTATTGGAATCCAGGACCTTGTATAAGTTACTTTGCTTGTTAGGATGTTTCACCTACAAAATACCTAAAACAATGACAACAGCAATAATAAGTGGCTATTTTTATTCTAATGCCATCAGTGATAAAATATAATTTATATAGAGTTGGTTAGAATCTGAATAGCCACCAAAACTATTTCTTTTGAAAATGAGTTCTTAGTGTCATTATATGGTGTTTTCATCCCCCATTTCCATGGTTTAACCCCCCATTGACAATTTTATATTTAAGCTTAAATGTGATATTTTACAATATAATTGAAAAATGAAAGAGATCTGAGTTATAAGAATTAAAATCTACTACAAAGAACCCATGAAGGAAGATGCTATCCATCTCCAGAAAAAGAACTGATATATGGACCTATGTATTGTATAATTTCATATGTGTGTGTGTGTAATATTGGCCTCCTATAGTATGGAGTTGAGAGAGAGAAAAATGGCTTGGAATTCAAATGTAACAAAAATAAAAGAAAATAAACATTTAAAAAATCAAAAGACCTGGATACTAGTCCTAGTTTCTCCATTAACTAGCTTGCCACTGGACCCAAATGGCTCCTTTCTCACTTAAATCCAACCCACTTGTAAGTCACGGCAGCATCTCCCTGATGTCATTGTCCTCTTGGAGAACAAAGGATCAATAACAGCTAACTGTGCCATCTTGATTAATCAAGGAATTTCCCATTCTGAATCTCATTTGCTTTGTCTGTAAAATGAGGGGGTTATGGGGTGGGTGAATGGGGTGATCTGGATGGTTCCCTCTAACTCTAACATTCCATGGTCCTGTGCAGGAGAAGGAGGACAATCCCCATTCGCTGGCTGTCTCCAAAGCTTGAAAATCTCTTCCTGTCCTTACTAACCCCCTCCTCAGCTTCCTGGATTTTTTCAAATCCTAACTAAAATTTTACCTTCTAGGAGCAGCTAGATCACCCAGTGGATAGAATAGCAGCCCTGAAGTCAGGAGAACCTGAATTCAAATTTGGCCTCAGATACTTAATTAACACTTACTAGCTGTGTGACCTTGGGCAAGTCACTTAACCCCAATTGCCTCAGGGAAAAAAAAAATTACCTTCTACAGGAAGCTCTTTGCAATCCACCTTAATACTAATGCCTTTCCTCTGTGGATTACTTCCAGCATGTGAGCTCCTTAAGAACAATGACTTTCTATTTCTCCATCTCCATGCTTAGCACAATGCTTCTCTCTGATTTCATGGTTTACAAAGTGTTCCCTACACAACAATCCTTTGAAGTAGGTATCCCCAAAAACAGTCCTTTTTTCCCCTCATTTTACAAATAAAAAACTGATTCTCAGTTAAATGAAGTGACTTACTGAAGGCCACATATCTAGTAAAAATAGCTGATATTTACGATGTCCTTCAGGTTTGTGATATACTTTTTATATATTATCTTATCTGAACCTTGCAATAATTCTGCAACATAGACACCGCAAAAATTTTTATTCTTATTTAAGAAGTGATGAGACAGAGTCAGAGAGGCAGCTAAGACTTCAACGGATAGAGTTGTAGGTTGGGAGTTAAAAAGACCTGAATTCAAATCCAGCATCAGGCGCTAACTAGCTGTGTGACCTTGGGCAAGTCACCTCACTCTGTTTGCCTGAGCTTCCTCAACTGTAAAATGAACTAGAGAAAGAAATGGTAAACCACTCCAGTGTCTTTGCCAAGAAATTCTCAAATGGGGTCAGGAAGAGCCAGCAGGACTAAAATACAGCAAATGAGGCTTGGAGATGAAGTGACTTCTCTCGGTCACCCCCTAGAGTTAACATAAGAATATAAACCCGTACCTTCTTGATTACATGCCCATTATCCTCCCAACAGGACCAAAATTCCAAGCCAGACCTTCTGACTCTAAGTCCTGTGCTCTTCCCATTAAATCACAATTTCTCCATAATCTCTTTTATCCAGAATTCTCCCTTAATTCTCCTCTCCTCACTCCTTTCTGAGGGATCTGTTGCATCGTGTCCGTAGAGTCTTGGAGGAGCCGAGAGAAAGGTGCTAGCCTAAGTACAACCCTGATTCAGGACAGTGGTCATGTCTACCTTGTTTCAGTTTGGAAGAACTGGTCCAAATGCTGGCAAGTGTTACTGATGGATACCCCCAGAGAGCTGCAGATGCTGGAAAAATCAACACACTATTTGTTTAGCCAGTATGTAAAGGAAATGCAGAATGAAACAACCAGATCTCAACTTTCTATAGTGGATTTTTAAGACATTCCCTCACTATCTAGTGAAAATGTGGGGGTATGTGGCTACATGTGGAATATAGATTGTCTGTGGAGCTCAACAAAAATAGTCAAAGATCAAGCCTGGACATTTTTACAATGCTAATTAAATTAATATATGATTACATATGAAGAAATGATGACTGGTTATTCTGTGGGGTTTTATTCAATAAATCATTTATTAAGCATCTAATAATTAACATCTTACATGGGATTTTAAGGTCTACAAAGAGCTTTACCTATATTTTCTATCTCACTTGATCCCCACAACAATCCTGGGAGGTGGGTGCTATAATATCCCCCACATTACAAATGAGGAACTGAATAGAAATGTAGAATTAGAATTAGAATTAGAAAGAGAATAGATTAGAACAACTCTAGTTTAACCTCACAGCAAATTGGCAAAAATGGCAAAAGATGGGAATAATCAGTGTTGGGGTGGTTGTGGAAAGATAGGTGGACTAATTCCCTGTGTAGCTGAGAATTAATCCAACAGTTCTGAAGAACAATTTGAAATTATGCTAAGAAAGTAAGTTAAATGTACTCTTAGAGATCCCACTGCTAAACATATTCCCCAAGAAGGTCAATAATAAACAAGAAAGGTCTATACTATAAACACCAAAATAGCTCTAACACCTTTTTTAGAACTAAAGAACTAGAAACAAATTGGATGTGCATTGGCTGAGAAAGGGCTTATCAAGTAGTGATACATTAATATTATTGAGCTGTAAGAAATATGAACATAGAGAATCATAGGAAGATTCATATGAACTGATGCAAAGTGAAGTAAACAGAGCGAGGAAAACATTTTACATAATTACAAACAAGATAAATACAAAAAACAACCAAAAAAAGCAAAACAATGCTGTAAACTTATAAAAACCAAGTTTGTCCCCAAAGATGAGACAGGAAAAAGTCCCTCCCTCCATTCTTTGCTGAGATAGAAAACTAGGGATATAGAACATTGTTTATACTATAAGATTTGGTAGATGTGTAAGCTGGTTTTGATGAACTTTTTTTTTCATTTATTTTTTTTTTTTTTTATTATAAGGGACGGCTGTGTGGGAGGGAATAGGAAAAACACACTTGTGAAGTTGGGTGATATTCTGTACAAAAGATCGATAAACTTATTTTTAAATTTTATATGATCAAGACAACTGAGTGGTATAGCACAAGTCCTGGAGTCAGAAAGATCTGAGTTCAAATCCAGCCTCTGACACTTGATATTTACAAGTTGTGTGACCCTGGGCAAGTCACTTATCACTCCCAATTAATTTGCCAAAAGAAATTATATGGTTTTTTAAAAAAGATACTCAAAGTTCTTCCTGACAAAAAAAATTTCATCCAAGTATCAAATATTCCATATAATTTCACTATGAAGTCATATAAAAATCACAAAATGGCATGTAATATTGTATTATATAATCATCATTATATAATGTCATTTAACAATTTGCCCTAGAGACAAATTGGCTGATGACTACCCCAAAAAGAAATTATAAAATAATTCTAGTTGGCTCAACTAATCCCCAATTCCCACTGCCATCCAATATAGCCCAAAGGTACTGCTCTATATCTGTTTTCTGATGTTTAAAATAAGAAGGTTGGACACAACTCAGAGGTCCCTTCAGATCCAAAATCTTATGTTTTTAGGAAGACTTTACTGTCCTCTGAGACTCAAAAAAGGGAATGAGCTGTCTTGAAAGATGGTGAACTCCTTCTTCCTTGGAAGATTTTAATTATAGACTGTATTTGTTGGGTATGTTATAGTGGGGATTCTTTTCATGTAAAAATTGGACTAGATGACTTCTGAGATCCCTTATAACTCTCAAATTCTATGGTTTTATAAATATAGTGTTTTTTTTTAAAACAGCAGTTCTGATGACAGAGCGGGTCACCATAAGGAGCAGTACCTTTGGGCTATATTGAAGAATAGAAGTAAACAAGCATTTATTAAAAAAAAAAAAAACTATTTGGGGCAGCTAAGTGGTGCAGTGGATAGAGCAGCAGCCCTGAAGTCAGGAGGACCTGAGTTCAAATCTGGCCTGAAACACTTCACACTTCCTAGTTGTGTGACTCTGGGGGAGAGAGGGAGAGAGAGAGAGAGAGAGAGAGAGAGAGAGAGAGAGAGAGAGAGAGAGAGAGAGAGAGAGAGAGAGAGAGAGAGAGAATGTGATTTTACCAGGTCTTAGGAGAAATGGATTATCATAAGAGTGAGAACTGAAAGGGTCTTTAGAGAGCATTTAGTTCAAAATCCTTCATTTTCCAAGTGGGAAAATTGAGACTTCTGAGGAAATTGACTTGCCCAAGATTACAAAGAGTCAGTATTTGAATCTAGCTTCTGTGACTTCCAATCCAACACTATTCCTACTAGTCCATGCCGTCTTTCATGATCTTGGTTTTGGCTACCTAGGATAACTTCCATTTATCACACTGGTCCTATATAGAATTAACAACTTTCTCTGCATTGCTATTTTGCCTAAGAAGGCTGTGAAGGCAGTTAAGAAGGTAAAGCAGATTGGTTAGAGGCTAATATTCAAGATAATGACTAAAACAGTACAATTTAAGGTAGATTGAGTTTTGTCCCACATGGGGCTGGGAGAAATAGATGAAAAGATTCCAGGAAAGGTAACTGGATTGGAGTGGGGAGAGTGGCTAGGAAAAGGCTGAGGAAATCCATGGAGTCACAGGGAAATCAGAAAGTCTAGCAGGGGTCCTCAAACTTTTTAAATAGGGGGGCCAGTTCACTGTCCCTCAGACTGTTGGAGGGCTGGACTATAGTAAAAACAAACTTTTGTTTTGTGGGCCTTTAAATAAAGAAACTTCATAGCCCTGGGTGAGGGGGATAATCGTCCTCAGCCGCTGCATCTGGCCCGTGGGCCATAGTTTGAGGACCCCTGCACGGAAGAGAGAAGTAAATGGGTTTCTGTGAGAGCCAAAGTTGGGATAGAGACCAGGAAGAAAGCTTTCAAAAAGAGTTTGTAAAGATGACTCACTTCCTAATTTTGCCCATGACTGACCCTCAGACCTATAAATAATACAAAGGAAGAAAGGTCAATTCTACTTCCAGAGTTTGGTTTAATCCTGCACAATGACTAATAACTTGTGTCCTTCTGTATCCACCACTACCCAGCTCCCCCAAAGAACTGGAAGAGCAAGAAAGAATATGGCAGGTGGGAGACATGCTGATGGACCAAGGCAGACCCTGGGGAAAGTGTACCTCAGAACAGAGGGCACCAGGCAAAAGGATAGCTTGGGGGGTGTTACACAGGAAAAGAAACCCCCATTATAACCAGGTCAGAACCCAGGGATAAAGCCCCATTCACCCCTCCCTAGTTATATTTCTTTGGACCCTATTTATCACAATCAACAATCAGAACTCAAGAGGCCTTCTCCAATCTTATCAATGGAATATGTAAGCAATTTAGAAGTCTGAGGCTTTGACTCTGAATGCCTGCAGATAAAACTGAAATTAATGATTGGGCAACAGTTCTGGCATTTTAGTATTTTCCTGGCTCTCTCTTCTCTGACTGTGGCCCTTCCTCCCCAAGGCAAAGCCCTTCTCATAGATCCTTGCTGGGTAGACACGCTCATTTGTCCCCTAATTGAGTATTCAAAAGCTATGTTTAAGAAAGCAGATCCCACCATGCTCCCGGAATGAATAAATGAACTGGCCGGGAAAGCTGGTGGAATCAGCCTCCTCATCAGTTACTGGAGATGGATGACCTAGGAGAGTCCAAATGCAATCACAGACAAAGATGAGCCATGAGGGAGGCAAAGGCCTGGGCTGTATTTTCACATCCCCATAAATTACAGCTTCCAGCAGGACCTGGCAAGTCCAATTCACAAAAGAATTTAAAATCACTGAGATCCCTTTTGACAACAGGGAACTGCCCAGAGTGTTTAGCCCATTCTAAGCTCCGTGATGGGGGCTTAGGTGAGCTGCTAGAAAGTTAGGGAAGAAAGAAAGAAATATATATATATATATTTTTTTTTGTACTCTCCTCATCCAAGGACGTCAAGTGGATACTCGAAGTCGGCCTGGCTTATGCAGGCTGGTTAGTCTGGACAGTACTGGGCTCAGGGAGTGCCAGTCTATTTCTACCACCAAAAATGCCTATTTCTAAAGAGGTAAACAAATCTCATATTAGTAATGATAATAGTGCTTTATTTTCTTTTATTTTCTTTTTTTTTAATTTAAATTTTATTTTATTTTTTTTTAATTTTTATTTAATAATTACTTTATATTGACACTCGTTTCTGTTCCGATTTTTTTTCCCTCCCTCCCTCCGCCCCCTCCCCTAGATGGTAAGCAGTCCTTTATATGTTGGATATGTTGCAGTATATCCTAGATACAATGTATGTTTGCAGAACTGAACAGTTCTCTTGTTGCATAGGGAGAATTGTATTCAGAAGGTATAAATAACCCGGGAAGAAAAACAAAAATGCAGATAGTTCACATTCGTTTCCCAGTGTTCTTTCTTTGGGTGTAGCTGCTTTTGTCCATCATTTATCAATTGAAACTCAGGTTTCTTTGTCAAAGAAATCCATTTCCATCAAAATATGTCCTCATACAATATCGTTGTCGAAGTGTATAATGATCTCCTGGTTCTGCTCATTTCACTTAGCATCAGTCTATGTAGGTCTCTCCAAGCCTCTCTGTATTCATCCTGCTGGTCATTTCTTACAGAACAATAATATTCCATAACATTCATATACCACAATTTACCCAGCCATTCTCCAATTGATGGGCATCCATTCATTTTCCAGTTTCTAGCCACTACAAACAGGGCTGCTACAAACATTTTGGCACATACAGGTCCCTTTCCCTTTTTTAGTATCTCTTTGGGGTATAAGCCCAATAGAAACACTGCTGGATCAAAGGGTATGCACAGTTTGATAACTTTTTGGGGCATAATTCCAGATTGCTCTCCAGAATGGCTGGATTCGTTCACAGTTCCACCAACAATGCATCAGTGTCCCTGTTTTCCCGCATCCCCTCCAACATTCATCATTATTTTTTCCTGTCATCTTAGCCAATCTGACAGGTGTGTAGTGGTATCTCAGAGTTGTCTTAATTTGCATTTCTCTGATCAATAGTGATTTGGAACAATAGTGCTTTATTTTCAAATAGCCCTTTTTGACATTACAAATCTTCATAGTCATGATTTGTTTTTGATCCTCATAACAACTCTGTGAGATGTAAAGGATGATCATCATTTGATTATTTATGGAGGAGAGAGACGGATTTCACTAGCTGTGTGACCCTGGACATCTCATTTAACTCTGTTTACCTCAGGTTCCTCATTTGTAAAATGAGCTGAAGAAGAAAATGGCAAATCTCTCCATTATCTTTGCTCAAAAAAACTCAAATGGAGTCATGACTGAAATGAATGAACAACAATAAAGTAGGAGGGAATGAGATCCCAATTTTATTGGGAAAGAATAATAATAGATATTATTAAATAGCACCTCTTGATGCTTTGAGGTTCATCTAGGCTGTGGGCAAACTGTAAAAGTCAGTCAATAAACATTTATTAAGCACTTTACTATGTGTCAGGCACTAAGTTTTAGTATTTCTTCAGTGTCAGAGTTTACTTCAATAATCATCTAATCCAAAGCAGACTCTAAGGCCATAATTATCCTTCCTTCGCACTCTTTTTCCTGAAATTTGATGGAAAGACTTCTCACAGGGCCTTTTTGGATACATTTCCATCAGATGAGTGAATATTACAAGGCCTATAGCCTTGTTATCTAAATTCTTGCTAAGGATTATGGTGATTTTTTCTCTACATATTTGTGGGGAAATCATTCTTTATGAATATGTAAAAATGTATATCATATATACAGTATGATATATAATATATATACATACATAATAATACATATATTATATACATAATAATTATGTAGTACTTTTTGATGAGAACTTGGGGTACCTTCTTAATGGTCTTGGACACGATTTAACCTCTGTGGCAATTGTGAGTTGAAGAATTGATCCCTATTTTATAGATAAAGAAACTGAGGGAGGAAGTTTCAGTGTCTTGTCAAGATCACATAAAAATTTAGAACCAAAGCCAGATCTTCTGAAATCCTGTAACTGAGTGTTCTTTCCAACAAGACGGAATTCAGGGGAAAGAAGACTATTTGGGGCCACAAAGTCTGGCTCTGAGACCAAATTTTGCCATTTACTATTGTGTAACCAGAGGCAAAATACCTCCTTAGGCCTCTTTCATCATCTGTCAAATGTCACATTCTTCACAAAGTTACTGTCAAGAGGAAAATAGATTTGTTTGTTTTTTGTTTGTTTAATTAGAGGGTCCTATGATGGTGTTGGACTAAGGTGACATCTTCTAAGGATTCTTCCAAATGCTCCAAATTTATGATCATAATCTTGTGATATGTGTGGGGAAAAAGTTCAAAGGGGAAAGGAAGAAAGAAAAAAGAGAGAAATATAGCAAATCTCACTGATTCCCAGAGTACCCAACTCATAAAGTAAGGTTATTTCCAACTAAGCTATAAAACTGGATATTGATTTCTATCTGGAGATCTTAATGGACCCCAAGCTCCATTATAGTCAAGAATGGAAATACAGCAGTGACACTGATCCCCAAATGCACAAATTTAGTCATAGATTGAAAAAAGAAGAGGACAGTTTTGAGTTCAAGAGTCCCTCTCCAAGGATCAGATAATGGCTAAAACATTGAATTCTGTTTGAGTCACATTTTGGCAGGAGGGTTGAACATCTAGCCAGGTAACACATTATATGAATTTATTTTAAAAAAAGAAAAAGAAAAACTTGAAATTTTGGCCTAAAGTAGAGTAGGTTTATAGAGGAGAGAGCAATGGAAGGGAACAAGAATTGATTAAGTGTTTACCCTGTTTTAGGCCCTATGCTCAGCACTCTACAAATATCTCATTTGATCCTCTCAACAATACTGAAAAGTAGGTGCTATTATTATCTTCATTTTCCAGTTGAGTAAACTGAGGCAGACAGAGATTAAGTGACCTGTCCAGCTCTGAAGCTGCATTCGAATTCAGATTTTCCTTTCTCTAGTCCCAGCACTTTATCCATTGCACCCAGCTGCTTCTGACATGACTGCAGCTTTCAAATACATAGTGTTATCATGTGGAAAATATCCCTATTACTTGTTATTGGCTCTAGAGAACAGAATCAGAAACCAGTAGACAGAAGTTAAGAAGCAAATTTCAGCTCCATTTGGCTTAAAAAACACACACAAATATGAACAAAACTTAACAATTAGAATTGTTCAAAAATGGGATGAACTACCTATAGAAGTAATGAGGTCCCCATAAATAGAAGTATTCAAGCAGAGACTGGATTATCAATTGTTGAGAATGTAGGATTCATGCTTTGGGTAAATTTGTTTGGGGGTGGGTTGTGTGTGGAAGAGAGTGTTTATATGAGCACATGAGAGGATGTTTAAATAATCTCTAAAGCCTCTTCCAGTTCCAAATCCTATAATCCTAGATTCCTTCCCAAGTCTCTCCCAGTTCTGTGATTTTATGATCCTAAGACATAATTAATGAAGTAAATAAGAAGACTAGGGGTGGGGGCAATGATGAGAGTGGGGTGCAGGGAGGTGGGAGGAAAGGAGATCATTAACCTACTTAGGAAAATAAACTGTTTTAAGCACTTCACCACATTAATTGTTTACATGCAAATGGATACTGCTAATTACAAGCAAATCTCTATTCATTAAAGACGTCCCCAAAGGACCTCGACTTGGAGATGCTGGGCTAATTTGAGTTACTGTTGGTACCTGAATTTTTTTTTAAGCATTTCTTTTAACCAGTTTTCACTGTAGGAACAGCCTTTACCCAGTGAGTCTTAATTAGTCTGAAAGGTCTGATTGGTGACACTTTAAGATTGGTCAATAGTGCTAGAAAGTAAGAATAGCAATGGCAACCATTTTCTAAACATAATCTGGCGTGATCTCCTCAACAGCCTCCTGAGGCGGGTAGAATTTTTATTATTATATATATAATTACATATATGTAATAATGTATAATTAATAATAATTATATTATTATACCCATTTTACAGATAAAAAAATGGAAGTTGAATAACCATCAGAGTCATTTTCTCAAATCCAGTTTTTCTGACTCTAAATTCAGTGGAGTTTTTTTCTGTGACCTCAGACAAATCAATTCCCCCTCTAAGTCTCTGTTCCCTCCTCTCCGATTTAATTAGATCTAGTTCAAGAAACATTTATTAAGTGCCTGAGCACAGATGAGCGAGGCACCTATACACCAAGGGAGTCAAAGTAGGCAATCCTCTGAGATTCCTTCCATCCCTACATGCTCCACTTCAGGCTTCAATGACAACCAGGGGAAATCTAATGGAGCATTTCAATAAAGATATTTCTGGCTGCAGATTTGATGGGGGAAGATCTAATCTTGGCTGCCGAGACCTTCCAGAGAAAAACCTGGGATTTTTCCCTTGAAGTTTTTAGCTGAAAAACCCGTATCCGACTTGGGTCGTTCTCATACTACAGCAGCCACTCTTGCGGTGACCTTCACCTTGGGAGCCCAACAGGGACGGGCAGTGTGACAAATGGAATGGGGTCTGCTGGGGGAAACAGAATCTGAGCAGCAGTGTGAGGGGAAGGGAGAGGCAGCCTTGAAACAGGAATGAAAAATGTCCCCCGGGGCAGGAACAGGTGTGTCATTTCCAGATTTAATGTTTTTGAAGGCGCCACATCATCTGTCTTCAAAGCTTGACTTAACGTCCCTCTCTGGGGGCTTCCTCATGGCTGCTGAAGGCAGCTCCCATTGTTTTCCAGGCAATAATGACAAGAGTAACAATCACAGCAAGGAGGCCTTCTGTCCTGAAGACAGCTCTAAAGGCAGCGTGTCTGCAGCCCCGTCTCACAACTGGTAGGTGTTTTTTTTTTTTTTCTTTCAACCACAAATGAATCAGATGTCCTTGCTTTAACATTCATGTTGTCATCCAGGTAGAAAACCTGGCTCCAGGGAACACCGAGGGAGGGCTGGACAGCTAAGGCCTCTCCATCTCTCAGAGGACCATAATCGTCATCCTTTTCCCGACCAGATTTGTGATTTCATCACCACAAGAGCCCCACCTTAGGGACTTAAGCATCCTTTGATCTTATTTAGAGATGCAAGGAACTGTAGCCACCATGGAGGCTCACTGCTGCCTCCACTTATAAATTAAGAAATTGAGGCACAAACAGATTAAGCGACTTGCTGGAGGCAGCTGGAAAAAAAATTTTTCAGTGGGAGTTTTCATACTCTGAAAACCAGAGCTTGATTTAGCATTTGGGGTGTTGTTACCAATGGTATCAAACTCATATAGAAAAGGGAGCCACTAAACTCTTAGCTACAAAGGGCTAACACAAGGATGGAAGGATCAAGCGAGGCTTTTCTGAGCATGAGGGAGAGCTGGCTGTTTGTAGGAGATATGGAAAGAGCCCACAGTCAGTGAAAGATTGAAGATAAGTGGGAGGATGCCGGAAACAGATGAGGCATTCTGTTGGAGGAATTGGGATGGAAAGAAAGAGCTTTGACTTGGGAAACGGGTGATTAAAAGTGATAGTGACAAAAGGCATCTAAATGAGAAGAGATGAGGAAAAGGGGAGGAGGAGTTCATGGTGAATAAGCTAATTTTTTCTGGAAAATATCAATCAGCCCACAGACGGGTATTAAGTGCCTACTATGTGTCAGGAACAAAGCAAGGGTCTCCTCTGAGTGGATGAGCCGTGGGAGGTTTGAGGAGGGTTTAAAAAGTTTGGAAGAGTCATTGTGAAGAGTAGGATATTGAGTCTGTAGGGATTGCCTAGCAGCAGTGAGGTCCCAGTTTAAGTTGTGCAATAGAAATTTGTAGTTGACCATATCAGAATGAATGCATGATTTTCCACTTTCATTTAGCAGCATATGGGTAAGAAGAAAGGGAATGGTGGGAGTGATCCAAGCTGAATCCTGGCATGGAACAATCAGTGATATGATAAGGGGGCCAAGGACTCAAGCGCGATGGACAGTTTAGCATTGGTCTGGTATAAGATGTCAAGATTAGGAAAAAAGGAGAGCACCTAGTGCAGAGGAGATGGAAGAGTTACAAATGTGAAATATGGAGGTATAGATAACCCCCCCAAAAAAGATACTCTGAACTGCAAAGTGTTATATAAACATTTTTACTAGTATTATTATTAGTGATCAGAAACTCAACAATGGCAAGAAATTAATTGGGGGTGAGGGTAGGTAGTCCAAGTTCGCCATCCTTCTACTACAATATCCAGGGAGACGGTCTCACGGTGTGAAAGTAACAAAGCTGAGATTTTTGACAGCAGATGCTTCTTGTCCAAATTATAAATTCCAAGCATTCATTTCTAAGGCTTGGCCCTATCACCAGACTAACAAAACCCAGTCCTTAACTGAGCTCTCATTGCTTCAACATGATTGACAAATTTCCTAACTGTAGTTGTGTTGGTGTCCACTAACCATAAAGGAGGATAAATGGATGGAGGGTAACCTCTTCCTTTATGGGTAATAGAAAAGGGAGAGGGAGAGGGGAAATTAAATATTTCCTTGGTCTGACTTTAGGAGCTGACTGTAGTGACAGAGGACTGAAATTTGTACAGACAGTCAACCATTATCTTTATATTTCTCCCAATCTTTTGAATGTAATGAATTGCTTGGAGAATTCAGCTAGCAGGAAAGCCTTTTGAATTCTAGCCTGGCTACCCTTCAGGGCATTCTTAGAGGTTATCTCTGCAAGGCAGGTGGAAGAGGAGAGGGGAAGCTTAACCCTATAAGAATAATTATGATGTATTATTAGCAACTAATGGCAATCTAATGGAGAATTTTCAATAAAGATACTGCTGGCTGCAATTCTTCTCCGTCATGGGCATAAAAAGGGGATACTTAATGACTTCAAAGTTCATAGCAGTTTCTCGAAATAAATGCAGTTCATAGGAAGCTGATGCTTTCTATACACAAGGCATTTCAATAATGTGGAGACATGGTTTGAATATTGATATGGCTCTTACAAATGTAGATAGAAACGGGATAATGTCACTGATTGGATGATAAGCCCACTAGCTGGAATTAAGAGTGTATCACGGCAGGAACTGGAGAGAGAGAGAGAGAGAGAGAGAGAGAGAGAGAGAGAGAGAGAGAGAAAGAGAGAGAGAGAGAGAGAGAGAGAGAGAGAGAGAGAGAGAAGAGAGAGAGAGAGAGAGAGAGAGAGAGAGAGAGAGAGAGAGAGAGAGAGAGAGAGAGAGAAATCCAAGATGGCAAAGCTATCTGCACTGTTTGAGCAATATATTTGGACTTTAAAGGGTTGTGGAAAAATGGAAAATGTTACTAAGAGAAAAACATGATGTAGGTATGAATGGAAAAAACAACCATTTCAAGGTGATGTGGGAAGATAGAGGAAGAAGCAATTTAGATTTTTGGCTTACTCCAAAGAGGTGTGAAAAAAGAAATAACAACATCTATGTCAGGATGTAGTGCCTTTGGTGGGACTGGTTGAATCTCCCAGAGTTGGTTCTTTGGCCTTTGTTCCAGTTCACTAACCACACAGACCTTCAGAGTCCTAATCACCCTTAAGGGTGCACAAATCATAGCGCAGATCTGGCCCACACTAAGGAGAGTGCTTAAAAGAAAGTGGGTAAAGGGAAAGATCATTTAATAAAGTATAACACTTAGTAGTTATTTTTTTTAAAAATCGTACAGAGGATACATTCAGAAGGACCTTTTTGAAATATAGTTAAAAGGATCTCCCTAGAACCAAAAAACAAATATTATATGTATAGTTCCTGCTCTGAATTTTTTCCCCTAATTCTCACTTATATTTACTGACTCCGTTTCCAGAAGGAGGCTGATTATTATTCTCCTTCAGATTCTAGAGACAGTAACTCTAGTGGCTGGGGTATTTATTCCTGTTGTGTTGGTGATGATTCCACACAAGAGTGTTTATTTTCATCCAGATTTAATTAATTTTTAAAAAGAATATTTCTAAGCACATATAACAAAGATGGGTATATATTTTTTAAAGACATTTTTAAAAAGTTATTATAGAAATGTCCTCTCCTCAACCAAGATCACATTTTCCCCTTGCACAAACAACTTTTAGGAGAGTAGGCTCAAACTTAGAAAGCATATGTGCCAAAAAAGTGGATTCACTGTTGAAAACCTTTTTCTCCTTTATTGGGGTCCTTATGAAGTTCTCCTTAAGTAAAGTGAGGTTACAAGAAATGTTGCCTTTGTGAAATCATCTTGAAGCTGCCTTTCTTCTGTGTGTTTGTCTCTCATGAGATGTTGTTGTCCTTCAGTTCTACTTTGGGTATCACCAATACCAATAGAAACTCCAGATCATCCAACTTGTTTAAATTCACTAGGTTATCAACTACTCAAATAGAGGTGAAGAATAGAGAAAGGGAAAGAATAGCTTCTCCTTCTCCTTCCCTAACTCCCTCCAAAGAAGTTCTTCACAATTGGATTCAAGCAACATTGATGGACTTTCTATTGGAATATTGAGACTCCCAGGTTGACCTGACATTTTATCCATAGCCTTGAAGGGCATGAATAATTGATTCTCTTCAAACATTCAGAAGAGAATCATCCACATATTTGTGTGATGTCATTTTTTTCATTCACTGACCCAAAGGCCCAATAATTTTTCAAATTGATTGAGAACTTATTCATCAAAAAGTTTATTTTTAATTGATTTAATTTAGTTATCTGGCTTTTCTACAATTAGTTGGGGTATAGGTGAACCTTCACATATGCAATAAGGAAGTATTAAAAACTTATACCATAAATATAGGAATAAATCAAGAATGCCCTTTTCTTATTGTTACCTAACAATTTTCCTAGAAATGCCAGAAATGATAATAAGACAAAAGAAAGAAATAAAAAGTATAAAAATAGATAGAAAGTTGACAAAACTATCTATTTATTAACAAAAACAAAATTCCAGAGGATCAGCAAAGAAGCCATTTGAGACAGTCAGATAATAGTTAAGTAGACAGATAATAGTAACAATAAAATAAGTAAAATAATAGCAATAATAAAAGTAGCCAAATAAACCGACAAAAATCAAAAACATTTCTAGCAATAACAAATTTCAGAAAGTAAGTTTCATTCAAAATACCTTAAAAAAAGCATTAAATATCTGGAAGTCATTCTCCCAAGGTATACATTAGGCCTATATAAATATAATTATAAAATATTCATAAAAGTAGATGAGACCTTGGAAATCACTTACAGAAGTGTCAAACAGTCCTCTGACTATATGTAGCCCATAAAATTCTGAAATCTATCAAGAAACAAATTAAAATGTGATTGAAGAATGTTTGACAAAATGAATAAAAATATAATTCAATATTGATAATATTGGTTTATGGTGGATTCACTACTGAAAACCCTTTTCTCCTTAATGGAGTCCTTGTGATGTTCTCCTTAAGTAAAGTGAAGCTACAAGGATTGGTGTCTTTGTGGAATCACCTTGAAGTTATCTTTCTTCATTGTGTTTAGTTTGTCATTGGAGTATCCCCAATGACAAATCAATCATAGTGGGATTTTTCATAACATATTAGCTATTAGCACTGTACATCGAGTTCTGGACCTGGGGTCTAAAATATACATCTTTCTGAATTCAAAACTAGTATCATATGCTTCTAAGTTGTATCACCCTAAGGCAAGTTTGCCTCAGTTTCTTCATTTGTAAAATGAGCTAGAGAAGGAAATGGCAAACCTCTTCAGCATCTTTACCAAGAAAATTCCAATTGAGGTCACAAAGAGTCAAACAAGACTGAACAACAACAATATACAGCTTTTAGGGCTCCTTTTCTACTTAAGTTTGACCTTGCTGATGTAGCCCAACACCTTCATCATAGATAAGGAAACTTGAATTTTGAAAGATCATGTGACTTACTCCTAAAGTCTCACAGAAAACAAGTATTAGAAGAAGGATTTGAATTCAAGGCTCTTGAGTTCTGATATATTTCTATATTCTATCACAATATTTCTCAACCTGCCTGATTCTCCTAAAATTGTAAACAAACAAAAGATGATCACACCGAAGCATTCTGGAATCAAGAAGTTAAACTTGAAAGAATTTTGAAACTTGAAACCAGCAGCTTTGAAAAAAAAAAAAAGGAAAGGAAATCAGCTGACACAAAGGACGGTAAATTTTTGGATCTCATCTCACAGGGTCACACAGGCTGAAAACAGAAATCACTCTGAAGAGGAGGCAGATGAATTTGTCGGTGATGGAGCCCCAGTGAGTTCTGAAGATCATTTATCATGGCTGTGAGGAGCGCAGCCTCCTCCCCAACCTTTGGTGGCTGATGTCATAAAAAGCAACTTTTCTTTTTGAAAAACTGTCAGACAGATCCAGCCATTCTGGAGAGCAATTTGGAATTATTCCCAAAGGGCTATCAAACTGTGCATACCCTTTGATCCAACAGTGTCTTTATATTGGTCTGTTTCCCAAAGAAGTCATAAAAAAGGGAAAAGGACCTGTATATACAAAAAATGTTTGTGGCAGCCCTTTTTTGTAGTGGCCAGAAACTGGAAACTGAGTGGATGCCCATCAATTGAAGAACGGCTGAATAAGTTATGGTATATGAATGTTATGGAATATTATTGTTCTGTAAGAAACAATCAGCAGGATGATTTCAGAAAGGCTTGGAGAGACATGAACTGATGCTGAGTGAAATGAGCAGAACCAAGAGATCATTATACATGGTAACAGCAAAATTATGTGATTATCAATTCTGATGGATGTGGCTCTTCTCAACAGTGAAGTGATTCAGGCCAGTTCCAGTAGACTTGTGATGGAGATAGTCATCTGCATCCAGAAAGAAAATGATGGAGACTGAATGTAGATCACAACAAAGTATTTTAATCTTTTTTGTTGTTATTTGCTTACTTTTTTCTCATTTTTTCCCCTTTTTGATCTGATTTTTTTTGTGCAGCATGATAAATGTGGAAATATGCATAGAAGAATTGCACATGTTTAATATATATATAGAGCATTACCTGCTGTCTGGGAAGGGAAAGGAAGGAAGAAAATTTTGGAACACAACATTTTGCAAGGATGAATGTTGAAAACTATCTTTGCATGTATTTTGAAAATAAAAGGCTATTATTTAAAATATATATTTATAAATTGAAAAAAATAAAGCACTTTAAAAAAACTGTCAGACAGTCTGAAACTTTAAGAAGAGGAAAGAAAAAAGATGGGAAGGAAAACAAAGTAGAGAAAAATGTTGTAAGTTGGACAGGGATCCTTACCTCTTAACAGGAAGTTAATAAGCAGGCTTCTGACAGGTTCTCAAAGCAGTGGTTCAGAGAGATTTTTTTTTTCCTGACCAGCAGTCTTCTCTGTGGATTCCATAAGAGAAAGAAGCCCTGCTCAGAAAGGTCCAAAACCCTTTGACCACTATGAATAAAACAATTCACGCCTCAGAAAATCCCCCTGCAGATCTGTATAGTCCTGTGACAGGGTAGGTCACAGGGGCAAAAGATAATACCCCTGCCAAAAGCCCACTTGTCATCAAATTAAAAAGGATCCACATGTACAAAAATATTTATAGCCACTCTTTTTTGTGGTGGCAAAGAATTGGAAATTGAGAAGAGGCCCATCAACTGGGGAATAACTGAATAAGTAGGGGTACATGAATGTAATGGAATACTATTGTTCTATAAGAAATGATGAGCAAATAGATTTCAGAAAAAAAAAAAAAAACAACCTGGAAAGATTTATCTGACATAACACTAAGAACATTGTATATAGTAACAGCAGCATTGTGTAATTATCAACTTTAATAGACTTAAGTCTTCTCAGCAATAGAGTGATCTAAGACAATACCAAAAGATTTGTGATGGGAAAATGCTTTCCACATCCAGAAAAAAGAATTATGGAGTCTGAATGCAGATCAAACCATGCCATTTTCACTTTTCTGTTGTTTTGTTCTTTCTTGTGGTTTTTCCCTTTTGTTCTGAATCTTCTTTCACAATATGACTAATGTGGAAATATGTTTAATATGACCACACATGTATAACCTGTATCAGATTGTTTGCTGCCTTGGAAACAGAAGGACTGTAGGGAAGAAGAAAAAAATGGAATGCAAAATCTTATAAAAGTGAATGTTGAAAATCATCTTTACGTGTAATTGGAAAAAATAAAATACTATTAAGTGGGGGAAGGGAAACTACTTTGTTGAATTGAATTTAAGTATTTTTCCCAAGACAGCTTCCTGGAAAGTATTTTGTCTGAACAGAAGAGCACCCCATGGACAAGAACTGGGCCACATGCTGTTACATCAGTGTTCTGAAACCATGATCACAACTTTGACAGAGATTTGATATCTTTTTTTTTTTTTTACAATATTGTGTCTCATTATTGTGGTCTCATGTTATTGTTTTGGTAGAGAGATGCTGAGTTAGAGGGACAAAGGTGATAGGGATTTTCAGAGATGGCTAATGGATTGATTTGGTTGGCTTGAATATGGTAGGCAAGTCACTTAAACCTAATTGCCTCACCAATATATATATATATATGTGTGTGTGTGATTTACCATTTTCTTCTATAATAGATACAGGCAAACAGAGATTAAGTGACTTGTTCAGGGTCACACCACTAGTGTCTGAAGCCAGATTTGAATGCAGAGCAGCTCCTGACTCTTAGTCTAACACTCCATATAGTTAGTCACTTACCTGTTAGATTTACCATAAACTTAAAAACAAGCTACCTAACAAAAGTTGTTTCTTAGACAAACTTCTTTCTTGTTCTTTGTATATTAAAATGCTTCTTTTTGCTTATAAAATTCATAAAAACATTTTTCATACCCCCTTCCCTAATTCATGCAAGTATGAAGAAGGGAGGAAAGGACAAAAGAAAAGCACAATATTCAAACAAAATATCTTAGTTGAGATGTATTGTGCTATCTGTATATACAGTGGTATACACTAGATATACAATAATAGATCAGCATTTACAGTATATAGTACACAGTAGGGATACGGTGGAATATCAGCACTTACAGTATACAGTACTATATCAGGTAAACAGTAGGTTTACCATAGACATAGAGTAATGTATCCGCATTTACTGTATGCAGTAGAATATAGTAGATATACATTAGTATGTCTGCATTTACAGTATATAGTAGTATATAATAATATACAGTAGTAGTCAGTATTTACAATATACAGTAACATACAATAGACAGCAGTATATCAGCATTTACCCTCTCAATCCTATTAACAAAAATTATTTATTAATATGCTTTATTACTCAGGAAAATTGGACTATGCATTTTCTTTCCAAAGACTCCCCACCCTTTCCCTGTGAGCCCTGACTCATGGGATTTCCAATTTCAGAAATGCCATTCCCAGCTCAACACCCCCTCCTTTGTCTCAGTGGCTTAACCACCTTTCAGGGACCCAGCTCAGAGACCCCCCCCAAAAAAAGCCTTTCCTGAGTTCTCCAGGTGAACATGAGCTCTCCTTCCTTTGATCTCCCAGCGCCTCTTAAGTTTTTACCACTTTCTAATTAGAATCTTCGATATCTGCATGCAATATTTCTTGAGGAGGTATATTCAGCTTCCTTCGTTTTGGATTCAAAATCCCTTTAGGGATGAGAGCCAAACCTTTTATTTTCTCCCCTGGCTCTCAGTGCAGCCCCCTGCCCGTAGGAGAGCAGTATGGTATAGTGGGGAGAGTGGAGCTTTGAACCTTACCCCTGATGCTTACTATCGCTCAACGTGACCAAGCAGCAAGTCACAGAACCTCTGTTGTAAACCTGTTTTCTCATCTGTAAGTGTAGTAACCTGTATACATCATATAGTGCAAAGCTGAAAGTCAAACAAATCCACCCCAGGGAGATGAGTAACATCTGCCTCCTTCCCTCTGACTAGACTGGAGAATACTGCCTTTCAGCAGAAAGCCTTGCTAATTTAATCAGGAAATCAAGATTTCTGAGAAGGAAAAAATGCTCCAACATTAAATTTTTTTTTCTATCAAAGCTATATTATCTGGGATCTCTGTCATAAATTATTTGTGACTAGGAGTCAACTGTTTATCTTGCAGGAGCATTACCATTTCCTTTCCTTCATATGTCTTTAGTGCATTATTCTGGGAATGGGATCATCTATTTCTTCCTCCTCCTGTTCTTCCTCCTCCTTTTTTCTTCTTTTCTCCTTCTCTCCTCCAAATACTTTAGTCATTTACAGTTCACCTTCTGGCAAGACTTCCTAGGATGATTGGTTCTGGAAGACTGCAAGAAAAATTACTTCTTGCCTCCCCTTGTTCAAGAAATACACAAAAGGCCAACAAAGCAGATCTTTAATTTAAGCTAACATTAGAAAACCACCTATAGAAATTCATCTTTTCATGGAAAGGCAAGGGCGAGAGAGTAAGTAGTCTGTACAGAATACAAAATACTGAAAGGCAAAGGGCCCTGCTCTTGAAACATGGAACCCAGCACCTATTCTAAAAATAATTTTTTTGCTTAAAAAACAAGCCTGGAGTAATTGTGTATTTGTTACGGATTGACAGCTGAGTTGGTCCTGAGTTTCGCTATCCTTTGACAGCAAATGAGTGGGTAGGGAAATGCATTTTTCTAGGCCTTTTATCAGGGAAAATCATGGTCAGAAAATTGCCCCATAAAGCACAAAAATATTTCCATACTTTATAGCACTTACATGGGGAAGATGGTCATTAAGGCTAACAGGGCTGTCAGATAAAGAATAGTTCTATTGATGGGCCTTTTATTTGCTGGAAGACTTTTTACACGGTACCCCAAAGTGGGAGGACATGAAAATGGAATTTAAGCAGTGTGCTTTGCTTTCCACTAACTTGCTAACAAGTGGGTTTATTTTTAATGGAAAGTTTGGGAGCTCTGCTATACTTTTCTATTAAGACCTGCAGAACAATTGTCAAACTGCCAAAGGGAAAAGCTTCTCAGACTCCTAGACCACACCCTGGTCACTGTCTATCTGGTGATTACCAACTATTATTGCAAATCAATACTCCCACCGATCGACATGGCACCAGTCATCCCAGGTGGGTTCCTGGTCCTGATACTAAGATATTCTACCTCTTCCAACATGGACCAATCATTCAACATTCAGTGCAAAGGAGCAAGTAACAAAGATTAAGTTGGGAGACAGGGACAGGGAAGGAAATAAGCATTTATATAGTATATGTCCAGCACTACCCTAAGTACTTTGTGAAAATAAAATCTCATTTATTCCTCTCAACAATTCTGGGAGATGGGTACTATTATTTATAGATAAGGGAACTGAAGTAAACAGAGATTAAATGTTTGACATTTCAAATACTAGAAAGTATTTGAGATCAGATCTGAGTTCAGGTCTTCCCAACTTCCCCAACCACACCATCCCTCTCTTCCCCTAGTGGTTAGTTACCTTTGTTGGTGGAAGGGGATTTCCATGCCTGGAATTCTCTGTATCAATAACCATAAATTGGAATTTAAACACACACAAATTGGGTGGTATTTTTCCCTTAAAGAGTTTCTTGGTATAATTATTAACCTAATTATAAGCCCTTTAATGGTAGAGCACAAGTAATTTCATTCACTATGCAGAATCTCTCTAAAACTTTCAATCCTCTTTTTCATTCTTTCTCTCCCATTGCCCTCCTCTTTCTCGTTTTTCCTCTCTCACATAGAATTATCTGAATTACCTCTTTTTCAACAGCAGGAGCTATTTTGGTCTAACAAGGAGAGACAGCCCGGTGATAGCGGGGATTAGAGTGTTGGATTGGGTTAACATTGGGCGCATTTGAATGCCAGTTCTACCACTTCTATGTATTTGAGCAACCTTTCAACATTTCACTTCACTTTTATTGACCTGTTTCCCCTTTTATCAAATGAAAAGAATATCAAATGACCCCTCAGATTTATTCAGGGGTTCAGTGGATAGAGTGCAGGGCTTGCAGTTAGAAAAGACTCATCTTCCTGAGTTCAAATTTATCCTTAGATTTACTGCCTGGAAGGGTCATGTAAGCTTGTTTGCCTCAGTTTCTTCATCTGTAAAATGAACCCGTGAAGGAAATGGCAAACCATTCCAGCATCTTTGCCAAGAAAACCCCCAATGGGGTCATGGAGAGTCCTATATGACTGAACAACAACAAACTTAACATTGATTTAACAGTCCTTTAAAAAAAAATCTCTTCTGATCCTTGAAACAAAAAATCCCTTGGGGGAATAAATAGTGCAGAGATCATTATTCTCATTTCACAGATGAGGAAGTCGGGAGTTAGAAGAGTCAAGTGATTTACCCAAGCTCACACAATTAGAAACTAGGAGATCAAAGAATCAAATCCTAAACTGACCCTAAAATGGATGTTTATTCTGTCCCATACAGGTCTGTGCTTACATTAAAAATATACATCAGTGGTGGTATAGGTAAACAGAAAGCAAGCTGTATATAATCAAGATTCAAAGCTTCATGTACAATTCTTTTTTTTAATATTACTTTTTATGTGGAACTACTAGTTTTATTTATGTGCTTGATAAAAATGACTAAATTTTTAAAAATACAAAATACTTCAACAGATCTGTACTCTGGTATATCTCCCCAGCAATGGGGTTAACAATCTATCCTGTGCAATGTACTAGGACATACAGTAAATCCACTCCAGGAGAGCCAACCATTGTGGGAAACAGCCTTCTGGGGATCCCCCTGGCATTGCATGGGATACTAATGGAGCTACCCTTTACTCTCACCACATGACCAGTCCATCCTTTTTCTGGACATGTCTGAATGTCAGGAAGATCTCCAGCTTGACACTCACTAGCTGTGGGACTTTGGGTGAGTGACTTAACACTTGTCTGCCTTAGTTTCCATATCTGTAAAACCAACTGGAGGAGGAAATAGCAAACCTCTCCCCTATCTTTGCCAAGAAAATCCCATGTAATCCATGGCCTGCAGGGTCAGGAAGAGTCAGACACAGCTTATCAATAAAAAAGCTCTTAGTTACCTCTAGTGCCGTCTGTGAAGATTCCCCAGCTAAAGAGGAGCTTTGGCTTGTAGAAGGATTGGATTTTATGAACAGTATAAACCTAGAGAAGTGGAGTGATCAAAGTCCTCCTCAGAATCCATTCCCATGCCAGAGGATAATGATAATCAGCCTATTAATGTTCATTGAAAATAGCCTTATACCAGGAAGGTCAGCAGACTTCATTATGAGAAAGCTTAATAGAGTATTTACATTTGAAATGCAAAACTTAATCATTTGAATTTTTCATTGTCAACCATGTGCAAAATGCGGAGAGTGATTAGCCTAAGTTGATAAAGAGACATTTTTCACTTAGTCAGGTTTGGTACCTGCCAGCCATGCTTGAGGACAGAGCTCCCTTCAGCCCTGCTCTAATGGAGAGTCATTAGATGAGCATTAAGTTCAGTGCAGGATTTTCACTCTTTTGTTGTTGTTTGCTTGCATTTTATTTTTTATCATTTTTTTTCTTGTTTGATTTTATTTTTCTTGTGCAGAAAGATAATTGTATAAATATGTGTGCATGTTGGATTTAACATATATTTCTACCATCTTTAACATATATTGGAGTACTTGCCATTTAGAGAAGGGGGAAATTGGAATACAAGGTTTTGCAAGGGTTGATGTTGAAAATTTTTCCATGTACATGTTTTGAAAATAAAAAGCTTTAACTAAAAAAAAACAATGTTCAGCGCAGGGAGACTGGGTTCTAGACCTGCCTCCTACTCACTCTGATCTCAAAACATGTCCCCCTTCCCTGGGGGCTTAGTTTTCTTGCCTGGAAAAATGAGGTCATTGATGCTTGCATTTACTACTTCACCAAGGTGCTGTAAGATTTAGAGAAGCTCCTAGAAGGTCATTTCTTATAAGACAGAAGGGAATATACTCTGGACCAGTACAGGTTTTCCAACTAGCCCTCCCCACCTCTGTCCCTGTCTCCCATCTCCCACTGCAATACAACATTTAATGAAAGTTTAATAGACCAATTAGTCTATAAAGCAGTTGTACCTGGGTGCTTGAACAGCCGTGTTATAAAGAGAGTCCATGATTTCTAAAAGTTGCAAAAGGTAAAAGTGGGATGTCCATGCAAGGTATATTTAGGACAGCTTAAATTAGAGCTAGAACTTGAAGGCTGTCTGATGCAATCCTTCTTTGCACTGTGGAGAAACTAGAGCCAAGGTCATATGGTCGGAGAGTGGCAGAGTCCATTTTAATTTTTTAAAGTAAATTTTCTTTGAGCTGACGGATATGGATAATGGATGTTCTGGCTAATCAAATCTCTGGTTCTCAGAGTTGTTGTTGTTCATTGTTTCGGTCACAACTGACTCTGTGACCCCATTTGGAGTTTTAGTTAGATTGAGAGAAACCTAGCACTCCAGATCTAGAAGTCTTGTGTTCAAGTTCAAACTCCAGCATTTCCCAACTGTGAGATTTTGGAAAGGTTCTTCTCTCTGTCTCAATTTCCTCATCTATAAAACGGGGATAAAAATATCTAAATGGCCTATTTCGTAGGGTTGCTATGGAAAAAGTGTTATATAAACCTTAAAGTATTATAGAAAAGAGAATTTTTACTGACCAATCAAGCATTTATTATGTCAGACACTGAAGAGTCAAAGAAAAAGTAGAATAAGGGATTTATATAGTACTAAAGTGTATCTTAATAACTGCAGAGAAAAAAACTTTGAGGAGTTATGAACTATTATCCATGGATCTCTAAATTTGAATCTACTTTCCCTGGGATCCTGTATGTACTTGTGGATAAGTACATTATAGACTCTTTTTTTCTTTTCTTTTTTTTATAATTAGCCTTTCATTTTTAAGTCATTTTCAACATTCATTTTTTATAAGATTTTGATCTCCAAATTTTCTCCCTCCCTTCCTCCCCTCTTCCCTTTCCTACATTATAGACTTTTGTTTTTATTTTTTATTTGAAAAAAATAGAGTAAGAAAAAAGGAAAACCAAAGAAATACAAAATAAAGCAAAGCAAAAGAGAACTTTGTCATGTGCCCAACAGAACATCAGGGAAGGGTTCAAAGTATATAACAACAAATTACCAGATCAAGAAAGTATATATATTAGTAGAAGAAATTATATTCATGAATGATCATTTTTGCTTACTTCCTTGTAAATTGTTCTTTGGTTCTCTGATGCTCACATTATTTACTTTATTCTTTTTTTCCACCTTCATTCTTCCCCCCACTCCTGAGAAAGCTCCATTTAAGAAAAGATATATTTATGTATAGATATAGAGATACATACATATACTCACACACTCACACCCACTCTACATTCACACCTATGTCTTTCCTATCCCCAATGTTTCTTTAATTAAATACTGCTCCTAATTTGTCTCACTATTACTTAGTCTCCCCCCATCTAAGGATCCCTTCTTTGTCTTCTTCCCTCACCCTTTGCTTCCCCATGTGTTCATCCCTCCCTCCTTATTTCTTTATGGATTTCGGAGGGTGCTATACTCTTCATGGTTTATATCTAGTGTTGTCTATTGAATCTATACCCAATGTGAGTAGGTTTTCAGAACTATGAGCCCTCCTCCTCCCTCTAATGCCTCTGTCTGTTCTTCCTCTGAACTTCATTTGTATGACATGATTGTTATTTTTACTTAACTCTGCCAGTCTTTCTTTTGAGCTACCTACTGTTGATATGAATTTTATATATATATACACAGACACATATATTAAAAACAAAAATAATTTGTTCATATTTAAACAGTTTGTCCCTGTTAAATTTCTTAAAATTGATCTTTCATATTGGCTCTTACATGCTAATTTTCTGTTAAGTTTGGGTTTGGTTGATAGAAAGTCTTGAAAATCTGCAAGTTCATTTAATATCCATTTTTTTCCCATTCAGGATTATAGATAATTTTGCCGGATATGATATTTTTGGCCTCAGGCCTAGTTCTTTTGAATGTCATTGGATATGATTTAAGGACTTGTGATCTTTTATTGCAGCTGCTGCTAAGTCTTATATAATTCTAATTTAGCTCCAGTGTATTTGAATTGTTTTTTTTTCTCACTTTTTGCAAAATTTTCTCTTTGATCTGGGGATTTCAAAATTTGGCAATAATATTCCTGTGTGTTTTCCACACAGGATCTCTTTGAGGTGGTGATAGATGGATTTTTTCTATTTCTACTTTTCCCTCTTGTCTTATCACTCCAGGACAATTTTCTTGGATTATTTCCTTCATTATTGTATCAAAGTTCTCTTTTTGGTCAGAAGTTTTTAGAAGTTCAATTATTCTTATATTTTTTCTTCTTAATCTGTTCTCCAGATCTGTCATTTTTAAAATAAGATGTTTCCCACTCTGTTCCATTTTCTCATTCTTTATAATCTGTTTTGTTATTTCTTGGTGTCTCATAGCTTCACTGGCTTCCCCTTGCTCAATTCTAATTTTCAAAGCTTTATTTTCATCTTTGAGACTCTGTACCTCTTTTTCTAATTGGTTAACTTTTTTTATAAGCTTTTTATTTTTCTTGGATGGTTTTAATTTTTTCTTTAATTTTACCGTTAATGTCTCTCATTTGATTTTTGAATTCTTTTTTGAGTTCTTCTATAAATTCTCTGGGCAGGGAGCCATTTCACATTACTCTTTGGGATAGAAGCTTTTTTCACTAAAGTGTCCCCAGAAGATGAATCCTGGTCTTCCCTGTTCCCATAATATGTTTCTATGATGGAATTCATTCTTCTTTGACAATTTATTTATTTTTTAATAAGAAGTATTAGTGTAAGCATCTCTAATTATGGGGTGGGGGTTGGTCCCTCAAGCTCTCCACTCTGACCAGGAATCCCAAATCAAGACCTCCACAAGCCAAGTGCCCACAGCCGGGAGTGTCCCAGCCCCGCAGCTTCCGCACTCATTTGGTTCTGGTTCCTTCTCGCCCAGGGCTGCATCTCAGCAGCACAGCTGGGTCTGGCATTCCCAGTCAGCCAAGATTCACTCCCAGACTCAGACCCCAACTCTACAAACCATCCTGGAGGTGAAAGTCTCTGTGGTTCCTGCTGAGGCTCCCATGATGTCCAGCTAGCCTGAGGGGTCCCCACTGGATCTTTCTAGGGAGCTAGCCTGCAGGTGTTTGCACTTCAGGCAGGTTAATCCCAGCCCAGGGTCTTTTTTCAGATCTTCTCAAGTTGTGTCTGGAGGACTCCAGTTCTGCCCCAGTCTTAGTAGTTTTTCATGTCTATGTTTGCTCTGAGGAGCAAATTTGCTCTATTTATGGGGGAAATCAGGAGAGCTTGAAATTTACCTACTCAGCCATCTTCCCAGAATCCTCCCCCAGATTTTTTGAAGGGATATTTATACCAACAGCTCCTATTGTACCACCTTAGTAAATACTCCTTCCTAAAAGCTATTTGTCAGGCTAATTCTAATCAACTATTATGGTGGGAAGCCTACTGGTGGGGGCTTGGAGCTATTTAACCTTAGGAAGACAATTTCCAGGGATCTGACTTGCTAGTGTGATTGGGATTAAATAGACAGTACTATATAAGTATATAATATATATGTGAATATAAAAGTATATGAAATAGGACAATCTTGTGAGGGGAGTTAATAGGGAGGGAATAGGACAGATTACAGTGGACAGGACAGTGCTTGAGCTGAGAGATATTGTCATGTATGGACAAAAGCACGAAGGCCAATTTAGTAAAAACATATCATGTATTTTAAAAAGCAACATGTTGCAAGACTGATTTTACATGTTAAGTAGAGGAGATTATATTTCATATTAAGAGGCAAGAAGCCACAAGCACTTCTCAAGCAGAAGAGTGAAATGGCCAGATTCGCTTTATTACTAACAATTATCAAGAAAACATAACATAAACACACTTCTCACAGAAATGATACTGAACAGAAATGAGTCCTTCCTGGATGATTCCGGATCCTAAGAGTCTCTGATTCTGTATTCAATTGAATGCGATGTGACATGAGCAGAAATTCAAATCCAGAGCCTATTAATAGACATGAACTTCATTCCAGGAAAACTGTTTTGCAAATCATGGGGTCATGAAGCCTCCATACCCATCTAACCCGTGACAGTGGCACAAATTGGCCTGCCAATTGCACGGGGGATATTTATAGTTGGGTCATCAGCTGGACAGAAATCATCATTTTGTTTCTATTGACAGAAGAGCCAGGAACAAGACGGAGGGCCCAACAAGCTCTAATCTGTAGCTCTTCCTACTTGGATTCTAGATTTCTCACCCAGGGCCCCAGACTGCTCTGGAGTCTTTCTAAGTCTGGAAGAATTTTATACAAGCAAAAAAAAAACATTTTCCATTTCTCCCCAGATAACTTTTGGATGGAAAAACAAGAGAATGGGGCCAACTTTTCCTTTGTTTTATGCAGAGCAGGAACTAAATGCAGAGGCCAAGTCCAAAGAGTCCATATGCCATAAATAAACTTCTCACCATTCCTGTGGTTCTGTTGGACAAGCCCAGATCCCAGGCCCTACCCAGACCTAAGTTCAAGATCCAGAGAGGCCTTAGAGCGTATTTTGTCCAACCCCTTGAACCTTTATTTTATATATGGACCAAAAAGAAATGAGTCAATTGAGGTCATAGCTAATTCTTGAAAAATCCTACCATTGACCTTACTGAAAGCTCGAAGTGATTTATTTGGAACATTCTCAGATCATCTATTTATCCTTGAATGATGGAGACTATTGTTTAATTAATCATCCTATTGGTAATCACAGTAACTAGTCTTGGTCCTAAAGAATAGATGGGAAAACACATCCTCTCTAGCAAGTGGGGAACTACTGGTATGGAAATTTACATGCACTGGGGCATTGAACAGAGGCTCTGGTCTCAGGAGGACTGAGTTCAGATCCAGCCTCAGATATTTACTAGTTGTATGACCCTGGGCAAATCACTTAACCCCAATTACCTCACAGAAAGATGGAAGGAAGGAAGGAATGAAGAAAGAAAGGGAGGGAAAGAAGGAGGGAGGGAGGGAAAAAGGGAGAAAGAGAGGAAGGGAAGGAGGATAAGAAGAAAGGGAGGTAAGGAGAGAAGAAAGGAGGGAAAAGGGGAGGGAAGGAAAGAGAAAGGAAAGGAAAGGAAAGGAAAGGAAAGGAAAGGAAAGGAAAGAAAGGAAAGGAAAGGAAAGGAAAGAAAGGAAAGGAAAGGAAGGAAAGGAAAGGAAAGGAAAGGAAAGGAAAGGAAAGGAAGGAAAGGAAAGGAAAGGAAAGGAAGGAAAGGAAAGGAAAGGAAAGGAAAGGAAAGGAAAGAGAAAGGAAAGGAAAGGAAAGGAAAGGAAAGGAAAGGAAAGGAAAGGAAAGGAAAGGAAAGGAAAGGAAAGGAAAGGAAAGGAAAGGAAAGGAAAGGAAAGGAAAGGAATTTACATAAATTTTCAGATGAAATCACTTGATCAGATGGTCTTGTTTCAAAGTTTTTCTTTGTTAGAAAGGAGAGTTCCATTGGGAAAGCCTCTTGAGAAAAATTTTAAAGCACTGATTAAAATTTTAAAACAAAATATTAAAATAAAATCACATACAGTCTAATATTCTATGTATTTTTATAGCTTCTTCCCTATATCTTGTTTGAAGGTACATCACTCAAGTCTTTGGATTGACCTAGAGGCACAGGCATGGAATATTTATTATCTCAACTTGGCTTTTCATCACAGCAATGAAATGAGTACCAACCTGCCCTGCCTTCTACATTTCCTTACTCTGTGCCTTTCCCTGAGCCTCAATTTCTTAATCCATAAAATGGATATAATAATTCCAGCAGCATTTACTTCCCAGAGTTGCTGTGAGGAAATTACTTTGTAAACTCTAATGTGCTGTGTAATCATGAGCTAATGCATGATTATTAGAACTAAGTGAAATATGCTCTAACCTTGAAACATGAATATAACCTTATGAAAGCCACAATTTGCCTAATCACCTAAGATTCCATCCAAGTAGCTTTGGTTATAGAAGGACTCCATTTTAAAAGCAACATCACCTATCTAGCAGCCCCAGGGCTGGATTCTAAGATCCAGCAAAATTGTGAAGTTTGCAGCATTCTGGAGAGTCCTATGATTAACAAAGGAGAGCCTTCCCAATGGGACTTGGATGTAAAGAAAGTCTATTTATGCAAAAGAATTCACTTCCCTCCCAGTTCACTCTCTGATCCCTTCCATTTACTCCTTGCCTCCCCCATCCCTGCTTTCCACCTCTTTTTCATGGCTTGTAAGCTCCCGGATATTAGGGATGGGATCTTTTCTTGTTTTTGTACCCTCAGCACTCAGAATAACGCCTGGCATGTGGAAAACACCTAATAATGCTTTATCTACTGACCTATCTATCATAAAATAGTAGAATCCTGTGATGTAAGGATGAAAAGGGGGGCTTGGAGATCATCAGTGATAAAATTCCTCTTCCTCACCTACCCCCATGTTATAGATGAAGAAATTGAGAGTCAGAGATTATTACCGTGCATGTGGACATGTGTCAAGGGCAGTTTGCTTAGACCAGGGTTAATTAATCCCGGGGCCATTCACTTAATTATACATAACGAAGCATTGTAAAGGGTGACAACAACAAAATGCATGAAATCAAAGGTGGGTCACATGGAGAAGCGCTGGACAGCTCCCTTGCTCCACCTGTGGAAGTCCAGGGCACTCAAGAAGCCCCCTCCCCAGCTCACCCTCAGCATGTTTTGGGAGAACTCTTTTGTGGCAAACGCGTGGGAAGACATGGACAGGAGTGTCAGAGGCTGGACAGGCATATATGAATAATAATTTGCCTCCTTTGAGAGAACACTCTTATTGGTGAGATCAAAGATGTTGCTTGTGTATTTGAGGACATAAGGATATAGACAGCTCCTCCTTTCCTCGGCTTCCTTTCCCTTTGCTTCTCTGTTTGTCCCTGCCTCCCCTTGACAAGTGATAGGGGAGCTAATTAGAGGTGTGCCAAATGCTCTCTCTTTTGTCTGGTAGCTAGGAAAAAAAGCACAGGAAAGGTCAAGTGGTCTTCTCTCTTAGAGGGAAAAAAACACAGTCCTGGTCGTTCCTCTCATCATTCCCTCCTCCCCTCACCCTTCCCCTTTTCCCTGCAAAAGGGATTCTTCCAACCTGATTAAGATCCATATAAACAATTAATTTCCTCTGTGTAGAGAGGATCCTTGGAATAAAGGCTCCATCATTTCCCAAGATTTCCTTGCACAGCCTCTGGATGCACATCATTTTTATATCCTAGAACAGAAGGCTATTCCAAAAGCTACTGGAGGAAGCCGTGGTCAACAGCAGAATATAATAGTAGCTGACATTTCAAGGCACTAGGAATACAGTTTGGAGCCAGTCGCTTGGGATAGAGTCCAGGTTCTCTCTATGCCTCCTAATGAAGACAATACTGGAAAAAATGGTTTACATAACTGGCTGAGGATAAAGGGCGCAGAAGGGGGGGGGGGGAGAAAGGAAGCTTGTGGTTCACAATTTTCGGATTGTATTGTTCCATTTTGAAAAATCCTTTTCATTGCTGTGCACTTGGAAGTTTTGACCCAGTCCCTGGAAAAGATAGCCACTGTTCCCTCTTATTGAATTAGTATCTACCCAGTCAATCAGAGACCCTGCTCGAGAATGACAGGAGCAGGAGCAAGAGAGGGCCCCTTTGCTAATGATATTTCCTGTGGCAGCCAACACAAGACAGCTTTACTGTACTCCCAGGCAAGGAAGGAATGCATCATGGTTCATTTAGATGATACTTTGTGAGTCTGGGGGATGGGGAAGGAGGCTCAATACCTAGCAGGTAGCTCCAGAATACGAGGGAACTGGGACAGGTCTGTTACTCCCTGCTGTCTCCGGAGTGGTGAAAGGCAAAAATTTAAAAAAAGGGAAAATCCAGGCCTGGCCTGCTACTTGACACTTTCCAGCCTGAAAGGTCTAGTCCTGTTTAGTCTTCTGTTAATTTATGCTGGCTTCCATGCCCAGCCATTCAACATGCCCAGGGCTGAGCTAGAATAGAGCCACCCCAGAGGGTGATGGGGTTATTTGGCAAATGACCAGGACAGCGATGGAAGGGGCAGGTGAAAGGCCAGCTGCACTTTGGTTTTGGGTTTTCTGTACTTGTGGGAGGAGAAAGCAAATCAAAAGCTACCCAGAGCCTGGCCATTATCACCTTTCCCTTAAGCCTAGATTCACCCACACCAGAACAATTGTTTCCTGGGCATGGAGGCAAAGGAAAATGGACCAGATTGTGATCTCCCTGACCTATGGGATTCCCAGAAAGAAAACTCCCTTCACCATACAGCTGAGCACTGACTATAATTTCTAGGCTTTTGTTGGAAGAGATGCCGGGACACTGAGAGAGCAATGACTAAGCTTCCTATTTCCTCAGGACATATAAAAGGGAATTCTCTAACAAGGGTTAAGAGCTATGAATGCTTTTCTTTTCTTTTTTTAAAAATAATTATAACTTTTTATTTTATTATAACTTTTTATCATTTATTATAAAAATAATAACTATTTATTTTTATATATTATAAATATATTTATTTATTATAACCCATGCCAGGGTAATTTTTTACAACAATATCCCTTGCACTCACTTCTGTTCTGACTTTTCCCCTCCTTCCCTCCACCCCCTCCCCCAGAGGGCAAGCAGTCCTATACATGTTAAATATGTCACAGTATATCCTAGATACAATATATGTTTGCAGAACCAACCAGTTCTCTTGTTGCACAGGGAGAATTGGATTCAGAAGGTAAAAATAACCCGGGAAGAAAAACAAAAATGCAAATAGTTCACATTTGTTTCCCAGTGTTCTTTCTTTGGGTGTAGCTGCTTCTGTCCATCATTTATCAATTGAAATGGAGTTAGGTCTCTTTGTCAAAGAAATCCACTTCCATCAGAATACATCCTCATACAGTATTGTTGTTGAAGTATATAATGATCTCTTGGTTCTGCTCATTTCACTTAGCATCAGTTCATGTCAGTCTCTCCAAGCCTCTCTGTATTCATCCTGCTGGTCATTTCTTACAGAACAATAAATATGAATGCTTTTCTTGCCTTGATCAAAGAGAACTGGCTGCTTCTTCCATTATTGCTTTACCTCTAACATTCTTTGCTCCTATGACTATAATTGTATGAATTTTGTCCAAAAGACAAAAAAAAAAAGACCAGATCTTGGACACTTTTAAGACAGGCTTGAAACAGAGGTGAGATTAAATAAATTTACAACTAAGACTGAGTCTAGTCTAATTCATGCCATTTAATAGACTAAAAAAGTGACTCCTCAAAAAAGGGGGGCAGCTGGGTGGTGTAGTGGATAGAGCACCAGCCCTGGAGCCAGTAGAGCTTGAATTCAAATCCAGCCTCAGATACTTGATACTAGCTGTGTGACCTTGGACAAGTCACTTAACCCTAATAGTGTACTAACAACAACCAAAAAGAAAATTAACTCAGACTCTCCTCTGGAGATCAAGCTCCTACAAACAGAAGTCAAGGCAGTAAGCTTTTCATTTCTGAGCTTGCATGCAGAGCTGCTCCATCTGAATCTTCTCTGACATATAGGGTTTCCAGTGGGATACTTCATAGATGATTCCCCTGGAGTGATTGGGGAACACTACAAGACTGTTGATTGCTGGGCACTCTACACTTTCTCTCAATGGTATGCCTATTAAAACACCTAAAATTCTTCTTCCTACTATTTAGCTTAGAATTGCAAAGTTTCTTATTTTTCTTCTTTTCTTTTTCTTCTCTTTCCCCTCCTCCTCCCACTTCTACAGTAAAAGTTCCTACCTTTTCTGGGGTCTGTGACCTTGTTTTTAAATATTTTGATAACTAAATATCAATATAATTGTTTTCTTTAGTAATACTACACCATTTTGTTTTATGTGTTTAGAAACATTATTCTGAGAAGGGGCATAGAGGCTTTATTAGACTACCAAAGGGATCTATAATTCAAAAAGGGTTAAGTTTTTGTGTGGGGGGAAAAAGGAGGGAGAGATTTGGATGAGAATCAAGGATCAAGCCCAGGGCATGAAATACCAGTCACTCCACACCCTGATGTTGAAAACTCACCTGTTATTAAAAGCATTCCAGCTCCCCAAATACATGCATTCCTCTCCAGCCTCGACCAACTCCCACCCACCCTTTTCCATTCTGATCCCTATGACTTCCACCAGCTGATCCTGACTTCTGGCAGCCTCCTAGACCAAGAGCCCCAAGGTGATGTGGTGGGTTGTGCTTGGGGACACCATACCAAGTTCCATGCGAAGCAACTATTGAGATCTAGAGCTCTTTTTAGAGAAAGAGGGGGAAAACTAGAGATGATCAGATCTCTAGGTTTAAAAGGCAAAAGCTGCTCAACCACTGGGCAAATAGGTTACAGACAAAATTAGTTTCTTGTGCCCCACTATTCTTTTGTTACAGAAATGAAGGATATTGGTCCTGGAAGGAACTTTAGAAATCTTTTGGGTAATGGAAGTCAGGCAATCCTTCTCAGAATAATTTTTTAATACATAACATAAAATACATAAGATAACTAAAAAATCCCTAATTCTATTGAAATACAGTTAGCAATTTAAAAAAAGAAGTTTCCAGACCTTCTGGCCAAGAATCCCAGATCTAATTCAGTCTGCTCACACTGAATGAAGCCCAGAGAGGTAAAGAACCAGATAGTTACATAATTGGATCTATATTCCTATCTCTCAAACCTTAAACCAGCACAATGGAGAATATCTCTACCTATCAGTGGGTATCTAACAAGAACAAGAGGTACTGGAAAGAGAAAGAGATTGTGGGTGATTGATTAAGAGGTTAGACTCTGCTATTTTGACTTTGGATGCATTTGCAGAAATACCAGAAGGTAAACCCAGTGGGGGCCTCCAGCTCTTCTAGTTACTTGGCCAGGTTGGTGTTTTGGCTTTATCACAGGAGAAACTAAAATACTTATGGTTTCTCTTTCTTGTCCATCAAATATACTTTTTAGATTTCCCTTTGAGTACCATTAAAAAGGGAAAAATGGCCAAATTTGTTGCAACTTCTCCATTGAATCAGTCTCTAAGCATCCTTCTTCTTTGGGATTATTTAAAGTAGGAGTCATTTCCTTCACTGTCTTTGTTTTCCCAGTGCCAAAATGTTTGGAAAAGATAACGATAAATGTTGGAGGGAATATGAGAAAACTGGGACACTAATACATTGTTGGTGGAATTGTGAACATCCAACCACTCTGGAGAGCAATTTGGAACTATGCTCAAAAAGTTATCAAACTGTGCATACCCTTTGATCCAGCAGTGCTACTACTGGGCTTATATCCCAAAGAGATCTTAAAGAAGGGAAAGGGACCTGTATGTGCAAAAATGTCTGTGGCAGCCCTGTTTGTAATGGCCAGAAACTGGAAACTGAATGGATGCCCATCAGTTGGAGAATGGCTGAATAAATTGTGGTATATAAATGTGATGGAATATTATTGTTTTATAAGAAATGAACAGCAGGATGATTTCAGAAAGGTCTGGAGAGACTTACATGAACTGATGATAAGTGAAATGAGCAGAACCAGAAGAACATTATATAGGGCAACAACAATATTTTATGAGGATCAACTCTGATGGACGTAGCTCTCTTCAACAATGAGATGATTCAAACCAGTTCCAGTTGCTCAATAATGAAGAGAATCAGCTACACCCAGAGAGAGAATTATGGGAAATGAGTATGGACCACAACATAGCATTTTCACTCTTTCTGTTATTGTTTGCTTGCATTTTTGTTTTTCTTCTCAGGTTTTTTTCTTTCTTTCTAGATCCAATTTTTCTTGTGAAGCAAGATAACTGTATAAATATGTATACATATATTGGACTTAACATATACTTTAACATATTTAACTTGTATTGGACTACCTGCCATCTAGGAGAGAGGGTGGGGGGAAGAGGGGAAAAGTTGGAACAGAAGGTTTTGCAAGGGTCAATATTGAAAAATTAACCATGAATATCTTTTGTAAATAAAAATCTATAATAAAAAAAAGAAAAAGAGAGAGGGATATAAAGAGAGAGACAAATGAGAAAAATCGACAGAGACACACAGAGAGAGACAAAAAAGACAGAGACACAGAGAGAGATAGAAAGGCAGAGCAGAGAAAGATAAAGAAGAAAGAGACAGAAAGAGAAAGGAGAAAGGAAGGGATAGAGAGAGGAGAAAAGGAGGGAGAGAAAGAGACAAAGAGAGACAGGGAGAGATACAAAGAGTAGAGAGAGAAAAAGAGAGGAAGAGAACTTAATAAATATGGGCATTTGTTTTGTTTAACTACATGTTTATAGCAAGGGTTTTATTTTTCTTTCTCATTTGGAGATGAGGAAATTTGAGAGAGAGAGAGAGAGAGAGAGAGAGAGAATGTATTTTTGAAAATATAATCAATGTTCATTTTTAAAGAGGGGAAGATGAGAAGAAGCATTTATTAAACATCTATTATATATAAGGCATTTTACCATGATTTTCTCATTTGATCCTTACAACCACCTTAGGAGGCAGGTATTATTATTATCCACATTTTATAGTAGAGGGTACTAAGGCAAACAGAGGTTTGTGATTTGACCAGGGTCACACAAATAGTAAGTATTTGAAACCACATTTGAACTTGTCTTCCTGACTCTAGGCCTGAAAAGGAAATAAGGAAGGAGGGAAGGAAAAAGGAAAGAAGGAAGGAAGGGTAGGAAGGAGCAAGGAAGGAAGGAAGCAAAGAAGGAAGGGGGGAGGGAGCAAGGAAGGAAGGAAGGAAAGAAGGAAGGGTGGGAGAGAGGAAGGAAGGAAAGAACTATTGGCTAATTTTTCTTGCTTACCACTTTAGTGAGATCTCTGGGCCTTTGTAGATGCCCCAGCTCCACCCCTTCCCCCACCTTGACAGACAGCCTCAATTAGATTGCTGAATAACTGGGAACATGGTACTATAGTAAACCTGTCACAAAAGCATGTTAATCACAGCCCAACTGACGCTTGACATCCGCTGGTGAAAGGCATTTTTACAGTGTTTCATTAAAATTGAAAGAAGGATTAAGAGGCCTCTTTCTTGATTAATGACGTTCTCTGCCTGGGAGATGTAATCCTATCTATAACCCCAAATTACTGGAAACAAAATTAAATTTCTGCCAGTGGATCATTCAGGGCACATATTGCACTATGAGGGAAAAGTAGTATTTTTTAACATATTTTATCCAGTTTAGAGGTATAAGAAGTTATTCACATTAAAAACAAACAAAAACAAAAAAAAAACCTATATTGTCTTGATGTTGACCATACCAGAATGTCCCTGAGAACTTCATGATCAGTAATAAATATATATTTTTTAAAAAGAAGAAGGAGGAACACTCTTCTCTAGGTTATGAGTTCTGTGAGAGATGGGAGAGAGAGTTGTTTAATCAGAAAGCATCTAAAGAAAATAACTATCATCCTCCCTACTTTTCTTTGCCTCTAGCTCATTAACAGTTTCTACCACTGCCCAAGCTAAGTCTAAATAAGTTCCATCCCATTCCCATGGGATGGAACATCTGAATTCAGTGAGTGCCCCAATCTGGACCCCATGTGATTCAGGTCCCAGCAAGGTATTATAGGACCTTAAATATCTTAGCAAAGGCCAGGAGGTATCTGTCCAAAGGAAGTGGTGCTGACTTGACATCCTTGATCTACATTTATTATCCTCTGCTCAAGTTTCCAGAGATGTCTGAACAGAAACCTTAAAGAAATACGGGCTTCTCCCAGCCAAGACTGTTAACATAACTGTGATGACCAGAGGGAGACAGTGATGTTTCTGAAGACAAAAATGTGCTTCCATTTACCCAAACTTAAAGTCCTTACTCAAGTTTCATCTCCACCATGAAGTCAACTTTTCTCAATATGTTGGCTCATCCTACCACTCGGCTTCACTAAGTTTAGCCACATGGGAAAGAGAAATGAATTTAGAAGTATGAGATCTCAGTCAAGATCTCAATTCACAACCTCCCTGAGCCTGTTAAATGAGGATGTTAGTTTAAATGACATTGAAGACCCCTTCTAGTTCCGCATCTATACTCTTGTGACTCAATGACTGCTAAATTATCTGACTTTTTTATTTTAATTACTATATGTATCCCTTAATTCTATTCTGGCAATCTATCCATAACACATCACAAAAAAAGACTAGAACCCAGATCTCAAGATTTCCTGATCAACACTCTTTCTAATATCCCCTTCATATATAACTCCCTCATATTTACATTGCACTGACTTTTTATTGACTTGTCTGTCTCGACAACAAGCATTTTTTAAACACTTACTATGCGTCAGGCACTATGCTAAGTATTGGAGCTTTGAGGGGAAAGAAAGTACCTGAGTCAGGGCTGGACAACAAAGTCCAAAGAATGAAAAATGCCTTGTTTTGGCCCTTTCTCAAAATAGAGGAACTCACCAAGGCTGCACAGGCAGAGGGATAAGACAGTTGAAACATGGTGATAATGTCCAGAGTGTGGAGTCTGATTGGGGTTTTTTTGGTCTTTATATTTCATTTTTGTCTTTATGTTCCTAACACTCAATATAGTACCTTGCACATGGTAGTTGCTTAATAAATGCTTCTTTGACTGAATTGTACTAGAGAGCAAACTATTGTTTTTACCCTAGCATAACAAAGGTTCTTTGTGAGAAGACTGTTAGAATCTTCCCCAAAAGATCCTTTATTCTTCAGAAGAGAACATCTCCCATAATAAATCAACAGATAAAATAAAGATTTCTATGGCCTTTTCACACTTCCATCTCCATTTCCATTCCAAGAGTTGCTGCTTTAGAGTAGAACCAAGAACAGGAGGAAAATGTCACTTTCATGGTGAGAAGTCATAGATAAGCCACCCTCCTCCTACTGTTGTTTTCCCTTGAGAAATAACAATTAAAATGAAAACTCAGTTTCTCTGAAAATGAGTCCTAAAAAGGGAGTAAGAAATGCAAATGCACACACAGAAAGAAAGAGTAAGACAGAGAGAGAGAGAGAGAGAGACAGACAGACAGACAGAGACAGAGAGAGAGAGAAAGACAGAGAGAGAGAGGAGGGAGAGGGGAATGCTTGTTCATCATACTTCACACTTAGCAGGGAAGGTCCATAAGATCAGTCTTCTGAAGTCAGGCTCTTTCTAGAGGCCACTGGGTGCTTAAATAGATAGACAATTGGACCCAGTATTAGAAAAACCTGAGTTCAAATCCAGTCTGAGACATTTACTACCTGTGGGATGTTGGGCTAATCAATTTATCCCTTTCTGCCTTAGTTTTTTCAACTGTTTTTCAACAAGAGCCTATCTAAAATGTCTGGTGCTTGAGAAATATGTGTTTCCTTCCTTCTTGTCCATGACTACAATCAAGATAGTATAAGGAATAATGGAGATAGGAGAAAACAGAGCTCAAAACCCTTCTCTGATACACAGTTAATTGTGTGACCATATAAGTCACAACCCCTCAAAATCACAATTTCCTCAGTTGAAAAATTATACCTACATTAAAAAGCTATGAGGTCTAGCTGAAGTTATATACTTAAAGTTTTACATAAATGTGGGCTATTAGTTTTACTATAATTTAATTCCACATTTAGCTGAGAAAATCTAAGCAATGTCAAACAACTAGAAATTGTTGCTCATGGGGGTAGCACCTCTGTAAATTAATGCTATTTCTTAGGGAGACAACTGGCTGTAGATGTAACTAGAGGAGAGGGACCTTCCCTTCTTCCTCCAAAGAATACTTATAGGGATTTTTGAGGGCCAGCAGGCAATAATTCCCAGTGCATTCTTAAGACAATTAAATCTTGACAGGTACCTTTTTTCATACAATACATGGAGGGGATTGATCAGTCATCATCTGGGGTCCCAATCTTTACTTCCTGAAGGAATAGGTGGACCTGGTTTCTGATCCCATCTCTACCACTATATCATTAGGTTACCATGGTCATTTAACTTCTATGGACCTTGTTTCTCTTATCTCTAAAATGGGTCATTTGGACTAGACAGGGGTCCTCAAACTATGGCCCGCGGGCCAGATGCAGCAGCTGAGGACGATTATCCCCCTCACCCAGGACTATGAAGTTTCTTTATTTAAAGGCCCACAAAACAAAGTTTTTGTTTTTATTATAGTCTGGCCCTCCAACAGTCTGAGGGACAGTGAACTGGACCCCTATTTAAAAAGTTTGAAAACCCCTGGATGATCCCCAAGATTTTTTACAGCTTGAATATTCTACAGATAGAAGCTGGATGCTGTAAGATGAAGTTCTATTCAATTTATCATGAATCTATTAAGCTCCCACTGTGTGCCAAGCACCATGTTTGGGAATACAGAAACAAAAACAGAGCAGTCTCTGCCCCCAACCAGTTTGCATTCTTCTAAAGGAACATAACATATTCACAGACAAATAAAGTTTAAAGAATATGTGTCTTATTTAACCTGTATTGGTCATCCTGCCATCTAGGGGAGGGGATGGGGGGAAGGAGGGGAAAAATTGGAACAAAAGGTTTGGCAATTGTCAATGCTGTAAAATTCCCCACGCATATATCTTGTAAATAAAAAGCTATTAAAAAATAAAGATTATATGTCTGTGCATGTGTACATATATGTATACATATGCATACACATATGTGTGCATGTGTCTAGATATACATACATAGCATAAATGCAAAGTAATTAGGAAATGAGGGTAAACCCCAACAACCAATGGACTCAGAAAAGGAGTTAGCACACTAGCTGAGCCTTAAAGGGAGTTAGAGATTGTAAGAAGTTGATGCTAGGAGAGAGATCACTCTAGATGTGTGAGACAGCTTCAACAAAGGCAAGGCATGGAAGCAGAAGATGTAATGGTATAGAAGGTGGAGAGCAAGTAGTCCAATTAGTACCGGTCTAAATTAGGTAGTAGTCCAGATTAGCAGATAACACAAAGGTAACAGGAATACTCAACACATCTGGTGGCCAAGTCAGAAAGTGAAAAATCTGGAAAAGGTAAAATGATGGACTAACATTAATAAGATGAAATGTAATAGGAATAAATGGGAATAAAGTCTGCTACTTGAATTTTTAAAATCAGCTCCACGAGTACATTATGGAGAAGGCGCTGCCAGATTATAATTTGTCTAAAAAAGATTTCTATTTTAATGAATCGCAAATTCAATGAGAGCCGAGAGGAAGTCAAAGAAACTAACATAATGCTGGCTAATGCTAATATCAAGATTTTCATTGTGAGTAAATACATCGTTATCATTATTATAATCATATGTTCAACTGAAATACCCTGCATAATGTCATTCCCATATTCAAAGATGTGGTGATCCACTGACAGATGTCAAAATCCAATCTTCAAAAGGATGTCATTTTTACCAATGGCTTACAAATTATATTATCTGTGTCCCCACACTTAGATTCACTGAGGAAAACAGCTGGAAGGGTTGGCCCTAGGGAATGTCAAAATAAAGGATCATTTCTCAAGGTTTTAGGATCCATGGCAAATCACATATTGTACCTATCACCATCTCACCCGTAATATGCATTTGTATCCATGCATTCATTCAACAACCATTAATTATGTGCATAGTATAGTGCTAGCTGATGGAGTCAGGTTAATATAAATATCAAGGACATTCTTGAAAGATAAAAAGTCACAAAAGGATAGCCTGGGTAGGAATAGAGAAGGGAGGGGGAGTTTGCTAGTATATAATTTGCTTTGGTGGGGAAGTTTAATATACCTTCTTACAGATAGATGAGACTCTAATCTCTTACAGTTGGGAGAATTGGCATCTTATCTCTTAATTCTCTTTACCCTGAATCACTTTCCAGAAGCACAGTGCCCACCAAAATATGGTCAATCATCTCAATGTGCTATAGTCTAAGTTCATCTTAGAATATGGGATCCTACGTGGCTCTCTTCAACAATGAGATGAACCAAATCAGTTCCATTTGTTCAGTAATGAATTGAACCAGCTACACCCAGAGAAAGAACTCAGGGAAATGAGTGTGAACCATTACATAGAATTCCCAATCTCTCTATTTTTGTCCGCCTGCATTTTTGATTTCCTTCACAGGTTAATTGTACACTATTTCAAAGTTTGATTCTTCTTGTGCAGCAAAATAACTGTATGGACATGTATATATATATCATTGTATTTAACTTATACTTTAACATATTTAAATGTATTGGTCAACCTGCCATCTGGGGGAAGGGGTGAGGGGAAGGAGGGGAAAAATTGGAACAAAAGATTTGGCAATTGTCAATGCTGAAAAATTACCCATGCATATATCTTGTAAATAAAAAGCTATAATAAAAAAAAATATGGGATCCTATAGTTTCCCATGGCATAAGATGAAGTATATACTGAGCAGGGTGAGAAAAAAAATCGCTAGCTTCCTAATAGCAACCACCCAAAGCCAAGGCAGAGGTTGCTCACGCCAGGACCCTGGCCAGATCCCAGAGAGCCACTAAATCCAATTGGCTTAAATAGCCTAAACTTTCCCTGCTGTTTCAATTAGGAACATTATGGTTCATTTCTGTACCCAGACTGTAGAAAGAATTGGCTTTGGGGCACTGCAAAGAGCAATACCACACACCTACCACAGTGACCATTCAGGGCTAGAAATGGTCATAGGCTGCAACCCTAAGGTATCCCATGAAGTCATCCAAGTTTAGTTTTGCCTCGGTATTTCCTGGCCTGGGGTCAGTTCCATAAGTCACCTTTAACTGAATTTCTTCTACACCAAATAATGAGTTGATCCTCTTTTCTGAAAACACATCAGGATCAGTTGCTAGAGCAGATTCTTTGCAGCAATTTATAATCAATTTATGCTGTCCAAAATGTTCCATTAGGTTTAAGATATGCCTCTTAAAGTTAATGAAAGGACTGTTTTTTTTTAATGCCTTTGATCATTAAAAGAGTTATTAAATCTTCTCAATTATACATCTCTAGGAAGGAACAATGAGTCTTCTTGGGGAAAAAAATTAGAAGAATTTTCTAAACAAACTTTTTTCCCCTCGCAATTTCTTGTTTTAATTAATCTGTTTCTTCTGATGATATATTTCCTTTTCTATTTGTGATTTCATTCATAAAGAAGATCATTTACATCACATATGGTCGGTTTTTTATTTACTTATTTATTTATCACAGGGCCATATGGCATGGGGAGCTGGAAATTTAAGAAGGAGCATATGCTGAGCACATCAATGAGACCCAAAATCTCCACCCTATATGGATTTAGCATAATGCCCTGGTCACTTTGGCGTGACAAACAGCAGTCACAATGAAGACATCACATTTATCCTAACATGGTACACACAGTAGGTGTTCAATAAAAACCGTCTCACTGATTGAAATGTACAGCTCATTCCCAAGCCAGGCTGGTCTGTTTTAAAATTGCAATTTAAAGGAAAGTTATCATGGGAAATCCCTGCCTCCCTTCTTTTGAACTAGATGACCTTTTAGACTCAACTATAATCCTATGGCATCCAGATGGAGGAAGGATGAGAGAAGAGGTTCCTAGTATCTTCCTGCTGTTTTCCTCCTTCCAGTAATAGAATCTCCTCTCTCATCTTTCATTCAAACTTATATGTAGAGATATTCCCTTCGTTTTACAAGTGGAGAAATTAATTTCTCCCAAAAATTGGCTTTTCCAGAGAAATGGCTTTTCCAATGTAGAAGGTAGTAAAGTTAAGAAGGAAACATAAATCCCCTGATTACACAGTATCAACAGATAACACTGTGTGTGTGTGTGTGTGTGTGTGTGTGTGTGTGTGTGTGTGTGTGTGTGTGTGTAAAACCTATTATGGGGAATAGAGATGTATAAGATATAGTCCATGTGCTTGGTCTAGGAATTTATAGCTAGTAGTTCATTACTTGCCCAAGCTGAAAGAGTTAATTAATGAATAAGGCCTGAGCGTCTTGAGTGCTAAGAAATTGCTTCTTCCCTTATACCAGACTTCAATGGGGAAAGATTAGAAAAAGTCCAGAGTTTTGGGGAGCAAGGGAGGAAAGCATTACAATGGGGAATCTTGGGAAGATACCAAATGAGGCACACAGAAAAACTTCAAGGATGCTGAGAATGGATCCTTTGAACATATCATAATTGAAATTCCAGGGAACTGAGTTTGGGTGTGGTTAATCAATTTATCAATTAAGTTAGCAAATAATCAATAAATCAAGGTCAGTGATCTCTTTCTTGGTGATCAAAGACCCTGAGCAAGAGTACCTTAAATCTACATGTTTTCCACTTGACTCCATCACTGGGATGCCCCTTGATAAGCAAAAGGCAACTGTAATCGATGGATATTGAATGAGGAGGTGGGCTAAAAGTTCTCAACTCCTCCTTAATACTTCATTGTTAGGGGGAGGAAAATAAGCTGAGGAAGATGAAACCATTTTGCCTCTAATAATCTGGGCAAGAGAAACCACTCTAATTAGCATCTCCCTGGCTTAGTTTCCCCTTTGTAGACTAGGTCACTCCTTTCTTTAATTAAAAAACAAGTATACAAAAGATCACCCTGTGGTAGTATGGACTTAACTCAAGCTAGCCTCTGTTTATAGTATTTTTAAAAAGTAAGGGTCCCTGCCCAGGCCTTAGGGGCTAGGAGTTATTGCACTGCTCAGCTGCATGGGAGAGGTCTCTTTTGTGCTAGGGTAAGAGATAAAGGGTTTGACAGAAAAAAGGATTGATACAGATTAATAATCAGATAATACAGCAGTAAAATTATTTTTTTCCAAACATAAGCTCATTTCTCTTCATTAGAAAACTGTAACATACCTATGCAATGGAATGCCCTCCCACAACCTGCCCTGGGAGAATGCCCAGTGGGAATCTGTGGATTAGCCAATACCCCTAAACCCTGATGCAATCCCAATAGAGCAAATATTTTTGTTCATTACTCTATGTAGAATAAATGGGCCAGGAATGGGGAGGAAGGGGAGAGAGAACTAGGAGAGTCAGGAGAATGGGTCTCAGCCCCATCATTAGCTCACTATGTCATCTTGGGCAAATCATTTCACTGCTCTGACCTCAACTGCCTCCAAGGCTCAATTAGATGCACTCATTCTCTGATCCCTGTAGGTCTGACATACAGTGACCATCTATGAGTCTGAAAGAGCCTCATCACCCTGCAAATGGGAAGTGTCAAACCAAAAATGACAGCCCTGCTGAGGGAGAGATCAAAAGGAGAACATCAGCTGGACAGCAAACCATTTTGCTGAGGGAGAGAATCTCCTTCCTGCTGGATAACTTTGGGGTGTCAGGTCAAGTTTAGCTGGAAGATTTCACAGCTTTTCATCCTCCTAGACATTTGCAAAAGGAGCTAGATCCCTGCAGTTTTAAGGAGAAGAAGAGAAAAATTAGTGACAGCCAGCTTCCAGAGCTAATTATGTAAAAGCTATGTTATCCAGAAAACAGTCATAACTCCAAAGAGAGTGGTAGGAAAGCCCAGTGAAAGGGCTCGAAGAACTAGGCTGATATTCTGCAAAATGAGATAATGAAATCATGGCATCTCAGAGGTCCAAGAGAGCTCAGTGATCTCAGCCAGAGACGTGGCTACATCCCTGAGAAGTTGTTATCCAGCCTCTGCTTAGAGAGTGTCCACCATTTCTAGGACACCCACTCTATGTCTAAGCAGCTCTAAGGAGGCAGGATGGAATAGTGGATTAGGGAGCTAGCATCAGAGACAAGAAGTCCTAGTTTTGAACACACACACACACACACACACACACACACACACACACGAGATCCTGGCTGTCTGTATAACACTGGGCAAGTCACTTGTATGTCCTTTATTCTCAAAGAGGACCCTAAATGGTCAAAGGATATGAACAGACAATTTTCAGAGGATGAAATTGAAACTATTACCACTCATATGAAAGAGTGTTCCAAATCATTATTGATCAGAGAAATGCAAATTAAGACAACTCTGAGATACCACTACACACCTGTCAGATTGGCTAAGATGACAGGAAAAAATAATGATGAATGTTGGAGGGGATGCGGGAAAACTGGGACACTAATGCATTGTTGGTGGAGTTGTGAACGAATCCAACCATTCTGGAGAGCAATCTGGAATTATGCCCAAAAAATTATCAAATTGTGCATACCCTTTGATCTAGCAGTGTTTCTATTGGGCTTATATCCCAAAGAAATACTAAAGAAGGGAAAGGGACCTGTATGTGCCAAAATGTTTGTAGCAGCCCTGTTTGTAGTGGCTAGAAACTGGAAAATGAATGGATGCCCATCAATTGGAGAATGGCTGGGTAAATTGTGGTATATGAATGTTATGGAATATTATTGTTCTGTAAGAAATGACCAGCAGGATGAATACAGAGAGGCCTGGCGAGACTTACATGAACTGATGCTAAGTGAAATGAGCAGAACCAGGAGATCATTATACACTTCGACAACGATATTGTATGAGGACATATTTTGATGGAAGTGGATTTCTTTGACAAAGAGACCTGAGTTTCAATTGATAAATGACGGACAAAAGCAGCTACACCCAAAGAAAGAACACTGGAAACGAATGTGAACTATCTGCATTTTTGTTTTTCTTCCCGGGTTATTTATACCTTCTGAATCCAATTCTCCCTATGCAACAAGAGAACTGTTCGGTTCTGCAAACATATATTGTATCTAGGATATACTGCAACATATCCAACATATAAAGGACTGCTTGCCATCTAGGGGAGGGGGTGGAGGGAGGGAGGGGAAAAAAAATCGGAACAGAAACGAGTGTCAATATAAAGTAATTATTAAATAAAAAATTAAAAAAAAAAAAGAGGACCCTGACATCTGGAAGGGATGCCATAACATGCAGGTGAATTGGATTTAAGTGAGGGGAGAGCTGGGAAAAGTCATCTACGCCACTTTCTCCTCCAGAGCCATTTGGGTCCTGTGGCCAGATACAGATGAGGATGACTGGAGAAGGCTTGGGATGTAGTGGGAAACCTTGGTCTTTTTAAACTAAGGTCTTTAACAGGTCTGTTTGACTGAGGCAACTGTCCAAGTTAAGGATGGGTGCCAAGTGAATCAAAGAAGGTCTTTCATCTAGTCCAAAAAAAATTAACAAATAAATATTTAAATATCATTTAGTTCCTCAATGGAGTCTAGTCAGCTCTAAAATTATAAATTGCAGAGAAGGAATTAGTTTAGATCAGGAAAGAAATCTCCCCATTTAGGAGTTCTCTATATCAGTGATCTCAAAATCAGATTGGAACAAGGTTCACTAAATTGTGCAGAAGGATTCCTATGCATCGTAGAAAACAATATATTGACATTATTTATGTTCAGTTGCACTTAATTCATTTTGTTAAGTATTTCCCAGTTACTTCTTAATCTGGGTTTGCCAGTCTACTAATGGTTCAGACTGCATACCATACAGTGGGTTACACATTTGACTTCTCCACCTTATATTAATATAATCATAGGTATCAATTGTACTTAAAGGAGCAAGGTAATCCAGTGGAAAAAGCAGGAGCTTTGGAATCAGCATCCACATGGACAGAAGCATCTACACCCAAAGAAAGAACACTGGGAAATGAATGTAAATTGCTTGCATTTCTGTTTTTCTTCTAGGGTTATTTATACCTTCTGAATCCAATTCTCTCTGTGCAACAAGAAAACTGTTCAGTTCTGCACACATATATTGTATCTAGGATATACTGTAACCTATTCAACATGTAAAGGACTGCTTGCCATCTAGGGGAGGGGGTGGAGGGAGGGAGGGGAAAAATTGGAACAGAAGTGAGTGCAAGGGATAATGCTGTAAAAAATTACCCTGGCATGGGTTCTGTCAATAAAAAGTTAAAAAAAAAATCAGCATCCACAGATTCAAATCCCATCTCCTGTGTTTTCTTGGGCAAATCTATTTTCCTCTCCTGTCTTTCCTTTCCTTACCTGTAGAATGAGGAAGTTGGGCTGGCTAGTCTCTAGGGTCCCTTCTAGCTCGGAACATATATGTTTATAATCATTGAGAAGTTTGAAGCTTGGGGCAGCTAGATGGTCAATGGATAGAGCACCAGTCCTGAAGTCAAGAGGATCTGAGTTCAAATTCGACTTTGGACACTTAACACTAACTAACTGTATGACCCTGGGCACTTAATCCCAATTACCTCACAAACAAGAAAAAATTTGAAGCTTTCAGGTAAGATGCCTTTAGGTCTCCAAAAATTGGAGAACTTTAGATGTTTATTTCTAAACATGATCTTCCTCCATTCCTCGATAAGTTTATTCAACACAAACTGGCTCCATCTGTCAGAGCAGAGTTGAACTTGAGAATCCCTCTCACAAGAGGAACTGCCAGGAGATGAGGTTGTTTGACTCCTTCCCACCCAATTTTAGTTACCCAAAAGACCATCACAAATACAGATGGTTCTCATTTCACATAAGTATATCATTCCATAGACTTCTACATAAAGTAATTTTTATATAATGCAAATATTTCCCTACCCACTCACTTCATTTACCTTCTATAACAAAGGCATATACAAAATAACACCTATTTATAACTCATAAAATGCACTAAAAGTGCACACATTATTAAATTCTATATCATGAATGATCCAAAATAATCCTAAAGGACTTATGATGAAGCATACTATCTGCCTCCAGAGAAAGAACTGATACTGTCTGAATTACAGAGTGAAGCGTGCTGTTTTTCACTTCTTTCCTTCTATTTCTTCCTACCTTCCTTTTTTAAAATTCAAGTCTTCTTGTACAAAATGACTAATATGGAAATGTTTTACATGGTTGCACATGTATACCCATATCAGATTGCTTACCATCTCAGGGAAAGGGAGGAGAGGAGAGATGGATAGAATTTGGAACTCAAAAATTTTTTAAGAGTTAAATTTTTTGACATGTAATTGGAGGGAATATTAACATTTTTAAATACCATGATAAAAAACAGAAATATGAAGTGAAAAGTAAAGTAAATGATAAAATATTCATAGTACTGTACAGCAAAGTTAGCATAGGTTTGCAGTATGTTGCCCTTTCCCTATCCACAGCGCCTACCCTTTATCACTGGTAGTTGTCTGGGCAACATTTTTTATGAAGCTATTAAGAGATGGTTTGGACAATGGCTCTTTCCCCTCCCTTATCTGTCTAATATCAAGCAATATTATCCTCAACTAGTCTTTCAGAACCTTTCCCATGGAGCAATTTGGAGCTATGCCCAAAGGGCTATCAAATTGTGCAGGGTCACTACTGGGTCTGTATCCCAGAGAGATCTTAGAAAAAGGGAAATGATCCATGTGTGTAAAAATATTTGTAGCAGCCCTTTTTGTAGAGGTAAGGAACTAGATACTGAGTGGATGCCCATCAGTCAGGGAATGGCTGGAAAAGTTATGGTATATGAATATAATAGAATATTACTGTTCTATAAGAAATGATGAGCAGGTGAGTTTCAGAAAAGCTTGGAAAGAATTAGATGAACTGATGTTGAGTGAAGTGAGCAGAACCAGGAGAACATTGTACACAGTAACAGCAAAATTACGTGATGATCAACTATGATAGACTAGCTCTTTTCAGCAAAACAATTCCAGTAGATTTGGGATGGAAAACATATCCATAGCTAGAGGGAGAACTATAGAAGCTAACTGTAGATTGAGGCATAGTATTTTCATCTTTTTTTGTTTGCTTTTTTGTTTCTCATGTTTTTCCCTTTTGTTCTGATTTTTCTTTCACAACATGACTAATATGGAAATTTTTTTAAAAGAATTTTTCACAAAATCAAATTTCCAAAATGCAACATATACCCGACAATATGCAAAGTATACAAAGTGTCTTCCTGAAAACAAAATATCTCAGCTCAACCAAGAGAAAGGTTTCAATCTCACCCAAGGGAAAATTTCCTCAAGTTCCTGAGCAGGTAAACTGGAAATTATGAACATCAGTTCCTCAACATTTCCACTTCATCCCAAAGTCTTTTCCTCCATTTCTTCACAGTTCTTTCCCAAAAAGTTATTTTGGGGAGCAGGACAGCATTAATACATGGGAAGAAGCATCTAAGAGGTAGAATCATGAAGAGAGTTTTAGCTGTGACTGCAGATTGCCGCATCCCTAGAAAGAACACAAACTCTTGTCTTTCACCTGAGGGAAATAAGTAGCCTGATATCTATGTAAACCTAAAAATGAAAGTAGAAAGGAATGCATTCCAAGCATGGGGGGGAAAGCCTGTACAAAAGAAAAGGAATGTTGTATGTGGAAAACAGCAAACAATAGCTTACTTTTATCGAGCACTTTATACTCATTTAAGTGCCTGCTCTCTCTTTTTGGCAGACATAGAAGACTGGGTTTGGTTTATAATAATACATATATTTATATATAATTATAATATTATAATAATACTATACGGAATAAAAGTATATTATTACATAGTATTATATCATTTTCTTATCTATAATATAATAATTTTATGTATAGTAATATAATATCTATTATATTATATATAATATTATTACATAATAATATTATCTATGATTATACTTATATATCTAATAGTTGTGATATATCTATATTATATATAATATTATATTATTATCTAAGTATTGTTGTTATTACTCTTAAGGTAATAATACTGCAATTAACATCAGGTGTTTTCAACATATTGACTTAGTTTTGCTGATTTCCCTTCTCTTTTGTGCTCGGTATTATAAGCAAAATTTCCAGAAATGTGCGGGAGCCAGCTCTAACCGGCTTATATTTATTATTAAATTTTCATTATGAGCATTCACACCTCAGAAATCAGCAACTAATAAATCAGGGCTTAATTTATCATCTTGTTGATTGTCTAGGCTAAAGACAGTATCAATAATACAGATTAAACTTAGTGTAAGTACACACATTTCTCCTTATTTCCCCAGCCTGGTTGTTAAACATTTATATATAGTAAGCAATCCTGTCTGAGACAGGATTTAAACTTATCTTCTTGACTTCAAATCCACTGCTCAATCTGCTCCACTATTATAATAACATTATACTGAATATTAGTATGTTATTACATAGTGTTATATCTATAATATATTTCTTATCTATAATATAATTATCTATAGTAATATAATATTATCTATAATAATTATTATAATATAATATTGTCTATTATTATATCTGCATATATAATATAGGCATGATATGTCTATATTATATATAATATTATATTATATCATTACCTAATTATTGTTGTTATTACTCCTAAGGTAATAACTTGTACCAAAGTGGCCTTTCTCTGGTCTCATCCTACTTTTTCAGATCTTTCTTCCTACCGTTGCCAAAACTATCTCACAAGACTGAAATAGTCTCACTGCATACCCCTGTTTGTTCAAAATCTTTTCATTCCATATTTATAAATCTGTGTTAAATGGTGACCTTCTCTAATACGGGAGGGGGAAAGAGGGAGGGAGACAATCTGGAATTTAACATGTAACAAAAAATAAAATAAAATTTTAAAAAATTCTTTTATTCCATCAGACAATTCAGACAGTATCATCTCTACCACACCATCCTTGATTTCCATGCCCTAGTCTGTTTAGATATCTCCTATGTACCTATACAAAATGTCCCAGAAGCTTTAGTGCAGTTTTAAGCTATTAAAATTATAGCATAACATATCTATCCATATAAGTGTTGTAGAATTAGGGGATTTAGAGTTTATCTAGTTCAAACCCTTCATTTTACAAATGAGGAAACAGATAGAGGGAGGTTAATAACCAAGTAATTTTCACATGAGTGACAAATTACAGTCTGGATTTAAATACAATTTTTCTGACTCCAAACCAAGGACTCCCTCCAGTTCAACTGTCCTCCTACAAGACTAACTTTTGAGAGTAGACCCAATGCCTTATTTCATTTTTGTAGCCCCCCTGGCCCAAGCACTTGCATCATATGGTAGAAGCATTCAGAAAAAGATCTACTTCATTATCTTATGAGCTTGTAACAACAGCTCTGTGGGATAGGTAGGGCAAATATTAGCATTCCCATTTTACAGATGGGAAAGCTAAAGATACTGGGTTTAGCGCCTGGCCCGAGTTTCCACAGCAAGTCTGGGACAGTCCGCTAGAAAAGCCTGTGATGCTGTGAGTCTTTGTTTTGTGGGATGTATCTGAGGGTTGCCTGGAGAAAAGTAGAATAAGGAGATGAACTGGGGAGAGATGGGAGGTGGCAAGCAGGTGAGAAGCAGAAGCGCGAGCCAGTTCAGGAGCTGCGCAGAAGCACCGAAAGGTAATTTATACTAGCTGGAAGACGGTCCCTCCGGTCCAAGAACTGAGCAGCTTTTTGGACTCCATCACCACTTAGCCAATGGCTTCCCTCGCCAAGCAACGATTGCTGGCCCGCGGAGTCTTTGTCTCTGCAGAGCCCGGCTCCGGTTTCACAGTCTAATAGAGCCCGCCTTATCGTTCCCAGGAACAAAGCGCGCTGCCATTGGCATCTGAAGGGAACAGACTCTGGGCCCTCTCCACATTCACGGGAGAAAGCAGGGCTGCTTACAAAGGCAGGATTAGAAAAGGCCTTTTAGCGGTGATATCACCCAGGAAAATCAGGCTGGCTCTGGGGAAATCGTTCCTTCCTGGGGATGGTGGTTAGTTCGGGGGCTCCATTCTAACACAGGTGGGCAAACTGAGGCAGGGGACAATATGTGTGTATACATAGTGTTTACCTATGAGAGTATATGTATAGATATATATGTATATAAGAGGGATTCCTCGGCATTATGGAGTGGAAGAGTGAGAAAAGGTTTGCTAGATGAAGGACAGAATCAGAAAATTTTGGAAGGGATTCATCCTCTAGCGTCCTGAGCCACCCTTCCAGCTCTTTGCCAGTGCTCTTGAAAGAAACTCCTGAGAGTCCATCATATTCAAGGTTCTAGACACATTTTTCCCATCTTTCTGCTGCTCCCAATGCAAAACCCCATCCATTTCTTTATTCTACATTCAGTAGGTGCAATTTAGTATCACGGCCCATTTGTACCTTACAAATGAACCCACACAGTGTTGTCCTGAGCAATATTCTTTCCTGATAACATCATTAACACATTATAAACAAAACTTGCTGTACTCTCACAAAGCATCTCCCTGACATCTTTGGGCAACTATTGATGACATAATTCAGATGGCACAGATGCTCCCTAATGTAGTTTCATATGACATGTTTTCATTTAAAAAAGGAAAGAAAGAAGCATTTAAGTACCCACTGTGTGCTAAGCATTTTGCAAATATCTCATCAGTTCTCATAACAACCCTGGGAAGTAATTACTATTATTATTATTCCCATTTTATAACTGAGGAAATCAAGACAGACAAAGGTTATATGATTTGTCCAGACTTACAGAATTAGTAAATGTATGAAATTGGATTTGAACTCAGGTCTCCACAGTATATCCATTGTACTACTTGATTTCCTATTAACATGGAGTTAATGCCTATTAATATGGGCAGGAAGGGGGATAAGAAAAAAAAGGAAAAAGTTGTATGATAATTTTATCTTAAATTTTAAAAGAATAACAAATTGAGCAATACTATATGATGATCAATTCTGATGGACGTGGCCATCTTCAACAATGAGATGAACCGAATCAGTTCCAATAGAGCAGTAATGAATTGAACCAGCTACACTCAGCGAAAGAACTCTGGGAGATGACTATGAACACTACATAGAATTCCCAATCCCTATATTTTTGTTCACCTGCATTTTTTATTTCTTTCCCAGGCTAATGGTACACTATTTCAAAGTCCGATTCTTTTTATACAGCAAAAAACTATTTGGACATGTATACTTATATTGTATTTAATTTATACTTTAATATATTTAACATGTATTGGTCAACCTGCCATCTGGGGGAAGGGGTGGGGGGAAGGAGGGGAAAAGTTGGAACAAAAGATTTGGCAATTGTCAATGCTGTAAAATTACCCATGCATATAACTTGTAAATAAAAAACTATAATAATAATAAAAAAGAATAACAAGTTGTACATGATAGATTTGCAGTTTTGTGTGCAAGTATTTTTTATTCCACTATTATGGAAATGTTTATTTTATTGCATAAATTTTAAAAAATAATTAAACCAATTAACAGTGATAGTTGTTACATACTTGTATTGTTGCTATTATCTAAGGGAAGTGGAAACTGAGTGGATGCCCATCAGTTAGGGAGTGGTTGAATAAATTATGGTATATGAATATAATGGAATATTACTGTTCTATAAGAAACAACAGACTGATTTCAGAAAAGCCTGAAATTCTTGCATAAACTGATGCTAAGTGAAGTGAGCAGAAACAAGAGAACATTGTAAACAACAACAAGGTTATATGATGGTCAATTCTGATGGACATAGTTCTTTTCCACAATGAGGTGATTCAAGGCAATTCCAATAGACTTGTGATGGAAAGAGACATCCACATCCAGAGAGAGAATTATAGAGACTCAATGTGGATCAAAGCATAATATTTCCACTTTTATTGTTGTCTGCTTGCTTGGGTCTTTTTACATATTTTTTCTTTCATCTTTTGGTCTAATTTTTCTTGTGCAGCAAGATGAATATGGAAACATATTTAGAAGAATTGCACGTATTTAACCTATATTGGATTGCTTGCTATCTAGGGGAGGGGTGGGGGTAGAGGGAGGGAGAAAAAATTTGAACACAAGATTTTGCAAAGATGAATATTGAAAACTATCTTTACATGTATTTGGGGGAAAAAACAATAGGAAAAAAAAGAAAATAGTAGTTGCTCAAGTTGTGTTTTGAAAATAAAGTCAAGGTTCTACTATCTTAGTCAGATCCTCAGGCTAATTGTGAAAGCATGCTTCAATAGAATCTGTATTGGGAATAAAGTTAGATTCAAATCTCAACTCTATTACTATCTGTGTTGGCCTTTGTCTCTAATATGAGTGACTTGGACTATATTATTGCTAAGATATTTATTTCTAATATTTGTATAATGATGTTTAAAAAGGACATAGAGGGTGGGTTAAAATCCATAGATCTCACCTTTCTTCTAAAACTGAGACACCAGGCCTAATGACTCATATTGGAAAAGAATTTTTCACTTTCTACAAAGAATCATCTTAAGATTTCTTCAGAGAGAAGCTTAATTTCACAGAAGCTCCTTACCTAGAATTCTCAGAGCTAGAAACAACCCTCAGGTCAGTGGGGTTAGTCCAATCCATCGCTGGATGACAAAATCAAGGTGAACAGATGGAATGAGCAGCAAAGCCTGGAGTGGAGAGTGTTAAGACTTTGGAGATACCTGAAAACCAGTAAATTCTATTCTCAATTCCTAGATACCACGAAAAGAGACCCCGCCTCGAAAATCCATTTAGAAAAACAGCTCGGTTTAGATTCTCTTTGTTCAGGCTGAGGGACCTTTCCCGCTAGATAATGTTAAGGACAGAAGAGATTCCAAAGCTCTGAGCCCCTTGAAACATCTGAACAAAATGTCATTTCTGTAATCTTTTCATTATTCACCTAAACTACTGTAACGAGGTGGCTAACTATTGGGTTTTCATTTGGGACACGTACATTTATCATTTGATTAAAAAAGATTACTTATTTTTATATAAAACATATATTTCCTAACAGGGGCAGACAGTTACAAATAACTTGCAAAACTCCAGCCGACTCCCCAAACATCATGATTTAAGATGAAAGAAAAAACCTTTCTGATCACTGTCCTTTGGTGTTGGTCAGCCCATTTTTCATGTTTATTTGCTACTGGGGAGGATATGTCATAACTGGGGGTGATATCACATTTCCGTCCCATCCAGGAGAAAGTTATTTGCAGAGGAAGGGAGGAATAACTGACAGACCAGAAAGGTAGGGCTGGAGCTCTCCAGGAGGCAAAGCAGGAGTCCAGGGCCTCTGCCCTGCAAGCTGACAGTTAATTAGCTCCTGTCTAAATTGGTCCAGGTTGACAGCTCCCCTAGGGTCAGTGCAGCCTAGTGCAAGGCTAGGCCTGAGCCCAAGGTAACAGCAGGTAAAGGGGTTCAGGAACCACACGGAGGAAGGGCATCCACATGTATTATTCTAATGAAGGGACCCAGTCTTCACACACCAAATGGGGAGATTTCCTTACATGGGCTGGCACTGCTGGAAAATGGGTCCAAATGGTTTTTAAAGCAAAAAGCATCCCCTGTAAAAACAGCTGCTCTCTCCACTTCTTACAAGTCACTTTTGCTTTCAAACTGAGGAAGGTGAATCTGGGAGCCACGGACTCGGAGAGGTCAGTGGCTATCGGATCTGCCCCTGTCCCAGCCCAGAACCAGCCCCAACCACAAATGGTGGTTCACAGGGTCATTTCCAGTGGTTTCTCTGGACCACAAGAGAAACTCTGGCTCAGAAATAAATGGCTGCTGGGTTTATTGCCTGATGAGTTTTCACAACAATGGTCCAGACCAGAATCCTCAGGGGATGCAGGGAAAAGAAGAAAGAAAGAAAGAAAGAAACGGAAGGTTGGAAAAATGGATTTGTGCTTTCCAAGATTTAGTGTTATAAGTATCAAAGACTTTCCCAGCCATGGAAGAAGGAAGGGGAGGTGGACATAGGAAAGGTGGGTAAAAAGAAGATTATTTAGCCTCCAAATTCATGCAGGAGAAGCTGCATTGATTTCCACATTGCCATTTTATCCATTTTGAGTCAAGGTAACAAGGGCAAGTTCCATGAGCTATGAAAACACAGTCAAACTCATTGATTTTGGATATTATCATCAGCACAACTAACATTTATATAATACTTACTCTGAGTTAGGCATGGTACTAAGTGTTTTACAATTACTATCTTATTTGAACCTCACCATAACCCTGGGAGGTAGATGCTATTATTATCTCCATTTTACAGATGAGAAAACTGAGGCAAACAGGGTTAGTGATTTGTCCAGAGTCCATAGCTAATAAGTGTCTTTGGTCAAACTTGAACTCAGGTCCTCCTAACTCCAGATCCAGTGTATTCTTTCCACTAAGCCACCTAGCTGCCTACCTGAAACATCAAGTTGCAGTTGTAAAAAGGTTGGATTATAGGATTTTTTAAAATGTAAACCTTATCACGGAAAACAACTGTGGTGTTATAACAAGAGCACTGGACAGGAAAAAATGAGATCTGAGTTCAAATCTTGATTCAGACCCCTGCTGGCTACGTGACTCTGGAAAAGTCAATTTCTTTTAGGTTCTTTTCTCATCTGTAAAACGAGGTTAATAATAGCATCTATCTTACCGGTTATTTTGAGGATCAAAAAAGATTAATATTTGTGAAGTATTTTGCAAACTTAAAAGCACAATATAAATGCTAATTTTCATCACTAAGTTCTGATTTTGACATTGACTTTGTGAGCTTAGGCAGGTCACTTCTTCTCTCTGAATTTCAGTTTCCTCATCTGTAAAAGAGGGAATTGAAATAAATTATCTCTAAGTCCCTTCCATATACTGTATGCCCAAATAAGATCAAAATGGGTACATGATTTATACATAACAGATACATAAGCAAATTAGGAGAACAAGGAATAGTTTACCTATAAGAGCTATAGAGAAGAGAGGGACCAAAAAAGAGATAGATAGCATTACAAAATATAAAATGGGCAATTTTGATTATATTATATTTTTTAAAATCTTTTGCACAAGCAAAATGAATGCAACCACGAATTAGAAGGAAAGCAGAAAGTTGGGAAACAATTTTTACAAGAAGTATCTCTGATGAGAGCCTCATTTCTCAAAAATATAGAGAATTTAGTCAGATTTATAAGAATATCAATTGGGAAGTGATAAATGATCAAAGGATATGAAGAGGCAGTTTTCAGATGAAATCAAAGCTATCTATAGTCATATAAAAATGCTCTAAATGACTTTTTTTACTTTATTTTTTATTTTATTTTTAAAATTATAATATTTTATTGACAGAATTCATGCCAGGGTAATTTTTTTACAACATTATCCCTTGCACTCACTTCTGTTCCGATTTTTCTCCTCCCTTCCTCCTCTAAATGACTCTTGATGAGAGAATGAAAATTAAGACATCTCTGAGATACCACCTCACACCTATCAGATTGTCTAATATGCCAGAAAAGGAAAATAATAAATGTTGGAGGAGATGTGGGAAAATTAGGACACTGATGCATTGTTGGCAGCACTGTGAACTGATCCAACCATTCTGGGGAGCAATTTGAAACTCTGCCCCAAAGAGCTTTAAAACTATGTACCTTTTGATTCAGTTCTCTTATCTCAGAGATATTTTTAAAGGGCAGGGGGAGTTGATAAGGATTTATTTGTACAAAAATATTTATAGCAACTTTTTTTATAGTGACAAAGAATTGGACATTAAGGGGATGCCTATTAGTTGAGGAATAGCTCCACAAGTTGTAGTATATGGTTGTAATAGAATATTGCTGTGTCGTAAGAAATGATGCTAATTTCAGGAAAACCTAGAAAGACTTATATGAATGGATGCAAAGTGAAGTGAGTAGAACCAGAACATTGTACATGATAACAGTTTTATTGTGATCAACTGTGGATGACAATGATATAAAACAATTCCAAAGGACTTATGATGGAAAATGCTATCTACTTCCAGAGGAAGAACTGATGGAGACTGAATGCAGATTGAAGCATACTACTTTTTCCATTTCTATTTTTTTCCAATAGGTTTTTCCCAAATTTGGGGCTGTCATCTTTCACAACACGACCAATATGATAATATATTTTGCATGATTGAATACATATAATCTATTGTTTACAATTTTGGAGAGAGGGGAGATAAAAAAGGAAGAGAGAAAATTTGGAATTCAAAATTTTAAAAAATAAATGTTAAAAAGTGTTTTACATGTAATTGGGGGAAATCTTATTTAAAAAATAAGTCCATTCCTAACCTGTCAGAATTTTCATGTCTCCATCTACATCCTGTCCCACAAAAACCACAAGACTGAAAATCAGAAGATGTACCCAGACTAGTTACAGCTCTACCACTAACTATCTTTCTGATCTTGGGCAAGCTAAATTTCCTTGCCTTCATAAAGATGAATTTCAAAATCCTTTTTAGGCTTTGGCTAACTAGATCTATAAATTAAAAATTATGCATCTATCTACTTTGGAGAAGGTAAATGAGCTGAAAAACTGAGGACTACAAAATGTTTTTTGTCTTGATGTGTTTGGCACTGCCTATTATTTCACCAATATCAGGAACTCCCAGTGAGAGAGATCCCTCCACCAATGCAGACTGATTTCTATTCTGAAATTTACAGACTTAGATAACTGCCTACATCACTGAAAGGGGAAGTATCTCACCTAGGATCACATAGACAATAAGTATCAGAGCAGGACTTGAACCCACATCTTTTCTGGCTTTATATCTACTTTATATTATTATGATGCTTCCTGCTTCTTTGAAGGAGTAGATTTTGCAGCTAGGTAGCATGTTGGATGGAGTCAGGAAGACAGAGTTCAAAGTTCACCTCAGATATTTACAAGCTCTACCCTATTTGCCTTAGTTTCCCCATCTGTAAAATGAGCTGGAGAAAGAAATGGGAAATAACTCCAGTATCTTTGCCAAGAAAACCCCAAATGGAGTCATGAAGAGTTGGACGTGGCTAAAATAACTAAACAACAATAATACTGCATAAATTTTTAAAGAAACAACCCACCTTTGTGTTTCATATTCCCCTTGTAACAAGTGATTAAAGGACACGAGATGTTACATACTGTGACCCCCCCCCTTTCCCCCTTCTCTTCATCCCTTCCTCTCCCCTCCTTCTCCTCGCCCTCTTGCATTTGAGTCCTGTTTATGTAAGACTTCTGATGGCTGGCTTGCCATTCTAAAACGCATGAACACTAATCCTGGCCACTGAGACGGATAACTTAATAACCTGCACGCAGGCCCGGATCGACCATGACAAAATCCCCTCTCAGTGGCCTCTTTTTCAAGCTCCCCCTGTCTAGCTCCTTCAGCTCTTGCTTCCAAACATGCCCTTCGGTGCTGCAGATAAATTCTCATTTGCTTTTGCTTCCTCCCCTCCCAGCTACCCCCTTCTGAGTGATCTCTGAGCCATAGAGAGCATTATGGCTGCTCTCGTGTAACAGCAGCTTCTTGGAAGGGGAAGGGAATTAAGATTGATTAGCTTCCTATGATCACATAGCTCAGAACCTATTCCCTCCTTGCAGAACCTAGGGAGGGGTAGAGGGGAAGGGAGCTGAAGGAGGGGGGGTGGAGATCATCAGAAGGTGCAGCTTCAGAAATAAACAACCAGCCTACCCCAGCCCCCTTGAAATCCAATGTGCATCATCCCTCTAAAATACACCTTCACCCTCAGGGAAGGAGATGGCAAAAGCTCATCTGCAGATCTGAAAGGGGGATTTGAAGCAGATGGATGTTTGGGCCTCTGTTGAGACTGGTTGGGCCTAGAGGAATGCTTTGGATTCATCTCCCATCTTTCCTGAATTCACTTTAATTCAGGCAGCTGTCTGTCAATCGGCCTTAAAGGAATGTGTTTCCAGTTGCTTTTAAACTGACATCTCGGAGACAGGTCCCTGTTTCCCACTACATTTGTCTCTGCTCTGAGAAGCCTTCTGCCACCGTAAAAAGAAGAGTCTTTTAATAATAAGAATCATATGACCATTCCGCCAGACGGTTATTAGCCAGGATTACAGACCTCTATAAAGCCATAAGAATGTCTGAGGTTTGGTAGGGCAAAATGATGCTTAAAAATTACACTGTTAACTGTTTCAAAAGTCCTCTCCTCTCCTCTGTTTATTCAGGAGATTGAAAAAGGGCTATTTGTGGACTGAGAAGGCCTGGATTCAAATTTTAGCTCTACTACTTACTAGCTGTGAAACCTGAAATAGGGCTCCCTCTGAGATTATTTTCCTCATGTTTAAAATGGGCATGATGTCCCTTATGCAGTTATTGCTCTACAACTTTCCTCACAGAATTGTTCTGAGGGCAGAGTTTTGCAAAGCTCTAGAAAGTAAACAGTTGCTCCTCCACTAAGTCTTCCCCTGATGTCCTGTATGAAGAAGGCTCTGAGTTCTCAAAGCCTATATCAGGATACACAAATTCTGGAAAGTTTTCCCAAATTAGACACAAAGAGACAGACGTAACAAGTCTGTTAGCCCCACCTGGCCAAGGTCTGAGAGCCCCATCACCAGATTGTCCACGGCGGTGATTAATTTTAGCCACAGCCACTTTCAATAAGTAGCTGCTACGTCCAAGAGGCACTACAATCTGTGTCATATTCCTACTTGCTTTTTTTAAGCAAAATATATCTATTGGAGAAACTACTAACTTTTAAAAAATTATTACTTCATGTAATTTCAGTAGAATGTTTAATAAAACTCATCTCTTTGACTTTGAAATGTGTACAGAGGGTTAATAAGGGACTTATGAGCAACTCAATGAGGTTACAAGAAAGTGAACCTTTGATTGGGACTTTGATTGCATCTCTCTATGTACGTTAATACCTCATTGAGAGAACTGAGCATCTCTCTTGGGCCTGGGTCCTTATTCACATTTTCTTGAGAATAAGTGATTAAATCTCAACATCAGATGGTTTGTTGGTTCAGGGTGTTGTGGATCAGGGACAGTGTTTTTTACTGATCCCCTTAAAAGGGAGGAAGAAGGTGGATGATGAGTGAGAAAATACAGAAGAGTTGGGTCAGGGAGGGAAAAGGAGAGGCAGGAGAAGAAGTAGGAAGAGAAGGGAAGGTGTGAGGAAGAGGGAGAAGACACAGGCTTGTAATGATCTTTGAGTAGCAAGGAAAGAGACACCTCCAGTTAACTGTGCTCTCTATAGCCTAAGAGGGGATTTAAGAAGCAGTACCAGGGCCTTTTGATTAGGTAGTGCTAAGAGTGCTGTGAATTGTGGAAACCGAGTCCCTGGAATCATTTGTGAAAAAGCAATGGATTAACCTCTCAGGCTAAGAGAGGGTAGCCTTACAAAAAGAGCAGTCACATTGCCAACTGACAGAAGTTCCTGCACTCCAGTCTTCAGAAGAAGTGTCAAGAGATGCTCAAACTCTAACCTTCTGGAGGAGGATCGAGAAATCTGGAATCAAATCACTAATAAACAGTGAAATACAAACAAAAACAACTTTGGAGTTTTACCTCCCACAAATTGGCAAAAATTAAAAGACAAGTCAATCAGACAATAAGCATTTATTAAGGACCAGATGTGCACCAGGCATTGTACTATAAACAGGATATCAGGGGGAAAAAAGTACAAAAATTCTGTTTTCAATCTTATCTGGGGAGATAATGTGCATATATAAAGGAATATAAAGAATAAATGTACATAAAGAATAAATATGAGATAGAAAAGGAAGGCACTATTATTAGAACATTAGAAAATGTTCATGTAAAAATAGTCTTTAATCTACATCTTGGAGGAAATGCAGGATTTGATGAAACATAGGTGAAGAAAGTGTACAGTGCAAGTCTAAAAATAAGATATGAGAATACTTGTATATATGAGAATATTTGTATACTTCATCAAATATCCTGAAAAGCAATTTGAAATTATGTTCATAATAAAGCAAATAAGTATAAAATATGTTTAAATAATTTAAAAAGTAAAATAAAGCAATAAAGTATAAAATAAAAATAATTAAATATAATAACAAATATATTATATTATATAATAATAAATATAATATCCATACTCTTTGACCCAAATATCTCACTTTGAGGATTTAATGCCTCTCTACTTGGCTCTCTAGGATACCATGGTACCAAAAGGAACCACTTAGTCAATTGATTTTTCACATTTGGGTCCAGTTCAATTGATGTTTTGGTTAGTGTCTGCTGAACTATTTTCTCCGTCTCTCTGGACTGTGAGGGAGGGAAGAAGAAAGGATATATTTGGAAATGAAGTCAATGAAAAAAATACAATTAAAAATTTTAAGAGTTCCCAGACTAAGGATTGAGAATGTGGTTCCAAAAAGGAAGGAATAATAAGAGAATGAGCCAAAACAGAGAAGACCAAACGGAAACCTGGATCCTGCCTTCCACTACTTCTCTTAGGAATTTGAACAATGCAAATAGAACATGAAATTGAGTTTTCTCACTAGCAACTCCAAGTGCAAGTTCATTGTCCTCCCATAGAATCCAAATCCTTACAGGAGTAAAATAAGGCTGGAGATTCATGGGATGAAAGTAAGATTCACAGAGAAAGGGAGAATCGCACTGACTATTCATAGGTACTGTGAATCTTTGGTTTTATATTGCAATTTCTTTGAAGTGAAAAAGAGACTGTCCTATAAGTAAGTATTTGTGTCCTTGAATGCTTGCCTAAGATTTGTGGTCCTTTTACCTTTATCTGTGGAGACTTAGTTCCATCTGTTCTGTAGGATTTCCAGAGAAAAATCTGTGTGGTAGCCAAAAAAAAAAAAAAAATAGAATTTTGGAGAAGATCACAAAATTGAATTCAGATTATGGAAACCAGAGCTTAGGACACTGGACCATGGGTTGTACTTAAGTTTTCTCAACTTTCTCTAAAGCAGATAGGAAGACAAGACAATCAGCTTTATGCTAGAAAAAGCAAAAGGAAAGGGGAAAAAACCATTCTATTGAGATAGAGTACAGAGCAAAGCAGTCTCAGGGTGTAAGAAATTAGAGAAAAGTCATGGTTTGCCAGTGTGGTCAAAAGCGGTATTTGAGGGTTTGAGGTTCTCGCCCTAGGTGGCTTTCTGTGGGCTCATTTGGGCTTGATAGGATTCCCAGAAAATTCTGAATCTTCTACTGGTCATAGCACTAGGAATAGGGAAGAATGAGACAGATGGAGGATGTGGAAAAGGCCGGTGATTCAAAAAGAAAAAAATTCTTCCAGGCTTAATCTCATCCTGCCTGACTGATGCAGCGATTGAGTGCCGGACCTGGTGTCCTCAGTTCAAATCTGACCTCAAATACTTACTGCAGTTACCCTGGCAACCCATTTAACATCCTTTTGCCTCAGATTTTTTATATGTAAAATGGGGATAATAATAGCACCTACCTCCCAGGATTTTGTGTAGAATAAATGAAGCAATGAACAATATTTGTAAAGCCCTTTGTAAACCTTAAAGTATTATATAAATGTTAGCTATTATTAATACCCAGAAAGCCTTGAGCATTACTATAAATGGGATTTATCTCACCTACCAGAATCAAAAGTTCTGGCATGTCAGAATAGGTACTTGATTACTAATTGTTCCTAATTGGTAGAAACCTTCTCAGTAAGGAGAGCCCGTGATTAGAAGGCTTTTCACATTTCTTAGCCAGTTTTTTCTCTCTCTTAACAACCATCTGAAGATTTTATTGCCTGTAGACTGAACTTAATTCTCTTAACTGATGAATAACTGATATAGTTAAATTTGGGGTGGAGGAAGCTGATGGAGATCTCTCATTTTAAACTAAGAAAGAAATCATTTAAAGTAGCTTCTTGAAAATTCCATAGGGCAGTAAAAACACATTTGTGCTTGTTGTGAATTGTAAACCATACTGGGGAGGAAAAAAGTTTTAATTAATCCTAGCATCTTGAAATCACCAGCTGGGAATGGTGGGATACTTTAGTGAGGATGATGGGTTGTGGGGAGCAGAGGTCAGGGTGGTCTTTTTGGAGTGAAATCAAAAGCCAAAAATAGAATCACTGGGATAACAACAATAATGGTAATAAAAGCAGCTCATCTTGGACTTTCCTCACGCAAATGTCTGCCTCAGTTTCCCCATCTGTAAAAAGGGAAAATCTACTAAATGGAAGTAATAATAACACCTATTTCCCAGAATTGTTGTGAGGATCAAATGAGATATATTTTTAAAGCACTTTGTACATGTTAATTATTATAGGGGGTAATAAGGCTGGAGATCCATGAGATGAAAGTAAGACTCACAGAGAATATTTCATTTAATTAATTAGTTTAATTTAAAATCTATTTAATAGATGAGCAAAGGAAGGCTCAACAAAATGAAGTGACTTTCCCTATAATCACAAAGCCTAGTGTTAATACTAGGACTCAAACCTAGCTGATTCAAAGATTAGTAGTGGGCCACTAATTCCATCTTGTTTTTTAATATTAACATGTATAGCACTTTTAAGGGGCAGCTAGGTGATACAGTGGATAGAGCACCAGCCCTGAAGTCAGGAGGATCTGAGTTCAAATCTGACCTGAGACACTTAATACTTCCTAGCTATATGACCCTGGGCAAGTCACTTAACCCCAATTGCCTCAGCCAAAAAAAAAAATGTATATATTTTTCTAAAGTACACAGAGCTGTTTCTGTGTATCCATATATGTGTATATGTATAAATATATATGTATTTGCATTTCCTATTTGATGCTCACAACACTTGTACAAAGTAGATAATATTTTTACTCCTATTTTATAGAGAAATTAAGGGTGAAAGTTTAAATGATTTATAAGGGTCACATAGCTCTTTAAGATTTTTCTGTGTATCCATATATGTGTATGTGTATATATGTGTAAGTATACATGTATGTGCATTTACATTTCCTATTTAATTCTCATACCACCTCTATGAAGCAGGTAGTATTTTTACCCCTATTTTATAGAGAAATTGAGAGTGAAAGTTTAAGTGACTTATATGGGGTCACATAGAAAGTGACCCTGTGGTGGAATTTGAATTCAGATCTTTCTGACTCCAAATTCAGTGCTCTGTTCTATTCCTCCTCACTGCCTCTTATGCACGTTATATACACATATATATATGTATGTATACATACATATATATATGGTCCTCTTTGAGAATGAGGGACAAACAATATACATATATAAATACATACAAGTCATCTCACAGGTGCATCACTTTTAATGAATTGTTCACCTTATTGTTAACAATTTAATATTCTGTTTTAAAAATAATTAGAGAAGCTAGTGCTTCACTTTAACTTGACTTTTGTTTTCTTTTCTATTCTTCTGTTCGTTTTCTCCCAGGGGATTGCTAAACAGGTCCCCCAGGCCAGAAACCATTTTTCTCCTCCACTTTCTGTTGCACACTTTCCAGTAACTTTCCCCTTGGGATTCCCAGCACAGGACCTTGGTGGCTCCCTCTCCCAGCCCCCGCCTCCACAGGATTGTGATCAGATTATGGGGGGCACAAATGGAAATGAAGAGTGCCAATAAGGATCCCCTGGAGAGCTCATCTTGCTATTCCAGGCACAGTTAACGTCTGAAGTCCTTGACTAGCTTCCATAACTGCTGAGTGACCCTTCCTTACCAGCTGGTTCATTACCAGCTTCTGGCTCTCCCTTAAGAGCAAAGAAATCCCAAAAGAAACATGGAGGAGAAAAGCTTTTACATCGGGCATACAAGAAACTCTTCTGGTCTTCCAAGATCCCATGAGTCTTTAGATTTAGAGTGACTCAGCCTATCCCAGGAGGCTGTTCATCCACAGGGATTGTTATTTTTGAAATGGGAAGTTTTCAGAAGCACACTGGGGAAAAGATGGGGAGTGGAAGATAATGGTCAGAAGAGAAGCATTTCTGGGATCTCGGGGAACTTTGTCTTATCCAGCCAGGGTCTGCAGATACTGAAGTCTCACAGAGCAGTGGTTAAAACACAGACCGCTGAAGGAACCTCAGGTGTGGACGATTTTCTGCTCAGTGGTCTGACACTTGTGTCTAAAATACAGCATGTGGCCTTGGGCAGGCATCCAAGAGAAGAGCCAATCCATTCTAAGAGCTCATTTTTATCCAGTCTTCCAACTTTGGCTCTTCCCTCCACTACCTCTCCAACAGCCATGTGGTATCTTATCACTTGATTTCAGAAACACCATAAAAGAGGAAATTAAGACTGAGAAAATCAGAAATCTGGAGGCAAGAGCTCTATGTACTCAGGAATACAAAGACAAGTAATAGGGCCATCCATTACAGTGAAAAGAGAACTGGTCCAATGATCTTGTGATGGAGAGAGCCATCTATACTCAGAAAAGGAACTGAGTGTGGATCACAACATACTCTTTTTTCACTCTTTTTGTTGTTGTTTGCTTACATTTTGTTTTCTTTCTCATTTTTTTCTTTTTGATCTAATTTTTCTTGTGCGGCATCATAATTATATAAATATGAACACATATTTTGGATTTAACACATATTTTTAACATGTTTTAACATATATTGGATTACTTGCCAACTAGGGAAAGGGGAGGGAAATTTGGAACAAAAGGTTTTGCAAGGGTCAATGTTGAAAAATTTTCCATGCATATGTTTTGAAAATAAAAAGCTTTAATTTAAAAAAAAGAAAAAAGAAAAGAGAATTGGGTTTGAAGTCAGATAACCAGATTTAAATTTTTTTCTCTGTCAGTTGCCTGTGTGACCTTGGGGAAAATCACTTTCTCCAAGTTTCAGTTCCTTGTCTATAAAAAGGGAAAACAGTGGACAAAAAGGCTCAAAAGTCCCTTTCAATCCTAAACCCATGATCCCAAGACATGGTCATTGCCTTAAAAGAACTTCCAGTCCAGGAGAATAAATGGGGACTGGATCTAGTTGATTCTATCCCATCCTAGGAGAGAAAAGACCTTTTTTCCAAGTGAGCAGCTTTCTCTTATCCCCTATATACATATGTTCCGATGGTTAATGGGCATGAGTGGGACCACAGCACAGTGAGGGACATCAGCACCATTTATGTGACAATTATGAGGAATATGGCAATTTGAGCAGTCATCAGCATTTTAGCTCTCACATCAGATGGTTCCCAATCAGCTGTGCAAGAAAAGTGCAATAATTTTATGGCCCTTTAACAGGCCCAGCAGTGAGCTTAATGCCAGGGAAGCGAGTGAAAGGGCCTCCCCCTTTCTCAGCTACCTACTGTGACTCCAAGCTCTGTCAGTGGGCAATGCCCTACTCCTACCTTATCCCTGACATCAAATAGTATTTATTTCCCTATCATTTCTACCATATGGCAGTGAATTCAAGAAGCCCCAAAGAAAGGACTAGCATTTTACAAATGCTTTGAAAGGAAAAAAATTAGCCATACTATTCACTGGTAGAGCTTCCCCATCTATAAAATGAATGATGTGATCATACCTGCCTCCCCACCCTACCTGATTGGCCCACACCTGCCCCCCACCCCTATCTGATTGGCCCACACCTGCCCCCCACCCTATCTGATTGGTCCACACCTGCCTTCCACCCCATCTGATTGGCCCACACCAGCCCCCATTGGCCCACATCTGCCCCCCACTCCTATCTGATTGACCAACACCTGCCCCCCCACCCCTATCTGATTGGCCCAGGGATGGGACAAGGCTCAAGCTGTGCTTCTTTTAAGGAAGCCTCCTGGGGGCCTCTGGTTGCTTTGACAAACCCCCTTGGTCATAGAGGGCATAAAAAATCCACCACAATGGTCAGAGCCCTTGTGACTTGATAAATGGCCAAAGGCCACAAGAATCCCTCTACCCTGGCCTGCAGCACAGAGTGGGGATGTGGGAGGGGACCACACTAAGCTGAGGGCTATTGTGCTACTGCATCCTTGTCACATATCTTTTCTATATTAACATCGAGTAAACGTATATCTGTTAATTCTTCAGTGACCTACAATGCCACATTTGTCCCTTCATTGGACCTGAACTAGCAGGGTCTTAACTATGAGCTGCCCCTAATAAAAGGATTCTTTTAGATGCTATTCAAAGATTTTCCTAGCTGTATGACCCTAGGCAAGTCATTTAACCTGTGTGCCTCAGTTTCCAGATAATAATAGCACCTCCCTCCCAGGATTGTTGTGAGAAGCAAATGTGAAATTTTTTAAGTCCTTGGTATAAAATAGGTCCTTTTTTCCCCCTGAGGCAATTGTTCAGGATCACACAACTAGTATTAAGTGTCTGAGATCATATTTGAACTCAGGTCCTCCTGACTTCAGGGCTGGTGCTCTATCCACTACACCACTTAGCTGCCCCATAATAGTTTTTTAATAAATGCTTTTTTACTTCTTACTTCTATTCTTCCCGCACTCCTTCCTTTCTTCTTGTGCCATTGCAGATTCTATTTCTCAAGGTTTCAAGTACTTCTCTGGTAAACTGATCTGAATTTCAGGATTAAAAGGGCATTCAGGGATGCCTTAACTAAAAGGAGTAATTCCCTTACAGCAGAAGAAATAAGATTATAAGATCATAAATTTAGAGCTGAGAATATCATATGATCATGGCTCTAGATCTTGAAGAAATCTAATCAGTCAATAAAGTAGCATTTTTTTAAGTACCTACTATCCAATCCCATCATTTTACAGATGAGGAAATTGAGGTCCAATGTTGTTAGTTGACTCACCCAAGATCACGCTGATAGTGTCTAAGGCAGGCTTTAAAATCAGATCTTCCTAAAGCCAAGTCTACACTCTACACCCCATAACTGTCTCCTACACCCTCTTTTTGTAGGTAATGTAAAAGAGTGGTTAAGTCATCATGCTAAGGTCCTACAGGTAGAAAGTGACTAAGCTGGAATTCAAATCCTGCTCCTCTTACTCTCTTTTCATTGTCACAAATGCTTCTCTGCTTCTCAGAATAAATGATACAGACAACAGGGAGAGAAAACTAAACAGCTCATTCTTTTCTCTCTCTAGGAGAATGGTCCTTGAATTGTGAGTGATAGGACAAGGAAGATAAAAAGAGACCTAAAACTCAATGTGAGTAAGGGAGGAATAACTGACCACCATTAAATCATATCACCAGGTTTCACCCAATTACATCTCAAGATAGTAAAAATATTTGCATATTGGATCACTGAGCTGCTATCAGGGATGTATCAAAAATCATGTAGAATATGAGGGTTATCAAAGAATTGAAGAAAAGAAATCTTGCCCTTACTTTTAAAAATATGGAGGAAGGAGAAGAATAAGGTGTAAAATGAGCTTGATTTCCATTCCTGTCAAAACTGCTGAATACAGTAGTAAAGTGACAGTTTGTGAGCAGCAAGGAAAGGAAGCAGTGATCACTAGGAGACAGCATAGCATGGTTTCACATTTGCTTCCTTTCCATTTTTAACACAGTTACTAGGCAGGTAGACCAAGGGAATCCCAAAACACCACACTTACATTTTACTAAAACATTTCACAATATCTTTCATGCTATTGTTTTGGACAAAAAAAAAAAAAGTTGTAGTTCATCCTTTGTTCTTGAAAAAAACTAACACATCAGGAGTGTGATGTCTTGATTTGCAAGTGAATTAGATTTAGGGCTGTACAAAGTCACCATCTTCACTCTGTCCTCCAGAGTCATCTGTGTCCAGTGGCAAGACATAAGTCAGGCTGACTGGAGATGACCCCAGATGCAATAGGGAGACCTTGACCTTTTTAAAAAGGTCTTTTTCAGGTCTCAATTAGGCAACACCCATTCAGTGATCCAGAGATTTAAGGCATCGAGGGCCATCACCAGTCGTCCTGATCTATATCTGGCCACTGGACCCAAATGGCTCAAGGGAGGAGAGTGAGGCAGGTGACTCTGCACAACCCTTCCTCACTTAAATCTAATTCACTTGCATGTCCCCTGCCTGATGCTGTGGTCCTTTTTGGATTTAAGGCTAGGTAAGAAGGCCTACTCAGAAAAAAAAAAAAAAAACAATCTGAGAGAAGACTCTCAGGGTTTCTGCTCAGAACAGAAATAATTGCTATTTACACTGACTCTAATTGAGCAAGACTCAAAACTAGTAAGGTTGGTCTGAGACCTATTATTTGGCCAATCAGTGAAAAGCCAGAGTGATTTGGGCTTAATGCAGACTTAAGTAATTCCATTTGAATCTCAATGGACTTTATCAAAGCCTGATTTTTCAGAGCTCTATTTCAAGAAATCATAAATGAAAATACTTGTGATAAAAGAATTAATTGTCCTAATTTTTTTTAAAAGAAATTATATAATAAATATATTGAGGAGAGAGGGGAAAATCAAGCTATCAAATCTGAAGATATATGAGATTTAAGTGATCAAAACTTATATTCCTTTGGACAGAGCACCTACATAGACTCTGTATAGTATGTGGGTTTGGCACTAGCTGAAACACTGGATTCAGTCCTTAATGGAGTCATGGAACTTGAAGAGATTGTATCTACAGAAAAAGCAACAGGATGATGAAGAAGACAAGAAGTTCACTTCATGGGAGGAGTGATTAAAGGAAATGGGTATGTTAAATCTAGAGAAAAGAAAACCTGATGAAAGGCACCATGAATCTGATTTCAACTCTTCATAGAGAAGTTTTTGCACCTAGGAGACAGAATCAGAAACAATGAGTAGAAGTTGATGAAGGACCAATTTCAAATGGATGAAAAGAAAAACTGTCCAACAATTAGAGATATGCAAAAATGAGTTGAACTGTCTTGGGAAATAGTGAGTTCTTAGTTGCTAGAAGTATTTAAATAGAGGCTTGTCCTGGGCCTCCCCCTTTTTGCCCACACACCCTTACATTCTCTGTGAAATTATCTATTCCTATGGGCAGCTAGGTGCCCAAATAAAGTGCTGGGCCTGGAGCCAGGAAGATTCATCTTCCTGAGTTCAAATCTGGTTTCAGACTTGTACTAGTTCTATGATCTTTGTTTACATCAGTTTTTGTAATGTTCTCTTCTCTAAATTATTCCAGAGATGGAGCAGAAAATGGCAAACTACTCCAGTGTCCCTACCAAATGGGATCAGAAGGAGTCAGACATGCCTGAAAAATGAGTTTTTCAATAACAACATGGGTTAAGCATCATCCTTATTCAGGGATTCCCAAATCTACTTATTCAATTCTAATTTGTCTTCTCAGCTCTGGTCACACATTTCCAATTGCCTATTGGACCTCTCCACCTTAATGATGTCTTCGTATCAAACTGGATATTTCCAAAGTTGAAATCACGTTTCCCATGAAACTCTCCTCCTCTTCTAACTTCCCATTCAGCTCTTTCTCACCTGGGTAAATGTTAGGTCTCTGTCCACTATACTACCCTACCTTTGCTCCTTATCTGTCTTCCTTAAAGGAGCCTCTTCCTTCTTAGTAATCCAAGTTTATAACTTCAAAGAAAGCCCTTGACTTTTCCCTCTTCCTCAACACCTCTATCTAATCAGTCATCAAATCCTGTCAATTCTACTTCCACAACACAAATCACATCTGCTTCCTTCTTTCCACTCACCCAAATAGTCCCACCTCTTGCCTAGTAACTGCCATGGTTCTCCCTGATTCCAGAACCTCCCTTCTCCAATAAATCCTCCACCTCACTGCCAAAGTAACCTTACAGCACAAGTCTGACCATGTCACTCCTTGCTCAAAGCTTTTCAGATAAAGATAAAGATAGAACACAGACATCCTCAGCATGTCATTCAAGACCTAGCATCATCTGGCATCAATTTACTTTTCTAACTTCTTCACATTATTCTCATTCCCACACTCTATATCCCAGCCAAAGTGAATTACTGGTTGTATCCCAAGCTCAACATTCCACGTCTAATTCACAAGCTTTAGTCCATAACTTGAATGAATTCCCTTCTCTTTACTTCTCAGTTTTTACATCCCTCTAAGATTCCACCCCCTCCATGAAGTTTTTTTAAAATATATTTCCCCATAATCAGAATTCTCCCTAACCTTAAATTACCATATACTATACTTACCTGCAAATATTTTGTACCTTCCTAGTAGAAAGTGAAGGACTGATTTTTTTTTAAATTTGAATTACTAAGCTCTAGCTCACATAATAGGTTCTTAATAATGACTTTAAAAAAAATGAATTGTTGAATTAAGGATGGATGACTACTTGGGGACATAGAATAGATCCTGGGTCAGGTTGGACTGAATGACTTCTGAGGGAGGTTCCTTCCAATTCTGAGAGTCTATTAATTTCAGACCGTGATAGGCCAATGTGGGAGAGAGATTTAAAATAAGTTTTGGTGCTTTCAGATCACTAAGTTGTCACTTCAGTCTACATAACCCAACCATAAGAACAGATTTACTAACATTCTGAGAGAGTAAATAGATAGAAAGAAAAGAGACTTTCTATGTTTCTACTGTAAGACTAAATAGAGGTATTTAGAGAGCTATGAGAATAAATACCAACTTATAGTTATATGATGCAAAGTACTCACAACAACCCTACAAAGCAGACACAGTGAACATGTTTTTTAAATCAGTTCTGTGATTTCATTAGAATAGAAAAATCCACTGAGAAAACTCCATCTCCCAATGCAGATAGCACCTGCTCTGCAACAATTAGAAGATCTGTCATATTAAAGAATCAGTCAGTCAGTCAACAAGCATTTATTAGGTTCATACTCTGTATTAAGTACTGGGAGAGGTTAAGTGAGATGCCCAGGGTCTCACCCTGGCAATGAGGCAGGTCTTCCCGACTATTAGACTGGCTCTCTAGCCACTAGAGTGGTTAGCTGCCACATTGCCCCAGAAAAATGAAGTTCTATAGTTATATAATGCAAAGTACTATTCTCACAACAACTCTGCAAAGCAGACCCTGTAAACATGTTTTTTAATAAATCAGTCCTGTGATTTCATTAGAACAGAAAAGTCCACTGAGAAAACTCCATCTCCCAATGCAGATAGCACCTGTCTGCAATTTGTCTTAAATTATAAGATCTGTCATGTTAAAGAATCAGTCAGTCAACAAGCATTTATTAGTTTTTCCTCTGTATGAAGTACTGGGTGAGGTGAAGTGAGATGCTCAGGGTCTCACACAGGCAATGAGGGGGTCTTCTGACTATTAGGCTGGCTCTCTATAGTGGTTAGCTGCCATTTCGCCCCCAAAAGATGAAGTTCTCACAGGACAGGATTCAACACCAGGATTTTTTTGATCCTATGCCAAGGCTCTTTACACCCACACCATAGTGCATAATATATTTGCTATAGACATCTTCATTCTTGTTTTTCCCAATTTTCAAAAACATCTTTAAAAAATTCTATCCTTCCCTCCTTTCTTGAGCCAATAAGCAATCAGATATGATAATACATGTACAATTATGTAAAACATTTCCCTGTTAGTCATTTTTACAAGAAAAATAAAAGAATAATAGAAGAAATAAATAATAAAAGAATAAATAATAATAAGAAGAATATTAAATATAAAAATAAAAGAAATATAAGAATAGAAGAAAAGATATAAAAAAAGAAAGTGAAAAATACACTCTTGAAGGAAAATGCCAGGGTTATGCTTCTTTGACCCAAAAAGAGGGATGGGGCAAGAAGCCTGGGACTCGAAGGCGGAAGATCTAGAATAAATACTTGTTGAGTTGAATGAATTGAACTGACCCAGAACAGCAGTGAATTAAATACCCAGAGCGGGAAAAGAGTAGGCGTGAGGTGATGTAAAAAGAGTCCAACCTCACCTATTCAAAACTCCGGGAATGAATCTTTGAAAAGCAACTTGGCTTTAAATAGGTTCAAACTCATCAAAACTTCTGCAGAGAGCGAGCGAGAGCGAGCACTTAGCGAGCTGCTTCCCTGGATAAGGAGCTTGTGAAAGAGGCTGATTGCTTTGCCTGCAAGGAGGGGATACTTTGTTTATAATCTCAGCCTCTGCTGCAATTGACAATCAGAGTGATTGGCACCGACTTCCACACAAAGAACTCGGGGACAATTCTGGTTACCTATTATCTGTACTTTAGCTTCCCCAGAGGAGTATGAATAGGGACGGTGATAGAGGTATGACAGCTATTCTGTACTGCTCCAACTTTCTCACCCTTATTGATCCGGATTTCTCAATTCGCGCTCTTATTAAAAAAAAAAAAAAAAAAAGCTTCCAATTCAAATTTATAGGTTCCTCCATGGAGCCCTCCACTCCTGCCTTCCTCCCTCCTTCAGAATTTCTACTGATTTTCAAAACTGAAACGAGGGAACGGAATTAGGAATCAGGAAATAGGGCTTAATTTTGCTTCAGGAGACTGTGACTGAATTAAGTCATCTCTTCTTTCTGGCCCCGTTTCCCCATCTATCCAAAAGATATGGATTAATTGATCACGAAGATGTATTCTAGTCTGGAAAGTGTAGGCTTGAAGATACTGGTAATGGGCTCGGGAGATGGCGGAAGGAATTGGAGATGAGAATACTTAACAGAACACAATAGCTCTCTGAAAATAAACGGCCTCCCTACCACAGCTCCTTGGCCTTGGGGGGGAGAACTAGCTAACATCGACGCATGGAATTTACAGAGACACATTTCAGATCAATATAAAGAAAAGCATCCTAGTGACGAGAACTTTCCCAGAATGCCGTGAAATGCCTCATGGAGTATTGAGAGCCCTGTCACTAGGGACATTGAGCAGAGATTAGATTATCGTTTGTCAAGGCTGCTGGAGGTAGGATTCATGATTTGAGTAGGTGGTGAAATAGTCCTTTGCCCATCTGTAAGTAATTCAAAAATTGTAGGGCAAAGAACAGAATGTGAATGGGGGTGGCAGGACCGATTATGACTACACCTGTACATTTCTCAAGGACCAGAAAATCTCTCTGTGAAGTCTGTTTCAACTTCAAAGGACTTTGAAGTATTTAGGCTTTTATTAGTCGCTTCCCCACCCCGAAAAGCCTGAGTCAGGACACAGATGGAATTTTCTGTACTTCAGAGGTGTAAGCTCCTACACCCTCCATCATCACCTCCATTTCCTTCTCCCAGCCTCCAGCCTTGGGAGAGTCTTGCTCTCCAATTCATCCTTGGGTGGAGCTGCTTGAAAAGGAGAGCAGAAGCCCAGAAAATTCCAAAAGTGGTCCAGTCTCATTACCTTACCCATGCCCTTTTGTTATCAAGTTGCTCAAAAATGTTGGGAACAGAAGGAAATTGAAAAGGAGACAGAGATGAATAGGTAAGTATTGGAACTAACCAATTTCAACTACAAATCTTTTTTTCAATTCTTTCAATATGGAAATGTTTGTGTCTGTTGGTATTGGTTAAGTTTGTAACAATATAAAAATTCAAATAAAAAAGGAGTTAGGGGTACAATGTGTGATCATGTCATAAGGTAAAACTAATATATCCACATAACCACAAAGCTGAGACATGACTTCATTAGTCTTATCACTCCAGTCAATCTAAGCAGACTGTGGTGCAGAAGCTAGAAACAAGTAAGACATCTGAGCGGGCTAGAGTGTCTAGGGCTGGGAAATTTCTAATACATATATATACATATACACAATATACATATTAGCATTACTGGCTGAAATCAGACAACTGGAATTCATTGTTTTTTATTAAAGCTTCTTCCTATATTAAAATGCAGCTGCACCTTGAAAGGTCACACGCTGGACATTCAATAACTGACACCTTAAAATGAATAAATTTATGCCCTAAAAACAGGCTTTCCTGTTTCCTTTTCCTGTCTCCCATAACTGTCCCTATTTTCAATCTCAATTGAATTTCAATCTCAATTTGGTTCCAATTGGTGTCCCTAATTAGAATGAAATATTTCTTTCCCTGAAATAAGGGATGTTAAACAGTGGTTTTTCTGCAGCATACTGAGTGCCTGTTGCTGAAGAAGAATCGAGGTGGGGGAAGGGAGGAAAGAATTAGTGGCAAAAGCAGAGAACTAATTTTTGTCCTATACTATCACATGACTACAGCCTGCATGTTAATTAAAGAAGGCTTCCAAAGACATTTTATTTTGATCATTTGCAAAAGGGCAGTCAAGTTACAATCTGGGTTTAATCTGCTTTTAATCAGCGTGAAACAATTTTGCCTGGTGCTGTGAGCTTGAAGGAAGGACCCTTGGATTTGAAGACAGAGGAGCTAGGTTTGAATGGCAGATCTGTGGCTTGCTAACTATGTGACCTTTGGCAAGTTTTTAAATCTCTTTGGTCCTCAGTTTCCTCTGATGTACATAACCCATAGCTTAGTCTTGACTCTGGCATTAAACTGGGGGATACCCCAAATAATATCTTTCTTTGACTTGCTTTGCCCCCACCCAGAGTTTCTATTTCAAGAAATGGCTCACCAGAACAAATTTAAAAATATTCTCAAATACCATACAAGGATTCATGGTAATAGGGCACATCGGGTATAGGTCAATCTTTATTGTATTCCATCTCCCCCCCAAATATATATATTGGATTCACCATAGCCCATAAATGTCAATTAATATAACTTTCTCTCTCCATTAAGCCCACCCTTCTCTAGAGCACTACAATTCTATTCTCAAAGCACCAAAATATGGAATAGACTCTTTGGAAAGTGAACAAAATATGGGTTGCAAAAGAATATACTCTCTGATAATTCAGTGAGACCTCATTGCTCACATATATATATATACACATATATCCCAGAGACCATTACATGCACCCAATCTGATAGTCCAGCATCCTTCTAGAAGATTAAATAAGCTTGAGTCTCTAGATAGGCAATCTACTTCACACAGGAATTGTGTTGTCCAAATAATTCTCTGTCACAGTGAAAAGAATTGTGCCAGGTCTTTTGCTCCCCTATGGCACAGTTTAAAACTTTCTGCTATTTCTCAACTTCAAGAGTTACACATATTCTCTTGTCTCTCCAAGAAGTTTGTATTGATCAAGAATTCATCAAACCTCTTCAAATGACTATATTCTGGGAACTTCTTTTTTTCCTTATGATATTTATACTCCCCAGGAAAACTGGATCTTGGAACTTTCAAACTTGAAGTTGCAGGGGAAACAATCCCATTGATGGTTACAACCCAGGAATGCCCTCTTTTTTTTTTTTCCTCTGGGAGGCAAGATACTGAGATAGTACCTACCACCCAGACCTCTCACTCTTTTCAAAGAGATGGAAGTTCAGGAACTCCAATTACTCAGTCAAGACAACAAGTATTTACTAAATTATATTATGTGCTGGGCAGTATATTAAGTGATGGGGATTAAAAGAAAGGTGCTTGCCCTCAGAGAGTTTATAATCTAGTGGGAGATGATAACATACAAACGATTGTATGCAAACAAGATTGTGTGTGTGTGTGTGTGTGTGTGTGTGTGTGTTAGATTGGAAATACTCTTGAAGGAAGCGTTAGCATTAAGGACAGGGAAACTTTTCTTGCAGAAGATGAAATCTGAAGGAAGCCAGAGAAATGAGAAAGAGGAGAAGGAAGAAGAAGCTACAGGGAGCAGGGGAAGAAAGAATTCCATATATGGGGGGAACACAGTGAAAATACAAAGGCAGAAAATGAAATGTATTATACAAGATACACCCACAAAATCAGTGTCACTTGATTGAAGAGTTGGAAAGCTAGGTGTAAAAAGATTCAAAAGCTTGGAATTCTAGAAGGGTTGTGATTGACAAACAAAAGATTTTATATTTGATCTTAGAGGTAATAAGGATACCGGAAATGGAGTCTCTGTGTGTGTCTCTGGCACTGCCTCAGGTTCCCAGTGCCTCTGCCCTAAAGCAAATATTGATGGGGCTTAAGGGAGAAAGCACCAACCTCCATCCAGAATTCAGGTCTGCCTTTACTTCAGCCACACTTTTGGTATATCTTGTAAAAAAAGGGGGAAAGATCAAGTTTGCCACTGATACTTTCTTATAGGCCCAACATAAAGGAGTCACTCCATACTCCAAAACAACCAACAGAAAATGGATCAAATCCATTGCATTTGCTAGCTAGTGTTACAGAAACATCCATTAGACTTATATTTTTCAGTGCATGTACCAAACTGTATTAATCAATTAATGCAAGTAATAAAAATATCAACCCCTTTAAGAACAAAGCAACAACTCATTTCTTAAAGATCCCAACAAATGCCTTATTCTGATGTTCCAGAAAGAGTTTTCAGCCAGAATCTGTGTATCTGCCTCCAAGGTGGTCATCAGCAAACTCTGTCAATCAACCCTGCCCGTGAGTGAACTGGCACTAAGGAATACAGGAGTCTGTTCTGCCCAGGAGCAGGCTGATAGGCCTTCAGTGGGTTCCTAATAATTCAAGCTATGACAGTTCCTAATTTGTTAACCACGTAATTTGATTGGTAGTTCTCCACATAAAAGCTATTGATAAAGTTGTTTATAATATTTTTCCACAGTAGTCCTATTAGAGAGTCCACATATGTTTATCAGTTGTGTAAGAACATACACATGTTTACTAGATCATACCATACAAGTGAGCAGCTATATGGTGCAATGGATACTCAATGCTGGGTCTGGAGTTAGGAAGACTCATTTTCCTGAGTTCAAATCTGGCCTCAGATACTTATTAGATGTGTGACCCCGGGCAATTCACTTTATCCTGTTTGCCATAGTTTCCTCATCTGTAAAATAGGAATGATAATACCCAAGATTATGGTGAAGATCAAATGAAATAATTATATATAAAGTACTTGAACAATGTCTGGCACATAGTAAGTATTGTAAATGTTAGCTATTATTATTATTACTGTCACCTAATTAAGCATAAAATAATCTTAGTCCAAAGCAATATAGGTCATTTTGACCAAACCCGCCCCTGGTTTACCCCCACACACCTCATTCTTGTTATTTCTCCTTACCAGAGGCTCCTAAGACTCTCCCAAAAAATGTTTTACAAATATGGAGAAGCCAATCCTTCTCCAGGATGCCCACCTATTCCTTCAGGGATCCTCTGAATTCACTTGTTATCTTTTACATATACTTGTCAATTAATCATAAATTCATTTCTTGTGTTAACTGGTGACATCCCAGTATTGTTGTTATTATTATTATTATTTTAACTTACTGGGTAGTACACTGGATTTGGAGTGAGGAAAACATGAGTTTGAATCCCACTTCAGATACTTACTAGCTATGTGACCCTGGCAAGTCATTTCCCCCAACTGCAAAAGAGAATAATCATAGCCCTTAACTCACAAATGAGGATCAAATAAGATAACATTTGTAAAAAGTGATTAGCATAGTGTGCTACACATAATAGATAAATTATAAATTATTATTATTCCCTTCCCATCCCCACTTCCTATAACAAGTTACTGAACCCCATTCAGCTTCTGTTTCCTCATCCATAAATTGGGAATAATAATAGCATCTATTGTTAATAGACAAATGAGATAACATGTGTAAAGCATATAGTAACCTTAAAGTGATATATAATACTAGTTATTATTATAATTCCTGCTTTCCTTACTCCCATGTGCCCACCCTTATCTAGATTCTAAGCTCCTTTAGTAGAGGAACTGGATCTTACACATCTTTGGATTCCTACCCTAACTCTGGGTACAGGGTCTGAAATCAGTTAGAATTGAGTTCTAATTCACTTTCATATACTAGCTGGGAACTTAAGCAAATTACTTAACCTAAACTTGTCTCAATTTCCTCAGTGAAAATGGGGATAGAAACAACACTTAGACCAAAAAGAATTGATATTTACAAATGTTCGTAATGTGTCTGGCACAGAGCTTGTGCTATAAAAGTGCTTATTCCCTCCCCCCAACCTCCAGTACCTGAAACTTAAATATATTTGTTAAGAACCCTTCCTTTTTAGGGCGAGCGGTTGTAAATGCAGTTTAAGTAAAAGCATCAACCATTTGTCAATTCTAAATGGAAGTAGCCCCAGGGGCAAGAGATCTGAAAGCTGGATTAGTGGATTGTAAAGAAAGGTGGAAATCAACTGATTTAAATGGATTAACCTTTAGGGTGAATAGCTATCTATTACCTGTGACTACAGGGTCTTTATTGAGTTGAAGACTATATTTAATGAGGCATAAATTGGTAGCTGATGGGATCTCAGAGATGGAAAAAAGTAAAAACTGTCAATTCTCCTCAAGAATGTGGAGAGAGGATGGACCCTAAAGAGAAGACATCTTGTCCCTTCTCAGGAGAAATGCCTTCCAAATGATAATTCATTTTCTCCTTGCATACTTTCATCCTCCTTCCTTTATCACTTTCCTTTATCACTATCTGATCTTCCATAGTTTCAAAAGGTAGCTTCATAATCTACTCCAGGGGTCCTCAAGCTTTATAATAGGGGGCCAGTTCACTGTCCCTCAGACTGTTGGAGGGCCGGACTATAGTAAAAACAAAACTTTGTTTTGTGAGCCTTTAAATAAAGAAACTTCCTAGCCCTGGGTGAAGGGATAAATGTCCTCAGCTGCTGCATCTGGCCCGCGGGCTGTAGTTTGAGGACCCCTGAATTCTACTCTATTGTCATTGCTTTGGTGTTCTAATAGCTAAAAACTCAATGTCTAGATAAAGATACCTCAATAAAAGTATAATAAATAAATATGACGGCTAATGAAAAGCAGAACTATTGTTTGAAATCAAGACAACTCAAGTACATAAAATTGGAAACTATCTCCAACAATACATGCTCCAATTCATCCATATGTGCCTATCCTGGGCAATTCTGGACAATGACTTCCCAGAAGCACACTGTAGGACCACTACCCAATGTGCTGAAGATCTTCCTCACTTTCTCCTTCTCCAACTTCAGGAAGTTACCAGCTGGCTATCCCTCTGGCATCTCTTGCCCCTCCATATGACTATTCTTTCTCTCAATATCATACCCTGCCTTCAGTATCTATTTTGCTCACACCCCTCACTGCCTTTCTATTGCCATTGATGTGGTATCAATTTTTAATTGTTCAGAGCCTGCTATATTCCAGGTCTTGATGCCATACAATGACCCCAGTACAGTGTTTGTATTTTTTAAAATGAGTCTTTGTTTACATGGAAAGCTGGAAGTCACTAAAGGAATTGTGTAATTTCTTGACAGCAACTTAGCCTGCTCTGCTCTCCTTCCTCCTCCTCCTCTTCTTCATCTTCATATTCCCTTTGTTGTCTCAGATAAACATAATGGACAAACCAATGCAACAATCAGTGATAGTCATTCATATTTATGTAAGACTTTAAGGTTTGCAAAGTGCTTAACAAGTATCATCTTATATCCTCACCACAATCCAGGGAGATAGGTTCTATTATTATCAAATTTTTATAGATGAGGAAACTGGGGCAGATTTAAGGGATTTGCCCAGGGCCACACTGGTAGTAAGAGGCTAAAGCCAGATTTTAACTCTAGACCTAGGACTCTGTTCATTATGCCGCCTAGTTGCCTCTAATCAAGGCATTATGGCAATAAAGTGAAACGTCAGTATAAAATATACAAGACTACGTCTACAGGATAACTAGGAATGTTTTTATCTAGAGCAAAAACAGATGGGGAAAGAAAGTCATGAGATCAAAGAGTTATGCTGGAAAGGATCTCAGAAGCTAGCTAGTCCAGCCTCCTCATAGACAGCTAAGCTAGTTGGATTTCAGGATGGGGCTGGGGACAGAGCAGAGGATTCGATTTGGAATCAGTCTGGGAGAGAGGATGGTCCTACCCTCAGTTCTAAAGGGATTCAAGAAAGGCAGTGAGTGAAAAGGTTCCGCAGCCCAGATCCTGGGAAGGATGAGTTAATCTGAGGGTAGATGGATCATGGATCCACAGCCAAAAGGCCAGCATCTGCACAGCATAGGGAGAAGCTCCTCACCTTGCCACTTAGCACCCAATATAAAACCTTAGTTGCCCTAATAGTTACAACTCTATAATAACTCATAAGAATATTTTCTGAGCATGGCTTATACTGTGACACAACAATGTCGTATCTCCATGGTTCACAATCCAGTACTGCTAAGCACATAGAGAATAAAAAGAAAGGAAGGACTGTGGGTCATGTTCTTAAGGGCCTTCCATTCTATTTGAAGAAGCAGTTCATTGTAGTAAAAACTGTCAAGTATGGCTCCTAATATTTCCCAGCAACGTTCCTTTCCAATCCGATCACATTATTCCCATTCACATCCTCAATGACGAGCCAAATTGGACTCTTCGTTGTTCTTTTGAGCCTCACTGCCTATGATTAGAACTATCTGAGCAGATGAGCTAACCCAGTATGAAGGTAACCAATGGCCTTCTATGGGAAGATTTCCCTGGTGGAATGATCAGATGAAAGCAATTTATTCCTATAACCATGAAGGAGGCTGACACAAGTCCTTGGTTGGACATCAAAGGCGCGAAAGTCATCTACTCCATCCAGGGCCATCACCAGTTAGCTTGATTTTTGTCTTCTTGTCCACTGTACTTTGGATGACTCTGGAAGAGAGACTACGACTGATAACTTTGCCCAAATCTGCCTCATTTAAACCCAATCGCTGCTGAGTCAAGACAGCACCTAAGATATCACTCCTTGACTATTGGCCCCTTTTGAAAACAAAAGACAAATAATAGTACTATCTCTTCTTATGTTGTAAAGTCCTCCAGAACTGGGACCACCATCTTCCTCATATTTGTTTTTCTAACTCAGGGAAATGTCTTGCACATTGTAAGTAGTCAGCAAATATCTGGTGGATGAATAAATGAATAAATAACTTCTATTAAATCACTCGATTTCTCTAGGCTTCAGGTTCCTTTCCTATAAAAGCAGATTAAACAAGATCAGGGAGCCTTAACCTTTTTGTGTACCCTAGAGCCATTTGTTGAAATCTGATGAGAGCAATGGTAAATTGATAAAACTTATGGACTCCTCCAAACAGTGTTTTTAAATGCATGAAATAAAATTTGTAAGATTACTAAGAAAACTATATTGAACCATTATCAAAATATATATTTTTAAAATCAAGACTTTGTCTTAAGGACCACTTAGACTAGACAATCCCCAATACTTCTTCTACCTTCAACATTCTATGATCCTCCTTTCTCATCTAAATTGCAAACTTTGAGGATAGAAATCTCTTAAAAACACTTCTATATCCAGCAATTTATTTGCTACCAATAATAATGATAAAATAAGAAGAAAAGTATTGCCCCCAAAATACACCCCTGACTCTCCCAAATTCTGACAAGCCCTGAGAAGGAGCAACTCCTTCTCTAGAGAACTGTTCCTTTTTAATTAATAAAGAGCATGGAATTAGATCCTCTCTGAAACCAGAGATTCAAGAATTAGAGCTAGAAGGAACCCTAGATACCATCAAATCTAACCCTCCTCCTCATTTTACAGAAGAAGAAACTGAGGGCCAGAGACTGAATTGCTTGTTTGGGGTCATCCAGCTGACCAATTTGGGGTGAGAGAGGTGCAGGTTTTGAACCTAGGGACTGCTAACTCCCAAATAAAGCATTTTATCTAACACCGCTTCACTTTGTCTTTCTGCTTCTAATAATATGCTCACTGAAGCCTCCCCAAAAGGAGGTAGACTGAATAACTATTCCTCCCCTTTTCAGTAAATAAATGAAATAATACTTCCTCCTCCTTTTCAATAAATCAGTGAATCAATTAGAATAATATGACTCAGCCACTCCTCTGGGGCCAGAGGAGCTCCAGCCTCCAGCAGCCTGTCACTATCACATGAGCATTCAGATTGTTAATTGATTGTTATTACACATTAAGGTCACTTCTCAGAGTACGGGGAGATCCCTGATCCTTCTTTTCTTTTTAATTTCACTGGAGATGCTGAAGGTCTGAGCTAAGTCACGTAACACCTCTGGATGGGAGGAGGGAAGCAAAGAATACCTCTTGGATTACATTGAGGATTGACAGGATTACTCCTGCCTGCATTAAGGCTTGGTTTGAGCTTGATGGGGTGGGAGAGTGGGGAGAGAAAAGAGCGGGGAAAGGTTAGAGGGGAAAGGTCAGAAGATTACTCCTTGGGGCCCACTGATCCCAAGAATTTAACTGCCAAAAAGATGTCCTTGCACAAAGGAAAATGACCCCAAGAATCCTGAAAAGAGGTTTGTTTGTTTTTTCAAATGAGGTGAAGGGAGGTTATTGAAATCTTAACTGGAGAACTCACAAATGGGCATTTTGGCAGATACCTTTGTTTAAAAAAAAAAAAAAGCCTAATCTGACAGCTAAATGCAATGTATACAAATATTCTTCAGGGTTAGAATGGCTGAACAAAGCCCATTAGCAAATTTAAATGAATTCTGCTCTCCACCTTGGAATACATACTCTATCTGTTACTTCCTGATCCCAGGGGAAATATCTCACGGTTTCTGTCAGTCAACTGCTTGGATGCTCAAGAGTTTACCAACCACATTACATTTATTGATTTTTGATGAATGACAGATCTCTCTGGGCTATTATGGTTTTGTTTCCAAACCTTATTTAATTGTTTGACTATTTTTTTTTCCCAGAGAAATAGATGCAAAATGTTTATTCTCCAAAGGCAGTAAACAGAGATCTCAGGTCTAGTTTCTATGACAACCCCACTTGATACAGCAAACCTAGATTATCTCTAATGACAGACATGAAGTTTAAATTGCTTATTCTGAGCAAATAGTGCACTGTTGACCTTTTATTGAAAAGTGGAACACAAGGTGATTAGCATAATGGGCTTTATTAAAAAATGGAAAAAAAAATAAGGGGGGTCTTGCAAGCGTTAGGGGCTAATGATCAACTCCAGTGCTAATGGCGAACAAACTCTTCGCTCACAGGACAGAGAGCTTTGAAAATGAAGATTTCCCATCTATCATTTCCAAATTCAGCAAGATTGGTGGTTGTAATTACACTAAAGAGTTCTCAAATAACACTTGCTGCTTCTGCTATTTATTCAATTTGGTCTTTGAGGGAGGGAATAGAAACAGAAGAGAAAATTGGGTAGAAAACAACTAACAGCACTCTGTCAAGTAGGATAACTATTTGGAAACCCTCCTGAAGAAATCTATGCCTTTTATCCCCAGTTCCATCAGATAGGAAAGCTGCAGGAAAATTTATTCCATCCTGAAATCTGTTTCCTTCAACAGAAAGACACAGCTCCTAAGCAGTGTTCTCACAGGCTCAGGTTAAAGCCCCAGGTCGCCTTGCACCAAGTTTGCCATTCATTCATTCATTCAAGCATGCATGCATGAATCAAACATTAATTAAAGATCTATTGTGCTGGGCACTGGGGGAGTTATATGCAAAGTTTAGATAAGAAAGACCCATGTCCCTGTTGTCATGGAGTTTACAATTTATCAGGGTAAAAAGAAACAGTCAGATAACCATAATACACAATATCCATACAATCACAGAGTTAGAGTTAAAATCCATCATAGGGTTCATCTTACAGATTTTTTTTTAATAGATTGGGAAACTGAGGAGAGAAGGGCGAAGTGACTCATACAAAATCATGTAGCTAGTAAATAATAGAAATCAAAATTCAAACAAGTCCTTTGATTTCCAAATCCTTTCCCACTGTACCACCCATGCTGCCTCCCTAAAATTTCAGGTATCTAGGTTTGCTTTTCAACTCATTTCTTTCTATATTAGATCTCCAAAGAGATCTGAATCCTTTGGGTTTGCTCCTCTTTTTAAACTGTTAAGATTTATGGCAGTAACAGTAATGATTTTTTTTTTCTAAAAATCGTGAACAATAAATCCATCAGTTCTTTGGCCAGTTGTAAAACAATAATAATCATAACTGATGTTTATATGGCCTTTTAATGTTTTCAAAGCCTTTTGCATGTTTATTTCATTTCAAATAAAATACAGTGCCATAAGGGAATGAGAGAAATCTCTGCCTCCTCAATTCCCTTCTATGCTTTTGCAACAAATTGCTCACATACTATATATGAATTATCACATTCCTATTTGCATTAGCATTATAAGTGTACATGTCTTATCTCCTTTGCCAATGTTTCATTCTTTCATCCTCAAATTATTTTTTTTTTTATTTGACTAAGTGCAAAGCACATTGTTTAGTAACTAGAGTGCTGAGCTCAGAGTTAGGACAGATTTGTGTTCCAATTTTCCTGCTGATACTGTGTAGCCAGAGGCAGATCTCTGAGGTTTACTTCAGGGAATGAAATGAGCCTGGAAACTTTGATGTGCTTCCTCAATGTCAGCAGTTCTTATTACTAGATACTGGGGAACACATAGAAATAAATTAGCCCCAGTTCCTGTCTTCAAGGAGTTTCTGGCAAAGTAATAACAAGTGGATGGTATCAATTGGTATGCTGGATTTGGAGTCAGAGACTGAGTTCAAATCCTACCTCAGAAATTTACTAGCTGTGATCCTAGTCATTTAACCTTTTCCAGATTCAGTTTCTCTGTGAGTAAAATGGAAATAATAATAACACTTCCCTCACAATGTTGTCATGAATGAAAAAACATATATAAAGCATTTTGCAAACTTTAACTCACCATATAAATGCTAGTGATCATTATCACCTTCACAAAGGAGATTATGCATAAAAGTCATATCCAATGCAATGGGATCTGATAAAGGAGAGATGAGCTCTTCTGCGAAGATCAGGGAAATTTTCAGAGGCAATCCCATTTGAGCTAAAATTTGAAAGATGAGTAGTATTGTTGGAGCAGTAATGAATTGAACCAGCTACACCCAGCAAAAGAACTCTGGGAGATGACTAAGAACCATTACATAGAATTCCCAATCCCTCTATTTTTGCCTGCCTGCATTTTTGATTTCCTTCACAGGCTAATGGTACACTATTTCAGAGTCCGATTCTTTTTGTACAGCAAAATAAAAAAAAAATACATGGATATGTATACTTATATTGTATTTAATTTATACTTTAACATACTTAACATGTATTGGTTAACCTGCCCATGTTGAGGGGATGGGGGAAGGAGGGGAAAAATTGGAACAAAAGGTTTGGCAATTGTCAGTGCTGTAAAATTACCATGTGTATAACTTGTAAATAAAAAGCTATAAAAAAATAAAAAAAAGATGAGTAGTATTGTCATTGGTGGAGATAACAAGATCGCCTCCTTGAACAAAGCAAGGACATAAATGTTTGTTAAATTTGTTGTGGAAATATGGTCACAGTTCTATGCCCAAACCCCTCCTCTTGTGGCTCTCTAAGAATTGGGTCTCCCTGAGGCAGAGATCAGGAAACCTGGAAATCTCCACGGAAATCCTTTTGGCAAAGCAAAAACAATTTACCAAAGTCAGAGGCAGAGCAGGCTCTCTAGCTTAAGCATGTATATAATTCCCATTAGCGTTAATGGGAGCAACATGGACCTCCAGGGGATAATCGACCCTTTAAGTGCTTCCTTCCTTCAGTATTCTGCAATCCCATAAGTCATTTCCTTCCTTTTTCACATCCAGTGTAAATAGTAGCACATACATGCATCAGTCTGGTTTCTGAATGGACAATCTCAATGCTCTTGCAACCAGTCAATAAATGCTGCTAAGGAGAAGATCCAATCCAAAGGAAGATTATGAAAACTGGGATAAATGAGATCTTATTTAGTGAATTTGCTCATAGTTATTGATGTCTATTTGTAAAGTATTATCCTCACTGTCAAGTCAAAGGGAGTAAATAAAGGAGTTGCAGAAAGAGCGGAAATGGACCTCATAAAAAAGGGAGGCACCAGATGGCTGAAGAGGTCAGTTATTGGACAGAGAATTCTGCTCTGGGTCAGCAGTTCTTAACCCTTTTTTGTGTCACAGATCCTTTTGAAATTCCAGTGAAGCCTATGAACTAATTCTCAGCATAAAGTTTTTAAATACATAAAACATCATACATAAGATTAGAAAGAAAATCACTTATATCTTAATAATATTGATAATAATAGCTAGCAATTAATATGCTTCAAGATTTGAAAAGCCCTTTATATATGTTATCTCATTTGATGATCACTATAATCCTGGGAGGAAGATGCCATTTATCCCTTTCTACAGATGATAAAAGTGAGTCACAGAAAACTCAAGGAATTTGCCCAGAGTCATATAGTAAATGTTTGAGACACATGTCTATCCTGATTTCAAATTCAGTACTCTATGCACTATGACACTTAATTACACCATACATAATCATCGAGATATATATTTTTTAAATAGTGTTCATGAACCCAAGTTAAGAACTCTTATTCTGAATTATCAGTCAAATAGGGATCACGGAAAAAGAATAAAAGGTAATTCAGACACTAATGCACTATTGGTGGAGCTATGAACTGAGCCAACCATTCTGGAGAACAATTTAGAACCTGTGTAAAGAGCTATAAAACCATGCATATCCTTTGACCCACTACTAAATCTGTACCCCCAAAGAGATCAAAGGATAAAAAAAGAGCTTATTTGCACATTTATAGCACTTTTTTGTGAGGGCACAGAACTAGAAATTGAGACAATGCTCATCAATTGGGGAATGGCAAAAAAAAAAAAATGTGGTATATGATTCTGATGGAATGTTATTAAATAATGATCAGAACACTCTCAGAAAAACCTGGACTAACACAAACTGATGCAAAGTGAAATGAGCAGAACCAGGAAAACATTGCATACAGTAATAGCAATATTGCATGATGAGCAACTGTAAATGATTTTGCTATTCTCAGCAATCCGAGATTTCAAAATAACTCCAAAGGACTCATGATGAAAAATGCTATCCATCTCCAGAAAAAGAATTGATAGACTCTGAATGTAGATTGAAACATATTTTTTATTATTTTATTTTTCTTGGGGTTTGTGAGTTTTTTCTGTGTTTTTTTTTTACATCACTAATAGAGAAATATGTTTTGCATGACTATGCATATTTAACCTATATCAGATTACTTACCTTCTCAAATGGGGGGAGAAGGGGAAGAAGGAATGAGAAAGGGAAAGAATATGAATCAAAATTTTAAATTGTTTTTATATGTAAAAATGTTTTTAAAAAGAAAATATTAAATCAAAACAGTTTTAAAAGTTAAAAGTTTAAATAGTTTTATAACACTACTATTAGAGCAAATCTGGCCTCAGATACTTCTAGCTATGTGGGTCTGGGCAAGTCATTAAATTTTGTCTGTCTCAATTTCCTCAACTGTAAAACAGAAATAATAATAGAAATTATTTCCCAAGTTTGTTGTGAAAACCACATGAAATAACATTTACAATATTTGGCATTTAGTAGCCACTTAATAAATGTTTGTTCTCTTCCCCCCAACCTACAATACTTACTTGTCTTATAAGCTAACTGTGGTCCAGACTTTTTTCTGTATGAAATTGTGGTTTTGGAAGGGAGCTAATTTTTAGTCTAGTCTCATGAGCATTCCCTTCAACTAGTCTATCCTTGTCTACACCCTAGCCAATATGGACTGTTCTTGAAATGCATCTCATCTAATTGTCTTTATTCATGCCATTTCTGGGACAAGGATATTATTCTTTCATGCAGATTTCTGTATAATGAAATCCTTCCTATTCTTCAAGGGCTAGATCAACTGCCACATGGAGACAGAAGTCTCCATCTTCCTAACTAAGAGTGATATTTCTTCTTCTTCTTCTTCTTCTTCTTTTTTTTTTTTTTTTTTTTTTTTAGATTCCAGAAGCATTTTGTAGGCAACTAAGTGGCCCAATGAATAGAGCACTGAGCCTGGAGTCACAAAGCTTCATTTTCCTCAGTTCAAAAATGGCCTCAGTCACTCACTAACTGTGTGATCCTAAGACTCTGGAGAGCTCTAACCATTAAGAAATGTATTTCTGACATTAAGCCAAAATTTGCCTCTGAACAGTTTTCACTATCATTCCTCGTTCTCTTCTCTCGGATCAAACAAAAAAGTGTAATCCTTCTTTAATATGATAGCCCTTCAAATACTTTTTCCATTATAAAAAAAGACTTCATTGTTTCTTCTGTTTGGATGGTTGCACATCACTGGCTCTGCCATTCAAAAAGTTCACTTTCTCTTTCTTGTCTACTTTCTTTAGAACTACACTTCCCAAAACTCTTCCCCCTTACACAGAATCTGAACTCACAGGTCTCTCAGCCAATCAGAGGTCGCAGCTCTCCTGTGTGTTATTTTTCTTGTTGGTGCTCAATACTTAGCTTAGGGCTGTCACCATCCATATGTAAGAAGAAAAAATGGAAGACAAAACCCCATCTAATAGACTTCTGCCAAATTTTTAGGGCAACTGGAATATCTAAATATTTTCTTTTAAAACCTAGTTCAGTAATGATGGACCAAATGCTAAGTAGCCATATTTTTAACCCTCCTGAAAACTGAGGGGAAAGATGTAATGGGTAGAACACCTGTCCTACCTGAGTAGACCTGAATTCTACTGGAGCTTCATACATTTACTAGTTATGTGACCCTGAGCAAGTCACTTAACCCCAATTGTGTCCCCTCCAAAAACAACATCAACAACAAAAAAATTGTGTCCCCTTTTTATCAAGGGGAGAAAACATGTTATTCTCCTACTTTTGCATGATTCCAGTAGGTTTGGATTCAGACATAGTGTCCAGGGGCCAGTGTCACATAAAGCAGGGATTGAAATATGTCTTGGTATCTTAAAAGACCATGTTTGTCTTTTTCCAAAACACACATACCCTAATATCAATTGTCCTTGTCTGGCTTTTCACTTGACCTACAGGCTTGTTTGATGGAACATAAATTGATATGAATGTAAAGTTGAACTAGATAATCTTTTTAAAAACTCCTTCAAAGTCTACCATTCTTTTAGTCAATATGCACATTTTTCAGGGGCTAAACAAGAATAGATACCAATATTTTTAACTGATTATTAAATCAGTGAAACCATGATAAGGAAAGGAATATGAATGTCAATCATAAATAGCATGTACTCCTAGAAAAGCTAAAATTCAAAGTATAAAATGTAGTGAGTTTTTTATAGGGATCTGATATTATAATTATTTAATAATAATAAACTCACATTTACATAGCATTTTATAAATATTGTCTTATTTGATCCTCACCACAACCTTGGGGGATATATGATCTGCAATTTATAGGTGAGGAAACTGAGGCTAAGAGAGAGAAGTTAAATGACTTGTGTAAAGTCACATTTCAATGCAGGTCTTCATGACTTCAGGTCCAGTGCTCTATCCACTGTGCTACCTAGCAAATATTATCTTGTTCCATGCCATACAGTAACCTATTTACTCATGTCATAAAGCACATTCTGTTCTCATAATCTTGTCAAAAAAGGGAAATGAGATTACTTTGGTGTGACTTGCTCTTGATAAAACCATACTAGTCCTTTGAGATAACCATTTTCCGTTCTAGAAGTTTACTCATTTTCCAAGAATCCAAATCAAACTTACTAGCCTATATTAGCAGATTCCATTCTCTTATCTTTTTTTTAAAAAGTCATGCATTAGTCTTTCTCTAGCTCTGTCACAACTATCCCATCCTCCAGGATCTTTCAAAGATCACTGATTAGTAATGTTGATGCTAGTCAGTTCCCTTAGTGATATATTTTCAGTGTTTGCAACATAAATAAGTTCTAGATGTTGTCAAAGGATTTTTCTACACTTCTTGATATGATCAAGTTGTTCTGCTATTTGTATGCTTAACTATGCATTCTCTTTGCAATGTCAAAACCATCCTTGTATCCCTGCAAATTTGCACTCTTGCAAATTCAACTTGAAAATAATTATATATTGCTGTTGTCTAAATAATTGTTGAGATTCACTGAACTCTGAAAGGCTAAGTAAAGGGGCTAATATCTGCATTAGTAGAGATATAGCCATCCCAAAACTGAATCTTGAAGAAGTATATATGTCCATCTTTCTTGTCATATTATGAGTTCTGAGAAGGCAAGCATTATCTCTTCTATAATCTCCATACCTCCTTCAGTCACTAGCCCGGGACTCTCCTCAACAGAGGTCAAATAACTCTGTCAAAAAGGAAATGAGTTTCATCTGGTAGGGTTAATAAATACTTGTTGAGTTGAATTGACTCATATTCAACCTCAAAATTTCTTTTCCTCAATAACAGATTTTTTTGTCCCTCTTGAATTATTCTAGTAATTGCTTCACCTTTCCCCTTCAACTCATGGCAAAAGATTGAACTTTTTGTGCTGTTCTATTACCAGGGAAATGGCAATAAATTCATTCATTGGAACCCATTTACACTTCTGGTTTCATCTATAATTATTTATTTGGTTTCACTCTCTATAGTTATTGCTTCCTACTGTAAGAGAGAATGTTGTAATAGGAGTTTGAGAACTGACTGTCATTATAGGATTTGTATTTAGATTAAATTAGATAGGATTTGTGTTTGGAGAGACAGTCAGTCCCTTATTATGATGACTGTGATTGGGATTTTCTTGATTTTTAATTTGGGGGGGGAACTTCAGTCATGATAGGGAGTTTTAAGATAGATAATATAATCTTCAAGAGGCTGACTGGGAAGAAGGGGTGGGTAAACTTGAGTTAATGAGTTGAAATGGAAAATATAGGTCACCAATAGAAGAAACCAAGAAGACAAGTCAAAAGGAGGTGGAAGTTATAGTAGAGAAGAGAGATATCAAGGTGAGTCATCAGGCCTTCATCAGCATCTTGGAAAACAGAGAACTGGAGCTAAAGTTTCTTGTTAAATTCACCTCTTCAAGGACTGAGGGAAGTTCCAAATCTTTTCCCCAATTTTTCCCCACCATTCCTGTCAAATAATATACACAAATATATTCTATATTTGTTTTTTACCAAAATATTTTCTTTATCCAATTTTGCCTCAAATAAAAAGAGACCAAGAGTTAGCTAAAGAAACTCAAAAATTTAAATTGGGGCACAGAACCAAACTTTAGTTTGGGCTTTTAGGGATTTTCCTAGTGGGGGCTCTGAGCCATTTTGATTGTGACTTTCCATCTGAATTAAACAGCAGAGAAGGGAATCATGTGAAACTTGAGGACCATCATATTGTCTCCAGGTTAAAAAAGGAACTGTGACATTTTGATTGATTAAATCTCCAGAAAAGGGGTATAGTCAAGGAAAGGTGGAAACAGAAAACATCACTTCCAAAAGCCGTAAAAGATTTGGCTCTGCCCATATCTAGAAAGGATGGGGAAGCAGAAAGAATAAGCCAACTTTCTAGTATTTCTACTTCACCAATATGTGTAAATCGTGGAATTCTATGAAGATCACTAAAATGCTGGCCAAAGACATCAGATAGGAGTTATAATCCTAGTCCCACTATACAATCTTCACAATCACAATAAAAAAGGACACATCTGTAAAATGAGGAGTTTAAACTAGATTGTCTCTTCCACTCCCCACATTTTCTTTTTACTGTGCATCCATCTTGCATTTTACAGGACCAGCTCCAGTCAACATTTTCACGAATTACAGTTCTCTAGAAGGCACAGCCCATTATTTGAGCGAACATATCATTTGCCTTCACAACAGAACTGCAAACAGGCCCCTAATGAATGCATTTGCTAATAGCTATTCCCTGTTTGCAGACTTTAACCCGAGTTCAGTGTTTAACCTGACAAAGAAGACAGTTTTCTGGAGTACCACTAACAGCTCCTTTGAAAGAAGCAGAGGATTCCATAGGGGCAGAGCTGGCTGGCATATTGGGGTTTTCACCATTAGGCTTTTGAATGAGGCTCCCTGATCATTCCCCAAAAGCTGGGCTTCCCCCCCTGCTCCTTAGTATCCAAAGAAAGCTTCCATTTCCCGGAGTTTAGCAAAGACAACCATCTGAGTTTTCCCTTGTCACCAGTCTATTTGTTACCCTCTTAGTTAATTGAGTTATTACTATACTGTGATGTAAGTGCACATAATTTTTTCTTATTTCACTGAAGCAAACATTCTCTCCATAGTGAAAACACCAGGTTTCTGCAGGAAGCCAGAGCTGAAACGCATTTTGCTTTGAAACATGCTTTCCCATTAGAACCCAGATGTGCACAGCCCTAAGTCCCTATGCAGGCGTTCTCTGAAATGTAACTTGGTTTGCAAAAGGGCAGGCTGCAAACCAAGTTTTCCCCTGTCATGTGAGAAGGATTGCCTTGAGATATCAAAAACCCATTACAGCCAAGCCACATCCTGGCTTTCCCGTAAAGGGAAGGAGGATTACAGGTCCTAATCTTCACATCTGTTCTTACATTTTGAAAAAGAGAGAGAACCCTGTGACCTAATGCTCCAGATGTAATGGGGCAAGAACAAAATGGGTAAGACTGGCACCATGGGAAGAATGAAACTTGAGCCAATTGATACTTGATAGCTCCTTTCCTATGGGCAAAACATGCCCTCAGAATTCCTTCCCCTGCCTGGAAGTCTACTTCAAGGCAGAGTGTTGGATGGCCCCAGAGCCCACGAGTAGTATCCCATTCTTTATTTTGCTTTTCTCTGGGTCTCTGTTTCTCTTTCTCCTGCATCTGACTCTTGTCTTTCCTTCCAGCATTTTTTTTATAACATCTGATCTTTTCTCTTGGTGTTCTGCCTAATATTCCTTTCCCTTCATCCAGTCGACCTCAGCCTTTTGCCAAGTGGCACCATCTGCCCATGATACCCTTAGAAAAACAGCCTGGATGTAATTGAAAAAATTCCAGACTGAGAGTCAAGAGAGCTGAAAGAGATGTGACCTTTCTGGTCCTCAGTTTCCCCATCTGTAAAATGAGAAGAATAATCTTTGCACTACCCTCCTTCACAAGATGCTTAATGAAAGTAGGTATGTAAAGTACAGTCTGGAAACCAGACCAAGGGTTAGGGGATCTGTAAGTGGAGACCCCACCCCAGGGTGGGAACCCAGAAACTCGGGTCAGGTTTAGGGAGAAGGTACTGAAGAATAGCAGTGGTAGGGAGAGCCCAACTGTTATCACTCTTGCCATGGCCAGCACTTGAGCTGGCAGCTTAATTGATTCAGATCATAGAACTCCTCATTCTAGGGAGTTGGGGGACGAGAAACTGATGGGAGGAGGAATCTAGCTCTTCTCTCTCCCACTTGCTCCATCAAAGGTGGGTTGGTCCCAGAGAAAGACTGGTTTCTAATCCTTAAACTTGATTCATCCTTAGATTGAGCCCCATCCTACAAGTCTTTCTCTGTCAGTCGGGCTCATTTCTTCAGCTTATGAAGACCACCTTAACTCTTTCCCTTTTGACATCCTATAAAAGGACTCTCTGAATAAAGACCACTGTGGGTTAGAGTAGTAAGAAATGAAACCTGGATTTGTTCATCTCTCATTTCTTGAAGAGGGGCAGTATGATATAAGGGGGGGGGGGGAAGGTTATATTCCCAGAGACCATAGTCACAGATCCAAATCTGATTACTAACTCTCCGGCTTATTGATCTTCAGTGAGACATTTAACTTAGAAAGCCACTCGATGGATGACCCTGTGACAGAGAAAAGTCTGAATTATACCTGACATGGTCTGAGAACAGAACTATAAACATGCCTGAAATACTTTTCCTCTTCATCTGTATTTCCTGGCTTCCTTCAAGTCCCAGCTAAAATCCTATCTTCCCAAAGAAGCCTTTCCCAACTCCCCTTCATGCTAGTGCCTTTCCTTCATTGATTAGTTCTAATTTATGACATATCTAGTTCCTGTGAACCAACTTGTTTTCATGCTATCTTCCCCATTAGACAAGAAGTGGGATGGTCGTTTGTCTTTCTCTGACTCCTCAGAACTGGCACAATGGGAGCATTTAAGCACAATGTTTAAAAATGCTTATTAACTGACTGATTAAAAGTAGGGAAGAACAGATGAGCAGAGAATATTTGAGAAACTGATTGTCTTGTGGTAAGGGAGAGTATCTATCAGAGAAGAATCCAAGAGGGTCAGAGAAGTAAAAAAGAAGGGCTTTCAATATACGGCAAGGAGCCCAGAGGTAAAGCTAAATTAGATAATGGAACTAAGACACTTTGCAAACCATATATAGGAATATATATATATATATATATATATATATATATATATATATATATATATATATATAAAATACAATGTTTATATATAACATGTTAAATAATAAATATTATACATAAATATATTGTATAATATATTAAATAATAAATAGAATATGCAAATGCTTATTAACTGAAATTACAAAGAAAATACAAATTATTTGTATATTCTATTCAAATGCCAGTTAGTGTTATTATTATTAGCCTCCAGTCACCAGACCTCCATTCTGATGATGACTTCAATTTAATTCCTGATAAACTCAAGTTATATTTATTGAGCAATTCACATATGTATATATACATATACATATACATATATATATACACGCTGTTGTTGTTTAATAATGTCTGACTCTTCATGACTCTATTTAGGTTTTCTTGGCAGAAATAAGTGAGTGATCTGTCATTTCTTTTTCCATCTTCTTTATACAGATGAGGTAAAAAGGGTAAAGTGACATGCCCAGAGTCATACAACAATAAGTGTCTAAGGTCACATTTGAACTCAGAAATATGAGTCTTCCTGACTCCAGGGCCACTTAAAGGCCCAGATATATGCATAGTTATAAATATCTGTTTGTACATACACACATGCTTTTAAATTTAATCTGTATTATTAATAGTTTCTTAAACATAAATCAATAATCAACTGCTAATATGATAAGGATTTCCATTATATCTATGCAATCTCTATTATTAATACTTTCTTAAACACTTACAAACCAATAATAAACTCCTAATACTTTAAGGATTTCCATTTTCTGAGGTGTGAATGCTCACACTGAAAAGAGCTGGTCTGAGCTAGCTTCAGCATGCCCCTGGCCTTTATTCACACATTATTGTCTTTTGCCTATAACTTTGGATGTTAATCTTTGTTGTATCACGGACTCCTTTGGAAAGCCTTTGGACTCCTCTCAGAATAATGGTTTTAAATAACCGAAGAAAAATGCCAAATTTCAAATAGAAGTTAATGAAATAAATATTTTATTTCCCCATTCCAAGTTCAAGGATTCCTTAAAATCTTAACCTTAGGTTAAGAATCTCCGGCCTATGAGATCATAGCACTTATAACTGGATCAGACTTTAGAGATCATTTAGTCCACCCTCCAAATCTTGCGGTGAGAGAATCAAGACCCAAAGAGGTTGTGACTTGTTCCCATTCACATGGTTAATAAACATCAGGACTATATCAAGAGCAGGGAGAAAGCTGGGATCCTTCTATATATTATGAATTTTAAGCAAAACAACAGCAAAGATGACCCTAGATCAGACTAACATCCTTAGGGTTAAAACTTGAATATAGAATTTTTACATTTACATTATAGAGATGGTTATGTAAAGTCTATCAGCAATTATATTGAGGAGCCCCCAAAAAACTAATTAGGTTTCAGAGGAGTCTTCAGTATCAGGAAAGTAGAAGTGGTGATTTTAAAGAAATGTGTCCTATCTGTACGTTACCTTTGTGTGGCCAAGATACTATGGGACACCAAGAAAAATGTGGGCACTGCCAAAGGGCATGATGAGATGCCAGTCACAGCTCACAATGGCCCCACCCACTCAGGAAAACTCCATTGCTGAACCGGTCTCTGCTGGGCTGAGAACTAGCATTATTCAGAAAAAACATAATTGTATAAAGCTCTTTAATGAAGATATTAGAATGGAATAAAGGCATACATATCAAAGCACCCAGCAAGGGTATCTCTTTCTTCCAAAATCAATAAAAAGAATTAGAGGAAGATTCTTAACCTGAGGAATCGGTAGAGAAATTTTAGCAAATCTGCAAACTAAGATGAGAAAAAATTTACCTCTCTACAATTACCTATTTCTTTTTATTAATTTCTAACTGGACAGTCCAGGTGTCAGTACTTTATCCACTATATAGATAGAGCACTAGACTTTGAGTCAAAAAAAAAAAAAAAAAAAAAACCTGAGTTCAAATCTGGATTCAGATATTTGCTAGCCATCTCATTTAACTACTATCTTCCTCCATTGACTCAACTCTAAAATGGGGATAATAATAGCACCTATTTCCCAGAGTTATTGTTAAGATATTTGTAAAGCACTTAACAAACCTTAATACTCATTATTATTTTAATTGATTGAGTGTTTTCTTTAATTATGGATTTTAAAAGAAAAATATTATTCTGAAAAGTAGTCCACAGCCTTCACCATGGTGCAAAAAGGTTAAGAGACCTTGATAAGAACTCTGTCCTGTTATAGGTGTCCTAGATAGAAGATATTTGGAAGATCATTAACAAGAACCATGCTGGATGAAAACGTATGGAGGGGCTGCTATCTATTCCGAGAGAGGAAAAGAATACTGACTGATAAGATCATAGATCCTTTCAGGGATTGGTGTTATTAACAATTCGTATTTATTTACTTAGCCTCTTACATTCTCACAATAACCCTCTGAGGTAAGTATTTGGTCATTATTATCCCCATTTTACATGTGAGAAAATTGGGGACCAAAAAAGTTTACATTTGTTCAAACTATTATTAACTGTGAGTGAACTGCAGTTCCCATTCTCAAAGCCAGCCTCCTAACTCCAAATCCAAAGCTCTTCCCACTGTACCATTTCACCTCAATAAAACACTTACTGAGTATCTGTGGAATGTTCTATTCAAAAGTCAGCCTTAGTCCTACTGTAATTCTTCGAAAACAAAACAAAACAAAGCAGCACATTTATTAGAAACAAAGAATTGGAAATTGGTGCAAATATTGAGGAATCACTGAACAAATTTTGGCACGTAAACGTAATAGAATACTATTAGGGTTAAGAAATGATAAATATGTTGTCTTTCCCACTAGACTGTGAGTTCCTTGAGAGAAGGGATTGGATTTTTTTTATTTCTTTGTCTCCCAGCACTTAGAATAATAGCTGGCACACAGTAAGGACTTAATAGCTGCTTATTGACTGACTAACAGATTCAAAGAAATAAAGGAAGTTTCGTACAAACTGACGCAGAGTGAAATGAGCAGAACCAGGAAAATCATTTACAAAATGGCAATAATAATAATATGAAGGAATAGACCCCAGAATCCTGATCAAAGCAAGGAACAACAGTGACTGCAAAAGACTGGCTATGAAAACATCCCTCATTCTTGACAGAGACAATGAAGACAGAATGAGAGATGCATTCTTATATATTGTTTTTGCTGATCTATACATGCTTGTAATGATGAAGGGCTTCACTTAGTGGGTAAGGGTGGCAGGTATATAGGATAGAGAAAGATGCACCTAAGAAATCTATCAATAAAACCATTTTAAAATATATAAAAGAAAACAAAGACTCCTTAACAGGACACAAATTGAGCAGTTTTGTTACTATATCGTTAAATTTAATGTATGTATAGGTACATATACATGTACACATACATATATGTATCTATACATACATTAAATTTAACGATACATATATCGTTAAATATATATACCTACATATATGTAGGTGGTACGATAGTACACAGAGCACTGGGCCTGGAATCAGGAAGACTCATCTTCCTGAGTTCAAATCTGATGTCAGATATTCACTAACTGTGTGATCCTGGGCAAGTCACTTAACCCTATTTGTCTCAATTTCCTCAAATGAATAATTAGCTAGAAAAGAAAATGGCAAATCATTCTAATGTCTTTGCCAAGAAAACTCCAAATAGAGACATAACTGAAGCAACTGAACAACAAAGTTATACACACACACATACACACACACACACACACACACACACACACACACACACACACAGATATTTTAAGAATATAAGAAATATATACTGTAACCTATTTAACATGTAAAGGACTGCTTGCCATCTGGGGGAGGGAATGGAGGGAGGGAGGGGAAAAATCAGAACAGAAGTGAATGCAAGGAATAATGCTGTAAAAAATTACCCTGGCATGGGTTCTGTCAATAAAAAGTTAGTAAATTAAAAAAAAAAGAAAATAAGAAATAAATTGTGTATATAAAAGAATTCAGAGTTTCTTATACAAGTCTTTTTTCTTGAACATTGTACATTGTAATGTTTTTGTTTATTGATGATTAAGTTCACAAAAAAGTAAAAAGAATAATTCATGTTTAGATAGCATTTCAAGACTTATTTTTTTAAAAAAAAGGCTTCCCTACAACAATCCCATGAATTGGTATAATATAGTAATCCCCATTTAACAGAAAGGGAAACTGAGGCTGAGAGATTAAGTAGCTTGTCTAAGGAACTTAATAATATGGTACAGCACAGTTCAAACTCAGATTTTTCTGAGTCCAAGACCAGTATTTTACATTTTTCCTCCATTATTATAAAAGGCCTCTCACATTTGTATTCTGTGCATTGCCTCATGTAAATAAACTATCCACACTGAAGGTAAGAGCTAAGGCAGATTGGGACATCTAAGACCCCTGGGGGGAAAAAAAGAAAAAAAGGAGGAGGAGGAGGAAAAGAAAGAGCAGAAGAAAAGGAGGAGAAGGAGGAGGAAGAAGAGGAGGTAGAGAAGGAAGAAAAGGAGAAAGGAGGAGGAGGAAGAGGAGGAGAATTCAAGGGGAAATTGTAAAGCTTCTGAGGGCAGCTTTTCTGCTGACTTCAGTCATATGTATGTGATGAATTCTGCTTCTAGAAACAGGTTTTGACTAAAAGGTGACAGAAATATCCCAAAGTTCACTCCAAGTTCCCTCTGGTCCCTAAATAGGAAACATACACATGCTCACGTAACAGCACAAGGGAAAACACACAATTTATTTTCATTGCACAATAAAAAATGCCTGAATTAGTCAAACAATAAGATCACATAGTCTCTTGTATCATGACAAGTTTGGGACTGGGGGAACAGATGTGAAATCCATCTTGTCCTTCTGACCATGGTGGGGGAAAAAAATCTTCCATAAAGGAAAGGGAAAAAAAAGGAAGTGAGAGAAGAAGGATCACTTTTACTTTCCAGCTTTGCAGAGCAAGACATTTGGAAAGAACACCATAAATTCAATCCATAACAAAGCATGCTCTTAACGAGCTGGGACTGCCTCTGTTGAGTTTTCTTGGCCCAGCAGGATTTCATGCTCCAGCCTCTGATTAACTGAAACCTTTCTGGGAAATGCTTCCACATGGACAGGCAAGGAAGGCAAGGCAAGCCCATCATTTTTTAGAAAAGAGGGTTCCGAAGCTGATTTGAAGCCCTGTGGGCTGAGCCCAAATTAGTCTGTGGGTACAATAAGCATGATCAGGTGACTGTGATTCTGCTTGAAAATGCCTTAAAATGGATCCCAATATCATAATCTGGGGGGGAGGGGGACTTCCAAGCTCAGTGGGCACACACTGGGGACCTTTTGCCTTTAGCCAGGGCATAGTTCCAGTCTGCCGCAATCATTCTTGACTTACAGGTAAAGACAAGCCGCTGGGGGGGAAATGTATTTATTATTTTGATTTATAAAAGCATGCCCAGTGCTTAGGCTTCTGGGTACACATGCTTTAAAAATGACACTTATTACAATAAATAATACAAATGAGACTGCTTTGCCAAGGGGAAAAAAAGCTGATTTTAAAAAAATGACTCAGTCTTATTTATGCTACCAACCAGATTGTTGCTGAACAGAAGCAGTAAATTTTGGAGTTGTTCCTGAAATGTCAGAGAGGAGTCGAGGTGAATGATGGGAACTCTCAGGGTATTCTAAAAGCAGTAGGTGAAGGAGAGGAAGAAAGGGAATAGTGCTTTGGCTCCCTAATTCTTGACTTATCCTGCTTATATTTGTGTACTTATAATATGATATTCTATAATGTGATTAATAATAGTGTAATGTGATATTACATATAGTATGGTAGTATATTATAGCATATATATATAGTATAGATGTATAGTTATATATAATATAGTATAGCAGTATACTATAGTATAAACATATATATATACACAAAATATAATGTAATAAAATGTAATGAGATAGAATGGGATGCAATATGATACTATGAGACATGATGCAATGTGATATGATGCAATATAATATAATACAATATTATATAAAATCACATGATTCCATACATGGCCCTTTTCTTCTGCCCACCTCACCAGTTTTTTAAAAATACTTTAAATTAGCCTGTTGGGGCTAATTATACACTATTTCAAAGTCCGATTCTTTTTGTACAGCAAAATAACTGTTTGGACATGTATACTAATATTGTATTTAATTTATACTTTAACATATTTAACATGTATTAGTCAACCTGCCATGTGGGGGAAGGGGTGGGGGGAAGAAGGGGAAAAATTGGAACAAAAGGTTTGGCAATTGTCAATGCTGAAAAATTACCCCTACATATAACTTGTAAAGCTATAATAAAAAAAATTAAAAATTAAAAAAGAAAGACTGTTGGCCATATCTGTAGCTAGGAATGTATGTGATCAGGCAACATATGCAGTATGCCTTCAGTTGAGATAGAAAGATGGGACACACCCCATAGTAGGGAGAAGGGGATATCAGTCACTGCCAGGGAGGTTGGGGGAAGAAGATAAAGGCCATCTAGCAGCCTTATATTTTATTTAATTATTCTTGCTAACTAGATACAACAATATATTGTTTTTTTAAGTAGGGCAAAGCTCTGATTACCCTTCTCTAGTAATAATACATCCCACTGTTGGCCACTAATGTAACTCCTTCTTTTCATGATCTAGATAGTATCTTTTTCTCTTTTTTTCTTAAGGTTTTTGTTTTCAAAACATATGCACAGATAATAGTATCTTTTTCCCTTTTTTTTTTTAAATCCTCACATTTAAGGTCCAAGGGATAGTGTATTAGTAGACTGAATCCAGGATAAGTGCATAAGAAGTGTGATAAGCTCATTTTGAGTCAAGAGTTTGGGATTCTCATCCTTTTGCATCCTCACTCTGGGAGACAGTTTTGTGTAGTAAATGCTGTCCTAGATTGAACTGATCATTTCAGAGCCCCAATGCTGGAGAGACGATGGGTTTCTCTTTCCTTTTCTCCAACATTTAGCAACAAATGCTCTCTAACTGGGTGGTTATGTGATGACCATTCACCATCACACAAGTACAAAGGAAAAGCAGAGCCCAGTGCATAACTTGTGCATCTACATGAGGTTTATTGTAGGATATATCACAGTTGACCAGAGCCTAAAATAATGGTGAAGGGTACTGATACACGACTGCTTCTGATGTGTCTCCATATATTGTCAGCTTCTGTCTGTGGGATGCAGACGACATAAAATCAAAGGATCACAAACTTAGAGCTAAGAAAGAACTTCAAAAGTCATCTCGGGGGATTTTCAGCAGTGCTCTTCAGCTGCAGTTTATCTCGGGCAGAATATAATTTGAGGTTGAATTATTCTTGCTTATATATAGGGAGCAAGGGAGAGGAGAGCCTTTCTTCTTAAAGCAATTATCACCCAAGTTCACCTATTTTCCTGTTCTTGAATTTTAGAAGAGTTGTGCCTGAGTTCATGCACAGCCTTTCTGAATTCATGATTGACTTTTTGAGCATCCCAACCTGGTCACATATTCCATATTCTCGGTAGCTTTAAACACAGATGATTTTTACCTGGAGGGGAGGGAAGCCTGTTCTAGTCGATATCTTATTACTAGCCTAAGGATGACATATTCAGTGACCTTGAAAGGTAGCTCTTTTATTAATTAGGACAGCTTGACCAATGTGGACTATTTTGGGGAATGACCTTGGAAGAAGCTACCATGATCTTAAAGTCACAGGGACAAGGAGGAAAGTCTACATGTGGGCATTTAGTTTATGAGCGTGTGTGTATGCATATGTGTGAATATGAGCATGTTCATACATGAGTATGTATGTAGGGGATTGTGAAGGACTGGGTACTGGTAAGAAGGAGGACTGTTTCTCAGAACGGTGATTATTAGCTCTACTTCTGGCAGGTGTCAAGGCACACAGCCCAAGACAAGCTATTTAATTCATCCAGGCAGAGGTAAACTACTTAGAAGATAATCATTGTTATACTATTTCTGTGAATGACCTTGATGCACAGAACCAGCTGGTGACAGTTTTGAGAATTACTGTGTTCTCTCCATGGGGTTGCCCAGGGAATTCAGAGGAAAGATATGAAATCATTAGGAGGCCTCAGGAATTATAGTTCTGTGTGTGTGTGAAGTTCGCATCTGTGAATCTGTCTGCATGTGCGTCTATCAAGTTTGCATTTGACTCTGAGCAAATCCCTGACCCCTTTAAACCTTCGTCTTTCTAATTACAAGGCCCGGAGGAATCTGTTTATAATTTACCTGGACTTTTGGTTTGCCAGTTGTTACGGGTCCTGAATGGTCCGTGGAATGGATGGTGATTTTTTTTAACCATATGAGATTTTACTGATGGAGAGAATTTCCATTGAGGAACCTCTTCTACCAGTGACCAACTAATAGTTTTAGAATGTTGTCTGGATGAGTTATTTTGAGCAGAGCAATTTGCTGATTCTTATTCCTAGTCTGCAAAAGAGGAAGCTGAGAGAGAGGGGCTGGCCACGTAGCCAGACAAGCTGTGGAAGCTGTCCAGTAGAAGGAAATCATTCAGAGCATTCGACCTCTATCATCCCTAGTGATGAGTCCCCAGCCAAGCTCTATGATCAGCAGCTCAGGATCCTCGGGTACATTGTCATCTTCCCTCAACACGGAATTGTCCAATACCACAGCCTCAGCGGATGTGGCTGCTGGTATTGCTAAATGCCCTAGCAAGGTAAGCTCTTGAAAATTCAGCTACAAAGGCAAAAGATTGCTGATAAAACCTCCAAGGCTGTGCTTTTAAAGCAAGATGATTTTGAGTTTTAAACTCTAGGTTTTATGAGACTTGGATGAGAATTTGGAGAAGACAGTCTCTGCTCACAACATGAATTACAGAAAGGATTTGAATCCACATTTACCTAACTTTAAGACCAATTCATTAACTACCATGCAACCAGGAGGCACAATGATTAGTGTACTGGACATAAAGTCAGCAAGATCTGTATTTGAATCCTGCGTCCACCAATAAGTAGCTATATTCCCCGGCAAATCATCTCATCTCTTTCAGCTTCGGCTTTCTCGTCTTATAAAATAGGAATCCTAATACCTATCTCACAGGCTGGCTGTGAGGATCAAATAAGAGAATATAAGTGCTTCTCAAATCTCAAAGCACTAGATGAATGCATTAATTAATTAATTAAACCTCAAAGCACCAGCTATTGTTATTTTTATCATGTCATGCTGCTTCTCAGTAGTACATTCTTGGGGAATCATATTGTTAATTACTATTAACGTGGCTTTTGTCTTTCTTTGTATCCCCAGTACAGTGCTTAATAAATACATAGTAGGTGCCTAGTAAATACCAGCTCACTGACAATTATATTGGTACTGATAAAGTTTTCCCAAGACTCGGGGCTTACCAAATCGCACTGCCTTTTGCCAAATGAATTGTGAATGTTTATAAAGACAGTCTGGGAAATATGAATTTTCTGTGGAGATTATAAGGGTGGAGGCAATCCTTCCAAGGTAAAAACAGAAACTCTAAGGGGCTTTATGACCTTATGCTGTCAAGTGTAGGGACAACTATCAAGTAACCATGCACTCAAATGAAAAGCCTATCTACACATATAGCCGTAAGTAAGATGGATCATTATTTATTGTTTTTTTTAATTGTTGGGCTGTTCCTTTAGCAACCTTGATAAACCAATCCAATTGTGGCAACTAGATGATGCAGTGGACAGAGTACCAGACCTAAAGTCAGGAGAACCTGAGTTCAAATATGACCTCAGACACTTACCACTTCCTAGCTATATGACCCTGAACATTATACCCCAATTGCCTCGCACAAAAAAAAGAAAAAATAAACATCTTCACCTTTATCTTCCACCCTTTTCTATGACCTTTGACCACTTTTCTGTGTTTTCTTCCTTTACTCCACTCTCAGGGCAGCTAGAGGTGCCTCAGTTTCCCTCCTATAAAAATGGTTCGATGAGTTAATTCACATGAAGATATGGGTAGTTCTTTCTTTTTTTTTATTTTATTTATTTATTTGTTTGTTTGTTTGTTTGTTTGTTTTTAATAACTTTTTATTGATAGAACCCATGCCAGGGTAATTTTTTACAGCATTATCCTTTGCACTCGCTTCTGTTCCGATTTTTCCCCTCCCTTCCTCTGCCCCCTCCCCCGGATGGCAAGCAGTCCTTTAATGTTGAATAGGTTACAGTATATCCTAGATACAATATATGTGTGCAGAACCGAACAGTTTTCTTGTTGCACAGGGAGAATTGGATTCAGAAGGTATAAAAAGGAAGAAAAACAAAAAAAAAAAACAGTTTATATTAATTTCCCAGTGTTCTTTCTTTGGGTGTAGCTGCTTTTGTCCATCTTTGATCAATTGAAACTGAATTAGCTCTCTTTATCCACTTCCATCAGAATACATCCTCAAACAGTATTGTTGTTGAGGTATATAATGATCTCCTGGTTCTGCTCATTTCACTTAGCATCAATTCATGTAAGTCTCGCCAGTCCTCTCTGTATTCATCCTGCTGGTCATTCCTTACAGAACAATAATATTCCATAGGTAGGTCTTTCTTCCAAGGATGATGGTAATTTCAATATTAAAGAGAACCCCCAGGTAAGGCAACTCCTCCTACCTGTAAAGGTTGATATCTTCTCTGAAACCTTATAGCTTTAGAAAAGGTGTTTAAACACAGGCTTGTCTTTGACAGTCTGGGAAGTCCATGGGCTCTTTCTTAGAATGAAGTTTTAAAATAGCTGGGGGCAGGGAGTGTTTTCTGTTTTCTCTGAATACCTAGCACTTAGCACAAGTGGCAAATAGTAGGCACCTACTAAATGTTTTTTGACTAATAATGGAAGGAAGTGCTCAATTTTACTTACAGGTTAATGAAAATAGAGGTGTAATTTTTTCTCCGTGCAAATTTATAAGCCCCTTGAAATCCATTCACAGCAGACTCCTTGGTCTGTGAGCCTGGACTCAGGAATTCCATGTTAACTTCTATCTTAAAGAGTTGTCTAGTGCCATAAGAGGTTCTGCAATTTGTTCTGGATCATACAGATAATATATATCAGAAGCAAGATTTGAACTCAGATCTTCCTGATTTGGGAGTCCTCTCCCTCTCCTTCTCCTTTTTCCTCTCCTTTTTCCTCTTCCTCTCCCTCTCCGTTTCTGTCTTGTCTGTCTGTTTGTCTGTCTGTCTCTCTCTTTCTTTCTTCCTTTCCCTCTCCTTCTTCCTCTTCCTCTCCCTCCCTTTCCCCCTCTCTTGTCCCCTATCTGTCTGTCCCTCTCTCCATTATGTCATGCTACAGCTGCTCAGGGATATTTACATTTTAATAACAGCTGTTTGAAGGTTTATTGTTTAGTTATTTCAGTCATGTCTGACTTTACATGACCCCACTTAGGGTTTTCTTTGGCAAAGATACTAGAGTAGTTTATCATTTCCTTTTCTAGATCATTTTATAATGAAAGAACTAAAATAAATAGGGTTATATGACTTGCTCAGGATCATATATCTAGTAAATGTTAGGCTGAATTTGAATTCAGGATTTCCTGACTCCAAGTCTCCACTTGACTTACTTGTCCTTTGCTTGAAGGAAATCAGCATTTAATACAAAGGAATTCAATTCAATAAATACTTACTAAATTCTATTATAGCAAAGAACTGTCCTAGGTGCTGGGGGTATAAAACCAAAAAAAAAATAAGGAGGGGAAATCATCACCCCTCATCTTACTCCCAAGTAGGGCATGCAACCTATATATAAGTCTATACAAGCAAATCTTACAAAGTAATTTCAAAAGAGAGAGACTGCTAAACACCAGGAGAAATAAATCTTTAGATATGGAACTTCAGGTCCTGAAGGAATTTGGAAGGAAAGTCTAATCAGTGTCTTTCAAAAAACTCATTTTTCCTGTCATATGACTCTGGAACTACTGTTTACCAACTGATGTTTTCATTGTTTAAACTAGACTGAGAGGTCCCACTCACTGAGTCCCAATTTGAACCAGAGACAGGAGGGTCCTCAGATAGTTCCCCAACCATGTCCCTGGTGCCATCCATTCCTGCCAAACATAGAGTCCTTTTATTTGGTCCCTCCCACTTCTTCACTCTCCTACCTTTTTTCAGGAGACATTCACTCACTAGCTTGAGATGAAACAAATTCTCAGCAGCCCCATCCTTTTGAGTCCTTAGGGCAACCATGCTTTATGTAACCATAGCATATGTTAAGCCACAGAGGGAGAAAAAAAATTGGAATTACAGCATGTGAGAGCTGGAAGGAACCTTAAAATTCATTTGGTCTGAGTCCTTCTTCTGACAGGTAAAGAAGCTTAAGATCAAGGAGAGAAATAATTCCTTCAAAGTCACACTGGACCTTAAATATTCTCTCACATCGGTCAGGGGTTTTGTCCACCTCCAAAAAAGGAGAGAACAGATTGGCTTCTGTGACACAACAATCATGGAAAGTAAGTGCATTTGAGTCTATGTTATTTCAAGTTACCCTGCCCTTGTTTATATAGAAAGCTCAAGCACTGCCCCACATCCTCACAAGTAACTGAAAAGCTCAAGATCTGGTAGGAAGATAGGAAGGGCATGATTTCACTTTTAGCCTCTGACCTTGACACAGAAAAGAATTTTAGAACTTATGGGGCTATCTTTTCTGACACAGAGATGATGTGACTAGCATTCAGTCACTAAGGTACATTGTAAGCTAGTTTTTCATCCACAGTAGGAATAGCTATGTAGTGAATCACCTATAATCTCTCAGTCTGAATAACTCACCTTTGCCTACTAGCCTATTGACTAGAAGTGAGCTAAAAGGTTTGAGTAAAGAGGCAACTTAACTGGGAACTTTTGGGATGGTTGATAAGTGATAGGGATACAATCTCTGGCCATAGAACAGAGTAAAGATCTCTGGTCAGGAATCAAATTAATAATCTCAGTCCCATTAGCATCATGGTATTTCTTCTTTTTTTGTTAAAGCTTTTTATTTTCAAAACATATGCATGAATAATTTTTCAACTTCAACCCTTGCAAAACCTTGTGTTGCAAATTTCCCCCCCTTCCCACCATCCCCTCCCTAGATGGCAAGTAATCCAATATATGTTAAACATAGCATCATGTTCTAACAACTGTGTTAACTAGCTACCATATAAGACATTTATATGACAATTTTATCCTTTTCCAGATACCACATTTAATTCTGATTCAGGTTGGTTCCCAGGTAGTTTAGGTTCAATATTGGAAAAAAATGAGAGACTTGTAGGTCATTGAAAAATAAAATAAATAAATGAATGAATGAATAAGGTTTGTTTAGCCATGGAAAAGATACTCAATAAATATCTAGAACTCAGCTATATAGAAAAGGAATGTCCTTGTATACCTATATTGTATTTAACTTATACTTTAACATATTTAACATGTATTGGTCAACCTGCCATCTTGGGGAAGGGATGGGGGGAAAGAAGGGAAAAATTGGAATAAAAGTTTTGCAATTGTCCATGCTGAAAAATTACCCATGCATATATCTTGTAAATAAAAAGCTATAATAAAAAAAAAAAAAAGAAAAGGAATGTCCATTTGAAAGAGTGTGATGGTGAGTTCAATCTTGAGATATGTCTACAAACCTTAGGCCTTTTTCTGCTCTTAGGTAATCAAGAAGTCCCATTAATATGGCCTATAGCTACCAGGAAGCTGTATCAATCTCTTGGAAGCTTGAACCTTAGCTACCAATCAACTCTTGAGGACCATTTCTTTTGCTTGAAGGAAAAGAATTAGGAAATTTTACATAGTGTGGGAGTGGCGTGAGGATGTACCAGGCTCATCATAGGTAGGTATTAATATTCCCATTTTATATATGAGGAAACTGAGTCCCAAGATGTGGCAACTTGTTCATATTAACATGGCTAATAAGTGAAGGGATTGGGATTCATGCCCAAGTCTTTGCTTTCTGATTCCCATGTGTTTTTTCCACTCTATCACAAGCCTAATTGCTAATTCAGAAGACTGAGAAATCAGCACTCTGACAGCCTTAAGAGTTCAAAAGCACCAGTCCCCAGAAACCCAGAGGCTCTTCGGAACCTGACAAGCCAATGAAACTAATTTTCTCCATGTCTGACTCCAGAAACATCCAGCATCTCCTTGTATTCCCTTGAGGAATCAGCCTAAGGGATTCCCAGAGCTCAGCTATCTCTTAATATAAGGAAAACTCTTTACAGATCCTAAAACACAATACAAATTCTCATTGTTATTGTGGTTATTGTTATCTGCAGCAGTGTCAGAGCTCTGCACCAGGATCTCCATGTCAGGCTGGGAAAAGGATGTGTTGAAACAGGGGCTGATCCAAATACCTTCCAATAAAGTCTTCAGCCCGTGCCTGGGGAGCATGGATGTCTTAAAACTCACCCATCCACAACATTCACACTGCTGGATCTGGGAAGCTCGGAGTATTTTATGGTGCTTGGTTAATTTAAAGTGGATGGAAAACTCACCTTGAAAAACTCTACATATGAGCCCACCCCACTGGAATTACTTTCTAATGTGACTCTGCAGGGCCATTTTTCACTGGAAGAAAAACAACTGCAGCAGCAAAAACATCTGCACAAAATAAATCCCATCCAAGTGCTCGAGAAAAGAGCTGGAGGCAAGATCAGAGCACTCCCAGCAACTAATGAAAAACAATGGACTTGACCAGAACCTGGCTCAGACTAATGCATTATCCTTGCTTGGTTAATTCTCTAGCATTACTAATCAGACAAGAAGCATAAACTGTGGAGATCATTAGTAAGATAGTAAAAAAAAATACAAATATCATTCAGTTTAGACATTGGAAATTCAGCTTTGGGACAGTGGCAGTTTGGGTCTGAGGGAAGAAGCATTGGGCTCTGGAGGTAGAGCGAGACCTGGTTCTGAATCCTGAATCTTAAATTGCATGACTTTAATAAAGTTTGTTCATCTGAACTTCAGTTTTCTCATCTGTAAAATGGAAACGCTAGAATTTGATCTCTCTCTCACATCAAACTGTTTTAAGGATCAAATAATATACTATATAAAGTGTTGCAAAAACATTAATATAATTTTGAGCTATTGAAGACTAAGTCTTTGGGTTCAGTCTGTATGAAAAAGCATTTTTAAAACTTAAAGAACTTTGTAAATGTTGCTTATTATTGTTAGTTTTATTTATTTTTTGATAATATCTGTGACTTGATTGACAGAGAACTCCCAGTGAGCACACTTCCTTTAACAATGCAGATCAGTACCTGCTCTTCCATTTAAAGCCTTACAGAGTTGTATGATCCCAGACAATGGCAGTTAATAATGATTTTTTAAAAGCAAGATTAGCTGGCATAAAAGGCATCATCAAGGACTTATGTGATGAGAAAAGGAACTGGGTAGGCTGGTCATATAACAAGATTGATGGACCGCCTGTGTATTGCACTGGTAGACCTGAAATATTAATAGGGCCAGAGAAAGGTCTTTAGCACCTCAGGCAGAGATCTGCTAGAGAAGATTTATAGGAAGACCTGGAAAAGAATAACATAGATGAAAAGGTGTAAAGGGACTGCTACCTGAACCAGAGGAAAAAGGACCCGAGAGTCCTGGGACCCCAGCCCTAAAACTCGGGATCCCCTACAACACCTAGGATGGTATCTTACACATAATAGGCATTCAATACACTTTTGATCCATGCATGCAAAAGCATATGGGATCCATTCCAGCCAAAGATAATCCCAGAAGGCCCAGATATCTCAATAATCAAATCAATCAACCAGTCAGTCAAAAGTAGAGGAAGTATAAATAGATTTTTAATCAATCTTAAAGATTCAGGGACTTTGGGTCATTGAATAAATTAAAATGACATCATACATCCTACTTGAGTAGGAGAGCAAATCTCCAGATTCTGGAGCAGGAGACTGCTGCCCTAGAAGTGGAAATAACTCATGAGGGAAGGAGAGGGTTCCATCTCTGTTTCCTCCCTTCTCCCCATTGACCATGTTACCTGAGAGACTGGATGAGTAGGAATCTACTGGGAATAGAGCCACATTCTAAGGGCAAATAGAAGAAGGCTATTGGGTGTAGAGGGGGGAGAGGGTCCTTCAAAATCCAAAAAAAGCTGGAGGTGCCATTGTTTGTCCCTCTCAGTCTCTGACTCTGTGTGTGCCTGTCTCTGTGTTTATATGTCTCTCTGCCTCTGTCTTATTCTCTCCTTCCCACCCTGGGTCTGCCTCTCTGTCTCTGTCTGACTCTCTCTGTCTCCCTCCCTCCTTCCCTCTCTCTCTCTCTCTCTTTCTCTATCTTTTCTCTGTCTCTGCCTCTCTATCTTTTTCTCTGTGTCTATCTTTCCCTCTCTTCCTCCCTGTCTCTCTCTCTCTCTTCTCTCTCTTTCTCTCTGTCTCTGTCTGTCCCTGTCTCTCTCTGTCCCTGTCTCTCTCTCTCTCTCTCTTCCCCTCCCTCCCTCTCTCTCTCTTTTCCCACCCCCTTTCTCTCCATCCATACCCATCCTCCAAAGCACAGGCTATTAATTTGGAAAAGCTATATTTGGATCCTTGCTCAAGGAAGCAAGGCTTGCAGTTTCACCACTGACTTCCAGATCAGAGGGAGCATCCAGAGCAAGGATGTCCGGATGCTTTCCTTCCCTCAGTTCATCAAAATAGCCATTCCAGGGAGGCTGGGACCCCACAAGACAAACCACTTGCTAAGGAACATGAGATTAACTTCAAGACCTAAAGAGATTGTTCTGCAAATTTTTTTCTAGTAATGTAGTTGGCCCCAGGCCCCAGCAGCTCCAAGGTGCACTTCTGCCTCGTAGCCCAATTTTTCAGCAACACTGAGTTCTGTGATCTGGTCTCTTGTCCTAGGCACAGACCACACAAGAATATAAGTATCCAGCTCCCTTTCTTTACCTCTTTTTGGGCATTTGTTTGAACTGTAGCCCACCACTCTTGGCTAAAAACCCCAAAGGGGCTGGTTTTCCCAGGGAAAGCTGCTTACTGACCAAATATCATTTTGATAACCACTAGAGCAAAAAGTACAAGTCTCGTGGCTAAATCATTACTCATTCCCAAGTAAGTGCTCATAGGACCCAATTATTCATTTCCATCCCCTAGAGCTAACAGGCAAAGAACTCCAGAGGATGAAACACCAAGCCAAGACTTGCAAAAGACCATCAGGTGTGTGATAATCAAGGGGCCAGGGAGGCTGGAATAGGAGAAAAACAAATATTTCCAGCACGAGTGTATTTTAATATTTAAGTATGTCTTTCAGTCATATTCTTTTCAGTTCACTAGATTGACTAGGGCAAGGCAGTCATTAGCTCTCTGTTTCTCTTGTTCAATTCTTCTTCACAGTGGGAGGAACATAAAAACAAGAGGTCAGATGCTGGCCATTACATTACCCCAGTGAGGAAATGTGATTTTTGCACAAGTGGGAAGATATTTTTAAATATAGATTCAGTTCCAACATCGATGCAGAAAAAGTTCATCGGGGGAGGGGAAGGATTTAAGGCTATCATAAGGACTATTTTGTAATAAAGTGCTGAAAGAAGAGGCCAAATCACATAAGTCTTGCTCTTTAAAAAAATTTTATTTTGTCTGTATTCTGGAACATTTTATTGTCATCTTTTTAAATGTCCATTAGCAACCATCCTGAAACTATTCTTCCAAGGTCAGAGAATGAGACCAAATAATCAGAATAAAATCAGAAACTCAGAAAATCTTTTGCTGTTTTAAATTTAAGAAGGAAAATAAAGCTACATTTTTTGTGGGAAACAGAGTGGAGAAGGACCCTATTGCCACATTTTCTGATTAGAGAAATATTCAATCACTAAGACAGATGCCTATCTTTGATGAAGAGGTGACCTACGCCAAAGAATATTAAGTCAGGAAGAAAAGCACAGTGGAAAAAGAACTGAATTTGGAATCAGAGGGATCTGGATTTGAACCCTAGCTTTGCTGTTTACTCTCTATGTGACTCTGAACATAACTTCCCCTCTCTACCCTGCAATTTCCTCATCTGTAGAAGGAAGAAGATGGACTAGAAAATTTCTAAAGCCCATTCACTATTACTGCTGCTGCTCCTGCTGCTGCTACTATGACTATTTCTATTATTACTACCACAACCACCACTATTACTACCTTTACTACTGCTACTACAACTACTACTATATTACAGCTCTTGCTACTATTCCTATTCTATGATTATTTTTATTGCTATGACTACTTCTATTACTACTACTACTACTACTATTATAGCTATTGCTACCATTTCTATTCTATGATTATTTTTATTGCTATGACTACTGCTATTACTACTGCTACTATTATAGCTATAGCTACTCTACTATGATTATTTTTATTGCTATGACTACTTCTATTACTACTACTACTACTACTATTATAGCTATTGCTACCATTTCTATTCTATGATTATTTTTATTGCTATGACTACTGCTATTACTACTGCTACTATTATAGCTATAGCTACTCTACTATGATTATTTTTATTGCTATGACTACTTCTATTACTACTGCTACTATTATAGCTATAGCTACTCTACTATGATTATTTTTATTGCTATGACTACTTTTATTACTACTACTACTACTACTATTACAGCTATTGCTACCATTCCTATTCTATGATTATTTTTATTGCTATGACTACTTCTATTACTACTGCTACTATTATAGCTATACCTACTCTACTATGATTATTTTTATTGCTATGACTACTTCTATTACTACTACTACTACTACTACTACTACTACTACTACTACTACTACTACTACTATTACAGCTATTGCTACCATTCCTATTCTACTATGATTATGTCTATTGCTATGACTACTATTACTATTACTGCTATTATAGCTATTGCTACTCTACTATGATTATTTTTATTACTATGACTACTGCTACTACTACTACTACCACCACTACCACTACTATTATCACTACTACTGCTACTATTACTAGTGCTGCTGTTCTGCTGCTATTGCTGCTACTACTACCATTACTATGACTACTTCTATTACTGTAACTACTTCTAGTACCACTACCACTATCACTACTTCTACTATGACTACTTCTATTAATACCACTTCCACTACTACTATTTCTCTTAATACTACTACTATCTTTAGCATAACTATTACTACTTCTTCTCCTCCTCTTCCTCCTCCTCCTATTATCCTTGTAGACAGAGTTTTATGGTATGGAGCCATGTCAAACAGCTTTGGAGAGCCAGTTTTTGAATTTTCAATGTGAACATTTATACTTTAGAAATTAGAAAAATCTAATAGAAAAGCTAATTTATTATGTTGTTGTTTGGACTGAAAAAGTAATAAGGAAAAAATTAATTTTTAAAAAGAAAATAATGAATACAATTTTAATAATGTAGATTAAACTGAAAAGTGTGTCTTGCCCTCACCCTCAGGAGCTAGTTTTAAGTGCTGGTCAGTATACTCTCAACTCTTGCTCTCTTCTCTGCCTACAAGCATTTGTTATTTATATTGTATTATCAGCTCAGTATTATTCTGTGCTTCACCCTGTTTCTCCCTGGCTAGACTAGAACTGTGTCTGCTTTAGCACCATCCCCCATCACCATCCCAACAGTACTACTGACATAGAAGGTGCTCAAAAGTGCTTATGGAGTAGCTGATTGACTCTCCACATTTAATTATTTGAGCTCATCAGACAGTTTGGCAAAAAATACTTCTATTTCCCAGACTCTACTCAGGATTTGGAATCCTAATGCAGTGGATTTGATTCTAGACAGAGAAATCCAGAAATAAGTGAACAAGTCATGATGAATCATAATTGATTCAGGAGGTTCTGGGGTGGGGGGATCTGTCCCCTTTCCTGCGCCTTGCTCCCTTCCTTCCACTTTCTCCTGGAGAGCCCCCCATCCCTAGAGTTCCAAAGAACATAAGGAAAGAATACTTCTAGCAATTTTTTTTCATTGTTTCCCTCCAGTTCCTGAGAAATAGTCTGTTATTATTCTGGATCCAATTTCACACCAAAAGAAACCTTTCATCGAAAAAAAAAAAGAATATTTAAAATCCAGACGAGTCTGAGAAAGAGACAATGACTTCTCCAATATCACACAAAGGTGGAGCCAAGACCAGAATCCACTTCTAACTCCCACTTCAATGCTTTTTTTCTAAAAATCTGGCAGGTTTCCCACGAGATAGTATAAATTCAAAGATCAGAACCTTTCCTGAGAACAAGAGGTTTTGATGGGGGCTTAGGCAGAGGAGAGGGAAAGTATACTCGGACACCGGAACAAGAAGGAGGCTGGGAAGAGCAGAAGGAAAAAGTCTCCTTTGCATTATTTTGTCTAGGGCAGGTCCTGCTTAAGGAGACCAGATGTCTTGGGCAAATGTCCAAGAAATGTCCCAGTCAGGTCATGAGGATGCTGCGTGTTACTGTTAAGACAAAACGAGCAGTTGTTTACATTGCTTTGTGAATTACCCCCAGCTGAAAGTGAGCACGTTTCAGAATCCGCTGCTACCTGAGCAACTCACGGGCATCTTTTGTCCAAGAGCTCACCCTGGTACAAGACAAGGACTTTCTTTCGCTAAGGAGCAGAGCTGGAACCCGCAATGAGCAGGACTTTGTCCCCGGGCACTGACATTCTCCCAGAAGGACACACTTTCTCCCCGCGGTGCAGTCCTGCACCGGCCCCCTGGGTAGGTCACTGACTCCAGGTCAACCCCAGGGTCTGTCACTCCCCATAGCAGATCTGTCCCAAAGTCCTCTCAGGCGCCAGGACCAAATCACCTCCCCCTCCAGATGAGACTGCACCCACCATCAGCCTGTGTCCTGAGCAACAACTTCCCCATCTCACTCTGCTCACTGCCTGCTCTAGGTTAAAAAATTAAACAGAAATATAAATTCTAGTTGTGATTCTCTTTGTCGAGAACCTCGGAGGAAGGGGGCGTGCTCTTAAAGCCAGCCCTAACCACCTTGAGAGCCAATTGTCCAGTTTTCTGTATGAGCATTTACAGCACAATTGGCAATTGCTATAAATCAAAACTTGGCTTATTAATTGACTGATGATCTAGACTTAAGAAAGCACGAATAATGCAGATCAAACTTTAAAATATTTGTATATATCCTTTTTTTTTTTGAGAGTCCCGTCATTAAATATTTTACCAGCACATTAGCATACTAGCACATAACTTTGCTATGTATAACAAACACTGCTTCAGGTCAACAGGAAAACTCAGGAAATGAAATCATCATCAAATTGGAAGCTAATAATTAAAATATAATTAATTATTCTTATGTATTTGAGATATTAAATAATTAATATGTAATTAGCTATATTAATTACTTCATATAATTAAGTGATATAGGATTGGTTATGTTGTGATTAATATATTACTAAATAATTTATTATGTTAATGCAATTAATATAATTTTATTCATATAATAATAATAACTGGCATTTATATAGCACTTTGAAGTTTGCAAAGTGCTTTAAATTAAGGATCTCATTTGAAGCTCACTACACCCCTGCTTAGAGATTACCTATACCAGAAGCATAATGGAAGGAATTCTAGACTGGAAATGAAGAGACCTCGGATCTAAACTTCTACTAAATGATTTTATAAGCTTGGGGAAATTATTTAACTTTCCTGGGCTTCAGTTTCCTCATTAGTAAAATAAAGGGTATTGAATTAGATTACCTCCAAAGTGTTTTCCAGAATGCATAATGGTTTATTTTTGAAATAACCGTCTGATGAACATCGGTGCGATGAGCATTCTTTGTAACAGCTTCCCAACACACATGTCTATCGGCCTCTTAACCCCATCACCACCACTATCATCACAGCCACCATCACACTGATAACTGCTTCCCCCATCCATCCATCCCATTGACTGGTCAGAAACATGGCCATTTGTTTTTAGTACCCATGACCCTTCTTGTTCATCTGGTACAGAGAAATTCTAACTCTTTTTTAAAAATCACACAAACTTCCAAGTCAATTTTTCACATTTCAATTTTCCAAATCCTGGCATTTTACAGCAAGAAAAAGAGATGTTTCTGTCCAAATGAAATCAGATGCAAAACTCCAACCCACACCGGAAGAAACAACATAAAACCTGCTAGAACAGCAACTTGTGAATGGAAACCAGCCCGAAGGAGTGGTTGGCTATAAATCTTGAGTGTGCAGTTCAGTGGCATCTGCAATACATTCCACTCAATTGATGAGTTGCATGTGAATGGAGTCTACATTCTCATAAAAAGGAGAGAAGGGGGGAAAAAAGCTCACACCTGCTCAAAGCAAGCAGCTGTCTTTAAGAAAGGCCATAGAGACGGTCTTATTGGTTTCCAAAATAAAAGGGCCCACCTCTATGGACATAGAGGTTCAGCGCAACAAACATTTACTAAGTTCTTACACCTCTGAGATCTTGGGTTGGGCCTGACAAAATACAAAGGTGACAAAAGGTACCTTTCTTACCCTCTGGGAGTTTTCCATCTTACACCAGAAGGGCTTACATTTCATTTGCAGGAAAATTCAATTCCAAAGACATTTATTAATAATAATTCATCACATCTGCATAGCCCTCTATAGTCTTCAAAATACTGGCTCACCCATTATTTAATTAATCTCACACCTGCTATATAGAAGCCCTTTTTCTCCTTTCTCTCCAAGACAAGAAAATAATTGCCTTCTGGGAAATTGGTTGAATTTGTAATGGTTTATCTTTGAAATAACTCTCAGATGGACAAATTCTGGAACTCTCCTCATTGGTGCTGAGTTGTTCTGATTAAAAACATGAGTGTAAACCCACCCATTCCACTATATCTAAAAGGCACCAAATCTTGCTTCCCATTCCATCCACCTGTAACCCATTAAGAATCAAGTTTTAGAAAAGCATCATCTTGGGGAGTGTGTCCTGCACCACTCCACCCCAGAATTAATCTGTTCTCCAATTCCAATACTTGTTTTGGGAACGGTAATCAAATGCATCGTACTATAGAAGTGTTCTTATTGATGTGGATTTATTTCAAAATAAAATAAAATTCTAAAAAGAAAACATTAGAATGTGTGAGAGAGAATAATGTGAAATCAACTTGAGATGATTTAGAGCCAGATAGTGAAGGGTTTTATAAAACAGAAAGATTTTCTATTTTGTGCATTAGGAATGCAACAGTGAGCCATAGAAGTTTCTTTGGGGTGGAGGGCTGACAAGGTCAGACATGTTTTAGGAATTTCAATTTGGCAGCTGGATAGAGCACAGACTAAAGAAAGGAGTGACTAGAGTCAGGAAAACCAAATAACACATTTTTGCAAAAGTACAGGTAAGATGTGATGAAGGTCTTGTTTGGTGGGAAGAAGGATATGGATGTAAGATACTTTGTAAAGATAGAATTCCCAAAATTCAACAGCTAATTGCTTTTGGAACTGAGGAAAAAATGAAAATCAAGGAATGACTCCAACACAGCAAATTTTGGTGACTAGAAGGATAATAGTGACTTAATTAGAAATAGAGAAATTAGAGGACATTAGGTATTTTAGCGGGAAAAAAGCTGAGGGGGAGAATGAATTCTTTGGACACGAGTTTAAGATGCCTATGAGCCATCCAAAGAAAGATGTCCAAAAGAAAATTGATAATACAGGATTGAAAGTTGGGGAAAAATTATGAGTTGTACTTAATAAATATGTGAATTGAATTTTATCAAGGCAGTCAATATTTTAATTCTATAAAATCATACAAAATTGGAAGGGAATTCATAATCATATAGTTCAACCCTCACCTGATACATGAATCTCCTCTATATCATCCTTACTAAGCAATCATCTCACCTGTATTCAAATGCCTTTAGTGACAGAGAACTTTTTTTGCACAGCTTCCATTAACAGGAATTTCTTCTTTAAACTGAGTAGATAAAAATATGTAGAGAACAAAATCAAATTTAAAAGAATACAAGTCATTCCCCAATTGATAAATGGTCAAAGGATATGAACAGACAATTTTCAGATGAAAAAATTAGAGCCATCTATAGTCATATTGATTAGAGAAATACAATAAGACAATTCTGAAGTACTACTACATACCTCTCAATTGGCTAAGATGACAGGAAAAGAAAATGATTAATGTTGGAGGGGATGTGGGAAAACTGGGACACAGATACACTGTTGGTGGAACTGTGAAATGATCCAGTCATTAGGAGAGCGATTTGGAACTATGCTTAAAAAGATATCAAATTGTGCATACTCTTTGTCCCAGCAGTGCTACTATTGAGCTTATATCTCAAAAAGATCTTAAAGAAAGGAAAGGGACCCACATGTGCAAAAATGTTTGTGGCAGCTGTCTTTGTAGTAGCAAGAAACTGGAAACTCAGTGGATGCCCATCAATTGGAGAATGGCTGAATAAATTATGGCATATGAATGTAATGGAATGCTATTGTTCTATAAGAAATGATGAGCAGGCTGATTTCAAAAAAGTCTGGAAAGACTTATATGAATTGATACTGAGAGAAGTGAGAAGAATGAGGTAAATATTGTACACAGTAACTGCATGATTATGTGATGATCAAGGGTGATGGACCTGGGTCTTCTCAGCAATGTGGTAGTCCAAGACAATCCCAACAGACTTGGGATAGAAAATGCCATCCGCATCCAGAAAGAGAATTACAGAAACTGAATGTGGATCAAAATATAGTATTTTCATCTTTTTGTTTGTTTGTTTTTTCTTTCTCATGATTTTTTCTCTTTTGGTATGATTTTTCTTGTACAGCATGACAAATGTGCAAATATGTTTAAAAGGATTGCATATGTTTAACTTTCATCAGACTTCTTGCTATTTTGGGTAGTGGGAAGGTAAGAAAGGATAGGAGAAGAACTCTGGAACAGAAAGTCTTACAAGGATGAATGTTGAAAACTATTTTTACATATATTTGGAAAAATAAAATACTATTGATTAGAAAAAATGAGTAGATAAATGTTCCTCTATAATTTCTACCCACTAGACGTACCATTCTCTAGGGAAAAATGAAAATAAATTAAATCTCTCTTCTATCAGACAGTTCTTACGTTTCTTTATGGCTATTATTGGTCTCATCTAAATTTAAACACTATAGTATTCTCACACAACATAGCTTGGAGTCTTTTCAACATCCTTCTTACCCTCATCTGGCTATATTCTAAGTTGCCAACATGCTGCCTAACATACAGTATCTACAACTAAACACAGGGGAGGGAGGAGAGAGGAAATAAGATTTTATTTAGTAACTGCTCTGTCAAGTACTCTGCTAAGTACTTTTACCAATCTTATTTCATTTGTCCTAGGAGATAGATGCCATTATTATCTCCATTTTACAAGTGAGGAAACTGAGGTAGACTTAAGGGACTTGCCCAGGGTCACATCTGAGGCTGAATTTTGAACTTAGGTCTTCCTGACTTCAGACCTCCAGATCCATCCACTAGGCCATTCACTGTCAGACCAGCACAGAGCACAGGGGAACTATTGCCCAGTTTCTTTCAGACACCGTATTTCTATTCATTCATATTGAGATCACATCTGCTTTGGTGGCTGCCATGTCTGACCATATTACAGCCCCTGTCCTCTGACACTTGTGTCAGATTGAAACCAGATCTATCCCTCTTGATCTTTCCATAGTCTGTTTCACCATTCACTGTGCTTGGAAAAGAGTCAAGAATAATGGCATGAGGGCACTGAGCTTGTTTGTGAGCACTGCCCTCCCATTGGAATTTTTCCAGCAATTGAAGGGATGAAACAGGGGTTTAATGAGAGCAAAGAGTTTGTAAACTGTAGGCAATGGCTCTCCTGCCTTTTAAAGTGAATTAATCTTCCTTTCAAGCCACGATGGGAAAGAAGAGAGAGAGAAGAAAGGGGGAGGAAGGAGAGAAGGGAGAAGTAAAAGGAGGGAGAGGAGAGGCAAGGAAATAAGTGGGGAAGAGGGGGAAAGGGGAGAAAGGCAGAAGAGGAGGAGAAAGTGAAAGGGGAGAAGGGAGAAAGGAAAGAGAAGAGAGGAGGCAAAGGGGGAGGAGGAAAGAAAGAAGGAAGAAGAGGGAAGGAGAGGAAAAGAAAGAAAAGGAAGAGGAGACGCTTTTCAAGGTCTTTGGATTCATTTTCCCAGACAAGAGAGGTTTGCACTGAATGCTTAGCATGGTACTTCTTTCCCCTCCTTTCCCCTAGACTCTAATCTCCTCAGATCCATCTCCTTCATCTGTATCTTCTGAAGCATCTACACAGTGCTTTGTACCTTGGAGGTGTTCAGTGTGTGTTTGTTAAATGAATAAAGGAAATAAGCGAAGGGAAAAGGAGATGTCACAGTGGGTAATAGTGATGGACTGAAGACATTAAAATTTGAGTTAGGTTTCTGTCTCAGACACCAGCCAGAGGCAAATCATTTCCTCTTGTTATCTCTCTTTGCTCTGTGTCTCTATGTGTCTCTCTCTGTCTCTGTCTCTATGTCTCTCTCTGTGTATCTCTGTCTGTGTCTTTTGTTTCTGTCTTTCTCTGTGTCTCTCTCTGTCTTTGTCTCTCTATTTCTCTCTGTGTGTCTCTGTCTGTGTCTTTTGTTTCTCTCTGTCTTGCTCTGTGTCTCTCTCTATCTTTGTCTCTCTGTTTCTCTCTGTGTCTATCTCTGTCTCTGTCTCTTTTTCTCTGTCTCTGTCTCTCTGTGTCTATCTCTATTTCTCTGTTTCTGTCTCTGTCTCTCTCTTTATCTCTTTGTCTCGGTCTTTTTTTTTCCGTCTCTATCTTTGTCTCTCTGACCCTGTCTCTATTTCTCTTTCTATCTTTATCTGTAAAATGAAGACAATAACAGCACCTAATCCACAAGGTTGTTGTGAGGATCCCACGAGATAACATATGCACAGTGCTTTCCTGACCTGTATCATCACCATCATCATCATTAGACTGTTAGAAACAAAACAATAGAGTCAGAACCTTGGAAAGTAGCCTTTCAAATCTGTCCATTCTCTTGTCTGAGGAAGTTACACCCAGACAATCACACACAGGCTGCATTAGAAAAGAAAGCACTCTATTCCATTCTTTTCCTTAAATATTTCCAGGACAAGAGACTCAGTCCCTCCCTTATTTTCTATTCCTTATGACAACTATAAACTAAAATTGAATGACATTGGAAGGGTAGAAAAAAGGGAAGGAGAAAAAAGCAGGGAGAAAGAGTTTTATGCAAATTTCCTTAATTTGATGAATATGATCCAATATATTCCCATCATGTAATCTGTACAAAACAAATACCAGAGGGATTCATTTATTTTCCTTACCCCCTGTCGGCCTTGTCTTCTACCATAAGAAATAAGAATTACTCAGCATTTCGCTGAAAAGCAAGGCTTCCAGATGTCACCAGGTCAGGGAATCATTGCCCAAAGCTTTGGTTTTCAGAGAGAAATCGGTCTCCTCTAAGCTTCCTTCTTACAACTGACAAGCCCAAGCTCAAATGCAAGAAGGCATCTTGAACAGATTTGCAACAATTCTGAACTGTGACACTGGGCTGATCCCCAGTGACATCCTTGCCCGGCACTGATGTGGTAACTAGCTCGAAGGGAGAAAGGAAATCAAGGATTTCCTTTTGGGTTTATTATTGAATGCTCAAAATGTTTCCTGGAGTAAACACCACTGAAGCCATCTGGTTTTTCTAAAACGAGACAAACAACAGTATTGAGCAGCTAGTGGAAAAGTACAGGTCTGCAGCAATGCGAAGGAGAAATGTGTAAGATGCTAAAGGGCAGGACCTGGGCTGCTCTGGCCCAAATGTGGTTATAGACTCTCATAGTAAGAATGAGAACATTCGTGCAACTCCATGGTTAGCTGTATGCTTTTGAGAGAAAAGTTCTTTCTATAGATGCTTAAAAATATAATTAATTGACAAGAACTAAATGACTAATTCAAATGATTGCTTTCAAGGCTCAAATGCAAAGATAAATTTAAGTATGAGAAATAAGGACTAATATCATCAGATTGGCAATACACTCTAATATTAAATAAACTGAGCACAAGACCCAGGCTTTTCATTGAGCTCCAACAGATTATGCCTATGGGCAGGCGAGTACAGCAAAATTACAGAGGGAACAGGTTTGGGCAGCTCTGTTTGGATTCACACAGATTTCCTGCCAATGCTAATCCCCAGAAGTTGCTTCTCTATCCTGGCTCAGGTTTTCTGGTTCCAAATTTTTTTTGTCCTTTGACCCCTACTGACTGATTTACTTGCTCCTCATACAACACACTGTTTCTCACCACCATAGTTTTTTGGTGCAGGTTGTATTGCACATCTTGAATGCACCTTCTCTTTACCTTTAGCTCTTGGTCTTACAATTTCCTTTCAGAGTTTGAAAGTTCAGGTGCCATCTCTTATATTTGGACGTTACTGATTCTCATACCCAAATCTACCTTACTTGTTATTCAATACACCATTATATAATTAGCTTATTAACTATTGAATTCCTCCACTAGTTTGTAAATCCCTCAGAGTCATCTTACTCATTAACATTTTGTTAGTGGTCTCCACAATTCTTGCACTGAAATCACTGAAATTGAATTTATTTTAATTATGCTTTTTATTTGCTTATAAATGTACATTTTGGGGTTGCTTTTAATATTTTATTTTTCCAATTGTGTGTTAAAAACCATTTTTTAAATTAATTTTTAAATCTTGAGTTATCTTCCTCCTTCCTCCTTCATTGAGAAGGCAAATAATTTTATAAAGATTATCCATGTGCAATCATGAAAAATGTATTTCCATATTAATCATGTTGTGAAAAAAATAGGCAAAAATACTCCAGAAAAAGAAAGTTAAAAAAAAAAAAAGGCTTTGATCTGTATTCAGAATTCCATCAGTCCTTTCTATGGAGGTAGATAAAATTTTTCATCATAAGTCTTTCAGAATTGTTTTGGATCATTCACAATTGATCGTCATGCAATATTACTTACTATGGCTGTTTACAATCCCAGAAACATTTTTTGATCCTCTACTCTGTACCTAAATTCCATACAGGGGAAGTTTGGGGGGTCTTTCTCTCCAAAGTCAGAATTTGATTCACTCTTACCTCTCTGGCTCTGACCAGGCTATAGTGGAATTCTCAATCTCCTCCAGAACCTGCTTCCCAGTCCTATCATTTGCATATGTGTGAGGGAAGACTTTTCCCTCTGGGGCATCTCCCTGAGAGTCCTTCCCTGGGCTTTGGGTCATCTTGCTCTAACCTTACAATAAGTAACCTCCTTCTTCTCCCTTGGAGGATCCTGTGGCTTTGGATCCTAAGAAGTCTTATTCTCACCTTTGATCCAGAGAAGATCTCTTTCTGCTTTCCAAAGATTCCTTTCTCATTCCTCAAATCTTTTACCTTTCTAGGAGCTATCTCTGGTTCTCACCGTTGGATAGACAGACTCTCCTTGCTCCGGTTCCATTCCTTGGGTTGCCTACCATATTTGTCCCATGCTGTTCTGGATTAGCACCTGCATCCCGTCCTTCTAAAGGTTTCAGTGGTGGGTATCATCCTTCCCAGCATAACAATTTCTTCTACTAGCCAACACTAACTACCACCTTTCCCTATCCCTTGCTAGACCCCTCTGAAGTTTAGGTACCTCACCTGAGAGAAGCTTCTAGCTCTCCGTTCATTTGTGGAATGGAGGGATTGCCAGAACCAGAGCCCAAAGGCTGATCAAGTTCTGATTACTAGTTTCTCCAGCTTGTCTTTGCTGCCTCGTTTATCTGGCCCCTGCTCATAGAATGGCTTTTCTGGAAATTGATGGCTACTCTTCTATCACAGCAAATTCTTTTCCCAAGTGGTTATAATGACAGATCATTTCCACCAACAGGGAGAGGAGACCAATGTAATATTGCTTCAGTTTCCCTGTCTCTCCCAATAACTCGGTGATATTCTGCTTTATATCTGTTCCCCTAACCTTTTTTTTTTTTGCAACTCCTAATGCTGCCTGAGTAAATGAGTCCCTGGGTCACCTGAAGAAAGGATGTAAAAAGAGTCTATTGTTTTCCAGAGATGAGAACTCAAGCTAGAACGACTGCTATAAGCTGGCCAAGGAGAATATCTTACACATTTTAGCCCAAGTCAGGAGTACAATCCCCTTCTCCTGACTTAGGTCTCCATCCCATCCCACTGGAGCTTACACACAGAAATCTCTTATTGCCATTGAGATCAGCCAGTGATAGATGTGACCTGGAGATAGTGTACTATAATGAAAACACTATTAAACCAGAAGCCAGAAACCTGACTCCTAGCTCACCGGAGTTAAGTTAGTTAAGGTAATTGTCCTCAGAACAATTATTCTTTGGTCTTCATTTTCCTATCTACAGTTGATATAATATTTTCTGTCATACCTACTTCATCAGATATTATAAGGAACTGATGAAATAAGGTAAGTAAAAGGGATTTAAAATTTAAAGTGAAATAAGATATAAGAGATACTTTGTATGAGTTTAGGCAAAATTGTGAAGTTTGTCTTTAAGGAATATTCCATCTTTCACCTCCTTCTAATGTCCACTTTCCCTATGAGCACCTCTTTTGGTATAGTCTTATCAACACTTGTTCATGATTAACCCTAAGCTTCCAGGTTAAGGTATTGCTTATCCCAAGGCTGAAGCCTATCAATTTAATAAGCTAAGAGGCCAGGTGGTATAATGGCTAGAGAACGGGGTTCTAAGCCAGGAAGACCTGGGTTCAAGTTCCACCCTGACAAATACTGTCTGTGAGACCTTGCACAAGTCACTTAACCCCACTATACTTTAGGCAAATGGCTGTAAGTCACAGAGAAGAAGCCGGCACGCACTGGAACAGGTAGTACTCCGCTGGGGAGTTCCCCATACCTGTAATCACAGGTGTAGCCAGATCCCTAATTTCTATGCACTTATAATACACAAAACACCCTGCCAGGTTTTAGGTGAGACACAGTCAATTCCTTCAAAGAAGCTTATCAAGTAGCTTAGATTAAATACACAGGTAATCACAATACAAGTAGAATGTGATAAGTGCATAAAAGAGGTACAAACAATTCAGAGGAGGCAGGGATCACCTCTGGTGAAGGTTTCCTAGAAGTGATGGCATTTGAACTTGGTCTTAAAAGATAGCTAGGATTGAGTTAGACAAAGGTAAAAGGTGGGCTAATGGAGAGTACCCTGCAAATTACATCATATAAATTCAGAATATAGGCCTTCTAAAAATGTCATAGAAAAAAAAGGATGAAACTTGTAGGGCTTCCACTATAGCCATCATGGGGAAAGAGAGCTTTATGTTAGGAACCAGGTTTCTGAGAACATTATGGACTGCTGTAGTTGCCTGCAAATACCATCCCCCTGACCTTTCTCAGGGCTTTACTGGCTAGATTTTTAACTAGCTCCTTAGCTGCATCATTCATTCATTCAACAACCATTTGGTCTGGACACAAATATAGCATGATTATATGATAACTATAATGCAAGATGAAGAATAAAAGCACAAGAGAGATAGTACTACATAATTCCCTCAGTTCTTCTTTATTTCTATAACTCTTCCTTCTCTGGCTCCTTTGTCTATTCTCCATGTTCTTTTTGGACAATTAAAAGGGCTCTTCACTTGGCTCTCTTCTTTCCTGATGTTGATAGATAATTTCCAACCTCCTTTTGTCTCTATTTCTGTCTCTGTCTTTTTCTTCTCTGTCTCTATCTCTGTCTCCTTGTCTCTCTCTATATATCTCTGTCTGACTCTCCGTCTCTGTCTCTCTCTTCTCTGTCTTTTTATCTCTATCTCTCTGTCTCTGATTCTCTGATTCTGGCTCTGTATCTATCTGTCTCTATGTGTCTCTGTCTGACTGTCTCTGTCTCTGACTCTGTCTCTGTTTCTATCTGTGTCTCTATGTGTGTGTCTTTGTCTCTTTGTCTGTCTGTCTCTGTGTCTCTCTCTTTGTGTGTGTGTCTCTTTGTCTCTTTCTCTGTGTCTGTCTGTCTCTGTGTGTGTGTGTGTCTTTGTCTCTGTCTCTGCTTCTGTTTCTGTCTCTATCTGTGTGTCTATCTCTCTCTCTTTCTCCTCTTCAGCTCCAGATTCAAATCCAGCTGCCTACAGGACAGCACCTGGAAAACCTGAGTTCAAAACCATCCTTAGCTAGTTATTACCTGAGTCACTCTGAGCAAATTATTTAAGTTCTGTTTGTCTCAGTTTCTCCAAATTTAAAATAGGAATAATAGCAACATCTATCCTGCAGGGTTCTTGTAGGATCAAATGAAATAAGATTTGGAGAATGCTCAGCACATAGTAGGCACTGTAGAAATGCTTATTCCCTCCTGCCCCCCTCCTACCCGAGGCCCCCCCAGCACCTTGAGCTCACCATGTCCAAAACTGAAGACTTGCTATTTTTCTCCAAAGCCCTGCTCCTTCTTCAAACATCCCTGTTTCAGTCAGTGGCAGTACCATTCATTCCGACTTCCCCTGTTTGAAACATTAGCATTATCTTTGATCCTTCCCTTTCCTTTACCTCCCACATCTAATCAGCCGCCAAGACTTATTGCTTCTGTCTCTGCAAAATCTATTTGTCCCTTCCTGTTTCCATTTCCATCACCTCAACGAAGGCCTTCATTACCACCTACCTAGGCTATCATAATAGCTTCCTGAACAATCTCCCTGCCCCTTCTCTCTTCCCAGTTCTTAACCTCCTTCATTTCACTCCCAGACTAATCTTCCTTATGAATGAATATAGTCTCCTCTGCCCAAAACACTCCAGTGGTTTTCCATCCCCTACTGCATAAAGTTCAAACTCACTGCCTTGCATTCAAAGCCCTTTGAAATCTAGTGTCATTCTGCCTTTGCATCCTAATCTCATTTTTCTCCCCTCCATGCTCTATTCAAACTGGAATAGTCACTCTCCCTTGAATATACCAGGCTTTCCCAACTATACACATTTGCTCGAGTTCTTCCCTATAACTAGAATGCACTTTTACCTAATGAATTCCTACTCATTTTTTAAAGCCCAGATAAAGTGATACTTCTTCATGAATCTCTGGTGAACTCAGCTGATTTCTCAGTTTTTCCTCACTTGGATTTCACATAACATTTTGTTCCTCTCCTATGTAAATATTACTGTATTTTAAAAATATTCTTCAAGTTTTCTTTTGGAAAAAATATCTTTTATTGATAATATAATTCTTCACATAACAGATATTTCCCCTTCATTTCTTCAGACTGAACTTCCCCTGATGATAAAGAAAAATCATTTCAAACCACTCAATACAAAAGACACATCTATAATAATATACACAAAATTCTATCCTAGAAGTCTCCACCTTGCTGCCACGAGGTTAGGAGATATTTTTCATTACCTCTTCTCCAGGTCCTTCATAGATCATAGAGTCATGGAGTCATTGGTTTTTATATTGCATTTTGTCCAATTTTCTTTAGTGATATGTTAGTTTCCATTATATTTTTTTCTTAGTTTTGTTTATTTCTCTGTATCAATTCTAATAATCTTATATTTCTCTGATTTTCTAATGTTCAGCACTTCTTACTACCAGACAATCAAATTAACATTTATTAAGCACCTGCTATGTTCCAGACACATATGTTAAACACTAAAAATACAAAGAAAAGCAAAAACAGGGCTACTGCCCTTAAAAAGGAAACAAAATACAAATCACCAGGTAAATACAAGATATCTGCAATATCAAAAAAAAAAAAAAGGTAACTTCAGAAGAAAGGCATTGTTGGGGGAAAGGGAAGGGTCTCCTGCAGAAAGTGGGATGTGAACTGAGACTTGAAGAAAGCCAGGGAAGCCAAATGGTGAAGATGAGACAGCATTGCTGGCACAGGGGACAACCAGTGAATAAAGATGGAGTCAAAACTTGGAGTGTTATGGGAGAGTAAGAGCAAAAAGGCTAGCGAGTATAACTGGATCACCTAGGATGTGGAGGGAAGTATACTTTAAGAAGACTAGAAAGGTAGAAAGAGGTCAAGTTGTAAAGGTTTTAAGAACCAAACAGAGGATTTTGTATTTGATCCTAGAGGTAATAGGAAGCAATTGGGGTTTATTGAATAGAAAGGTCATATATTCAGGCTTGCTCTTTAGGAAAGTCACATTGGCAATTGAGTGGGGGATGAATGAAAACTGGGAAAGAATTTAAGCAGAGAGATCAACAAGAAGGCTCCTGCAATATCTAGACCTCAGGGTGGCAGCTGTCTGAGTGGGAAGAAGGGAACATAGATGAGATTCTCTCAAAGTAGAAATGAGCAGGCTTAGAGAGAATTACCTTCCTATAGTGAGACTCAGGTGAGATTATGGAACAAATTAGTAGCGAATTCAATTAGCCTGATTTCATTACCTTTTCCAACTCTATTCACTCAAGTAGGAACAAATGTGGTAGGTGGTAGATGGTGAGACTAATCCAAGGCTGGAGATTAGCAAGGCAAGACTGGCAATAAATCAAGAGGACAAAGAATTTTGGGACAGAGAATATGGAGCAGAAGTGTCAAACATGAAATCCATTGGAAAAATGCAAAGTGCAGCCCAGATAAAATTAAAATGTAATTGAGAAATATTTAACAAATATATAAAAATAAAAACAACAGATAATATTACATTTTAAAATTAAGTCAATTATGTGGACCTCAGGGATTCTTATGTGTACAATTTAGTGGGGCTTGTTTCTACTTGAGCTTGACAACTCAGGTATAAAGTTGGAATGAGTCCCCAAATAATTAAGATGGGCAAATCAGGAAAGGAAGCCATTTCTAGGGGTGACAGCCTGGCAAAGGACCTAGGAATGGAGAAATTGTTGGTCAACAAGGATGAAGAACAAGCTTAGGGCTCGTAAGACAGAAGGAAAGAGAGAGTAATAAAAGATGGTGATTCAGAATTTAGGATGAAGTTCCATAGAATGAGGGATGGAGTTTGGGCCAAAAGAAAGCCTATAAAAGTCAGGCACTGAACTCAATGAAGAAGGAAGGGTAATGTCCTGAACAATACTATTCCATTCCATTCCATCTTCATTTTCTTTAGCCATTCTCTATTCTCACTAGAGGGGCAGCTAGGTGGTGCAGTGAACAGACTGCCAAGCCTAGAGGCAAGAAAACTCATCTTTCTGAGTTCAAATCTGCCTTAGACACTCACCAGCTGTGTGACCCTGACAAGACATTTAACTCAGTTTCCTCATTAGTTAAATGATCTGGAAAAGGCAATGGCAGATTCCTCCAGTTTCTCTGCCAAGATCCCCCCAAATGGGATCATGACTGAAAAACGACTGGACACTAGCACATTCTCACCCAATTGTTCTTTTTTGTAATTATTGTGTAGGTCTCATATCCCTTTACTAGACTCCATGAGAACAGAGACCTTGTCCCGGATAATTTTTGTATGTCCTCCAATACCTAGAAGGGTACTCTATACTCAAAAGATATTTAATAATTATTTGTTGGATTTAATTTAATTGAATCCAAGGTCCAAGGAAGAAAAAGTAATTTCCAACTGAACAGATTAGGGAAGGTTTCCTGCAGGTGTTGATATCTGATACCTAACTGGGACTGGTGGGGTGGGTAGGATTTCAAACAGCAGAAATTAGGAAAGAACTTTAAGCACGAGCAATGAATGGCATAAGCAAAGGTACAGACATGGGAAATAATAAGAACTCCACTTTGGCAATAGCATAATGGACGTGGGGAAGAGAATAAAGTAAGATAAAGCTGAAAATTTAGGAAATTGGAAGATTTGGGGGGCCTTTCATTATGAAGCTAAAGAATTTGGATTTTATTTGGTAAACAAGAAAGCCACCAAAGAAGTGTTTGGTAAACAAAAGTGAGTCATCAATGGAGTGTGAGCACAAGTGTAATTCTATCAGAAGCATCCAGGAAGACTAACCTTGCCTTGTGGGGAAGAATGCTTTGGCCAGGAAGGGAGATTAGAGTTGAATAGACCAGTTTATAGGATCATAGATTTAGAAACCTAAAAGAGCTCTTAGAAATCATCTCCGCCAAGATCTTCATTTTGTTCAGGAAACTGAAGCCCAGATAAAAATTGGTCAGGGTTCTGACCTACACTGCAAACTCATGTCCTCTGTTAAATCCAGTTAAAGATTTGAAAGAGACTGCAATTCCACAGGGGCATTTCAAGATCCCTGAGCTTCGGACAAAAGTCACTTGGCCCTTTTCTGCCTTTCCACATAGTTGGTAAAGGAAATACTAAGCCTAAATTGAAGGATTTCCCAACAGCTGCTCCGGCTTTGACATTTCCACAGCAGCAGTACACACTCAGCAATTTCAGATACTTCCAAAGAATTTACTTTTTTGTTGAATCAAATGAAAAGAGAAATTTACTCCCAATATCATAGATTTATAGCTGAAGGTCACTTTAGAGGTCATCTGTCCTAACCCTCTCATTTTACAGATGAACTTTAGTAGAGAAAATTTAAATAATTTGTCCATAGATCACAAATAGCAAAATCAGAATTTGAAACCAGGTCCTTTCAACTTCAAATACAATCCTCTTTCCATTACATCAAAGCTTCTTAAACTTTTACTGATAATAAAACAAAATTTTGTGACCCCCATTTTCAGTTACATGACCCCATGTTGGGTTATGACCCAAAGTTAAAAAATTTTTGGTATAGTGGAATGGATCCAATCAGTTCTGGAGGTGTCGCTATCGATCAGAACCAAGCCAGCAGATCAAGAGTTGGGGAAATCTAAAGGTCTCCAATGAAAATCAGCATTTCAGTCACAATGCCCTTCTAAGCAGTCTGGTGAATCAAGGATGACCCAGAATTTAGTCAGACCTTGATGGGTTAGCTCTTATTTCCTTACTTCCTTGTGGTTTCTTCTATCTGAAGACTCCTACTCCTGGCTTCTATAAGAGAAAAGAAGAATACTTTTGTTGGAAAAGGAAGAAAAGAAAATTAGGTACAAAGTGGCTTAGAGAGATCTGGAGTAGGGATATAGGCCACAGTTCTCTTTTATTGTCCTGACTCAGTTTCCCTAATTATCCTGACTCAGTTTCCCTAATCTGTTCAAACCTGCAAAACCTCTCCTCCCTCTTTATCAAAATATTTGATAAGGATAAAAGTTCTTATATTTTAGAATATCATAATGCCTCTTCCCATCTCCGGGGTGCCTCCCCTATTATGTCATCCCCATCTCCAGTGGCTCACCCCACCCTGTCAGAGTCCCGTTCCTGCTCTCAGCACCCCCTGTTTCCCCTGAGCCTGTTTACCCCCTGAGCCTGAGCCATGTGTATATATGTCATTGAGAACTCACATTGCTGGATTCTTAGAGATGATAGTCTCATTCATCCCTGAATTTAATAATAAATTATTAAATACTTTCTTATCTCTGTCTTGCCTCAGTTTCTCCAGCACTACAGTCTGAGATTGTCTTTGAGGAGGGAAAGTTGGGAATAAACTAAGGAAAAATTGAAAGAGAATAATCTCCCACTCTCAATACTGAAGAACATTCTATTTCTAAATTAAAAGAGAAGGATAAAGAACAATTAAGAAGAATATAAAAGCATTAAGGAGAATTAAAAATGATTAAGGAAGCTTAATAGATAATACCTGAAAAGATTCGAGAAGGATATACAAAAAGATAGCTGATAATTTAAAAGGAAAAAAAGTAAGATAAATAAGAAAAAGTAAATGAAACACTTAAAAAGTAAAACAAATTGAGAGTAAAATTGCTGAGGAAAGGCAAATTGATAGAACAGAAGGTTGGTTCAAGGCTGATAGGAAAGTAGGTATGGTTATGGAATTATTGAGACTAAAGAAAGAAAGTTTATTGGGATTGTCAAGTTATTAAGAGGTGATCATTGGTTTAAAGTTTGTTTTGTTTTGTTTTTCCAGGTGTTTAGATGTAAATACTAACAAGTAGTTCAAAAAAACAAAGCTATCTCGAACAATTATGGAAAATGGGAGAAATTGTGGAGTGATTTATATTCAGTATTCTGTTCTTTATATTTCTGCCACAATAAAGTAACTACTACTTGTGTTGTACAGGTAGACTGAGCTCCCTCCAGGAGAAGAACCGAAGTGACTTTAAGACTATCTCTTCAAACTCTAGGCTGTTAAAGACAATGAAATAAAGCTAAAGGAAATGGAAGTGACACTGCAATGAGAAAAAAAGGAACCTGAAGTGAAGAAGAGACTTGAATTTATCAGGATTTGAGAGAGTAAAAAATCTGTCAAGTTGGCAACAACAGTAGAGAAGTCCACTGTCTTCCCTGGAGGAATGTATATCCGACATAACAGAGAACCTCCCAAGACTTATTAAAATGAATAACAACTACCACCTTTAGTAATTCACATAGATGCAAATAATACTGCCAGAAGGAATATAAAAATTATTGCCAATAACTATGAAAAACTGGATAAGAAACTGAAGATAGAGATATAACGATGCTTTCTTCACTGTTGCCCACTGTTGACAAGGCATAAAAGAGAGAGAGAAAAATTAATTTGAAAAATGAACAGTTTACTAAGGAATCAATTTCTTGAAAAAAGGATTTGAGTAAATGACTATTAGATTACATAGTAATCTAATGTTTGATAAACCAAAAGACTCAACCAATTTTGGGGGGACAAGAACTCACTATTTAACAAAAATTGCTGGAAAAACTGAAAAGCAATTTGACAGAAATTAGGTATAAACCAATATTTCACACCATATACCAAGATAAGGTCAAAATTGACACATGATGTAGATATGAAAAGTGATATTATAAGCAAATTAGGTGAACAGAGAAATTTTTAAATGTCAGATTGGTGTATAAATTGTGATCAAACAAGAGGTAGAGAGGATCATGTCAGGTAAAATGAATAATTTTAATTACATTAAATAAAAACTTTTACACAAGCAAAATCAATTCAGTCAATGCTAGAAGGAAAGCAGGAAGCTGGAAAAAGATTTATAGCAAATTTCTCTGGTAAAACCTCATTTCTCAAATATGTAGCAAATTGATTAAAACTTATAAGAATAAAATTATTCCCCAATTGATAAATGGTAAAGGATATGAATAGGCAGTTTTCATGTGAAGAAATCAAAGCTATAGATTTTAGAAAAGCCTAGAAAGACTTATTTGAACTGATGTTGAGTAAAGTGAGCAGAACCAAAAGAACATTATACACAGTAACAAAGGATTATATTATGATCAACTGTGATAGTCTTGTCTCTTAACATCGTGGTGAGTCAAGGCAATTTCAATAGACTTGGGATGAAAAATTGCATCCATGCCCAGAGAGAGAATTATGAACACTGAATATGGATCAAAGAATAGTGTTTTCACCTATTTGTTTGTTTATTTGCTTGTTTTCTTTCTTGTGTTTTTTCCCCCTTTTGGTCTGATTTTTCTTGCACAACCTGACAAATATGGAAATATGTTTTTTAAAATTGCATATTTTTAACTCATATCATATTGTTTGCTGTCTTGGGGAATGGAGGAAGTAAAAGAACAAGGAAGAAAAAATTGGGACACAACATATTGTAAAAATGTATTACATGTATTTGGAAAAATAAAATATTATTGAAAAAATTTTTTAATATTATACTCATCCAGATAAAGAACTAATGGACTCTGAATACAGATCAAAATATGTTTTTTAACTTACTTTATTCTTTTTTGTGATTTTATTTCCTTTTGATGTCTTTTTTCTTTCACAACTGTAACTAATATGGAAATATGTTTTACATGACAGCATAAGCATACCCTATATTAAAATGCCTACCATATTTTTGAAGATGGAAAGGGAAGGAAGGAGGAAGAAACATTTGGAACTCAAAATCTTGCTAAATGAATGCTTAAAATTGTCTTAACATGTATTTTGGAGAAAAATAAATACTGTTTAAAAAAAAAGAAATCAAAGTTACATTTTAAAAACACTCTAAATCATTATTGATTAGAAAAACGCAAATTAAAACAACTCTGAGGTGCCACTTAGACTGGCTAATATGAAAGAAAAATGTGGAAAAATTGGAATTCTAATGCATTGTTGGTTGTGTTGTGAACTAATTCAACCACTCTGGAAAGCAATTTGGAATTATGCCCAGGGTTATAAAACTGTGCATACTGTTTGACTTAGCAATACCAGTGCTAACTCTATGTTCCAAAAACTTTTTTTTTTTAATGAAAAGGATAGCAGCTCTTTTTGTGATGGCAAAAAAAGAAAAAAATTGGGAATTGAGGATATACCCATCAATTGGCGAATGGATAAACAAACTAAGTATATAATTATAACGGAATGCTAGTAAGCTACAAAAAATGACAAAAGAGGATAGTTTAAGAAAAATCTGGAAAAATTTAAAGGAACTGATACAAAGTAAAGTGAGCAGAACAAGAGAACATTGTACATAGTAACAGCAATATTATATTATGATCAACTATGAATGAATGATTTACATATTCTTATCTATATAAGTGATCTAAGACAATTCCAAAGGACTTATGATGAAAAATGGCTTCCACTTCCATAAGAAAAAAGTTGGAGTCTGAATTTAGATTGTAGCATATTTTTTCCTATTTTCTTTATTTTATTTTATTTTTTTGCAACATGACTAATATGGAAATGTGTTTTGCATGATTTCACAGGTATAATTAATAGCATATTTCTTGCCTTCAAAATGGAGAGGAGAGGTGGAAAGAAGACAAATTGGAACTTAAATTTTTTTAAATGAATGTTCAAAATAAACACTTTTAATAAAAAAGAAGAAAAAAAGGAGTCTTAAGTCACTGAAAAGAAAAAGGGATTTTAATCCTGCACTGTGGCTTAAAATATAGAGAGAGTATATTCCAGGCCAATGATAGATATGTCAAACAAAAACAAGGGTTTTGTTCTCTTTTTTTCTTTCTAAATGGGAGAAGGGAAGAAAAAAAAGAGTGGTTGTTATTTACATAAAAAAATAAAATTTAATTAAAATATATTTGTCTTATATCTTGAAAATCTTATAAAAACAATTAAAAATAATAAAAATGATTTTTTTAAATGGGAGAGGGAGAAAAATGAAAAAATATCAAATATATGCATGGGTATGCATATGTGTATATAAATAGGTTTCTGTAGAATCCCAAAAGTCTTAGTGAAGTTGAATTAAAACTTAAAACTACACTAAGACTTTTGGAATGCTGTGTGTGTATGTGTATTTATACATACACATACACACACACACACACATACATACACACACACACACACACTTTCCAATAAATTAGATATCATAGAGAATAGCTACAAAAAAGAAAAAAAATGGTAGTTAAGACAGAGATCAACAGAAGACAAAACCCTAGGAAAAAAAAAAACAGAAGTGAAACTCATAGTCTCAAAAGCTTATTCACAAATGCACAAAAGCTTAAATAATCGAAGGAACTAAAAATTTTAATTCAGGGTCACAGAATTGACTTCATATGTATCATCAAAATGTGGGCAAGATGAAATCCAGGACTGGACCACAGCTCTAATTTTAAAAGAACAGAATAGTTTAAAGAGGAGAAGAGAGTCAATGTGGAAAGAGGTTTGAAATAGCCCTGGATATTTTATTTACTTATTTAGGCAACAGGGGTTAAATGACTTGCTCACGGTCACTACACAGCTAAAATATGTCTGAGGTGGATTTTGAACTCAGATCCTCTTGACTCCAGAGTCAGTGCTCTGGTATCAGCCCCTGTAGCACTGGATAATAAGGTTTATTCAAATGAAGGATTCACAGGAATCAGAATGGAGAAGTACCATGGAGATTACTTGGATGAAGGCCAACTGACAGAAATGGAAGGGATTTTATTTCATTGAAGTTTATACTCCAGAACACCTGGACTGAAAAAGGAAATAGGTGAAGAGTCTGGAAAACAAATCATAAATCTTGAATAGAGAAATAATATAGCAGTGACAGAAGACTTAAATTAACCAGACACCTTCTTACTGTCCAGTAAGTTTTCGTATTACATAATATGGATAATATAGAAAGTAACATAAAGAGAGAATATCTATAATATAGCAAAGAAAGAGATAGGAGAGAGAGAGAGAGAGAGAGAGAGAGAGAGAGAGAGAGAGAGAGAGAGAGAGAGAGATTTGGAATATATGTATGTATGTATATAGATATGCATATACATATATAAATCTTTAAAAATATATGTGTGAATAGGCTTGGGATGGAAAATGTCATCTTTATCCAAAGAGAACTATGGAGACTGAATGTGATTGCAGCATACTATTTTCCTTTTTTTTTTTTTTTTTTTTTTTTGGTTTGTTTATTTGCTTTTTTTCTCTCATGGTTTTTTCTCTTTTGGTCTGATTTTTCTTGCACAACATGACAAATATGGAAATAGGCTTAAAAGGATTGCTTTTAGCCTATATCAGATTGCTTACTGTCTTAAGGAGGAGGAGGTAAAGGAAGGAGGGAAAAGATTGAAACATAAAATCTTATAAAAATGAATGTTGAAAACTATATAAGTATTTGGAAAAATAAAATATATACATGTGTGAGTGTATACAGATATACATATATATGTACAATATGCATATATAAATATTAAAAAACATTGTTTAGGGGCAGTTAGGTGGCGCAGGATAGAGCACCCACCCTGAAGTCAGGAGGACCTGAGTTCAAATCTAGTCTGAGACATTTAACACTTCTTAGTACTGTGACTCTGGGCAAGTCACTTAACCCCAATTGCCTCAGCAAAAAAAAAATGTATATAATGATAGTTTACAGTTTTTCATAAAAATTTCTTTTCTGATTTTCTTTGTATGTCAAAATGTTTGTTGATTATTAATTTCGCAATAAAAAAGAAAAATGTTTTTTGTTAAATCACATTAAGACTATTGGAGAAATACAACCAACCACAAAAATGACATTGTTCAACAGTTACCAGTATCAATGTATCAAGCAAGGCATTGGAATGATTGGGATGATGTATACCTGCCTACCATGTTCCTTTCTGTCATGGAGAATGTTATACCCAATCCAAAGGGAAGAGGAATTCCCCACAAATGATAAGCTTTATCAAATGTTCCATTTAATGGTTTGTCTTCTCAAAGTAAGGGACATAGCGATTGATGACCCATCCCCAATATGGACTTGAAATGAGTAAACCAATACTGGTGGGATTTTAGAGATAAAGATAGGAGAGGGAAACATTGGAAGGAGATGGAAAAGAAGAATTAACAATCACAAGATTTTCCCTTGATCTTTTCTACTTCTCATAACTATTAACTCTTCTTCTCTCCAATATCCTTCTCAATATTCTTAAAAACTCCTACCACCGCATGTCTACTTTCCCCTGGAAAACTGATAATATATCTAGTATTTGCATGCTTGACTAGCATGACTGTTCATCCCTGACAGGAGAAGTAGCTGAGCACAGAGCTCTCTGTCCTGGCCATGTGGGGGGCAATCCAGAATGAATGCGATTTCTCTCGGTGGTCCATTTGTGTAATAGCGTGGAGAATCAGACTCTGGGCTGCAACCTCTTCGTGTCTATCTCTAGCACCTCAGCTTGTAGAGTCCCAGGCTTTCTCTCGAGTCCACTGCACTGTATAATGAGACACTGCCATGGAGAAGAACAAACGTCCAGCATTTCTAGGGACTGGGAATCAGGAGTATGAAAGAGTGTTTTGGGATTCTGGCTGACTGGGTTTACAGCCTTCTCTGCTATTTGTTTCCTGATATTTTCTTGAATCACCACACATCCTATTTTAAGTTATCTTTTTTGCTTTTTCTATGACTGTAAGTCTAAATTATTTCTAATACCTGGATCTAAATAAGAGTTTCTAAGTGTCTAAGGGTTGAGCTGTCCTTGGCACATTATTGAAGAATTATGGAGAAAACAGTGCTGGAGGAACTTTACCCACCCCTACTATATAAAAGGGATCCACAGCCACCCAAAGAGATAAGCCTGGTAACTCAAATGGGGAAAAAATAGCAAGTGGATGAAGTATGATTATTACCCAGACTATTATGCGCAGTTGAAAGGACAGCATGTTGAGTTAGTCCATTAGTACATAGACTTTAGACAGTTACTGCAAATGAAAAAGCTGGGCTCAGAATTGAATAGAAAGAGGACATAAAATTTGATTGCTTTGGGAGAATTATACATATAATTTTCAGTTATCCCTAACTGTTTCCTCACACAAAAACCTACCTTTATGGTACTTACTAATCTTTTTGGGGGGATACTACACACCAGTAAATCATAGACTAGCATGATCTCTGAAGAATTAGAATTGTGAGTAATTCACAGATCATTGGAGAGGTGCATGGTGGGTATATGTAGAATAAGTCACATACATATGTATATATATAGGAAGAGGGAGGGAGAGAAAAGAGACAGAGAGAGAGAAGAGAGAGACAGAGAGAAGAGAGAGAGAGAGAAAGAGACAGGGACAAAGAGACAGAGAAAAAAAACAGAAGGACAGAGACAAACAGAGAGAGATAAAGACTATGAGATGGAGAGATGGAGAGACAGGAAGAAAGAGATCCAGAGAGAGAGAGAGAGAGAGAGAGAGAGAGAGAGAGAGAGAGAGAGAGACAGAGAGAGAGACAGAGAGAGAGAGAAGAGAGAGAGAGAAATAGAGAGAGAGGAAGAGAAGAGAAGAGAGACAGAGACAAAGAGAAGAGAGAGAAAAGAGACAGAGACAGAGAGAAGAGAGAGACAGAGGGAGAGAAAGAAAGAGAGAGACAGAGACAGAGAGAGAGAAAGAGAAGAGAGAGAGAAATAAAAAGAGAGAGAGGAAGAGAAGAGAGACAGAGACAAAGAGAAGAGAGAGAAAAGAGACAGAGACAGAGAGAAGAGAGAAAAGAGACAGAGACAAAGAGAAGAGAGAGAAAAGAGACAGAGACAGAGAGAAGAGAGAGAAGAGACAGAGAAAAGAAACAGAGACAAAGAGAAGAAAGAGAAAAGAGACAGAGACAGAGACAGAGAGAAGAGAGAGAAAAGAGACAGAGACAAAGAGAAGAGAGAGAAAAGAGACAGAGACAGAGAGAAGAGAGAGAGAAAAGAGACAGAGACAAAGAGAGAGAGAGAGAGAGAGAGACAGAGATAAAGAGAAGAGTCTTCCAGTGTTATGGCTACTCTTGGGCAGGAGGATGTCACTGATTCCATACAGAAGTTTTGACCTGCTGATCTGAAACAGTTTGTCTCACCTTAAGCAGCCTGATGACCTTCCCCTCTGAGAACTGACACGATTAGTGCCAAACTTAGTGAAGACATCCAATCAGACTTTAGCCATACTGCCTCTCAGAACCTCCAAGCTCAGCTGATCCACCAGCCTCAAGCTTCCCATTAGCAGGAATCACTTGGAAGGACACATTATATTATCAATCATTGCTTGTAAGCAAGCCGTGTTGTAACAAGCATCATTAAGGACACACCTGGCCAGAAAAGGAGGTGGGCTGGTCACACAGGAAGAGAAGGGTAAAAGACAGATCAAATGCAGCGCTGATTTCTGTACAATGTTAAAAGAAGTTTAGGAAGTTCTCCAGCACATTGGGTGGACCCTGGGGGAGGATTTATGAGGGGGAATGTCTGATAGTAGAAAAAGCATGAATGTGGTCCGTGTCCCAGTAAGGGACCATCTCATTCAGTGAGAACCCAGATTCATCGATGTCACTAAAGAAATGTATTCCTCTTCTTGTTGGATTGTAAACTCCTTGAGGGACTGACTCCTTTTTATTTACCTTTTTAAATGACTAACAATATTTTAATAGCAGGAACTCAATGGATGTTTGCCGTATGAATGAAAGAATTCTCTGGCTCCCTAAGTGTGGAAGCTGCCAACCCCTGATGTAAGACTGTCAAAGAAAGCTATCTTATTGCTTTTGTGCACAGGCAAAAACACTGAATTAAACATAGAGATCTGAGCTAAGCAATACAGCTAAGCTCACCACATTCCCTTTTTAATAACTACATAATGACTCCTATTAACATCCCATCAATGACAATTATAACTCTGAAGCAACGTTCTCTGGAGCCAGTCTTCTTACCTTTAGTTACTGGCTTTGTTTCTGCACCTGCAACCCTACTGGTACTCTTTACTATAGTTGGGCTCTGTATTTTCTTCACCTTCTCTCTCTTTTTTCCTTTCTCTCTCTTGCTTCTGGTGTTGAGGAAATATCTCTCACTGCTTTGACTTTGCCCTCCATCTCCTGACAAAGAGCCATCACCTTTTCTCTCTAGACTCTGTTCTATCGAAGCTGCCTTTCTAGTTGGATAGGTTCTGATTGAAGTTTATCGATTTTCGTAGGAGAGATCATTGTGACCTCGATTCCCAGGCTAACAGAAGTGGGGGGTGGGAGACAATGCAATTCTGATCTTATTTTCTCCACTGGGTTTTGCAGTAAGAATCAATAGCATACACAAGAACAGTACTGCAGAGGGTAAATAGAGTTCATACTTTGGATATTATCTGGACCACTAGTTTTGCATCACATCTTTGAGTCCACATTAAATCACTCACTAAGTCCCCAAGACTTGGAGTTAGATGGAATCTCAAAATATTAGAATTGGAAGTACCTAGTACAATACCTCCTTTTACAGATGAGGAAACTGAGGCTGAGAGAAATGAAATGATTTGCCCAGGGTCTCACAGATAGTGTCAGAGGCAGGATTTTAATCAAACCTATATTCTTTTAACTGCCTCATACCACAAAAAGACACAATTAAACGTCATTAAATTGTGTTTGCTTCTTTGTATTTAGATCATTATTGCTCGTTTCTGCATACATACATGGGAGGGGAAATGCAATTACTCTTAGTCACACATGCAATTTCCATTATGGAAAGTTGAGGGAAATCATGGCCTCTCCCTCTCTAGGAAGGATTCATTCCCTGACTGGGCTGGAAGGCAAAGAGGCCAGAAGAGCTGGAGATCTTTCTCCCATACTTTCCCAGTGATGGTGGAAGAGAGTGGGGACCCTGGAGGCAGCCACAGGACTTTCCCTCAGGGTCCAAGGCCAAAGCTCCATCTACAATTTTCTTTCAGCCACCTGATGGATTCTGAGCTCCAGGTCAAAATCAAGCTCAGCGGGTTGGGGTTGGTTTGATCCAGTTTGCCAGGGACTCCTGGTGATTTGATGAGCAACTTGCTAAGTTTCAGGTCAGGACCATTTTGGCTCCTAGAAGCTGCTGAGGGGTCAGGTTATCATTTTCCCAGATGCTGGGGATAGGGTTTAGAAGAACAGCGGATACATGTTTTTCTAAAAGGCCACTGGGAAGTGAAGGGGGGATTCATAATTTATGCCAATGTGTTGCCTTGGTCAGCACTTGGATCTTAGGGTCCCTATCATGGTGATCAGAACTCAGACTTTCTGAGGAGAGATCTTTGTTAGGTGGGTAGGGCTCCAAGCTGCTGTGACTGGATCCCAAGATCAAGGTCAGCAGGTGGGCGGGACTGCTAATCTTTCGGGTCTGGTGCTGAGGTCTCTGCTATTGAGTGGACGGTTTTCTAAGAGATTATTGAAAGGTGAGGGGAGTCTTGGGGGTTAGTGTGCCCAAATCACAGAGTGACCTATAACTCAGAATCCTGGGATCCCTGTCAGCAGTTAGGTAGGACTCAGTAGGGCTGAGGAAAGCTCCTGCATTGGGACTCAGAGGAGTGGGCAGGACTTTGCGGTTTGATGGGAAGCAGTGCAAATCTGAGGTGGAATGAGTCTGATCTATGGATACTCCCAGTTGCTGTGGCACAATCTCAGGTTTTATGTCAGCCATTGATTAGAGATCCAAGGGTCCAGTCAGAGTGCTGGGGCCTGTGTCCTTGAGGAGGCATTTTTCTAAGAGGCAGCCAGGGGTAAAAGAAGCCTTGGGATATAAATTGCATTTGGAAGGTATAATGTCTTGAGCTCCCCATCAACAAGTGGAAATTCCTTGCTGCTGAGGAGATATCCTATGTTAAATATCAGAGAAGTGGGCTGCTGTGAAGGGATACATCTTCTATGAAGAGATTCCAAGGCTGACATCATCCAGAGTCTGTGTCCCCAAGTGGACACTTTTCTAAGGGACCACTGGGGTGAATATATAATGAACAGGGGAGAAAACAGTACTCCTAGGTCTTTCTGGTCAAGTCAGGGCTGATGATTTAGTTTTGATTCAAAACTTCCTTCCCAATCCAGATCTGTGTCCGTAGAGAGAAGAAAGAGAACTTGGATAGGTAGATTCATAATTAAGTCCAAAGCTATTTTCTAAGGCTTTCTTCTTTGTCCTTCTTTATAGTAGGAACCATTTATTTATAGCAAGCTTTTGCTCAAAAGACAATAAAAATCAACTTACTTTTAGCTAGGAAAAAAATTCATTATAAAAATACAGATAGCAAATGGTTGCCTTTTTCCTTACCTCCCACCCCCTTATCAGTCGTTGCAGTCTGATTACCAACCCAAATGTTTGATTGATACTTTTCTTTCCAACGTTGCCAGTGATCTCCTAAGTGCTGTCCAATGTTTTGTTGTTCATACTTCTTGTTGCTCATACTTCCTTACTTCTCTATAGCTATTGATACTCTTGGCTACCCCATCCCTACTTCTCTTGGATGTTCTTTCCTTTACTTCTGTGATACATCTTTCCTTGTTATTCCTCTTATCTCTCTGGCCTCCCATTCTTAGTTCCTTCTGCTTGATGATAATCCTCTTCCATGAGGCTCACCACAAGGTTCTATCTTGAACTGTTTTCTCTCTCTCTGTCTGTCTCTCTCTCTGTGTGTCTGTCTGTCTGTCTCTCTCTCTCTCTCTCTCTGTCTGTCTCTCTGTCTCTGTCTCTGTCTCTGTCTCTGTCTCTCTCTCTCTTTTTCTATATATATAGAGATAGATAGATAGATAGATATACATATATATAGATATAGATAGATAAATATATAGATATAGATATCTTTCTCTTTCTGTCTCTATTTCTCTCTGTCTCTGTTTCTGTGTAGACATCTGTCTGTCTCTCTTTCTCTGTCTCTCTCTCTGTCTCTGTCTCTCTCTCTCTTTTCTCCTTTTGTGATCTCATCAGTCCCCATGATTTCATTTATCATCTATGTAATTACTTTCCAAATTTTTAAAGCTTAAAACTGCATCGAGATTTTGGGGACAACTTGTCAATCGAGTCATAATCTCTATCCTGTATTTCAGTCCTACATCAATCACAAATTACTTGTTGGAATTTTCCACACAGATTTCCCAAAGATATTTCAAACTCAAAAATTCCAGAAAGGGAACTCATTTTTCCCAAACCCATACTCCTTTTCAAACTTTCCCATTTCTGTTGATGACACTACTATCCTTCCAGTCATTCAGAATCACAAACTTTAATCCTCTTTAGAAAACTGCCCCCTCCATTTGGGCACCCTGCCTGAATCCCTCACAGCCCCACCTATCTACTAAAATTGACCCTAGGATCCTGACTGTATGCATAATTCTTACCCTATAGGTATTGGGTCCTTATCACCTCTCACCAGCACTGTTATAAAAGCCTCCTAATTGGTTTGCATCTCCAGTAGTCTCTTCCACTCTACAATGTGCCTTTACAGCTGCCAAATTGATATTCCTACCTATTCATGTTATCCTCTACTCAAACATATTCAGAGGATTCCCTTCTAAGGAAAAAAAAAGACAAACCACAGATAGACAATATCTAAAATAAGACAAAACACAATATTGTACTTTACAAATATCATCTCATTTGAGAATATTTAGATATTTTCCTAGCTAAAAGTAACTTGATTTTTATTGTCTTTTGAGCAAGAGCTTGCTATAAATGAATGGTTCCTACTATAAAGAAGGACAAAGAAGAAAGCCTTAGAAAATAGCTTTGGACTTAATTATGAATCTACCTATCCAAGTTCTCTTTCTTCTTATTGTGCCAGACAATATTCTCAAATGAGATGATATTTGTAAAGTACTTGTCTGGCACATAGGTGCTTATTAAATGCATGCTCTCCCTTTCTATATATATATATATATATAAATCTATCTCCCACCTGCCTTTCATTCCTATGTTGGATTACGTCCTTCAAGCATTCTCCACTCCTGTCAAACTGGCCAGCTTTTTCCTGTTCACAACAGTCCATCTTCCATCTCCATGATTTCACACCAATAGTCCCCCAAGTCTGTGATGCATTCACGCCCATCCCTGCTTCACAGAATCCCTAGCTTCTTCCTAAGTACAGTTCATCTTAAAGATCATTACCCACATAGCACCTTTTCTCAACCTCTTCACTTACAAACTCTCCCTTGACATTACTCTCAGTGGCTGTGTAATATACTATATATTTACATAATATGTGCATGTTGAATCATTCCAGAGAATTAAAGAGCTCTTCAAAAGCAAAGATTGTTTTTATTTTTGTTTTTATATCCCCAGCAGCCTAGTATTTTGCCTCCTATAAGACATACACTTAGTAAGTTTTTGTCAAATTGAATTGCTGGCAGCCAAGAAAGCTAATGAAATCTTAGGCTGCATCAGAAGAGGTAAGATATCCAGGCCTAGGGAAGTGAAAGATACACTGTGCTCTGAGCTGGTCAGATCACATCTGGCTTCAGTTCTGGGTACCACATTTTGGGAAAAGTAGAGAACCAGGATGAGGCTTCAAGTTCAAGTTGTTTGTTGAAGGAAATTAGAATGCTTAACCTTGAAAAGAAAAAAATATGGAAGCATATGAGGTCTGTCTTCAAGTACCTGAAGGGCTTTTATGTGAAAGAGAAATTACACTTGCTCTTTCTGGCTTCAAAGGCCCAAGGTTGCAACAATAAAAAAAATCAATTTTGGCTTGATGTAAGGAAATACTCCCTAACAATTAGGGCTGTCCAAAAGTGAAATAGGATGCCTTGGGAAACAGTTGGTTTCCTCTCACTTCAGCTCTTCAAGCAAAGCCAGATAACAACTTGTTAGATATGTTGTATTGGGGGGTTCATATTCAGATACGGATGGAATGAGGCAGCCTATCGGGCAACCCAAGATTCTGTGTTTCACACTAACATATTACTGACTTACTAGATTCTGCCTCTTGCCCCAACCTGGCAAGGGGCATTTGCCAAACCACAAAGGGAAAAATCTCTCACAAAGAGATTCTAAGGAGAGGACAAATGTTTCACCCAAACAAATTAATATAAATGATAGAATTTCAGATACTAGGGCAGCTCAGTGGGAAAGAGGACTTCTGAGAATGCTTCAAAATGCATTATGTATTACAAATACATTATATATTCACTCCTTCCTCAAAGATCTCCAGATTAAAATCACATTAGTCCCTGAAGAGTAATATTTCATAAACTCACAGGCTTTCAAAGTTGGAAAGCACTTTAGAAGCCATCTAGTTTAATAGATCTCTGACAATTCTGCAGCCTCTATTTAAGAAAGTGATAGGGAACTCACCATCTCCTGAGACAGCCCACTTTATTTTTATACAACATTTTTATAAAGCTTTTTCTTATATGGAACCAAAATCTGGATCTCTGATAGTCTCCCCCCACCCCCATTTCTCCTACTCCTGCTCTCTGAGACCAAGAAGAGTAAAACTAATCTACATAACAACTTTTCATATTCTTGAAGATGCTTACCATGGCCTAGTTGATTCCATTCCAGAATAAAGGTCCTTAGTTCCTTATTAAATGGTTTACATATTTCAAATTCCCTACTTCTATCCTGGCTGCCTTGGATTGTAGTAAGTGCTCTCTTGCTAAAAGTCTGTGTTAAGCAGAAACTAAATGACCACTTGTTTGATATATGATAGAGGATATTCCTATTCAGATATAGATGATCCTTGACATCCTTTCCTATTATCAAAGTTTGTAATTCTATGAAGAATTTGGTTCATTCCGAATGTTAGTATTTATCAACATCCTTTCTAAAATGTGGTATTAACACAATTCCAAATATAGTCTGATGCAGGCAGAGTAGAATAAAGACCTTCCATATTCTAGACATTACATTTCTATTAATGCAATTTAACTTCCCATTAATTTCTTTGAATGTCATGTCACTATTAATTCCAGTTTTCCAGACTTCATAGAGTTCTGGGATTGAATGATTGAGCATTATCTCTACTACTCCCTCATTCTAGACTTCTAAAATTGATTTAGAACCCAAGTATAGGACTTTACATTTGCTTATGTTAAATTTCATCAGATTCAGCCTATTGTTCTAAGCCTAAGATCTTTTTGAATCTTGACTTTGTCATCCATTATATAAGCAATAGTCCTTCCAGTTTTATGTCTTTGAGAATTCGCTAAACATGGCATCCAAGATCTTGATATTGGCACAGGGCAAAAACAAATCCCTCCACTCGAGACCCTCCTCTAGGATGACATGAGTCCATTGATAATTTCTTTTTGTATCTAGTCATTCAACCAGTTGTGAATCTACCTAACTAATTGCAGTTTAGCACACATCTCTATAGGGCATTCCCCTAATCTATCAACATGAAACCATGAAAAAAAATAAAAACATGAGATTTATCTGGAAAGATCTCTTCTTGATGAAGACATGAAATTCTTTTTGATGTAGACTCTTCATGATCCCTGCTTTCTTCTCTAGATTTCACTAATTATCTCTTTAATGATCCATTCTAGAATTTTTTCCTGGACTCAAAGACAACCTGCTGATCTATGGTTTGCAGACTCTATTCTATTTCTTTTTTGAAAATTAGGAAAACATCTGTTCCTCAGATGACCGAGAGAAGAGATACTGGATTTCAAGTGCCTACTGCCCTTCTGCCTTTTCTGTTTACTTCTCTGATCACAGAAAAGTGACTAGAAAACTAAGAATAAGTAGTCTTGCACACAAGATGTCAGCAGCTAGAATAATGTTAGAGTTGCCATAAAATAGACGGAAGAAACAAACATACTTCATCACTCAGCATGAGAGAGGCATTCAGTGACAATGTTCCATAATGTCAATCTGCTCGCTGAAAGATGAGGGGAATTTCCAAAGCAGCAAGAACCCAAAATCTAAGTTTAGAGCAGAGAAGAAAGATCTTCTGAGCAGAGTGTAGCTAGGTTGGAGGTTATCTTGAGAGCACCTGTAAATTTGACAATTTGGACCATCAGACAGTCTAGGAAAGAAATGGGAATTTTCTTAGCAACATGCCTCTTAGAGGAAGAACAGCCCATGTAGCCCCTAAAGCCATGGGAGCTATTAGACTTAAAACCCTATCTTAGGCAAGTGAGATCTTACTATGTCTACTTTCAGAGTTAGTTATTCAGACAGTGTACATTTAATGGGAAAGAAAAGGGCTGGTCTGTTTAGCAGGCCCAAAGTGTTGATTGCTTTGGAAGGAGAAAAAACCAAACCACAAAGGGAAAAATTAATCTAGAAATTACTTGTGGAAGAAAAATATTAATATCAGACTCTGTATTTTAAGCTCAGCTGCCAGAAATAATTTTATTTAACACTAACATAATAGTAAAGCATTTCTTTTCACAACATGTAGCTGAACCCTCCAAAATGACTCTCTTAACTCAAAGACACCTTGATGTAACATTAATAAGAATTTTGAAAAGGAAAAAAAAATATTAAAATACAGTTTGTAGTTTACATTCCAAAATATTTGAGTAATAAAGTCACTCTCCCATTCCTCCTTATACTAGTCCTCAAGAAATCAATAAATTCCTGGAATATCAAAAGGGCACTTTTTCCTTTAATCAGTGGTGAAAAGGTGAATCCTAACACCAGTCACTTCAGGGGATAAAATAAGAGACAGCAAGGATCTTATCTAGATAAGAGTTAAATTTGGTCACCCTTAATCCTTTCCCCTGAGGGAAGATTTAAGCTTTTATTCTGCCCATTTTCCTAAAGGAAAAAAGTCTAGAAAGGGTTTTAGGCTGGGGAAATATTTCTTACTACTACTAGTACTAGTACAGAAATTTAAAAAGGAGGTTTTAAACATACTTGTTGAAATATTGAATGGCAGTAGTGTCAAATTCAAAGAGAAACAGGGGCCACTAAGAATTTCTATAGGCAGCATATTGACTTAATTTTAAAATGCAATATTATCTATGTTGTATTATATTTTTATTTATCTTGTTAAATTTTTTTCCAATTACATTTTAATCTGCTTCAGCATTATAGGTTGTGGGTCACTTGTTTGACACTTCTGTGGTAGATCAAGGGATTCATGAAAATGTCAGTGATGACCTAATAGCAAGCTGTGAACTCAATTTCTTTCCAAAGGGAATTACTATGTCTTTTAATATCTTTTTAAATCTGTTCATAGGTTCCTCTGAGTCCATTAAGTATTTTATGGTCCTATTCATGGGTTTCCTGTTAGTTCTTTTAATCTCTGCCTTTTCTGTGGAATAAACTAAAAACTGTCCTATACTCAATATTCATGTTACTTTGAATGCAAGTATGGGGCAAGGGACTCCTCTTACACATATCTGTGGATGCTTTAAACACAAATTATATTTCTGAAGCAAGTTTCAAGTATGGGTATAATGAGCCAAAGAGAGAAAAAGAATCTTTTTAGTTTAATCCTTGAAATCAGATTTGACTTACAGGATGAGGAAAAGACAGATACAGGTTACAAGGAGAGTCTTGAATTGAACAAGAATCAAAAACTTACATTATCAAAAACTAGCTTGAAAACTTCACTTCCTTCTCTTTTTCCAAAATTAGGACATTTGTCATAGTAGTCCTAAATCGTCTCTACTGTTTTACTGACTCAGCAATCACACCTACAAGGTTTTCCATTATCCTGCAATATATATCCTGAGTCTGTGTCTTGAATTTGTCAATAGCTGAGTACTACCTTATTATCTTGACTTACCTTAGGTTTTGATTCCCTTGTATCCATTTTTGTCCTTCATAGTCCAAATGTCATTTTCATTGGTTTAAAAAATGAATAGGTCAGTTTTTTCTCTATTGACCATTATGAAGATCCTATTATGGGCCTGTTCCTTTTTTAATTATTATTTTTATTATCCTACTCCTAACATAACTTTTTTGATTTAATAGTATTTAATTTTTCCAATTACATATAAAGATAGTTTTCAACATTACTTTTATAAGATTTTGATTTTCTTTTTTTTTTCTCTCCTTCCTTCCTCAATCCCCTTCTCAAGACGACAAGCAATTCGATATAGGTTTCACATGTACAATCACTAAACATATTTCCACATTAGGCATGTTATGAAAGAAGAAAAATAAAAGGGAGGAAACTGAGAGGAAAAAAAGTGAAAATAATATATTTTGATCTGTATTCAGATTCCAAAGTTGTGGATAGAATTTTCCATCTTTTGGGATTGTTGTGAAGAGCAAAGTCTATCAAATTGATCATCACACAATGTTGCTGTTATTGTGTACAGTGTTCACCTGGTTCTTCTCAGTTCATTCAGCATAAATTCATGTAAGTCTTTCCAAGTTTTTCTGAAATCCTCCTGCTGGTCATTTCTTATAGAACAATGATATTCCATTACATTCATATGCCACAACTTGTTCAGTTGTTCCCCAATTGATGGGCATCCCCCTCGATTTTCAATTCTTTGCCACCACAAAGAGGGCTACTATAAACATTTTCATACATTTAGGTCCTTTTCTCTTTTTCATGACCTCTTTGGGATACAAACTTAACAGTGGTATTGCTGGATCAAAGGGTATCCATTAAGGAAGGAAGCCCAGAGGGAAAAAAAAGGGAAATAAAAATCTTATTGCCCACAACTTTACCAACAATGTGTTAGTGTTCCAATTTTTCCATATTTTCTCTAACATTTATCATTTTCCTTTTCCGTCATATTAGCCAGTCTGATAGGTATGAAGTAGTATCTCAGAACCTAATATAACTTATTTTTAAAATCCCTTTTGTTGTTAAGTGTTAAGAGAGACAATGCGGCAAAGTGGATAAAGAGCTAAGCATGGAAGTCATAAAGACCTGGCTTTTCATTCCATCTCTGATACACACCGGTTACACAGATTTGCGCCCATTTTACTTATGGCCCTGTATCAGTAGAGGCAGTTTTCTCATCTGGAAGATTAGGACCATTTGCCAAAGACATAACAAGTCCAGACTCTATTTCTACCCCTAGTAGTCACTGTTAACCTTCAATTCACTCTGAACTTTACTCCATTCTCACAGAACTTTGGCATTCATCATATCTGAAGACTTTCCAAATTGATAGAACCTACCAGAGTTTAAAAATGCACTGAGAGAATCTCTAAGAAGGGCAGCTAGATCACATTGTGGATAAAGTAACAGGTTTGAAATCAGGGAAACATCTTTCTGAATTTAAATCTAGTCTCAGACACTGGAAAAGTCACTTAACCCTATTTGCCTTAGTTTCCTCATCTGCAAAATGAGCTGGAAAAGGAAAAAGCTAATCAGTATCCTTGCCAAAAAAAAAAATCCAAATGGAGTCAAGAAGAGTCAGACATAATTGAAAAGCAACAATATCAATTAAGACAATTCAAGACAGAGAGCTGTTCTGCTTTTGAAAGAGAGAAAGCTCCTAGCCATTGTGCCAGAAATAGAACTCCCCCAATTCTACTATATCTTATCTATGTCAAGCTTAGCTGTCTACCTAACAGCTTATTTATTTCTTCCCTCTGGCCAGGTGGTCTGTAAATTAATTTCTGCTTTATTACTACTATCAAAAATTTTCAGATCTTCTTTGTCATTTCCCAGAACTTCCTTCATTCTGGAAACTAGACTTCACATGTGGGAACTTTACCTTCTCTCCTTCAGTCTCTTCCTTTAATTGACTAGTTCTTCCTATAATCTGCATTTTGGGGAGGATGCCCATGATAGCCATGTCTTCATTCCTCTCCAGGACTCACTCCTGATCCAGTTTTTCTTTATTATGCCCCCCTTCTTTTTAGCTGCTTTTTTTTTTAACATGTTCTCTTCCCCTACTCCACTAAAAAGTAAACTCCTTGGAGAAAAGAAATATCTTTCTTCCTATTTGTATTTTTAGCACTTAGTGCCTGGCTGTGATTAATAAATGCTTGTTGATGACTTGACTTGACAATTCTATCACTAATTCCATTGATCCTCAATCAGACATTCTTCCACTTTACAACTCAGGCTCCTGGATTTTTTCATATAATCTTAACACAGAAAGCTATTCAATCATCTCCTTTAGGTATTCTGTTCCTTTTGAATGATGCATGTCCTCACATAACCACATTAGTCCCCTTGTGCCAATCTCAGTGATACATAGGCCAAATTTACCTTTCAAGTTTACTCTATTAGCCATACATTGTGCATTTATGAATACATAGCTGAGGACTTGGGTTTTATTGTTCTATTCTTTTCTTAAAGATCATCTCCTATGAATGTCGTGTCCTGCTGATAATCTTCCTGTGTTATACTTTCTACTCTCAGTAGCATCTCACTTTGCCAATTTATGAGGGCATTTTTCTCCTTTTCTACTTTTCTGCCTCATCCCGTTAACTGTTTTGAAATCTCCTAAATAGATTTGTAACTCATTGTCTTTACAGGACCTTATTCCTGACTAAAACCCCGATGATTCCTGTTTTAAACTACAGTTCGGAAGACCAAATTCCATTAAAAACCTTTCTCAGGTGTTCATTTTCCAAATTCATTTTTCTCTTTTGAAATCACTACCTTTGAATAGTAGTAGGAATGGAAACTTCACTTTTGCCCCTAAGGTCTTCAACTTTTTACCCAGGAGTTGAAAATTCTTGACAATGTTTTCTATGTTCCTTCCGGTAGTATCATTCTTTCCCATGAATCACCAGAGGTGACAAGTGATCTCCAGACTGGACATGCAGTAAGAGGTTCCCTATGATCCTGCTCAGGGAAAGATAGTAGACCACTTCCAGAGTGATTTGCTCCCCTTTCCTTTATTACAGTTCCAAAAGAGCAAAATTTCAGCTTGACTCTGGGTCAAGGATTCACAGGGATTTAAGTAAAGATACTGTACCATGGGAACATAGCACAGTGAAATGAGTGATAGATTTGGAAATAAGAAGTCATGGATTCAAATAGGTCTCTGTGATCCACACAATCTTGGGCAAATCACTTTGGACCTCAGTCTTCTCAACCATAAAATGAAGGGATTGGACTTCATGGTCTCTAGTTTGAAATATATGATCCTATGACTGTCTTACCAATAAAGGCATTCAAATGCAGCTATCCATATCAGTATGTTTGAGATCTTTCCCTAGAGACAGACTCCATGAATAGAAACTGGTAAATATTCAACTCAATTCATTCTGCAATTTTTTTATTTCATTTATTACCCTAAGGATGAACAGGAAGACTTCTCCCCTTCCTACTATTTATCTCAAAAGCAACAAATACATTTTAAACAAATACTTCTTAAGCCAAAACCCAAAGTTTCAATTTAGTGTGGAAGAGAATGCTCAATGAAGTCACAAGGAGAGTGAAGAAAAAAGTGAAAAATAGATATCTCATGGCCATTCTTCTGCCTATGAATACCAAGGTTGGTTAGCATAGTCCTTTATGAATTACATAGCTAAGTAGTCAGACTACAGCTGAAGAACATGGCCCTTTGCCAGTAACCCACTATCTGCCTGAGAAGTACCGCAGGAGCTCTGTAGGTCCAGTCAAGGTGTGCTTATGAATAATTAACAAGCACTCTGTACTAAATTGATGCACAGGATAGCTTTCAAAGCAATCTGCTTCCAACCACCCACCTTCTAACCCCTCCCACCATAAAAAAAAAAAATCTCTTATCTTCTTGCCTGTTCCACCACCCCACCCACTTTCCCTTTCCTCCCTTCCCAGAAGATTTCTACCAGCTTTCTTTTCCATTTATGTCTCTCTAGGGTTGTTAGGTGACTCGGTGGAAGGAGTGCTGGACTTGGAGTCAGGAAGACTCAGACACTTACTAGTTGTGTGATCCTGGGAGAGTCACTTACTCTGTCTGCCTCAGTTTCCTGATCTGTAAAATGAGTTGAAGAAGGAAAGGGCAAACCATTCCAGCATCTTTACCAATGAAAACCCCAAATGAAGCTGCAAAGAATTAAACACAACTGGAATGACTGAACAACAATTTTTTTTTGTTCCCCTTCTGAATATTTATGGAAAGTGCCCTTTTAAAAATACAGAACAAAAGAAGAATCTGGCAGTTTCCCATGGCTCTCTCGGGGCTTCTGGGTGTATGTCTGACATCCCATGGTCTTCTAAGCTTGTGTCTTTCTGAGCCAAACGCATAGAACCCATAGACACCATGGTGGAGATCTTGCCAGTGGAAATGCTAATCAATAAAATCTTTCAGGTTGAAGCCACTTAGATACAGTGCAAAGCCAATCTTCCTCCATGTAGCCTGTTTTGCACCCATAATTAGCTGCAGGTGCAACAGTCTGTACACTGCTAATTAAGCCCAACCAAGCTGGAGCCCAGCCCTGCTATTGGACACCCTGTGGCCAATTTGCCAACTGCAGGTGCAAATCAGCAACACAGGTGATATGTGGGCACAATTAGAAGCAGGTGGGCTGTGATGCTTGCCAATGAGAGAGCCAAGCAATTTTCTCCATATGAGGTCCCTGGACAGTCTGCAGGGGAAGCCTGTGTGGCCTTCATTTTCTCAGTGAAAATTTCTGATGGCATAGAATACAAATAGGAAAAAGCACCATGTAAGCTTAAATGTATTCCTAATGAAGAAGGCCCTCCTAACATCCCTGAAAATTCTCAGTATTCTTTCTATGTACTTTTTGGAACTCTGCTTCTAACACAGGAATTAATAACCTATAGGTATATATATTTCAGAGAGTCTGTGAACGAGGAAAAAAATCATTTTAATTTTTACTAACCTTTGATTACTTTTGTAATCCTATGTATTTTATATTATTCCTTTAAAAACATTTTTTTCTGAGAAAACTGCCACACTGCCAAAGGATTCCATAATGCAAAAATAGGCTAAGAACCAGCCCTGAAATCAGGAGGACCTGAGTTCAAATCTGGTCTTAGACACTTAATACTTCCTAGCTGGGTGACACTGGGCAAGTCAGTTAAACCCAATTACCTCAAAAAAAATTAGGCTAAGAACCTCAATTGCAGAAGTAAACCATTTATTCCATTTCTGGGCCAATGGAGAATGTTAAAATTAAAATTATTTTGTATAAATGCATATGGCAACATGCCATAATGAATAAAGAGCTATTCTTTGAGCCAAGAAGACTTGAGTTCAAATCTCACATAGCAGCTCATCTAACTTCTCATTATTCTAGGCAACTAACACAATACATTTCAGAGAAGGTCCCTAACTTCAAAGATAAAGGGAGTTTTCCTCATTTGATGCTATCAGTACCAATAACATCACAGATCCATACTCTAACCTGAAAAAGTGCGTGAACCCAGAGAGAGGACTGTGGGGACTGAGTGTAGATCACAATATAGTGTTTTCATTCTTTTTGTTGTTGTTGAGAGATGATGGACCAAAAGTGGATTATTGAGGACATCTTTGGATGTGACCAATATTTTGATTTGTTTTGCTTAACTGCATTTTTTTGTTAGAAAGAAGTATTTTACTAGTGTCTGAAAAGTATTGAAAAGTGATGGTGATGATAAAGAAAATCCATAAAATATTAAAAATAAAGATTAAAAAGTATATTTGGAATATTTTTTGCTGAGCCAAGTTAAGTAATTTTCCCAGGGTCACACAGCTGGAATTTTAAAAAGATGAAAACGTAATCATAGAATCCTTTAAAGTGTTTTATTATAAACTGAATAATCATCAGTAAATACAAATCACTAATAAACATTCAAAATAAGGATTAAAATTATATATAAAATCCTAAACTTCTCATGTCATGTGTTATAGCAGAGTAGAACCAAATGAATTAACAAATAGATCAGACAAACCAAAAAATTGTTTTTGCTATGTATTGCCTCTATCCCCTTCAAGAAGTCCCATTAATGACCTTTGGCTTTGTTTTCTGTTTTGTGTAACTATGATTGATGCCTGTGTTCTTCTTGTTCTGATTATCTCAATTTGCATTGCTTCATAAAAATATCTCTATATTTCCTTGTATTCTTCATATTTATCTTTTTTATGGCATCATAATATCTCAGTGCATTAATATACTATAAAAAATCAACCATCCTCGGGTCATTTGTTGGGGAGACAGGTTGTTTCTTTGCTATTACAATAAAACTGTTTTGAATATTGTTATGCTAATGGGTAATTTTTTTTCTGTCCATACAAGTCACAGACATAGATTTACTAGGCTAGAATACCAGAGCTAGAAACTAGACTCAGATCCTCTGGCTCTAAGATGCTATGAAAAAGGTGAGGGGCCCTGCCTGAAATACAGAAACAATATCACAGATGAGCGAGGAAAAGGATCTTAGAAGTCATCTAGTAAATATTTTATAAATGAAAAAAAAACTAAGGCCCAAAAAGATAAAGGGCCCAAAGTCACATAGGAAGTTTTAGAACCCACCCTCTTGTACTCCAGGTTCAGTGTTCTTTCTACTATTTCATCATAGTCTTTGTCTTTCTAGCCTAGTTATCACTTAGTAAATATGTGCTAAGTAAGTAAGTGATATCCACTATAGTTACAGTAGGTGGAAAACATTTCTGTGTTGCAGTAACAAAAACCAGAAAAAAAATGTTAGAAGAAGAAATTTTGTTTTAAAAAACAAAAATTCCAAAATGCAGAAAATATCTGGGAGTTAATTTACCAAGACACCTTCAAGATATATAACTATATTTTGTAAATATTCTTTATTAAAACAAAAGAAGATAGAGTAATAGTCTAGAGTCTAATTAGAGTAATGGTTGGGCCATACCAATATAATAATAATAATAATAATACCTAAATTGATTAATAGATTTAGTGCTATACCAATCAAGCTATCAAGAGACTACTTTATAGATCCAGACAAAATAACACCAAATTTCACTTAGAACAATATATCTGCAATTCAAGAGAAATGATGACAAAAAAAAGTAAGAGGAAGAGAGAGGAAGTTTATAATCAGATTAGGGAATCTTCAAAACCATCTAGTAAACATTTTCCTTCAGCCTTGATAGTTAAGCTGACAACTCCTCTAACCAGTACTCTGAGAGGCTTATCCCTTCATGGTACAGAAAGGATCTCATTCCAAAGGGAGGCTCCACAGTTCAAGTATCAGTCAGAGGTATTTCACTGAAATGAAAACTCCTTAACATAAACAAGTTAACGCTGAAAATCCTCATCTTGGGTTTTTTGGGTTTTTTTTTTTTGCAGGATAAAAACAAAAATCCTTCAATCTACAAAATCATTTTGAGATTAGAATGAAAACAAGAGTGAAGTTATGCAGTTGCCATCATGGTCAAGAACTTGTGGCAGGTGGCCACAGTGTTTTTGAGACTGACAAACTGTTTTTTTTCTACATTTTGCCTTTTCTAATTAAAAATTAATTTCCTTAATTGCCTACATTCCCATTAAACGTACAAATTTCCTGTGATCAATATATGGTTTCCTTTTATCTCTACTCTCAATTGGTTGTTTCTTGTGTTCAGTGCCTGGCTAGAAAAACAAGGTATACCCAAAGCAGCAGAAAGAGGCTACCTGCTCATCTGTAATGTCGGTTCCTCTTCACACATCTGCTAAGAAATACCTGGACAAGGGAGACCTACAGTAATATAACTGGATACAAAATCGCAGGCCCCTGTGTGAGAGACTAGCAAGCTCATTGTCTTTCCCTTAAATCACATCTAGGCAATTTCTTCACAATAAGAAACTCCAAGAATGAGTCACCAGCTTTCTTCTTCCCCATCCTGGCTCAGATTCCACCTCCCACCCATCCCACACACCTGCCCTTAAGCACTGAGGCAGTAGCTCAGAATATTATTGTGCTCTTTCCAACAGTTGGTGAGTCCTGTTCATCAAAGGCAGAAAATATAGAGAATTAAATAGGTTCAGTAATTAATAGCTCATATTCTATTACGGTTTGTGCTTTCCAAAGCTGTTTCACAGCCATTCATAAAGTCACGGGATCATCAATAAAAAGCTCGAAGGTTACCTGGTCTAAAACCCTTCATCATACTTGTGAGGAAATGGGATCAGAAAGGAGACATGACTTGTATAAAGTCACATAAAGAGTAAGTAGCAGGGCCGGGATTTAAATCCAAGTTTTCTGATCCCAAATCTAGCTCACAACAACCCTATCAACTGAGGCAAGACAAGTGTCATTGTACTGGTTTGCCAAATATAAGACTGAGGTTTACAGGTTAAGTAAGTTGTGAGCTTTAAAGTGGCTTTAAGAATAGAACCCATGTCTCCTATCTGCTAACTATGTGTACTTTATTCCTTACCATTACTCCAATAATAGAAAGAGGTTTGAGGATTACTATTATTTAAGCACCATTGTGGTCAGAACTTAACCTGGGTCCTACAACCTAAGAATGGATTCTGAGATAGACTCAGAATTAGAAAATTCTAACAATAATAGACTAATTGATCAGTGGAATAGGTTAGGATCACAGAATAAAATAGTCAATAACTATAGCAATCTAGTGTTTGGCAAACCCAAAGACTCCAGCTTTTGGGATAAGAACTCACTATTTGACAAGAACTGCTGGGAAAATTGGAAACTAATATGGAAGAAACTAGGCATTGGACCCACACCTAAATACCAAGATAAGGTCAAAATGGGTTCATGATTTAGATATAAAGAATGATATTATAAGCAAATTAGAAGATCATAGACTATGTTGCCTCTCAGATCTGTGGAGAAGGAAGAAATTTGTGTCCAAAGAAAACTGGAACTCATAATTGAACACTGAATAGATATTTTTGATTATATTAAGCTAAAAAGTTTTTGTACAGATAAAATCAATGTAGATAAGATTAGAAGGGAAGCAATAAATTGGCAAAACATTTTTACATTTAAGGGTTCTGATAAAGGTCTCATTTCTAAAATATATCGAGAATTGACTCAAATTCATAAGAAGTCAAGCCATTCTCCAATTGATAAATGGTCAAAGAATATGAACAATTTTCAGATGAAGAAATTAAAACCATTTCTAGTCATATGAAAAAATGCTCTAAATCACTATTGGTCAGAGAAATGCAAATTAAGACAATTCTGAAATACTACTACACACCTCTCAGGTTGATTAAAATGATAGGAAAAGATAATGACAAAAGTTGGAGGGAATGTGGGAAAACTGGGACACTGATGCATTGTTGGTAGAACTGTGAACAGATCCAACCAGATCCAACCATTCTGGAGAGCAATTTGGAAACTATACTCAAAAAGTTATCAAACTGTACATAACCTTTGACCCAGCAGTGTTACTTACTGAGATCATATCCCAAAGAAATCTCAAAGGAAGAAAGGGACCTACATGCATAAATGTTTGTGGCAGCCCTTTTGTAGTAGCAAGGAACTGGAAACTGGGTGGATGCCCATCAATTGGAGAATGGCTGAATAAGTTAAGGTATATGAATGTTGTGGAATATTTTTGTTCTATATTTTGTTTCCTAATTTTGTTTTGTTTCTAATATTTGTTCTATAAAAAACGACCGGCAGGACAAATACAGAGAGGCCTGAAGAGATTTACATGAGTTGATGCTAAGTGAAATGAGCAGAACCAGATCATTGTACACAGCAGCAGCAAGATTATAAGATGTTCTATTCTGATGGACATGACTCTTTCCAACAGTGAAATGATTGATGCCAGTTCCAATGATCTTGTGATGAATTGACCCATCTATCCCCATAGAGAGGATTGTGGGAACTGAGTGTGGACCACAATATAGCATCCTCACTCGTTTTGTTGTGTTTGCTTGCATTTTGTTTTCTAACTCATTTACTTTCCTTTTTGATCTGATTTTTCCTGTGCAGCAAGAGAATTGCATAAATATGTTTACACATATTGGATTTAACATATATGTTAACATGTATAACATATTGGATGGCTTGCCATCTAGGGAAGGGGGTGGGGAAAAGGAGGGGAAAATCTGAAACACAAGGCTATGCAAGGGTAATGGTTGAAAAATTATCTGTTCATATGTTTTGAAAATAAAAAGCTTTTTAAAAAATTCTAACAAGAGCACACTATTATGTAGCATTTTCAGGTTTCAAAGTCCTTTTCTAGCAATATCTCTGTTCGGTGGATGGGGTGGTATTATTCCCTCCATTTCACAGATAAGGAAACTGATTGGACTAGGGTCACATAGTCAATATCCTGGGATTGAAACCCAGGCAGATCTCCTGATTCTTAAATCCTTGGCTTTTTCCAACAAACACAATCTTCTAATTCTTGCCTCCCTGGTCTTGTATAAATAATCCTTCAGGGTATGAAATAAAGTGAATTCCTATCTATCTTTGCCTCTGGGATATCTAGGTGACACAGCGGATAGAGTACTCAGTCTAGAGCCAGGAAAACCTGAGTTCAAATCCAGCCTGAGCTACTCATTAATTTTGTGACCTAGTTTATTTCAGTTTCCTCATCTGTAAAATAAGTTAGAGAAGGAAATGGCAAAGCACTCTGCCAAGAAAACTGCAAATGGGGTCATGAAAAATCAGACACAAGTGAACAATCCTCATCTTCTTCCAAAACACAGATCAGGCACCCTTCCTAATGAGGCTTTTTCTGATTCCTTTCTTCCCTCTAAAATGGTTATATTATTTTGCATTTAATTTAAATTTATATTATATATGACATCTGTATAATATATAAATATATACTATATATAATATGTTAATCCTTCCCAATAGAATGCAATCTCTTTGAGACCAGGTATGGTTTTGCTTTTTGTCTATGTATCTCCGGTGTCCGACACACTGACTTAAATATGGGGGGCTCTTAACGCAATTGCAACACCTCCAGTCTCTACTTGCGCATTTTCAGTGATGGGGGAGTTACAACCACTGTCCAAGGAGCCCATTCCGTTGTTTAAAACTTCTCTAGTTATTAAGGTGTTCTGCATATTGACCCGGACTCCCCCCTCCTTTATAACTTGCCCATCCGTGGCCCTAGTTCTACCTTCCCAAAGCAATCCAGCATAGGTTTACCCTTCAGGAGCTTGAAGACAGCGACCATGCGCCTGCTACGTCCTCCCCTAATTGTCGGCCTGATGGGATATGGTTCCACCGTCCTCCCCACCCTCTTCTGGACGAGGTCCAACTCGTTAATATCCTTATTACAATATGGCCCCCAGAGGTAAATATGTCTATACAGATATGGCCAGACATGGCAGAATCCAGCAGGGTTACCGGCTCCCCGTTCTACAGCCCGAGGAGGAAGCATTACACTATTTACTCCAGGTGAGCAGAAATTCACAGAGACCACGCCCACCACCAGGATCCCCCACCCCCTACCATGACTCTTGCATACAGTAGGCACTTAATAAATGGTTGATCCTTTGCTTGGACAATGCAAGGCATTTTTCCGTGGCTGAACAGCACTTCTGCCCCAAGGAAGGGGAGAGAAGCAGGGGGCGGGGAGGGCAGAAGCTGCAGGGAGAAGTAGCCAGCTCCATACAGGTGAGGATGGATTGGTTCCCGTAGGAGCATCTTTTTCTCTCTGCTCTCTCCTTTCCGACTGCGCCCAGATGCAAACAGGCTGTCTTCTGAACTATTGTCAAATCGCATTAAAACAATGAAGTCTCCCCTAAAAGAAACAGCATTTGCATTTCTGATGTGAATCGGCAGCCTCAGCTGGGGGAGGCCGAGGGCTGAGTTCCAGAAGGCTGGCCGCCTTCGGGAGCAGCAAGGCCGGAGCTCACCCCAGCTGTTTGAGGCCCGCTGAGGTTCCCACACTCTGGAAGCCTCATCGCCTCTGGCTTCTCCCTGCTAATTAGTTAGTGTTAATACCCTTGGATCGTCTGCGGAAAAGTCACATTTGCCAGGCTCCCTCTCCCTCCCCAACAGCTGCACTCCCGAGACCGGGGGAGCGCAGCCACTCCAAGCTGTCAGCGGATTCATCTCCAGCGAAAGTCAACTGGGCCATAAATTGGGAGTTCTTTATCTCTCGACAACAGACTGCCGGGGGGGTTTAATTGCCGGGCTATGCTAATGAGCCTTGTTTGTCACACAAGGTGCTCCGGGTGCGGCGGTTTAGAAGCAAGGCAGAGGAACCCCCCGGGGCAAAGACAATCAGCTTAAATACACCGCGAGCCGGCCTGGAAGCCGAAAAGAAATGCGGCGGCAGCCGCTTTGGCGGGGCCGCTATCAAAGGCTTCGTTAGCAGCTGCTGGGTGCCTCGCGCTCTCCAGGGCCCCCAGCTCCATCCGACTTCTGGGTTTGTAACTCAAGTTTTAGGGATCCGCAGATCAGCCGAGTGGGGGCAGATGGGCCAGAACCGCATCGAATCGTCCCTCTCGCCTCTATGTCTCCGTGTGTGTCTCTCTCCCATTCTGTGTCTCTGTCTCTCGCTCTCGCCATCCCGGGGTTTCTTCGTTGCTCCCCCCTCTCACCCCCTATTCCCAGCCCCAATCTGCTTTTTTTTCCCACTGCAGATAAGCCTCCATGCTCCCCTAAAAAAAAAGAAGAAGAAACTGGGAAAAGGGAAGGTGTTAATGACAAGGAAACAGCACTGATTAATTTTTATCACTCCAGCGGTTTTTCAAAACAAGATCAATCATGCCCCAAACTTGGGATTTTTCTTCCCCTCCAGACGCCATGGGTAATAGATGAAGATGCTAATAAAGGGAAGAGTGTCTTCTCACCTTGTTTAGGAGATAGCCTGGAAAGGTCTGATTCTGAAGCTTCTCCTCTTCGACTCCCGAGGACCACCCCCTTTGCAAAAACCAACCTGTCAACAAATATGTACAGAACACCCTTTGTGTCTGTACCGTGCTACACGAGAGTCCAAGAAGAACTTTAAAATAGGGCCAGCAGGGGCCTTAGCTGTCACCCCGAGTCCCTCGTTCTAGAAATAAGAAAAATGAAGTCAGGTGAAAACAGGTGAAATGCCTTGTCTCTAAAAGCAAGCAAATTAAGGCCAGGAACAGAGCTGCCAGTCAGTCCCCTGGCTGCGTCCTGGCTCCCTGCACTACATTAGGTGATCTCAGGGCCTCCTGGGCTTGTGGGGGGTCCCAGCGGGCATCTACCAGGGGTCCTCAAACTTTTTAAATAGGGGGCCAGTTCACTGTCCCTCAGACTGTTGGAGGGCCGGACTATAGTAAAAACAAAAACTTTGGTTTGTGGGCCTTTAAATAAAGAAACTTCATAGCCCTGGGTGAGGGGGATAATCGTCCTCAGCTGCCGCATCTGGCCTGCAGGCCGTAGTTTGGGGACCCCTGCTATTCCGACGGAACCTTTGGGAATTCTGGAAGCGGCAAAGCACAAGGAAGCATTACCGCCGCTTCCTCCCTCCCACAACTAGATACCAGTCTTAAATGTGGGGCTGCCCCTCCCAGCCCTCTTCTTCCTCTGTCTATGGCAAGCGCAATCTTTTGACTTTAAATCTCCTTCAGTGCCATTCTTATGTCAGAGGTGCCAGTGATTGCTGAGAACTCCATCCCCCCGCCGCCACAGGACCGGCTCTGCCGTCTCTTCACCCGGCTCCCTTTTTAACATTGATCAGCTACAGAGACTGGACAGAGTGAGCTGGGAAGCTCTTTGATGCGGTACATGAAAGTCTGTTTGAAACCGACCATCTGCGCTGCACACACGGGGTGAAACAGCTAATCCCTTATGTGTCATTAAGTTATTTTTTTCCCAGAGAGCTAATTGTGAATCATTTACCAGCACTCTTGTTTAAAGCATTATATAAAGGTAAGCTGCTGTTATTTCAAGAGCAGCAAGGTGGCCCAATGGATAAAGAGCATGGCCTGGAGTCAGGAGTCTAAATCCATCTTCAGACATTTACTAGCTGTGTGGCTCTGGGCAAGTCACTTAATCCTGTTTGCCTTAGTTTCCTCATTTGTAAAATGAGCTGGAGAAGGAAATGGCAAACCCCTCCAGTGCCCAGAAACCCCAAATAGAGTCATAAATGTTGGAACACAACTGAACAAAATTATTTCATCAGTTTTCAAAGACCCTTTGTCAGAATCCAGTAAGTGTAGAGGCAGTGACTACATCCCCAAAAGGCTGACAACATGGTTTTTCTAGAGCTATATGAACTATAGACTATGAATTTGATAGAAATAACTTAAAGATTAAGTGGTAATGGATAGGACTGATCCTTTGCAAAAAAAAAAAGTCAATTTGGCAGAAATATACAGATTATACACAAAAGTAGTTATGGGGTACAGAAAAATATAAATATCTGATTAGGAGAATAGCTAAAGGAATTTCCAGAAGAAGCCTAGGCATTCCCAATGACCCAGTAAGGTCATGGCCCTATAAAAAAGTGATCCTTAGATAACCATCATACTATCATTTTGGGGAAACCCAATAGCATAGTGCCAGGGGTCCTTAAACTACGGCCCGTGGGCCAGATGTGGCAGCGGAGGACGATTATCCCCCTCACCCAGAGCTATGAAGTTTCTTTATTTAAAGGCCCACAAAAGAAAGTTTTTGTTTTTACTATAGTCCGGCCCTCCAACAGTCTGAGGGACAGTGAACAGATCCCCTATTTAAAAGTTTGAGGATCAAACCCTATGCAAACTCAATGTATCTTCCCCCACCACCACCACCAAAGCTTCACTACTCCTGTAAAGGGCTGAAACTCGAGTTTATGCACTAAGGTCCCACAACCGAGCACTTAAGGCTAATTCTGGATTGGGCAATACTCTATTAGCATATGCTTGGAAAATGGCCCTTCCCACTATTCTGTGCTGCCTCGATAATTGGTGTATACAGAGAATTGTAGGAGGGACTAGGGGGTGGGGTAAGATAAGCCAGAGTTACTTTTGGGTGGGAGACAAGGAAGAGAAGTGTGGAGATTCCTGTGTCCATTCCTCTCACTTTGACCAAAAATAAAGACCAAGGACTTTTGCTTATCCTGACTCTGGCTGATTCTAAAGTATTTAGAGTGCTAACTCGGTCCTCATAACCCCCTTCTCCACCTCATGAAAGCCATCTTAGTGATAGGCTTTCCAGAATTTATCATAGTGCCCTGACAAATAACAGGCAATTAATAACTGCTTCTTAGTTAATAGATCGATTATTGATTCAGAAGTAAGCTGATTAAACAATTTATCCCAAGAGATGAATGATAAGTTTAGTGTACTAAATTTTCTAGAGGTGTTTTCTGATTACAAGAGTTGTTTATTAATCCACAAGAAAGCCTCTGAAATGAATGGAATTTCAGCAAATTGGGAGATAGTTATTTTGGAAGCCCCTTTTTGGTTTTTGTTGTTTAGTTGTTTTTCATTCATATCGAATTCTTCATGACCTCATTTGGGCATTTCTTGGCAAAGGTTCTGAAATAGTTTGCTGTTTCCTTCTTCAGCTCATTTAATGAGGAAACTGAGTTAAGTGAGTTATCAAGGGGTCACACAGTAAGTGAGATCAAATTTGAACTCAGGAAGAAGAGTCTTCTTGACTCCAGCCCTGATGCTCTTTCCATTCTGCCATTATAGTTGATAATTATTATTATTAAAGTAGCTATGGCTAATATAATATATATATATATACATACATATATATATATATGTATGTGTGTGTGTGTGTGTGTATATATATATATATATATGTATATGTATTTCCAGAGAGATATGGAGCCTGACTGCTGTCTTATAGGAAAATTAGAACTTACTGCATTTTTCTAGAATGAATGAAGGAGGAAATAGAGACCTGCCATCTCTGGAAACTGTTTACTGGTCTGATCTTGTGGGAATTTGCCAGCTTGCTCTGTGGAACTCATAAAACCTGGATGGAGCTATAGTTTCCCCAGTTTTATTGATTCATGTCCCCTGGCAATAATTGCACTTCAATGAATGTTAACTATCCCATCACCTTGTATTATTCTTCCTTCCCATGGTTGGAGTCTGGTTTCTCTTCCCTAGCAAGATGGGGCTTGAACAGTGGGAAAGAGCTTGCAGATTACACCTAAATCCACTAGCTGTCCCCTTCCAAGGTTACATTTACAAAGTCCAGCTGTGATTTCCTCTTTTAAAACAACATGACTTTTCCATCATAGCCCATCTCCTCCAAACTGATCCTGGAGAGAAGTGATGCTGTCAAATCTAAAGCATAATCATTTTCCTTACAGCAACTTGAATATCATTTGGGGGGGAGGGGAGGAGAAGGCAAATCAAATAAACAAAAAATCCAAATGCAACAACTTCACCACTGGTCTGAATAGGCAAGGGAAGCTGCTAGATGTGGGAGAAAGTTCTCATTAAGTCAGAAATATCCTTAGGCATAAAAAATGAAACAAAGTGGGATATTGCAAATGACTTAGTAAAATCCTTTGGAATTAAATTTTTTATTCTTCCTCCCTCACACCATAGAGATGCTCTCCTTTTAAGGGCATATAACTACAATGCCTAATCACCAGCACCAAAAATCTTTTCTATATGGCTTTGGGCATGTTTATATTTATAGTTGGTGCAAGATAATATGCAGAAAATTCATTTAGAAATCAAATGATAAGGCTGATTTGAAAAGATCTGGCTGTGGTAGACAAAGGCCCCATCATACATTGAGGGATTGGTAGTGAGACAGGGGAGGGGGCAGCTAGTATAAAGCAGCCCTTCTGTCCAGCTGCTGCTATAAAGACATACAGCTCCTATTGCATAAGATAAGACCATAAGCACATTACCCAGGAAAAAAACTGGACTGCTTTTGACTTCTTTCGGAACCAATCTCTCTGTGCTCCCCCAATCCCTTATTGCTCTTTTACGACATTTCCCTTTCAAGGCTGCCCTGGATATTGCTTTTCATTCATTCAACAAACACTTGTCAGCTTCCCCATTTATGATTCTCTTGGAATACTGATGAAAGACACCACCATAATTAAGTTAGATGGATCACTGCACTCAGAACAAAGAAAAACCTAGTTTCTTCGTCTGTAAAATCAGGGTGTTGGATTGGATGGCCACTAAGGTCCCTTCAACTTCTAACTCTATTGATCCTATTTTCTACTTTTTTCTCTCCAGTCATTTTGGACTAGAGATCTCAAACAGCCTCCATTAACACTCCCAAATGCACTGGAACTAAATTAAAATGTAATTATAATTTAGCTAAATTAATAAAAAAAATAATAGAACACAAATAATGTTAATATGTGATTTTCTAACCTTCAGGAATCTGAAGGTTTCTATTTGAGTTTGACAGTACTGTTTTAGCCATGTTAATTTCATACAGCTTGAATTTGTATTTGTATAATTTGTATAAAAAATAACATTTATTTGTATGGCATCTCATACGTGAGAAATCATGATTTGTATTTGTATAATTTGTATTAAAAAAAAAAACATTTATTTGTATGGCATCTCATACGTGAGAAATCATGATCCAGCAAAGTGACACAGTGAATAGAGTGATGAACCTGGAGTCAGGAAAACTTAAGTTCAAATTTGGTCTCAGACACTTCTATTCTGAGATCCTAGGGAAGTCACAAGCTCTGTGCCTCAATTTCCTCATTTGTAATAAGAGTACTTAACCTACTAGGGTTGGTGTAAGGATCAAATGATAAAATATTTGTAAAGTATGTTTTAGCCTTCAAAGCACTAAGCAAATGTTTATTATTGTTATTATTATACCATTGCCCTGACATTGGTAAAATCCCAAATACCCAGATTTAAGTTGCTTTTCAACAGCAGAAACAGGGCTGGTGATTTAGAACACATCCTCAAAACAGTTTCCTGTTCCAAATTCTTTCTGGAATTCTCTAATCAAATTAATTGTTGTTTTGTCCTGTCCAGCTCTACAAGATCCCAGTTAGGATCTTCTTGGCAATGATACTGGAATGGTTTGTTATTTCCTTCTCTAGCTCATTTTAGAGATGAGGAAACTGAAGCAAACAGGATTAAGTGACTTGCCCAGGATCACACAGCTAGTAAGTGTCTGAACTCAGATTTGAACTCAGGAAATTGAGTCTTCCTGATTCCCAGTCCAATTAGATTAGGCAGCTCTGTAAAATAAAAGGATTGAATGGATTATCTCATAGGTCTTTTTCACTCCAAATACTCCATGATTCTAAGAACTTAAATATGCCCTGTTAACCAGAAAGATTCAAAGAATCATTAGAGAACAACAAGATTCGGGTTCATTACATCTTACTGACTTTGAGGAAGGTACATTCAAATTACAATACTTATACTTGCAATTTATCTAGTCTATAAGGCCTTCCTAGTGCATTGCAAACCCAAGTCACTGTGGGAGAAGTGAACCAGGAACTAAGAGCTGAATAAAGCCCAGAATACACTGGACTTTGAATTGAAGGACTAGGTTCAAATCCTTACTATCTTGTATGACCTTGAACAATTCCCCTCAGCTCTCTGAAGCTCAGGTTCCTCATATAGAAAATGGAGTTCAGACTGTGTCATCTCTCTAAGATCTAGTCTAGTTCTAAACCTATAAGCACATTCATGTTTTATTAAAGATATAACAAAGTGCCTATGTGGTGGGAAATGAGATGGTGGTAAAGGTTTAAAACTAAAAAGGAACTATTCAAAGATGACCCAAAAATAGAAAAACCAAGGAAAATATCAAAGAACAGGACTTACAATCCTAGGTAGCTTTGTTCTTTATAGACAATCAGTGTTGAAGCAGAACTAAGATGGCGAACACAGGGGAAGCATTAGAGTTTAGCTCTGCCTCTATACACTTCCTTGATTAAGATTTAGAGCAATAATGTCTAACTCAAATAGAAATGAGGTCACTAAAATGTACATAACAATCCCTGTGAGTACAAAGTGACTTAAAAAAACACATATTCATAATTATATTTTATTGTATTTTATTTAATTTATTAAATATTTCCAAATCACATTTAAATATGGTTTAGGTAGCATTTCCTGAGCCACGTAAAGTCCATGGCTGTGTAATTGTCAAATACAGAGAATACACCAGCCAAATTCTGATTGGAAAAGCCAAGAAGTCACAGTGTCATTTTTCTAACTGTGACAGCTCAGGGAGACAGAGAAGAGAGGTGTACAGACTCTGGGGAGGGAACCAGAAGCCTACAGTATGGTGTTGCAGGAAGCACTCCAGTACCCAGAGATAGAGAGAAAGCTGAGACAGAGCATTAGAAAGATACTAGGAGATCCCTGAGCAAGTCCTGGATGCAGGAATAAAAGCCATCTGCCAGTTCTGTTGTTCAGCACCCACTGCTCACTGGGCCACAGATCTAGCCAGAGAACACAGCACAAGTTCTTAGATGCAGCTATCTTAGCAGTTCTGGTGCTGGGAGCAAAAAGTAGCCTCCAAACCAAGGATAGCTGGTAGTTCAGTTATGCTAAACCTGGAGAGTTTTCCAGCAGGGTGATGGTGGCTAAGGTAAGCAGCAAACTGCTGAAACTGCCAACCAGAGACACTAATGCATTGTTCATGGAGTTGTGTAATGATCCAACCATTCTAGAAAACAATTTGGAACTATGCCCAACAGGCTATAAAACTATGTATATCCTTTGATCCAGCAGTGTTTCTCCTGGGTCTGTATCCCAAAGAGATCATAAAGGAGGAAAAGGACCCACCTGTGCAAAAGTATTTGTGGCAGCCCTTTTTGTAGTGGCAAGAAACGAAATTCAATGGATGCCCATTGGTTGGAGAATGACTGAATAAATTAGGGTATATGAATGTAATAGAATATTATTGTTCTATAAGAAATGATGAGCAAATTGGTTTCAGAAAAGCCTGGAAAGACTTACATAAACTGATGCAGAAGTGAGCAGAACTGGGAGAACAATGTACAGAGTAACAGCATGATTATGTGATGATAGAACTTAGCTGTTCTCAGAATTGCAGTGATTCAAAACAATTTCAGTTGACTTTACATGGAAAATGCTATCCACATCCAGAGAGAGAATTTTGGAGAATGAATGTGGATCAAACATAATATGATCAACTTTGTTTATTTTTTCTTTCTTTTTTCCCCCCATTTTGGTCTGATTTTCCTTTCACAATGTAATTAATATGGAATGACGTTTAAAAGAATTGCACATGTTTAGCCTATGTCAGATTGCTTGCTGTTCTGGGGAGGGGGAGGTAAGAGAAGCAGAAAAATTTGGAACACAAAATCTTACAAAAATGAAAATTCAAAACTATCTTTTGATTATATTTGTATTTGGAAAAACACGATACTATTGAGATAAAAAGAAAGAAACTACCAACCACAAATAAGTCAACAGACCCAAACATGGGTCAGAAACTTACAAAGCTCAGATCAGGAGGGCAGTGAACAATTTATTCCATAATCACACTACTTTGGGAGCAGTGAAAGCTTACAGATCCCTAGATGGAGCTTTGAAAACAGCAGAAGGATGCAAAAAGACAAAAACTCAGGTCAGACACCCTATTCCCACATTTAGCTTGAAATGTACGGAGCCCAACATAAAGTCCAAACATAATATTTGATTATAACGTAAGTCCAAAGTCAAGAGGTAGGCAGGAAGAATGAGTAAACAAAAACAGAACCAAAGCATAAAGAGCTATAAAGAGTTCAAAATACAAACACAGAAGAGAATGACTCAAAAAAATCTACAAACAAAATCTCCAAAAAAAGTTCAGTTTAGACACAAGTCTAACAAGAATTCCAAGAAGAATTAAAAGTTTAAAATAGTTTAAAAACCAGTTGGAAGCATTAGAGAAAAGAAGGAGAAAAGAGGCAAGGGTTAGAAAAGAAAAACATGAAAAAAGAATTAACTACTTGAGAAAAAAGTATACAAAACTTTATTGATGAAAATAATTCCTTAAAAATTAGAATTGGTCAAATGGAAGATAACTTCTTGGAACATCAAGGAATAACAAAAACAAAGTCAAAAGACTGAGGAAAAAAAAAAGAAAATAAGAAATATCTCTTAAGAAAAACAACCAACCTGGAACAGAGATTGAGGAGAGATAATTTAAAAGTCACTGGAATACTGAAAGTCATAAACAAAAAAAAAAAAGCTTAGATATCATATTACAATGATTCATCTAAGATATTACTTATCATGATCAAGTTGGACTTCTGCCAGAGATACAAGTATAGTTCAACATTAGGAAAATGTTCAACATAGTTAATAATATTGAAAACAAAAACATTTAAAAACACATGACTATCTCAACAGATACAGGGAAAAAAAAGCTCAAAAAAGATATCATACTCCTTTATGCTTAATGTCCTACAAAACATAGACATAGAGGGAATTTTTAAATGTCATAAAGCATATCTATCTAATATCAAAAGTAAGCTTAATACACAGTAAAGAAACACTAAAAACTTTCCTCAGGATGCAATAGTAAAGCATAGATATTCTCTGCACTGTAATATTATGTAGTTTTAGAAATGCTAATAATAGGAATAAGACAAGAAAAATAAATTAAAAATATAAAGATAGGTAAAGAGGCAATAAATCTATCCCTATTTGTTTATGGTTTACTTGGAAACCATAGGGAATTATCCAAGAAACTAAGATTTTGCTTTAGCAAAGTTGCAAGTACAAAATAAACCATCAAAAGTCAAAAATATTTGTTTGCAATAATTACAAAAATACAGTATACATGTACACAATAATAAAAGGGAAATTTTATTAATAATAACTACAAAATGCATAAAATATCTGAAAATCAATCCATCAAAGTATACATAATACTAATTTATATTCCATTAAAAAGTATTCTTTAAAGAAATAAAGAATTTAAATAGTTGGAATAGTCAGTGCTTATGTCTGGAATTTACTAACACAATAAAGATGACATTATGAAAGTTAATTTACAATTTTAATGTTACACCGATCAAATTATCAAAGAAATACTTCATAGAACTCAATAAAATAACAAAACTCATTTGGAAAAAATATAAGATTTAAAATATTAATGGAAATAATAAAAAGAAAATAGAGACAAAAGGGGAATAACTTCCAGATTTCAAATTATAATATAAAGTAAAGTCAGCAAAACTATCTTATACTGGTTAAAAAATAAAGAAGTACACCAATGAAACAGCCACGACAAGAGAGAATCAGAAACAAGGAAACAATAAACAAATATTCAATAAACTGGAAAACATAAATTACTGAGAAAAGAATTCCTTATTTGATTAAAAACTGCTGAGAAAATTGGAAAACAGTATGGCAGAAATGTGACTTAGACCAATACCTCGCACCATACTCCACACTACATTCTAAAAGGATTTATGATCTTACTATTATCATACCATAAAAAATGAGATCATATAACTTTCATAACTATGGAAAAGAAGGTATTCCTAATTAAGCGAAGGATCGAGACAATTTAGGAGATGAAATAAGTAACTGACTAAATGAAACTGAAAAGATTTTCTTTACAAACAAAATTAACGCATTTAGGAGAAGATATTCTAAATTCAAATAGTTTTCTCTAAGAAGGATCTAGATAGTACAGTGTATAGTGTGCAGATACTTACTAATTGTGTGACTCTGGGCAAGTCACTTAACCTGTTTGCCTCCGTTTCCTCAGCTGTAAAATGGGATAGCATTTACATATAACCTAAGAATCAAGTTAGAAAATCATTGTAAAAGAGCTTAGCACAATGCCCGGCACATTGTAAGTGTTATATAAATGTTAGCTATTGAGAAGGAATTTTTTCCCAATTCTGGCCATGCTTAGAAAGTAGAGGAGCTAGGGAGGGTGGAGAATATCTCCACCCCCCCTCTCTTAGCTTCCCCAGGACCTAGCTAAGCAATAAGCTATGACCTTTCCCTAAGCTCAAAGCATCAAGTTCTTGGCGTATCTAGGTCCTCTTCTCTGAACTATCCCACGGGCAATAAATTCCAAATTGAGGGTAAGGCCTTGATATGGGTAGTTGGGTCCTAGTTTGTGAATAGATGGGACTCTGACTATAAGGTGGAATAAATGGATTTCACATCAAGATCACTGGAGCTCCTAAAAATTGCTTAGGGGCGTCACTAATACCAGTGACTAAGAAGCTCATACAAGGGTCTGTGTCAGAAGGTGGAAGGTTTTCCAAGCAGGCAATGAGGAAGCAGAGCTGGAAGGTTGAGTGCCCAATTCATGCTTAAGTAGGCTGCAACAGGTGATAGGTCCTGTATTGCATCCTTGTGGGACAGGTGGGATTTCAGGCTATGGGAAGAAGTAGAATTGATGGTGTCTGGTGGACCACACAGCCTTATGTGATTGCATACAGAAAGGTGAATCCAAGGGCAGCATCTTGGAGTCCTTTTAAGGGACTGGGGCAGGGCTGCAAGCTGCAACTAGGAATTTCCAGAGTTGTTACCAGCAGTTCTGGACTATGGAGAAGGGTCCTAGGATCTGTTAGTGCAAGGCTGAGAATAGTTGCTTAGGGGAACCTAATCCACCTCAGCCGGGTAGGCTGGGCTTCAGGTGGCTGTAGAGGGATTCCCTGTGGTCAAAGGATTGCAGCTGGGTCCAAGCCAGTAAATGTGCCTGAGAAGAGCAAGTGATGTGCACCTCACCAGGAAAATGGTGGGATTTCTAAATCCAGCCCCACCTTCTCTAAGAAAGAATTATTTTTAGTCTCTGCCCTACCTATAAGGCAAGAAATGCTAGTTCGGCTAGAGAGATTCCTCACCCACTCCCACCATGCCTGAGAGCTGCTCCAAAGCCCAGCAGCAATAGTAGATTAGACAGTTATTATGGCTTAGCTCAGGGTCGAAACCTAAAGTTCAAGGTGGACATCCCTCTAGGCCACCTGATGGGTCTTGGGATCCAGATTAAAATTAAGGCCATGCCCAAGACTTCAGGGAGCCAGGTGGGCTTTAGTCAGGGTCTTCAGAGACACAAAACTGCAAAGGGTATTGGGAGATCCAAGTTCAGCTGAGACTAAAAGGATTCAGTATTAAAATTGAGCAAATATAAATGAGGAATGGGGGAGAAAAGAGCCAGGAAGGCTTATCCAAATACTGATAAAGATAAGCAATTAGAGTTAGAGTCTTGTGGACTTAATGATTTTATCTTCACCAATTCTAAGAGTTTTATTAAGGCTTCTTTCTGACAACCTGAGACCAGAAGATGTTCACCATAAGAATAATTTTTAAAATACTCACTTTGGGGCAGCTATTTAGTGCAGTGGATAGAAAACCAGCCCTTCAGCCCTCTTTGTAGTGGCCCAAAACTGGAAACTGAGTAGATATCCATCAATTGGAAAATGGCTGAATAAATTGTGGTATATGAATGTTATGGAATATTATTGTTCTGTAAGAAATGACCAGCAGGAGGATTTCAGAAAGGCCTGGAGAGACTTACATGAACTGATGCTGAGTAAAACGAGAAGGGTCAGGAGATCATTATATACTTCAACAACAATACTATATGATGATCAATACTGATGGACGGGGCCATCTTCAACAATGAGATGGATCAAATCATTTCCAATGAAGCAGTAATGAACTGAACCAGCTACGCCCACCAAAAGAACTCTGGGAGATGACTAAGAACCATTACATCAAATTCCCAATCCCTATATTTTTGCCTGCCTGCATTTTTTATTTCCTTCACAGACTAACTGTACAATATTTCAGAGTCCGATTCTTTTTGTATAGCAAAATAACAGTTTGGTCATGTTTATCTAATTTATACTTTAATATATTTAACATCTACTGGTCATCCTGCCATCTAGGAGAGGGGATGGGGAGAAGGAGGGACAAAATTGGAACAAAAGGTTTGGCAATTGTCAATGCTGTAAAATTACCCATACATATAACTTGTAAATAAAAAGCTATTTAAAAAAGAAAAGAAAAGAAATTGCAGAGAGAAAAAAAAGAAAAAAGAAAACCAGCTCTTAAATTAGGAGGACCCGAGTTCAAATATGGTCTCAGATATTTAACACTTTCTAGCTGCAAGACCCTGGGCAAGTCACTTAACCCCTATTGCCTCAGGAAAAATAAATAAATAAAAATACTCACTCCACCAATCACCTAAATCTAATTTCTTATGAAAAATTAACAAAACCACTTTCTAATCTCATGAAATTCTATACCACCACCCCTTCTTTCAACTAATCAGTGTGCTTTCTATGGATGGGCTAATCTGGTAGTTCAATTATTTACAAATGTTTTCCTCTTGAAATGTATAAGGATAAAGTTTTGAGATTCAGGATCTGGTTCTTACTGGTCGGGTTAATAAGCCTGGGGCATTTTTCATAGAATCTGAGCATTTTAGCAGCTACAAAGGAGGCCACTTTGCTTCAGTCAAAGCCAGGCTCCTAACTTAGGTTTGGAGGGCTGCCACACAACAAACAGGCTTACTAAAATACACAAACTGCCCCTCCTCTGGCCACCTTCCCACATCTCACAGCCCTTATTAAAAGGCAGCTTTTCCTGGGCAGGCACTAATGCTATAGATTTGGGGTTGCCTAGATTCTTTTAAAGACTGCCTTGTTTGTTTCTCATGGATAATAGCAGAGAACCAGATTACTGAGGAGCTGTCTACAGAATTCTCAACTTTAAAAACTGGATGCTAATCACAAGGCTTTGGAGTTGAAGTTTCCAAGTTCTCTACCACACTGCCTTCCTCATTATCCTGGTTCATCTAATTTCTGCTTCTGCAATTTCCCCCAATCTTTTTCTGGCTCATTTATCCCAGATGCAAACAGTAAGGAGCTGAATTAGAAGACCTCCCATATAATTCCTCTCCTGTCTCCCTAGATTTTCACCGGCCTTCTCCATGCCTAAAATGTTCTATTCCTTTCTCCATCTAACAGTTTCTCTACATTCCTTCAAGATTCTTTTCAAACTCTGCCTTCTACTGAAGGCCTTTCCCAATACCCTCAGCTGCAAATAACCCCCCTTCAGATGATCTTCCATCTATCCTGTATACATGTATATGGTTATTTTACATGTTACCTTCCTCCATTAGAATGTATACTCCTGAAGGACAGGGACTATTTTTTGTCTTGTTTCCCCAGCACAAAGGAAAACCTTAATAAATGTTTATTGATAGCTGACTAGCTTTTCAATTCTAGTCTATGATCACAACAATCTACATTTTCTTTTCTGAAATGGTGAGAAAATATACATTTCTTATACTTGTTTTTTAGTTAGCCAGCTTTAAAAATAAAATTTGGCCATCCTATGATTGTAACTCACATTAAAAATATATATGGAACTGATGCAGAGTGAAGTGAGCAGAACCAGGAGAACACTGTACACAGTAACAGAAATATTGTAAGATATGACTTAGCAATTCCAAGCACTACAATAATGCCATCCACCTCCAAAGATAGAACTGTTGGAGTTTGAATGCAGATTGAAAGATTTTTTTTTTTTACTTTGTTTTTGTGTGCGTGGATTTTTTGTCTGTTTTCTCTTACAATATGACTAATATAGAAATATATTTTGCATGACTGAACATGTATAATCTATATCAAATTTCTTGCCTTCTCAGTGAAGGAAGGAAAGGGAAAAAGGAGAGGGAGAAAATTTGAAACTCAAAATTTTTAAAAATGAATATTAAAAATTGTTTTTACATGTCATTGGAAAAATAAAATATTTAGACAGTGGAAAAATATATGTATAAGGGCTCCTCAATTTTTTTTTTTTTTTTTACCAAAAATGCATTCTTGCACAAAAATGATTAGGTAGGTAATGAGGAGCCTGATTATGTCCTACTGGTTTTAGGTTAAAAACATCTAGGGGTTAAATCTGCAGTTGGTTTTTTTACCACTAGGTGGTACTCCTACATCAGCATGGCAGAATTTTAGATTGAGAGAAGAGACCTTTGTGGTCACATAATCTAACTTTCCATCTCAGGAAGAAATATCCTCTTCATCAAAGAATCCTAGAATTGTTGAACCGGAAGGAACCTTATATCCCAATTAGTCTAACATCCCATCTAATGTAATATCTCTAACAGATGGTTATTCAGTCTCTAGTTGAACACTTCTAGTGATGGGGAGCTCACTACCTCACAAGGATACCATGCCATTGTTGAACAGTACTCTTTGTTACTATGGTCTCCTTTATGATGAACTGAAATCTGTTTCCTATAACTTTCACCCCCCTTGTTCCTAGTTCAGCCTTCTGGATCCTAAAAGTGTAATATTACTCCCTTTTCCATATAAAAATCCTTCAAATATCTAAAGATGGTCATCCTATTTTTCCAAAGTTTTCTCTTCTCCAAACCAAAAAAACTAATTTATGCAAGAGATGCTCATATAACATGCTGTGAAGATTCCCTCACCAAAACCTTACCACACTTTCACCTAACATAACACAAACTCATTGGATTTTAAAGTTCAAAGGCCCCTCCAACATCATTCAAATGTTCAACATAATCCAAGGAAACCACATAAAAAAGGGATAAAAGAAACAATAAGTGAGAAAAAGAGTGTTTCTTAGGCAGCACCTAATGAGACAATTAACTAAATGTGAAGAGGTAAAGAGGGAAGTGCCTCTATTCTAAATGATAACAGTAACTACTAGCATTCATATAGTACTTTAAGTATTTTACAAATGCCTTTTTCTCCTTTACTAGTCATTTAATGGTACCATAAATGCCATTATTACATGACAGCAGATACTGTCTCCTAGATTATAGCAGATAGAGCACAAAGTAACTCCTAAATGATCTTTTGGGCCCAGACTATTCCTTCACCAGTTCCCTCTTCACAGTGATGCTGAGTAATCTTCACATTCTTCAAGGACCTGCTGAATAAAGTAATAACCACTCACTTTCATAGGGCACTTTAAACCTGGAAATCAGTAGCACATAGGTTAGTGTTAAAATTGTTCCCATTTTACAGATGAGAAAACTGAGGCTAAGAGAGACTTGGAAATCACATTCCCAGAGGATTCTGGAAAGACAGATGAGTAGGTTGGTAAATTTCAAGCTCTTGCAATTTCCCCCATAAGTAGAATAAATTTGCGCCTCAGGGAGAACATAGACATGAAAAATCAAGAAGATTGGGGGCAGAACTGGGGTCCTCCAGACACAACCTGAGAAGATGTGAAGAAAGACCCGGGGCTGGGATTATTAGGCCGGCTTTGAGGGACCATCTAGTGGGGACCCCTGAGGCTAGCTGGAGCCTTAGCAGGAACCGCAGAGACTTTCACTCCAGGGATGTTGGGGAGTTGGGGTCTGAGACCAGGAGGACTAAGTGAACCTCAGTGATTGGGAACCCCAGGCCCTGCTGTGCTGCTGAGACACAGCCCTAAGTGAGGAGGAGCCAGCAGAGCAGGGACACTGCTGGCTGTGGGCACTTGCAGAAGGGTGGAGCTCTTGGGGTTCCTGGTCAGAGGGCAGAGCTGAAGGGAAGCTTGGGGCACCAACTCCCACTCTATGACTATAGGGGCTTACACTGATACCTCTTATTAAAAAAAAAGTGAATCAACGAAAGAAAGAAAGAAAGAAAGAAAGAAAGAAAGAAAGAAAGAAAGAAAGAAAGAAAGAAAGAAAGAAAGAAAGAAAGAAAGAAAGAAGAAAGAAAGAAAGAAAGAAAGAAGAAAGAAAGAAAGAAAGAAAGAAAGAAAGAAAGAAAGAAAGAAAGAAAGAAAGAAAGAAAGAAAGAATCCCACCATTGACACATATTATGGGAAGAGGGAAGGGCAGGATTTGTCTTCAGAGGACACTAAAATAAAAAAAGCTTCTGCCCCAAAGAGTAATGTGAAATGGCTCCCTGCCCAGAGAGAATTTATAGAAGAACTCAAAAAGGAATTCAGAGACCAAATGAAAGACATTGAGGAAAAGCTAAAGAAAAGAATTAAAACCATCCAAGAAAAACAAGATTATGGGGGGGAAAGTTAACCAATTAGAAAACATAGAGTCTCAAAGATGAAAATAACTTTTTGAAAATTGGAATTGGGCAAGGGGAAGCCAGGGAAGCTATGAGAGGCCAAGAAATAACAAAACAGATTATAAACAATGAGAAAATAAGGGCAGTGGATAGAGTACCAGCCCTGAAGTCAGGAGGATCTGAGTTCAAATTTGACCTCAGACACTTAACACTTCCTAGCTGATCCTGGGCAAATCACTTAATCCCAATTGTCTCAGCCAAAAAAAAAAAAAAAAAAAAAGAGAATGAGAAAATAAAACAGAAGGTAAAACAAATGATAAGAAAAAACAACAGATCGGGAGAACAGATCAAGAAGCTAAAATAAAAGAATAATTGGACTGCCAGAAAGTTGTGATCAAAAAGAGAAACCTGTGACACAATAATGCAGGAAATAACTCAGAAAATTGTCCTAGAGTGATAGAACATGATAGAAAAGTAGAAATAGAAAAAATCCATCAATCACCACCTCAAAGAGATCCTTTGTGGAAAACACATAGAAATATTATCGCCAAATTTCAAAACAATCAAAGAGAAAATTTTGCAAGAAACAAAGGAAAAAAAACAATTCAATATTCTGGAGCTACAATTAGAATTGTACAAGACTTATCAGCAGCTATAATAAAAGACTGCAGGTTTTACAGACAAGCAAAAGAAGTAGGCCCATGGCCAAAAATATCATATTTAGCAAAATTATAATTTAGAATAAAGAAAAATGGACATTCAACAAACTTACAGATTTTCAGGACTTAACAAAAAATTTAATATATAAGAGTTAATAACAAAGCAATTTTAAGGAACTCAACAAGGATACAAATTGTTTATGTTTTTTCCACATGGGAAATGTATACTTTATGTTTAAGATTTACATCAACAATAGGGTAAGTTCAAAAAAAAGATTGGCAGAGTAAAGGTAAAAATAGTCATTATGTTATACAAATAAGGTGAATAGGAAGAAGAAACCTAGAGACATTAGAGGGGAGAGGAGGGCTCGTAGTTCTGAAAACCTATTCACTTCGGGAATGGGTTAAATACATATTACATATTATATGCCATATATATACTTCGGGAATGGGTTAAATACATATTACATATTATATGCCACATATATATATATATATATGTGAAGGGTATAGCACCCTCCAAAATCTATAAAGAAATGGGGGGGGAAGAGATGGGCTTATAGGGAAGCAAAGGGTGAGGGTGAGGAAAGAAGACAAATTAGGAACAGAATTTAATGAAAAAGTCAGCAGAGATAGGAAAGACATGTGTGTATGTGGGGTATGTGTGTGAATCTGTGTGTGTGTGTGTGTGTATACATATATATATATATATATATATATATCCTTTAACTATGGCCTACTTGGGGGAGGATAAAAAAGAAGGAAAAAGGAATAAAGTAAATAAGGTGTGCAGCAGAGAACAAAAGAACAAGTAAAGATGGACACTCATGAATATAATTCCTTTTAATATATATACTTTCATAAATTGGTATTTGTTATTATATATTTTGAATCCTTCCTGATGTTCTGCTAGGTATATGATAATGTACTTTTTTATTTCATTTTGTTTTATATTGCTTTTCTGGTTTTCTTTTTGTTTCTTCAAATAAAATAAATTTTTTTTGGGGGGGAAATAAAATCACACATTCTCAGAGCCAACAAAGAACTCAAAAGCCATGTAAAGTCTATCTGTACTCAATTGTGAATTTCTTTTTTTTTTAACCTGACTGAAGTGTGATCAACCAGCTTTTAGTGGAGACCTCAAGCCTAAATTTGCCTTCTTACCAACAGGCACTGCAAAAAGAAACATTCTTCTCCAGATGCAGTCTAAGGAAAGTATAGCCCAACAGGACCATCACTCATCTTCCTACTCCTAGACATTATACTTTTCTTAATTCAGTCCAAGATACTATTAGCTTTCCTGACTACTATCGGTGATGCTTATTAAACTCAGAGTCCAATATAACCTTTAGATTTTTGTCTGATGAACTCTTCTCCTTCTCCTTCTCCTTCTCCTTCTCCTTCTCCTTCTCCTTCTCCTTCTCCTTCTCCTTCTCCTTCTCCTTCTTCTTCTTCTTCTTCAATTTGGGCTAAGTGACTTGTCCATGATCACACAGCTAATAAGTATTAAGTGTCTGAGACTACAGATGAACTTTTAATTAGATATCTGTTCATCATCTTGTAATGGTAAAGTTAATTTTTAAAAACCAATTATTAGATTTTATAATTTCTATTAAATTTCATCGTTTGATCTGATCCATTGTTTAGATCCTTTGGGACGTCAACTGCACATCCAATATGTACAGCATCATACAGAATAAGGAAAGAACTAGATCTGGAATCAGGAGGTCTAGTCCAAAGAAAAGTAATTTAATGTCTTTTGGTGTCAACATCTTTATCTTTAAAAATGAGGGGGTTGGGAGTTCCAGGTCATGTGAGCAATAAGATGAAAACGTAAGCCTTTTTTCTGATTCCTACAGCCTCATAAATCTAAAATTACATGCCAAAGATAAAGCAACTCCAGCTCTCTCCATGATCTAGGATACCTAGTAAAAACCCCATTTACAAACTGATGCTTCCTGATGCTGAAGCTCACTCAGCATCACTCCCCTTTTCCCACCCTTTTGGTAGCAAGGTTGCACTAGCAGATGCAAGGACCTCATACAGCAAACCTACCCTGATCCCTCACTGCCACCTCTTTCTAGTGGGTTGAAACTCTGGCTCCAGGTTACAGAAGTTTGGGCAGAAAAAACCAGACAGACTAGCCACAGCCCTCCAAAAGCATAAACTTTCTGGGGGCTTCAACCCTGTGGCTGCAAAGCTCCTAACTGTTGGTGCCAGGGCAGCTTTGTAGCCAATATAACTTTGTAGCACTAGTGTGGCAGTTCTCAGAGAACTGGGGAATAGAGGGACTAGGTTACCCAGAACATGCTTGGGGGGGGGGGGGCGTCTATGTGTGTGGAGTACAGCATTTCTCTAATCCTGAGGATTCACTTGGGGCAGAGGGCTAAACTAGAAAACCATGAACTGATTAAGATGGGAGGAAACTGGGATACTTTGTGATCCAGCATCCAAGAAAACTATCACCAGAGGAGAGGTGTCAGAAGTGATTAAGAGAAAAATAGCAATTAAAAAAAGCCTGAAATTTCCAAACCTATTAGGAAGAAGAAAACTCAAAGACTTTGAATATAAGCAAATAAATCAATAGGAAAAACACCAACAACAAAAGGAAACAAGTTTAAGCATCTACAATTAAATATGACTAAATAAAAGAAAATGATCCAATATTTGATGAGAGAAGATACTGTGGAATTTGAATCTCCTGAAAGATTCAAAAGAGACATGAGAATTTTAAGAGCAGAATCTATGGCTTGCAGAGGCTATTAGCAGAATAGAAAAATTAGAATCTGTAAGTTCAGGTCTTACCAAAGCAATAAAAGGGAGAGCAATCAATTGGAAATGCAAGCATACAGAAATGAAAGGCAATCTAGGAAAAAAAGAAACAAAAAGCAAAAACATTAGAAAAAAATATGTTCACTATATAAGCAAAACATATTGTTCTCAGAGACGGGTGTTTAGAGACATCTTATATATAAATATGATAAGGATCATAGATCTTCAAAAGAACATGACAGACAAAAAACTTCACCACCATTAATTTGGTAAATAATAAAATAAAATTACTAAAAACTTCTGATCATAGTCAATGAAATGTCAATTTAAAGAATTCATAGATCACCTCAAGAAAAAACTCAAGGTTGAAAATTCTTAAGATACACAATGGCTAAATTTAATAATTCAGTTCATAAATAGTAAATTATGAAAACTATCAGGAAAAAGACAAAAGAAAGGAAATTCAAATAATGTGAGACTATTCTGCAACCACCAGAAAACAAAGGATGGATTGAAATAATGTGTTCTGAAGAGTAGTGGAGCTCAAGATATAAGCCAATGTTAACTACCCTACAAATCTGAGCTTAGTCATAAAATGAAAAAAAGATGTATATTCAATAATAAAGAGGTGATTAAAACATTTTTGAAAGAAAACTATAACTAAAGAAATTGTCTGCTTCTTAAATACCCCAAATAAGATAAACATAGGAGAGAGAAATGCAGGAGCCAACAACAACAGTGAGGAACAGAGATACCGGTAGGAAGCGCGTTTCTAAATGTAGACAAGGTAAGGTGAATGTAAGGTAATACTGAAGAAGTGGGCATAAGGCTTGATGAATGCAACCTGGCAGCACCTACAGGTGAATCGAGAGAGAGAGAGAGAGAGAGAGAGAAGAGAGAGAGAGAGAGAGAGAGAGAGAGAGAGAGAGAGAGTGTGTGTGTGTAATAATGTCACAAAATGAGAGGATATATGAAAGAAGGGAAGGGGAGTAGGAATGGAGGGGCCAAATCAAGGACCAGCAATGAGAGGAAAATGACCTTTTGGTCTTAGGAGGAGAAAAGCAAGGAATGGGTAAGGAGGATAGGGAGAAAGGAAAGGAAGGAGGCCTTTGGGGGTGAGAGGAGCTTCCATTGATGAATACTCCTATGGCTAAAGAAAGATGAAGAAGTTATACTGGACAAGATCCAGGAATTTGGTGCTTGAAATGTCTACTTGTGTTAGATGGGAGGGTTGGATGGGAGGGTTGGAACCCCTAGAAGCAACAGGCACCTGAGCCAGTGTGGACCCAGGGAGGAGATTTTGAAGCAAAAGGGGGAAAATCCAGAGAGAGAGTATAGATCACTGGAGGGATGCAAAATCAGGGAAATAGTGGGGGGAAGGGGGAGCAGTGTCCTCTCAGACACTTGCATCAAATGGCATTGTTCTGGGAGAGAAGTACAATAGAAAAGGGAAATCCATAAAGCACTTTCCTACAAGGAAGTGGCAGAAATCACCTACAGGGGAAAGGCTAGAATGGATACCTTAGAAACTTTGATTGCATTAGAATTACAGAGAAAAAAAGAAAGACTAGATAATTATACGGGGAATGAACTGGGTGGGGGGAAGAATCCAAAAAATGAAATTTAAAAAAAAACTAATGAACAGAACTAAATGAAGGAGAGAAGAAAAGACCTACTTTATTGAGAGGGATATATCATTAGACATAAACAGGAAAAAAAAGAACTGATAAAACTCAAAAGAACGTATAACAAATAAGTAGGAGGAGGGGAAGAAAGCCAGTGGGAAGAGGACCACGGTATAAAAAAAAAAAAAAAAAGATGAAAATAAAGTAACTGAAGAATCATAGTACCATATTTACGGTAAAGGGGAGGGGGGGAGTTGAAAAAAATCCCTCAATATTAGAGACAAATGATGGAAATTATAAACCTAACTCTTATAACTTTAAATGTGAATGGATTAAACAATCCAATAAAATGAAATACTGACAGACTGGATAAGAAAACAAAACCCCACAATCTATTATTTACCAGAAATACATTTAAAAAACAAAGATATAATAAAAATAAAATTGAGATGGGAAAAAATTTAAATGCACGAAGTGAATCCAAAAAAAGTACGAGTTGCAATCATGCAGTCTGACAAAGCAAAAACAACATTCAAATTTTTTAAAAAAGCATAAACAAGGAAACTATATTATCCTGAAAGGGACCATCAACAACAAGACAATATCAGTGACAAGCTTCTAAGTTTCAAATGCCTATCCACATTCAAAAAGGAAACATCTGAATTATAAGAATCTGTAGCACAACTGTAACACAACACAATAAGAAGAGATTTTAATATTTCTCTCCAAGTTTTGGATAAATCAAAGAGATAAATAAGTGGGGGAAATATGGAACTAAACAAATTGCTGTAGTAACTAGAATTTGAAGACATATTTGATCCTCTAAATGGGACAGCAAAAGAATATACATATTTCTCAGTACCTTACCAAAATTAATTATATATTAGATCACATTCAAATAAATATAAAAAAGGAAAAAATAGTTAATATATCCTTCACAAACCATAATATAACAAAAATAATAATTGGTTCAAGGATCATATGGTCCCAAATGAAGACAATGAAATCCCAAATAATTAGTAAGTTAAAGAACAAAATATAACAATAACAAGATTATATGATGATCAACCATGATGGATTTGGCTCAACAATGAAAGGATTCAAGGCAATTCCAATAGACTTGTGATGGAAAGAATCATCAGCATCCAGAGAGAGGATTATGGAGACTGAATGTAGATCAAAACATAGTATTTTCACCTTTTTTGTTGTTGCTTGCTTGGGTTTTTTCTTTTTTTTCATTTTTCCCCTTTTGATCTGATTTTTCTTGCACAGCATGATAAATGTGGAAATATTTTTTAAAGAATTGTACATGTATATTGGATTACTTGTCTAGAGAAAGGGAGTTGGGGGGAGGGAGGGAGAAAAATTTAGAACACAAGGTTTTGCAAAGGCATTGAAAACTATCTTTACATGTATTTTGAAAAATAAAAAACTATTTTTTAAAAGAACAAAGTATGGAAATAACTGTTAATAACAAAATCATAATGATCAAACAATATATCAAAATTTCTGGGATGAAGTTAAAGCAGTGGGGTTTGAGAGAAGGGGGGGGACAGGGAATTACATCTTTACAAATATACATTAAAAATAGAAAAATAGAGGATTAATGAATTGAGTGTGTATTTAAAAACTAGATACTCAAAAAATAAACCTAATATAAGCATAAAAGGATAAATTAAAAGTTAGTGGGTGGATAACTTGGAAACAAAAAAAAAGCATAGAAATGAGAAATAAAACTAAAAGCTGGTTCTTTGAAAATGCTAATAAAATTGATAAACTCTTAGGTAATCTAAATAAAAGGAGAGCAGAAAATCAAATTAATAAAATACTAAATGAGAAAGGTGAAATTACAATAATATCAGAAGAAATTCAATAAAACTGAGAACAAAAATAAAATAGAGGAATATCTTCAAAATTATAAAATACCAAAACTAGAGATCTGAAATAACACAATCTTAGAAAAGGAAATAGAACTAGATATAAAGGGGGAAAAAAACTACTAATCTGTATGGATTCATAAAGAATTCTATCAAATTTTTAAAGAACAATTAATACCTATACTTGACAAATTATCCTCAAAAAATGAGGGAAAAAAAGTACCCTAAACAATATTCTTTAAAATATATATATAATACCTAAAGTAGGGAAAGATAAAAGAAAGAAAACTATGGTCAATATCATTAATGAACACTGATTCCCAAATTTTAAACTAAATCCTGCTAATCAGATTATAGAAATTTATCCAAAAAATCATTCTTTATAATAAGTAAAATTTATACCAGAGATGTATGGATGGTTCAACATTAGGAAAACAACTGACATAACTAATCATGTTAAAAACTAAAACTTCCAAAAGCACATGATCATCTCAATAGGTACAGAAAAAGCCTTTGAGAAAGTACAATATTCTTCGATGCTAAAAACCCTATTAAGTGTAGAAGGACCTTATTTTAAATCATAAAAATCATTTAAAAATCCTATTTAAGAACCAAAATTAAGAATCATTTACAAAGACAATACATTAGAACCATTTTTTTAAATAAATATGGGAATTAAGCAAAGATGCTCACTCTCCCCACAATTATTTGAAATAATTCTAAAAATGCTAGCAATAACAACAAGACAAAAGAAAGAAATTAAAACTATAAAGATAGGTAAAGAGGAGATGAAACTATTTCTAGTTGCTGATGATATGATGATTCACTTGGAAAATCCTAGGAAATCATCAGAGATACTAATTGAGGCAATAAACTGCTTCAGTAAAAGTTGCAGGCTACAAGACAAACCATTAAAAATCAAAAGTATTTATTTTTAATAATAATTCAATAGCCTCTAAAATTCCTTCCGGCTCTAAACTTATGATTCTATGAGCTATGAATTGAATCAGTTTAAGCACTTAGGATACTATGTAATTCAATTCAACAAGCCTTTAGTAAATGCCTAAAAGGGCATTTAGTACAACTCTCTCGTTTTAAAACTGAAGAAATTGAGGATTAGATTAAGTGACTTGTTCACCATCACACAGCTTGTAAATGGGAGACCTAAAATGAGAATTCAGGACTTAGAAAACTTGAGATATTCTGTGCTCTTTTCCATCATGCTGTGCTGCCCCAATTCAACAAGCATTTATTAACAGACAGCTATGTAGTACTGTGGACAGAGTTCTGGGCTTGAGAGTAAGGAAGACAAGTTCAAATCTAACTTCAGAAACTTACTAGCTGTGAGACCTTTCCGTCTGCTTTAGAATTTTTTCAACTGTAAAATGGAGATAACAATAGTACCCAGAGTTGTTGTGAGAATCAAATGAGATAATATTTGTCACTAGAACAGTGTCTGCCATTTACGGTAAAGTGCTTAATAAATCCTGGTTTCCTTCCTTTGATTGGACAAAAACAAAATAACAAGAAAATCTTGAACTCAGAGAGCTTGTATTCTATTAGATCTCCACTAAATTTTCTTGGAAACTAAATTTTCTGCAAATGGATAAATAGCTTCCAGGAGATGGGGAGAGGAACAATGGTAAAAAAGAAAGTGTACCAGGTATTTTGTCTGAAGATCGTAAGTATTGGATCCGCATCTTCATGCCAGACTGAGGGTAGGCAAGTATCTCTAAATTTCAATTTCTTCAAGGGCTAGAGAGACTTACATGAACTGATGCTGAGTGAAATGAGCAGGACCAAGAGATCATTATACACTTCAACAACAATACTACATGATGATCAATTCTGATGGATGTGGCTCTCCTCAATAATGAGACGAACCAAATCAGTTCCAATTGTTCAGTAATGAAGAGAACCAGATACACTCAGCGAAAGAACTATGGGAAATGAGTGTGGACCACAACATAACATTTTCACTCCTTCTGTTATTGTCCACTTGCATTTTTTATTTCCTTCTCAGGTTATTTTCACCTTATTTCTAAATCAGATTTCTCTTGTGCAACAAGATAACTGTATAAATATGTATATGTATATTGCATGTAATATATACTTTAACATATTTAACATGTATTGGTCTACCTGCCATCTAGGGGAGGGGTTGGGGGGAAGAAAGGAAAAAATCGGAACCGAAGGTTTTGCAAGGGTCAATGATTAAAAATTACCCATGCATATATTTTGTAAATAAAAAGCTAAAATTAAAAAAGAAAAGAAAAGAAAATACAGTTCTTTCTTCTCTTTGAAGAGATGGGAGGCTATCCATGTGGAATATTGGATATACTAATATATAAAGTTTGTTGTAAAAAAAAAATTTCTATTTCTTACTTAATACAATGGAAACAATACTTATGCTACCTACTTCATAAACATTATCATGAACTGCCAACTGACAGTAAAAAGAAGTTGGGCTTGGAATCAAAGGTACTTGATTTGAATCTCAATTCCTCCACTTCTTATCTGTGTGTTGGGCAAGTTATTTCACCCTGGGTCTCAGCTTCCTTGTCTGTAAAATGAGAAGGGATTGGTTAGATGATCTCTAAGGTCCTTCCAATCTAAAGTCATGATTTTAAGGGATATCATTATACATAAAAATAGACTACTCCTGAAAAGTTGCCATAGAGAGAAATTCTCAACTTCTATTAGATAATTGGAATTGGTTCCTGTGATACTTAATCAAAGGGAAAATTCTGCTTCTGTTTCCTGAAGGAAATCAGATATATCTCTCTAAACAAGAAATTTAAAGACTCCATTTTTCCATTCCTTTGAGATTCCCCGGACAGGGCAGAAGGGCATACATGTATGCTCACAGAACAACATACAATCACCAGGCAGCTGACAGAGGAGGAGCCCAACTAACTGGCCGACATGGGGACCAAGCTCATGGCTTTGGCCTCCTTGGCACAGCGCCCTGACCAGCCAGCCCCAAAGGACAGTTTAACAAAGGGCACAGAGTCAGATTCTATCCTATCCCTGACCAGCTGTTTCCGATCTCTCAGGCAAAGAGATGGTAGTACATTTTAAAATTCTGGCCTGACAAACGTGATCTGTTAAATCAGAGGCTTTGGCTAGGCTACTGAACACTAAACCAACAATCAGTATTAATCTTTTTCCATTGGTGGACACCTAATGTATTTTTTACTGCCGACAGACAAAGAGACCCTTTGGCCCCCTGGGGGAAAAATGATCGTCAGGAAGTGTCAGCACAGTTAATGGCAAAGAGCCTCAGCCAGAAAACAGCCTCCCAAGTGAGCTTGTCAGCCTTGCCTGGGCTAATAGTAACACCAGCATGGTGTAGTTTTCTGGGGAAGTTTGAGCTCAAAAAAGCCATAGAGCAGAAGACACCGTGAGAGGACGAAAATTTCCAAGCTAAATAGAAAGGATTGTAGCCACATTTCATTTATTCTGCATCACCAGGGAGAGAACAAGCTGTTCCCCAAAAGCTCATTTTCCATTTAAATGAGGTTTCCCCTTTTTAATCCCCACACTTTGCTTTGGATGGAAATGTTTCTAAAAAAAATTATATACTTCCTTATCTTTTTAAGCAGACTTAAATTGTACCTTGACCTTTCTTACCTTGCCCTTGACCTTTCTTATGTGTAAAACAGGCAAGTTAGACTAGATAATCTCTAAGATCTCTTCCAGCTCTGAATCTAATATTATGGCTCAACGTTATTTTTGGAACACCATCTATTACATTTCTACAATAAAAGCAGCTTTAAGGGCCAATGAAGTCTATAGACGTTTTTGCCCCAATACTAATGCCCAGATGGCAATGTTGAGGAGGCTTTTGTATAGAGCTATTTGATTTCTCAGAGTCTTTCTTCACTGTCCAGTCTCCTCTTAGTCATTTCTAATGAAGCCACAATGGAGCTTCAGTATTCTGTATCAAAGAGAATAGTCTTTGAACTGAACAGAATAGAAGGAACATAGCTAATAGGGACTTAAACACACAGGATAAGTAGGTCCTAGAGTATTGAAAGGACTGGTAGATGGGGTTTCTGAGCCACCCTTTGGTCTCTGAAAGATCATGGAAAACAGAAGTGCCACATGGCTGAGAAGAACAAATGTCCCAAGTTTGGGGGGGGGCGGGAAGAGAAGAGAATGGAGTTCTTACTCTAAAGGGTAATGAATGTAACTTCTATCATGCTGGTAAAATTTTAGAAGGTACAGGGGAAAAAGGATAATTTCTTTCTTCCGAAAGGGAACAATCATTTATACAGTACCTACTATGTGCCAGGGATGATCTAAATATTATCTCATTTGAGCCTCACAACAACCCTGAAAGATAGGTGCTATTATTATTCTCATTTTACAGTGGAGGAAACTGAGGCAGAAGTGGTTAAGCAACTTGCCCACGATCACACTTTTACCCACACTTATCCACTGCGCCACCTAGAATCCTTGGCACAAAAGGCTATTACCATTTCCTTCTTTTGACAGTTATTAGGCAAAAGGAGTACCAAAGCTATAGTTTGCAAAACATTTGATTCAGTCTCTTACTCTACTCTTGTAGGAGGAAAAAAAAAGATGTAAGTTAGAGATTTGTACAATTAAGCAGATTCAAAGCTAGTTTAATAGACCAATTCTTGACGAACACTAAATTAATTAATTGTTCAATGTCAAGTTAGGAGGAGGTCTCCAAGGGTCTGAGGTTGGTCTTGTGTTGTTTAGTATTATTATCAATTATCTGGATACAGACTGAGGGGGCACACATATCAAACTACAGTTGTTGAAGAGATTCCCAGAAAATAGACATATTAATACATTGTTAGTAGAGTAAGATTCATACATTTCTGGAAAACAATTTGTACTTATACTCTAAAAGCATTACCATTTGATCAAGTAATACTCAACTAGTTATATACTCCAAAGACATGAAAGAAAGGGGGAAAGTACCCTTATGTAAAAAATATTCAGTCACTCTTTTTAGTAAAAAAAAAAAAAAAAAAAAATTGGAAACTAAGGGAGTGCCAATCAATCAATAAATGGCTAAAGAAATTATGCTATGGGACAGCTAGGTGGAGCAGTGGATAGAGCACCAGCCCTGAAGTCAGGAGGACCTGAGTTCAAATCTGGTCTCAGACACAACACTTCCTGGCTGTGTGACCCTGGACAAGTCACTTGATCCCAATTGCCTCAACAACAACAATAACAACAACAACAAAATAAATTTAAAAAAAGAAAGAAAGAAAGAAATTATGCTATGTCAATGTAATGGAATACCATTGTGCTCTATGAAATATTAAAAGAGATGATTTGGGAAAAACCTGGGAAGACTTGTATAAATTAATTGTTACAGACTGAAGTGAGCAGAACCAAAACAATTTATTCAATAATGAAAACAATTTTAAGACAAATGACTTCAAAGGACTCAAGAACTCTAATGAATACAATGACCAATAAGAAGACCGATGATAAAACATGCAACCCACTCCTGACAGAAGATAAAAAATGAAAAATAAGGCACAGGTTTTTAAACATAGACAATATGGGGATTTGTTTTGAATGACTATGCATTTTTGTTATAATGATTTTCTTTTTTCGTTGAAGGGGAGAGGCATGAGGGAGAGAAAGTAATTGAAAAATTAATTTAAATTTTAGAAAATCTTTTAAAGAAAATGATGTTCAAATTTCCCAATTTTATCAGCTTACTATCTTGTGTAAAGTATTTAACCTCAATGAGTCTCATCTATAAAATGGGGATGATAACTTGAATTATAGTTTATGAGGAAAGAAGGATATAAATACGTTGTTGTTGCTGTTGCTATAATTATAGGATAATTCTTGTCCACATTCACTATCTGAAAGAAAAGAGAATTAAAGCATGGTTGCTAGGGCATGAGTCACTAAGATCATCAAAGTAGGGCCAGAAAAACAAGCCAAGAATCTTTTATCTAGTCCCATGCTTGCAAAGGGAATGTAACTGCAGGAGGCCCACTTGAGGCTCTCCTTAAAATTCAAGAGCTAAAGGTTCCTCATTTGGGATTCCAGGTCTATCCCTTATAAGCCCTGCCTTATTTAAAACGACTTATAGAAATCAGCCGTATTAAAAGTATGCTCTGTCAGGCAAATTTCCAGTTCCCCACAATATTTCCATAAATTGACTGATCCCCTGCCTTGTCTAAAAATAGTCTCTGGGTAGATTTCTAGACAGAGCTTTGGCTGGTTCAAACCAAACATACCTCCAGAGGCTTATATAGTTATTTTAAAACTGAAATCTCAAAGAACCATAGATTTTTAAAGCTGAAAGGCCATATGGTGTAGTACTAGACTTAGAATCAATAGGAAAACCCCCGAGTTCAAATTCCACTGGTGGCTATGTGTGACCATGTATAAGTGACTTTAATCAATTAATCAGAAAGCATCTACTAAGCACCTACTTACGGGCCAAGCTCCATGCAGACACTTGTGATACCAAAACAACAGTGCAATAGTCCTATTCTAGAAGTTTGGATTATAAAAGCAGAAAGAGGAATGCCTTTGTATATTCTATAAAGCAAATACAAAATAATTTCTGAGAGAAGGCACCAGTAACTGGGGAGACAAGGACAAGCCTAATGGAGGAGTTGTAATAAATCTGGAAAAAAGATAGGCTGCTGTTTGTAGTGGCCAGAAACTGGAAAATGAATGGATGCCCATCAATTGGAGAATGGCTGGGTAAATTGTGGTATATGAATGTTATGGAATATTATTGTTCTGTAAGAAATGACCAGCAGGATGAATACAGAGAGGACTGGCGAGACTTACATGAACTGATGCTAAGTGAAATGAGCAGAACCAGGAGATCATTATACACTTCGACAACGATATTGTATGAGGACATATTCTGATGGAAGTGGATTTCTTTGACAAAGAGACCTGAGTTTCAATTGATAAATGACGGACAAAAGCAGCTACACCCAAAGAAAGAACACTGGGAAACGAATGTGAACTGTCTGCATTTTTGTTTTTCTTCCCGGGTTATTTATACCTTCTGAATCCAATTCTCCCTATGCAACAAGAGAACTGTTCGGTTCTGCAAACATATATTGTACCTAGGATATACTGCAACATATCCAACATATAGAGGACTGCTTGCCATCTAGGGGAGGGGGTGGAGGGAGGGAGGGGAAAAAAAAATCGGAACAGAAAAGAGTGTCAATATAAAGTAATTATTAAATAAAAAATTAAAAAAAATGTTAAGAACCATAATGCAATGTATGAGTCAATTTACACATAAATGATCAAGAAATATTTATTAAGTAAAATAAAGTAATTACAATGACAAAAAAAAAAAAAAAAAAAAAAAAAAGATAGGCTGGAACCAGATTGTGAAGGATTTTATTTGCCAACCAAGAATCTATAGTTGATCCTGGAGGCAGTTTCTCAACTCACTTGAGCAGGTGAGTGATTTATACAACCTGTGCTTTGGGGACCACTGACCACTCTGGGGAATGGATTAGACGGTAGGAGAAACTGAAGAACAGGAAATGAATTAGAAGGTAATTGCAATAGTCCAGGGAGCAGTGATGAAGGACTGAACCGGGCCATGTAAATAGAGAAAAGACAGGGAAGAGTCTAAGACTTGTCCACTAATTGGCAATGGAAGGTGAGGGAGAATGAAAAGCTGAGAGTGATTCCTAGGAAAGAGGATAATTGGAAGCATAGTAGTAGCCTCAATAAAAATGAGGAAGATAAAAGAAGGGGGAGGGGAAGGGAGGGAAGATAACGAATTTTGTTTTGGACATCCTGAGTTTGAGATGCTTCTAGAATGTCCAGGTAGAAATGTCTAAGAAGCAGTGGTTGATGTGGGACTAAAATTCAAGGGAGAGACTAGGGATGGATATACAGATGAGTCATCAACATGTAGATGATAATTAAATTCATGAGGCTAATAAGATCACCTCTCTGAGCTTCAGTTTCCTCATCAGTCAAAAGAAGATAATTATACCTGTAGAATTTACCTTACTAGTTGTTATGAGGATTATAAGATAATTTAAGCAAAATGTTTTTCAAACCTCAACATGAAAAGCACAGTTATATCAATCATATCTAGCCCCACAATGTTACAGAATCTGCTCAATGAGATTTAAAATTGCTCAGCACAGCAAAACTATAATAGTGGAGGATCTCAACCTTGCTCTCTCAGAACTAGATAAATCGAACTACAAAATAAATAAGAAGTTAAGGAGGTAAATAGAATACTAGAAAAGTTAGGTATGATAGATCTTTGGAGAAAATTGAATGGAGACAGAAAGGAGTGCACTTTTTTCTTGGCAGATCATGGAACCTATACAAAAACTGACCGTATGTTAGGGCATAAAGATCTCAAAATCAAATGCAGAAAGACAGAAACAGTAAATGCATTTTTTTCAGATCACGATGCAACAAAAATTACATTCAATAAAAGGCCAGGACAAAATAGACCAAAAATTAATTGGAAATTAAATAACCTAATCCTAAAGAATGAATGGGTAAAACAGCAAATCATAGACACAATCAATAATTTCATCCAAGAGAATGACAATAATGAGACAACAATACCAAAATGTGTGGGATGCAGCCAAAACAATAATAAGGGGAAATTGTATATCTCTAGATACTTACTTGCATAAAATAAAGAAAGAAAAGTTCAATGAATTGAGCTTGCAACTAAAAAAAATAGAAAAAAACAAATTAAAAACCTCCAGTTAAATAACATACTTGAAATTCTAAAAGCAAAAGGTGAGATTAATAAAATTATAAGTAAAACCTATTAAATAAAATTGCTCAGAAGAGCCTGGCTTACCTGTCCAGAGGGAAAAATCAAGTAAATAAAGAATGCCTATTTTCCAGGCTATGATATTCATAAAGTATAGACTAAAGAATTGTTCTATTAGCAGTAGTCTTAAACACTGCATTAGGACAATAAACTGGGTATACAATAAAGTAGAAGGAAGAGGTTAGATTGAATAGCTTTTGAGGAAATCTCAATCCTTCTAGGCCTTCAATGGCCCTTCTAGGAGAAACAAAATCACATCTCTTTAGTAATAATATTCTTCCAGGGATGCTATATGGCTACCAAATATGGAATACTACAATCTCCAAAATCAAAATTCCAGCTCACCCAAAGGGTACTGGAGAGAAGCACAGTGGACATAAATAGGCCGCAACATATTACAAATGATGAATTGATTTACAAAATAGCATATGAAATATCTTCCAAGAGATTTAAAACTAGAAGAGAAAGTGGGCTGGTATAACAGAGAACAGACTATGTACTTCATTAGTACCCCACACAATTTCAAAAGAATCATGAAAAATGATGCCAGCAGGTTGGCTGGGCCCCCTAGGGATGATTTATGTGAGCACAGGGACAAGAATCCATCAGGATAAAAAGGCATAGGTGCCATCTACCCATCTGGAGGACATATCCACCTCAGTAAGGTCACGGATTCAATCCACTGAAGCATTAACACTCTCCCTCCATATGTTCTCCAGTGTCTGAAGCTATATAAATGCTGAGTTTTCCCTCCTACCATGTTCCTGTTTAAGCATCTCACATGGGTACTTATTATATATCATGTAACTGTGGAAAGAACACTAGACAGGAGTTCAGAAAAAAAAATAGTCACAGGTTGGCTCCATCACATACAGATTAGGTAAACTACTTAGTAGATATGAGCAAGTCATTTAACCTCTCTACAATCAGTTTCCTCAGAAAATAAAAGTTGAACTATTTAATCAATAAATTCCCTTACAATTCTAAATCCTATAATTCTTAGATAAGTCATAATGTCTCTACAGCTCATTGTCTTCATCTGTAAAATGGGGGAAAAAACTATAAGATGCCTCAAAGTCTTAGTGGGTATTTTTAATACCTGTCTCTCAGGATGGTTGGTTGTAAGGAAGAGATTTTTTAAACCTTAAAACTTATGTAACTATGAGCTATTATTATTGAGATGTAAATTGGTTTCAAAATATAAATCAGAACATCAGATCATTTCCCTGTACATTTTCATTGTTGAATTGGTTTTGTTGTTTTGTGAAGGGTAGATACTGTGAGGGGAAAAAAAGAAGGTACCAGGTGCCTGAAGTTGAATGGAGGGGTAGCGAAAGGGAACACATATAAAAGGCCTGGAAATACTAAAGGAATAAGCCCTCTTAATCCTTAGATTGTAAGCTGCTTGAGAACAGCAGACACCTGTTTCATTTTTGGAATCAAAATTTCATTCGGAAAGAATCTCAGTTGCTGTAAATTCAATTCAAACTTCAACACCAGAAGGTATCCTGATTTAGCTAGAAGATATCTTTGAGAGAAAAAATCCATTTCCTCACTAATCAGTCCATTGGAGGGATATTTTTTTCTTACCTTGAGTCAAAATTTGTTGATTTCCAATTTTCACTCTTTACTACTAATTCTGCTCTCAGGGGTCAAAGACAGCAACATAAATCCTTCCATTTGACAGTTTTTCAAGTATTTACAAACAGATGCCATGCTTTCCCATCTCCTCCCCCTTCTCCCAATCTATTCATTTCTAGACTAAATATTATCTTCATTCAGCCAGTTCTCATATGGCATAACCTAAAGGTTCTTCACCATCCTGTTTCCCTCTTCTAGACTCTCTCCAGCTTATCAGACCCTGTTAAAATATGGTTTCCAGAACTGAACACAATATTTTAAGTGTGTTTTGAGCAGAGTACACTTCTCTGTTTCTGGAAACTATGTTTCTTAACACTGCCCAAGATCAAATTAGCTTCTTTGATTTCTAAATCACATTGATGACACATTAAGATTCTGATCTACCAAAAACCCATGGATTTTTTTTTTCTGCTCTTTTCGAGGGAGAGGGGGAAACCCTACTTTCTAGCCGTCTTTGTCCCATCTTATATTTGTAAAATTACTTTCTAAATCTATGAGACTTTATATTTTTTTCCTATTAGATTTCATTTTATTAGATTTGGCCCAAAGTTCTAGATTATGACAATTTTTAAAATACTGATTCTGGGGGAGCTAGGTGATGCAGTAGATAGAGCACCAGCCCTGAAGTCAAGAGGACCTGAGTTCAAATTTGACCTCAGATACTTAACACTTTGTAGCTGTGTGACCCTGGGCAAGTCACTTAGCCCCAATTGCCTCACCAAAAAAAAAAAAAAAAAACAAAGAAAGAAAGAAAAAATTGTAAATAAATAAATTAAAATAAAATAAAATATTGATTCTGTCATCCTTGTTAGTTATTCCTACCAGCTTTGTACCAACTGTAAATTTCATAAGAATGCCTCCTATGAAAACAAGATCATCCAAAAATCCCTCAAATACTGTATTACAGACCTTCTAAGATATATTGATTCATTAGTAACTACACATTTAGTGCATCAATTCAATCAGTTCCAAATATATCTAGTTATATCACCATCTAGCTCTCATCTCTCCATCTTGCACAAGAATACTTTGCTAAAGTCTAGGTAAATTCTCTCTATAATATGCAGTCTGGTAATCCTATCATAAAAGGAAATAAGGCTAGTTTGTCACAATCTGATATGGACAAACTTATGCTGGGTCTTTGGGATCACCACTTCTTTTTCTACAGATCCATTATCCATCTTTCTGAAGTTGTTCTACAATTTTTTTTAGGAATCAAAATCAACTCAATGGACAGTAGTTTGAAGATTTCATCCTATTTCCCTTTTGTGTGTGTGTGTGTGTGTGTGTGTGTGTGTGTGTGTGTGTGTTTTTAAACAACATTCAGTCCTTTCAGTAAGTGAAGCTGTAGTTTCATCTGGGCCAGATGACTTGAATTCATCAAGGGCAGCTGAGTGTTCTCTTACTATCTCTTTACATATCTTGGGTATCAACTTCCTGCTAGACATTTTTGTTATGTCCTTTTCTAGTCCAGAGGTCATTTGGAAACCAAAGACATACAATACAATTGCTGTTCTCACTGGCAAAGAAACTAGAAGGAAAATAAGGACTGAGAAGCTCTGCCTTGTCTCCATGGTCAGTTATCATCCTCCAATTTACTCTAAGGAGTCATCCTGTCCCTTCTCTGATCCACATCTTTTCTTCAATATAATTTTAAAAGTTGTTTTTGTTTTCCATAGCTTTCCTTGTCAATCTTACCTCATTCAGCACTTTAGTGCTCTGAATGCTACTCTTTCAAAGCCTTTCTTTACTCATCTGGTTATCTGTCCTCACCTCCATTTTCTGTACATCATTGCTTAAAAATTGAAATCTATGGCTAAAATAATAGGAAAAGATAATGACAAATGTTGGAGATGTGGGAAAACTGGGACACTAATACATCGTTGGTGGAACTGTGAACTGATCCAGCCATTCTGGAGAGCAATTTGGAACTATGCTCAAAAAGTTATCAAACTGCGTACCCTTTGATCCAGCAGTGTCTCTACTGGGCTTATACCCCAAAGAGATATTAAAGGAGGGAAAGGGACCTACATGTACAAAAATATTTGTGGCAGCCCTCTTTGTAGTGGTAAAAAACTGGAAACTGAGTGGATGCCCTCAGTGGGAGAATGGCTAAATAAGTTATGGGATATGAATGTTATGGAATATTATTGTTCTGTAAGATATGATCAGCAGGATGATTTCAGAAAGACCTGGAGAGACTTACATGAACTGATGCTGACTGAAGTGAGCAAAACCAAGAGAACATTGTACATGGCAACGACATGATTATACGATGATCAATTCTGGTGGATGTGGCTCTCCTCAACAATAAGATGATTGAGACCAATGATCTTGTGATCAAAAGAGCCATCTACACCCAAAGAAAGGACTGTGAAACTGAGTTTGGTTCACAACATAGCATTCTCACTTTTTTTATTGTTATTTGCTTGAATTTTGTTTTCTTTCTCATTTTTTTTCCTTTTTGATCTAATTTTTCTGGAGCAGCATGATATTTGTAGAAATGTGTATAGAAGAATTGTACATGTTCAACATATATTAGATCACTTGCCGACTGAGAAGAGAGTAGGGGAAAGAGGGAAAAAAATTAGAACACTGGGATTTGTAGGAGTAAATGTCAAAATTTGTCTATGTATATATTTTGAAAATAAAAAGTTTTAATTTAAAAAAAATCTAAATCTATTAATGGATTCTCTGTGTAGCCACAGATCTCCTTGGATGATCCAGCTAGGTTTTCTTCATTGGAATTCTCTCTTTGCGTTTTCAGAATTTCATTTCTATTCCTCCTAGGATGACTTCCCAAGTAGAATTTTTTTTTTGGGGGGCAAGGAAATTGCGATCAAGTGACTTAAGTGTTAAGTGACAAACTCAGATCCTCCTGATCCCAGGGCCAATGCTTTCTTTATCCATTGCACCATTAAGTTGTCCCCTTTCCCCCAGTAGAATTCTTCCTTTGAGACTAATGAAATCTGCTTTTCCCAAAGCTAGAGTTCATGTCCAGATTTTTCTTTTTTTAACCTAAATATTAAAAGACCCCAAAGTTCCCAACATCTTCATCCTAGCAAAAAGTTTCTCCTTATTGGTAAGAATCAAATTCAAAACCATCAGACCATAAGCATTCATTAAGTGCATACCATGGGTCAGAAATTATGTAAAGCAGAGGGAATGCAAAGACAATGCAACCTCCTCCATCTTCAAGGATGTTATATTGAGTGGGGAAAATCAAAATGTACATATATAATATAAATGCAAAAGTAAATGAAAGGTAGTTTCATTGACAAAAGGAAGTGGTGGGAAAGGCAGTAGCTTCTGGAAGGTCAGAAAAGGCCCCATAGAGGAGGTGGTCCTTGAGCAGAGCTTTCTCCATCTTGGTTTCTCTATACTTTAAAGGATGAAATGATCAAGACAAATCAAAATATCATTAGGTATTTTGCTTCTGGCAGAACGAGAGCTCCAAGCTACATCTGCCTAGCTGGAGGCCTCACCACTATTCTGTCATGTCTCTTAGGTACTTTTGTGATCTTTTTTCCCCAAAGTCCTCATCTCATTCTTTCTATCTAGATGGGTATGTTGTTCACTAATCACAATTATTTCTTTCCCTCTCTGTGGATCTTCACCCACATGCTCTCTACCATGAAACTCTCTTTTCATTTCAGAGTTTCTTCACTTGATTATGCCTTTATACAATGCTATATTCTCACTATACTTCACACACACACATACACACCCAAACACACACCTTATCTACTTCAGAATCACAAAACTTTTTCTTATAAATAAGTTTTATACATTATAGCCCCGATCAAGGCTGGGGAGACAAGGACTTTCTTTACTGCAAGATGGAGATTTCCCTAAGAATGAGAATGATTTGGGTTTTGCTTTGTTTTTTCCCATGGGAGGGAAGGTAGGAGTATAATTTAAAAGACCACTAATACCATTTGTATTCCTCCAAGGAATAAGGTAAAACTAAACTTAGCATCAAGGTGGATTCTTAACAAGTTCAAATTGGTAACAGGATGGTGAGAGTGAGAGTAAGAGGAGACACCTGCATTATCTAGGAAAGGTGTTAGACCACCGTTGATAGGACTGACCCCTTATTGAGCTAGGGGGGCCAACAACAGTGACTCATTAAGGTCTGTCTCAAGCATGTTCTGGCCCAGAAATAGGAGTACCACAACTGTTAAGTAGTCCAGAGAACATCCATTTCCTATGCTAATAGAGTACTCCAAATGGCTGAGGGCAGAAAAAGAAGAAACTGCCCAATATCTCCTCTCCATCCAGCACACCTCACCATGGAATTGGGACTGGACAGGAAAACAAAGGTAAGAGTATGGCAGGCTATCCAGGGTGCCAAGAGTGGGGCCACTGTAGAGCCCATACCTTTCAGGGACATGAACCTGATTGGTCCTAGGGCAGGGAAAGTGTTTTTCCTGATTCATCCTCTCAGTAAGGTTTGCTTGGGGGAGTGTGAACAGAAGGCTCTACAAGTAGGTTTAGGAAGAAAGGAAACCAGCCTTTCAAGGGTAAAAGGGGAACCTTTATTTTCCTTCTCAATTTTACTCTCAACTACTAATCAAAATTTTCTCTCAAACTGGAGAAGAGACAGAGTCAATCTTGGAACCAGGGTATATTTGAAAGGCCTGAAAAGGGCTCCTTCCCTGTTCAGCTGCTTGACCTGAATGAAGAGACCAGGGAACAACTTGGTAAGATAAAGATCCTGAAGACCTAACTGGAATAGACGATACCTAATAAACAATCCCAGTCCTAGCATACAAGGCTTTGAACCTTTTTTCAGCATCCTCCTCAAAAGCATTTATATTTGCTATGAAGGGTATCATTTTACTCCTCACCCACCCCAGTACTCCCAGTACTGGGGCACTACTTTTGGATGCCAGGTATTAAGAAACAACCAAAATTAGCACTTAGTTATCAATAATAACTTGTAAGAATAGGAAACTACTCCAAAACCCTTAGAAGGCAGGAGTTGTAGGTGTAGGAGACAATGATTTCCCTAGCATAATTAAGTATCTTTGGGGTCTCTGTTTTCCTCTATGGGGAAGTAAGTGTCTTCTACCCCTTCCCCAGCTTAGAGATTCTTCTAAGTCCATTACCCTGGAAACTATTTTCAGGAAAGAAGGACAAACAGATGGAATAGAAAAGAAGTGAGGGAGGGAGGAAGGAAGCAAGCAAGCAAGGATTATATACTGAATAAGAACAGAGATATTGTGTCCTATTTACTTTAACAGGAACTAAAGGTTAAAAAAAAATTAAATAATGACTATTCAACTAAAATCACAGACTGTCAAAGAAAGGAATTTAGACCATCTAGTCTAACTCTGAACAGAACTGAAAACTGAGGTTCAGAGAAAAGAAATGATTTGTCTAAGATCATAAGCTATTTTTTTTTAATTATACTTTTTTATTGACAGACATACAGCTATTTAGAGGCAGAACACACAAATTAGAACTGGAACTTCCTATTTTCCTAGTCAAAGATTTCAACCAATTTTAGCTCTAGACACTTGGCCAACTTGCACTGGAGATTAACAACAGCTTATGTTTATGTAGCATGTTATGGTTTGAAAATACTTTGTTTATTTCTCATTTGAGCTTAACTATAAACCTATGACATAGGTAGTGCTGGTACTATCAACATCATTTCAAAAATGAGGAAACCCATGATCCCAGAGGTTGTTACTAGCCCAAGGTCATATAGGTAGGCAGGAGTAAAAACAGGACATAAATCTACATCTTCTGGTTCAATATCTTTTTCCTTAATCTGTACCTCATGATACCTAGTCACTCTGACCAGGTCACAATTGGTGGAGAACTGAATTTGGCACAACATATCAATATACATGGCTCAGTTATTTTCTAGTAACAAGATAATATCCATTAAAGAGCAAATTATTAGACTTTGATTTATGTAGACATTTTAATTTTATTACTGATAATCTAGTGAGTGATATTTAACTTAAGTCTCACAAAAAAGTGCATAAAAAATCCAGTCCATTACCCTTGGTCTCTAAAGATTATGGGCAAGTACATTTTTTGCTTTGTTAGAATTCAGATAATACCAGTAAGATTGGAAAATTGCCCATTATTAGGGTAATAGCCATCATTACAATAACTAATTTTGTGGAGACTAAAGCATCTGTGCCAGGACAAAGACTAATCCACTTACCAAAAAAAAAAAAAAGGACATTAGCTGGTTTGGGGAATATATACGCAGTGAAAACAGTTAAGTAAATGTGAACATAATTTAGACAAGATAAAGACATGATTTTTAAAAGAATTTTAAACTGTCTTCAAAGTGTCAGTAAACTGTCATGAAACCAACTGTCTCAAAGGTATCTGCTAATAGAAAATCAATATTACTACTACTCTAGTACCATTCAATTTTTATGATAGTCTCATTTAAGAAAACTACATCTTCATACCTACTTTTTCTAGTAACAAGATAATGTCCATTAAAGATCAAATTATTAGACTTAGATTTATGTAGACATTTTAATCTTATTACTGATAACCTAGTGAGTGATATTTTAGAAAACAAATGTGGATGACTAGAAGGTATTCAAAACCCTCACTGTGTGGCCCCTCCAAACTCATTTCTCTCTGCTTCTCATTATTGTAACCACAGTTAGGTGAAGCTCTTCTCTGTACCATTAACACTCTGATACTTCGTATAGTGCTTGGCACATAAATCACTTAATAACATGTTTATTGACTGAACACAAAGTCTTTACACAAAGTCCTTGCCTAGACTGTCACTTCCCTTCCTAGTAACCTAAATCCTCCTTTTTTCTTCCTTTTTGAGCCAATCTGAAATCCTCCTTCCTCCAGGATGCCTTCCTCAAAGTCTATACCTTACAAAATTATCTAAAGGGTATCCTCACTATCCCTACCACCCTTTTGACCACTTAACTACATAAAGGCTTTTATGCTTCTTTGTATCTCAACACTTACCAGAAATAAATACTTCTCTTCCATTTTTCCAGTATTTGCTTGTTGCATGGATGAGACAGATAAAAAATATTTAAAATGTATATAATTCAAAGATCAAACAGTGTTTGAATGAAGAGATATGAGAAGATAACCCCAACTTACCCCTTGGAGGTACTCAGATGACATATATATACGTACATACATATATATGTATGTATGTATCGTATGTTTTCACACTCTCAATATATCATTGTTATGCTAATTTTTATTTCCTCTTAACACACACACTATTTGTCATATGGAAAAGCTCTAAGAAAGAGGGAAAGGTGAGGATACATGGGATACTATGTGATGTAAGAATCAGAAAACATCCATAAAAAATATTTTGTTAAAAATTCATTTAAGTCAATTTTGTGGGGTATGGGAAAATGTTTCCAATTATGAAATTAATCAACAAGAAAAGGGACAATTTCTCTTTCTCCTCCAAAGTATTAAATAGCTTTCCAATCAGCCCATGGACCTCTTCCTATCTCGTTTTAAATTTCATGAAAATTTTATTTTTCATTCACAAACTGGCTGGTCTGATGCAGATGAATAACTTTTTACCTTTCTTTGTATCCACAACACTTAGTGCAGTGTCCAGCACAAATTAAGCACTTAAAACTGGTTGACTATTTGACTTATTTACTGGCTGATGAAGGCTTTCATTACTATTCTTTATTTACTTATTCTTTCACTCGACTGACTAAAAATCCTATCTATGAAATAAAATACCAAGTCCTTAGTCTTATAATCGTCCTTCCCCAAGTAGAGAAGCTTTGAATTTTCTGAGAGCTGGGCTATGCAGAAGGCTGGGTGCTGAGGATACAAAGGTAAAGAATATCACCATTCGTACCCTCCAGGTGTTTACAATCTATTCACACAGCAATTTCTTTTCCAGGACTCTTTTCCAGTTAGCCAGAAAGGATTACTCTTCATTCTCACTTTGAGCAAAAAGAAGTGGAGAAAGATTTGGCCTTGGAACCAGAAAGAATGACCTATGTCAATCTGTGTCACTCTCTGTGTGACCCTGGGCAAATCACTTAAATTTAGAGGCAGTTGTCTAAGACCATAAATTGTTGAGAAGGTACTGATTTGCATAAAGGAGAGTTTCCTTATCCAGCAGTTCTCTAGATCAATAAAATAGCAAACCCCAGTCCCTATTGCATTTTGAATGCCCTCTTTCAAACTCTGCTTATTCATCAAGGACCAGTTCAAATGTCATCTCCTCCAATGAAATATTCTCTGATGTTAATAGCCAAACATGAGTTCTTTCCTCCTCCAGATGATCTTAATTACTTTGTATCTTGGTTATCTATTTCCTCTCCCATAAGATCTTTGAGTACTAGGACCATATTTATGTAATCTGAAAACTAGAGAACCATGATCATCTACCATCTTGTAATCTATAGAAAAGAAAGTAATCCATTTTCTCAGGGAGCCAATTAGAAATGATGGCACCAATTTAACCTAACCTAAATTAACTAGTCCTCCTTTAGCTTAATTAGAACCTAAATTAATTGTCCCCCCTTTAGCTTAATTCGATCAACAAATATGTACTTAACAGCACAGAACCTAGAACACAAATAAGTTTAAATATGCTTATATATTTATACACACACATTCATATGATTTTGAGTCAAAGAAGTGAATTGGTTTGGGAAATATATATGTGTGTGTGTGTGTGTGTGTGTGTGTGTGTGTGTGTGTGTATACACACACTCACATATGTAGAATTAAAATGCAAGTGGAAAAAACCACAGAAATGTTACACCAAAGCCTGTTAAAAATTGTATGTCCCATATAATATAGACAATTCCTATCCCAGGCACTACTGCAATTAGCCTCAAGTTACTTTCAGCAACCCCCTCCAATCCACAGAAATAGCAAACAGCTTTGCTGCCCTGGGGACACTTGAAGCACATACCCTGACAAACAGCATCACCGTTGCTTTCTGGACATAGGCCAAGCTTCCTCATTCTCAAGGGTTGACCTCATGTTTTTGAAGAGCCTCTAGACGCCAGAGGTCTGATGAATTGCCACTCACCGGTCAGTTCTGTTGCCAGGAGAGGAAATTGCACTGGCTGGGGGGTGTGATGGGGAGAAGGGGTAGCTCCTTGAATGAATCCAGGCCTGATGCAGAGGTAGAAGAACAAAAGTACAAGTTCCTACACTCACCCACTACTCCATAGACCTCCAGGTGGTTGCTTACAATCCAAATGTTTAAGGTTAGCTTAGTAATGCTCCCTTAAAAAAGGAAACAGTGAAACTGTATAGCTTCTGAGATAAATGTTGCCTCTGGATCTAAATCTTTCTGTCCTTTGTCAGTATGAGCAGACTCTCAAAATAACTTAGATAAACTGAAATAGTAGGGTGAGTTTAAATCCAAACTCCAGGATGAGGGAATAAAAACCAGGCCAGGGACAATCTGTGATTCTAATAATCATTCTAAGGTTAAGTCCAGCACTTAAGTGAAAGTTTATGGTGGGCTCCTTATAACTAATGATTATTCATTAAGATGATAATAATAAATACTCATTAAAGTTTATTATTCATTAGATAGACATTTTTGGTTTTCAAACATTAAAAATCATTAAACATAACTAGACTGCCAACAGTATGTAGCCTATATTTTTATTCCCAGTCTGGGTTATGTATTCTTGATTATCCCACTGCCAATCACTTGCTTCGTGATATAATTGCTAAGGCTGCCAGTTTATTAAACCACTTCTCAAGTAACAATCACAGAATCACGGAATACTAGAGGTGCAAAGGCTCTGAAAGTTCAGCTTCCTCAGTTCACAGAAGAGGTGCCATAACTTTCCCAAGATCACCCAATTATTTACTGATAGACCCTACTTGGTTAGTTTCCTGATTCCAGAGCTTCAGGGCTTTTTTTCTCTACCACACACTACTTCCTTTATTAATGCAACTTGTTTGCTTGTTTGTTCAACTTAGCATGGAAACTTTTCAGTCTGAAAAACCTAGGAAATCAAAGTAGAGGGCTTCTGTTTACTCTTTAGAACCACACTACCCTTAGGCTGATGGATCAATCTAGTATACAGGAGATCAGAAATTGGAGCTGGCTTTTTAAAATTTTGTTTTTAAAGTTTTTCCTCGAATGTATTCAGGTTATACAACTGAACAGAATGGAACTTTCTAGGCATAAATAATAATCTTCATACTACTTTAGGAATTCTGATGGAGAAGTCACAGAATTCAGACAATCTCCATCTCTGCACAACACTGCCACAGATTTGGCTTATTTTTTTTTTTTACAGAAATTATTATTTGTTGTTGTCTTTTATTCTGGAAGAGGACCATGACATCAGGGAAGTAATGCCATGACATACAAATGAGGAGAAACTGTGCAAAGTCACCAGCCTCGCTTTCTCCTCCAGAGCCACCTGGATCCAATAGCAAGATATAGATCAGGACGAATGGAGATGGCCTTGAAATGGGGGGAGGGAAAGGGGAAATAACAGAGTGTGAGAATTATTCTCTTTTTAAAAGAAAAAGGGAGCTTTTAAATGCAGTTCAATATAAACTTAAAAATGAAACACGTTGGCAAATGAAATTCTAATTCTTTCAGGCTATCGATATCTTCGTCTTTTTTTTTATTTATTTTAAAGTGTGAGAAAGTAAGGAAGACGATGAAAGATGTCTCCTCAACTCACAACCTAGTTGTCTGAAATACTGTGGAGTATGTCGTAGCCCCGTGGGAGAAAGTACACCGGTCTAGGGGCACAGGTTCGAAGCTTGAGTGAGCCTAGGGCAAATAATTTTCCCTTAATGGGGCTGTTTCTGCAAATGAGAGGGATGGACTAATTCCCCGCAGAATTTGAAGCTTAAACTAACCTAAATTGCTTCGTTTTGCAGACGAGGAGAGGATCAAATGAAAGAAAGGAAGAAATTAAAAAACAGACGTATGCGCCAAAGCAAGGATTTCCGACAGCATAGTATCTAGGGCTTTTTTCCCCAAGCTGCCCAATGTTTGATCCCTCAGGGTCCTTCTATAGACATCATTTGGATTCTGATTCTAGTGCCGGTCCTAGTTACCTGCAGCCACTTTAAGGTTCCGAGGAGTAGCAGAGACGGGGAGGCTCTGGGGAGATTACCCAAGGACCACCAGCAAGCTGCCCGTGGGGCGCTGAGGGACTGGCGGAACCATTTCACCCGGAACAAACCAACAGAGTAATTCCAGAGCTTCCCCCCGCACCCCAGGTTCCCATTTGGTCAGACCGAGATACCTATCAACTCTCCCATTTGCTAAGAATATGACTTTTCCTAATTCCCCTTCCGTGTCCGAGTGAAAACGGAGGCTCATCCTCATCTGGCCTTCCCCCATGCCAGCATGCTAAAAATTGGCAGGTGTGTGTATGTGTCCGCGCGCGCGAGGAAATAGGCCCGTGCTAAGACGCGGACGTGGATCCTGGGCTAGCAGTGGCCAGTGCAAGCAGACTGCCGGAGCCAGCAAAAAGTGAAGGCCTCTTCACCTGCTCCCCAAGCCCCGAGCGCGGCGCTGGGGCGAAGGCGGGATTCGAATCCGCTGCGCCGCCCACCACCCTTTCCCTCCTTCTCCTCCGCATCCCCCCTTCTCCCAAACCCCTCCTTCTCCCATGCATCTGCGGAGACAGAACAGCCCCTTCCACGGCATCTGCCAATCCGCGTCCGGAGCGGCGGCCTTGGCGTGGGGGGAGGTCTGGCTTCCAGCCAATTAGCACCAGCCCCGGGCTGGGCCTCTCCCCCACCCCCACCCGAGCCCCTAGAATGAAACCATCCCCACAGCTGCCCCAGAGCTGGGCGGCTGCGGCTGCACGTGGGGCGTGGAAGCTAGGCGGCGGGAGGAAAGGCGAGGCGACCCTCCCCCCTCCCCAGGCTCGCGGTCCACCTCCTCGCAGCCGCCCTGGAGCCCCAGCTGCAAAAAAGCGAGCGGGAGCAACCCCGGGGGCGCTGGCGAACTTGTTCGGGGCGGGAGAACGCGAAGGGGGCGGGGAAGGGACGACGACGACATCTAGGAGGAGGAGGAGGAGGAAGAAGAAGGGGGATGGTGGGTGGGCGATAAAATCTGCCTAGCCGGCCCCACCCCCTTCTCTGGCTCGGCTTGGCCCCCGGTGCCCCGCTCCGGGGCTGAGAAAGCGGGCTGCGCGGGGAGAAGCGCGCGCGGTCCCCGATGGAGGCTTTCCAGGCTGTAGCCAGCAAGCTGCCGCCGCCGCACCATCACCCCCATCAGCGCCAACACCCCCCGCCCATGGCTTTTTTGCAAAGCGCTCGCTACGTGACTGCGAAGAGCCACCATCCCCACGGAGCCGGTAGCGCCTTCAACTCGTGGAACGACTACCTGGGGCTCGCTACGCTCATCACCAAGGCGGTGGGCGAGGAGAAGGGCTTCGGCGGGGACCCCGCCTCCCCGTCCTCCTCGTCGTCATCGTCCTGCTGCTCGCCCCACGCCGGGGCCGCCGGGGGGATGGTGGTGACCGCGGCGGCGCTGGGGCCGCCCGACGACGACGAGGACGACGACGAGGAGGCAGCCGCGACCCCTTATTTCGGCAGCGCCCTGGATCTGCGGGACCTGGAGCTGTGCGCAGGCCACCCCGCTGACGGCCTGCTGGAGGAGCGCTTCGCCGACTTCAGCCCCTTCTCGGGTGGCGCTGGGCCGGCCGCCGCTGCCGCGGTGCTATTCGATTGCGCCTCGGAGCCCTTGGAGAGGGAGCGGGCTCCGGCGTGGGGGGGGCCCGCCGAGCCCCGGCTGCAGAGCGGGCCCAAGCCGGGGGCCCGGCTGCTTAAGCCCGAGCTGCAGGTCTGCGTGTTCTGCAGGAACAACAAGGAGGCCGTGGCGCTCTACACGACCCACATCCTGAAGGGACCCGACGGGCGCGTCCTGTGCCCGGTGCTACGCAGGTACACGTGCCCCCTGTGCGGGGCCAGCGGGGACAATGCCCACACCATCAAATACTGTCCCCTCTCCAAAATGCAGGCGCACGCCGCCAAACAAATCAAAAATGCCAGGAACGTCTTGGGCAAGAAGATCCGCTGAAGGATTTTGTGTTGGGAATTTTTTGTTGTTCTCTTCGCCCACCTCTTCCTGTTGGCTTCTGAGGAAAGAAACTGGAGAAAGTGGAATGAACAGTTGTTTGCGATTTAAACTTTGGCTGTCTTCGTTTTTGTTTTAAGTCTGGGCGGATTACTTTTATATATGTCTATGTGTATATACACACATTTATATACATATAGATGGGGCGCTGAGTGATAATAGAATGTAAAAGGAAAAACTGGTTTATGTAGAACTTAAGTCTCTAGTTTGTACACACACCTAGAGCTCAGTCGTGTCTGGGTGCTGAATTCCTGACTCAATTATATCACAGCTTAGATGCACTGTATTTGTTTACTGTATACAATTATCTGACTTTAGATGGACATATCGATTATGAAATATTATGTTTAATCTTGGATGTTTTACTTTTATGAATCAAATTATGGAGGCACTTTAAGTCACATAGTATTTTTTAAAAGCCTCTAAACTGGGCTAAAGGAACTGTAGGTTTTATGGTATGTCCACAAAATGAAGACTACTTCATATTGTTTACTAGGAGTACATAGAAATGTTCTCCCAAAGGGACTAAGATAACCTATCCGTGGCAAGTAATGTTTCTTGACATTCCTCTTTCTTGGTTACCTTAATTCAGCTAAAGCAAGAATCTGACAGAAGCAATGTTATGATAATGGTTAACTTTCTTCTATTAATTTGAGTATTGATTGACTTGAGATTGCTTATTTACATTGTAGCTGGAGAGGTAAAGTACACAAACTGAATTGCACTTAAGCTAAAGACAGTTTATTGTTATATATCAGATTGTCTATTGCCAAATTAGAAACTCTTTTTTCCTCTTCCTCTAGAAACTGTGCCAAGTTGCATATCATATTGTGTATACACTTGGAAATGGTGCTGTTTAAAACTTGGTTGTGTGTTTATACAGTAATAGTATATGAATTTATTATTCTTGCTCAGACCTTTCTTCCTTGGACTCTTTTTCATTTCTTGTAACTTTTTCCTTTCCTAGCATCATTATAAATTATGGGGCTGACCTGCCTGTGGAACTTGGGAGGAAGGGAGGAGGTAAACAGGTTTTGTTGGTGGTGGCTATATATGGCTCTGCATCTCTGCCTATCAACAGTCAAGTTGAGACATTAGCCAGTTTCTCAAACATTTTAACAGAGGAAACCTTTGTCTTAAGACAGTCCTGGAAACATTTCAGGACTTGAGGAAGAGGTCACTAGAAGCAAGAAGTGCAGACCTTGCTTTCAACTTGTATCCATCCTCTTTGTGATTCTTGAAGCTGATTTTTACATTAGCACTTTTTAAAGTAACCTTATTAATGTAACGCTGACTTGTAGCAACAGCTTTAGAGAAGAGACAAGGACTACCCTCACACCTGATGAGTATTATCTTTCTTTAAGAGAAGCTAAAAGCACAAAAATAGTTGCCTACCTCAGAAATCAATTTTTCATCTCTTAAAAGCATGGCCATTTAGGCAGGATCATTTCTGATCAGTTCACTTTTCCCAACCTGTGCCTTTGAATGTTAGAAGCTACACTTAGTGTTATGTAAGAATTTACATAAGAGCTACCACTATCAGAAAGACAAGGGGCTTCAGTAAAAAACAATGCAAGAGATGAGCTATTCTAAAAGATAGAAACATTATTTTGTAAACATCATCAATTATTTAAACTAAGGGAAATAAGCACTTTGAGGCTTCTGGTTAAACGAATAGGGTAGAGTAATTGCTTTTTTCAATCAGTGGGGATGTGTGTGTATGTATATGGCTCCTGGTTCCACAGCTACTAATTTACAACAGGCAGAAGTTAAGTTAGAACAATGACGTCGTCAAATTCACTACAGGAATGATTTAGACAATACAGGCTAGTTCCACTAACTTGTCAGATCTTTGTACTGGAATTCTCTATGGTGCTGGGAGTTAGTTTTACACAGTAAATCAAATAAATTTGGCCAGTACAAGTCTCTTCTAAACTATAATTTCCCACATACCCCTTATCTTCTCAACACACACATTCATTCCTTTATTTAAAAAAAAAATTCTTAAAAGCAATAAGCTTTTAAGCTGAGTTGCTTATTTTTCAAAATTTTGCTTTCACACAAATCTGGGGTCTGAATGCAATAGTTGTGATAATAGTTTCTAAAAACCATGGGTTTAAAAAATAGTAAAGGCTCAGATAAAGTAAAATTTTTCACTTTAGCCCGTGGGATTGGTTAAACTTTTACTAGGAATGCAATCAGTTTTGTTAGCATTTGTTTTTGTTAAAAATTCTTGTCAGACCCTAAGTAAATAAGATTCTAATCTCTCCCCCCCCCCCCTTCCTCCCCAGTCAAGCTTTATCTTAAAAGCCTTATCTATAACTAAAGCTGGTAATGACTCAAAATAAATCTTTTAAATAGGGAGTTTGATAACTTTTAAAGTTCATTTCTGGGTGCTTGAAAGTTTCAGTTGCACTGCTAGGGAGGTTGGAAAACAGCGATCTACAGAATTTACTGTGGTTTTAATTGTGGTTACATGAATGCCAAATTGTTAATTAAGACCATGCTTCTAAGAGGTACTTTCTCAAAGATAATTTTTTTTCTACCTGTTAAAAATTCCCTCAGTGTTCCACAAAAGAATACTGATACTTCCTACAATAATGTCTTATTTTTTCCCCATGACATAGTACAGTCTTCTTCCTGACATAATTGGAGACAGGAATAAAGTTACTAGTTTCACAAAATACTTGACTATAAAATATTATAGTGGGAAAAGACCTTAGATTTTAATTCAGTCAATTCATTTTTATAGCTTATAAAAACTGAGGTCCATAGAACCTATGTAAGGTTTTGTCTTTTCAAGACATCACTTAACTGATTAATGGTAGATGCTAAGACTCCCACCAAGTTTACACTATGCCTGGCTGCTTCATAGGCAAGACACACTATTCACAGGAAAGTAATTTTGATTAATTAGCAAATTTACTCAAATAAACCATGTATAACAATTTTGCAACAGCTTTCTAAAGACAAAACATTGGAATTTTAAATTCTGCTATTAATCTATTGAAGGGCAATCAATTAAGACTGGAAGGGAGATTGTTAGCAAATTGACCAATTATTTTTAAAAATCCTCATTTCTATAAAGTAAAGCCTCTGAAATTGCAACTATGACACTTGTTGAGGTGGAGTATCAAGTTCAATACTGAACTTGCCTAGAGACTGATTAGGATTGGCACAAAATCTGATAATTATTAAGTAACCAAGAGAAAGCCACACCCCTATATTCTTAGTAGATGGGAATACCTACAGTATCTAATTAGTTGAGCTTGCAATAATAAGTGTATTAGAAAGGATGTATACTTTTTAACTACTAAAGCTCCTTGCTAAATAAGTACAAACTTTTAAAAAAGATCCTGTCACATCCAGAACAATTGTGAAACCTCCATGATTTTAAAAGAAATTGTGAGGCTCCAAAGGAATAAGAAAAGCTATAAAACCTTATGGGTAACTCTAAGGTTCTCCCACAGAGCATCTTTTTCTCTTAAAAAATTGAAATACTTCTAGGTAAGGCACTACTAGCCTTAACCAGGTTAATTAAACTAAAAGTAATCTGGTCAAACCAATATGAAGGAATATGCTTTTTTTTAAAATTTCTCTTTTACCAAGAAGAGACACTGCACTACTAAGAAGGTATAGACTTTTCTTTCCCTCTCAGATCCTAACTTCAAGTGACACTAAGTACTATTTTAGTTATATGGCTACTCCAAGAATGATTTTGTAAGGCAGCATCAAGAATTTTACCACCATTTACAATTATTTTCATGTGAAATGATTTCAAATTTTTTTTAAATAAAAAAATTTGTTAATATGACCTGTTTATAAATTCAGGGACTGTGTGTAATCACATGGTTTGATTCAAGCTATTTTAACCCAAGCTAATTAAACAAGAATAAACAAAATTTAAAGAGCTTTTAAAAGAATTAAAGGATAAAATTTTGATGGTACTAATCCAAATACAAAAGAATAGGTTTTAAATATGTCGTGGAGCTTTCAATACAGAAACTGAAACAGCATTCAGTAAAGAATCTACATGTTAAATAATTAAATATGAGAGCAACCAGTTTTAAAGTGGATTTTTCCATCACGGACTAAAACAAAATGTATAAATTTAACTGCTTTCACTTTCCTGTTTCTAAAGTGGCAACACTCCCTCTTCTGGTTTTATGTCTACATGACAGGTCTTTGAAAAAAATGTCTGTTCAATAAGATAGAAAATCTAAAATGATCTTTCATAGGGATGTTTTTAATTTTCCCTGAAAACATTTGAGGCAAAAGAAACCTGCAGCTGGCACTCTATGGCACAAGTCATAGAGATCATAAAATTGAAAACTAAGTAACTTTCCATATAGTTATGAAGAAAGAGAAAAATGACAAATTTCTTTAGATTTTCTTTGTAATTTTGGTTCATTTTCTACAATTCTGAAATTTGAAATAATGAAAAATAGCAAGTGATACTGAATTGAAAAGATTGAGAAAATTCTTGAAACCAAGAGAGGAAAAGGGGACTGAAGAAGCATCATAAATTAATCATAAGACCTACCACTCTTTGGTGTAAAGTACAATAATAGAGTAAAATCAAGACAAACAAATTCTGTAAGTATTTTATTTATCATTGAAGAAAAAACACAGCAGCAAGTACTGTGTTGGCTTCAATAAGACCAAAGAGTTAATAATTAACATGGCTACTACACTTCAAAATTGAAGTCAACACAGTCATTACTACAAAGTACTTGCTGAAAGAATCTATCCTGAAGACAAAGGAAATTAGGAAAAGAATTTAAACAATTCCTCCAAAACCACACATTTATAAATATTGTCATATTTAAAATGCTTGAAAGGCATGAATTCTCCATTAATGGAAAAGCAGTTTGCTATTGGCAACAGAAAAAACTCAGCACTAGATTCACCCAATGCTTTCCATTTAAAAGCTGTATTTTTCTGGTTTCACACATCAGCAGTAGTCATATTTCATTAGAACAATGACTTCAAATTGTTCCACATCTACCAGCATTCAAGTAAAACCTACAGACAATTCCACTGTATCCAATGTTCATGTTTACTGCACTTAATGTGAACCTAAAACCTTTTTTTAAATTCAGATAATAAATACCTCAAAAAGCCGTGCTTCAAAATACCTAAAAAGGTATATTTCAACAATAGCTTTAGTATAAATGAAAATTGCTTCAGTTGTTTTTTCGATACCACTGCTTTAAAGATACTCAAATACATTTTTCTATGACAGAATCTTACCTCATTCCAAAATAAGACTAGATATTTTGAAATTGAAAAGAAAAGAGATCAGTTTTATACTGAGATATATGTGCTACAATACCTGAAGGATTCACATTTTAAATTTTGTGGGTTTTTAAAAATTTTTTTGTAAACAAATGATCAGTGAAATAATGCAACACTTTAAATTTCAGAAAATGGCATTCAGTTTTCCAACTTCCTGCTGCAGATACAATGCATGATCAATCTATATAGGATTAATACAAGTTCATGCTTTTCATGTTATGGTGAAACAACATTAGTTAAAGAAATCCAATTTAGAATGGTTTAAGCACAAATATAATAATCCTTGAATGTGACCAAACCTATGATAAAACACCAGTTTAGACTGTGTATCTCTTGAGATTTAACGTCGTACAGTGGTCCATCCATCTTCATCAGTCTCATTTTTGGTTCGACGAAGAGATTCTCGAGTTTCTCGATCTTTTTCTGTTCTCCATGAACCCCTGCTCTCCTTTTCACCTTCTCTTTCTCGGTCTCTGGAAAGAGGAGGAGGAATTCGACGAGGAGTCTCACGCTCTTCAGCCCGTTCATCTTTCCTTTCCTCAGTGCGTCTCCAGGAGCTTGCTAAAATAACACAAGAAAAATGGTTGGTAAGTTTGCTTGGTATTCAGGACTCTTTAAAAAAACCGGGAAAACTTCAAATTCCTTAGAACACACAAAAACAGGTGTTCCCATCTAATGAATAGAAGATAATATAGTAGCTATTTATTCTGTACAAAAAAACTGAAGGGTTCTTTATCACTAAACGTACATTCCTAAAGCTTTTGAATCAATTTTTATCCAATGAAACCATTGAGATAACATTTTACCTGATCATGCAACCTGGCAAAATAAGTACTTTATTGTCCCCAGAGAGGAGGATTTAATAGGAAAAGGTAGAACTCCATTTTTCTTATCAACCTAAAATGTCTTTGTTGCAAGCACTATATTGGTAAACTGCTTCTCAGTACATTTTTATTAAGCAACCAATTACTAAATAAAACCAAGTTTCATTACAGTTGAGGTACTGTTTTTGTGTTACAGACCCCTCCTCTCTGGTCTGGTGAAGTCTACAGATCTCATTTCAGAATGTAATTATTGAAGGAAATACTAAATTTCAGTTAAACATATTTAACATGAATTGTTCTACCTGCCATCTGGGGGAGAGGGTGGGAGGAAGGAGGGGAAAAATTGGAACAAAAGGTTTTGCAATTGTCAATGCTGAAAAATTACCCATGCATATATCTTGTAAATAAAAAGCTATAATAAAAGAAAATTTTTTTCAGTTAAAGATTAATGTAAATAAATACAATTCTATTTCCTCATTCAAGTTCACAGACCCAACATAAAAGATCCTCTGTCTCAAATATTTTAGGATTTTGTAATGTCCTTACTTTCTTCCCGCTCACTCCTTAAGGGCCCTCTTCTGTCTCTATCATCTCGTCGATCTCTCAAGTCTCTTCCTCCTCTCTCATCTCTGTCCCGACCACGACGATCATCTCTATCCCATTCATCACGGCGATTTGAATCTCTCCAACTTGAAGCTTCCTCAGCTGGTCTTCTCCACCCAGTCTCATCTCTGTTGACATTTAAAAATTAAAATTTAACTAATTTGGCTTTGAACTTCTTTGGAAATATTAGCTAAAAAAAAATTTTTTTTTAAGCCAGTTTTTTACTCACATTTAAAATAACTGACATTATGTCTTAATTTTTAGTCACTAATCTGGCAAAAGTACATTATGGAAACAAAATGGCCCAGATAACAGTATCTGGAAATAACTATATTAAAACTATACCCACTAACAGAAAAAAAAATTAAGCTTCCATCTTCTTGTATATATTAACAAGAATTCAGTACCTAAAAAAGTGCTCCCTTCTCCCCAAATGTGATAGAATTTTAAATAGAGCAATCCACCCCTTTACAACAGTACAGTCAGTCAAACCTAGATCGCCTGAAACGATCTTCACGATCGCCATCTCTCTCTCTTTCATGTTCTTTATCATTTTCTTCACGGTCTTGATCTCTATCTCTTTCTTTGTCTCGATCCCATTCACGGTCTTCTGAGGGCCTGGAATCTCGAGGTGGAGCCCAGCTTTCCTCTCGTGCTTTCTCTCTCTCTCTCCAGCCACCTATTTAAAAAAATAAATAAACAAAGTGTATTTCTAATAGTGTATGATACAAGTGGCATGTAATTGTTAATTTTGGCAAATGCTAATTGATCAGTACTCCGGACACTAAATTCAGAATGCTTAGCTATGACAAAAAATATAAAGTAAAGAAGTTTCCCAAACTATGAACTTATTCACTGGCTCTATTTTTAAAATTATTATTATTATTCACATTATCAGAGTAACTACTATTGGGAAATTTTAAGCTCTTTTTATACTTCATATTGTTTTATAAAATAGAAGATTCTTATTTAATAAGCACGATCCTACTCCCAAATAAGAACTCACTCCCAAATTGGGAACATGTGACATATGTCTCATTCTTCTACCTCTAAGTTAAAAAGTTTTCATGAAAAGATATGAAAACAGAATACAATCCCATGAATGATAAGCCAATCAAGCAGCTCACATCTTTTTCCAACATTTTTAGTAATTTTTCAATTAGAATTTCTTCAACATATTCCTGCCCAACCTTATAATGAATTTCCCCCCTCATAATTAGGGATTCTAACTTCCTCATATAGAACTCCTTTGTCTTTTGATTACAGGTTTATAAAATTTAATTCAACAAACCTAACAATTCACTTGGGAGCATTCGTATCAGCATTTATAGCATCTATCCAATCAAAACTCAAAATTTTATTTTCTAAGTAAACTAGTTTTTAACTTCCTGAGTTTGAAAGTCTTGTTTTATTTAAAATGTTACACTTATCTGTGTAACAAGGGGCAAATCACTTAAGAGGGTGTTAAAATCAGATGACCTCTTAGGGTCTCTTCCAACTCTAAAAATCTATGATTCCATCTTAATTTATTTAACATGTGAACTTTCTCTCTTGGTATAAATACTTTGAAGATAGAAAATATCTAATGAGCATTTAACATAAAGCATAATTTAGATGGGTATGTATGTGTATATAAAAGCAGGGATAAGGATTTTTTAAATGACCATTTTTAACTATTTAAATCATGACTAGCAGAACAAGTAATGAAATCCAGATAATCTCCACATCTTTTATAAACTAACTTCCCCCTCACACTGAGTAGATCAGAAGCAACCAAACCAAAAAAATCTGAATTTTACCTGGTTTGCCAACTGGTCTCCAAAGACCGGGTCTTGAATCTTCACCACGCCTGGGAATTCGGTCATCTTCACCACGTCTAGAGAGTCTATCATCATCCATATTACGCCAAGTTCCCCTATCATCATCTCCACGCCTGGAAATTCTATCATCATCTGCATTTCTCCGAGGTCCTCTATCATCATCCATGCCACGCCTTGGACCCCGATCGTCATCCATGCCACGCCTTGGACCCCTATCGTCATCCATGCCACGTCTAGGACCCCTATCGTCATCCATGCCACGTCTAGGACCCCTATCATCATCTGCGTTGCGCCAAGATGACTTTTCCTCATCAACACCACGCCTAGGTCCTCTATCATCCTCAATTCCACGCCTGGGACCCCTGTCATCATCAGCTGTTCGCCAACTTCCTCTATCATCATCTAGTCCTCGCCTAGGCGGTCTATCATCATCTGCAGAACGCCACGTTCCCCTGTCTTCATCCAAACCCCGTCTGGGAGGTCGATCATCTTCTGTATTACGCCAAACCCTGTCATCATCAGCCCCACGACGAGGGAATCTGTCATCATCAGCACCACGTCGAAGGGGCCTATCATCATCTATACCACGTCGTGGAATGCGGTCTTCATCTGTTCTTAAAGAATCTCTCTCTTCATCATCTGCTGCACGTCTTGGTCGGTCCTCATCTCTTCGAAGAGACCTCTCCTCATCACGACCTTCTCCCCGGCGCCATTCCCTGTGAAATTACAAATTAAAATTCTTCAGAATTAAACAAAACACTGCTTCAAGTTCATCTGCATAGGATCATTCCAGAATGCAAGTTAAGCTTCACTTGTTTTAAAATAATTTTCTGAATCCAAGTTTCAATTTGGAACTATAACGTCCGAGTAAGATACTAGCGAATTAAGTCTGTTATTTATAAAAACAAAATGAAGACAGCAACTTTAAATCCTCTGGTCAACTAGTAGCTAGATGGCTCAGTGAATAGAGCTCTTGGCTTTGGAATGAGGAAGACTTGACTTCAAATTAGATGATTATTAGCTGTATGATCCAGGACAAATAAATCACTTATCCCTGTTTGTCTCAGTTCCTCATTAAGTAAAATGAGCTGAAGAAGGAAATGATAAATAAACCACCACAGTATTTTTGCCAAAAAAAAAAAAAAAAAAAAAAAAAAAGGGGTGATGGAGAACAGGGACATGATCGAAACAACTTTGATCAATAACCTAGTTTGCTTTGTATAAAATTTGTATAGAAGCACCTTTTAACCTTTAAGGAAGTATTTAAAAAAAAAGGGGGGGGGGGAGGGGTAGAGGATCAAACTATTAATTCTACCAGGTTTACAATATACCTATGTTATTACTCATTGATTATAGGAAGAAAAAAAAAACCTCAGAATTAATAAGTTAGAAACTAGGAAGGTGACAGCAAACACTGGAGTGCATTGCCAATATTAAGAGATCACTATATGCATACTTCACCATTTGGCATCTAAAAAAAAAATCATGTCATTATTTTCAAATACTACTACCAAAAACAACAAAAAAAAGCTAGTGAATACTCAATTCAATTTCCCTCAAGAATACTTACTTTTCTGGTGGTCGTCTCCATTCTGATTCTACTTCAGGACCTCTTCTCCAAGTGCTCTCAGAATCTCTATCACCCCAACGAGTATCCTATGCCAATCAAAGTAAAATATCAGAAACACATACGCAAGTCTTTTTTAATTTGTCTATGTGATAAACAATTAGTTTAATAAAAGTATTTAACAATTCTCAAACCACATGGTTTCCTTTATGTTTCTTTCTAAATTTTAGAAATTAAAAAAAAATACTTTTAAAAATTAAAGCACCTCTAAAATGAGTAACGTATTTTCTTTTAAATTTTTGTCCAATTTTCAAGGTACAGAATTTCAGTCAGTGAACTAGCATTTAAGCACTAGAGAATACAATGAAAGACAAAACAGTCCCTGCCTTCACATTGTAAAGTAAAAAAAGTAAAACAAGATATATCAAGAATATATTGCATGTGGGCTTAGGCAGAAGGCAGTAAGATTAAGAAAGACTGGAAAAGGTTTTTTGCAGAAGGTAGAAATTTAGATAAGTCTTCAAGGAAGCTAGAAAGTAGAGGTGAAGAGGAAAATCATTCTAAGTATAGAGGACAGCTAGTAAAAGCAAGGTCACTGTCACTGTATCCTAGAGTTCACAGGGAGGACAAAGATATGTAGGAGAGGGATAGATTATGAAATCCTTAAAAAAAAAAAAAAAAAATTATGAAATCCTTTTTTTTTCTAGTTAAGTTTCTGTTGATGTCTTTTGTTTGATGACACTGGTTTTCCCTCAGTTATCTTTCTTCCTCTTACACAATCATGCAATATGTAACACAATACCTTTTTTTGGTTATATTTTAAGTTCCAAACTTTATCCTTCTTTCCCTCCCTCCCCATCCTGAACTAAAGAAAGCCACTATTTATAAATATAGAATGAAAGGATTTTGAACAAAGAAAAGAAGGAGAGGGAAGAGAAAGAGTCAGTTTAAAAAGTCCAAAATGTACAAAATACAGCACCTGTAGACTGGCCATCTCCACAAAAGAAGTTGGTGTAAAGGACATCAAGAACCAAATAGAGATTTGAAAGCCATAAGAAACCAATAGAACTTATCAAAATAAGGGGGTGAGATAGTGAAAGTTTCAGTTTAAGAAGAACACTTTGGCAGAAGAATGGATTGGAAAAAGGGAGACCCACCATACAGTCCCTGCATTGGTAGAGGGATGAGAACTGTACCAGGATATAAGCGATAAAGGGGTGTAAGACAGCAAATGTATGGTGAGTGATGAGTTAAGTATGCCATAAGGTTTTGAGCCTGGGTGACAAAAAGGAGGGTGGGACCTTCAACAGAAACTTAAAGTTAAGAGAGATAAGAGAGTTTGAGGGAAAGATGATGTGATCAGTTTGAACACAGCTAGGTAGTCTAAAAATGTCTAAACCAAGCAGTTGGAGATATGACTTTGAAAGACAGTAGTAAGGTCACATAATTGTGACAATCATCCGCAAAAAAGATGGTAACAAATTACAGGAGCTGATGACATCAACAAATGAGAACCCATAATAAGGAGGTATGAAACAAAGATTCAGCAAAGGAAACAGGAGTACTGTCACAAAAACTTAGAAGAGAATAAAAGGCTAAGTGGCAGCCTGAAAAGGCTGCAGAAGAGATGATGAGAATTAAGAAAAAGCCATTGGATTTGGCAAGTAAGAGATAACTTGGAAAGTAGTTTCAATTGAACAATGAAGGTTTGTTGAAAGTTCAGAGTGAGGAAAAAGTAGGAGAGAATTTCATCATTCTCAAGAAGTTTAGTCACAAAAGGGAAGAGATACACAGCAATAGCTAATGGGGCAGAGCAAGCAAAGGTTTGAGAATAGGGGAGACACAGAAAAATGCGCGGGCAGGAGGCAAGGAGCCAGTAGACAGTACACCATTAAAGATTAGTTGAAAGAGGGTGGAGATGGAATGAGATCATTTGTGCATGTAGAATGGAGCTTGCCTTTGCAAGGAAAAGGGTCACAAATTAAACGGACACCCTTTTCACAAACTCTAGGAAAACACTCCTATTGTGAATGACTTCTATAGACTAATGTAGTTAAATGAGTTTAAAGTTCACTTTTACCCCAAGACAAACATACATGTATCAGTTAATATATCATCAATTGACAAGCCAAAGCTATATTTTTCATCCACTTACTAAATATGTCTTTCAGGGAATGCTTGACTTCTGTGATGAAACCAGCACATACATTTCTGAAGAATACTGAGATGAGGGGAGGCGGGGGGAAGAACAGTGGTTATTTTCATGCTAACCTTTCTGGAAAGTGAATCATCAGCTATCCTCCTCTCTTCTTCTCGACGACGTTCTCTTTCTTCAATTTCCATCTCTCTCTGGCGTTTTTTCCTTTCAACTTCTTCTAATTTCTTGACATGCTCCTGATATTCTCGTTGTTCTTCCTCACGTTTTTCACGTTCAGCACGCTCCCTCTCTTCACGCTCTGCAACAATTTGTGAAATTTTAACTTGTTTGAAATGTCATCTTTCCATATTTTTCCTATGGCTTTCTATTTCTGACACAATTTTGCTGCATAATTCTATTGCAAACTGCCCAATTTAAGTGCCATGGATGCCACAATTCTCATAGAACATAAGATCTTAATAGACATATAAAAGGGAGGGGAGCAAAGGGGTGAGGGGAGAAGCTACATTTGCCTTTTAATACTTAAATTAAGACAACAATTTGAATACCCCCCAAAATAAAACATCCTCTCCACATTAAGGAGCCAGACTTTATTTGCAACCCAGGTTCCTCATTTTATGAATGAAATAACTGAGACTCAAGAGATGATGCGCTTATGATCAGTTTGCAAGAAAAAGTTTTAGACAATTAAATGCTTTTTGATGTGCTTTCAATTAGATTCCTTCTCAGTATCTAGCTCAACCTTACTCCCCCTACCTTTGAGCATCTGCTCTTCAGCCAGGCGTTGCTCCTCCTCTTCCTTTTCACGGTAGTAAGTCACACGGCGCTCCTCCTTGCGCTGTTTCTTCCGTTCTTCCAAGCGATTACGTCTTTCTTCAGCCAGTCTTTCTTCAAACTGTTTAAGTTTTTCCTACAATGTATGAAAAAAACGAAAACCTTTTTAAAAGAACCTGAACAATAAGAATGTGCTATAAACCAGCCCTTGCCATTTGCTGTGCAGAACTATATTTGCAATTAAGTATCCTTTTTACCTTTCTTCTTTCACTTACAAATGTCTATTTATAAATAATATGAAAAAACATATATGTATATAAATGCTAAGTTCTATTAATGAACAGAATTGTTGGCAATACCACTAACTTTCAACAGCTTAAGCTCCTACTCCCCTCCTCCCCCCATTAATAGTTAGCAGGAATATAGATAGTAATGGATCCATTATTTCATTGACTTAACTCAGAAGAAATCACATACTGAACGGATACTGTCAGGAAGAATACCCTAAAGCAGGGGTCCTCAAACTACGGCCCACAGGCCAGATGCAGCACCTGAGGACAATTATTCCCCTCACCCAGGACTATGAAGTTTCTTTATTTAAAGGCCCACAAAACAAAGGTTTTGTTTTTACTATAGTCCAGCCCTCCAACAGTCTGAGGGACAGTGCACTGGCCCCCTATTTAAAAAGTTTGAGGACCCCTGCCCTAAAGAGTCCTACTGAAAAAAGATTCTTTAATCATGTACACATCCTTAAAATACTTCAATATCATGCTGCTAATTCCAACAAGGTGAAGATCACTACCAGGTTCCTTAATGGTCTCTTCAATGATCAAAGAGATCAACTCAACAACTGACATACAGTATGTTAAATTCCTTTTGTTCAAATAATGAATTGATGGGAAGGAAATCTGCTAATCCTGCATTATATATTATAGAAACACTGCAGCTAGTTTTCAGAACTGCAGAGTAAGACAAACTACATTTGGAAAACACACGTGGCATTATTAATGATATCAAACTACTTCCTGACCACTTTCCATCACCAAGATTTTGATAATGACTTTAACTGACCCAAAGATTAACAATGAATTATGGAAGGCCTAAGTTAACTGCTCCACATTACTAATGATACCATGGTTCACAAAAACTGGCATGATGAAGACAATATAGGAAAAGAATAACCTGGAAAAAAAATAGGTTGGTGATCATTTAACGATAAAAATGGTTAGTTAACCACAAGTGTTGAACTGGTACCCCCAAAATGTTCAAGAAATCCAGAAAATAGCCTCCAGGGGCAAAACTTCCTATGGATAATTTATAAGAAATGAGATAGGTATATGAGAAGATGACATGGAGAGAAGATATGGAATAGCAGATGGTTGGCAATCTGGACCAGTGTGAGGAGTACACATGTGAATGAAATCACGAGTCTACTGATATACTGCAGAAGGTATAAGGGGTTCTTCAATGAAAAGAACATTAAGTTAGTTACCTCATAAACAGATTGTCTTGCTGCCTTGAGTCTCTCTACAAATAAATCTCTATCTTCCAGCATTCTTGACATTCGATTCTTATGTTCAAGGGCTTTTTCACGTTCCAGTTGCATAGTAGTAATCTGTAAAATATATATCCACTGTTAGTTCCAAAAAAACCCCAAACAAAAAAAACCCTCATTCTAATTTTAGTATTAAAACATAAATGCATTCTAAATTGATTCTTTAAAAACCAGAAGTCGTAACTACTGTTAACAACTAAACACATATAAATCTAGCTCCACCATATAGGAGTGTTAATATAATTTTCCTCTTGACCCATTAGAATTTTAATTGTAACCTAGCAATAGTATTAGATATTTTTCTCAAATACAAGGTTTGTAAAACTGCAAAATAAGAGAACCACCAGTTTTTCCAACAACAGTGTTTCCAATTAGCTAATTTTTGTAGTACTACCAAGAATAAAGGAGCTTATTTTTCAATCCTCCTGATCCCCACAATTTTATTAGGATAAGATCATTAAAACTAAATCCTACATTACTTATTTTTCTGCAAAATTGGAGAACAGCAAACAAATGATGCCTAAGACCACCTCTGAGACTATCAGAAGGCTTAGAGAATTATACCTGAAGAATATCCATGTATTGACCATTTCTAAATGGCTAACAACTGGCAATTAAGAATTCTGAGGTGTACTGGCTTTTCCTCTTTAAAAAAGCTCCCAAAGGTCAAAAAGATAGAAAACGGTATTTCAACAACAGAAGAAACAAAGTATAATGGAATGTGAAGAATCAAATATCTGTTAAGTATCAAAGTGGCTCAATCTAGAGCAAGAGTTCTTAACCTGGATCCACAAACTTGCTTTGTTGTTTGCTAATTCTAAAGTAAAGATTACTACTAGACCCCTTAATGAAATAGATAGCTAACCAAAGAAATCAACCCAACAATCCATATACAGGATGAAAAATTTCTACTGTTCAAATAATGAATTAGATTTGTTGCCTTTCAAAATATCCTGCATTTCAAAATAATAGAGCATTATTTTGAAAACGAGTCCAGGATCATGGGTTTCACCAGGTTGACATAAAAAAGAAGTCCATAACAAGAAAAAATAAGACTTCAAGCTTTAGAGAAGCAGGTAAAGCATCCTAGGGACCAGAATAGCAAAACCAGATGTCACCCGTGTTTCCAAGTTCAACTTAAGATCTCAGCCTACAACAGAAAGGGTGACCAAGATCTTTAAATATAAATGTTTCTGAGTATCTTTGGAACATTTCTGTAACACACTCCAAACAATTATAAAGAAATGCAACTATCTTGGAGTTGTCAATTCTGAAACCTTGGCCCTTAACATTGTAATTACTTAAGAGTAGAAAACATATTATTAGTGTAAAAAGCTTACTCTTTCTTCTTCCTGTTGTTCCCAAAGGTCCATATCTTTAACTCTCTGTTCTTCATAGGCACTCTTTATAAGAGGTATTTCTTCTAATCGCTTTGCTCTTTCAAAGTAGTCAATCTAAATAAAATAAGAATTGCTATAGAACATATGAAATAAATACTTCAAAGTTGGCACATTAATGTTAACCACCCCTCCTATTCTGCCACCTTCTTCTCCTGGTTTTTCAGGCGTTCCTGAAGTTCTTTCTTTTCTTTCTCTAGTTGTTCAACCTGCTTGGCCATAATAAAATCTGGATCCAATTCTTCAAGGTCCTAATAGAAATAAATATAAATGAATTAATTATCTAAGAAATGTATAAAGAAAACAATTATACTGTTTGCAAAGGTGTGTTTTTGCAATAAGTTTCACTTTTTTCTTTTCTTTTTTCTTTTTTTTTACAACAAATATATTTTGATAACTATTTCTACTCCTTTTAAACTAGGAAAACATGGGGACAGTGAGGTGGTGCAATGGACAGAGCACCAGCCCTTAAGTCAGGAGGACCCAAGTTCAAATATGGTTTCAGACACTTAACACTTCCTAGCTGTGTGATCCTGGGCAAGTCACTTAACCCTGCCTCAGCAAAAATAAATAAAAATAAAAATAAATTAGGAAAGCATTTTTAAATTGAAAAAAAAAAAAGAAAAAATTAGTTATTACTGAATTTTCTCGAAAAAAGAACTACAAGTTTGATTTATAAGACACACACCTCAATATCGATATCTTTGAAAGCTTTGGCACCAAGTTCTGTTTTCTTAATTTGCTCAAGTCGCTCACGGACAGTCTTCTTTTTGATTTGTTCATGCTCCTGTAAGATGCGTTCTTTCTCCCTTTCCTTGGCTTCCTGGCGGAGTCGTTCTTCCTCAGCTTTTCGTACTTTCTGCAGTTCTGCTTCCCGCTGCTCCAACTCTTCTTTTTCACGCTGAATATTCAAACTCTCAAGACGCTCTTTTCTCTCCTCAATTGTCTGCCTGCGAGCCAAGATGCGTTGATGCTCTTTTCTCGAATTTTTAAGATAAGCAGTGACAGCCAACTGATGCTGTTCTTCCTTTTCTTGCTATTATAAAAGAAAAAAGAGAGAACTGCAAATAATACAATTAATAGAAATTTGTGTGGTTCCTAAGGCTTGTAAAGAGCTTTCCATATATGCATTTGATCTTAACTTGGTAAACCAGGTTCACAATACCATTTTATAAAGGTCAAATGATTTGCCAAGGGTCACAATTTTACTGTTTTAAGGTAAAATCCAAGTCACTACAATATCTCAAGATTTTGAAAGGATTTTCAGAATGGCAAAGCTTTCTAATATTTTTTATTAAAATCTAGCTTGTACATAATTTTTCATGAGGAATTTCTAAGATGGTTGCCTTCCAAGCAGGCAGACAACTCAGCTCCCCCTATTTACTATAGCTAAAGTGTTAAGGGATACCAGATGGAATAATGATCCTGAAATCTCAGTATAATTTCTTCCACTCCTGAAACTTTGAAGAGTTCCACCGGAATTCTGGGTTACCAGCCAAGCCCACACCTATGCATGGCAGCACCCTATCATTATCAGACACACCTAGAACATGCTAAAACTCTGTATTTGGAAGATACAAGTATGGAAAGCTCCCCCAAAAAAGCTCTAGCACATGGATCCTGTAAGCCCTGGAGAGTTGCAACACAGCAGGCAGTGATCAGAGAAGTGTGGCAACATTAAACAAACCTAAAGGCTTCCAGGCTCAGGAATTCTCAGGACCCAAGTACTCTGACCTGAGATACCAGTGAGCATCCCAAATTTCAAAGACCCAGGAATAAGAACAGAGAATTAAAATCCTTGGGAATATGATGGTCTAATATTGCCAAGAGAAACAAAGTAAAAATGGATTTCCCATAAAGACTACAATAATAGTTAGAAAAAATGAAGAGATTAAAAAAAATTAAACAGAAAATATAAAGGAAAGAATTTGAAGAAAACCTTTGAAAATTACTGTGTAAACATTACCCAAGTAATCTTATTACCTAAAAACTAGAACAAAAATCAATGATTCAGTATGAGTCAGGAAAAAAATCATTACAAATTCAAAAAATTAGACTGCAAAAAAAAAAAAAAAAATTTTTTTTTTTCAAAGTCTGGACACTATTATTTCAAAAAATCCTAAGTGAAACTGCTAAGATCTATTAGAACCAGAGGGCAACTCTATCAATTACCTCCTGAAAGGAACTGAAAATGTAAAGTTCCAGGAATATCTTAGCCAATCCAGTGTTCTTTTATCAAAGAAAAATGCTACAGTACTGAACACTTCAAGTATAAGGAAATACAGAATCACACCAGACTTAGAAGCTTTTACTAATAACCAAAAGACCACATCATACAAAGTTGGTCTTAGAGCAAGAACAAATTACTCTACAAAGGCAAGTATAATCCCAACAAGGGAAAAATAGACTTTAATAGAATAAAGCAGTTTCTGCCATTTTTCTGATGAAAAGACAAAAGAGCCAAACCAACACTCAGAATTACACTGGGAAAAAAAAAAAAAAAAAGAAAAGAAACCCTACAAATTTGAAGGAGCTGTGATATAATGCTAACCCTGAAATGAAAGAGAAGAAATCAATATTTTTCAGAAGTTGTCTTTAAAGATTATTGAGGAAGTTAAATAAGAAAAATAAAGGCCCACAAAGGTAAATTGGATATTCTGAGGATTTGACCAATAGCTCTCTGGTGAACCTAAATAGTTTGCTAAAGTTCATAATCCTATTCCTTTGTGTAATGTATCATTTACTTTCTTCTAAAAGTTTAAAAGATACATACCAAAACATGAGCAGGTTTAATAACTTCCAAAGCCTTGGCAAGCACGGAAGACATAGCAGTCAGCTGATTTCTTATCTGCTCAGATGGCATACTTTGAAGATGAGGACCAATTGGAGCATCTTCTCGAGTAGAATAATTCAAATCAGATCCAAAACTTAATGTTCTTGAAGTATGATCAATACGAACCTTTACAAATTAAATTAAATGATGGTTATTAAAAAAAAGTTTTTAATATCACCTGGTACTTAAACAAATAAACTATGAGGCCCAAATATCAACGTAAGTTGACCAAATATGATTAATGTAAAAAGTTAATTAACCCAGAAAAGAATTCTAAGTGTGAGCTGAAATAAGGAGATTCTTATTCTGGCCTTAACTATACAGTTAATTTAAGATCAGAACGGTTTCATTTCTTGCATTTATTTGTGTCTCCAGTCTCCACTACATGTAGTGACTGGCATACATATCCTTATAAATCCTTGTTGATAGGGTAAAATGAACAGAAGTTCAGTTCACAAAGAATTCATATCTTAAGTTTAATAATCATGCTTTAAATTATATGCAACAACTGATGATTCTTTTATAATAGCATTGTTACTATAGTAAGTGTATTAATAGATCCATATAAATATCCTGAATAACATTCCTCTCCCTTTCCCTCTGTGGTCCTTTTTTCAATAGCACTCACTTGCAAATCACAATGTCTGGCTGCATCTACAATAGCACGTTCCAGTTGGAAAGCATCAACAAAAGGAACCAGAGAAGTCAGACGAGAAAACTCAATGCTCTGATATATCTGTGCCACCTGCATAAAAACACATGATTATTTTTTTTTCTTTCTGATCCTACAAAACATTAACAGAAAAAACCTTTGTGGTCAACATCAATTATTTTAGAAAAACTGGGTTAAGAAATATTGTTTGAAATTTTCCTCTAGTACCAGGAGATCATTATATACCTCAACAACGATACTGTATGAGGATGTTGATTTCTTCGACAAAGAGATCTAACTCAGTTTCAATTGATCAAAGATGGACAGAAGCAGCTACACCCAAAGAAAGGACACTGGAAAATGAATATAAACTGCTTGCATTTTTGTTTTTCTTCTCAGATTATTTATATCTTCTGAATCCAATTCTCCCTGTGCAACAAGAGAACTGTTCGGTTCTGCACATATATATTGTATCTAGGATATACTGTAACCTATTTAACATGTATAGGACTGCTTGCCATCTGAGGGAGGGGGTGGAGGGAAGGAAGGGAAAAATGGGAACAGAAGAGAGTGCAAGGGATAATGTTGTAAAAAATTACCTTGGCATGGGTTCGGTCAATAAAAAGTTATTAAAAAAAAAAAAAAGAAAGAAAGAAAGAAAGAAATTTTCCTCTAGTCCTAGGTTGGTATTGTATTTGTTTGAAGGAGACTGGCAGCATTACTATATGAAGCTGTGCTGCTAATTAACCTTCTACAAATTGTATAGCACATCAGAAATAACACTGCTTCCTGGAACAATGAAAGCAGGTCAATGAAATGTGCATAAAGATATAATAAATACTAACAAAAACTCATTTATATATTGCTGAGACTTACAAACCATTTCACCAGATGAGCAAGTAGCTGAGAAGTTCACCACCCACAGCTCTAAGGGTTAGTGCCAGGACTCAAATATCTAGGTCTTTTGATGGGGGGGGGGGGGGGAGGGGCAGGAGAAGAGAATTTCCATGGCACCTCCGACAATCAAAATGTGTAAGTCCAGAAACAAATGACAAGGAAAAAAAGGCAAAACTCAACAATGCTTTTTGTTTAATATATTTAAATATGTATAACATCAAGCTAACTTTGGATTTAATCTTCCTTATTCTGATATAAAATATTCATTTTGCATTTATACCTGCTGTAGAAGTCGGAGAATAGTGTTGTTTTGCAGTTGTGGAACATATTGTTGTAATTCAGGTTCTTTTTCAGCTTGATCTCTCACCCAATTTAGAACCTACAAAAATATTAAACAAAAAATTCAATTATATCAAATTTAAAAGACACTTAAAATACAATAATTATCAAACCATAGTAAAACACTTCAGAAACCTTTTACAAATAAGAACAAAGTTTTGACAAGACTACTAATTTGCTCATCTTTTTCTGAAGGAAAAATGGCTATGTCATATTTTTAATTTACCTCCAAAAGTTTATTTAACATATGATAAGTACCATCTCTTTTAAAATCACTGGAATTTGCACTATGTCCATTGAAGCACACCATTTAAAGCTGACATATACATCTTGGGAAGAAGTTTTTATTCTTCCTAGATAGTTAATTCTAACCCAAACTCTAGGAAAGAAAGTCAAGTAAGCTATTTTTTAAAATTCCCATTATGTAATTAAAAATCTCCACAACAAGAACACTCACCTTTGTAACCCGATCACACAACTTTAGTGGATTGAATTCCACCTCCAACCAATTATAAAGATCTTTCACTTCTGGAACAACATATTGTAATACGTTGAATCTAACCTAGAATAAACAGTGAAAAAATAGATATAAATACCATAGTTTACTAATAACATGTAAGGGTAACTGATTTTATACTGGCTATAAACTAAAACCAGTCTCATAGGACTAAAAAGCTGAAAAAGATTTAGACCTCTACAACTATAATTCACTATATATAATAGCAACAATCTTGAAAAGTTGAATATCTCATTAAATGGATTCTGAAGTAGATTTAAAACTGGAAGTTTTCTCCAATTTTAGGAGAATAGGAAAATAAATTTCCTTATTGATTAATGGTCACCCATTTAAACTAATCACAAATTAAAACAATTAAAAAATTCAAAGAAATAATTTAACCACAATAATGGTTTTGACAGCTTATTGATTCTTAAATAGACAAGATATAGACAAATCAAAAAGAATTTTCTCTATCACTTATTTCTTCATGTAATTTTAGTCCTACTTTATAAATTAACTTCTATTTTCTGACATTCACCTCTTGAATACTAGCCCAAGTTACAAATGCTAGTGGCTCTAAAATTTACTATCATCCATTTATGTCAACTATTTCTAATTGCATTCCTCAACTTAAACTTTGATCACTATAATACCTTTCCTAAGTCAGCTCTTCCCACCCAGAGCCACTGTATATTTGCTCCAACAACCTTCAATAAATCAATTTAGCCCACAACAGCCAAGCCTAAAAATCCAATCATACCCAAAGAGGTCATAAAAAATGGAAAAGGATCGATATGAAAATATTTATATAAAATAACATTTTATATAAGATAAAATTATATTAATTTTAATTTAAAATTATTGATTATAATTTTATATAAAATATTTATAGCAACCCTTTTCAAAGGGGGAAAATATATGAAAATGAGGGATACGCATCAATTAGGGAATGGCTGAACAAGTTGTGTTATATGAATATGGAAAACTATTATTCAATAAGGAAAAAACCTAAAGACTTGTATAAACTGATGTTAAGTGAATTGAGTAATAACAGGAAAATACTGTACACAGTATCAGCAATAGTATGTGATGATCAACTCATAGTCTTCTCAGCAATACGACAAAGGACTCACAAAGAACAATACTGTCCATAACCAGAAAAGGACTGACTGAGAATGGAGATTGAAGCTTATTTTTTTCACTTACTTTATTCTCTTGTTTTTTTTTTCCTTTTGATCTGCTTCTTCTTTCACAACTGTGACTAATATGAAAATGTTTTACATGATAGAAAATAACTATATCAAACTGCCTACTATTTTTGGAGAAGGAGAGGGAGAAAAGGAGAAAAAAATTTGGGAACTCAATATTATGAAAATGAATGCTAAATTTTCTTGACAATGTAACTGAGGAAAAATATAAAATACTGTTGAAGAAAAGAACGCAACCAATCACATCTCTTCCCCGTTCAAAATCTCCCACTGACACCACATACAGAATTAATTCTAAAGGGCAACTAGGGTGGCACAGTGGATAGAGTTATCATATCAGCCCTGAAGTTAGGAGGACCTGAGTTCAAATCTGTTCTCAGACACTTAACACTTCCTAGCTGTGTGACCCTGGGCAAGTCACAAACTCAATTACCTTAACAAAACAAAGAAAAACAGAATTAATTCTAAACTACTTAAGCAATGTTCTCATTAATCTATTCTATCCCAATACTTTTCAATATACCTCAGGTCAAAGTAGTTTACATTGTCCAATACAACTTCAAAACATTTCCTCTGCATGAATTATCTTTCCCATTTCTCTGTCCCATCTCCGCTATATGACCTGGACACAACTCTAATCCACAATTAAATGCTATCTCTCTTGACATTGCACCAGTATATAATACTCATTTGATAAATCTAAGTTTCTAAACTCCTTGAGCACAAGGTAAGAATCAAGTTCAAGTCTTTTTTGTTACAGTGTTTTTAGCATTATTATGCATATAAAAGGTAATAGTAGTCTTCAATCACACTGAGTATATCCTGATAAAAATAAATCACCTAAAGAGTTATAACATTTCTAAAATTTTCTGTGCAGAGGAAGTAAAAAGTACAAATTAGGCTTTTTAATATAAAACTGAAGTGACAAATAAAGGAATAAACAACCAATGGTGCTATAGTTGGATAAATTTGTCAAGAGGAAGAAAAATAAAAAAAACAAAAAGGAAAAAAAAATACTACTGTTTTATGAAAACTGGTGCAAGGGTAAGGAGAGTAAGGCTCAAAGTGGGAAACATTTGCTAAAGCTTTCTTTTTTGGTTCTAGAAATAGAATAAAATCATGAAGAGCAGCCGAAGAAGGAATGTTTACAGCATGCACTCAATGAAGTTCTCAAAAATGGTTCTCTAACTCAACAATTTTCTGATAGATACCTATATCAAGTTCTCAATACAAACCCTTCTCAGGAATATTATAAGGTAAGTCACATCCCAACAATCAAACTGCTCTAAGCAGTTGCTATTTCTTCCATGCATTGTCTTCTGTCTTTTATATCATGACTACACAGCTTAAGAAAACTCATTTATTCCCAAGTTCCAATACTATGGTTCCAGACAATGACTATCTCTCTTAAGTATGGGAAAGTAATGTTTGGGAGTATCAGTAATTTCTCTCAGATAAGCCAGAGCAGAATTTCAAAGGAAAGTTTCCCAAGAAGGCCATTGTGTCGATCACATAATTACCCCTACTTAGACATCTCCTTTTCCTATGACTTCTCACAATACTAACTTCTACTTTACATCATCTCTTCTAAGTTGCATTATTTTACCTTGGTTACCCAGAATGCCATTTCCATATGATCCACTAATTATAGTCATTTTTATTGACAATTTCCATAAAGTTCCATAAGTTTTTACTTTAGCTTCACAAATGATCAGAATTCTTTCAAAATTAAGGTATTAGAGTTGATGTTTATAAAGGAATATTTATAGCAGCTCTTAAAGAGGGTGCCCATCAATGGGAAAATGGCTAAACAAATTGTGGTAAATTATTGTAATGCATTATTTTGCTCTAAGAAATGATAAACAAGGATGATTTCAAAAAAACCTGGAAAGACTTAACTTGAACTGATGAACAGTAGACAACAGAACCAGGATAACATTCTACACAATATCAGTGATATTGTACAATGTACAACCAAATTAAAGAACTTTTCAAATGATTGAATTTTCAGAAATACAATGATTCCACATGAAACCTAAACACTCATGATGAAAAAAATGCTATCCCCTTCCAGAGAAAAAATTGATGGTGTCTGAATAAAGACCAAAGCATACTATTTTTCTTTCTTTTCTGGTCCAAGTTTCCTTGCACAAAATGAATACAGAAACATTACTGCTTATTTGACAGTACCCGTATAAGCTTTATTAAAGTGCCTACCATCTTAAGGAGAAGAAAGGGAAAGATAGAACTAGAACTCAAAACTTAGAATGCTGAAAATTGTTTTTATATGTAACTAGAAAAGATATACTAAAAGTTGACATCTATAAAGAAATTCAGAGTTTTGTCTAAAGCACCTAATATTTAAGGTTTATATTTTTCTTCAAAATACTTCTTGTTTGAAGGGGACTGGCAGCAGTACTATTTCAAGTTATGCTGCTAATTAACCTTCTACAAATCATGTAGCACATCAGAAATAACACTGCTCACAATAAAATGAAAGCAGGTCAATGAAATGTGCGTATCTTAATCTGTAGAAAATAAAAATTTGAGTCTACAAAAAATTTATATCACCTTAAAAACATAATATTCAATTTAGACAATGATGACTTCTTTTTCCATTTGTTAACTCATGCTAGAATGTTCTCCTTCCTCACCTCTTCCTTCCGATTCTACCTTCTCCAAAGTCTTTTCCATTCCTCCCCAGCCCCACACACATCTACTTTGTTGCTGTCTTCTATTATATTTAATTTTTACTGTTTATGTGCTATATATGTTGTCTCCCCTATTAGCATATGAGTTCTTTGAGGGTCAGGACCATATATTTTGCCTTTCTTTACAATCTCTGCTTAGCACAGTGCTTGGCACAAAGTAATCATTTGATAATTGCTTGTTGATTTCTTATATTTATTACATAAATATCTTATATCTACTACCAAAAAAAAAAAAAAAAGGTTTCCCGATGTCAAAACTATAGTACCATACTTATAATACCACATTCCAGTTATCAGGGATTAAAATTCACTACTCAAATTGTACCGCAAGAAATTCCCTACACAATTCTTTGGCCCTGTTAGAAACATGCATTTCCCTTGCCACTATATCAAATACTACAATTGGAAGTATTACATATTAATTCTTACAATATAATTCCTCTATTTATAAAATATAAAGGATTTTGTAAATAGCATTAAAAAAACTTTCTAGTTAAAAGAAATCATTTTCCCCTGTTTAATTCTACTATGATTCTGAGTCAATGGATTTACCCCATAAAGGGGAAAAAAGAAATCCATTCAAAGTTAAGAGTGTCTGAATGGCTCAAATTGATACCTACCATATCATTAATAAGAACAATTCGTGTTGGTGGAGCCTGGAGACCTAACAGTGTTGCAAGGCGACGTTGCTTTTCAACTATGATGCCATCCATATCCAGAAGTCGAGCAATATCAGTACGCTCTGGAGTTATAGGAATGGAGAGTGTGGCTAAAAGAACTCTAGTTGACATTCTGTTGAGAACAAAGTTACAAAAGAACCTTTTATAACTTGATATTCACAATCTATTCAAGTTACATTCAATGTTTTCCTTACGACAAATTTTAAAGGAGTTGCACCCTATACAGCGAACACAGTAAAGAAGAGATACTTTTCTGGTAGATTATTCTTATATAGTTATCAAAAAGAAAAAGGCAAACTTCAAATGTCTATGTAATGACTTAGAACTGACTTAGAATGACTTATTGAAAATCAAAAATTTTATGATTACAGTAAGAACTGTAAACTCATACATGTGAAATGTATTAATAGTCTGCTTGTTGCTATCCATGGAGAATTCTTTGTGCATTGTGACTTATATAACTGAGAAAAGGAAGATATTGTGGTGAACACATTAATTTCATTGCCAGTTATTGAGTCTTAGTTCAAATACAAGGAAGGAAAAAAACAAAACAAAACATTGTAGTCACTTAATAGCTAGGGCCAATATATATAAAAGACCAAAGAATCATACAATAAGATTTCCCAAAAGAAAATGTTCATTAGCATTTTCATTCTTATGTTGAGTTGTCTTTCTATTTTTTCCCCTTTTTGATCTGATTTTTAAGATTATTATATAAGTATTTAGATATATATTGGATTTAACATCTATTTTAACATGTTTAACATATACTGAATTACTTGCTATCTAGAGGAGGGTGTGGAGGGGAAGGAGGGGAAAACATGGAATATGTAAGGTTTTCTAAGGGTCAATGCTGAAAAATTTCCCATGAATATGTTTTGTAAATAAAAAGCTATAATTAAAAAGCTTTAATTTTTTTAAAAAAAGTTCATTTATGCTGCTTTATTTTTCATAATTGAGTATTAAGAGAAATGAACAATGTTTCAGATGCGGTGCTTTTTAACCAACATAAAAGACATTACTAACAGAGATTTGACAATAAAATTAAACAAAGAAGTATGCTAGAGAAATCATGCTAATCAAAAACTAAAAATTCAAGAGGCAAGTTAAAGCACAGAATATAATTGAGGTTTCAAAAATTGCTTTTAGTATTTTCTTTAAATTACATTTAAAAAGTAATCAAAGGAAAAGACACCATAACTAACATTTTTTTGAAAGAGTCTCCTCCAATCAAGAGCATTGATTCCAAATCAATGGTACTGTCTAGTCTCTCCATCTACTTCCCATCGACATTTTAAGTTTCTCAATACTGGATATAAAAGTGATTTGTGGCCCATAGCAACAATTTACTCAGATTTATTTTTATTTAAATGGACCACTCTATAAAACAGTTTGTATGATTAAATTCATTCTTGGAAGCATAATCAATAAAAACTTCAAAACAATTCAAATTTCTACTTAAAAATCCTCCATCATTCAGTCACTGACAAAACAGTCCCTTATTTACTGTGAGTGGGGACCAAGTGTTATTACTTTCTGTTTAAATGTGTAGGGTATTAGAAAAAACTCTTAAGGTAAAATTATAGATAACTACGTCCTACCTGGGAACTTTTTAGGAAACATCCATAAGCAGGGGATACAAATTTTGAGACAACAAAGAGGAAAAAAATAGTACAGACAAGTTGTCATTTTATATAAATTCACACTACACAAACTTGTCTTTACCAAAAAGAATTCTGCTACCTCTACATCAGGGGCTTGACTTGAAACCTTTGTCCCATTCTATCTTCCCCCCATTATTGGCCCCTCTGCCTTCCGTTTGTCCCCTCTTTGCGTCTAGAGCTCATGTGTCTGCCCCCAGCACATTCTTCCTCTAAGGTCCAGGCAGACCCCCATATGACTTATCCACACCCCTTATTATGTTGCTCCTCCTATCCTTGATTCTCTGTTCCTGGGCCTCCACATGTCCTTTAATTGTGTGACAGCTCCCTCTTCCTCCCTAAGCACATAGACTCCTTTCTGCCTCCCTCTCTTACCCAAGTCCATGTGCAAATTTGTATTATGTAAAAAACATCATTTCATGTAGAGGCCTATAGAACAGTCCACTTACATAATGGAGAACTGTCTCTATTTCAAACCTGGAAGGCTCAAAGGGAAATTGCAGACAAAGAGGTAAGAGTCTAGAACAATGAAACCCACCTCCAACTAAAGGTATACCCAATCTTAACATCTAGGGAACTCAGCCTTGGCAAATCTGAATCTGGGAAGGAGAGAACAGGATACACATTACAGAGTCTAAAAGATTCGGTTTAATATAAGATACGTAACATAGAGGCTCACCCTCAAAATTCTTTAGACAGAATGAAGCAAGAAATAGGAATGGGTTCCCCTTTCCTTTACAGATATCAACTGTAAATTTAATAATTTGATTTTACTTTGCTTTCAAGTACCAGTAAGTCCTAAGTAACTAAAGGGAATAAAATGATCCCTTTTGTGACAATGAAAGCGATAGAAAAACAGGTTACAACCCTTAGAACCAGGAAAATTTCAGTGACAGGATACAGGGCTCAGGCGTAAGATTTCTCCTTTCTAAAAGAAATACCTAAGAGTTTCCTTCATTTTGTCAAATTGAAAATAATTCAAAGAATGTCAAAATTTGTCTTTGCAAAGTAAAAACACTGAGTTGAAAGGCACTGTTGTTGGCTGAATAAGTTATAGTATGTCAAAGTAATGGAAAATTAATGCTCTATAAAAAAATGATGAATAGGATCATTTTAGAAATGCCTGGAAAGATTTTCATGAACTGCTGCTGAATGAAACAAGCAGAACCAGGAAAACAATGTACACAGTAACAGCAAGATTGTGCAATGATAAACCATGACAAACTTGGTCCTTCTTAGTAGTTCAGTGATACAAAGCAATACGAGTAAACTGGATAGAAAACACCATCTGCGCATCTACAATGAGTATGATGGAGACTGTTTTATGAACTCAGTTCATTATAAATAATGCATTCCCTTAATTTTAAAATATGAAAATTTAAACAAATTAAAAAGAAAATTAAATCTCATTTTACCTCTGCATTTCTTCTTGGGTAAGATTCTTTCTCATTTCTCTAGACAGATGGTAAAGTCGATGGAGGGTAGACGCATGAAAAAGAGCATTCCCAGACTTCCAGAACACAGTCGAAACTTTGTTATAGTAATTTGCCATTAACTGAGGTTTAGGTGGCTTTTTAGATAATGAAAATAAACCATGAATATCTTCTACTGCTTTGAACGCTTCCTGAAAAAATATCAAAATAAACCTCAAATTCAGCATGCACAAAACACAATATACAACTCAATAACTAAAAAACACAATTATATAAGCAACAAGCATATATTTGGGATGTACATGTTTTCATATGGGGCTCACTCATACACAAAGCTACTAAGCATTAGAATACCCTATATATAATATTCATCCTGTACACTTATGTCAAATGGAATTTATCAATAAAATGACCAGAGTTACTTTTTTTTTAATTATAGCTTTTTATTTACAAGATATATGCATGGATAATTTTTCAGCATTGACAATTGCAAAACCTTTTGTTCCAAATTTTCCCCTCCTTTCCCCCACTCCCTCCCCCAGATGACAGGTAAGAGTTACTTATTAAGTAGACAAACTAAGATGTATACTCAATTCAATTACTATGAAGACTTAAGGGTTTATTTTTATCTTTTTAAATCAAAAGCATACCTGCCACAACTCCATACTTATAGCACTGTCCAACTGTACAAGTCTGGTTTCCAGATGCATAGACTGGCTCTCAGGATTATTAAGATTTATGGCTGTACTTTGGTTGTGGTGGCGTTGGATCTGTGACAAGTGCATCCTTAAATTGTCACACAGTTTACGGAACTCAGCCTTACGAGTATACTGGAGGCAGAATTTGAAAGCTACAAATACAATTGTTAAATTTATTAATATTTCCCCATAGCTAACAAGTTTTGCAGGATTCTGAATTTCATCAACCTAGGAGGATGCTTTATTTTATTTAAGATACATATCAAGTTAACATAACTATCTTAGTACCAGAGCCATTATCACTTCATGCTTTAATGTGTCCCAAATCTCTAGAGAACACTTTGATAAATCAAATTCTCTAAACATATCCATAATTAAAGGTAAAATGTCAAGCTTCCCAGTTTTAAAGTCTATGAAATATGAAACATTCTATTTTAAATAGGTTAAAATTCAATAATAGAGAATAATCAATATCAAACATTTTAATTAAATTTTTACAAACACTAACTCCATGTTAGAACTTCTACTGCTACTTAACTGGGCACATGGAAAACTAAATTTTGTGTTCCTTTTAAACACATTTTAACTTCAAAGTTATTTAAGCATATAGTAACATGACAATGTCAAAAGTTTTTAAAATTTTAAATATATTCTGACAAGTACCTTAAAAAAACTCACAAAAATTCTGTAAAGGCCAATTTAATGTAAGCAAGTAAAATGACCATACTTCTCCATCTTAATGAAGGACAGTTTCAATAAGTGTAAGGAAAAACATATGTTTCAGTGTGGTTTGAATCAAAGTTACCATTAGGCTGTAAGAACCTATCATAAAAGTCAATAACTAAAAAACACAATTCACAATTATATAAGCAACAAAATATATATTTGGGGTGAACTACAGGTTTCCTATGCAGGTCATTCACAAACAGACCTAATAAGCATTAGGCTATCCTGTATATAAGGGCTTTTTAAACTTTTTCCACTCACAATTTCTTTTAGCCCAAAAAATTCTTATGGGACCTGGGGCATATAGATATATAAAAGCGGTATGCAAAAAAAATTTACTGACAATAAAATCACAATTTCCCACAATTTTCACAATTCCCACAATTCATGACCCCAGATTTGGTCCTAACCCAGAGTTTTTGTTCATGAGTACTTAAGTCAAAGCAAAACACTGACTTAATAGAATTCATTATCAATAAAGTGACACATAAGAGTGTTTACTAAGTAAATAAAAAGAGAGTCACAGAAGTTCATTTACTATGAAGTTTCTACTTAGGAGTCCTAGTTTGGGGAAAAAATATTAATTTTAATAAATATTAACAGAGAAAGCAGTACAATATGGTATAGGGCATAAACATTTTTTCCAAGAGCTGCCATACTAAAAAGTTAGCAAGGAAGTAGCCTACTTATCTAAAGGTAAGACTTCCAGCAAATATAGTAACGTTTATTCTAATGAATCCAAATGCCCAAGGTGGGAAATGCTTCTGAGTAGAAAATAGCTGCCCAAATCCATGCAGAAATTTTTCTGTAGAAAAATTAAAGCCAGCCTTTAACATTTAGTCAAGCATGGATAAAAAGGTAGTCAATAATTACATACAACACGGAGAAACAATTAAAACTGAAAAGAACCAAATAATCTTACATATCTTTCACAAAGCTTGAAGCTGTCATTGCATAGCACATATATAATATTTATGTAGAATTTACTACACTTTAAGTATGTAGTATTTTAGGAGTTCTATTATAAAGTGTTTAAAACAAAATCCTGCTGCTTAAAAAGCTAAGATTTGGCTACCAAGAAAATTCACTACTGTAATGGTTTTCTAAACATTTACCAACAACTTTTCTTAAACACCTTAGTGTGCTCATGTACATGATATTTCATCGATAAAGTTATCTAAATAAAGCTTAATTCAATCTTTATACTTCAATAAATTTATACCAGTTATTTTTCATTATGGCTTAAAAGAGCAGCAAATAAATGCAATTAAGTCACTTTCACGACAAGTTTAACAATTTGACATTTTTAAAAAATCATCTGTAAAACAAAATATATTTAAAATAAAATTTTCAAATTACTTCATCCAGACTTGATGTCTTTTGTTTTACCTTGCTGGGCGATATCATGGTAAAGACGCTCTACTCTAGAATTATTTCGAAGAAGGTCCAAACATTGTCGATATGACTCCCATAAAAATTTAACCCAGGGAGTTAAAAGCAATCTGTCAGTACGGTCCTGAGTATCTTCACCACTTACAGCACTTAGGAGAACACTACAAGTGGAAAGAAATATTGTTGAGTACAATTTTTTACATCACTATTTGAAACAAAGAACTAAATCTACCAAGACTACCATTAAATGGACATAATGACAAATCAGTCATAGATAGTTATGCCTTGGATTTCTATTCTTAACAAATGTAATACAAAGATCAGAATTTTTGCAAATCATTGCTCATAAAAATTAAATAAGCAGCTCATAAACACAAAAGCTAAAATAAACTGTATTTTTAATCTTTATTTTTGTATATATCTACTATGTTAATTTTTTACTCATGGGGAAAATAAACGTCTATTACTAAAATCTTATCCTACTGGTCACAATATATAGGCTAGAATCACAGATTAGAAGGCACTTCAAAAACCATCTAGTTCAACCCAAACCTGAAAATCTCCACTACAACACTCCTAACAAACCCAACCTCCATTTAAAGAACCCTGAGGAAACCTTTTTCTTTTAGGGCAGCTCTAATTAATTAGGAATTACCCCCCTTCTAACAAGGCCAAAATCTACTTCTTTCTAATTTCCTTTTTCTGCCTGGGGCAAAGAAGAAACTTCATTACCTTTCCAAACAACAAAGGTTGAAATACTTAAAAGATAGCTATCATATCCACCCAAGATTTCTCTCCCTTAGGCTAAATACCAACCAAACCTCAAGTGGGCAAGATGCCAATTACCTTTCTCAGAACATCCTCCAGTTTATCAATATCCTTCCCAAGAAGAGGCTCCCAGACTAAATACAATAGTTATCTCTTCCATATCATAGTTGTTAGGGATATGCACCATGGATTCCAGAAAAATGTGTTTAAAATTTTTTGGCCCTTCCTTCATACCAAAGAAGTCCAGATTGTTTTTTCTTACTTACATTTTTATAACCAACACATACTTCATGCATTTTAGCTTCTAAATTGTCTATGTCTGTGGCTTCTTCAAAATTCCCACTTAATTTCTCATGCCAACCGGCATTACATAGAAATTTTGTTGGATAAAACTGCAATATGGAAGGGATGACTGCTCTTAAAACAGACTGATATGGGGAGTATATGGCAGCACTGTTACTGCCTTGGTTCTTGATAGTATACATCTTTTAATGTGACCTAAGATGGCTACAATAAAAATTTCCAATGATCTTTCAATCTACTTTAAAAAAAAAAAAAAAAACTTTTCCCATTCATATAAATTGTCATTCTTAAACCTCTCCTCAATTTTACACTTATGCCAGATTTTTTTTTAGCCTAAGAGCAAGTCTTTTCTTTCGTTCATAATAATTTTTTTTTTTTTTTAAATTAGATCTAGTACAACAGACCATTGAGATCTTTGTTGGATTCTATAGTCCATATCAACTCTCAGATAAATAACATGCAAAGTGAAGCAAGTTGTAGTTAAAAAAGGCTTTTTTTATATGTGTAATGTTCTAAGTATTTAATAGTCTCAGGTACTGAGCATTATATACAAAGGTGGTTGGTTTGTTTTATAAAATTTCATGAAGAATCTCTGCCTCAAAGTGCCAATGCCTGACAAGAATGTGAAGGTTGGTTGGTAGTTATCTCATTTAGTATTAATGGTACTCACCTCTCAGGTGTTTGAATATTATCCAAGTCTTCTATATCTAAGACCATTTGTTGTGATTCTTCCTTAGCAGCTTCAGTTTTTTCTTCAGCCAGCTTTAAGTATGCCCTAACTACATCCTCTAAGGATTTGATGTTCACCTACAGGTAATACAGTCAAAGCATATGAAATTAGTTTCATTCAAAAATTCATGACACTTCTGAAAGGCAAATTCATGCATGTGTATATACATACACATAATATAATTCTAGTATACATGATATAATTATATATACTATAATGAGAGCTCAAGAGTCTTGAATGACCACTGTAAATTTTAAGAAAAAGCAAGCTCCTGCAAATCTTACTAAGAGCTTATTAAAATTCTCATGAATGAATAGTACCTGCCTTTCACAAGTCTTACCTGTTGACAAATATTTTTATACTGATATAATCCTTCCTTAGCCAGGTGGCTCTTGCGGAGGTCCACACATAGTTCTAGGTATTTTAGCATAATAGGCTCGTGTATTTTTTGCCATGTCCGATGTTTTTTACTTTTCATAACATCATAGAGAACATCAAGGGCAGGCTGCTTCTTGCCAACTTCAAGAAATTCTAAAAGGTAATTCAGAGAATCAGAATCAGTTACATAAACACCAAATTCCAAAGTTTATTTTAAAAAATTTATTGATTCTTTTCATTTTTTTAATCAGTTATTGCTTTTAGATATCATCCCACATTCAGAAATTTCATCCACTACCAACCCTCTTTTGTCAGACAATAAATGAGTCTGACAGTATACATAACCTTTCACACCTGTAACCACTCCCATCCTCCTTTTCTTAAGCATTCACTTTTAAAAACCACTTCTGAATTTGGAGTTGCCAATCAAAAGTGACTCTGAAGTGGTAGATTATATAGTACATAAGAAAAGTCGATCCTGGAATCAAGAAAAAACTAGCTGCAAATCCTGTTCTTCATTACTACCTATGTAGTTAAGGGTAACCATTTAGTATCTCAGAGACTCAGTTTCTTCAAATGGAAAAGGGGAGAGGGGTGTAAACTAGACAGCACTGAAGTTCAAGTGAGATCATGGATTTAAAAGCATATTAAAGTGCTATGTAAATGACAACTGTTGTTATTTAATTATCCAACTAGTTCACTTATAATTATTAAGGACAAAATTCTAGTCTCTATATATTAAAAGACAAGCAGTATCTTTTTTAAAAAAATCCTTAGAAAGACAAAAATGTTCTTTTTTTCAAATTCAATGACAATGAAAAAATATTTTAATTTTGAGAGTTTTACTAGTTTTTATACTAATTATCTTTAAATGAAAATTCTCACCAGAGACAAAAAGCTCCAGAAATTTTTAAAATCAGGGAAAAGTCAATGTCATCCCATTTCATTTCCCTTAAGGAAAAAAATTCATGTAAACTAAAGTATAACAGCAGAGTAGGAAAATAAGACTTGTATCTAGGTGTCAGGAAATCTAGATTCCAGTTATAGTTTTCCCATTATTTAATTTTGCTGATGGTAACAATATGTAACATCTCTTCCTAATTTTATTATAAAAAGTTTATTATCAAAAAAACTTCTAAATTTTAAGACACTAGAAAATAAAAACAAAGGCAGAGATAATGGTAGAAAGTATATGAGTACTATCTAATGAATAGAGGGAAAAAAGAGGTTCCCTTAACAAATGGTCTCGATCAGAGGATGGGAAGAAGAGAGCCATGGGAATTTTGAGAGAGGAAGTTTTGGAAAAAGCTACTGGTAAGTGGGATAGTAAATTTGGTTAGTATAAAAGGATCACTTGCTACATTTAAGAGTCTGAGATTACATAACAAACTTGTAGTGGATTCAACCAGTGAAAAAAATCATGATTTTTTTTCCAGTTTCACATTGTAGCATGAATAGAAGCAAAGGTCTCAAATGATGTGATTAGCAGGCTGACCTGGATGACAGGATGAAGTGCCAAGAAACTCAAGAGAAGAGGATGGAAGAGTAACTGAGTAATAATAAATTACTCCAAAGTCATAATAGCAAAGCTGCTATGCAATTTAATCCTAACTTTTATCAAGCTTGTCTTATAAATGAGTATTCTTGAAATGGTATAGACTGAACATTATTTTGGTTAGTTTTTAGCAATGGTGATCAAAACAATCCCTTCTACATGCACAAGTGATTCTATCTCATATTCTCTGACTGTATCCTCTAATTTACTCATTCTCTCACTCATCTGGAATCAATCTCTCCCTATTTTCTGGTTGCTTCTCTATTGTCAACATGTCTATATCTTCCTCATCCTCAAAAAAACTCTTATTTGAGCCATTCATTCTTTCTTTTATCCCTTATTTTTGGTTCACTGAAGGATCAAGATAGGAAAGTGAAGTAAATATAATATGTCCATGTGTGATGGCCTGAAAAAGAACAAAGGGGTCAAGGGATTGAAGGCTCACAGAAAAGGCAAATAATAGAGTTAGTGAGAGAGGTAGAATTGTGAATTGACATTGAATTGTGAATAGATAAGGAACTTTCAGAATGCATAAGCATGGAAGAAGTACATTTATGGCAGATGAAAAGGGTATGATAATTTCTGTATTTAGGTAATATGGGCTGAAGGACTCATTTTGTAGAAAAGTTGAGGAACTGGGAGAGGTTAGGATCTCTGAAATATACCAGTATGTATGAGGGAAGTTGGTAAGAAAACAAAGACTGAATCATGTACCAATCTCATTAAAGAAAGGGGAGTGCCCTTGAAGAGTACAAGAATTTAACTGAGTGGTAGATACAGATTGAATGAACTCACAAGGAGAAATGAGTGATAATGAAAGAAGGTGTCAACTTTTTTAGTAACAGAAGATGAGGACACGCACTTAAAAAGTACTTTAAAGTTTATAGCTTTTTAAGTATATTGTTGCATATGTTTATTCATCATAGCTCTTCAAAGTGGGTAGTATAATTGTACCCATTTTACAGATAGGGCTGAGAAAGATTAAATGATATGCCAAGGATCACACAGCTAATAATATGCTGAGCTGAGTGACCAGAGAATATAGGACAAGAGTATGAAGGGATAATAGGGTCTAGTGAAAGTTTTTAAAAGGATAGGGGGACACCTGGACATATTTGAAAGCAGCAAGGAAGAAATTACGGATAGGGAAAGGTTTAAGATTTGTAAGAGTATGGAAATAATCAAAGATGTAGCCTGTCAGAGAAGATGGGAGAGATGAGATCAATTTCACATAGTATGAGAATGGATTGAAAGAAGAATTATCTCTCATTCTGGAGAAAAGGAGAAAAAAATGTCAATAGGTTTTGAGATTAAGAGAATGGAAAAAAGGAAGCTCATATTACATATCCTCAATTTTTTTCAACAGATGCAAGTTTCTCAGCTTAAAGAGAAGTGAGGAATGGTGGGTTGAGAAAGGAAGAAAAAGTTTGGGATAGCTTCTATGAGAAGATAGAAAATCAGTTAAGAAGGAATAAATGGGGTCTGAGTGTCTTGCTCCTTTGGAGTCCAGTTAAGGCTAGATAACATAAATCTTTAATGTATCCAGTCAAGATGGTTGTTAGCTTCATTCAATGCCTGATGAGGAATAGAGATAAAAGACTAATCCCAAACTGGCATCTGGCAAGAGAAAAAGTAGCAACAAGAGAAGGAAGCAAAAAAAAAAAAAAGCAATGGAAATAGAAGGGGAAGAAAAGTCAGAAGTAAGACAATTTGGTAAAGTACTGAGGAGAACTGGTAAGCTCAAGATAAAGAAGATGAAGAGTATAGCACAGGGGAGAGATAAAATAATAGGTTAATAGTCAGGGGGATGTCACTTTCTAATTAGGGAAATGGAACATTTATGGGTAATAATAACAAGCTCTAATGTGTGAACGTGAAGTATGACTTGTCAATTTGATATTCTTAAATACAGACCTGACCATTTCATATCCTCAATTCAACAAACTTCACAATTTCCAATGAACTTCCTATCTATTCCAGAATGAAATATAAAATCATGTTTGTCAAAGTCCTTCAAAATCTGATCCCCTGCTCAAATTTCCAATAATGTCTTTCCTGTCAATCTGATGGTCTTTTTTTGGCCCTCATCCATCTCAAAATCTACTTTGAAAGTACTGATCACCCTCTTCTAGATAGACTTCAATGGGTTTTCTCCTTGTTTGGCTCGTTCCCCCTCCTTTTCAGTATCTTTTGCTAGTGGCTCATCACCCACAATATCCTGTGCCCTGATTGCAGGTATTCTACAAGGTTCGATTCTAGGCCCTTTTCTCCATCTCATTCTCTTGGGAAACTCATCAACTTTCCTGGGCTTTGGGCTCAGTTATTACTATGTCTTAGGAAAATGACTCACCTCTCTATACCCAGTTCCAGTCTCTCCTCTGAGCTTGTCTTTCATCAACAACTTACCTATTGAACATTTCAATGCATCTTAAATTTAACCTGTTTGTAACTCAATTATTGATCTTTCATTACACTTCCAATTTCCCTATTTCTGTTGAAAAAATCATCTACCACCATCCTGCCTGTCTCTCAGGTTTGTAATCTAACCATTATCCTTAACTCCTCACTCTCCTTCACCCCACATATCCAATCAATTGTCAAATACTGCTCTATCTTCACAAGGTCAAAACCATCTTCCAAAATCAAATTAGTTATGACCTTAATTCAACATCTTTATCACCTCTCAACTAGATCATTATTTTAAAAACCTCTTCATTAATATCACTGTTCAAATGCTTCCCTTCTCAAGTACAGTCTACACTTTGCAACCAAAATAATTTCCCTCAAAACAGATCCCATCATGTCATTTCCCCACTTAACATTAATGGCTTCCGGTTGATTCAAGCCACATACAACATGCTCCCAACTTATATTTTGGGTATCCTTGGATGTTATTACTCCTTCTGCACTTTGGAAGACAAACTGGCCACATCTTCTTTTACACAACACTGCATCTTCATGCATTTGGCCAGGTTTTCTCTCTTGGTTAAAATTCACAACTTCTTTATTTCTTCCTAAAAAGTCTCTCTTTTCCTTTATGATTTAGCTCAAGCACCATCTTCTGCATGAAGACTTTCCTGATTCCTCTACCACCCACCATAATTGGTGGTGTCCTGTCTTGTCCACTGCCTTGTATTTAATTACTCTGTATATATCATGTTTACTTTATAGTTATGATGTACTTTTTTGTGTACTTGTCTCCCCCATGAGAATAAAATTCAATGTAGATAAAATTGTTTCATTCTTTGTATGCATCGCCAGTGCTTAAAAGGTATTTAGCATATAGTGGGACCCTTCTTGTTTGATTGACAAACTTAGAAACAACAAATGATTGTGCCCAGAATTACATGCTTATAAATATCAGAACCAGGATTTGAATCCAGATCTCCTGATTACAAAATCAAGAAACATTTTACTATACTACCTCTACAAAATACACAACAGGTTGTCTTGCCTTGGGAAACTTGAAATTTAACTGCTCAACAACACTTTTGTGCCACTTTTCTCTACCATCTTCTAACTTTATTTCCTTTGCCAAATTCCTTCCCGCCCCCCCCCCCCCCCTTTATGTTTAATTCTTTCCTCTGGAAAATTCTTAAAGCACAAACTTCTATCTTAAGGACAAACTGAAATCACAAGAACCTAAATAGTAAGTTTACTGAAGTAGTGAGAATCATATTCTTTTTTCCAACACTTTCTGTAGAACTGTAGAAGACGACAAATCAAATCTTGGTTTCATATGCTGACAACCTATATTAATGCATCCACAATGGCATGCCTTCCCCCTTCAACATTTCAGAGAATTAAACATGTCAAAAAAAAAAATCTATTCTACCTTTATTGGGGAAATTGACAACTTTTAATTTACAAGATTCTTATTTAAACACATTTCCAATGGCTCACGCCAACTTTCTCCCATTCTGAAACTCTGGTCTACCAGTACTTTGATTTAAATGGCTTATTTCCCTAATGGAACTGGTTTTCCATCAAATTGAACTAGATTTGTCATTAAAAGAGTATCATGTCTGAAAGGGACATTAAATAAATCTCCTAATTCTAAACTAGTCTATTCCAAGAACAATATTTGCAAAACACTACTTTACTTATAGTCATTTTAATCAAAAAGAGATCAAAGTGAGGACTGTGAACCTTCCTTATGTTAGTCCCATTATGTTTTTAAAGACATTTAAAACTAAAGACTGCCATGCATGAATTTAACATAATAACTTTTAATATTCAGTGAACTAAAATTTGTGAAAGATGGTTCATACAAATCTACACACACGTCTATTTTCAAAAGAATAATTTCCTTTGAATACAGAACAAATTTTTAAAAATTAAGGTTCAGACTTAAATGGAAACATTGGAAAAACTTGAGTTAACTCAAGAGATTGTCCCATGAGAATTTATTTTTTGATCCTCTCAAGTCATCTTGTTCAGAAAAGACACCAGCATATTTCTGAATTTCTTTTAACTTTCAAATCTTTCATCATACTTTTAAACTCAAAGAGTCAAATTGTCTTAAAATTCACCCTTTTTAACTGGACCAAATTTTTCCAGGTAAATAAGGCAGCAGAGAAAGAGTAAGATAAAAACAAAAATTCTCTTTTCAAGATGTTTTTACTAACTAAAGCATCAACACAGAGAATTCAATTTAGACTTTCATTATTGTTAAGTTACAGAAACATTTGTTAATTCTTAAATTAGAAAAAAAAAATCTCTAAATTATAACAATTGCCTGTTTTCAATGTAGGTCAACTTTGTTCTCCTTAATCATAAGTATGAGGAGGCAAAGAGAGACTACAAATTACCAAATTTTCATCTGGGATTAATTCAACACAAGTAATGCTGTATTATGTTATCTATGTTAAGGTACTTCAGGGATTATCAAACAAAGGGACACAATCAGCCCTCAAAGATATAGCAATCTAATGGAGGGGGGGAGGGGCGGGCGGAGGGGGAAGACAAATTTTACAACTGAATGAAGCCAGCTAGTCCAATCTCTTTATTTAAGAGAAGAGGAATCTAAGATCCAAAAATGTTAAATGATTTTTCTGGTCAAGCAAGTTCTACAGCTAGTGAAGACTAGAAGACTGAGTAAAAGGTAAGATATCATAAGGCGTCCACCACCAACAAAATACTCCAGAATCATGTAAGTCACATTAACGACAAGATGTGGGAAAATCACTGGACTCTGCTAACATAAATATATACATTATTTTAATTTATATCTTTAAATCTATTTTAATTGAAATAACTTAATATAAAATGTCAACTACCTTTATTGGGATAATAGTTATACTATATCATCAGAACACTGAAACTATGTATCTAACTTCCAAAGGTTTAAGTTTGGGCGTTCAAGTGTCATTTTTTACAGGTTCTTTTGTGGATCAAACTGAGTGAGTTACAGTGTTGCTCAAGTTGTGAGTTTGCCACAACCACTTAATTTTTTAAAGTCACTGCTGTAGAACATATAATAAAAGGCTTTTACAAGTTCATGAAGCAACTTTTGTTTGCTGCTTTATATTGAAGAGATTATCAAAAAGGTACAATTATAAATGTTAATGATATTTGTTAGATACGATTCTAGATTTACAACATTATAACAAACCTACCAAACTGAAAATAAGAAGTGAAAAAAATCAACATTGAAAATTTTAGAAAACATTAAGATATGAGAAATGAATTGTTAGTTTACGGACCAAATCTTGGGGGAGAGGTTTAATATTTCATTATACAAATTAATTAAATAAAACTGCAAGATATAATAAATTTATTATTTTCTCATTTACAATTTTCTAACTGTGCTAATATAAGCTTCTGATGCAACATGTAGTAACAACACTATTTCAATCTATATTGGAGGTGTCCACATCACTTAATCAAAATATGTCAAGGGCATAGCAGTAACAATCATTTATATTTTCCAATAAATTCTAAGTTTGGGGAAGTTCACTAATAGTGAGATACAAATTTAGAAAACTCAACGATCCCTAGTTATACATGGAGTTGTTTCACATCACCCGTTACCATTTAAAATTTCTTCAAAAAAAGTTGTTACAAGTTTCCTCTTTATATTCTTCAAGATTTTCTATTTTTGCCATTAACTACAGTTATGTTAGTGGCATCTATCAAGTACTGTAATATATAATTTTACAAAATAGTTTGGTCAGTTAAAAATATGAAGACCACCCATATAACTACTTAGTATTCAGAATAATATAACTTTATGTAGCCAACAGAGCAGATATCAACAAAAAACCTAAGAAAACTAAATTTTTGCCATGAGGCCCATAAATCATGAAAGTGCCATCTTAACTGTCACAGTACATGTACATTATTTACCAAAATGTAAAAAAATTAGGAAGACCCTGTGCATGACAAATATTTTACATCCATTAAGTATGAATGTATTTGTACACAACAATATTTGTACAAATAGATTGAACCACCTATGTCAGAAAGTTAACTTTTATCTTTTTTAGAGATGTTTAAATTTATCTCAGAATCATAAGCTTAATAAAAAGGGGTGTTCACCTCAACGTCAATCACCTTGTTTTGCAAATAAACTTTTCTTCTGTATTAAAAATTCTTACCTCAAGGTTCTTTTTTATCATAAAAATCATAGCAAGTCTTCCAATCAATAATTTATTAGTTGTTAGTAAGAGTTGCTAGTGCTAATAAAGTTATAGGTGTGGGTTCAATTTCTTAATAAGCCTAATCCAGATACAGACTATACTACTAAGTACTCCCCTACTCAATAATTCTTATCCAATACAAAATCCTGCTTAACTTTTAAAGGCCTTTAGAACCCTACCTTTTCATTCTTCTTAAACCTTACTTTTTCTGCCACATAATCATGATCCCTGACAAACAAGACACTTCATTTCTCAGCTCCAGGAATTTTCTCTGGGTGCCCCTTATGTTTAGTCTCTCATCTCAATGCCTTTTGGCTTCTTTTAAGTTAAGTAAGTAATAACTACTATTTTACAGGAAGCCTATCCCAACTCCTTTTTATTCTAGTGCTATCCCTCATAATTATTATTGGGTGTGTAGTTTGAAGAAATTGCTTCTCTCTCCCATTAGACTGAGTTCCTTGAGGGCAAGGACTGCTTCATTTGTTGCACCAATCTCTAGCACTGTGTCAGGCACACAGGACCTCTACAAATGTTTATTGATTGACTGCTGTCCAATCATCTGCAGTAAAGAACTGGATCTTCACAAAGATCATTTGATTATTCAAAAGTACAAGATCAAAATTCAGTAACATCAATTTCAGTTTAAAGTAGGATAGGCTTAATTATGCCATATTCTTAAAAAAAAAAAAAAAAAAAAAAAAAAAAACTTCCAAAACATCATAGACAATCTCCATTCGTTAACTACAATTAAGAAAAAGTTCAGTATAATCATGAACATAGGTTAGACTCAAGACTTTTGTGTTTCAAATATTTTTTAAATCTTTTTATTTTTCCCTTTTTTATTTTTTAAGAAATACTCTAAAAAACTGGAGGACAGAGATGAAAAAATGAAGACAGTAGAGAAGGATAAAGACCAGAGAAGTTTAATACAAAGTAGAATGTGATACTGGTATAGGAAATACAAAGAACTTGCATAAGAAAGCTAAAGAGACAGTTTTCTGAGGGAAAAGTTGATGTGGAAGAAGTGATACCTCAAGGATAAACCCTAATGAAAAAGAAGCATTTCAAGGTAGACATATGGAAATACAATTGCAAATTGGAGAATAATCTGTATAAATGTAGAAGATGATGACAAGGAAGCTTCAGAGTTTGTGATGCAAAAGGCGGTTAAAATTAGGTTACGAAGGGGCCCCACATGCCAGACTATAGGCAATGACAGGTTTTTAAGCAAAACAATGCTCTGTGTGCAGGACAGATCCTGCCCCCTTTTCCAAAGCCTGGCCATCAGTGTGGGGGACACAAAAACATTCTGCAAGTCTCCTCCGGACAGACACAGGGAATGGCAGGAATCCAGGGAGGCAGACTAATAAAGGGAGATGTGGGCCTTCAAAGTCAGAAAGCCTGAGTTCTAGAACCAGCCTCCATGAACCGTGGGGACGATGGGGAGTCACTCACCTCTCGGAACGTTTGCTCCTTCGTGAAATGAGGGGGCTCTGAACTAGATGCCTACTAAAGAGCCTTCCAACTACTAACTCCCTACTGACCTTCAGTAGAGGAAAGGCCGGGCCACAGGTGGGAGAGGACATCACCCAAGTGCTTAGAAATGACTAGGAAATAAAAACAGGGCTAGGACCCTCCATACGGAAAAGTGCGGCGGTTTGAAAAGTAGGAATAGCTTGAAACCAAACCGGATCCTGAGGACGAAGGGAGATTTCCGCGAGGAAAAAAGGGCCCGAGGATTGGGCGGGGGAGGGGAGAAGGGAGGGACGGGGGTCTCCAGGAGGCTGTGGAGGAAAGAAGCTGTCAGTGCCGGGGGCCCCCACGGGAGGTGGAGCTTCGGTCCCCGCGTGCATTGTCCCCGGGAGCCATGTTTCTTCCGGCCCGGCTTTCGCAGATGGCCGCCCTGCGGAGAAGGAATGCCGGCGTTCGGGAAAGGCGGTCGCCCGAAAAGAAGGGCTGCCCCGAGGGGCAGCGAGGAAGGCAGGCTCCGACCCTAGCTGGGAAGGGATAGGCGGGGAGGCAGCGCTCCTTCGGCAAGGGACGGGCGGGCGGCTGGGGGAGGGGCGAGGCCTGCGGGCAGGGCTGAAGAAGCGGCGGCCCGCGCGGGGAGACGCGAGCGTGAGGCCCCTGCTGGGGAGGAGGACAAGGTCGGACCGCCGCGGGAGCAGAGACGCGGCGGTTCACCGGCCTTCAACCGCCCGGGGTCTGGAGAGCCCCAGCGCCCGGAAAGGCACCGAGAGGACGCGTGGGGGCCGGCGTGGATGGGCCTTCCACCGGGGCCGAAGGCTGCGGCAGCGCGGCCCCCAACCGCTGGCTCCCGGAGCCCGGCGGGACATCCCTGCCCACCCGAACAACTCTCACTGAACCCTGCCCGCCCTGGGGCTCACTCACCGTTGGCCCGTTTGAGGGCGTTTTCCGGCCTCTGGAAATAGGCCGGCATCTTGGCGGCGGGGTCAGCTCACGCGGCGTTCGGTGGAGGCGAGAAGGAGCTCCTTGGGCCGGTCCTGGACGGGGTACGCGTCCGCGACCTCCTCACCGGCTCTACGGGCGGAGGGTCGGGTGTGGGGGGCGGCGGAGATAAGGAAAGACGAGTCGGCGAGCAACACGCGCTCCGCCAGCGCCCCAGCCTGCCAGAGACGGAAAGGAATTGCCCACGTGATCTCCGCCGGGCGCCACCGCCTCCCAGGCCCCGGATGTGCCGGCGCGCCCGCAGTGTTCCACGCCGGGCCTCATCCCCGCGCCGCGCTGCGCGCTGACGTGATGGCGTCACGCGTCTGTGCTTACGTGGCCAAGGCCTTCGGACGGCACGGCTTCACGTGGGACTGGGAAAGCGTGGATTGACCTTTCCAGGTTCTACTCTCGGAAGCGCGGACTTTTGTTTTTGCGATAAATCTTTAAGAGATCATGGGCCGTTATTCACAAGGAAACTTATTTTAAATGATCACAATTGTTAAATTAATTGATTGGAGATGGTGCTTCAGCTAAACCTGGAACACATAGGTGCCCTTATTAAATTACAGGTTGTATTCTAGTCATTGGTGATGGTATCTGCTAAAAGTGAGGCTCCTCCAGAGCTTTGTCAACTCTTTTCCATTTGATTTTTGTACACGTTCCTACTTTGGTTTGGTACTTGGGATACCCAAAAATATGGGTTTCTTTTAACCCTAATCTAAGAAATAAAGTCTTTTTTTCAATAAGTGATTTTGCAAGAACAAGGAATAGTGTTGAGATACTATGACACAAGCTGGATAGAAAGTGGTATCATATGCAGTTGTCCCCATTTCACAGTGTATATAAGTAAGTGTTTATTTTGATTGGACATTGTTGAGAATAATTTTTTTTAATTTAAAAAAAAATTATTCTTTTTAAACAGCACTAGGCTGTTGAATGACCTTTGTTTCTAACTTAATTCTGTCCCTTAAACTTTATGTGTTCTTGATCTCTGCTTCTATACCAATAAAAGGATGGTGATAATAGTGGCCCTATGGATTAAATAAGGAAATTATGAATGCCAAATGAAATAATTAAACGTGAAAATAATAGAAATCAAAAGTGATATGAGGTGACCTTCACTAAAGTGAAAAGTTAATATCACATTTGTAGTACAGATGTGATTGTAAGATGATGAAAAGCAAAGTCTGAAAGATACTACTACTAAGTTGGAAAAGCACTGAATTGGATCCAGGAATAGACTATGTTTATGTGACTGGAAGCCTAGCCAGCTCAATTTGTCACTAGACTGATGGGAGAATGATGAGTTTTTCAGTCACAGGAAATCTCCAAGACCACCTACTAATTCAGTTTGCAGTTGTTGATTCTGTTTCTGCATCTTTTCTATTCATTCCCTTCTTTTTATATGCATAGCTGCATCCTACCTCCTAGTTGTTCTCCTGCTTCAAGTCTCATCTCTCCATTCTTCATAAAACTGCAAAATAATTTTCCTAAAGTACAGGTATGATGGTGTCATTGTTTTCCTCAAGGATCTTCAGTGGGTCCTTTCTAACTCTAGAAATTACAAAGATGTAACTCCCTAGCAGATCAAACCGACTTAAAATGGAATTGATAAGTGTTTAACAAAAAAATAAAATAAAATAAAAATACAATACAATAGAGATAAAAGTTAATTTCTGATTTTCTGACTTCTGCTTGAGATCTCTTTCTATTTGAGTCTAACATCATTGCTCTAGGATAAAATGTTGTTGCTATTCAGTTGTGTCTGACTATCCACAGCTCCATTTGGGTTTTTTTGGCAAAGATGTTACTTCCTTTTCCAGGGGATTCAGTGGTTTACCCAGGGTCAGACAGTTAATAAATGTTTGAGGCCAAATCTGAACTCAGGAAAAGGAATCTTTCTTACTCCAGGTCAGTATTCTATCTTCTGAGTCACCTCCTAAGATAAAATGCACACTCTTTAATTTCCTGTGAAAAATCCTCATTATATTTCTTTCCAGACCTCCTTTACATTACATTACTCCCCATCAAGAACTGTGTTGCAGGGGCAGCCTCGGTGGTGTAGTGGATAGAGTACCAGTCCTGAAGTCAGGAGGACCTGAATTCAAATCTAGCCTCAGACATTTAACCTGTCCTAGTTGTGTGACCTTAGGCAAGTCACTTACCCCCAATTGCCTCAAGCAAAAAAATAAAATAAAATAAAAATAATAAAACCTCTGTTGCAGTGTGTCTGTCGGGTCTTGCAATTCATATTTATTTCATCTACTACCTCCAAACTCTCCTACCATCTAGAATTAATCCATCTACATTTATTAAGTACCTATAAAGAGCAAAGACCAAGCTCGGCACTGAGAATACAAAACCAAAAGAGAATTACTCTGCTTCTACCACACCTCTTAAAATCCTTAAGCTTTTTCTGGGCTTGATCACTGCACACCCTACTATCCAGGAGGTTTTCCTGATTATCCTGGTTCTTAATGCTTTCCTCAAATTATCTTGCTTGTTGTTACCTGTTTACATATTGCATCCCACATTAATCTGAAAAGTCCTTGAGAAAAGGGTCTATTTTCCAATTGTCTTTCTATTCCTAATGAATAGCATAGTAGTACCTCACACATATTTAATATATATTAACTGAATTGAATTAAATTTGAATTTTCTCCTAAGTACCTAACATATGCCCTTGGACAGGCCCATCAGACATTCACTAGATGTTTGTTGCATTGAACAGAATACAAAGTAATTGAAACTTACAAGAGAAATATGGTACAATGAAACCTTATCAGTTAAAATTAGAAATAATATAAATCTCAGCAAACTAAAATCTATGTTCAATGAATAATAATAGATGGCTTTTATATAGAATTTAAGGTTTGCTAAATAGTTTGCAAACACTTATCTCATTGATGCCTACAATAACCTTGGGGAATAGCTTATTATCATTTTATAAATGAGTAAACTGAGACAGAGAGAGATAAGATAACTTACCCAGGTTTACCTAGTTGATATGTTTCTATCAACTAGAGCAGAACCAGCCTCTAACCTATGGGTGACCAGACCCGAAACAGATCAGGCTAGAGACAGGAGAATCAGGAATCAAACCTAAGTTTGCAATTTCAGACACTTATACTAGAAACCCCTTCCCATCTCTCCTGCCACCATTAAGAAGGAGGACTTAACATTGCTAAAGCTGGGGTCTTATATGAAAGGGATTGGCCTATAATACAATTATTCCTAAATCTCAGTTTTCATGGTTAGCATTTCTTGGGACAATACAGGTGTTCTTGGATCCTGTGGGAACAGTCATTGATTCTCAACTCTTGGAGGTCGGGGCTACCCTACAGAGCATAGAACCAGAGTTCTGTGACAGGAGCCAGGGTGCAGTACCTGTCAGTGAGAAGGAACAGGGATTGTGAATATGTGATAGACAGCCTTGGAAAATAAAGTTAAATTCCTTAGTGAACAGCTGGTGCTAGCCCAAGCAATACAATTTATCAGAAAGTAAGATCATTCCAGGGAGCAAAGGATTATTGTCATGCCAAATTGAGAGCACAGCCTGCTTGCTTAACTCAGAAAAACAGGTTATCCCTCCAAAATAATTTGTCATATGTGTGGCAGGATTTGAACTCAGGTTTTCCTGATTCCAGGTCTAGTTCTTCATTTACCATGCCATCTTAACTTCCACAAATGAATGCCGTATGCTGGAGTTGTAAAGATAACAACAAATAGCAATAAAAGCTCATATACAGTTTACAAAGTATTTGAGTTGGCTGGTTTCAATTGAATTCCAATTCCAAACCAAGTTTTGTTTGTTTCAATTTTATGTGTTATGAAAAGATTTAAATGAGTCTTAATGTAGCAGGAACTACAGGTTTTGCTCTCCTTTGCAAGTAGTAATGCTGAGGAAGCATGCAATTTCTCCTCTCCCTCTTTCTTTTACATTTATGTAATCAATCGCAGGTAATTTTCGTAACCCCAACCATTTCTCTGAAGGGGAATTGAAAGAGACCTGAGAAAATGGGATAAAATGTGGGTGTTCTGCTCTTCTAGAATTATAGAAAGTTTTCCATTTGCATGCTGAAGAAGAAAACACATCAGACTATGAAAAATAACTATGATTCACAATGGAATTAGAGAAATGCAAGATACAGGGGTAGTTTCCAGACCCTTGGGAGAGTACTAGATTTAAAGGTAAAACTACAACTCATCTATAAAACAGAAGGATTGGTCTAGTTCAGTAGTTCCCAAAGTATTTTATTCCAAGAACCCCTCTTAACAATAATAAAATTGTATTATGACCCCCCTCCCCCCAGCGTCATTTAACATGCTACTTATGGTTTTTTTGGGTAACTTTTAAAAGATTTAGACAAATACAAAATGAGAAAAAAAAAAGTCGTATACACAGCAAATCATGAGAGGATTTACTATAAAACAATAAATTTCATTTCAAGAAAAACTATATAATAACTACTATACATTGTTTTCATAGCTGCCAAGCTCATCTTTGTCTCCTTGTTGGTTTCCTTTTGTTCTCTGTTGTGCACTTTTTACTTTATTTTTTCCCTTTTTCTTCCTTCTATCCTAAAGAAGGTTACAATTAAATATGGATATATACATGTACATAGATACCTATAAACAGACACATATAATCATTTATATATATATTTATTTAAAGACTATACAACATTTCCTTCTGTTTCACTGTTTCATAAGTCCAAATCTTTTTGTTTTTCTAAATCAACTAGCTCATCATTACCTATACCAGAGACATATTCCTTTCTGGATTCAAACAGCATCTTCCTTTCATAAGATATTTGAGATTAATTTGGGTATTTATAATAGTCAGAATGACTTGGTTGCTCAAAGTTGTTCTTAAAAACAAAACTATTATTACTGTACAGAATGATGTTCTCTTGGTTCTGCTCATTTCATTCTTCATTATTTTGTGAAGGTCTCTCCATGCTTTCTAAATCATTGAATTCATCATTTTTTAGAGCAGAATAATATTCCATCATGAACACATGCCACAATTTATTTAACCATTCCCCAATTGATGGACATCTCCATGCTACTTATAATATTCTGCAATGATTTACCGGAAGTACCACTAAAGAATGTGTGATCCTTTTTGTGTGATCCCTTTGAACTATTGTCACAAATCCCTCAAAGGGTTTGCAAACTATCAAAGAGAAAACTACTGGAATAGAAGATGTCTAAGGGTTTCCAGATCAAATTCTTTGCTCCTATAATTTTTATTTTTTAAATAATTTCTATTTTTGAAGACTCTTCTGATATTGAAGTTTTGCAGCTCCAAACCAAGACCATTCTCCTTATGATGGAATACATCTATGAATCATTAAATACCACAGTCTCAGAAGAATAAAATTGCAGATGTTTGGTGGCTATTAAAAGTAAGGTACAGCTATGACCAACAACTTGCTCATTGTAATAGCCTAAAAAAAACCATTTAGTGCCATATATGACTGAAAAAAAAGTGGGCTAGTCATGTTGTGAGAGTGAGGGAAAATCCATGGACAACTGGGATATTGCACTTTTACCCCTGAAAGATGGAGAAACTTTCAGTTCTTGGAGCAGAAGTTCTGAGGAGCATTTATAAAAGGTTGAGAACAAGAATCACATACAGTAAGAAGATATGTATGGGTTAAGATTTTCTATATAGGGAGAGATTCCACATTGATGATACCAAGAATCCATTGATCTAATTTTTTTTTTTACTTTTATCTTATATGATATTTTTCTTCTATATAATACAGACTCCACTTCATGTTATTCCTAAAACTGAACTCATAATTTGGTATTTATGAGCACTTTCAACTCTGAGAAAAATAAATGAAAAGTTTAGATAAAAAGCATCAAAAAGTAATAAGAGGCTGTAAGAACTGTTTTATAGGACAGGATCAAGAGCAGTGTGCCTGTGATGATTAAGTCAAGATTAAAGAGATGGGCGTTATATAAATATTTCATTATGTTTAAGGGCAATAAAGGAATGAAAATTACTTGCCTAAAGACAGAACAAAAAAAAAAAGAAAAGAAAATATAGTCAAAGAAACAATGTCATTTGCTTGAAGAATCATGCTTTTTTAACTCTCCTGAAATTTTGGGGGTGCATTCATTATTTTCTGAAGCCCCTGAAAAAAGTTGGAATGCTGATGGTTCAACCTCAGATCAGAAAAGGGAGTTGCAACCATAAATTCCTGGAGGAAGGGGGAGGAGGGAAGCTGGAATAAGAAGGTGGAAGAGAAACTGGAGATACAAGAACACTTCTTTCAAGAGCAGACACAAAATTCTCCTCCATAAGAAAAGGGGAATATCAGCAGCAATAGGCCTGATTTCACTGCATATATGAAAACATTTCCTTTATGGTATATGTCCCATAAATTGTCAATTCTATTTTAATTTTCAAAAGGTTACCAAAGATATGCAACCAAGCTGAATAAACATGACAACATGCACTCTGGCTTTGGGTGTGGTTCAAAAGTTAAAGCTTCAGTTAAAGATCTTAAACATTATGATTAGCAGGAACTCTTTTTTTTTTTTTTTTTTTTTTTTTGACAGAGCTATTAGATGGATACTTCAGGGAAATGCTGCAAACCTAGTATCTTCTGGATTTCATCAACACTTACTAGACTTATTCTGCTTATGGGCAGAGGATGAAGTCATGAGCAGTAGGTAGAAGTTATAGGGAAAAATATTTCTACTCAGTACCATATAAGGAATTTTTATCCTAGAAAGCAGTGTAGCACAGAAGTTATTGAGCTGGTCTTGTGGCCAGGAAAATTTGAATTTGGGCCCCGTTTCTGATACATTCTAGCTATGTGAATCTGAGCAAGTCACTCAATGTGTCACCTCCATAATCAAATATCTAACTTGAAGAAAAGATGCCAAATTGTATTGGTAGAGGAAGTTTGCCCACCTGTGAGTTCTCTGTACCAATCAAATCATAAGTCTTGCCTCTCTAGTTTTCCCCAATCCTTGCCTAGGTTACACCTTCACCACAATTAAGGCGGATATTAAAGAGACGGCTATTGTAGAAGATAATGAATTCCATATTATTAGATGTGTTTGAACTGAAACTGGATGACAATTTTTAAAAATATTTTTTCAAGGAACTGATGCTGGCTGTGGCTTGGACTCAATGATTTCTAAGGTCCCTTTCATTTTAAAAAGATTGTTTTATGATTCTGTGAATATATTCACCTCCATTAGTCCTATTCCAATGCTTATTTATCATGCTATAAAGAAAACTCTAAATTTATGTAACTAAAACCTTTTGCTTACATAAATGGAGTATAAAGTCTAGCAGGACTACTCAAGCTAGAAAGAGTTTGAGTATATGACTTGTAAAGGGTTATATGTCTGTTGTCCAAAAACTACTTAGCTAAATTTGGAGGAGCTCATCAAGACATTAGATTCCAAATAATGGCTATTTTGGCCAAAGGAACTTTTGAATATTATCTAATAAAATATAACAGAGCTTTAATCTAAGACCATGGATGAAGTACTCAAAATGATAAAATCATAGATCCCTGAAGATTGAAGGATAAATCTGAATTTCAGGGTCTAGAGTTACAAGATGTTTAAAACTGGAGAAACTTCTTCAAAAAGTACAAGGAAAATTTCTCTATACTAAAGGAGACAGTATGGTATATTGGGAAAAAGGACCAGAAGACTCAGGTTCAAATCCCAGGCCTGCAATTTAAGGCCTATGGGCTTTGGACAAGCCATAATCCCTTTAGTTTATTCTTTAAAGTTACCATTTGGCCAAGATTATATTTAAAATTCACAGCTCTAAATCCTATAACCCATGATCTATTGCTACCTAAAATTTTAATAGTACTGGTATATACAAAATGATTCTTATGAAACAAATGAAAGAAGGAATTATTAAGGTTTAACTATGTCAAATGAGACTATTCAAGTAGAGTATAATTCTAATTCAATCTGCCTCAAAATGAACTCATTATCTTTCAATAACAAACAACTATAATATTCTCTTCTTTTGGTTTCACAATTTCCCATCAGTGGCATCCAATTTCTCATATTCAAAATTTCAGTATTGTCTTTGAATCTACCTTGTCTCTTACCACTCATAACTAATTAATTACCAAATACTATACCTCCCTAATTTTTCTCACATCTGACATCTCCTCTCTATTCCCACTGTCACCAACCTAAAATAGACCTCCTCATTGCCCCTATGTGAGTTACTGTGGTAGCTGCCTAATAAGTCAGGAGAGGCCCATTGTAGTAAACAAAATTTGATCTGATTCTTGAGTGATGGGTAATATCTATATAGGTGAAAAGGAGTTGGCCTGGGGCCGGGGGGAGGAAGAGAGGAGGGGAAGGGGAGTTATGTGGGAGCAGGGTTGGGGGTGGGAGGTGGAAAGTGGGGAATCCACAGGAGAAACATTATGAATAAAGCCAAAACTCCCTCCTAAATCTAAAAATCTATTTTATTCAAATAGAAAATACAGTGTGTAGTGTGTTTGTGGGATATATCAATCAACCACACCAGAATATATGAAAATTAGAACAGAGGGTATACTTTAAGAATGAGTCGGAGATAGGTTTGTACAGGCCAGATTGAGGTAAGGTGTTAGGAGACCTTGAATACTAGGTAGGTATAAAAATGTAGACTTTAAATTGGAAAAATTAGTAGCCATTGAAGTTTGTGAATAAAAGAATGATGTGATGGTATTTAAGAATAAGATCTTGTAATAATATCTAATATTGTAATGGGCTGAAGCTTGAGTTGATGCACTGAGGTCCCAAGCATGTGAGGCTAAATAGTAACTGACCATACTCTATTAATATATGCTTGGAGAAAGAATGGCCCCCACCCATTCCTTGTGCAAGTTCTGAAGTATTGTATAGGAAATGACATAGGGACAATTTTGGTGGGTGGAGAGAGAGGGGTGAAGAGAGAAGAAAGAGACTGCTGGCCGGGTTTGTGGCCCGGCTGCTCACGTTCCTATCACCATCCCCCTTCACCTCCACAAAGAATCAAGATCGAAGATTTTCCCTTAACCTGAATTCCTTACTCTGGCTGATTTTAAAATACACAGTCATCACATAATATGTTTTAGAAACAGGGACAGACAGATCTGTGAAGAAGGAATTTTTGTCCAAAGAAGAACTGGAACTCATAATTGAACACAAATAAATAATTTTGATTATATTAAATTAAAAAGTCTTTATACAAACAAAACTAATGAATACAAGATCAGAAGGGAAGCAATACATTTTTACATTTAAGGGTTCTAATAAAGGCCTTGTTTTAAAATATGTAGAGAATTGACTCAATTTTATAAAAATTCAAGCCATTCTCTGTGGTGTCCTTTTGGAAGTCCCTATTTGGGCGCCAAAATTCATTTGCTTTATAGAGTCCCCATGCTGGGGTGCCAAAATATACCATCCAGACTAGCTCTCTGGAGGACCTTGGAACCAGCCTTGGTCTTAGTAGAGGAATGAAGGAGGCAGGAGACTCTCAAGGATGGTCAAAGATGGAGTGTCCTTATTTCAAGTCCCCTCAGCCCTTAAATACCTTGGTATGATTACATCATTACAGCACGCTAAGTATGTGCCAACTAGAGAACTATTATATCATCACATCACATTGAGCAAGTGCTAACTATAAGCATCCTGCTATTGATATGTAAATGTTTCTTTTTACTCTAAGTATCCCTTGCTTCAAGTCGAACACATGTGATCAAGCCCATCTTGACTTCTCAGGAAAGGTAAGAACCCTTAGGGGAGATGGTGAGCCAACTAAGACATTGTCAGCAGGTTCATTCTGGGCTTATTTATACCTTACCCAGAGTTCCCCCACTATCTGCAGCCCTCTACAATTCTCCAATGGATAAATGGTCAAAGTATATGAACACTTTTCAGAGGAAGAAATTAAGCCCATTTCTAATCATATGAAAAGATGATCAGAGAAATGTAAATTAAGACAACTCTGAGACACCATTACAGACCTCTCAGATTGGCTAAGATGACAGGAAAAAATGACGAATGTTGAAGAGGATGTGGGAAAACTGGGATACTAACACATTGTTGGTGGAACTGGGAATGGATCCAGCCATTCTGGAGAGCAATTTGGAACTATGCTCAAAAAGTTATCAAATACTGCAACATATCCAACATATAAAGGACTGCTTGCCATCTAGGGGAGGGGGTGGAGGAAGGGAGGGGAAAAAAAAATCGGAAAAGAAACGAGTGCAAGGGATAATGTTGTCAATATAAAGTAATCATTAAATAAAAATTAAAAAAAAAGTTATCAAATTGTGCATACCCTTTGATCTAGCAGTGCTACTACTGGGCCTATGTCTCAAAGAAATCTTAAAGGAAGGAAAGGGACCCACATGTGCAAAAATGTTTGTGGCAACAAACTGGAAACTGAGTGGATGCCCATCAATTGGAGAAAGGCTGGATAAGTTATGGTATATGAATGTTATGGAATATTATTGTTCTACAAGAAATGATCATGCAGGATGATTTTAGAGAGCCCTAGAGAGACTTAAATGAACTGATGCTAAGTGAAATGAGCAGAACCAAGAGATCATTGTACACAGCAACACGGGTGTTATTATGAGACAATCAATTCTGATAAATGTGACACTTTCCAACAATGAGATGATTTATGCCAGTTCCAATGATCTTGTAATGAAGATAGCCATCTACACCCAGAGAGAGGACTGTGGAAACTGAATATGAATCACTACATAACATTCTCCTCTTTTTGTTGTTGTTTGCTTGCATTTTGGTTTTACTCATTTTCTTTCTCTTTTGATCTGATTTTTCTGTGCAGCAAGAGAATTGTATAAATATATTTACATATGTTGGATTTAACTTATTTTAACATATATAACATAAAAAATAAATTAATTAAAATTTACATTTGTAAATTAAAAAAAAAAAAAGAAATAGGGAGAGAGACTTGAATCAGGGAACTTTCTAGGTAACTGTCCTGGAATCCTGGAATGTTATAGTAAAGGTATGAATTAAAGTAATAGAAATAGCAAAGAAGAGAAAGGATATGAAAGATATTTCAAAGGAAAATCAACATTTTCTCAATTTGGAGAGATAAAGAATAGAATACAATGATAATTTTCGAATCAGGAAGATCTGGGTTTAAAACTATTCTTACATTTACTAGCTGTGTAAGTCAAAACATTTATTAATCACCTGCAATGTGCCAGGCACTATATACTAAGTACTGGGTATACAAAGAAAGGCAAAAGATAATTCCTACTCACAAGGAACTATCTGATAGAAGAAATAATCAGCAAAGAGCTGATTTGTACATATGTACAAACAAAAATAGGAAATGATCAATTGAGGGAAGGCATAAGTATTATGGGGAATTGGGAAAGATTTTCTAAAGAAGGTGAGATTCTCTGTGGCCTCAGTTTCCCCATTAGTAAAATTGAGATATCTTACTTTACAAGGTATTGAGAGTAAAATGAGATGTGTTTTGCAAATCTAAGAGGATTTTATAAATGCCAAAAATTATGAGTTGAAATGACTTCAAGGTTTATAACAGCAAGAATCTTTGAAAAGAGAAAAATTAGAAGCAGAACATGTTTGTAGAGAAGATATTGATCTTTTGGATACAGAGAAGATAAGATAATATTTGGAATGTTCTCTTCACCCCCTATGGGCACCCAAAAAGGAATTGTTAATATAATAACATTGACCAAATAATTGAAGTTGTTAAGTTTAATGTGAATAACGTTGGTAACTTTTTAACATCAGATAGGAAAATTATTCTCTGCTTTTTATTACTATTTTCAGCACTCAAGGGCAGAGCTGCTGCAAATAATGTATGGGCTCTAGGCAAAATTTGAAATTTATTTTCTCTTGAGTTTAAGAGTTATGTTCCTGTATCTTATATCTGCTAAAGGTATTGAACTTTCATATAGTACCTACATATGACTTATCACAAAATATAAATGGACCATAAAAACAGGTTTTCTGACATTAAAATATACATATTTATTTTTAAAAATCATTTAAAAATGTATCTTGAAGCAAATTGCCTGTCCCTTCATCTCTTCCATATCCATAGGTATGCTATCAAAGAACTACTAGTTATTATATACCATATCACTCCATATTATAAAGATATTTTCTACATTTTCAGAGAAGGTTAATGTGAGGGTTTGCTTTTGCCAGACTTTGTAGATATGTATCATGGAATTTGCTCATGCTTGCTATGTGGGAAAAAATAAAACAGAGAAAGAGATGGAACAAAAGTAAGAAATCAAATGAGCAGGGTTTGAGTTGTGGCTCTGCCTCTTGATAGATCGATGATCTTAGTCCACTCATTCTACCTCTACATGCTTCAACTTCTGCATCTGTAAAATATCTTGATAATTGCATTATAGGATTTTTGTATATAAGGCATTTTGTAAACTACAAAGCACAATTTTTTATGAAAGTTTTTTTATTTTCAAAACACGTTCACCCTTGCAAAACTTTGTATTCCAAATTTCCCCTCTTCTTTCCTCCCCCCACTCCCCTAGATGGCAAGTAATCCAATATATATTAAACATGAAGCACATTTAAAAAAGATTTTAAATATCTACATTTTATGTTCATAGCTTACAGTATTTTAGGTTGATTATACAATGCAGTTTATATCACTTGTAACAGAGGAGGAGGGGAAAAAGAGGAGGAGGAAATGGCCACTTAGGATCCTGTCTTTATAACACATACAGTAGGCTCTGCTGGATACCAATCCCCCTTGAGATGTGTTGAGTCTACTTGTGGGTTTTTCTAATAGATGGACAGGCTCTGCCTTCTACTTCAGAGAAGGTATCCTCTGATTGCTAACACCCTTTTGCCTTACAAGGATAATTCTTTTAATTCACTAACATTAGAGTTAGAATTGAGTGTACATCTAATAGGACTGAGCCAATGAACTCTCTTATCTTTTTCCTGGTGGTTTATTTATTTTAATTTAATGGTTTTTTCTCCAATTACACATAAATAAATTTTTAACATTTAAAAAAAATTTTTTTAATTTTTTTGAATTCCATATTTTCTCCCTTTCCCATGCTTTTTTATTGAGAAGGCAAACAGTTTGATTTGGTTATAGCAGGAGATTCTTTGTTTTAATTGCTATCTAGCTTTAATCATTGAATGGGTGTAGTTTTTCAGTCAAACTGAGTTTAAAAGGGCAAGGTCTTCCAACTAATTCATCTCTAGTGCTCCTGATGTATATCTGGTCACTGGATCCAGATGACTCTGGATAAGAAAGTGAAGCAGATGACCTTGCACAGGTCACCCTAACTGACCCTCACTGAAATCCAATTCACTTGTATGTCATGATCTTCTTTGAGAATGAAAGACAAACAACAACAATAGCAACAATATATAGAGTCATGCAAAACCTATTTTCATATTGGTCATGTCACGAAAAAAAAAAAAAAAAAAATCCAAGGGTGGGGGAAGTATGCTTCCATCTTCATTCGGATTCTAGGATTCTTTCTGGGGAGACAGATTGCATTTTTCATAAGTCCTTCAGAATTGTCTTGGATTGTTGTATTGCTGAGAATAGCTAAGTAATTCACAGTTGATTATCTTATAATATTGCTCTTACTGTATATAATGTTCTCTGGATTCTGTTCCCTTCAGTTTGTATCAGTTTATACAAGTTTTTCCAGGTTTTTTTTAAGGGCATTCTGTTTATCTTTTTTTTTTTTTTTTCTTCATTTAAAAAAATTTTTATTAAAGCTTTTTATTTTCAAAACACATGCATGGATAATTTTTCAACATTGATTCTTACATAGCCTTGTGTTCTAAATTATCTCCTCTTTTCCCCCATCCCCTCCTCTAGATGGCAAGTAATACAATATATGTTATACATGTTAAAATATATGTTAAATCCAATTATCTTGCTGCACAAGAAAGATCAGATCAAAAAAGGAAAGAAAATGAATAAGAAAACAAAATGCAAACAAACAACAACAAAAAAAAGAGAATATTATGTTGTGATCCACATTCAGTTCCCCACAGTCCTCTCTGTGGGTGTAGATGGCTCTCTTCATCATGAAATCATTGAAACTGGTCTCGATCATCTTATTGTTAGAGAGTCACACTCATCAGAATTGATCATCACATAATATTGTTGTTGCTGTGTAAAATTATCTCCTGATTCTGCTCATTTCACTTAGTATCAGTTTATGGTATGTAAATCTCTCCAGACCTAGCTAAAATCATTTTGCTGGTTGTTTCTATGGAACAATAATATTCCATAATATTCATATATCATAGCTTATTCAGCCATTCTCCAACTGATGGATATCCACTCAGTTTCCAGTTTCTTGCCACTACAAAAAAAGGTTACCACAAACATTTTTGCTTATGTGGGTCCCTTTCCCTCCTTTAAGATCTCTTTGGGGTTGTTACAAGCCCAGTTGAAACAGTGCTGGATCAAAGGGTAAGCACAATTTGATACTTTTTTGAGCATAGTTCCAAATTGTTCTCAGAATGGCTGAATCTATTCACAGTTCTACCAACAATATATTAGTGTCCCAGGTTTCCCATATTCCCTCCAACATTCGTCATTATTTTTTCCTGTCATCTTAGCCAATCTGAGAGGTGTGTAGTGGCATCTCTGGGTTGTCTTAATTTGCATTTCTCTGATCAATTGTGATTTAGAGCACCTTTTCATACGACTAGAAATGATATTAGGAAAACTATTAACATAATCGACTATATCAATAACCAAACTAACAAAAATCATATGATTATCTCAATAGTTGCAGAAAAAGCATTTAACAAAATCCAACATCCATTCCTTTTTTTTTTTTAATATTTTATTTTATTTTATAATGACTTTAAATTGACAGAATCCATGCCAGGGTAATTTTTTTTACAATATTATCCCTTGCACTCGCTTCTGTTCCGATTTTTCCCCTCCCTCCCTCCACCCCTCCCCTAAATGGCAAGCAGTCCTATATATGTTAGATATGTTGCAGTATATCTTAGATACAATATATGTTTGCAGAACCAAGCAGTTTTCTTGTTGCACAGGGAGAAATGGATTCAGAAGGTACATCCATTCCTATTAAAAATATGATGGAGTACAGGAATAAACGGACTTTCCCTTAAAATGATCAGTAGCATCTATTTAAAACCATCAGAAAGCATCATGTAATGGGGACAAACTAGAACCATTCCCAACAAGATTAGGAGTGAAACAAGATTGCCCAATTTCACCATTTCTATTCAATATTATATTAGAAATGTTAGCTTTGACAATAAGAGAAGAAAAAGAGATTAAAGGAATTAGAGTAGTAATGAAGAAACTAAATTACCACTCTTTGCAGATGATATGATGGTATACTTAGAGAATGCTAGAGAATCAATTAAAAAACTACTAGAAACAATTCACAACTTTAGCAAAGTTGTAGGATACAAAATAAACTACATAAATCATTAGAATTTTTATATATTACCAATAAGGTCCAGCAGCAAGAGATATAAAAAGAAATTCCATTCAAAATAACTGTCAATAGCATAAAATATTTGGAAAACTATCTGCCAAAGGAAAATCAGAAACTATAATGAATATAACTACAAAACACTCTCCACACAAATAAAGTCAGATCTAATCAGCTGGAAAAATATCAAGAGCTCTTGGATAGGCCGAGAGAATAAATAAAAATGATAATACTACCTAAATTAATCTACTTATTTAGTGTCATACCAATCAAACTCCCAAGAAATTATTTTACACACCTAGAAAGGACAAAAGGTCAAGTCCTTTTGTTCAAGGGAATTCATGAAATTCATGGGAATTAATTCAAGGGAATTAATGGAAAAAAAAATGCCAATGAAGGTGGCCTAGCTGTGCCAGACCTAAAAGTATATTATAAAGAAGTGATCATCAAAACCATTTGGTACTGGCTAAAAAGTTTTTGTACAAATAAAACCAATGAAGATAAGATTAGAAAGGAAGCAATAAATTGGCAAAACATTTTTACGTTTAAAGATTCTGATAAAGGTCTCATTTCTAAAATATATAGAGAATTGACTCAAATTTATAAGAAGTCAAGCCATTCTCCAATTGATAAATGGTCAAAGGATATGAACAGACAATTTTCAGATGAAGAAATTATCATTTCTTATAGTCCAACTTGTTCAGCCATTTCCCCAATTGATGGATATTTCCTCAATTTCCAATTCTTTGCTACCACCAAAAGAGCTGTAATATTTCTGTACATATATGTCGTTTTCCTTTTTGTTTTTGTTTTTCTTTTTTAGGATACAGAACCAGTAGTGATATTGCTTGGTTAAAGGACCTTTTATAGCCTTTTGACTATAGAGAAATAAGCATTTATTAAGCACCTATTATGTGCCAGGCACAGTGCTAAATGCATTTTACAAATATTATTTTGGTGGATCCTAACAACTCTAAAAGATAGGTGCTACTATATTTCTATTTTATGGTTGAGGAAACTGAGGCACTTAGAAAATAAATGATTCCAGGGTCCAGGTCACACATCTAGTGTCTGAGGCTGTACTTAAACTCCCATCTTCCTGACTCCAGGCCCTGTGCTCTGTTCACAACACTATTTGGCTGCTCCACTGAGTGACAGAAGGAATCTGGACTTGATTTTTATTTAAGTAACTCGTAGAAACTAAGCCATTACTACTGGTTACAGAAATTTAACACTAATGCCTAATAAGACTAAATACCTAGTAAGACATGACCTAGACTTGTGTAGCTATAATCTTACATTAGAAGTTGCTATCTTCTATAGAAGAGATGTCTTGTAATACAAACACAGACCTACTGATAGAAAAGGTATATCTATTCACATTGAGTGTATTTAGAGTTGCCACTCCAAATTCACAGGACCACATGGAGTTTTGGGAACAGTTTGTGGTCATTAAGTGGCCCAGCTTGGAAAAGATTTCGCCTTTCAGTTTGAACTGGTAAATTCTAAGAAATCATTTGATTCTTCTTCCAACCTAGAAACAAAAAATGGATTTAGCTGTCACTCCTGAGTGGTTAATAGTCTCCATACTTTTACTCTTTCATGCAGAGAGCTGGAGAGACTAGTGGTGCCATTTCTCCATCCACTTCCCACTCTCCCCTACCCCCAGGCCCATAAAAAGTTCAACCTCTTCCAGTAAGCTTGGATCTGGGATGGACCAAACTTTCTTCTTTGTGCTTCCTTTCCTGAATAGGTGATGGAACACAGTTCTCAGAGTGAGGTGTATAGGCTGTAAGGTAATTTTGGGAGTTTGAGATTGGTTTGGAGATCCTGGGTCCAAGGAAGAGTGGAATAGTGTCAGGGAAAACTTCTGCAGTAGAGAAAAGGACCACCAAGAATGGAATTGACGCAAGCCATATGTACCAGAAGAGCTTTGGGCAGTGCAATGATGAGATGAAATCCAAGATATCTATTTCACTGGCTTGTACTGGCCTTTATGTTCTGATAAAGTTTAATTATTAGTCTCCCAATAGATTATAGTAATAGTTAATTTTTTAAATACTGATTTAAGTTTGTTCTGTTAAATGCATACTTATGAGTATCCTATGTTTGGCAATAGTTTTATGTATAGGAATAAATTTCCTCTTTAGATTCAAATAGGACCTTACATACCTTTTTAAAAAAAATTATTTTTGATTCTTTGCTTTTTGGTAGATGATTCAGTTTGTGAATTATAAATAAAATCTTCCAGGGTATTAGATGGAGGTTTAATGAGTTAAGTACAACCTCTCTCATTAGAAACAATTAGAAGTGAACTTCTTAGGAGCAAAGTTCTGGGTGTAGAACAGAGTAAGAATAGTATCTCCTGCACAGTGGTGGCCAAGTATAGAACTCTCAAAATTAGATACAGATAATACAAACTAACTTGTGTACATCTTAATTTACTCTGCTTTACTCTGAATTTTTAAGGAAGAGATTCTCCTAGTCTTGCATAATCTTATCCCATCTCCTTTACTTGGACTATTTCATTTTCAATCTCTCCCAAGATAGAGGCTGGCTTCTAGGTAACAACTTTAGAAGCTCAGTATTTTTTTTCTTCTTTATAGCTGCACTCCCTTCCCTCCCATGGGAGGGGCCAATAACTTTCTTAATCAAAAATCTTCAAGGCCTCCCCATTGCTTATAGTAGGAGTAGGGGATGGGGAACCCCAGGAGAGTAGTAAAAAGATTGAGGGGGAAGGAAGTGGAGTAGAGAGAGGCAGTCAAATCAGCAAACATATTATTAAGTGCCTAAAAAGAACTAGGCTGTTAGTTAAACCCTGGGGATACAAATAAAAACAAAAACCAAATCAAACCAAAGCCAGACCTATCAAACTGTGCATATCCTTAGATCCAGAAGTGTCTCTACTAGGTCTTTATCCCAAAGAGATCATAAAAGAGGGAAAGGACCTACATGTGTAAAAATTTTGTAGCAGCCCTTTTTGTAGTTGCAAGGAACTAGAAACTGAGTGGCCCATCAGTTGGGGAAATGGCTGAATAAGCAATGATATATGAATATAATGGGATATTATTGTTCTATAAGAAATGATGAGCATGAGGATTTCAGAAAGGCCTGGAGAAACTTATATGAAGGCTGAGTGAAATGAGCAGAAGTAGCAGAAGTAGCTTTTTACAGTGAAAAAGTTATAGAAAGATAATGTGATGATCAACTGTGATGGACTTGATTCCTCTCAGCAATTTGGTGATTCAATACAATTCCAACAGACTTGAGAAGGAAAATGCCATCTACGTCCAGAGAGAGAGCTATGGAGACTGAATGTAGATTGAAGCATAGAAGTTTCACTTTTTTGTTTGTTTGCTTTCTTTTTCTTTCTTATGTTTCTTTTTGATTTGGAGTCTGATTTTTCTTATACAACATGACAAATATTGAAATATGTTTACAAGGATTGCATATGTTTAACCTATATCAAATTGCTTGCTTTCTTGGGGAGGGAGGAAGACAGAGAAAAAGAAAAAGAGAGAGAGAGAAAGAGAGAGAGAGAGAAAAAGAGAGAAAGAAAAAGAGAGAGAAAGAGAGAGAAATTTGGAATATGAAATCTTACAAAACTGAATGCTGAAAATATCTTTATGTGTATTTGGAAAAATAAAATACTATTGAGGAAAATAATGATTAATTTCCAAATGTCCAGACTTTGCCAAGATGTTTTTAGTAGTTCTACAAATTTTGATTATCTGACTTTATTTAATTCTAATGTGGTAAATATTGAAATAATAGGAAAAAAGGTGTCTTATAGGATTTTTTCTCTTTTTATACTCTAACATCCTTTGGAAAGATTAAAGTGGGAGTAAGTCCTGCTTACTGGGACAACTACTTTAACCATAGAAATTCATTAATCTTTCCCAGTGTTTTAAACTCTCTGGCTATAACTCTTATAAGTTTTTCTGGCTGGCTATATTTTAAATCTTTCAAGGTAACAGAATCTAGTTCACAACAGAGACATGACAAAGACATATTACATATTCATGAAGACAGAAATACAGACAAAATGATAGATCCAAACAGAACTGGTTTGGCAGAGGCACACAATTTAGTCAGGCATTTAGACCTGAATTTGCAATTTTACAGAAGCATGCAAAGAGATCCCAAATTCAACAGAGAAATGCAGAGAGGCCAACTACATGAACATGCAGTTCAGAGAAGATATCTTTAATAGAGGTACCCAGGACAAATCGAATCAGAAGAGGGACCTAGGAGTTTTCCACACAAAAAATAGTAAGCTCCATTAAGGCAGGATCTCAGAGAGTGGAGCAGGAACAAAAGCAGAAGATTCAAGAGATGAAGGGATATCAGCTTCTGGAGAAATAAATCTTTGATGATACTTAGTCTACTCCAATTGGTATTGGAGAGTCCAATGACCCAATTCTGTGTCCTATCCCATTTTTACACCAATTAATATTAACCAGACCAGAATATATTCTAATATCTTGACAGAAATTTTATCAGATTTGCTGGCAATGTATTGTGAAGCCCTGAAGGGATTCAGTTTAATGAATGTAAACTAACAAAAATATCACAAGTCCAAGAGCTATGTCTTACAACTAGATTAATTACAAGAGAAATGAACATGCATATGGAACTCCTATAGAGGTATAAGGAATTCACAATCTAATCAGAAGCTTACATATTTATGAAATTACAACAAAGCAAGGGAGGAATGGAAAGCAACCTCTTCCCAAATGGGATTAGGGCGGGAAGAAGGAAAAAAAGCAGTAGGAGTGGGAAAAGTATTAATCCCCTTCTGAAGGGTAAGAGAAAAACAAAAGAAAAAAAAGAGAGGGAACATAAGGAAGTAAGATGGCAAAAACAGCATTATTTTCCCTTGGAAGCTGCTAGACTATGAAGATATAATGGCCTACTTATTTACAAGGGTCTTAGCTACACAAACAATTTCTTAGTCTGCTACAGATTGGTACCTGTCTTGATTCCCAATGGAAGGAATCCAATTTGGGATGTTTTTGTCCTTGACACATTCAAGGCCTCTTGTACACTCCTTCAGATCCAGTGTGTTTGAAAAATATGGAAACTTAAGAAGACAAATTCTGTGGCTCCCTTATATCCTCACTCTATTGATCAAAGATAGCTCCTGAATGTGCCTCACCACAGAGTGCATTTGGCAAAATATTACTGGGGATATTACCTGGGAAAATATCTAAAAACTAAGGGGAAAACACCCCATAAGCATAAAATTCAACAGACAGAAAACAAGAGATCTTGGGCAATTTACATCTTAGGAGTGAGATCAGAATCATTAATTAAGCACAGAAATTAGGAACTCTCTCATCCATTATAGAAATATATGAGTTAAACATTAAACAATAAGTGATCTAAGATCATGTAAGATAATTTGGAAAATTATTTAAGATCATTTGGAAATTTATTCATGCAAAGCTTCAAAATGTTTGTGATGCTTGTCCAACTAATCCAACTTTAAATCAGCTTGGCTCTCCATCATTTCCTGTGATAGTTGTTCCCTTCAATTTACTTAGTGGGTTACATTTTTTTCTAGAATTTATAACTCTTACTGGCAGAATACAGAAAGTATTCTGAAGCTTAATTCTAAGCCTGGTTGTGACATTCTGTCATACAATTGGTTGCCTATGACTCATATCTGACATCAAATAGAACTAAGGAACAGTATTGCTATGTTCCACCCTTTTTTCTTCTATAGCAAATTTCACTAAAAAAAGCAAGTGTACAAAATTGCTTCATTTTTTCATTGTGATAAACACAAAAGGTATACTTTTTTGGTGACTTTTCACTGAATTATATATATATGCTAGTATAGTACTACTATAATAAAGAATGATTTTAAATATTCCTTTAAATTACAAATAATGAGACCATGAAGCCTTATAATTGATAGGTATTTGATTTATAGGAGACTGACATAACATCCTTTCACTATGTTAATATAATAACATCTTTTTTACTAGGTGGGAATTGGTGGGAGATACAGTTTTCAAAATTGGATTAAGAATTTTACATATATCCAATAAAATATAAAAATGAGTCACCAAAAAAAAAGGAATTTTACATATAAAATTCCATTGATAATTATGAAGAGAGTGAAAGTATTTTTTTGGAGCATCTATCTGATTATTTATTTTGAAAGAAAGAAAGGTTCACTTCCTGTCAGGTCCTCATGATTTAACAATTGAAATTCTCTGACATTTTAGGTGAATTATATATTCTTAATTTTATGTTCTTATATATCTATGAATAAAATCAGAACCATAAGGCTTGAGCTAGAAAGTTGTATTAAACTAAGTTGTTTGTATTGTCTTTCTACATGCTTTTGGAATCTGAGAGGAAAATCTGGAAGGAAGAAGCTCCTTCAGAGCAGTTCTGAAAACTTGGCTTATTCCAGAAATGTACATCTGTTGATTCCTATATCCAAGAATTACAAAGCAGGCTGAAAGATCTCCACAGCATAGAAGCTGAAGTACAAACTAGACTTTTATGTCAAGAATTTCCAACAAACCAGAGGGGCTTAGGACACCTAGAAAGGCCCTTTCCAAGTAAACTTCAATTAAGATTATAGAAAAGGAATCTTGTATATATTGTTCACACATAAAACCTGACCCATAGTCATGGGTAATTTAATCTTATTACTATCTCAAGTAGCAGTAAGTTTCTCTGAAGATAAAGTCAGAAATTTATGAATAGATGGATACTTTTTTCTTTGACATTCATATTTGGTTTCATAAATTTTAGGTCATCACCTGCAGGATTGACAGTACAGGGTCAGGTCCACAACAAACCCTTTCTCGCTTTGATTTTTTGAGTCTTATATTATTTATGCTTTCCTGGTTTCAAGAAAGTAGCACTAAATATGTGGGCTCTTGTTATGCCATTATCATTCTCCTTCCCTGTGTTCAATTCTGTACTAATTGTTGTGGTAAAGTATGCTTAAATTTTATTCCTAAATAGGTTTTTTTTCAGTGATATATTAGTTAGATGTTTTTTCAGATGATATATTAGTTAGAAATGATACACCCCAGGAACAAGAATATGTTAAATTACATGATTTTTCATCTGCACTGATTTCGTGATCATGCTTTTTTTTTTATTAAAGCTTTTTTATTTTCAAAACATACATAGATAATTTTCAACATTCACCCTTAAAAAAATCTTGTGTTCCAAATTTTTTTCCTCCCTCCCATCTTCCCCATCTGCTCCTCTATATGGTAAGCAATCCAATATATATTAAATATATGCAATTTTTCTATATATATGTTTCCACATTTATCAATCATGCTGCCCAAGAAAAATCAGATCAAAAAGGAAAAAAATGAGAAAGAAAACAATGCAAGAAAGCAACTACCAAAAGAGTAAAAATATTATGTTGTGATCAATACTCAGTCCTCTCTCTGGATGCAGATGGCTCTCTTCATTATAAGACTATGGAACTGATCTGAATCACTTTGCTGTTAAAAAGAGCCACATCTGTCAGAATTAATCATTATATAATCTTATTGCTGTGTATAATGTTCTCCTAGTTCTACTCTCTTTACTCAGCATCAGTTCATGTAAGTCTCCCCAGGCCTCTCTGAAATCACCCTGCTGATCACTTCTTATAGAACAATAATATTCCATAACATTCATATGCCATAACTTAATCAGTCATTTCCCAACTGTTGGGCATCCACTTAATTTCCAGTTTTTTGCTATTACAAAAAGGGCTGCTACAAAACTTTTTTGTACACATGGACTCTTTTCCTTTTTTAATGAACTTTTTGGGATAGAGGCCCAATCAAGACACTGCTGGATCAAAGGGTATGTACAGTGTGATAGCTCTTTGGGCATAGTTCCATATTGCTCTCCAGAATGGTTGGATCAGTTCACAACTCCAAAAACAATGTAATAGTGCCCCAAATTCCCCAAATACTCTACAACATTCATTATCTTTTCCTATTATTTTAGCCAATCTGAGAGGTGTGTAGTGGCACCTCAGTGTAGTCTTAATTTGCATTTCTCTGATCAATAGTGATTTAGAACATTTTTTCACATGACTAGAAATTGTTTCAATTTCTTCATCTGAAAGTTGTCTTTTTATAGCCTTTTGACCATTATTAGTTGGAGAATGGCTTGTATTCTTAAAAATTTGAGTCAATCCTCTATATATTTTATAAACGAGGCCGTTATTATCATATTTTCTGCCAATAGTTTAGGTTTTATGTAAGGTGATTCAAGGGAGTTACAGCTCCCAAAGATCCAAAAGGGAAATTGTGAAATACTGTTTTATTGATCAGTCATTTATTTTTAATCACATTATTTAATTACCTATATAGTTTAATTTTTCTAAGTCATAATAGGTTAAGATTCTGTGAGGTCTGATAGGATAGTGGCTCTAGCCAACATTGCTTGTTAGCTAACTTTTCTTTTTACATAGCTTTTGCAGAGCTCAGCTAAGGCTATATTTCTCATTTTTATCAAAAGGAAAACTAGAACTTATAGATCATAGAGAGTATAGGCATCTTGGAGCTAAAAAATCTCCACACTCTGAATAACACTCACCTGTAAAAGTTCATCATTCCTATGGAAATTAGTTCCCATTTGGTGACTTCCATAACAACCATGGAAAGTCTTCCAACACTCCAATCAATCAGTTTCATTTCTGATGTTTCTCATTTATGTTTATAATAATGCTCTGCAAACTCTGTTCAGGGTCAATAACCAGGAAGGGTTTTTGACTTTGATTTATTGGCAATTGCATACCTTGTCGCTAAATCGACATGCTTGGAAGTTTTTGTGCCTCATTTTCTTTTATTTCAGGTAATTAATTTAATAAGAGGGAGGAAAAGGTAGAGAGATGTGGAGAAGCATAAAGGGAAAAGAAAAAGGCGTACGGAAAAAGGAGGAGAGAAGGAGGAAGAAAGAAGGAAAGGAAGGGTCATGTAGGAGAAAGGAGAAGGAAGGGGGAAGAAGAGGAAGAGAAGAGGAGGGATGGCGGAGAGGGGTGGAGTAAAGGAGGAAGAAGAAGAGGAGGAAGGGAGGAAAAGTCAGAGAGGTAAAAGGTGGTCAGGAGAATGGGAGGAGGGAAAGGTAGGCAGAATGGAGGAAGAGAAGAGGAGGAAGAGGAAAGGGAAAGAAAAGGAAGGGAGGAGGAGTCAAGCGGGGGAAGGGAAGTGGGAAAGAAAAAGAGGAGAATGGAGGGAGGGAAAGAAGAGAGAAGGGAAAAAGGAAGAAGTGGTAAACAGGATGGAGGGAGGAGGAGGAAGAAGAGGGAAGAGAAAGAGAAGAGGAGGACAGTCAGAGAGAGGAAGGGAAGTAGGGAAGAGAGTATCGGGAGAAGAGAAAAGGTAGGCAGGGGAATGGAGGGGAGAGGGGTGGAGTGGAGAAGGAGGGGAGGAAGCAAGGAGAAAGAGGAAGGGAGAGAAACAGGAGGTGAGGCGGGGAGAGAAAGGAGCAGCCAGGAGGGAGGGAGCAGGAAGGAAGGGAAGGGAGGGACGGGGAGGGGCTCCTGGAGGGGCGGGGCTTTGGCTCTGCGGGCGGAGGCGGCGGAGAAACATGGCCGCGGCGGAGGCGGCAGAGACTCAGCTGATGCTGGGAGTGGGTCTGATCGGTGAGCGCTGCGCGCCCCGCCCGTCCGCCGCGGGCTCCGCACCCCTCTTCCTCTCCCTTCCCCTCTCCCCTTCCCCCTCGGCTCCCCATCCTCCCCTTTCTCGTGACGGAGTGCCCTCTGGGAGAAAGCCGCCCCCCGCCCCCCACGAGGTCCGGTGTTCTTCTGCGCCCCACTCCCCTCCCCCCCGGCGGCCCGGCTGCCCCGCTCTGCGCTTCGGGGAGGGGTCGGTGCAAGAATCGGGCACTTGGAATGACGAGGGCCCTTAAAGTGCTTTGAGGTCGCTGGGCCTTGGAGGTGCTGCCGGGGACCCCTTCTAGCCCAGATTTAGTTAGGAGCGGTGGGTTTGGACGCCCCCCTTATCTGATGGTCTGCGCGCTGCGCCGGCGGTCGGCCCGGCCCCCTCCTCCCTAGCTACCAGGAATGCTTTAATTCAGCCCCGACCTCCCCTTCCCCTCCTTCATGCTTCCTTCCTCAACTCCCTCTCCCGTCCAAATTTTTTTCTTCTACATAAGAATCCCATGTATGATGGAGGAAATAGTCTGCAATCTTTAACTGCTATTTTAATTTGTTATGATAAAAGCTATTTACTATATACATGATCCTGGGGAAGTCGCCTGCCTATTCGGGACCTCAGTTACCTCATCTGTAAAATGGTGCACCCCGAGGTTCCTTCCACCTCTAAATCCGCTTCTATGAAAATTTCTTCCCACCCCCTTTTGATAGGCTGAGATTCATAATAGGTATGAATGAATGGGAATTGAGATTTTAAAACATTCCCTGCAGACCCCTCCTCCCCAAAATCTTTCTAGTTTAAGAATTATACATGCTGAATGTTCTTTTATTGAGTTTTATTGAAGTTAAATTGAAGAAAATATTTTCCTTTTCTTTGGTATTATTATTATTATTATTATTACTAATCCCTATTTGGATAGTCCTTGATTTCTCTCAGTCCAGCCCCAGTGAAATAGATATTGGCAAATATTTCCATTCTCATTTTATAGAAAAAGAAATGAGTCATATGGTTAGAAAGGGACTAAACTAATACTTTGACCTCAAGTCTTCTAACTCCAGGACATTGATGGCCCTTTTTGGGGAGCTTGGAGTTCCAATGCACTGAAGTGAATGGTCCCTCCTATGATATACTGTGAACTTTCTATATGAAACCCAAATCAATTAGATTCCATAAATTGATTTCTTAAAGCACAAAACCACATTGATGAAGTTTGTGGTTTGTAGCATGTGTTGAAATCTGGTTTTAACTGAAAACATTTATCAAAGATGGCACATATCCAAATTTAAAGTTGTTTTGGGGATCTTCTTAAAGCTTTTTTTCTTGCATAAATAAATGCAAGAAGTTTTATATCTCAAAATTCCTGGAGTTTTTTTTTTGTTTTGTTTTGTTTTGTTTTTTTTAATGAATATGACATTGTCTTGAATGCAATTTAGTTTGATGTGGTTTGTCAATGGAATATGAATATGATTCAATATGATGGTACCTGAAAGGAAAAAATTAATTAAAAATAAATTCACTTATTATTTGTTTTCTATATCAAAAAGATATTGCTGCTTACTTCTACTGTTTTTATGTATATTGAAATCAAGTTTTATGCTGTCTTGGAAAAAAATTATAAATTATAAGGTACATTTGAACTAGTGCTTAATTTGAAATCAGGGAAACTAGATTCTTATCCTGACTAATATTTACTATCTGTGAGTTTTGGGGAAAATTATTTAACTTCTCTGCCTCTTCTTGTTTGCCCTTCATTTTGAAACCATGACATCAGGGAAGTGATGCCATGATATGCAAGTAAGTTAGATTTAAGTGAGGGAGGGCTATGCCAAGTCACTAGCCTCACTTTCTCCTCCAGAATTATCTGGGTCTAGTGGCCAGATATAGATTAGGACGACTAGAGGTGGCTCTGGATGCAATGGGAGCTCTTGACTTTCTAAAGCTAGGGTCTTTAACAGGCTTTAGTTGGATTAAGGAAATACCCATTCAATGATTAAGGTTAGGTAAAAAGTGAGGCAAAGAATGGCCTTTTTTACCTCATTTAAAAAAAAAGAAAAGAAAGAAAAAACAACTTTCTGTTTCTAAATCCTAAGATCCTCAGAAGGATCTTCTTATTTAGATGAGAACTTAAAATAATTATTGATTTTTTAAAAAATTCCAGCTCTTCAAATGAAATACAGAATATTAAATATAATGGGGGGGATTGACATTGTAGATACTGGAAATGTCAGAAAATAGATTTTTATAAAATGTTCCTTAATACCAGAGTTATAAATAGATGATTTTAAATAGAACCATTGATTGCACCCAGAACTGAAAAAGATTCTTAGAAAGCAACTAGTCTATACCCTTTCTTTTTTTAACCAGTGGGTAAACTGAAACTCAGACTGGAAATAACTTGCTTACATGGTCAGGGTTTCTTTGTTAAGTGGATAGCAGACTATTCGGGCAAACTGATCTTATTACCCAATCAATTCACTTCCTTAATGCTGTTTGACATTCTCACAGTGAACATCTTTCCACCATAGAAAAAGACACCAATGGAGATACTCTGTGGGTCTGGTGTTACCCTTCCACCACAGCTGAATTAAGAGACATGCTTTTGAGAAAATGCTGCCTCACAGGTGAAAATCAACAGCTTCACACCTTTGTATATGGCCAGTATAGAAGAACATGGTTTTATGTCACAACAACTGAAGTTCCAGATTCTTCTGTTTTAAAAACGGTAAGATTGAAAAGTAGGGGAATACCAGGTCTTTTGTATTTCCTTGTTATAAAAATGGTGATAGCTACTCTTAATGAAATACTTCAAGGTTTATACAGCATTTTACAGATCTCTTCCTTGGTCCTCTCTACAACCTTGTGAGGTAGGCCCTATCATAATTCTCTTTTTAGAGATGAGAAAAGTAGGCAGATGAGTTAGATGAGTTTTCCAGGGTCACACAGCTAGTAAATATCTGAGGCAAGTTTTGAACTAAATCTTCCTGACTCCAGGTCCAGTATTCTCTTGTTATAAATAAGGTAAGCACTAGTATATAGTATACGTGTGTATGTATATGTAAAATGTGAAAATATTTATTTCCTCAACAAAAATATTGCAACTTTTTAATTCAAAGAAACTGAGTACCATATGGATGTAGTAGGAAAAATTCAAAAGAATGAGTATTTTTTTTATTAAATCTGAATTTATGATTTCATTGGTGTGAAGAAGTCTTAGCTTAGAAGCCCTTTCTTTCAGGGCACCTGGGCAGATGATTTATAACTTTTGTCTTAATGAGTGGAAAGGTTCGGTAATTTGAGCAAAGTCACACAGCTCCTTTGTAATAGAAGTCACCTGATTGGTAAATAAAAGCCATTTATTTATATGAAATTTCATTTGCTGAGGCAGCTAAGTGGTACAGGGAATTGAATGAAAACCTTGGTGGAGTCAGAAAGATTTGAATTCAAATGCAGCCTAAGATACTTAGAAACTATGATCTTGAGCAGGATTTTACCTCTCTATCTTCATTTACTCATTTTGGGGATATTAAGAGCATCTTTTTCTCAGGGTTATTGTGAGGATGAAATGAGTTAATAATTGTAAAGTCTTTAGCACAGTGCCTGGCATAGAGTAGGTATTATATGAATGCTTATGTCCTTTAGTATTATATGAATGCTTATGTCCTTTTCCCTTCCCCCATCATCATATCTTTTTTTTTTCCCCCTGAGGCAGTTGGGGTTAAGTGACTTGCCCAGGGTCACATAGCTAGGAAGTATTAAGTATCTGAGGCCAGATTTGAACTCAGGTCCTCCTGACTTCAGGGCTGGTGCTCTATCCACTGTGCCAACTAGGTGCCCCAGTCATATCATTTTATTGGTCATTATACCTGTTTGAAAAAATTTAATGTTTTCTTTATTACACATTTTCTCTTTTATATCAAGAAACCTTGACATTCATTTAAAGTTTCTGTGATTCTCCCCCCCCTTCCCTATTTCTGTTATCAAAAGTTATTTTAAGGAAAAGTAAAAATGTTTATATACTATATAATAAGTATATTTCTCTTTTTTAGAAATTATGATATTTGGACATTATTTAAGATTAAAAAACACTCACATTTTCCTATTTGCAAAATTCCTAATTTTCCACATTTTTCCATGATCCCCTTCATACATGAGATTAATGAGGCAACATTAGTTGCTTGCTTTCAAAGTTATTTAAAGCATCAGTCCAGGATGATAGGAGTATAGATTTAGAGTTGGTGGGAGACCTTAAAGGACAAGTCCAGCCCTCTTTATAAGCAAGGAAACTGAGTCCCAAAAAGAGGCCATGTGACTTGACCAGAGTTACCCAAGGTTTTGCTGACTTTCAGTACAATATGCTGTCTCTAAGAGTACCAATTGCTTTCTAATACTTTGTCTTCCTCTTAAACCTAATTGCTATAGGTGATACACGTTTGTGTGTGTGTTTTTTTAAAGGAATTTTACTATAAAAACTATAGACTGATATCTCTCAAAGTTTTTTTTAAGGAAGTAATGATACTGTCTTAAATAGGTGTATATTAAATATTTCATTCATGCTTTCAAGTTGCAATAGAATCTGTCAAGTTAAACTATGGGTAATTTATGTTCGTCAAATTAGAAAATGGCAATGTTTAGCATAGTGTTTTGTTTTATTTTTCAATGTATCCTTTTGGTAACATGAAAACTTTTGAAGCCTTTTTCAGCATATTTTTTTAAAGTTCATAGACTTTGGTTGCAAAACACATGGCTTGAAGGTTATTCTCGTAGTTTAGAAACTGATACATTATACTTTGCTAGGTTTGGGGGAGGACTTTTTTTTTTTTAGTAGAATCTTTGGGGTTCTCTAAGTATACCATCATATTATCAGTAAAGAGTGATAATTTGGTTTCCTCATTACCTACTCTAATTCCTTAATCTCTTTCTCAACTTTTATTGCTAAAACTAGCATTTCTAATACATTATTGAATAGTAATGGTCATAGTGGGCAACCTTATTGGGTTGGGTTGGGAATCTTATTGGGAATGGTTCTAGTTTATCCCCATTACAATATGATGCTTACTGATGGTTTTAAATAGATGTTACTGACTATTTTAAGGAAAAGTCCATTTATTCCTATACTCTCAAGTGTTTTTAATAGGAATGGATGTTGGATTTTATCAAATGCTTTTTCTACATCTATTGAGATGATCATATGGTTTTTGTTTGTTTGGTTATTGATATGGTCAATTATACTGATAGTTTCCTAATATTGAACCAGCCCTGAATTCCTGGTATAAATCCTACTTGGTCATGCTGTGTTATCCTTGAGATGATTTTCTGTAATCTTTTTGCTAACATTTTATTTAGGATTTTAGTATCAACATTCATTAGGGAGCTTGGTCTGTAATTTTCCTTCTCTGTTTTCAACCTACCTGTTTTAGGTATCAGTACCATGTCTGTGTCATAAAAGGAATTTGGTAGGACTCCTTCATTCCCTATTTTTTCAAATAGTTTATATTGCATTGGGGTTAATTGTTCTTTAAATGTTTGGTAGAATTCACATGTAAATCCATCTGGTCCTGGGGATTTTTTCTTAGGGAGTTGATTAATAGCTTGTTCTATTCTTTTTCTGAAATGGAACTATTTAAGCACTTTACTTCCTCTGTTAATCTGGGAAGCCTATATTTTTGGAGGTAGTCATCTATTTCACTTAGGTTATCAAATTTATTGGCATAAAGTTGGGTAAAGTAACTCCTTATTTTTACTCTAATTTCCTTTTCATTGGTGGAAAGTTTTCCCTTTTCATTTTTAAGACTAACAATTTGATTTTCTTCTTTTTTTTTTTTTCTAATCAGATTTACCAAAGGTTTATGTATTTTATTGGTTTTTTCATAAAACCAACTCTTAGTTTTATTTATTGATTCAATAGGTTTTTTTTTACTTTCAATATTATTAATTTCTCCTTTTAATTTTAGAATTTCAAGTTTAGTATTTAATTGGAGGATTTTAATTTGGTCTTTGTCTAGCTTTTTAAATTGCAAGCTCAATTCATTGATCTTCTTTTTCTCTATTTTATTCAAGTAAGTCTCTAAAGATATAAAATTTCCCCTTATTACTGCCAAGAGAAACTTTTTGATGATTTTTCTTAGAGAGTGAATGTTAAGTATAAGAAACATTGAGTAGAATGGTTATAGTTTTTGTCTTTTTCTTTAAATACCTTATTGTCTCTTTGCTTTATTATAATATGAATATTGCTTTCTCTAAAGAGTCTTTTTTAAAGTATATTTCTCTTTTTCCTTTGAATAGGTGACTCATTTTTCTATTGTTCTGACTGCCAAAGATTTTAACCCTGAGAAATATGCTGCCTTTACTAGGATATTGTGCAGGTCTGTATGAAACTCATATTTAATGCTAATCTACAGATATGTACCAATTGTAGGAAATTTGACTCCATAGGATGGTACTGGTGTGAATGTAGGCAGACTTCCCTTAGAAATGATAAATTTAGGCTCATCAAATTTTCTGGTTACCTGAAGATTAAATAGAAATAGCTAATAAAATAAAAGTTTTAGTTTGATAGATTTTGGTTCCAACTTCTGGGCCTGAGAATCACAATTTTTTAATTCATTTCTTCCTGGAAAAGCTAGGGCTAATTGAAAGTCAAAAAGATACTTGGAATCACTTGAGTTGCTGGAATATAACACCCAGGATTGTTGCATTTACTTGCAATTGTCTGGTTTTACGAGTATGTTATCCCAGTGAGAGTCAATAGAACAATTGTCTGTTATAACTGTATCTGGAATGGAAAGAAAGGCCCAAGTCTAATTCAGTTATTTGTCCAGGACTCATAGTTGGTAAGAATGTGAGGCAGGATTCAAACTCAAGTCTTTTCAACTCTAAGAACAGATCTCTGTCTCCTTGCCCTATAATTTTCCTGCCATGCTATTCCATGCTGGATTCTCTTAACTGCCTACCAAAGCCTGACATTAGTTAGGCATCTAATAGGGGCCTGCCTTGTGTTGGGGATTATGAAAAAAGGTAAAAGACAGTCTTTGTTTCCTGGAAGAGAGAACAGGTAAATAGCTACATACAGACAAGATAGAGACAGTATGAATTGGAAGCTGTGACCAGAGGCCAGGCATCTGGCCCTATAGAGCTTGTTTTATTTTTCTCTATTGTAGTGCATTGTTTTCATTTTATAATGCTTTTTGGTGATTCCTATAAAGATTTTCCTGAATTTCTTTTTATTTTCTCAATATATTGTTGAACAATTAAATTTAGCAAAGGAGATGTACAATGTTATTGCCCATTCTACAACAGATGTAGTTTATTAATGATCTGTCTTCATTTTTTGATTTTGTTTCCTTCTCATTTTCTTCCCTGTGATGTTGCCTACAGAGTAGCACAGGCCCCAAATAGCAGATTCCTTGGCATTTCCTAAGGGGGGGAAAAAAATGGCACCATTTTTAAGAGGAAGACTCTTTAAGAAGTGACTTTACTTCAAATCTATGGTATAATTGTAGCAGAAAATTGGTCAGCATTTTTGATAGTTTTGACTGGATAATTTACCATTGGTGCATTTATTATGGGAAGTTTAGAAGTTTATGTGGGTGATATCCCTCAATCTCTATCTCTTTCCATAATTACCTTCACCTTTGAAGATTCTGATTATATGTCTGGGAGTCTTAGCACTTTTTTTGGGGGGAAAAAAAGCTTAAATTTTTGTTTTCTGTCAAAAAAAATTCTAGTGCTATATATTACATTTATGTGCCTGCTAAGGGGCAAAGTATCCTATTTGGTACTGAGGGAGCTACAAAGATGAATAAGATAATATTAATTCTTAGTAACTAAAGAAAAAGGGAATAAGATGGGGGCATAGGAAAGACATCAGCAGGTATTCTGAAATGTCTTTTGAGGGAGAGTTCTCTTTTGGTTAAGAGATGGGAGAAGGTTTCAAGTAGAGGTGAAATTTAAACTGGGCCTGAAGCTAGTTCAGAGATGGTGGAGAAGCAGATATTCTTTCTAAGAACACACACTTTGATTGTAAAAAGTAAAAGGAGGTGGGAAGTGGAAGGGTGGTGTTCTAGGGCATGAAAGTAATGTTGTTTTGAAGGGCTTTAAGGAAGCTTAGAGAATTCTTGTTCATTCTTTTGCCTAAATTTAAACCACCTCATACATGATGATAAAATTCAATTAAAACAGATTTCAAAGTTTTAATAAACTATTTGATGGTACCCAGGACATGATAAAAAGAAAAGTTTTTTTTTTGTTTTTTTTTTTTTTTTTTTTTTTTTTTTTTTTACTTCATAGAATGTACTTAAAACATGGGAGTCCAGTTAAAATGATGGAAAGTTATATTGCAGTTCTTACAAAGGGGATATGCCAGAGTGAAGAAAATGGCTCTTTCCTTAGCAAAGATTTTGATGCCCGAAAGGCCTACCTTGCAGGTTCTATCAAAGGTAAGCAAAATGGAATGTTATGTCTATTTATTATGGCTCTTATTATAAGAGAATAGCTAGACCAGTTCATGAATTTCATGACTTGGCTCCTGGTGGCTCATACCAGAATCCTTGCCTCTTTTATTAAAAAAAATTTTTTTAATCTCCTCATCACTGTATCCAGGGTCTCCTCATACACCTCAAACCCATTATCATCTACGATTTCATTTTCTCCTTCATCCCCATGGTTCTGTATTCTGCCTCCTCTTGCCCCAGCTTTAACCTAGTTCCCTAGTCTTGCTCTCCATACTGCAGAACTCTAGAATCACAGAGAGCCAGTAAAAAACATAGCTTCAATAATTTTGAAGTTGATAAGGATTGTTATTATTCTCTCATCTCTCCTGCATACCTTTTGTCTTATCTTGCCTCTCTGTGGCCATGTTATTATAATACCCTGTGTTCCATTTCTCCTTTTTCCTGCCAAAATGCAAGTACTATGTAAATAAGATACATATCTCTCTGAAACTTTGGAGTAAGGAATGATATGAATTCAAATCCTGCCTCTCACTTGAATTAGCTGTGTGACTGAGAATTCTTAAGGACCTAATAGGTTTTTTAAAAATTATTTAAAAATTATTTTTTATTGTATCTTTTTATTTACAAAATATATGCATGGGTAATTTTTTCAACATTGACCCTTACAAAACCTTCTGTTCCAAATTCCTCCCTCCTTCCCTCTACCCCTTCCCCTAGATGGCAGGTAGGAGGACCTAATAGGTTTTAAGAATTAAAGGAATGAAGCTTTGGGAGTGGTATGATAGCCAGTGGAGATGATATCTTTGCACAAGGAGATCAGCATTTTGATACCCTTTCATATATGTTTGGCTACTCAGGCTGTCTTATAGTATGGAGTCATTACTAAGACATATTAGATTTATTTGGTAAAGATGCATGTGTGAAAGTTTAGATATCTGCAGAATTGCAAAATCTGTTTAATCATTATATTAAAAAATAGAATAGCTTTAAGTATATATTTTTAAACAAGGATTTTTTTTCTTAGTAAAAACTTTGTTATTTTAATATAATAAAATTTTTAATGTAATAAATAATTTTTTTTAAAGATGTGGTATCTCAATTTGGAATGGAAACTGTCATCTTATATACTGCTCTAATGCTAAAGAAGAGAATTGTGGTCTACCACCCTAGAATAGAAGCTATCCAGGAATTTACAAGGTATTATACCATGACTCAACATTTTTAACCTGTCTAGAATGTTGCTTGGGGCCTTTTGCTGTGTTTTTGGCAAATGTTCAGAGTAAATGAAGCATGTAGAATAGCACTGAAATAGCATCTTTACCAAAACATAGAGTTGGAAGAGACATTAGAGAGCATGTATCACATTTGTGATGTTTAAAAAAAGGTTTTAGGTAATTTCTGGATAATTGAATCATTTTATTAATAATGCCAGCATTTTAATAAAAGGTCATTTGGCTGTTATATGTTCTTGGAAGAATAGGTGTTCCTTAGGGTGGAAATCAACTCTGACTGGTCATCAATCAATGAGAAAATGAGTATTACAGTAAGGGTCTTGGAATACATACTTGGATCAGTCACATCTCTCAAAGGAACTTAACAATTTCCATATCACCTATCTGACATAGGAGAGGATCCACATCTTCCCAAACTTGTCTGAGCAAACACAATGAACAGGAATGCACTCATTAACTCAAACTTAAAATTTCATTTACTGTCTAATTAGCTGTTGGCCTGGGTAAATCTCTGCCTAAAATTTCCCACACTGATTTTTGGAAGAAGAAATAAAAAAAGGGGAAAAAGCCATGATCCTAATAACAGTTGTTAAATACAAGATTGAAATAATAATTTCTCACACATTCTTATTTTATAGATGAATAAACTGTGGTTTAGAGAGGGGATAGGGAATAGCAAGATTTAATGGAAAGAACTGTACCTTTGGAGTAAAGAAATTAACATTTGAACCTAAGTTTTGCCACCCACTAGCCAGATGGATGCCAGCAAGTCATTTGGGTCCTCTGAAGTTCAGTTTCCTTGACTATAAAATGGAGATAATAATAATAATAACACATAAACTGTCTATTTCACATAGTCTTATGAGGAAAATGTAATTTCCTCTATCAGGCCCTTTGAAAATGCATTTATCTAAAAATCAATCAATTAATTTAAGAAGATACAGTTAAGAACTTTATAAATTCCACATCTTCGATTTTTAAAAAAAATCACTTTTTTGTTTGACTTAAATATAAATGATAAGTGCTTTTGGTGATCTTAAGCAAAGGAAATAGCTTTAAAAGTAATTGCAGAAAAGGGATGTATTTTAATACTTCTCTATTTAAAGGGAAATGACGGTAATGGAAATCCCCTAAATCACTGACTTTTGAGAAGAATTTTTAAATGACTAGCATAAAATACATTGTTTTTGTACATAAATTTTTTAGAGTTTTAATCAATTTTAATCCTTTTGTAATATTTAAATTCAAGATTATCTATTCATTTATCTTTAAAATAATTTTTTTTCAGTCAAAAAAAATCCACTTTTTCTTTTCTTGGAGAATGAATAATGAAACCCCCATTATAAATATGTATAATAAAGCAAAAACATTTTTGGCCACACTAAAAAAAAAAAATCTTAATCTGCACTGTCATTCTATCACCCTAAATCACTCTAAGTAATTGGACTTGCTTAGCATATTTCTTCATGAGTCTTCTGGAGTGGTGATTAGTCATTTCATCAGTCTTTCAAAGTTATCATTACAATATTGTTGTCATTGTAAAATAATATTTTTGTTTATTGTTCACTTTGTTCTGGATCCATTCATAGAAGCGTTCACAGGTTTCTCTGAAACTAATGCTCTTATTGTTTCTTTTAGTATATGATTTCATTACATTTATATGTCTTAACTCATTCAACCATTCCCCAATTGATGAACACTCTATCAGTTTCCAGTTTTTTGCCACTGCAAAAAAAATGGTCATATATATTTTTTCTTACATCCTTAGAGTTTGTTTTTCTTAGGATTAATTCCTCTCTTCATATATTCTTTCTCTTATTATGAACCCTTTTCTCTTTTCTTTCCCTCTTGTTTCCTTGTTCATTGAAATTTATTTCTCTATATGTGTTTATATATGTTTTTTTTTCCTTTAGTCAGTTTAGATGAAATTAAGGTTTAATGACCAACTCATCCCTGCCTTTCTCCTATTATATATATGTTATATATAATATATATTATATATATATAGTGTACCCCAATTATATAATTTTTCCTATCCTATCCTTCTTCTCCTTTCTCTTCCCCATCCCAGTATATTCCTCTTTTTCCTCCCTTCCTATCTTTTTATTCTTCAATTAAGATCATCAAAACACAATAGAACCACTTCTAGGTCTTCTGTCTAGTCAAACTCCTCTCTGTGACCCTTGATGATGATAAGATTCAGAGTTGACACAGGTATCATCTCCCTGCATTAGTGTGTAAACAGTTTAACTCTGTTTTGTCCCTATGATTGCTTATTCATTTTTACCTTTATGTGCTTCTCTGGAGTCCCATGCATTTACTTTCCATCAGCCAATTAAACATTTTTTTTTTTTATTATAGCTTTTTATTTACAAGATATATGCATGGGTAATTTTTCAGCATTGACAATTGCAAAACCTTTTGTTCCAACTTTTCCCCTTTTTCCCCCCACCCCTTTCCCCAGATGGCAGGTTGACCAATATATGTTAAATATGTTAAAGTATAAATTAAATACAAATATGTATACATATCCAAACACGTATTTTGCTGTACAAAAATAATCGGACTTTGAAATATTGTACAGTTAGCCTGTGAAGGAAATCAAAAATGCAAGCAGACAAAATATACGGATAGGGAATTCTATGTAATGGTTCGTAGTCATCTCCCAGAGTTCTTTTCCTGGGTGTAGCTGGTTCAATTCATTACTGCTCTATTGGAACTGATTTGGTTCATCTCATTGTTGAAGAGGGCCACATCCATCAGAATTGATCATCATATAGTATTGTTGTTGAAGTATATAATGATCTCCTAGTTCTGCTCATTTCACTCAGCATCAGTTCATGTAAATCTCTCCAAGCCTTTCCTGAATCGTCCTCTGTCATTTCTTACAGAACAATAATATTCCATAATATTCATATACCACAATTTATTCAGCCGTTCTCCAGTTGATGGGCATCCACTCAGTTTCCAGTTTCTGGCCACTACAGAGAGGGCTGCCACAAACATTCTTGCACATACAGATCCCTTTCCTTTCTTTAAAATCTCTTTGGGATATAAGCCCAGTAGAAACACTGCTGGATCAAAGGATACGCACAGTTTGATAACTTTTTGAGCATAGTTCCAAATTGCTCTCCAGAATGGCTTGATGTGTTCATAATTCCACCAACAATGTATCAGTGAGCCTGTTTTCCCATGTCCCCTCCAGCATTCCACATTATCTTTCCCTGTCATTCTAGACAATCTGACAGGTATGTAGTGGTATCTCAGAGTTGTCTTAATTTAACCAAACATTTATTAAGCTCTTACTATATGCCAGACATTGTCCTTAGTACTAAGAATGCAAAAAGAGGTGAAACTCAGCCTCGTCCTTAAAGGAGATTGCAAGTTAATGGGAGAGGCAATAACTAAACAAATATGTATAAACAAGCTATGTAAAGAGGGAATAGAAAATAATTGAAAGAGGAATGGTAGTAGAATTCTCTGAAACTCTTGTTTTTTCATCAGGAATTCTTAGAAGTCTAGTGTTTCTTTTAAAGTCCATTCCCCCATTTTTTTCCCATAGGATTATTTTCATTTTTCTTAGATAAGTTATTCTATAACATTTGACTTCTATAATATTGTATTCCAGGCTCTCCATTTCTTTATAATAGTGTCTGCTAAATCTTGTGTAATCTTGACTGTTACTTCTTGGGACTTTAATTTTTTCTGGCTGCTTGAAGTATTTTTCATTTGATCCTGAAGTTTTGAGTTTGGGCTATAATGTTCTTGGGCATTTTTATATTGGGGTTTCTTTCAGAAGGTGACTGCTGGACTTTTTATATTTCAACTTTGCCCTCTAGTTGTAAGAGATCTGGATAGTTTTCTTTTAGGATTACAGCTTTCTTTTCTTTCTTTCTCTCTTCTTCCTCTTTTTAAAAAATTTTATATGTTTTATTGCATTTTTATTTGGGATGTTAAATATTTCCCAATTTCATTTCTTTAAAAAATTTTATTAATAATTAATAAATTTTAAAATAAAAATACAATAAAACACAGAAAATTTAAAAATAAATACTTCAAGCAGCCAGAAAAAATTAAAAAAAAAAAAAAAAGAAAGCTAGAAAACCCAGAGAGAGCACTATGGGAAATGAGTGTAGACCATAACATAGCAGTTCCACTCTTTCTGTTTTAATATTTTTTTAAATAATAGCTTTCTTGTTTTCAGAATATATACAAAGATAGTTTTCAGCATTCATCCTTGCAAAACCTTGTGTTCAAATTTGTTCTCCCTTCCTTCTTTTACCTCTTCCCCTGAACAGCAAGTTTCCAACATATGTTAAATATATGCAATTCTTCTATAAATATTTCCACAGTTATCATGCTACACAAGATAAATCAAATCAAAAATGACAAAAAATGAGAACGAAAACAAAAAGCAAGTAAACAACAACAACAACAAACCATAGAAAATACTATGTTGTAATCCATATTCAGTCCCCACAGTTCCCTTTCTGGATGCAGATGGCTTTCTCCGTCTCATTGCAATTGGCCTGAATCATCTCATTCTTGAAAAGAACCACGTCATCAGAATTGATCATAACATAATCTTTTTGTTGCTGTGTACAATGTTTTATTGGTTCTACTCACTTCACTTAGCATCACATCAGTTCATGTAAGTCCCTCCAGGCTTCTTTGAAATCATCCTGCTGATCATTTCTTATAGAACTGTTATGAGCCAGAACTCTGAACTTGAAACAAAGGTTTCTTACAAGGTACTGTCAGTGGAATTGATAGAGACAATAGTTATCTAATTTAGCATGATTCAGTATGACTGATTTAATCCTGCAAGGAGATGTTATGGTCCAGAACTTGAAACAAGGTACTAAGTGGAATTGAGGAGACAATTTTTTTTTAATAACTTTTTATTGATAGAACGCATGCCAGGGTAATTTTTTACAGCATTATCCCTTGCATTCACTTCTGTTCCGATTTTTCCCCTCCCTTCCTCCACCCCTTCCCCCAGATGGCAAGCAGTCCTTGAGGAGACAATTTTAAAATCTAGTTTAGCTTTGATTTGGATAATACACTATGACCAAGTAGGATTTATATCAGGAATGCAGGGCTGGTTCAATATTAGGAAAACTATTAGCCTAATTGACTATATCAATAACCAAATTAACAAAAACCATACGATCATCTCAATAGATGCTGAAAAAGCATTTGATAAAATCCAACATCCATTTCTAGTTTAGCATTGATTTAATCCTACAACAAATAATGGTTTCCTATAATGATTGGTGTATACTCAGTATGAGGCATATAAGCAAGAAGCTCTCAGGGCTAGGAGGACAGGCGCACTAGAAGCTCTTGGAGGCTGAGACAGATTCATTCTTTCTTCCACCTTTGTTGTGGCTGGAGGCTGAAGCACAAACTCTTGGAAATCAGGATGATTCAGAAGTCAGAGAAGGCAAGGCAGGAGCTCAAGCTCTCGGAACCAAGGCCAGACTGAAAGGCTCTCCAGAAAACTGCCCAGCCGCAGGAAGGAGACAATAAAGGATTTGGACTTTAACACCTTGGCTGCATTTGGGGTGATTACTGAACTGAAACAAAAGCTGCCTCCAGAGACCCCAAGAAAACCCCAACAATAGAATATTACGTTTTAGAGAAGAATATTACATAGAACAATAATGTTCCATAACATTCATATACCATAACTTATTCAGCCATTCCCCAACTAATAGGCATCCACTTAGTTTTCAGCTCCTTGCTACTACAAAAAGGGCTACTACAAACTTTCTTGCAATATGGGTCCTTTTCCCTTTTTTAAGATGTCTTTGGGATACAGGCCCAGTAGAGACACAATTGGATCAAAGGGCATGCAGTTTGATAGCTCTTTGGGTATAGTTCCATATTATCTTTTCCTGTCATCTTAGCCAATCTGAGAGGTATATAGTGGTACCTCAGAGTTGTCTTAATTTGTATCTCTGAGATCAATAGTGATTTAGAGCATTTTTTCATATGACTAGAAATGGTTTTAATTTCTTTATTTGAAAATTGTCTGTTCATATTCTTTGACCATTTATCAGTTGGAAAATGGCTTGTATTCTTATAAATTTGAGTCAGTTCCCTATATATTTTAGAAATGAGGCCTTTATCAGAATCTTTGGATGTAAAAATTTTTTTCCCAATTTTCTACTTCCCTTCTAATTTTGTCTGCATTGGTTTTGTTTGTTGAAAAACTTAATATAATCAAAATTATTCATTTTGCATTTCATAATGTACTCTAGTTCTTTTTTGACAGATATGAGAGACACTATCTTTTGTTCTTCTAATTTGTATCACTCTTTATGTTTAAATCATGAACCCATTTCGATCTTATCTTGGTATAGAGTGTTAGGTGTTGGTCAGTGCCCACTTTCTGCCATGATATTTTTCAATTTTCTCAGCAATTTTTGTGAAATAGTGAGTTTTTATCCCAGAAGCTAGGGTCATTGGATTTATCAAACACTAGATTACTATAGTCATTGACTATTGTGTCTTGTGAACCTATTCCCACTGATCAACTACTCTATTTTTTTAGCCAATACCAAATGATTTTGATGACTGCTACTTTATAATATAGTTGTAGGTTTAGTACAACTAGATTGTATTTCAAGTAGTCCAATGATTCTTAATTTTTTTCTTCTTGATGTGTTTTCTAGGTGAGTTTTTTTTTTTTACTTTGAGATTACCTTACATTTTCTTCACTTTTTTCAGTCTTTTGACTTAAAAAAATATATTCTTATTTGTCTTATGAAATCATTAACTTCTGTTTGTTTTATTCTGATTTTTAGGGAATATGTTGCTCCCTAAAACTTTGTATATCTGTGCCATGCTGTTGATTCCCTTTCCAATTCTTTTTTTTGTGGACCTTTCACAATTTTTCCCCCCTGGTATTCTCATTCATATATAAAAACATTTTTAAATGTTTCCTTTCTCTCTTTTAGGCTTTCTAGTTGAATTTGTAGCCAAACTCTTTTTTTTTTGAGGTTTTGCTTATAGGTATTTTAGAGTCATTTTCTTCATTTGTGTCTTGAGCTTCCTTGCCAGCATAATAACTCTGGTAAACTTTTTTTTGTTTGTCTAGTCTTCTGACCTACTTTCTGAGTTCAGACTTGATGTTAGGGCTGGGCTCTGTGTGCTTTGCAAGGAATGTTTGGGCTGCTACTGCTTTTTTGGAGTTATTGAGTGTTGTTTTTCTCGAGGATCTCAGTGACACCTCAGTCTGGGGGACTTGGAAACTTTAATGCTCCCAGATGTTTTACTCTAGGGCACAGTCTAATTTCGACCCTCCAGATCTGTACATCTCCTGACCTGGGTTTGAGTTTTAGCAACATACTTGTGGACTTGCTTCTTTGTTGATTTATCAGTAGACCTGGTCACATTCAGCCATCTGGAAAGCTCTTCTGTTTTAAAATGATAACAACACGGCTTCCCTTTGGTCTGAGATTCCTGACCTGGTTTTTCTATTGCATGCTTCAGGCATGGCTAAGAGATGAAGCTGAGACCTTGTTTTGATTTTTGGGTCAGAACCACATAGCTTTTCTGAACTTGCTTCTTGCTCCAGTATATAACCTTGTCCAGCCATCCTTGCCCTAGGCTTAGGAGTTCTCCTCAATTAGTCCTGGATCTATGGACCAGAACAGAGCAGCCCAGCCCCTAATTGTCTTCTGTTCCTGTATTGTACACAAGGTTGAGCCCCATTTGACTGGATTTGGGACTGTTTTTTGGTTCTGTGTGCATAGCCTTTCTCTTTACTAGAATACTTTGTGAAGCTGTTTCTCTCTAGATTCTATTCCCAGTGTCACCTTATCTCTCTGTCTCCCTATTAACTATCTAGGCTTGAAAATGGCTCACTGATTTTATTTTTTTCTTGGATTTGCTGAGCAAGACTCAGTTGATACATTTTCTAGATCTTTTTGTGAGATGGGAACCTTTGCTGTAATTCTTCCTGCTACTCTGCCACTTGGCTTTGTCTCCATACTTTTTTTTTTAAAGGCCTGCCATAGTAAACAAGATTTGCTATGTTATTCCAAGATTTTAGTATTGAAATGCAAATTCAACTTTAGGTACTTATAGGAAATCTGACTGAATAGAGAAGTTTGAAATTTTATATGTTTTAATTAAAAGCAGAAGAAGAGTCAGATGAACTAAACTTTGGTCTTACCTTGTTTATTTAGCATTTAATCAGCAAATATTTATTAAGCACCTGTTATGTGCCAAAGAGCACTATGGGAGGTCTTGGCTGGGGAGTAGTATGCAGATTTAAATAAGGCCTATATCTTGCTTGATGAGGCTTAAAATATAGTGGGGAAGGGAAAACAGCTAGAATGCTCAATATTACTTGATAGGCATATTTTTGGTGGTATTGTTCAGTTGTTTAGTCACGTTTGACTCTTCAGGACCCCAATAGGGGTTTCTGTGGCAAAGATACCAGAGTGGTTGCCATTTTCTTCTTTAGCTTATTTTATAGATGAAGAACTGAAGTAAGCAGGGATAAGTGACTTGCCAAGGTCACACAGCTAGTAAGTGCCTCAAGCCAGATTTGAACTCAGGAAGATAAGTCTTTCTGATTCCAGGTCTAGTGCTCTCCTACATCATCTAACTTCCCTGATGGGCACATCAGAGAGTTCGAAAACGATGTGCTATGAGGTTCAAGGGGAAAGATTATTATAGATTGAGGGAGGGGAGATCAGAGAATGTTACCCTGAGTGGTGCCATAGATTTTGGTATTTAAAAGATGGGTCATTGCAAAATTACGGAGCTGGGAGAAACAATTATATTCTAGATCACTAAATGAAGACAGAGCCCATGAGAGCATAAGTTCTAGATGGGGGGAGGGGAAGGCAGGGAGAGAGCAAAGAGCAGGACTTTTATTTCTCCCCTAACACAATATCTTGTAATCAATTTAAGACTACAAACTTTGCAAACAGATAGAAAGCAGCACTCATGATACAAGGAATCTAGGGCAGCAACAGTAAATCAATTATTTAACATGCAATAAGGAAAGCAACATTTCCTTTTGTTTTCTTATAACTCTTGTCTGGATTTCTTTTTTTAAACAATATCACATTCTATTTTTTAGTATACTTTTTTAAAAATATATATATTTTATCCCTCATTGAGGTACTTTGAGGGTGAGGGCTATGGCTATGCTATGTATTTTTCCAGGCCCTTCTTAATGTCTGTTACATTTGATCCTTTCAAATCAATTGCATATTTTTATATTATGTATTTTTGAAAATATCTTAATTTCAAAATACTTTCAGGACTCGAGATCTTAATTCAGATCGTATGTGGATGTACCAGACTTATTGTTGGTCTTACAGGCTGATAGAATTTTTTTTTTTTTCAGCATTTTTTAAAGTTATAGCACAATTTAAAACAAGACAAAAAATTTATCATTCTGCTATTTTAAATGACCAACTTCAGCCTTTGTAAATGAAATTAACTTCAGATATGAAGTTGATGCTATCACTCTTTGATCTTGTTTTGTCTAATTATAACTGATAATCAGTATGTATTGATCCCATCACTCACTAGTTCTTTTAACTGAAATAGCAGGGAGTAAATAGGGAAGAATGGTATTCAAGGAGCCTTCCGAGCCTGCAGAAGAAGCCTATAAAGGAACTGAACCTAACACTGTGACCTCATTGATGATTGAATTACATTTTTCACTGGAAGACTTAGAATGTTACGGTTTTGTGGTGATAATAGACTGAATGTTGAAAAAACAATTTTTTAAATTTATAGGACAGAAGAAATACTGCTCTTGGAATCTATAAATGAGAGGGCTGGCCTAGATGATTTCTACTCTAACACTGTATTCTTATGAATTGGTCTCTTAGGACTCTTGCAGATCTCCTTTATGCTTGGAATTAGGGTTTTTAATTAATTCCACTTGCTTTATTATTTGAATCCTTGATTGATTCCTGCAGGACTCTGCCTGCCTTGGTATGGCATCGACAGGACTGGTCAATTCTTCATTCATATGTGCACCTTAATGCTGATGAATTGGAAGCATTGAAGATTTGCACAGGTACCAGTGATGTTTATAGTGATGAGAAAAATGTTTAAATTAGAACCAAAGCTTTATAACTTAGAGTATCATTTATTTCTTACTAAATTCAGTTTGTTAAGGATTTTAACTTGTTGGATGTGGGTCAAAACTTTGTTAGAGACCATTTAGTTCCTTTAGTCATTATTATTATTTTGTTTTAGCCAAATTTATATGATAACATGTATTTATATGATGCCATGTGTATTTAAGTTATTTATAGTTTTTATATTCCCTGTCATATTCTTTTCTTCCAGAAAAGAAATAAACTTTTTCTTTAAAATAAAGTTATCAAGCATGTATGACTATCAACAACTACATCATTGCATACCATGTGATTGTTATTGCAAAACTATACAAGAACTTACATTTGTAGAGATTTTAAACTTTACAAAGCTCCTTTCTTACAACAGCTGCATGAAGTAGCCATTTCAGCCTGATTCTGTGGTTCTAGTGGCTTTCCCTTCTTCCCCCAACATGTAATTTCATGAGTGGATGGAATTCCTAGTTAGGAAATACCCACTCCTAATGCAAACCTACAACTCATTTTGCAATTTTTAGTCTTGTAGAATAGCCTGACATATTTGGAGGTTATGACTTACCCCAGTTTATTCTCCCAATAAGGGTCAGAAGCTATACCCAGCTCATTCTGACTCAAAAACTAACCCTATGTCCACCATGTCACATTTACTATGGGTTCTGGTGACATGTTACATAAAATAATTCTAGATGACTAAAGAAAAAAAAATTGGATTTCAAAATTCAAAAGTCTGCTAATGTTTGGTTAGCTAGTCAGAAAGACCTGCTCTGAGAAAGGTAATCATTTGAATATGATTTCAAAAAACAGCTGCTTCTCAAAAAGAAATTTCAAACCAAACAAAAAAACCCTTGTTTTTTCATTCCATTGTCACAATTCCTAATATGAATTACATTATTTTAAATTGTTTTCTTATTACATTTTTTTTCACAATCACCTTCTTCCTCTTTTGCCTCCCTACTGAGAGAACAAGAAAAACAAAACTTCAGTTACAAACAAGGAAAACAAATTCTCATACTATGTTAAAAAGAAAGTCTCGATCTGCACATTGAGTTCATTGCTTCTCTCAGAAGATGGGCAGCATATTTCTTCATGAGTTTTCAAGATTGTGGTGATATCAGTGATCAAAATCCCTAAATCTTTCAAAGTTTGTTCATCTTTACAATATTGCTGTCACTTTACAAGCGGTTCCCTTTGCCCTCTCCTCTTCCACTCTGATCAGTTGATACAATCGGTTTTTCCCAAGTTATTCTGAAACTCTAGCTTTTCATTTGTTATATCACAATAGTATTCTATTTCATTCATCCACCATAACTTGGTTAGTCATTCTCCAATTGATGAATACCTTCTCAATTTTCTATTCTTTGCCACCACAAAAAAAGCGCTTGTAAATATTTTCATATTTATGGTTACTTTTCTTTTTTCTTTCATGTCTTTGGGGATAAAAACCTGGTAGAGGTATTCCTGGGTTGAAATGTATGCACAGTTTAGTGTCTGAATGGCTGTGAATTAAGGGAACTTCTTCAAGTTCTATCGATCCTTTATTAAATCCTGAAGTTGGGACAATTTGAATTGTATGAATTTGTGAAAACCTGGTGGGGCATTTTAATATGATTCCCTTAGTTCAGTGTAGCAGCCACAGATTTTAGACATTGTTCCTTTTGAATTGTTCATAACTGGATTATTCTCGCTGTCTATCTTCAGTCCTTGAGTAACCTTGGACTTTGTTGCACAGGTTACATTGCTGGATTTGTGGACCCTGAGGTGAGCAACAGACCTGATCTTTATGATGTATTTGTGAATCTGGCAGATAGTGAGATTACAGTTTCTCAACCTGCAAAAGGTTAGTTCTTTGTTTTGTAACTTTGTTAATATAGGATACATGTTGAGAACAATTGTATCTTTAAGGTTGGTTCTTTAAGAAACAGTACTTCAGGAGCTGTATGACCTGCTTTGTAAGTGCTGGAGAGATTTCATATAACATATCACATATCTAATAACTGCTGCTAGGCCCAAGGAGCTGGCATTCCTTTACTTCTCATTCTCTACCAAAGCGGTCCCTCAACTCTGCATCAATGCATACTTTCTATATGGAGTTCAGGCCTTGTGGAAGCCAAGTCTTTAATGAGAGGGATTAGGAAAACTTTAATCAAAATGTTTGACTCTGAATACATCCTTGAATAGTTATTTAAAGCTTATGTTTTGACTCATGTCTTAGTGTCTTTCCAAAGAGGGATTAGAAAAGTACTCATGTTTGATATAGAACAGGTATTTATTCTTATACAGAAAAGAAACACAAAATGAGCTCTTAACAACTCGTGTTAACAGAAAGATTTGGTTGTTTATAACTGTTGTCATGCTCAATGTGCATTGATTGAATTTTAAATTAGTGATGACAGTAAGTGCCGTGGTACTCTGTTGGGAGATTGGATATTAAAACACAATTCAATTGCCAGTACTATAGATTAGACATTTTGGATTTCACTCTTGACTCAGCATCAACCCCCCACCACAGAAGGTGTCTTCTGGCAAGCCAGGATGGGGCTTATTTCCAACTAGAGCTCATCTTTCCTAAGAGTGCTATGATAGTTACCAGGGACTTCTTCCAAAGCACAGTTGATAACTACTAATGACCCAAAAATCACTAGGCCTAGGCCATTTATACTTGCAAGGTTGTCTGAAAGCTGAAACGTGACCATCTCAAAAACTACCTGTGATTAGGAAAACAAACACAAAGTAGCCAGAGACACAGGCTTAAGCTCACCTTATTAAGTTTCCCTTCTTTGGATACCTCCTAGAAGCAATCAACTTGATGACAGGATGGAGAAGAGCCAGCCTTCCCTCATTGGACATGGTAAATTCCAGAGTTTAAGGATGCTGATAAAGCACATGTAGTGGGAGACATCTGGAAGACAAACTCTGTGTATTCTTAGTGTAACAACTGGTTCCATGTCCATATTTTTTCTTCAGTAATTTAGCCTAGTTAGTAAGTAGCATGATGCTGGTGGTACCCAATATGTGTGTATGCAAGCAGACTTCCCTTAGAATGATAAATTCAAGCTCTTCAGATTTTCTAGTTACATGAGCTTTATTTAGTAGAAATATCTAATAAAATAAAGGTTTTGGTTTGGTGGCAGTTTTACTCTGGCAAATTTTGGGCCTGAGAATCACAATCTTTTAAGTCATTTCTTCCTGGAAAATGACTAATTGAAAGTCAGAAAGACATTGAGACCACTCTTGTTTCATAGTTAGAAGGCAAGAATATATATATATATATAATTGAACAAGTTCCTGTTGATTGTTATCTCCTGTTTTTAAGGAGCTTTTATGCCTTGACCTTTGCAGGGCTGAGAAAATAAGTATCTTTCATAATACTTTTGCCAGGAAGACTTGCATACTTACTTATTTATCTAGCTAGCTGGCTAGCTCAGGCAATTGGGGTTAAGTGACTTGCCCAGGGTCCCACAGTGAGGAGCTGTTAAGTATCTGAGATCAGACTTGAACTCAGGTCCTCCTAACTTCGGGGCTGGTGCTTTATCCACTGTGCCCCCAGGAAGACAAATTTTAACAGCCTAAATTATGCTTATAAAGTAATAAAACTGATTCCATAAGGAGCATAAAGACAATGTCTCATTGTTTTAAAGCCATACTCCATATAGTAGTAGTATTTGAGAGCCTTAGCTTGGTTTTATTTTAAGAAACAGAAATAGAAGGGTTTTTTTTTTCCTGACAATAAGCACATTTTTCTTAGATTATACAATTAAAGTCGTGCAAAACATTTCTATATTAGCTATGTCACAAAAGACACACACACACACACACACACACACACACACACACACAAACACAAACACACAGAAAGTAAAAAAATGTGCTTCAATCTTTATTCAGAAGCATTCTTTTCTCTGGATAGCATTTTTCATTATGAATCCTTTGGAATTGTTTTAGATTACTACTGTCTTGATCAGAATTCTTTCTTTCACAGTTTCTTCCTTTCAGTTTTGTTCTTTCTGTGTACAGTGCTCTTCCTGGTTCACTTTGCATCAGTTCATTATAAGAGGAATGGCTGTTGTTTTTATGTTTTTGGCTCAGTTCATCAAGTAGTTGAGAAATTAAGATTTTCTCAGAGAACTCAATATAATTTTTTTTCTCCACTTGTTTTTCTTTTAATTTTGGCTGTATAAAATCATTTAAATTTCATGTATTTAAAATTATCCTGTTTATGTCCTATGATTCTTTCTCTTGTTTGATCATAAATCCTCATCTTACCCACAGATTTAACAGATAAATTTTTCTATGCTCCCCTAATTTATTTTATACCCTTTATTTATTTTGAACTTATCTTGGTGTGGAGTGTGAGATAACAGTCTATGCCTAGTTTCTGCCAAACTACTTTCCAGTTTTCCAATCAAATTGTTGTCAAATAGTGAGTTCTTGTCCTCCCAAACTTAGATCTTTGGTTTTACCAAATATTAGATTACTGTGGTCATTGTATACCTAATCTATTCCACTGATTCACCACTCTATTTCTTAGTGCCTAATTGTTTTCATGATTACCATTTTCTTTTAAAAATTATTTTATTTATTTTTTAATATGATTTAAAATCTTGGTGTACTGATATACTGGCTTCCTTTGCATTTTTTTTTTTCATTGATTCTCTTGATATATTTGACTTTTTGTTCTTCCAGGTGATTTTTAAAATTATTTTTTCTAGGTCTATAGAATACTTTTTTGATCGATTGATTAGTATGGCACTGAATAAATAAATAAACTTTGTCAGAATTGCCTTTGGCTAAGCTTACTCATGAGCAATTAATATTTCTTCAGTTGTTTAAATCTGCCTTTGTGTGAAAATTGTTTTCATTGTGTTCATATATTTCCAGGATTTGTAGCAAAAACATTTTAAAAGAGCAAGTGGATTTGTATTTTGTTTTCCCTTTAATTTTGATATGTAGCACGTGCCGTAATTTGTAGCATAGTATTATTTTTCTGTCATAGAAAAAGTCTTTGTGGCTGTTTGTATCTTGAAAATTTCCTTAACTACTTGTTATGTTAGTAAACACAAGCAATAATTATTTCCCTAATCTCTACCTGACATAAATATTCTTGGTATATCACAGAAGCCATGACAATGGGGAAATTACACAAAGAAATTGGTCAGCTAATTGTTCAGTCTGCAGAAGATCCAGAAAAATCAGACAGCCAAGTAATCAAGGTAATTCTTTGATTCTCTAAATCAGTCAAACCTCAAACATTTTTTCTCCCACAAACATTTTAAAAGTGCATCTGATGTACTAGGCGATGAAGAAGAAAAGGAGGAAGAGAAGAGATGGTGAGACAACTAGAAAGAGAATTAGGAGAGAGTAATTAGAATATCAGAGAAGAGAAAGTAATTTATGTCAAATTCTAAAGAATATAAAGGAGGATAATAGTTGAGAAAAAGCTATTAGTTTTTAGGTTTTCAAAGATCATTGGTAATTTGGAAAAAGTCATTTCAGAGGAATGATGAGGTTGGAAGCTGTGTTGGAATGAGGTTTAAGAGAGGAAGCAGAGGCACTGCAGGTAGATGTTCTTCTTGTCAACTTGACCAAGAAGGTAGGAAGTAGAGGATGCACATATAGGAGGATAGCAGGGATGGGGGGATCCGATGAGAATCTTTGAGGATGGAGGAGATTGTGTGGCCTGGAATAAAGGATGAAATAGTAAGGAGTGATGCTGGAGATTGTGAGATGGTGAGAAGTGGAGAAAAATGCAGTACTTGATAGCTGGTTTTTTTTTTTTTTTTTAAACCCAGCTAAGAATGAAAAATGGACCTCAGATGAGAGGGTTGGTGGAAGGGATGGATATTGTTTGAGAAGAGAAAAAAAGAGGTTTGGAACAGCCATTGTGGTTGTGTTCATATAGTTCCTAACTTTGCCTTGGTAGGTAGACTCCCAAATATTTTATATTATATACAGTTATTTTAAATAATTTCTATTTGTATATCTTGCTGCTACATTTTGTTGGTGATATATAAAAATGCTGATAATTTATGTGAATTTATTTTGCATCCTGCAACTTTGCTAAAGTTGTGAATTATTTCTAGTAGTTTTTTAGTTGATTCTCTAAGTGTACCATCATATCTTCTGCAAAGAGTGATAATTTCGTTGGAACAGCTATTGTGGAAGGTAGGAAAGAGGAAATAAGTCAATAAACATTTATTATAAATGCTATGTACTAGATACTGTGCTAAATATACAGAGAATAGCAAAAAAACATGGTCTCTGTCTTCAAGGCATTCACATTCTATTGGGGAAACAACATGCAATAATTGTCCATATAAGAGAGATGGTAGAAGTGGAATACAATTGTAGAGGAAAGGCTCTTAAAAAGGTGAGAGAGAGGAGCCTACAAAAGGCTTCTTGCAAAAGCTAGGATTTGACCAGAGTCTGGAAGGAAGCCAGGAGGTAGAGATGAATCCCAGGTATGAGGGACAGACATGGGACTGGGAGGAGAAGTGTTGCATTCAAGGAACAGCAAGAAGGCCTATGTGCCTGATTTGTAGAGCATGTGGATAGCAAGAGCAAGAAGTCTGGACTTCTTGGAAGGGATCAAGAAGTGAAATGCTTCAAAAGGCAAATGAAGATTCAATAGTTGATGCTGAAGATAATTGGAAGCCACTGGAGCTCATTGAGGAGAGGACTACCCAGGTCAGCACTGTGCTTCAAGAATGTTTTGGCAGCTGTAGTGAGGATGGGTGAGATTGGGGAGAGACTTAAGGGAAGTAGAACAGGTGTGAAGCAAAGGAAACATATACCAGGTCAGCAGCTTTGTAACTAGAGAAAGGGACAGAAGGAAGAGATACACTGTGTTGGGAAAAGCATAGAGCCTCAGCTTATTAATTTAGTAAGCTTGAATATGTCTAGTAAGTCGGGCATAAGATTTAATAGTTTAGATTTTGGATGACTATGAAGTGTTGCCCTCCACAGGAATAAGGTTGTTTGGGACTAGAAATTGTGAGGATGTCAATCAACTGGGGAATGGCTAAACAAATTGTGGTATATATTTGTGTTGGAATGTTACTCTAATATAAGAAATCTTGAGTGTAATGATTTTAGAAAAACTTGGAAAGACTTGCATGAAATAATGAAGAATAAAGTGAGTAGAACCAAGAGAATATTATATACAGTAATATTATTTTGAGAATAATTTTGGGTGATCGAATCAATCTAAATGATCAAATCACATCTAAAGGTAGACAGACACCTTTGTGGGAGGAATAGAGAAAAAAAAAGAAAGTTACATGATAACTTTATTGTATATTTAAGAGGTATAGCAAGTGATACATAATTGGTCTACAGTTTCAGATGCAAACCTTTTTTTCTATTCCACTTTGTTATGGAAATGCTTATTTTATTTATTCAGAATTTTTAAAAAAGGAAGTTCAGAAAAAGTGAGTTTTGTGAGGGAGAAATATAATTAAGGCATCTTGAAACAGTATTATCTATTTTTTAAATGTTGTTAATTTGTATGTTGTAAATACAACACTGAGCACATTATTATTAAAGAGGATTAATTCCATAGATAACGTTGCTTACAGGGCAATTGACCCAGGGCTGTTAAAAGTGATTTTTCAAAATATTATTGTAGGAGTTGATTGTTATATACTAATAATATTATTGCAAAGTAATGATCAAGGTAACGTTACATAAGATATAATCAACCATTAGTAAGTATCTAAGTTACCTGAAATTCTTTTCTTTCTTGCCTACTTCTTACCTCCCCATCCTCCTGATTGGCTGATTACTTTATAATTCAGTTAGAAGAAGTCGAAGGGGAAGAAGAAAGAAAGCAGAACTGATTGTTCCCATTTTCTAGGAGAAGAGACCAAAAGACGCTGTGTCTTACTTAACTGACTTCCTATATTTAGTAGGTACTGAGGGTAGCTTTTTCTGGCTCTCCACTCTAGCATTCTTTGCACCATACTTAATGTGTCCCCAAATTATTTTCCTCAGGTTACTTATCATGTATTTACTTGTCTGTGTACATGTTGCATATTCCCTTAAGAGTATAAACTCCCTAGAGGGCAGGAACCATTTCATTATATTTGCCTTTGTATTCCCAGCACACAGCACAGCATCTAGCCCACTGGATGTTTTTAATACATACTGATGGAGTTGCTCATGTCACAGGACCTGGAATTTGACTAATAGAGCCTCAAGGTGGTCTATAGTCTAAAGAGAAAACCTCCTTATTCCATTAAGTGCTAATCACAAGTCAATAGGTCACTAAAAATATATTTAATTATATGCATACATGTACTCACACCCCCAAGGACACACATGAACCCACATACTCCAATCACACACATAATTGTGTACCTCCCCTGAAACACCCATACACATACACAAACATACACCCCAGTGCACATACAAGCATATGCTTACATACAGGTACATGTCTATATACAAACCTCAAAACCACATGCATGGATACAGGTATATACACAGCCACACTGAAGTGCCCCTTCCCCCCAAGTACATACACAAACCGCTATCCTCCAAAGTTACCTCCTAGTTATTAACTTTGGTGTAAAGAATTTGGGTCTCGGATTTTTTTTTTTTTTCCAATTCTAACATACACATTTCTTTTCCTCTATTAAAGGATATTTCACTCAAAACAAGAGAAATCTTGACCAATCTGGCATCATTTGCAGAAGTTTCTGATGATGGAGAGAAACCAAAGCTCAGCTTTGAGATGTTGAAACAAAAACGATTTCCACCAGCTACGGAAAATTTTCTGTGTCATCTTGCAGCTGCTGAACAAATGCTTAAAATCTGATTTCATGATAGATTGTATAGCAGGTGGTCAGTATGAAGGTCTTCTTTACTATTGTGATCCACTAATGTCAGATTCTAAAAGTAGAAAAAGAAAAGTTATATTTTTAATGAATTATTTGAAAATTTTGATATTTGGTTTTTAAGACCTCTGGAAAGGTCTTGCACTTCTGGAAACATTTCTCATTTTCTCATTTTTCACAGTTTTATAAAGTCAGTGGAGTTGAGCAAAATGATGTAACACTACCACAAATAATATTACAAAAACCAACTTGGATCCTAGCATAAGAACAAAATTAACAGATGCTTTTCAGAGTTACAGAAAACCAGAAAGCCTTCAATTTAGTACTACAAAAACCAGTCCAGTTTATCTCATTACATAGCCATAATAATAGTAATGGTTTATTTTCAGTAAGCAGCCTGAAATTTTGCTTTGTAATCTTCTACGAAGAACTTGAATTCCTCATGAGGAACTCTATTTTCTGAGCCAGACAACAGAATTTTCTGCAGAATTGTCTCAAAGATCATTTAAAAAGACACTGCAGGAGCACTTTCTTGTATAAAACAGTTTGTTTTTTTGGCCTTTGAACATTTTGCCTGTAATTTTGGGTTTGCAGAGATTTTATACTTAGGAGTAGACAACTTTAATAGTTCATATTTATACTATTAACAGAATTAAGCTTCTGGCCTCCTAAAGCCATCAATATACTTCAAGTAACGTTGTACTAGAAATACACCTGAGGGATGGAGGAAGATATTATCTCTATAAAATACATAGATGTCTGTGTCAGAAATAATTTTTATAGTCAATAAAGAGTGTGAGAATCACCTCTTTGTTAGAGCCAAAACTTCAGGAACCATTTTAAGAATTTCATTATTGGTAGTTTGGTTATATGGCAAAGCAACTATCCTTGTTCATGTACTATAATTTTTTAATAGGAAAATTTTTTTTAATTTCCACATTAGTATGAATGTTCAAACCATATGTGCCAGTTATTTTGTTTAATGTGGTCATATATATACTTTTTCTTAACATAGCACTGACTGTAAGAATTCTTGCTAAGAAGATGACTCAGTAAAGAACTTAGTTAAAAGCTTCTTTCACTTTCTTCTTTTGAGTGTTAGAAGGCTCTTAAACATTTCTTTGTTTTTCATTTTGGTCTTTAAATTGAGAAGATGTTTACTAAGAGGAACCAAGTGAAAACTAAATCTGCACTTTATAAAAATGAATAGCATGAATAACATGTTTATTTTGTGTCTATTTTGTTTTGAGTCCAATTTGCTTATCAGTTTTCAAAACCACAGATTCTTTATATTATTAAATGCAATTATTTTTGATACTTGATAAAGATTTGGGTGGTTGAAATCTATCCTTCCTTTAATTTCTTATTAACTCTGACTAAATATGGCATCATGATTAGAATAATTGAAAAATTGCAACTAATAAGCAAAAAAACCTTTAAATTGATTCTTTTTTAACTTTATTCTGTAACTCATACCCCCAAAAGGTTGAGACTTGGGATACTTCTCCCAAAAGTCTCCAAAGCAATTTCAAATCAGACCATTTCTCTTTCTGAAACAGTAGCCCAAAATATTAATGTTTCCACACATTCACCTTTTCATCAGTCAAAATCCATATTATTTGAACATTCTACCCATTCCCAGTGTTCTCTGTGTTTAGCTTTGTTTTTTGTAGAGTCATCACAGCATCATATTCCAGGGTCTTAATGAAGTAATAAGGAAACCAGATGATGCTGATTTCCCAAAGATCCTGTTAGTGATGCTATGCCATATTATAAACTCTGGTGGGTTCTAGCAAGCTATAAAGCTTCAAGTATATTCTTGGAGACTAAATGCAACCCAGGAAAAGTCCTAGGTGGATTCAGAAAAGCTCAGCAAAAATAGGTTGCCTAGTAAGTGATGAATTCTTTGACCATGATATTCACATGGAAGTCACCTTAGAATCAGCTGTTCATGTGCACTCAGATCAGACAAGGACAAAACCTATGGGGCATTAAAAGAAAGGTAAATGTGAAAAGATGTTATGTACAATTAAAGCAAGTCTGTTCAAAGAAGGCATTGATATTCAAAAGTGGAAAGTAGAAAAAAAGAATAATAACAATTTTTGGTGAAAATTTAATTAGTGAAAAGCCAAAAAGTGAAGGCTATTAGGCTAGGAAACCCCCCATAGCCAAGCTAAGCCAGTCAACATTTATTAAGTACCTACTGTGTGTCAGGCACTGTGCTAAATTTAATAAAAGAAAGCCAGCACATACTCGTTAACATTTAGTGGAAAGTGACAGTCAAGAGCAATATCAATTTAGAATACAGCATAATGTACTGGTTAGAATTGGCCTTGGAGACCTGTATTCAAATCTTGCCTTTTAACCCATACTGGTTAAGTCACTTAACTTGTCAGAGTTTTCTAGTTAACTCATAAAAAATTGTAAGTTGCAGATTAATGTGCTGTCCTGCATTTATTAACGGAATTTCCTCATTCTGGAGTTCCCTGAATAAGTGAAATCACCAGTTAAGTCCAGTCCCCATACTAGATATGTGAGCATAATTGAAGTTGGTTAGAAGCACAGTTGAGAGCAGTATGATGATTGTAAAATAGCAGTGAGTTAATAAAAAGTTTGACAATGGGAGCCAACTAATTTATATCATACTCAGAAAATTTATAGATTAAATTAGAGTGAGGAAAAAAAGTGATACAATAGATTGGTCAACACTTTTATAGCAACTCCTATATGAGGGTCCCAATGGTCCCAGGTATTAGTGCCTCCCCTCCTCCTAATACTTTTTAATGATTTTCCATATTCTTATACTGCATACGTGTATAAACTAGAATATAATCTCCTTGAGGAAAGGAACCATTTCATTTTGCAATGCTTCAGCTTCAACACTCAGTCTCTAAAACGCTTTATGAAAAAATTAGCTGAGCCAGACGAAATATTCAGAGAAAATATCTATAATGGATAAAAGACTTTGTGAAATGGATCTTCACTCAGTTGACTTAAAGGTACAAGGAATACAAGATCTCATTTAGACAGCTTCAAGCATTATTATAAAGCACTCACGATGATACCAGGTCCTGTGCCAAGCACTAAGAATACAAAACTAAACAAGATTACTCCTGCCCTGAAGGGTGTGACTTAAAAACCTGATTTCAGCTAAGACAAGGTGAAAGCTCATTTACCGGAGCTCAGTGTCCCCAGAGTGGAGTCCAAGGATGGGAGGTGGGGAGATGGGAGTGAGGGCTGGAATAAAGGCAACATGGTATGCGCATGGACAGGAAGTAGCATGGAGGTCTGACTCTGCTAGCTGTGCAGTACTTTACATGATGTCAGGCTATTCCTTGACACAAAACCTCATTATTTAAAAATAAAATTTTTACAGTTCTGCCTTTTGTACTAAACATTATTTTTACCATAACTTCTCTTCTCCCTTTCATGAACCCTTCCTTATAACAGAAATAATTTAAGAAAACTACCCTTGACATAAAATATATATATGTGTGTGTGTGTGTGTATATGTGTGTGTGTATGTGTGTGCGTACATGTGTGTGCGCGTGTGTGTGTGTGTGTGTGTGTATGTGTGTGTGTGTGTATCTTTTACTCCTTATCAATCCTCCAGGACAGAGGTTAGTTATAATTAGAGTTTGATCACTTTTCAGTGTTACATTCTTTTATGATACTTAGGCATTTACTATTGGGCTTGTATCCCAAGGTGATCATAAAAGAGGGAAAAAGGCTCTCACATGTGCAAAAATGTTTGTAGCAGCCCTTTTTGTAATGGCTAGGAACTGGAAACTTGAGTGGATGCCCATCAGTTGGGGAATAGCTGAGTAAATTAGGGTAAATGAATGCTATGTAATATTATTGTTCTGTAAGAAATAATGAATAGGATGATCTCAGAAAAGCTTGGACTTGGATGAACTGAGGCTAAGTAAACTGAGCAGAACCAGGAGAACACTATACACAGTGGCAGCAAGATTGGTGATGATCAATTAAGATAGACTTGTCTCTTCTCAGCAATGCAGTGATCCACGATGTTCCAATAGACTTGGGAAAGAAAATGCCATCCAAGGAGCAGCTAGGTGGTGCAGTGGAGAGAATTCTGGCCCTGAAATCAGGAGGTATTGAGTTCAAATGTGACCTCAGACACTTAACACTTCCTAGCTTTGTGACCCTGGGCAGGTCACTTAACCCCAGTTGCCTCAGCAAAAAAACAAAATGCCATCCACATCCAAAGAGAGAGCTACGAAGACTCAATGTGGATCAAAGCATTCCGTTTCATCTTTTTTTTTTTTTTTTAAATTCCTCATGCCTTTTTTCTTTTCTTTGATTTTTCTTTCCCCAACATGACTTGCCATGGACGTTTGTTAAAAATGATTGTACTTGTATAATCTGTATTGGATGGCTTGTCTTGGAGAGGTGAGGAGGGGATAAAAATTTAGAACACAAAATCTTACAAAACTGAATGTTGAAAACTATCTTTACATGTAATTGAAAAAATAAAATATTAAAATAAAAAATCAAAACATTATTTAGCCAGCGTACAGCATATTATTTTCCTTAGATTTTGCAAACCTTAAAGCACCATATAAATGTTGACTAATAAGTATTCTTTTGTTTCTCTGAATTCCTTAACATGCACTGTAGCATAGCTGCTACATTTATTTACCACAATTTGTTTAACTATTCTCTATCATTGGCATTCTGTTTCCAATTTTTTACTATTATAATAAAAAATATTACTATATTTTGCTATGTATGGGATATTTCTCTCAGTCTTAGGCTTTTGGAGGAAGAGGATTTATGTGCAGCAGTGGAATTGTTAGATCAAAAGGTATGTGAGTAATGGTTTTTCTTACCTAATTTCAAATTATTTTTCATAAAGATTAAACCAATTCACAGTTCCACCAGTGTTATTAATATGCTTGTCTTATAATTCTCCACCCCCAGATCCAACTATTTTTGTCTTTTATCATCTTTCTTATTTTGCTTTGCCTGAAGAGAAAGCCTTCTTTAAAACACACAGACACAGATACTCAGTCATTGTTCTGGTGATGCTATTTGGGTGTAAATCTTTGGAAGGTGGACCAAAGAAGCATGATAAACATAGATAGGCTGCAGACTAATTCCAGTGACAATCTGCTTATAAGAAGTAGCATAAAGAAATTTATCTAAGGAATGTGTGATCCAGATATAGTGAAGATTATACCTCTGGATCATCAACTCTGTCTTTAAAGTATTGATTTAAATAGAGTTCATCATTCTGACAAGATCTCCTTTACATGGTTCTACAAAAGGCAATTTGTTTTACAGCATGAACGGAGTCCCTTTCTTTCCCAGGGAGAAGAAAACTGTTGCCTGTTTGGTCTTTTAGAATATTATTACAGGGGCAGGTAAATGGTGCAATAGAAAAAGCACCAGTCTTGAAGTCAGGAGGATCTGAGTTCAAATTTAGGTTCAGGCACTTAATACTTCCTAACTTAGTGACTCTGGGCAAGTCACTTAACCTCAATTGCCTCACAAAAAAAGAATGTTATTACATCTAATTTCAAGTCAAACAAAAATATTATTCATAATAAGGAAATTCAAGCCATTAACTATCTGCCAGGGATGATGAGCATTACTCATCTATTTTTCAAACATTGAAGAATAGTCTATAAAATTTTAAATAAATAGTAATTTCAGAGTAGTATACACACACATTTTATTACAGAATAGGTTTAGCCTCTTGGGAGTTGAATATATAAAACTGAACAATTCTTTCCCCTCCCCAACCCTGTGTTTTATACACACCCATACCCACACCCATATACATACATACACATACATACTCATACACACACACATAAACACACACACACACACAATGAAGAACAGTGAGCTTATTTGATGCAGCGATCTGATTCTGATTCCGACTTCATAGTAAATGGAAATGTGCTGACCCAAAAGAATGATGTTAAGTGCTGGCTGAGGATCCAGCTAAGACAGAACGATGTTGTTCTTTTCTTCAGGCTTTCTATTGGGAGAGTGTCTTGATCAGCTAGGTCTCCAGAGAGCAAATAGAAAGTGACTTCAGTAATCCTGGAGGTTGACTCATCTCAAAAAAGGTTGCCATTTGTGACACACAAAGACATTAAAGTTTCATTGTTATCAGCCTCACAAAGGGAGAAAAGGCATAGACATATAAGCCTGAAATGTTAAGAAAATTGTATTTTAGGGGGGGATTTTGGGGTGTTCTCAGGTACAAGATGGAGCTATTCTGAGTTCCTTCTAATTCTAGACTCTGTGAGTAAGCTCTTTGAGAAGACAAGTGATGATGAAATTTCAAACTGGTCTTTAAAGTCCTCTGTTATAATAGAGAGTTGCTTCCTCTGTCAAGGACTGGATTTCTGGTTCTAGAGAGGTTCGAGGTATCTAAAAAACAAAGACAAATTTGGAAGATTTATAATATAGTTTCATTGTTGCCCTAGAAATCTAAATAAACAAAACAAAGTAAAACAACCTTGTTATTTATAGAGATACTTAATTTCAAGCTCAGCCTTTTACAAATCTTTCAGAAAGAGCATAATAGTGTTTTAACACATACTAATTATTTCATACTATCAACTAATATGTTTTAAAACAATGCCACAGTGCCTTTGAAAAAGTGTTCATTATTTTAAAGGCTAAACTCAAAAGTATTGCTATAAAGAGTACAGTAGCTTTTTTCTCAGTAGTATTTTATTTTTCTAAATACATGTAAAGATAGTTTTCAACATTCATTTTTATAAGATTTTGTGTTCCAGATTTTTTCTCCCTCCTTTCCTTATCTACCCCCCTTTCAAGATAGCAAGCTGATATAGATTAAACACATACAATTTAAAACATATTTCCATATTTCTCATGAGGTGCAAGGAAAAGCAGACCAAAAGGGGAAAAAAAAACCAGAAAGAAAAAAAAAGGTGAAAACCCTATGCACATACGATCCCCATAGTTCTCTCTCTGGATGCAGATGGCATTTTTCATCCTAAGCCTTTTGACATTATCTTGGATCACCACATTGCTGAGAAGAACTAAGTCTATCATAATGTACCATCATACACTGTTGCTGTTACTGTGTTCAGTGTTTTCCTATCACTTTACTTAACATTAATCAGTTCATATAAATCTTTCCAGGCTTTTCTGAAATCATCCTGCTTATTATTTCTTCTTTTTTTTAAATGAGGCAATTGGAGTTAAGTGACTTGCCTGGGGTCACACGGGTATCATATTTCTTATAGAACAAATAATATTCTATTACATTCATATACCATAATTTTTTTCAGCTATTCCCCATGATGAGCATCCACTCAATTTTCAGTTCCTTGCCATCACAAAAAGAGCTGCTCCAAACATTTGTGTACATGTGGATCCTTTTCCCTCTTTTATAATCTTTTTGGAATATAGACCCAGTAACGGCACTGCTGGTTCAAAGAGTATTCACAATTTCATAGCTTTTTGGACATAAGAAGAAGGTTATTTTAAAAACAAAGCTATACCTTTTTGGCCTTTTTTCTTGCCCACGTAAATATATTTATATGCATATTATATATACATTTATATTTCATGTTCTAAACAAGAGTTCACTAGTGGGATGGCAACCTGTATGGAGTCTCCCTTGCTGTAGTCATCCAGGATTTTGGAAAAGCCAGGCTACCCTCAAGTGTAAAGCAGTCCGTGCCATTGGCAAAGGCCTGGGTGGCCACATCCTAGAGTTGCTGCAGAGTCTCAAAAATAAAACAGAATAAACCTGGCTGCCCAGTTTGGGCCAGCATCTTGGGGAAAGGATGGCAATGCTGGGCTTAGGTCCTTCCCAACACACCACCTGAATGTGATTCTCTATTAGGCAGAGCTGCCCATGAAACTCAACCACTGCATACATTCCATGGGTTGCCAATCCATGTTCTGGGATGAAAAAAGTGTTTTGGGGGGAGGGTGTCTATAAAATCAATGGCATTTCCCCCCCCAAAAAAAACCTTAATGTTGTCCAATAAAGGCTGCGTTATGGGAGAATTGCTCAAGGGAAAGTAAGTGACATGTAGTCATAAAGGATAAAAAAGGAGAGGAACAAAGTAATCAACTCTGCTAGGAGCCAGATTCTGACACCTGTCTAGAATTCTAGCTCTAGGACCAGTCATTGACACAGAGTTCTGATTACAACTTCCCCATACTAGAAATAGTGCTACTGCAAAAACATTATAGGAAGTACTGGCTGAGAATTCAGCAAAAGCAGAATAGCTGAAGAAAAATATTTTGCAGGTTCTGTACAGTTTACTAAATAATTATGCCAAAATGAAACTACAGAATGTGCGACAATCTTAACAATGTTTAAGGCAGCCATCCATTTGGGGTTTGTAATCTCAACCTGTAAATTTGATTTTTAAAAGTGATTTTAATAACTGTATTTTAATATAATTGGTTTCCTTTCTAATTATATGTATTTAAACACATTATTCTGAGGAGTCCATAGGTTTTACCAGACTGCCAAAGACAGTAAGACAGTAAGAACCATTGTCCTATATTAAGGACTATATTCTAAAAAAAGTCAGTTTGTGAAATATAAAAGTATCCATCTTACAATGAGGCTTTTATACCCAGAATTAGGTAACATAGAGTACAGTGTGCTAGACTTGGATTTAGGAAGGTTTGAATTTGAATTCTGTCTCAGACATTTATTAGATACATGATCTTCAGCCAAACAGTCCTATCTTTCTTGATCTTAATTTTTTCAATCTGAAAAATGGGGATAATTATAGCATCTAATTCACAGGATCGTTGTGAGGAACAAATGCAATAATACAGGATATCCCAAAAAATCTTGGTGCAGTTGAAAGCTATTAAAGCTTAAAGTACAGTATAAGTAAAATGCTTTGTATATGTTAAGGGGCTATGTAAATTAGAATTATTTTTATGGCAAAAAGTACTGGATCCTGCATTCCTTTGCCAAATAATAATCACTAATATTTACAGAGATAAGAGATAGGAAATGGCTTTCACTTGGATAGAGAACTTCCAGGACAGGAGACTCCCTCTGACAACAAAACTTGGCTTCTTCTTTATTCCTTAATATATTAGAGAATAAACTAGAGCAAAAGGGCCAGACACTTGGCCCCAGGCTGCATGTGGCTCCAATACTATCCAATGCAATTTGAACCAGATTATAATGTAGTTCTTATCTGATTTTCATATATTAATGTATAAATTTTTTTTAAAATTGTAAACACAAGTGGCTTTCTAGATCAATATGTGGTCTATAGATCTTTATGCAATGGGAGGTGATTGACTTGCTCAAGTCCCATGTCTATTTTATGCTGGAGGCCAGTCCTAGCTTTGAGGCCAGCTTTCTATCCACTACATTAAGGTTAGCTCTCTCTCTTTTTCCCCCTCATATTCATGTAGTATGTATGTGGGTATGCATACATGTGTACACATATACTAGATATATCTATATTCATGTATTACATATTAATATATATTAATTATTATTTACCTTTATGATTAGTTATATATTAGTTACCTATAATGTATTTTATATAGCACTTTAAAGTTTTCAAAACACTTTACATACATCATCTCATTTGATCCTCAACAGTCACGTGAGATAAGCACTACCGGTATCTATCCTGATTTTACAGATGAAGAAACTGATTCAATTGAAAGGCATTTATTAGGTACCTACCATGTACCAGGAATTGATAAGTGCTGGAGATTCAAAATAAAAAAGAAAACGGAACAGACTAAGAGAACCTACTATGATTTGTTTATGGTTAAACACATAGTATGTATCACAGATGGGAGACAGACCCAAGTGTCTTCTGCTTCTAAATCCAGCATGTTTTCCTCTATGTCACATGATCTTCCATTTTCCCCCCAACCCTGAGGCAATTGGGTTAAATGACTTGCCCAGAGTCACACAGCTAGGAAGTATTAAGTTTCTGAGGCCAAATTTGAATTCAGATCTTCCAAACTTTAGGGCTGGGGCTCTATCCACTGCACCACCTAGCTGCTCCTGATCTCCTAGTCTCTTATACCTATGCCCATCTCCTGAAAAGTTACAGAGTAACCCACAGAGTATTAATAAATTCTGGCTTTCCTCTTATACCTCATCCTCAACTTAACTGTGATGGCAGTGATAACAACATAAAGTTCAAGACCACTGTAACATGATTTGCAGAGAGCTTCCATGGATATGGAAGAGCTGCTATCTTGAGTTTCTATTGTGGCTTTAAGGAATTAATAAATGTAATAATGATTAAGAGTGGTTAGGTGGTTGTGAACACATCCAGCCATTCTGGAGAGCAATTTGGAACTATGCTCAAAAAGTTATCAAACTGTGCATACCCTTTGATCCAGCAGTGCTACTACTGGGCTTATACCCCAAAGAGATACTAAAGAAGGGAAAGGGACCTGTATGTGCCAAAATGTTTGTGGCAGCCCTGTTTGTAGTGGCTAGAAGCTGGAAAATGAGTGGATGCCCATCAATTGGAGAATGATTGGGTAAATTGTGGTATATGAATGTTATGGAATATTATTGTTCTGTAAGAAATGACCAGCAGGATGAATACAGAGAGGTTTGGAGAGACTTACATAAACTGATGCTAAGTGAAATGAGCAGAACCAGGAGATCATTATATACCTCAACAATGATACTGTATGAGGATGTATTCTGATGGAAGTGGATCTCTTCGACAAAGAGACCTAACTCAGTTTCAATTGATCAAGGATGGACAGAAGCACTTACACCCAAAGAAAGAACACTGGGAAATGAATATAAACTGCTTGCATCTTTGTTTTTCTTCCCGGGTTATTTATACCTTCTGAATCCAATTCTCCCTGTGCAACAAGAGAACTGTTCGGTTCTGCACACGTATATTGTATCCAGGATATATTGTAACCTATTCAACATGTAAAGGACTGCTTGCCATCTGGGGGAGGGGGTGGAGGAAGGGAGGGGAAAAATCAGAACAGAAGTGAGTGCAAGGGATAATGCTGTAAAAAATAACTCTGGCATGGGTTCTGTTAATAAAAAGTTATTTAAAAAAATAAATAAATAAATAAAAGAGTGGTTAGGTGGCACAGTGGTTAGAGTGCCAGATCTAGAGTCAAGAAGACTCTTCTTTCTGAGTTCAAATCCAGCCTCAGACACTTGCTGTATGACCTTGAGTTCTTTTTGCTTCAGTTTTCTCATTTCTAAATTGAGTTGGAGAAGAAAGTAAGCCATTCCAATGGTTTATTATCTTTGCCAAGAAAACCTCAAATGAAACTGTGAAGAACTGGACATGAATACAACAAGAAACAATGACTTGCCAGTGAGGAAAAAGATGGAAATGGAGGGAGAGATACCTAAGAAAATCAAAGGAATTTAACATGCTACACATATATTCATTTTAACTGATTCCTTCAGTTTAAATTAGCAAACATTTATTAAACTCCTGGTGTATAAAAGGTCTTAAGTTAATTGCTAAGAAGACAATAATAAAATATGATAGTCTCTACTCTCATGAAGCAGAACTCAATAAATGTTGAACTTAAGTAATTTTCATTAAATATTTAAAAGGGACTTACCTGCCCTGTCTGAGGAAACACACAAAACGAAACTGGCACCATCAGTCCCATTACCAGAAGAGTCATATTTAATTTCATGGCCACTAGAAATTTTGGATTTTGATGGGCAAGCTTGATCCTAAGGAAGGAAAGTTATACCTCTTAAATCTTGCTACAAAATTATATTAGCTTCTGAAGCAGGCACTTTACAATCTGACATAATATTAGAGTCACTAGTTTTATCATTGTTAATTTGAGTCTATTCCATAGCCCTACCAAGCCCCAACAAACGATGTATACTATGGTCCTAGAATTATATTAAGTAACTCCATGTTCTGACCTGCTGCCTTCTCCTTGCTTGTCTAGCAGATGCCAAGGGATTTTGGGAAACACCTTTCTCAACTATCTAGAAACGAGAAGGCACACCTTGAAGATGAGGAGGAAGGAAGCACTGGTACAGCTCCAAATAATGAGAACCAGCAGGTTTGGTGTTTTATAAGTGTTGGCTCATTATAAAGGCAGGAGAGAATAGCCAAGAAAGGCACTGATGAAACTCAAGTTTCTAGCTACATTCTTTCAGGATCAAACTTTGAGTATTTAGAGTGTCAATAAATATTTTTTCTCATATTTGTTTCTGATATGGGAGAAAAGTAAGCCCATTGAATCTGCTATTTTTTGTTATTGCCCCCATCTCAACACATGAAGATCTTGAGTCAAGACAAGAAACACAGGCCCATGTTGAATAGTAGCCGTAAGAGGATTTAGTCCTAGAAAAGACTTTGGAGTTCATGTGGTCGCCAGAGTAAGGACTAGGAGATCTTATGGGTCTGTGGCATGGCACCAAAGGGTATACAATCAACCTACTCTCCTCACAAAGCTTTTCCTGATCCTGCCTCCAACTGCTAGTGCTTTCCTTCCCAAACTGAATTGTATTGAACTTTGTTTCAGTATGCTATCCATTTACATACATGTGAAACACACAACACATGTATGTATATGTATGTTGCATGCACACACATGTTCACACATGTTTTAAAATTTAAAATGCAAGCTTCCTGTGATTATGGATTCTTTATTTATATCTTTAAATGCTTATTTATTGGTTGTTTTGTTTCTAACAAAACTGCATATCTATCTTCTCCCACTCTGCCCGTCTTTATTGTGCAAGCACTCAAAATTCCTTCTCTTGAATCCAATCTCAGTTCATCTTGAGTGGGACAAAATAAATCACATAGACTAATTTGTAATTAAAATGAGTCATGGTTTTCATATAGAATTAATTGCATTATCTTTCTTCCAAATCTTCTCTGTTTTCACTTCCCGGCATCAGGTTTACAATCTTTGTGTCATCCTCAATTCCTCATTCTACCTCATTCCACATAGCTAATCAAAATTGCTAAATTTTGGTTGTTTCTATTTTCATAACATCTTTTGCATATGTCCCTTTCTCTCTTTATTTAACTACTGTCCTAGAGCAGAGTCTTTTCATCTCTTAACTGGACTATTCCAAAAGCTTCCTAAATCATCTCCTTGCTTCAAGTATCTCCCCTTTCCAAATTACCCTTCATACAGCTGTCAAAATTATTTCCTTAAAATGCAGGTCTCACCATGTTGTGTTTCTACTCAGTAAACTTCAATGTTCTATTGACTCTAAAAATCAAATGTGGTATCATTATCTTATCCTTATTAAATTTCTATTTTGTGTAAGTTTTATAATGCACACAATTAGTACTATGGTAGCAAATGTATAAATAATTATATATATATATATATATATATATATATATATATATATATATATATATAGATACAGATATTGGAGTGCATTCTCAAAAATTTTTACTAGTAGGATGTATAATCTAAAAAGTCTGGAGAACTTTGATATAATCTAAATTCACCATTTTACAGATGAGAAACTGAGGCCAGAGAGAGAAGTTACTTCTAAGACAACTAAGTATGACAGAAATAGTAAAGTGGTAGAGTTTGGATCCAAACTCAAGTGGTCTGCCTTGAAATCCAGGGTTCTGTATACCCCTACCTCCCCATCTTCCAATATACTAATCCCAATTTTAACTGGTTTTGTTATACTGAAAAATTGGGGTGGGGAGGAGGGAAATGAAATAATTTTTTAAAAAGCAATATTTGACTCGATAAAAATTGTGATGCAAAATTTCTACTTTTTTGATGACATTCTTACTCATATAGTAATGAATTAATTTTTACCTTTCCAAAACATAAGCAAAAACACTTGAAAGAAGAACTGAAGTCCCAAAGAGCAAACCTCTAGACAATGCTGTTTCTCCAACTGCCTAAAGAAAATGCAAAGTAAAATCAGAAAGCCATAAATTTTAAACACTATTCTAGAGTGACAATTTAAAAGACCCTTAGGGTCTCAGGCCAAAACGAACAATTGCTACTTACACAGGCTTGGAGCCAAGGGAATCCAAACAATGACCAAATGAGGCTTGGGCTGGGACCTATTTTTAGCCAATCAATGAAAGCCAAAGGGATTTGGGTTTAAGGTATAATCCATAAAAAAGAATTCTAGCCTATCAACTTCAAGATATCTCAGGAGTTCTCAGTAATCAAAATTTAAATTAAAATCTGTAGATAAGGGTATGATTCCCTATGTGGATAAAGGAACAAGAGGAAGAGATGTAGAAGAGGGAAGAAGCAAAGAAGGAAGGAAGGAAAAGAAAAATGGAAGAAAAGAAGAATGGAAGAAAGGTAGGAAGGAGCAAGGATCCTGTTGCCCAATAGGATTTAGCCAATTGGGTCCCAATGGAGCAGCTACTCTTCCCACATTGTTGTTTTCCTCTGTTCTCAAAAATGACCATGCCATCAGGAGGGAGATGTTATGACTTACAAGTGAATTGGACTTAAGTGAGAGAGGGTCTATGCAAAGTCACCAACCTCACTATCTCCTCCAGAGCCATCTCTGCTATTGGAGGAAGAGGGGAAGGGGATAAGAAAAGATGAATTTCCTCTTTTCTCAAAACAGAATATTCAGTCCTTTGCCTGAAGCATTGGCAGACAGGAGAGCTCTACGATTCCTCACTTACCTTGGTCCCAGCTTCTCGAGATAGTCCTACAACATTCCCATTCTCATCCATTACACGAATTCCATTCTGGTACTCATGGCTTCTGCTTACCACAACATTAAATATACTTAAAAAGGCTGTAATATTCAAAAGCAAAACAAAACATAGAGATTGCTTACTAGTCAGCTAAATGTATCATGGACATAATTTTGTCGCACCTAGAACATGTCAAAATGTGCCAAAAAGAAGGTTTAACTGAATTTGCACTCTGGCCAATTTAAGAATTCAACGAAATAACTATTTAATTTTCTTATGTTACCTGTGTTTCCTTGTATCAACCTCAGATATACTGCAAATTATATCCTTGCTAAAAAGGACTAACAGACAACAGCACTTACAATATATGGGAAGCTGAATATTATCTATATTCTCTCTCATATTTAAAACTGTGAATTTAGAGAGGATTCTGGGAAGATGGCCAACTAGGTCAGAAAATTTTGGCTCTCCAAATTTCCTCAATAAAAAAGAGAGAACATTACCTCAGAGGGAATGTAGGGCAGCAGAAATAAATAAAAGTTAGGGTTAAGAAGTTATTCTCCAAACACAACTTGAGAAGACTCCAGGAAAGACCTGACCTCCAGGGATGGAGGTTCATCCAGAATAAAATGCAAACACTTCCAGGATGACTCTACAGAATCAACAAATAACAAACAAGCCTTAGGGGCAGCTGGGCTGGAAGAGAGCCTTAGTCTTAGAAACTGTCATCTCACTTCTCTAGTGTAAGGGGTCTGATGGCTGAGTAGGAGATTGAAAGACTTTCCACTGTTGAGGGATGCTGAGCACAGCTATGCTGACCAGACATGTTCCAGGTCATGGCTGTAGAGGGAGTGGTGGTGACAAAGGAACTGGAACACATCTGGTGAGTGCAGAAGCAGTGAACAAGATGAGGTGAGATCCATCTACTTCAGAGTTGGAGTAGGCCTGAAGGTCTTTGAGCATTGATTCAAGGGCATACTTAAGTCCCTTTCCTGTTATACTCCCATGACATCATTTTCTCCCTATTTCAATCAAATATGGGAAACTATGTACTTAATGGTCAAGTTCAATTTCTTGGGTAGTTCTCACTTTTAGTTTTAGTTTAGTTTTAGTTGGCTTTTCAGCCAATGAGGATGAGAATCAGTGGTAGGAGGGATGTTTGCAATAGGGATTTAAGTATCAAACTTATCCTGAAAGATGCTACCTGATCTCCTGAGAACATACGATAAACTTTTGTTTTGCTCCTAGAGATCTCTCCAGCTTTTTTTTTTTTTTTTAATGGTCACCCCCTCACCATTTCTGAGCCACACAGCAGTAACTGCTGGCCTTTGCAAGAGAGCAGAGTGCCTGTTTTCAGTTCCAGGACAGAGAGTAATAGTGTCAGCTATTCGGGGACTACAGGGAACAAGCTCATTTGTCAGACAATGTGGCTGGGGGCCTTAGCCTTGGCTTAGATTTGGAGAGAAAAGCCCCGGGTTGAGCCCTGAGACTCATCTCATAAAATAACAATAAGAAAGAATTAAGAACTGGAGCATCATTCCCCATAACTCAGGATTATTACTTGATTACAATAATAACTACTAAAAAACAAATAAAACAAAAATAAATAAAATGAATTTGCAAAGGAGAAAAAAATCCCAATCATGGATAGCTACTGTGGACATGGACAAATTGTTTATGTTTTTTTAACATGGAAAATATATCTTATATGTTAAGATTCACATCAACAATAGGGTAGCTCAAAAGAAAGATTGGCAGAGTTAAGGTAAAAATAGTAATCATGTTACACAAATGAGGTGTAGAGGAAGAATAGACACAGAGGCATTAGAGGGGGTAGAAGGGCTTGTGGTTCTGAAAACCTATTCACATTGGGAATGGATTTAATAGGCAACACTACATATGTACCATGAAGGTATAGCACCCTTCAAAATCTATAAAGAAATAAGGAGGGAGGGATAGGTGGATGGGAGACAAAGGGTAAGGGTAGAAGACAAGGGAGGGATCCTTGGGTGAGGGAAGGTTAAGTAATAGCAAAGAAAGTTATGGAGCAGAATTTAATGGAAGAGTCAGCAGGTGAGGTAGGTGTGTGTGTGTGTGTGTATAGATGTTTATAGATACGCATATCCATATATATATATCAACTCTAGCTTGCTTGAGGGTGGTAGAAGGGATGAAAAGGGAAAAAAATAAAGTAAATAAAGTGTGTAGCAAAGAACCAAAGAACAATTTACAATTAAGTTAAAAAAAAAAAAAGGACATTCATGAATGTAATTTCTTCAACTAGTATATACATATGTATATATACTTTTTTTGATCTGGTAATTTGTTACTGTTCTGTATTTTGATTCCTCCCCGAAGTCCTGCTGGGCACATGACAATATTCTCTTTTATTTTGCTTTATTTTGTTTTGTATTCCTTTTCTTTTTTTCTTACTGTTTTTTCAAATAAAATAAATTTTTAAAAAAGAATAGAAGGGACACAGAAAATTGAGGGAAATTTTCATAGAGAATCTCTCAGACATTTGGTTGGAATTGGCATGGAATATTACTGTTGTCTAGGAAATGGCTGATGTAGAAAAACATGGACTTAAGAAAGAAGATGCTATCCACTTTCAGAGAAACAGATGACAGATGGAAATAAGCATAGTATGTCCTTATATATATGTGTTTAAGTGTATGTTTATTTGTATATATGTATGTTTACAGATATCTATGTATATGTATATATATCCATGCTTAATTGTAGCCTTCTTTAGGGTGCAAATAACAGGGAAGAAGAGGAAAAAATAAAGTAAAAAGTGGACAGAAGAGAACCAAAAAAAAACCTATAAGGAAGCAAAGAAAAGTTGGACAGCTTTGAAAATAATGTATTTATTATATAGTTTTTCTTGAAATGGAAATTTGTTTTATATTTAATTCTTTTTTATGTTCTGCTGTGTACATCACAATGTTTTTTTTTTCCTTCCTCATTTTGTTTAAAATAAAAAATAAAATTTATCCAAAAATGAATTTTAAAAATTTTGAGGTATTTGTTTTACACATCATAGCTACTTTCCAATATATTGCTGCCCACCTAAAGAAACCCTACTTAGTAAAACTGATCAACATAGTTTCTATAATTGATAGTCTATGGTAACATTCTGCTCCAGTATCTGAGGAAGGAGGTGTGTTTTATCTATTTTTTCGAACCAGGATTTTAGGATCATAGATAGAGAAGTTGGAAGAACCTTAGAGGCATGGGTCAGTCTAAGAGCTTCATTTTGTAGATGAGGGAAAAAAAAAGGTGTAGAAGTTAGATGATTAAGGAGCAGAGATGAGATTTGCTTGGTCACTGAATTTAAAATGTACATGATCAAAAAAATAAATCAAAAAGTAGGAGTCATGTTAGAGAAGCAGATTTTTTTCTCTACCATGATATTAAGTACAATGGTGAAAGAGAAAAAACCCATCAAACATTTATAATGTGAAAGATGGAAATGAATACAATCTAAGATCCAAAGAGGAAGGCTACAAAAGTTAGCTTTGTCCTCATATCCTTCAAGATTAGATATAATATAGTTAGAAATGGAACAAAGTACCTGTACAAAGCAATAGGGCAGAAGACATGTCTCTTTTCATGATGACCCAAGGTAAGTAAACCCCAGCTCACCACTATAAGTTTCCAGTTCTCATTTACTTACCCAGAAGGGGGATAGGCAAGATTTTGGTAACAATATTCTGAACAGCAGGTCCTTTTAATGTGTATCGATTCATCATAAAAAGAGGGGAAATCTAGAGAAGCAGAGAAGAAATATCAATTCATTATAATTTGATGTACATTTATAATGTGACTACTCTGTATAAAGCATCATGCAAGGCATTAAGAAAGTTGCAAAGCAGAATAATGTACAGTCTCTGCTCTCATGAACCTTACAGGATTAGTGGAGTTGAGATTACATCAAGTATTTAAGCAAATACACAAATAATTATAATACAAAATAGGACCTAATAAATAGAAAAACAAAACACAAAAATTTGAGTAAGAAAAGCTTGGTAGAGGGCTGGAGTCGCTATTAGAGATTATATTCAATTGGTACTGAAAGTCAACTCACACAATAAGGAACATCCAAAGATAAAACTTTAGGTAGTCTGTTTCAAGATATAAGCCATATTTGAAGCCAGTTGGTTAGGATACTGGTACAATCATTAAAATTATAATGTGATCTTCCTATAACTGAACTATTGCATTGAACGTAAAGGTCAAGATTTGTGGTTTCAAACAAGACAATGGATATAACAGTAAAATACTAGATAAACATTAGTGATTAATATTGATTGTGATTTATGACTTTAGGAGTTATCCTGAGACAATGATATATATATTTTTAATTCTCAATGCTAATTTGAAATTTAAATTTTATTGTGTAATTTAATTTTAAATTCCTTTCCCAGAGTCACACAGTCAACTTGAATCAGAAACAAGATCAGTTCTTCTGGATGCCAAGACTGGTTCTCTGTCTCCTATGCTCTCTTGTCTCTCTCTCATAACATTTCTGAGATTAGAAAATGCATAACAGTTGCTGAGCTCCATTAATAGAGGGAATTTGTCCCTAGGGAGTTTCCTATGTTAATGAAATCTCAGAGAAAAAAAATAAATTAATCTTACCTAGATAGGATATCTAGAATACTTCTCATATATTAAACAGAAAAGTTATAATTATGATTTTATGTGTGCACAGAAAATAAGGACCAAACATTTGTCTTAAAAGTTGTCTCCCATAGTTCAGTTACAACTAAATATTTTATATTTTTATTATTAATGTATAGTTTTCAAATGAATTAAATGCACCTAATTTTACAACTGATGAAAAGATTTCCCAAGTACAGTGGAAGCTGCTAAATCACAACATAAAATTATATGTTTCCAACCATGATTTTATTTTTTGGTCTAGACTTGTGATTTCATTGATTCTATGTGAAACCTTCCATTGAGGCACATTGGCAACTTAAAGGTTAAATGACATGCCCAAAATCACATATCTAGTTTATATAAGAAGCAGGTCTAGATTCTATCACTATATTTTCTTACCTTTTGTAACTCTGGCATAATGTAAGAATATAACATCATAATAAAAATAAAGAATTATATCAGTTTTATTATATAAATGTCTGGTTTGTATAAATCAGAATGTGATTCAATGGCTCTTGAAAAATATGTATTTAATCCTAGAAAAACTTAGATGAAGTGATGCTAAATGAAGTGAGTAGAGCCAAGAGAACATTGTATACAGCAACAAGCAAAAAGACTATATGACGATCAACTGTGATGGACTTGGCTCTTTTCTACAATGAGGTAATTCAAGGCAATTCCAATAGCCTTGTGATATAAAAAATCATCTGCACCCAGAAAGAAAACTATGGAGAAAGAATGTGGATTAAAGTAGAGTATTTTCATCTTTTTGTTGTTGTTCATTTGCTTTTTTTTCCCTTTCTCATGTTTTTTTTTTCCTTTTTGATCTGATTTTTTGTGTGCAGCATAATGAATATGGAATTATGTTTATTAGAATTGTACACATTTAATCTATATTGGATTGCTTGTTCTCTAAGGGAGGAGGGAGCAGGAAGGGAGGAAGAAAATGGAACACAAAGTTTTGCAAAGGTAAATGTTGAAAACTATTTTTACATGTATTTGGAAAAATAAAAAAAAAACTATTATTAAAAAAATACCTACTCCAAAAATTGTTGTAGAAATAATTGTAGTCATTCCAAGAAGTTGCTGTTCAAGAGAATATTTTGCCTAAGGGGGGAGGAGGAAATCAAATTATATTAGTGAATCACTTATTCATTATTTGTGGATTATACCAAATTTCCTAAGGGATGATGCAAAAATAAAAGGATAATTGCTTACTTACATGGATTGCATTTCCATTTATTATGCTAAATTCAGTATTATACGCATGGATGAAAAACTGCAAGAAATAATGTAGAGGTATTATATTTTTAATTCAAGCATAAAATAATTAACCAATCATAAAACAGAAACAGCTGTTACCTGAGGGAAAAAAGCAGCCTTTATTCCTTTACTTTTCTGCAGAAATAGGAATACCTTGCATAAGGGAAACAAATGGAAAGGTAAGTTTCTTTTACCAAATTCTGCTTACCTCAGATGGTATATGACCCACAAAGTTAAGGGGTTCATTTTGACACTGTGCTGTAATGAAAAGAACAAAGGAAGGATTTGCACTCAGAATACTTGGGCACAGGATTTTATTACTTATATGACTAACTTCTCTGGTCTTAATTTCTCATCTGTAAAATGAGGGAATGGACTAGATGACTTTGGGCTTCTTCAGCAATTCAACAAGCTTTGATTTAATTAGTGCCTATGTTCTAAGACTACTGGTAGAAGCTTAAAATAAAACCAAAATAGTCCCTGCTCTCGAAGAGGTTACATTCTACCTTTAGCCTAAGTTCTATGATCAATCTACAGTTTGATGTGGCTAAGTAGATTCAGAAGAGTACTAGGACGACAGACCAACATAAGTAAGATGGAGTGAAACACTAACCAACAAATTATATTTATTAAGCATCTCCTATGGCAAGCCAATATGCTAGGCATTGTAAGAGATAAAATGAACAAGACTGGCTCTACCCTCAAGATATTTAAATGTAGTTGAAGAAATGTTATTTAATAATCAATAAACAGTTATTATGTACCTACCATGTGCCAGGCGCTGTGCTAAGCATAGTGTTTATTATATAAATATAAAAGATAACTACCAATATCATATAGAGTTGGAAGGAACTTTCCACGTGAGGAAATTGTGGTTCCAGAGAGATGGTAACTTATACAAGAACACAGAGAGAATAGCAGAGTCAGGTCCTTAACCTCAGGTCTTCAGTCCCAAGCTAAGCTTCTTTTCCATTATACTAACTTTAGATAACTAATAATTATTTTCTATATGCATTTTTTAAAAATTTACTTTATAGATTTTGAATTCTAGATTCTGTCTCTCCCTCTTGCTCTGCCCCAGACCTTGAAAAGATAAGCAATAAGATATCAATTCCATAGGTGAAGTCAGGATTCACATATGCAAAAATTTTTGTAGCAGTCCTTTTTATAATGGCAAGGAACTGGAAATTGAGTGGATGCCCATCAATTGGGGAATGGTTGAATAAGTTATGGTATATGAATGTTATGGAATATTATTGTTCTATAAGAAATTATGAGCTCTTCAATACTGAGATGATTCAAACCAATTTCATTTGTGCAGCGATGAAGAGAGCCATCTACATCTAGAGAGAGAACCATGGAACAGAGTGTGGAACACAATATAACATTCTTATTCTCTCTATTGTTATTTGCTTGCATTTTGTTTTCTATCTCAGTTTTTCTTTTCCTTCCTTCTTGATCTGATTTTTCTTGTGCAACAAGATTACTGTATAAATATGTATACATATATTGGATCTAACATATATTTCAACATATTTAACATGTATTAGACTACCTGCCAGCAAGGGCAGGGGGTGAGGAGGAGGAGAGGAAAATTTGCAAGGGTCAATTTTTGTAAGGGTTAATGTTGGAAAAATTAACCATGCATATGCTTTGTAAATAAAAATTAAAAAGAAAAAGAAAAGAAATTATGAACAGGCTGATTTCAGAAAAACCTGCCAAGACTTACAAGAACTGATGCTAAGTAGTTAAGTTAATAGAACCAAGAGAACACTGTACATAACAACAAGAAGATTCTGTATTGATCAGTTGTGGTGGATTTGGCTCTTTTCAACAATGAAGTGATTCAAGGTTAATTCCAATAGATCTGAGATGTAAAGTGCCATCCATATCCTGGAGAGAGAACTATGGAAACTGAATGTGGATAAAAGAATAGTATTTCCACCTTTTTGTTGTTGTTGTTTGTTTGCTTGGGTTTTTATTCTTTATCTTTTTTTTTTTTTTTTTTACCTTTTGATATGATTTTTCTTGTGCAACATGATAAATTAAGATATGTTTAGAAGAATTGCACAAATTTAACCTATGTTGGATGGTTTGCTATCTGGGAGATAGAGGGAAGAGAGGGAGAAAAATTTGAAATACAAGATTTTGCAGAGATGAATTTAAAAAATTATATTTGCATGTATTTAGAAAAAAATAAAATACTATTAAAATAATTTTAAAATCATGCACAATGATAATATCTTTAAGTTGTCTATCTTTGGCTACTTACCAGAGGTCCAGTAATAGGCAAAAAAGCTAATGAAGAAAAAAAGGATCATTAGTGTTTTAGACAAAGGCCTAAGATCATTCAGATTATTCCCAGTAAGTTATATAGGCATACAAAAATATTCAGTGTTTGTTCTTATTAATACATGGCATTATGTTAATATATTATAATGCCTATATTGTCATTATTACATTATTATTGAATCTTAATTACATTAATGCAGTAAAACCAAAGAAAATCAAAACTAAGATTTTCATTGAACATTTTAGTACACACACCAAGGTTTTCACTGAGCATTTTAGCACACACACACACACACACACACACACACACACACACACACTGCTCTTTTCTGTATTCCAAATATCCCTAGGTCCCCCAACTATTCACATGATTACTGGTCCCTTCCTCATAAATTCTTCATAAGAAGGAAACAAAAATTAGATGGGCCAAATTTTTTTTGTTTTTAGTTTTTCATAGAATTCAGTGCTTGCAAGAAGACTTCTTAACACCTGCTGAGGAACACTAATTAACTCACCTGCAGGCCTAAATAGCATAGGAATCACACGCTCAGTATCAGGATTCACTGTTGCCTTTAAGAGAACAAACAATTTTTTTTTCTGAAAGTAATTATAATAATTACAAAGATTTAAGCCAATAAAACTTTTCTTAAACTTACCAGGCTCTGTTTCCAGGCTTTTTGTATCTAATCAATGAGAAAAGAAAATTAGTTTTATCTTTTTAAAGACAGATTTGTAATCTCTTTCTAGTCTTTTCTCTTCACATTTTTGCTCTAAGCTTAAAAAAGTGACTGCAAAAAAAGTTTGCCCCTTCAGAGATAAGTAGGGATATTTTTTTTTCTGTTAGTAAAAGGAGTTAAAATCAAAGGCAAAAGCATAGCTTAAGTGAAAGAACAAGATCAGAATGTAATAAATCATTCTTTCCATGGAGAAAAGGAAGAGCTACAGCTAAATAATTCCTAAGTCCAGTCCAGATTCAGCTGGTAAGGGGGGAATTGTAAAGTCACTTACTAGCAAAGAATTCTTCTTCTTCTTCTTTTTTTTTTATCTTGACTGCATTTTTTTTTTAAATAATAGCTTTTTATCCAAATAGTTTGTTTTTAATTCCTCAAACAACTAGAAGAAATCCTTTTGGCATTAACCAGTCAATATAAAAGTTGTGTAGCTATAATTTGCACCACTACCACAATAGTTCACGATAGCCCATATATAGACCATTACAGTGGCCTCTTTATAGGTTTCCCTGCCTCAGTTTTCTTCCTCATATTTCTCTACTCTATACTACTCATTGCTGCCACAGGATAGTTAGCTATAAATACCAGGTTTAACATAGGTCAAGCTCCACAACATATACTCTCAAATTTAACTGTGTGTTTTTTGGTTGGGGGGAATAAATCCTGAAACACTGACCTAGGAGAAGGGGAGAGAAATCTATCTACTTCTAGCCTGGGGTTTATTAGTGGTGGTGGTGGTGGTGCTGGGGATAAATGGGAATGTTTCTATCTGCTAGTTCATTATTTTAGTTTGTTTTAGTTTGTCAAGTGGTTTCCAAGCTCAATTATTTCAATAGTGCTAAGAGAGTATAAATATTGTTAACACCATTTATGTTTTCAGGCTCAGGACAAAGCTCCAGTAATCTAATTTTAGTTAACATTCTCTTGTATCATGGTCAGTAACAGTATTTGTAGCTGGTTTTAAAAATGATCAATATCTTGTAAATTATATGTGCCCAATAAATTTTATATATTTCTATTAAAAGGCAAACATCAGGTTTTTAGATAGTTATAACTCTATCTATCTATATGTATATGTGTATTTGAAGAAATCAGATTTGACTTCAGTTTACATTTTTCAGGAATCAAAATATTTTTAAACTTTAAGGATTGCCTGTACTTTCAATTAAATTTGCCTTTGACTTAAAGAAAGAGCTCTATTTATAAGAGGTCACCACAAAAAAGAGCAATGGCAATTGCAAATCCTATTCCACAAGTCCATAGGTAAGTGCTAACCACCTATAGTAGGAGAGAAGTTTTATTTAGTTTTAAAACTGAAATATTTTAATAAATAAGATGTTAAAAAATAATATCTTCATCACTGTCTATAGAACAAACCTCAACCAAAGATAGTGCTCAGGAGAGATGTCCGTGGTTGCTGCCATGATTCAAGTTTTGACATATAGGCGACTACATACCTTTTGGTCTTCTGTGTGATCTTTAGGTGCCTGTTCACTCTTTAATAGTTCTCTTGCAGTTTTTATTGTTTTCTAATTTAAGAAATAATAATATCAAACAATTATGTCCATTATATTCCATATTTTTCAAACATCATAGGATCACAGATAGTTAAAACTGGAAAAGTACTTAAGGTTCACCTAGCTATTCCAGGCAGTTCAAATTTATTATGTCCAAGATACAACTTTATTATCTTTCCCCCAGACTCACCCCCTTTCCTGATTTTCCTATATCTCTTTGAAGGCAATTATGTGTTATTAGCTCCTCAACCTCAGAATTCTCTTCAATTCTTCCTTCTTCCCAATATACTGATTCTATTCCCATTATATTACTTGAATCTAGTTCCTTCCCTCCAGGCACTTGATCAAAAATCTGAGCAACTCTCACCTAAACTATTGCAATAGACTCCAATTGGCCTCTAGGACAAGTCATTTTCCTCTCCTCTCCATCATCTACACAGCTACCATTTAAATTTTTTAAAATATATTCTCATTTTAATAAATATTTCCCAGTTACATTTTTGTAATATATTTTATTTTGTTAAATATTTCCCAATTGCATATAAACTTTTAAAACATTCATATCTAAAAATATGAGTTTAATTGCTTTTCATTTCTCCTGCCTCTTTCTCATCCTTTGAAAAGTCAAGAAAGTATGAATTATACAAGTGAAGTCATGCAAAAATAGTTCTATATCAGCCATGCTTCAAAAGAAAACACTTGCACAAAACCCCTAAGAAAAATAAATTAAAAAAAAATATGTTTGAATCTCCACTTTGGATTCATCATAGTTCCTGTGGAAATGTTTTAGATCATTATTTTGATCTGAAGTAATACTTTCTAGCCATGTGACCCTGGGCAAATCACTTAAACCCAACTGCCTTCTCTCTCTCCCCCCACCCCCCTCATTTGGTTTGGTGCAGGGTATATATGCATTCAATTTCCCTCTTTTCCCTCCCCAATGGATAAAACAGAACAGTTTTTTAATTCCTTCTTTAAAAAACTTAACAATCTAAATAGCCTCTTAGTCTGGCAAGTAATGCTAAAAGAAATTAAAGTACAGCAAAAGTCTTTTAAAAATTAGACACAAATATGTCTTGTGGTTTGAACTAGGCTTGAGAGTAAAGCAAAATTGTTATTAAGTCCCAATATCAAGGTATAACTTTGAATCAAGAAAATACTTACATGAGAGAGCAGTGCATTTATTGGGTCTAGTATGTCAAGGCAGTGAAGAAATCTTTGGACAAAAGTCTAAAAACAAACAAAAAAATTAATCACAAGAGTATGTTAATAATAACAGCCAACACTTACATAAGGCCTACTAAGAGCCAAGTGCTTTACAAATATTGGCTCATTTGATCCTCACAATAATCCTGGGAGGCAGTTGCTACTATTATCCCCATTTTACAAGTGAAAAAACTGAGGCAAAGAAGTTAAGTGACTTGTCCTGGGTCATAAAGCTACTAAGTGTCTGAGGCTGGATTTTAACTCTAGTGGTTCTGATTCTAAGCCCAGAGTTCTGTCCACTACATTACCTAGTTGCACAGATGGCATTAATGACATTACAAAGTGAGCAGATGGAGATATCTCTTGATTCCTGTCAAACGTCCACACTGAAGTGCCTGGACTAAGAATGGACGGCATGACCAAGGTCCAAGAGAGCCTCACCGATCCCCCTGGAAGTCTGGAAGCAAATAAGAAACTTTTTTCCTATCTCTGAGATAATTTTTACTTCACAAAAAATGGCATATAGGAGTAGATGCTAAATGGACAAAGAGGAAATCCTGTAACGTCCCAAGTAGTATTTACAAGAAAAGAGTGATGGTGTGCCCAGCTGAGACTGGGACAGGCATAAACGTCACAGATTCTGAACTGGAAATTGTGAATTTTAAAGTCATCTAGTCCAATTTCCACATTTTACAGAAGAGGAAAACTGAGTTCCGGACAAAAGACTCACTTGCACAAAGCTAATAAATGACAAAACCAAGGATCAGATCCAGAATATCTCTCTACAAATCATGTACTCTTTCCATTGGACCATTTTGGGAGAGGGGCTCATTTACTGGTCCTTTGTCCAAATGGGTTGGCCCAGGCCTTGGCCAGTCTTGCGCCCTCAGGGGATGAGGTAATCTCTCCTTGGTCCCCACAAACTCGTTATTGTGCTGGTGTTGGTCTCAGGCAAACATGGGACCCTGCGGTGGTGACCTTGAGGCTGGCCCCTAATAGGACCTCTCAGATGCAAACTGAATAGGTGCCGAGGAGGTGACGGCTTCTCTGCATGCACCACTATTTCTCGTGCAGTTCCCACCCTGCCCCGGCTCGGCATCTGCTCCGTCCGTACTTGGTTTTCTCGGATCCAGAAATGCAGGTTGGGCTCCATGAGCTTCCTCTCCTGATAGGTAGATAACTATAGCTGGACAGTCGGCGCCGGAAGACAAGGCTAGGAGAAAGAGAGAGGGAGGGCAGCCCCCATGAAGCCCGGCCCCTTCCCTTTCCTCATGCTCCACCCCCATCTCTAGGGGGTGGGGGACGGCGGCAGCGGCGGGGAAGGTGTGCCCCAGATAGCTGCCCAGTCCTCCACGAGTTTCCCAGTCGGCTCTTTAGCTGCAGTTCCAGTTTGGGCAGAGCAACCGGAAGGAATGACTTGCAATCTTTACGTTTTAGGGCAAATTCTGAAACCCTGGCAATATCCACGTGGTTTTCTACGTGCACTACTTCCCGCTCCTGATCGTTGCTACTGTACCCTAAGCTGCCCAAATTCACAGGTTTGAGAGACTACCTGGTCCATCCTTCTAAACTATGCAAAGAGTGGTTGTCCAGCCTGTTTAAAGACCTCGTACCTCCAAGAGTCAGCCCAGTTCCACCCTTTGGATATCGGTGTGTGAGCAAGAGGGACGTTGGGCTCCTTCCCGCTCCCACAGCCAGCATGGGAAATTTCAAGGGAACGGGTTAGCACCTTCCTATAAGTGCTTCCGCCTCTCGTGGCTGTTCAAAGGTTTTATTTAAGCCCCGACTCTCCTCTCCACTCGACTCCTGCACCGCTCCCTCCCACTTCTTCCTTTCCCAGACAGTAAAATGCTACAACAATGTCAAGATACTTTAAAATTTCTTTATTCTAGATTACAGAACGTGCACTGAGTTATTCACCAGTTAGAAAAATAAATGTTCAATAATTTCCAAAGTTTCATTATATGCAACTCTGGGATTCAACAGGTCTTTTAGAATCATATTAAATAGTGTTTTGAAATGTGTAGACATAAAATTTACTCAAACTTCAAATAATGGTAAAATGAACCCCATAATTTAAATCTCTGGTCTGCCCACCATGATTAGCTTCTTTAATTTACCACTGTAAGTGCTAGATTTAAAAAAAAAAAAAAAAAAAAAGCAAATATAATGTATACTTCGATTATACTCATTTGCCATGAGTCAAATTAAACCTCTGAAGTTATAATTTCAAAACATTCGTTTTATGGAGAAAAAAGACCTTGATTTAGTTTTTTTTTTTAATCTGCAAAGGGATACTAAGGAAAAGCAGCTATACCTGTTTACCTATAATTCAAACACCTGAAAGAATGCCGATTAAATGTTTCCACATCTGTTTTTATGCGCAGAGAGGCAATGAACAATTTCTTTAACTTGAAATCTCTAGCTTCCAATGAAGATGTCAAATATATAGTGCAATTTCTAAAGGAGAACTATGGGAAAAGCAAGGATTAAGTACTAAAGGATCCTTTGAACTTGCAACAACTATTAAAGTTAAATGATTTGGGGGGCAATTTTATAAAAACTGAACATTTTGGTGTGATATTCACAGATATAAGCATATTTTATATATATTTTATACTTCTATATGCAGTTTTTTTCTGCATGTTATTGTAGATTCCAACTTGGGTTTCTTCATAATTTAAAAAGTCACGCAGATCTTCAATATATGGTATCATTTATTTATTCACTTTCTCAAAGTACTCTTTGGAAGCTTTCGGAGATGGCTTGATCTGAAAATACACAAATTTTAGTTATACAATTAGGATTTATTGAGAATCTTATGTTCTCAAAGATTCAGTTTCTAATTTCAAATCTTTAGAAAGTGATCCAAAAAAAGAAAGAAAAAATAGAACTTCTAAGTTATACCTAATATTTAGTAGAAATACACACAAAAACGGAAACTGACAAATGCTGGAGGACTTGGGGGGAAAGTACACATGTGTACTGATGGTGGGCTGTGAATTGGTTCAACCAGTTTGGAATCATGTTTAAAAAGTTATTAAATCATGACTCCCCTATACCATTATTAGATCCTCCTCCTCCCCCCAAAAAAAAACTAAGAAAGAAGAAAAGGCACTATATGTAAAAGAACAATCATCTAATATTTATATCAATTCTTTTAATGATTATTAAAAATTGGAAACTGAGGACCAGTTTTCCTGTGGAAAGGATAAAGAAATTGTGCTATTACTGTGCCATTAAAAAGGATGACCTGGATAATTTTAGAAGAACCTGGAAAAACTTTTATGAACTAATGGAGAAAGAAATGAGAACAATACATGCATACAATGATATAACTTTATAAGGGAAAAAGAATTTCATAGAGTTGCTTTGACTAATGCAATGATAAACCATGAATTCAAAAGAATGAAGATGAAATATTCCTCACTTCCTGAGAGAAGTGAGGAACTTAAAATGTAGAGAAATACATAAATTCTTGCACATGGCTACTTCCGGAATTTGTTTTATCAGACTATGGATTTCTGAAATAGGCTTAATGAGAGTTGGGGGTGAGGAGGTAAGTGGGAAGGGCAGATTTAATTTTAAAAAATTATTTGAAAGATTAAAAAAAGCTTAAAAAGAAATAAAAGAAAAATAATAGCTTACCATTAAAAAAAATACATCAATTTTTTCAAGACTATAGTAGGGAATCTTGCCTGCTTCCCTGATTTTACAACATGATCAAGTTCAGTCATTTATATACAATCTTAATTTCCATTCTGAGTGTTTGTTCTCTAGCCCCACTTTTCTTGCCCTTATAGATTTTTCAGGCCAAGGCTCCTGGCAGCAAAACGATCAATGAATTCTATTCTTGACAGATTTCTGAATGCCAAAATGAATTTTAAAACTGAACATACCGTAGGTGAATCTGGTGTCCAATTTGCTGGACACACCTCTCCATGCAATTCCACAAACTGGAATGCCTTCACCAAACGAAGAGTTTCTTCCACACTTCGGCCCACAGGGAGATCATTCATACTCATATGCTTGATCACTCCATTAGGGTCAATTATGAAGAGACCTCTGCATTGAAAGAATTACTTATGAGTATTTGAGCAGAGAAGAATTTCTCTCAGAAATAAATTTTTCCTAACTTTTCTGATGCCTGAAGTTCTCAATCAATTAATAAATATTTGTTTTATGGCTAATATACAGGATATGCTTCTAGTAGGAAATTAGAATTGATGGCTACAGAAAAGAAGTTGGGAGACAAGAGTAAAAACTAGGGTAGTGGATGAAATTACAAAAGAAGAGAAGACCATAGAATAATTTTAGGAAATACCTTTATTTAATAAATAGCTCAGTCAGTAAAATGGAGAGAGAACTAAAGAGAATTCACAGACTACAAGGAAGTACGGCATAGTGTTAAGAACACTGGAGTTATTTAAACACTTGGATTGGAATTAGCAATTTTTAGTTCTTTGACATGTCATTTTTCATATATTCAATTCAATCCAAATTTATTAATTGCCTACCAATGCAGAGTGAGTGAAAATACAAACAAAATGAAGTCTCTGCCCTCAAGAACACTTTTTCTCTATTGGAATTTCAGTTTCCTTATCTGCAAAAGGAAAATATTATTTGCACAATCTACCTCACAAGATTATTACAAAGAATTTTCCTGATGAGAGACATGCTGCCTGTGAACAGAATGTTTGATTTGGAATCAGGAAGACTGAGTTCCAATTCTCCCTCAGACATTTACTAGCTGTGTAAGTGGGTAAATCACTTAACCTCTCTCAGCCTATTTCCTCAATTGTTAAAATGGGGAAAGTAGTAGCACTAACCTTCCAGGGTTGTTGTGAGGATTAAATGAGAAATCTTTGTGAAGGGCATTATAAATAACAGCTGTCATTTTTATGGTAAATTGTAAATTATTGTAAATAAGCTATTAATATAGTTTAACACCATTACTTTACACTTGTCTAGTATTTTAGAATTTTCCAAGTACTTTTCACAAACATTATTATAATCCCCATAATAATCCTACAGGTTAAAGACCTACCATGATGGCTACCTCCTTCACAAACTTTCTTGATACAACTAACATCTGGCTAGACAAGGAGAATGCCTTTAAATCTCTATAACACTCCTTTGTAGCATTTATCATATTCTACACCTCATATACTACCTATTAGTTCCTATCTTTTGCTACTAAATAAACCAACTGATCTTTTTATGCTCCCTAGTATTTAACACTTAAATAAAATAATTTTTGAAAGATTATCTCCCAGGGTTATTGTGAGGACAAAATCAGGTAAAATTTGTAAAGTGCTTCTTAAATCGTAAAGCATTATATTAAAGCTAGCTATTATTATTATTAGCAATAATAATATTTTTAAAGGCTTTATTAAATTTTATATTGTAAGAATTACTGTGGTATTGAGTTGTACAGGCAAATTAAGGTTACCAAGTAACAGGCAGATTACCTTTTTTTTTTTTTTTTTGTAGTTATGACACTATCTTTTTTTTTAGGCAGATTACCTTAATGCAAGGCCAGGTCCTTCAAGTAGAACGCCATAGTCTCGGGAAATTTGTTTATTTAAATCTGATAGGAGCGCAATATTCATGTGACCTAAACCACCACTCTAAAATTAAAAAAAAAAATTAGTATTACTATATAACAATCAATATTCTTGATGTTAGAATATAAAATTTATAGATTATAAACAAATACATTGACTACTTTAAGGGAAATTCCAAACACATAGTAAGCCCTCTCCCTCCTTTTAGATACCAATTGTTAACTAATGTTTATATAAAGAAATTCTTTCTAGTTTGTCTCTATGTATAAACTTTCTTGTCAAAATATTATTGGGTACTACTGTGATTTATTAGGCTTGAGCAAAACTATGTGACCTTGGAAAATACATGACTTAAAAAGATAATGATGAATTTATCTCTTTGAATTTAATAAGAAAATACCAAATTACAAAGATCATAATGCCTTATTTAAGACAGTAGGAAACAATTTAAAACTTTAAAATTAAAGTATTATTGCAGAGATGAAATGATTATATAGCATTTCCCCAAATCTTTATATTCTCCTTTAATGGAAGACATATTATGTAGCAGAAAATAAAAATAGGAATAATGGAGTAGCAGCTTACAATTATTAGTAACTGTAAGAAAAAGCAACAATTCAAATTTAGTAGCTTAACTGAAATTTGGTGTTCTTGCTAAATTCTGAGGAAGATGATATATTTTTTTAATTTATAGAAAAGTCTTTAATGCTTTACAATACTGAAGTTACTTTGGGTATTTGTGCCTATGAAAAAAAGAGAAAAGAAACAGGGAATGTTTTTTCTTTAATTTACTTTTATCCTGCTCTCCTGTATTTTTTTTCTTTTGCTGATTAAAGCCTCTGAACTTAACATAAGAGTGCTCTAAATGTTTGTGCAGCATTTCATACAATATGAAAGATTCCTGAGAATTTAACAAGTCACATTTTAAGACAGTTAATATTCTCTAGCAGTAAGTTTAAAAAAAATCATAATGATAATCCTTATAATGGTCTCCTGGGCCCTTTTACTTTCAATATATCTAAATCTTTTGACGACCATTTGGGTAGTAGTTTTTTACCTTTCTTGGTGTATTTATCCAGGCAAGATGGCTAAAATGAGAGTCCACTGAAACAGCAACTAGTTCACAGTTCACATCATGAAATTCGTTAGCTTTGTCACTAAAAGCAACAATTTCTGTTGGACACACAAAAGTGCTAGAAAGGGAAAAAAAATCAGTGATTAGGACTATCTTATACTGCATCTCCATTAAATCAGAATTTGAGTACAGGTTCTCTGACACAAATCTACTTCTCCTTTTCTCCACATGTTTTCTACTAGTTTGTGATTTAATTGGCCACAACAATCCACAACCATTATTTATGAAAGGGTTATGGAGTTGTGAAATAATAAATCAATGAAACAATGGATCATTTGAAATAATGAAGATGTTACAAGGGTATATTTTGTATAAATAAAAGAAGTATTTAAGATTTGGAACTAAATTGAAATAGGCAGTTTTACAATGATACTTTTGCATATACAAACACAATTTTAAAACCATAATTATATGGAATGTTTCTCATTCCTAAGTATTATTACTCTTTTAAATAGTAATAGACTCAAAATGAAATCAAGTACTTTGAAGATAAAAACTCGAGGCATTCCTCGCTTTGAAAAATATGAGAGCTTGTAATAGGGAAAAACATCATGGAAATAATACTTACAAATCAAGAGGATAGAAGAAAAGCACCAAATATTTGCCTTTAAAGTCATCAAGGCTTATTTCTTTGAATTCTCCATTGACAACAGCTGTACCCTTAAAATACGGAGCATGCTGGGTGACAGCAGGCACATAAGTTGAAGAACCTTAAAAATATATATGTATATAAAAATTATTATTAAAGATCCAAATTCAAGTCCCACCTTTGACACATACTGCCTGTGAACCCCAAAATCACAACCTCTCAGTACTTAAGGAAATCATTTTTTAATTTAAATTATTATTTAAGGAAATTATTAATGAATTATTATTAATAATTAATACAAATGCTAATAAAAAATTTTAGGTCAAGACAACTCTTCCTTTCATAGTATACACAATATATACTGGACAAAGCTTCCAAAAGACTTTTTGTGGTAAAGTCCGAATTTAAGAACTTCCTAAATAAAGACTAAACCTACCAACCTTTCCCTGAACATGGTAAGTAGATTGAGTTATATTATATATACACATTTTCAAAGCCATTTTAAAATGCTTTCTATTTTTGAAATTTGATTGTAGCAAAGATAATCCATGGCACACAATATGAAATGAATTTCTATTTTATATTGAACGATGGATATTCACATTTACAATATAAATACAAAATGCTAAGCCAAAAAATATTACAGGCTCTGCTGCCCTCTTTACAAGAATCTGTAGCATCCATTCAAGAAAAATGACATCTAGAAATGAGTTGTTTTCTACTTTTATTCTAACAACAGAGCATAATGGAGAGGAGGACTTACTGGTGCTGAAGGCTAATTTTGACTGGGTAGCGTTCATGGGCATTATGTTGGCTGGGAATGTGCTTCTAGTAGCAACAGGCTTAATGGCTCCTGAAATTCCCAGGGGAAAGGAGTTCACATGCCGAGCAACCTGTTAAATTAAACATAGCTTTATCTCAATGAAAATTAACACATACACACATACACAAAACCATTCTCTTCTTTCTTTTAACGTTATTCTTGGTTTCCTGATTCTTTCTTTCATACAAGAGGAGGGAGAGGAAAGAGAGGAAAGGGACTTGTTACAAAAGGGTTTTTTTTTATTGCTGTTCAGTAACATTCCACTCTCCATGACCCTAGTTGTAGTTTTCTTGGCTAAGATACTGGAGTGCCTTGCCATTTCCTTCTCCAGCTCATTTTACAGATGAGGAAACTGAGACAAATCAGCTAAGTGACTTAAGCAGGGTGGCACAAGTAGTTAAGTGTCAAAAGCTGGATTTGAACTCCGTGTCCAGAACTTTAGCCCCTATGCCACCTGTCTGCCACTAACAAAAGGGGAATCCTCTTATTAAGAGACAGTGCCAGCTAATCCAGCATTCCAGTTTGAACCACATTATTTACTTAGGCAGTCTTCCAGGTGTTATATTCGAAACACAGGCCTACTTCTAAACAAACAATAGTTTTAATTAGGAAAGAAGGCCTTTCCAAAGTTGCCTTGAGGACAGAAATTATCATTTTGTGTCCCGAGCATTTAGCACAGTGCCAGTCATCTAATTCGTGTTTGAACTGAATTCTACAAATAGGAGAGAGAAGATCGAATATTTGTCAAGTTAATTTATGTGGGCAAAAGAATCCTTAGCAGCAAAAAGAGAGAAAAGAGAGATAGCAGCAACTGTAGACTGTATCTCAGGAGAGAAAATGCAAAGGGGAGGGAAGAGATGGTAGACTGGACTAGGAGATCGGAGGTGGTCCAAGATTGAGGCTGGGTGGCGGAATGGGAGATAGAAAGGACCGATGGAGAGTAGTGGTAGTAATCTGGGCATGGGGAGGAATAAGGTGGCATAGGGTGGATGGAATGGGCATTATTTTGAAGGCTGGAGAAATAAAGAGGAAAGTCTTTGGCAGTAGAGAAGGAACGACTAATGGCGGGGCGGGGGACGAACGAAGGGAAGGAAAGGGAATTGTAAGGAGACGAGAGGCGAAGCCTTAGCCTAGGGTCGGTCTCGGTCGCGAGCATGCAGGCTGGTGGGCAGCGCAGGAGGGCTCTACTTAGTGGTGCGGCCAGTGGCCCGCTCAGCCCGGTTCTGCAGCCCAGACCCTGGTGCCGGACATTTCCCCGGGCCGCAGGAGGAAGCGTGCAAGCAGGAGGCCAAGCCGGGTTAGGCGAAGAGACCCCCTCCCAAGACAACGCCGCTTTAGCTCGCCCCCAGCCACTCACCGAAGCCCGAAGTAACCTTCCCAAGGAAGCCGCCATCTTCCAAGCGTGGGGAGGGCCTGCGACTCGCGGGGAAATCTAGGGGAGGCGGGCCAGGGGCGTGGTCTTAGGGACGGGGGCAGGGCCAAGGGGTGGTCCAGGATTGGGGACGGGGCGTGCGTAGGTCAGCCGTGGCCAGACAACTAATTAGTTGATCAAGGGATAGAAAAGAAACTGAGTGTCTGCAAGTAAATGCAGGTCTGGGTGGGCTACGGGCAGGACACTTGATAAAGTGTCATCCAGCGAGGACAGGGACGAGCCGCCGGGAGGGGGGGGGGGGCGGGGGCAATGAGAGCCCGGGTTTGGAGGCGGGCCCAGAATCTTGGGACTAGGTTGAAGGTAATTGGGGGAACCTTATCCGGGAGGTGAGTGTAGGGGGAGGAAGAGTTTGTTTCCCGCCTTTTTTTTGCCCATTTCATCTGGCCTCTCCTTATCTTAAATTCCCTTTCCTCCCCTAAGTCTTCAGGTTCCCCTCCAGCTCCCCTTATCTTTCCTGTTCCAGTTCTGCCCGGCCACCGCACTGCCTGACTCACTCTTTTTTCTCTATTTCCTGAACTGCAGTAGGTAATCAATACATGTTTGGCAAGTTAAATTATATTAAATTGCCTTTCAGCATGGATTTTTCTACTGAAGAGATTGCAAAGCCTTCCTGTCCAGTAAGCAAGTATTTGGTGCTCACTGGCAAGGCCTATAGGGATACAAAGTATAAAGCCTGCCTGTCCCTTAAGCAAGTATTTAGTGCTCACTGGCAAGGCCTGCAGGGATACAAAGTATAAATACAAAAGTGTTATCCAATTCCACCTGGTTGCCACACTCAGCTGTAAATGACGATCTTGTGCAAGTCCTTTCCCTATCCTGGGCTTCAGTTTCCTCTGAAGTAAAATTAAGGACCACATAATAATTAGTAAAACAATAGTCAATATTGACATAGATCTTCACAATTTTCTTTAGTAGTTCTCTGAGATAGATGTCAAAGGTCCCATTCTTAAATTGCAATATGCCGTGCCTTTGTATCAAAATTTAATTCAACAAATAATTATGAAGCATATTATATATATATGGTTTATCTTTGATGTGTGGAGATTGCAAAGAATAAGAAACTAGGATGACCAATCTTTTTTTTAAACAACAACAAAATTTCAATATGTAATTTCTCCTTTTTTGGCAATCATTTATTTTCAGTAATTTGGCACAGAGTTCATTTGATTTTAATACTATTATTTTTTCCCCCAAGGTTTTTAAAAATATATATTTTATTTTCCATTTAAACATAAGTCATCTTTTCCCCCTCCCACTTTCCTCCTCTACTGAAAAAGAAAATTAAAACCCTTTATATATACATATATAGACACACATACAAACACAACAAATACCTGAATTAGTGCTTCCCTCTGGCTCTGTTTCTTATCTCTTTATATATACATATGTGTGTGTGTGTGTGTGTGTGTGTGTGTGTCTGTATGTATATGTTTCAATATACACTTTAGTTTACCACTTCTCTGTGAGGAGGTAGGTAACATGTTTAATTGTGAGTCCAATGGTATCTAGGATGGCCATTGGGTTAATTATTTTCAAAGTTGTATAAATTTTCTGCTTACTTCAATCTGTATCAATTCATACAAATCTAGCCAGGTTTCTCTGAAACCATTTTTTTCATGACATCTTATAAAACCAGTTGTATTCCATAACATTCATGTATCATAACTTGTTTATTTAATCCCCAATTGATGTATACTCATCAGTTTTCTAGTTTCTTCCCCCCCTCCCTACCCCCCATCTCTAAAAGAAAACATATTTTGAACATTTTATGGAGACAGCTGGATGAATGGAGTATTGAGCTTGGAATCAGAAGACCTGAGTTCAATCCAGCCTCATACACTAATTAGCTGTGTGACAGCAAATCACAAAATCTCTGTTAGCTTCAACTGTAAAATAGGGATAATAATAGCACATCCTTCACAGATTTGTGCTTAGCACAGTGCATAGCACATCATAGATACACTAAATATATATATTCTCTTTCCTTCTGTGTGGAAAGGTGAAGAACTTACAGATTAAGCACACATTGATCAGAGACTGTTAGCTAAAGTAGATCAAGCCTGTAGGTCTCAGTTTTGGCTTCTCTGGAGTCATGTGATTTTAGATGAGGCCTGGACTACATTTCATTGTCCAAAGAAGGGATTAAAACCATAATCGTGGCTGAAGAAGCTGTATATCACCTTGTCTACTACATTTCACTGACCAAGTAGGGGTATACAGACTTATGTGACCAATCACAACATATAGAAGGTGGGATTTTGGAGGTTCTTCGTCTGAAATGTATAAAAGCTGTGAACATTTTCAAGGGAGTGGCTCTCTCCTATTGTGAATTTGGCTCACAGACCAGAATGGGGTCCGCTTCTGGAGAGTCTAATAAATAATTCTGCTTTCTATGATTGATCTCTGTAGTAGTCAATTTGGGTAGGTCTTTTTGTTCCAAACACTTCCCTTTTCCTCTCTTTTTCTAAGAGTCTTTTTTCTCTGTGTTTGATCCCTTTGGGATATAGACTTAGTTGTGCTATTGCTAGGGTTTACGTAGTTTAATAACTTTTGGGGCTTAGTTCCAAATTGCTTTCCAAAATGGCAGGACCAATTCATAGCTCCAGTCATAGTGCCAATTTTACTGTAGCACCTCTAGCATTTCTTATTCTCCTTTTTTGTCAACTTTGCCAATCTAATAGATGTGGAGTGGCACTTCAGTGCATTAATGTTTGATCAGCTTGGTTAGCAGTTTATTATAGAAGCTAGTTGCTTTTTACTGGTGCCCTTTGTAGTCTCTTGGGGGATATAAGATTGTGCAAAAATAGATATAATATAAATGCTATGGGAATGGGGCTTTGGGTATACTTATGAGAGTTTTGAGCTACTTCTTAGATCCCCTCAAAGGAAACAAGGAGGAAATTAATTTGGAGCTAAGCCTTAAGGGATTTCTGGAGGAAGAAATGGGATATTCCAGCCTTCCCACTGTCTTCTTTTTCACTGGCCTGTGAATCATCTTTGATAGTCTATTCATCTATTCCTTGTTGAAGACATTCTGGCCCTATTCTTGTACCATGTCCCTACATGGTAGGACAGTAGTATAAACTGTCACCTAGAAATCCTTCTAAATCTCTGCCTCTCAAAACCTTACACTTTCTTCAAGGTTCAGTTTAAGTGCTACCTTCTCCATGTGCCCTTCCTTGATCTATCCGGATAGAGGGGAGCTGTGCCTTCTCAAATTTTTATTAGCACTTGTTTAGACCTCTCTTTTGTTCCACCCTCATCATATTCTATACTGTATCTTTATAAGTCCATATATCCCCCTTTTCTTCATTGAAATCCTGCTCTAATTCATCATCTTAGTGCGGAAATTATACCTGTATTTCCTATACCAGGGCACAAAGTCTATTAACTACTATGCTGGAGAGACCTAGACCTTATGTCTCTTGCCTACGGATTAATCTAATTATCTAAATGCTAAGCACATTGATCTTCCTAGTTGGAATTTGGGTGATGAATTTTTCAGCGATCAAAACTTTTTTTTCCCTGAGGCAATTGGGATTAAGTGACTTACCCAGGGTCACATATAGGAAATGTTTTAAGTGTCTGAGACCAGATTTGAACTCAGGTTCTCCTGACTTCAGGGTTAGTACTTAATCCACTGCCACATCTGGCTGCCCCTCAAAGATCATTTATGAAGTCGTAGAATTCAAGAAGGAAAATAACATGGAGGGAAAGATGTAGTAATAGATAAGATTATTGTAGTAAGCAAGGATTTTGCACTTTACTCAGTAGACAATAGGAAGCTCTCAAAGATTTTTAAGGGGGAGAGGGATATGATAGAAGATAGATACCTATGATTATCTTTGTGAGGAAGATGAACTATGATTGTAATCTGATCTTGGCTTTTATTGAAATGGTTGTAGATTTCAGGGTTTTTTAGGGGAATGGGAAGGGAGGAGACAGTCTAAAACAGCTGACTTGCTTTTGTTTAGCACTGTTCTCTGTCAGATGGAAAAGTTAACTTCCACCTCTTAAAACTGTCCCTTGTGTTTTTGAGATTTCTGTCTAATTTATGGTTTCACTTCTATCGTAAACATGGATTGCTTTTATTTATCTACTCTATTTCTTACTTTCCTCCTTAATATAAATAAAGTTAGAACACTCTGTGATTCAAAAAAAATTTCAATAAATCTCAGTCAATAAAAACTAGTTGTTCTTGGTATAGGCATTTTTATCATCTTCAACAAGGCATTAAATTATGAATTTTAAGCCAAGTGAGGAGGCCAAATAGGTCAGTCAGCTCCTGAGGCTGAATTTTACCAATAAAACATGAGACCATAAATTTAGAGCTAAGAGAGATCTTAATGGCCATTTGGGCCAATTCCTCCCTTTATAGATGAAGAAAGTAAGAGCATGTGAATTTAAGTGATGTACCCAAGTCAGCATCCTAAGTAGCAAAATGAGCATTTGAAGTCTAATTGATTCCAAAATCATCATTCTTGCCCCAGTAACATGAGAATGAACTCTTACTGATTATCCATATTAAGGACAGAACATTGCAGCCAAGGATTGTTGTTAATTCATGGAATCATGGAATTCAGAGTGACCTTAAAAAGTCCTTCTAGTTCAAATGGTACTTGAAGGAAAGTTTTATCAAGTGGTTATGTCACCTCATTTGAACACTTCCAGTGACTTGGAACTTATTATTTTCTTAAGTCAGCCTCCTTTATTTGTGGACAATTCTACTTGTTGGGATGTTTCCCCCTTTTTTGAAACAAAATAAACTCCTGTAATTTCTACCAATTGATCTAGTTTTGCCACTTGGGGCTAAACAGATTGAACAAGTGAACAAGTCTTCTACATGAAAGCCCTTCAAACATTTGAAGATGGAATAATACTCTTTTTTTCTACCCCTCTCACCTCCCTTCTTTAGTCTAAATAAAGTGTCCAGTTTTTCAGTTAATACTCATTGTGGTATAGGTTGCATTCCTCTACCATTCAGATCTGAAAATAACTTACCCAATATCACACAATGACTCAGTATTCTGATCCCAGATTAGGATAGAGAGACCCAAAATGTTGTCCTTTGTTGCTCTGTCTACTAATCTATGCCACTTTTTAAAAAGTAAAATGAACTTCTATAGAATCTCAGGCTCAGAACCCTAGAAGAAACCTCACAAAGATCTTTCTAGACAGGTCACAATGGCCTTTTCAGAATTGTAAACTGAATGCTTACCCATAAAATTGAACTTGCTCTCAACATTTCTCTCTCTCTCTCTTTTTTTTTCTAATAGAAATCCTTCTCTGAAAAATAGAACACAATCTTGGACTTATCCTAAATTACTTGATCTTACAAGGTAATTAATGGAATTATTGGTCACTAACAATCAGCATCAAGCTTTCCAAATATAATCAGCAATGACAAACATTTTCCCTTGTAACTGAAAAAGAGATCAAAACTCATTCCAAAATGGAAAAGGATTTAAAAAAATCTGACTTCCTCCAGCCTTCAGAGCAATGACACAAGTTGTTTCCACAAAATAAATAAAAGATGAACTGACCTTGTCCCTGTTTACCAGAAGAGCAGAAAAATGGCTGAATTATCTCATTTTTTTTTCCTGAGTTAAATAGACTGTCTATTTGGTTCTTTTCATGTGGAGTACTTTTGTAATTGCCGAATTTAAAGGTTTTTTTCCCCCTTCAATCATTATCCTTCTTGACCTTCCTGCAGCTTTTGACCTGTCAATCACTCTCCTCTGGATATTTTCTCTTCTGCATATTTTTATGATACTGTTCTCTTTTGATTTGCCTCTGATCTGTCTGATTTCTTCTTTTTCTCCTCCTCCTCTTCCTCTTCCTTCTCCTCCTCATCTTCTTCTTCCTCCTCCTCTTTCTCTTCCTCCTTTTCCTCCTCCTCTTCCTCCTCTTCATCTTCCTTTTCCTCTTCCTCCTCCTCCTCCTCCTTCTTCTTCTTCTTCACTTTCTTCTCCTTCCCCCTTCCTCCTCCTCTTTTTCTTCCTCCTCCTCCTCCTCCTTCTTCCTTCCCTTCTCTTTTTTTCTTTTTCCTTCCCTTCCTCTTCTTCTTCATCCTTCTTTTTCATAGCTTTTTACTTTCATAATGCATGCAAAGACAGTTTTCAACATCTACCCTTGCAAAACCCGATATTCCAAATCTTTCTCCCTCTCTTCCTCCCACCACTTCTCCCAGATAGCAAGCAACCCAATATATGTTAAACATATGCAATTTTTCTATTCGTATTTCTGCATTTATTCATGCTGAACAAGAAAAATCAAATCAAACAAGAGAAAAAATGAGAGGAAAAAATCAAGCAAATAACAAAAAAGAAGAAAATATTATATTGCCATCCACATTCAGTCCCCACAGTCCTCTTTTCAAATGCAAATGCCTTTCTCCATTACAAGTCCATTGGAATTGGCCTGAATCACCTCATTGTTGAAAAGAGCCAGGTTCATTGGCGCTAATCATCACATAATCTTGTTGCTACTGTATATAATATTCTCCTAATTTTGCTCACTTCATTTAGCATGTCTGATTACTTCTTTACCAGTCCCTTGCCTAGATTTTTATCTAGGTCATACTGATTAATCATTAGATTCTCTTAAAACTCTTTCTTGGGCCTTCTCTTCATATTGTGTTACTTAATGATCTCATCAGTTTCTATGGATTCATTTATCACCTCGGTGAAGATGATTCTCAGATCTACTTATCCAGCCCTAACATCTCTCTTGAGTTCCTGTCTCTTCACCCAAACTGCCTCTTGGACATCTCAAACTGGATGTTTCATATGTGACATTAAAGAATTTGAGGGACATAGTTTCTGAGTAATTAGTTATTTTTATTAATAATGCTAGCATTTTAGTAGTAAAAGAGATCACTGATGCTCCAGAATATCAAAGACCATCATCATGGTAAGCTCACATTTTATATGCCCTTGGAAAAGTAGGTGTTCTAGATTGTGACAATCAAGTCTGATTGGTAAATAATTATAGAGAATGAATATTACAATGAAGGGCTAGATCTATTCTAACAAACTTGGATTATATTATTCACTTCTAAATTATCCTCAGCCTTGGAAATCTATTCAGAGAATTTATTCTTACCCAAACCTGAGTACAACACAATGGTCAGGAATTGATCTTAAATTAGATTCTTTATAACGTTGGGTAGAGTTTGGCCACCATTGAGAAGAAAGTTTAACCTTCAGATTAAGTTTTTAAAATGAATACTTTAGAAAAAGAGGGAACTCTGCAGGAACTACATGAGTAAAACTGTTCAGGCACCAAATTGTAATATTCTTCTCTAAAATATAATATTTTTTCTGGGTGTAACTTCGGTTGCTATCATGCCCCACCTGGGGCCCTGAAAACTGGGTCCCATTTCTCATTTCCCTGGATTAATATACATTCTGAGGCCCAGTGGAAGCCCTTGTGGCATTTTAGACATAGGGTTTTAGGTCTTCTCTCACCCTGTCTTCTCATTCTATCTCCATATCTACATTGGGCTCTCAGATGTCCTATTTTTCTACACTGAAAACATTGATGATTCTCTCTAGAAATCTCTTGCCAAGAGGGAACCTGTCTTCCATGTTAATCATAGTCTTGGTATAATAAACATTTGTGCCCACTGTGGCACAGTGTCTTATGATCTCCTTTAAAGGAGCATCTTTGTGTAGTCCCCATATAATTCTTTTGCAAACCTCATTGGCAATATCCTTAGCCAGTTGTCTTATCATAATTCTTGTAGCTGCATTTTCTCCAATGGTTCTTGTGACAACTGTTTGCAAATGTCCCTCAAAATCAGCAAAGGGTTCATTGGGACCTTGCTCTATTTTTGTAAAGGCTTCCCCCAATCTTTCCCTGGGAGGGAACCCCAAGCTTTTGTTGCAGCAGTAAGTAGCAATTTGTTCATACACTCCTATGGGGTAATTAATCTGTGCTGAATTCTCTGCATACTGACCTTCATCTGCTAGTTGGTCAAAGGTGATTTGTATATTAACTCCGATTTGTCTATTTTGTTGGGCTTGAATCCTACATAATTCATGATACTCCGAAAACCACAACAAGTTTTGTCCTCGTTCTAAACATATCCTTGCTATGGATTTCCAATCACAAGGGGTTAAGATTTCATAATCCAAATTTTCTAGTAACATCTTAACATAAGATGATGTAATCCCATAAAGAGTGCAATCCTTTTTCAAATCCTTAATTTTTTCCAAATAAAAAGGAGTGTATCTTCTCCTTTTTATGACCTGAAGAGTCAAGCTCTTCAATCACAGGGCATATATCAGATATATCCTGTCTTTCATTTTTTGCTTTAAACAATGCTTTTTGTAATTTTGTCATAGGCTATTTCATAGGTGGTACTGAATGTGTTACTATCTCTCCCCATCCTTCTTCTCCCTCCACACATGAAAGGTTAATTAAGGGAGGTAGGTCAGGGGATGGGGAATGACTTAATTTCTCCTGCTGTGAAGCTCTACACTTAAAATTGTATTTAATGCCATTCTTATCCTATTCTTCATCCTTTTCACCTAGTTTAGTTGGATTCTCCCCCTTATGCTCTTTTGTCTTTTTCCTTATTCTAACACTTACATAATTTCTTAAAGCCAGTTGTATTAAATTATATGTATTAAGCGTATCTTTGGAAATTGAATCAGGTCCATTTTCATTGTAGAATTGATGTAGTTGCTCTCCTACTAATTTCCACTCATTGGATCAAATTCTTTTTCCTTAGAGAACCAAGGAGATATGTACTGTACAGTTTTTAAAAGATCAATGATCTGCTCCCAAGTTACATTAAACCTTGATTTTTTTATCAGTCTGACCAAACTTTCGACACATTTTTCTTGAAGAGAAAAAGAAGGCTGTTTTCTAAACATCTGTCCCATTTTAGATGAAATGCAATTTTAGCCTTTTAACAAAGTTTCTTTGTTGTACTCACCCTAATTTCTGGGTCACAGATGAAGGTTCTTGGTCCCACATTCTGGAGCCAAAATGTAATGTTCTTCTCTAAAATTCAATGGTCTCTGGGAGCAGGTTTCTCTTCAATTCCATAATCACTTCAAATGCAGCCAGGAGTTAAAGTCCAAATCTTTTATTGTCTCTTTTCAAGTCTTGTCTCTTTCCTTGGGCCTGGTTAGCTTTCTTAGAGGCCTATCTCTCTCCTTGGTTCTGGAAGCTCCTGCCACTAGTCCTTTGCCTCTGGCAGCTTCAGCCTCCAGCAAGCACAAAGGTGGAAGATGGAATTAATCTGTCTCAGCCTCAGAAATCTTCTAGTGGGCTTGTTCTTCCTGGCCCTGACAGCTCCTCCTTATATCTTTCACACTGAATATACATCAATCACCATATCACTAGGAAACCATTATTTGTTGTAGGATTAAATCAATGCTAAACTAGATTTAACCACTCCTCAATTCCATTTATTTAGCACCTTCTAAGAATCCTAACAAACTACAAAACACTTTCCACACAAATAAATTCAGATCTAACCAATTGGAAAAATATTAAGTGCTCTTGGATAGGTCGAGCAAATATAATAAAGATGACAATACTATCTAAACTAATCTATTTATTTAGTGCTATACCAATCAGACTCCCAAAAAACTATTTTAATGGCCTAGAAAAGATAGCAACAAAATTCATCTGGAAGAACAAAAGGTCAAGACTTTCAAGGGAACTAATGGAAAAAAAATCAAATGAAGGAGACCTAGCTGTACCAGATCTAAAACTATATTATAAAGTAGCAGTTACCAAAACCATTTGGTACTGGCTAAAAAATAGACTAGTTGATCAGTGGATAGATTAGATTCAAGCAACAAAATAGTCAATAACTTTAATAATATAGTGTTTGACAACCCAAAGACCTCAGCTTTTGGGATAAGAATTCACTATTTGACAAAAATTGCTGGGAAAATTGGAACATAGTATGGCAGAAACTAGGTATTGACCCACAATTAACACCGTACACCAAGATAAGGTCAAAATGGGTTCATGATCTAGGCATAAAGAATGAGATTATAAATAAATTAGAAGAACGTAGGATACTTTACTTCTCAGACTTGTGGAGGAGAAAGGAATTTGTGACCAAAGAAGAAGTAGAGATCATTATTGATCACAAAATAGAAATTTTTGATTATATCAAATTGAAAAGCTTTTGTACAAACAAAATTAATGCAGATAAGATTAGAAGGGAAACAATAAACTGGGAAAACATTTTTACAAAGGTTCTGACAAAGGCCTCATTTCCAAAATATATAGAGAATTGACTCTAATTTATAAGAAACCAAGCCATTCTCCAACTGATAAATAGTCAAAGGATATGAACAGATAATTTTCAGATGAAGAAATTGAAACTATTTCTAGGCATATGAAAAGGTGCTCTAAATTACTATTGATCAGAGAAATGCAAATTAAGACAACTCTGAGATACCACTACACATCTCTCAGATTGGCTAGAATGACAGGAAAAGATAATGGTGAATGTTGGAGGGGATGTGGGAAAACTGGGACACTGATACATTGTTGGTGGAATTGTGAACACATCCAGCCATTCTGGAGAGTGATTTGGAACTATGTTCAAAAAGTTATCAAACTGTGCATACCCTTTGATCTAGCAGTGTTACTACTGGGCTTGTACTGGGCTTTAAAGAGATCTTAAAGAAGCGAAAGGGATCCACATGTGCAAAAATGTTTGTGGCAGCCCTCTTTGTAGTGACTAGAAACTGGAAACTGAGTGGTTGCCCATCAATTGGAGAATGGCTGAATACATTGTGGTATATGAATATTATGGAATATTATTGTTCTATAAGAAATGATCAACAGGATGATTTCAGAAGGTTTAGAAAGATTTGTATGAACTGATGCTGAATGAAAAGAGCAGGACCAGGAGATCATTATGTACTTCAACAATAATACTATATGATGATCAATTCTGATGGATGTTACTCTCTTCAACAATGAAATGAACCAAATCAGTTCTGTTTGTTCAAAAATGAATAGAACTAGCTACAACCAGTGAAAGAACTCTGGGAAATGAGTGTGAACCACTACATAGCATTTCCAATCCCCCTGTTTTTCTCCACCTGCATTTTTGATTTCCTTCACAGGTTAATTGTACATTATTTCAAAGTCTGATTCTTCTTGTGCGCAAAATAACTGTATGGATATGTATACATATATTGTATTTAACATTTTTAATATGTATTGTTCTACCTGCCCTCTGGGGGAAGGGGTGGGGGAAAGGAGGGGAAAAATTGGAACAAAAGGTTTTGCAATTGTCAATGCTGAAAAATTACCCATACATATATCTTGTAAATAAAAAGCTATAATAAAAAAAGGAACTCTAAATTTCCCCAAATTATTGGTTATTAATAATAATTTCTCTTACGTAGATACCACAAACTTAACATACCCCAAACAACTCATTATACCCCCACACACAGCAAAAAATAATTAATTTTCCTCTTCCAGACTAAATTCCTTTTTGCTCTGAAGGACACCATTATCATCCTCCTGTCATCTAAGCTCAAAACATTGGTATCATCCTAAGCTTTTCACTCTCATCGATCCCATATATCCAACCCATTGTCATATCTTGTAACATCGACTTTTATAACATCTCTTGAACCCATCTCCTTCCCCTCCCACTCACATAATCATCATGCTAGTGCAGGCCTTCATGTTCCATTTGGACTATTGCAGTAGCCTTTGAGGTGCTATTCCTGTATGTTTTTCCTTATCCCAAGCCATTCTCTACCTAGCTGCCATTGTGATTTTCCAAAAGATTTTTCTGATGATATGATCTCCTACTCAGTGACTCCCTATTGCCTCCAGGATCAAGTATAAAGTCCTCTGTTTGGCATTAAAAGCCCTTCAAAACCTGTCTCTTCATGCCTTTCTTCCTACTCTGTAATTCCTTCTGTATACTCTCTGTATACAGATCTTACTTTGTCCATGATACTATCTCCCAATTTTATGTCTTTTTACTAGTTGTCCTCCATGCTTGGTATGTTTTCCTTCCTTATCTCCACTTTCTGGGCTTTCTTCAAGACTGCTTAAATCCCACTTCTGCAAAAGGTGTTTTTTTTCGAGCTCTCCTCCCCTTAAAGTGACTTCCTTCTGGTTTGTGTAGTTGTTTGAATGCTAGTTTCCCCATTAGTACATGATCTTCTTGAGGGCTGAGACCATATCTTTGACCTTTTTTGTATCTCAGCATTTATCATGGTAATTGCTTAATAAAAACTTGTTCATTGACTGACTAGTATTTTGGAATACCATAGGAATGGCAAACCACGTTTTCACTAAGTTCTTCAGTATTTTTTTCTGTCTCTGAAAGCATTCAGTTCTGTTCTTTGCATAAGCCAGAGGTACATAAGCACCTTCTGCCTTTCAGAATTGATTGGTAAAAGGAGAGGAATATTTAACAATTCCCACTGCTTATAGGATAACATCCACATTACTCATTCTAAATCTCAAGGCCCTTCAAAATCTGGCTCCAACTGATCTCTCATATTATCCTTTACTAAATAAGCCCTTAGCAAAACTGGTGTCTACTCATTATATTCTCATGTCTACAAAACCTTTTGTAGATCTGTTCTTTTGTTCATGCCAATTCTCTCTGTGATGACTTTTACTACCCAAATCTGATCCATACTTTAAGACTTAGCTCAAATCCTGTTTTTTCCACAAAATTTTCTTCCCCACCATCCTAAATCAGTTTTCCTCTTCTAGATCTTGATAGCACTTAATTGTAATAAGCCCTGAGATATTTCTTTTTCTTTTTTTTTGTCTTGAACTAATATTTCAATCTCATCATACACTAGCAGGGCTGAAGCTGGCAGATCTTTAGAGCTCAGGTGAGCTGAGCTGTAGTGAACTAAGAAGACAAATTTTCACTATTTGGCGCCAGTATGTTGATCCCTCAAGAATAGGGATCACCAGTTTGGAGAGGTGAACAAACCCAGGGTAGAAAAAGAGCAGGTCAAAGGTCCTGAGCTGATCAGGAAAGGCTTAGAACCTTTTCTAAAGGCCCCTTCACTTCCATTTTGAGTAACATAAGATGACCTAATTTTTAAAAATCTCATTATATTATCCATTAACTAATGTCTTTTGTCTTTCCAACTGATTTATTAGATCTGTGAGGGAAGAAAGAATCTGTGACATGTAGGACACAGCTTTGCATATAGATTTAAATTTTTTTTTTGGATAATTAACCATATATCCCATCTGGATGCCTTCTGAACTTATGAGGGATTTTAAGATGAGAATCCTTGATTTTTTTTGCATGAAATAAGTAATTTTAAATTTCCCATATAACTGATTTAAAATTTGTCTCAACACAAATACATTTGGGTGTACGTATACTTAGGGCTTATTTGTGCTATTAGAGTTTAGTGTAACAATCCACTGCTGTGGCTAGGTGGCAGTCTCTATACAAAAACAAATTTTAAAACATTGAATGGAATATTTTGGTGAACTGCTTCTATGTAATCCAGCAAGAACTCATTTGATGATATATTCATTTCTCTGGAACACATTAAGATGGAGAGTTTCAGCTTTGGTGAAAAGATCTTATATAGATATCAAATGAGACAACATATATACAGTTCTTTATTAATCTTTAAAGAGCTATATAAATGCTAACTAAAATGATGGAAAAAAGTAAATACTTCTGCTTCTCTTCCTTCATAACTCACTCATGTGAGTACTTCTCCACTAATACCATCACCATCCCTTTTTCTGTCTTTCTGAGTTAGAAAAAAATGATAGATAGAAAAAAATAATAGATTTGATAGAAAAAAAAATCACCTGGTTTCCTGCCTTCTGACAATGAGTATTTGAAATATAGTAAGATAAATTTTATACCATATGGCATTTTATACAGTTATCAAAAAAAAGAGCAATCAGTAAAACATTACATATCTAGAATTCCAAATGCAATCTCATAGCAAATATGCAATTTACTAGCTCAGAAGTGAATCATGAAACAAACACATTCTATTCTGGTTGGTTCAGTTGAGTATTCAATGATCTTATAATTCTTAAAATTTATTTTATGGGGAACTCATACAGGGCAACAAGGTGGTCAGAAAAAGAGAAAAAAGGACCCTTTCAAGATATCTCTTAAGAACTTTAGAATGGGGGCAGCTAGTTGGTACAGTGGATAAAACACCAATTCTGAAGTCAGGAGGATCTGAGTTCAAATTAGACTACAAGCACTTACCACTTACTAGCTTTGTGACTCTGGACAAGTCACTTAACCCTAAATACCTAAAAAACAAATAAACAAAAAAACCAAAAAAAAACCCCAAGAACTTTAGAACTGATTGTAATATGAAAGACACTGGTACAGGATCACCATGTTGTGCCCTCATCAGAGAAGATGTGCTCAGAGAGCAAAACAAAATTAAATCAGCCCAAAAGAAATGCAAGATAAGTAAAAGTAGAGAAGATACCCCAAATGTTCATATGGACTCCACCTGTGGCAGAGCACTCTGAGCTCATATTGGTCTGATCAGCCACAGCTGGACACACTGCAACTTGACTGTAACACAATGATTTCATTTTGGTCCTCTTCAAGAATGAAGGACAATCACTGACCAACCAACTAATAGAGTTACAATAAAATGACATTCTTAGAAAAATGCTCTGGATGCTGGAGGCCTAATTCTGGGATTTGAAAGGACTTTTGACTTAAAATCTGTAGGGCTTAGGAAGGTTGGATGTGTTAAACATGCTTAATGATCAGTGAGGCCCCTCCCTACCTGTCTAATTCATTAATGAGTCACCCAGTTATAATGGATCCTTAGAAACTAGGAGAGGGTACATCTAGCTTTTTCTTTTCACTGCAATGTGATTATTCCTTTTTTTTTTGTTAGAATAATAAGCAATATTTCTAGTATAAGTATCTATTTTCATAGAAATGAAAATTGGTTTTTGTCATCATTTGATAGTAGCAGTCATCAAATGGGTGTCTTGATGACCTTAATCTTCCTTCATTGGAAATACTTTGCTTAAGAAGACTTCAGAAAATAGTTTTGCTTTCTTTGAAATGACCAAATTAATTTTTGGATTTTTGCTGTATAATCACAAGCTTGGTCATTTCTCCCTACCTGTTCTAATCAATTCTATCAACTATTCAGGCTAGTATAATACAGCAGAAAGGATTTAGATCCTGGCCCTCCCATTTACTCCCAATGTCACTTTGGGTAAATTACTTAATCTTTCTAGGTTCACTTTCCTTAACTATAGAATGAGGGTCTTTGACTTTTTTTTGTTGTTGTTCTCTTGAATTTGATTTCTTTGGGATATAGGCCTAGTAGTGGTATAGCTGGATCAAAGGTATGCACAATTTGGTTGCCTTTTGGGCACAGTTTTAAATTGTTCTCCAGAATGGTTGGATCACAACTTCATCAATCGTGCTTTAGTGTCCCAATTTTGTTATATTCCCCTTCAAGTTTCTCATTTTCCTTTTCTGTTACATTAGCCAATTTGATAGGTATCAGTTGGGTGCCTTAGAGTTGTTTTAATTTCTAATTCTCAAATTAATAGTGATTTAGAACATTTTTGTATGATTATGTAGATAGCTTTGACTTCTTTATCTGTTCATATTTTTATCAGTTGTGGAATACTGCCTCTCCTAATCTGGGCTCCTTTTTATTACCACCCCTCCTTTTCTTATTCCCCTTCCTCTTTTACTTCTCTGTGGGGAAAGATAGATTTCTATACCCCACTGAATGTGGATTTTATTTCCTATTTGAGTCAATTCTGATGAGAGTAGGGTTCAAGTGTTATCTTCTCTATTGAAAAAGCTCTTTCCCATCTCTTTTTATAAGAGATAATTTACCCAATTCTGCCTCTTCTTTCCCCTTCCCCTTGTGTATCCCTCTCTTTTTTTAAACTTCTTTACTCCTTAATTTTATATATAGATATATATTTTCAAGGCAATTAGGGTTAAGTGACTTGCACAGGATCACACACTAGTACATGTTAACTTCCTGAATAGGTATTTGAACTTTAGGACTTCCTGATTTCAGGCCTGGTGCTCTACTGCATCATCTAGTTGCCTCTAATTTTACATTTTTAGATTTCATTCCATCATAGCCAACTCACACCTATGCCCTCTGTCTATGTATACTCCTTCTAACTCTCCTAATATTGAAGAAATTCTTAGGAATTACAAGTATCTTCTCATGTAGGAATGCAAATAGTTTAACCTTATTGAGTCTCTTATGATTTCTCTTTTCTCTTTAACTTTTTGTTTCTCTTGAATCATATATTTGAAAATCAGATATCCTATTCAGCTCTGGTCTTTTCATCAGGAATGCTTGAAAGTCCTCTATTTTATTACAAATCCATTTTTCCCCTTGAAGGATTATATTCAGTTTTGCTGGGTAGGTGATTTTTGGTTGTAATCCTAGGTTCTTTGCCTTCCAAAATATCATTTTTTCAAGTCTTTAAGTCATTAATTCAGAAGCTGCTAAATTCTGTTATCCTGAATGTGGCTCTGATATTTGATTTGTTTCTTTCTAGCTGCTTGCAGTGTTTTCTGCTCAATTTAGGAGCTCTGGAATTTGACTATTCAGGAAGTTTTCATTTCTTGATCTCTTCCAGGAGGTGAAGGTAGCTTCTTTCAATTTCCATTTTATTCTCTGGTTCTAGGACATCAGGGCAGTTTTTCATAATAATTTCTTAAAAGATGATGTGTAGGCTCTTTTTTTGATGATGGCTTTCAGCTAGTCCAATAATTTTTAAATGATCTTTCCTCCATCATTTTCTAGACCAGTTGTTTTTCCAGTGAGATATTTCAGACTTTTTTTCTTTTCATTCTTTTGACTTTATTTTTTAAAATTATTGCTTGATGTTTTGTAAAATCATTAACTTCTACTTGTCCAATTCTAAGTTTTAAGAAATCATTTTCTTCAGTGAGCTCTTGTTCTTCCCTTTCTGTTTGTTCAATTCTACTTTTTAAGAAGTTCTCCATTTTGTGAATTTTTGTATCTCTTTTCTAATTTGGCCAATTTTGCTTTTTCAAGGAGTTCTTCTCTTTAATGGATTTTTGTGCCTCTTTTATCATTTGACCTATTCTGTTTTTTAAGATATTTTTTGCTTCAGTATTTTTTGTGCTTCCTTTACTAAGCTGTTGATTCTTTTTTCATGATTTTTTTTTTGCATCACTCATTTCTTTCTTTCTTTTTTTTTAAGTCTTAAAGATACAGATCACTCATTTATTTCCTTAATTTTACCTCTATTTCTCTTATTTGAGTTTTAAAATCCCTTTTGAGGTCTTCTAGGAAGTGTTTTGGGGCCTAAGACAAATTCAAAGTTCTTTTTTGAGGCTTTGGATTTAGCTTTTTTGACTTTGTTGTTTTATTTTGAGTTTATGCTTTGATCTTTGCTATAGTTGCTCATTTCCCCAGTTTATTTCTTGATTTTAAACTTTATATTAATGTTGGACTCTGCTACTGGGGAAGAAGGGACATTGTTCCAAACCTCAAGTTTTTTTGTGTTGCTGTTTTCAGAGTTAGTTCTGGGGGTCTATAAGTTTTCAGTTCTTGCAAGACAATAAGATCTAGGAAGGGTTGTGGTCACAGCTCTTCTAGCCTGTGCTCTGATCGGCAAATGACCACAAGTACTTTTTTCCACCCTGGAACTGTGACCATGGAACCTAGCTCTTGTGGCTTTATACTCTAGTGTGCTAGTGCTCCCATATTAACAAGACAACAGAATTCTGCACCCAATGCCAACAGGGGTCTCTTGTAATCTCCTTCTGAATTGCTGACTGTGAACTGAGAGGTCTAGAAGAAGCTGCTACTGCTGATTCAGTTGCCCCTAAGACATGCTGCTAACATGATGTCTTGATCTTTGCTGGACTTCATTCTACTTTCATCCTAGTGAGACAGACCTTTCCTGCAGAATTTCTTGAGCTGGAAAATAATTTCACCTCATTGTTTTGTTGGTTTTTTCATATTGGGAATTATTATAATTATATTATTATAAGTTAAATATGTAAATTATAAATATATATTATATATAAATATATTATTATAAATTATTCCATAATTTATTTTAAGAAATTATTTTAAAATTGTGTGGAAGGTAATATGGGAGAGCTCAGTCACATCCCTGCTTTTACTCTGTCATCTTCTAAAATGTTTATGATAAATATTTGTTATAGGAATAAATGAGCAAATGAAGAGGGAGAGGAAGGAAAGGTCATTTAGGATATAGGCAATCAGGAATAGGACATTTCAACTGGGCCTTAAAAGATTTATAAAATTCCAAAAGACATACCTATAGATACAGAGGAAGAATATCCTTATAGACATAAATAAGAAGAGAGCCTGATCTGTGATCTACTGGTATGGGGAAATCTGGAGCAAGAAAATTCCCTCTAAAAATGCAGATCATCAACTCTCTCTAATTCATAATGTTACTGAACTTCCTAGAGCATTGAGAAGCTGTGACTTGCTTTGTTTTACACAGCCAATATTTGTCAGAGGCAGAATTTGGATCCAGGTCTTTTATTTCCTTATCAGTTCTCTGTCCACTATATCACACTACTTAATGGAATCAATAAAGGCTGGTGATACAGAAAGTGCTTTGATGTACCCAAATATGTGAATAATTTAGTTTTGCAGGAGCAAAGAATATGTAAAAGGGAGAAGTGCAGTAGCTAAGGTGAGTGACAAAGTAGTTTTGGGTTTTGGAAGACTTTGAGTCTCAGGCTAAAATAGGGGTTTTGCCAAATTGCCTCTGAGGTTCTAGCTTTGTTTGTTTCATTCTAATTTCAAAAGCTTTTTTACTTAACTCTTTGTACACTTGATATACCAGTAAAACTAAACTGCTGTCTGTCCTCAACACCCTCCTCCCCTCCCCTCTATTTTCTGGGTGTCTTTGCAATGTTCTCCCTCCCAATCTCATCTTTTTGTATTTCCACATTCCTTTTACTTTCCAATTCCAAATGATACCTCTTTCTTGAAGCCTTCTTCAAGAAGGTTTCTCTATTAACCTTCCTGGTAAGTAAATCTTCCTCTTGTTATCTCACTAAGAACTTTATTTTGTACCTTTCCAAAGTCCTTTTCTTGTAAGTCCTCTGCAGGGCAGGGACAGTTTCTACTCTTTGTTTTCTTAAAGTGTGATAGTATCTAGAATATTGAAAGTTATTGATAAATTCTTGAAAGTGATTAGAGTCTCACTTCTCTTACTGAATTCAATGAAAATAGAGACCATATTATCTGAATTTTGTATTCTCTCTGCACCTAGCCAAGTCATCTGTACTTGATAGAAGACAAATATATGTTGAATGAGTGAATGAATGGACAAAAGAATAAAATGGATTGTAAAAGGATACTAATGCTGGCTTCTCGGAGGCATAATAAGCATATAACTTGCGTCACAGAATCACTAGACTAATTCTTAAAAAATGACTGTGGGCGCTTTTTGCAAGCCCGTGCTGCTGAAGAATCCAGTGCAAAAGTGAGAATCATAATTCTTCCAAGAAGTTTCAAAGACAACGGCCGCAGGGCCACTAAGTCCTTTTTCCTCCACTGGGTGGCGCTGGGGGCCAAGCGTGGCCCGGCCATAGTCGCTGCGGGCTATGAGCTCAGATTGGGAAAGGAGCCGGGCTGGCTCCCCGGGTGGGAGTCACGTTATTCACCAGTGAGAACAGAAAACACCGGCAATTCTCGCCCCAGGCAAACCTGAGATAGCCGCGGGCCTGTCACCTTTCTCACGAATGTATTTATAGATCTGCTCCCTTCTTTCTTCTTTCCATCAAACTTTAACACACACACTAACAGGAAACAAAGTCCTGCGCGCTTTTGTCAGCGGTGCGCCGAGAGCGGATCTGCAGTAGAATGTGTGTGTGTGTGTGTGTGTGTGTGTGTGTGTGTGTGTGTGTGTGTGTGTGTGTGTGTGTGTGTGTGTGAAAACGTCTGAAAAAATAATTAGGCGGCATCTTGCGCAGAACCCAAGGTCTGCTGGGCTGGTTGCCTGGTTTTTCCAGCCAGGTTTACTGGATCGCCTCTTGCTCAGTCTGGAGGGGTCGGTCGCACGCACAGTTCGTTTGCAATAGTTGGAGATCTAGGGAACTAGGGGTGGGGTGGGGTGGGGTGTTGGGGTGTTGGAGTGTTGGAATGCAGCGCCTTCCTTCCTTCCTTCTCTATAGACACGCAGACACCTGCATTTCCCACTGTGCAGCTCACTTCAGACTCTTCGTATCCAGTGGGAAATTTAAGACCGAAAGCCCAAATTCAAGAACCACCCAAAGTCCAACGTTTCACACGCACGATTAATAAATGTTAGCTGGTACGGTTTGACCTTCTTCCCACCCCAAAGAAACTTCAAGTGCTGGAACATAGTTTGCAAACGGCTTTTGGCAAAGCCTGATGGGGTTTGGCCTGTGATCGTATTTGGTTAACTCTGCTTCCCCACCTTTCAACGGCCCCTGCTTCTCTCATCAGATCTCGAAATGAGAAAAGCAGGGATCTGAAAAATTCTCTACTCTTTGAAAGAGACATTGAGAAGGGACACGGGGACAAGAGAGACAGAGACAGAGACAGAGAGACAGAGAGACAGAGAGAGAGAGAAGAAGGAGGGAGGGAGGGAAGGAAAGAGACAGAATCATTTTTATTTGCCTAGTACCTCCGCCTTCCTCTCACCCCTCACTACCCGCCTCCCGCCTTCTCCTCCTTCCTCCCCATAGACTTTGTAGTAAGAAAGTCATTAGCTCGGTATCGGTTGCATTCCTTGGAAATCACAGGGGTAGTTTTAGTAATCGGGATTCAATTAGTTATTAGAAGGGAAATTCCTCCCTCTCCTTCTTCGCCCCCCCATCTCTTCTCTCCCCCCTCCCCCACGCTCCTGGCACTGGAGAGATCAGCGTGCAGAGTAAAGATGGGGAGAGGGGAGAAGGGGCACAGGGAAGGAGGGAAGGGGAGGGAGACTACAAATCCCAAGATCCCTATCCCTCCGAGCACTGTGGAATGAACAAACTCCCAGAATGGCGCCTGCGCATTGCTGCGGAACCCGCCACCACACCCCCGGGAGGGACAGAGTGGAGGCAGACGCATCTGAAACATTAAACCATCAGAGAGCCGGAGGGGAGGAGAATGGAGTGACCGAGAAATACGGAGGGTGGGGGGTGGGGGGGGAAATTGTTGAGGGAGGGGGGGAGGGGGGAAAACAGAGGGAGGAAGAAGCCGCGGCTCTTCTTTATTGAGGAGAAAAACTCAAAGGGATTAAAAGGAATCATGCGGTAGGCAAAGAAGGCTTCCCATTCTCAGCAGCACCTTTAGAAACTGACATCCCACTGCCGAGCTGCTACCTTGCAAAGACTGCTACTGTCAATGGAGCTGGAAAACATTGTTGCCAACACTGTCTTGCTAAAAGCCAGGGAAGGTAAGACCGAGAGGGCTGGTGCATCCCTGTCGCATTCACTGGTTTACGATGACCCGAGTGAGATGAAATGTGTATGTGTGTAAAAGATGCCCGCATTTCGTAGGTTTTCTACCGGGGCATCTCAATTCAGCACTGCAAATGCTTCATATGTATAGAAAGATTTTGGTTTTGACCGAAGAAATTTGACTCATTTCTGAGAAAGAAATGCAGAGCTTGCAGGTTGAATAAAACATTCACCAGTTTTCAACTCGAATCCTGCAGACCCGGCACTTTGAATAGCTGTTATTAAAAGGTTAGATGGAGATGCATTCATTCAAGAAGAGCTTAGCAAACGCGAGGGCAAAACAGCATTTACTTTGTATGTGGTGTGTGCCTGTGTGAGTGTGTGTAGGAGAAGTGTGGGTATGAGTAGATGGTGTGTAAGGGATTATGCTAGTTTTTGCAAGGGCAGGACAAGATTAGTGATGTAAACTAATCCGTTGTTAATATTTCTTAAGAAAATCCAGTTCGGTGAAGGAAAACCGTGTTAAGTGCAAACTGAGATGTTCAGTAATTAGCCTGTGCACAGAACTTAAAGGGCAGTAGATTACATTGCCTGAAAAAGATTTAGAAGATGCTTATAAAAAATCCCTAAACTTTTTGTTTTCTGGCTCAGTTATGAAAAGACGAGTAGGTTTTTGGGGAAGTAAACACTATTAGACTTATTAGAATTAGTGTGCTTAGATACATTGTGAAAAGTGAGTGGGTGAGATCCCAGGTAGTACATTCTTATGACCAAATACACTGACTATCCTTTCATGTGAAAAAATGTAACTTACATCTTCAAGAAACTTATATACTTTTTCTAATGGTTAGCTGTATGTTCATATACGTAATACCTGAGATTTATATAACATCTCTTTTTCCAACGAGTTCCAAGCCAGGTGTGTAACATCTTCATAAGAGGGGAAGTGGTTTTCCGCTTCATGTAACCTGGGTTTATTTAAAACCAAATGCAGACAGTTTCCTATGTAAGATCCTGGCTTTCAAAAGGATGCCAATATCTTCCTTACCTAGTTTTTAACATTTTCATTCACTAATTTTGATGAATGGATGTAGAATCCCTGACCAGAAATGAAATGATTCCTATTTATTCAGTTTTTTCCATTACCTTGTGGTTCCATCTGTGTACCAGCTCTGGAAGGAGGGTGATGAACTGCCCCAAAATGGATCGTACTTAGGAACTCTGAGATGGGATTTAGGTATTTTTCTTTTTTTCAACTTAGATTTCTCTGGAACACTCCCTGGAGGGTTCTCTTTGAAAAAACAGAGACAGGACACACATTTTAATTAGTTTATGGTCTCTTTCTCCCATTTTCTCCCCCCTTCATTAGTCACAGCTCATCTTTTGTTGACCTTTTTTAGTCTTTAAAAGGAGATGACAGAACTTGGATATTTTGGAAATTGATAGTGCTAGATTTTAAAAAAACTTTCACTGTATCTTTGCAGATAAGAAATGCAAAGGTTCTGTGACCATTGTGTGAGAGATACAGTGTTGTCCCATGATAGTTCACAAATCTGCAGGCATATTACTATTACTGTCACTTCTATTCTTCTTCTTCTCCTCCTTCGCTTTCTTTTCTTCTTCCTCCTCCTTCTCCTCTTCCTCCTCCTCTTCTCTTCCTCCTCTTCCTCCACCTCCTCTTCCTTTTCTTCTTTCTCCTCCTTCTCTTCCTCCTTTTCCTTCTCCTCCTCTTCTTTCTTTCTCCTTCTTCCTTTTTTTGTGCCAGCTAGTGGTAAAAAAAAAAAAATCATTATACATTATAGGGGTTGCAAAAGTTTTCAGTGTTTCTTTACTCTGAAATTATTTCTTGAGAATCCATGTTTGTAGGTGTTGTAGGCCTGTAGTTGACGCAATAGAAAGCAGATTTCTCTTGCGTTAAATTGTTCTTGCTGCCCATAGAAGTGTCCTTATAGTTAGTTCTCAGTTTGAAATCTATCTCTGTTAAATTTGTTCTGATTTTCATCCTTTGGTGATTCCACTTAGAGGATGTATTGCTTTATATCACTGGGGAAAAGGAGTGAGCTAGAAATGTTTTTTCCATTAACTAAAAGTGTTCTCACTGAGATTAATTTAGTACCAGTTACTTCTGTTTGTCAGACTAATAAATTAGACTCCTTAAAAGTAAAGGATTTCACTGGGCATTTATATTGAATGATGGATTTCCAACAGGATGGCCAAATCATCTATATTGTAATTACAGGAAGAATTGTAGTAATTTTTTAAATTCAGCAATGTATTTTAGCATTCCTCTTTCTTAGATTTCTCAGCTTGCCTTAAAATTTTGATTGTCTTAAACAGTGAGAAAATAGCCACCAGATGATGCCTTTGAAATGAAGACAAGCTATCTAGTAGGGGAAATGTAGAGATTCACATGAACTAGCAGAAAAATTAGTGATTTATAAGGAAACTCTTTCCTGGTGATCTTTTTTCCTTCTCTTTCATAGTATTAAGAAAAGGGTAGACTCATGAGATTCAGGGTACATGTAAAAAACCCCCACTACAAATGGTCCTTTCTTAAGGATTCTTGTGAATGGTTCCAGATGAGAAATGTGATTAAGGAGTATGTAATTTAATTCAGTAACTTAACAAGTACATCCCAAACAATTTAAAATGTGGCTTTAAAGTACGAGTCCCGTTGTCCCCAACAATAAAGAAATAGACTTTTGAAGAAAGACAGACGCATTTTCTAAATGTTATAAAGGAATTTATAATGATCCACATTAGTGGGTAAATTTGGGGCCTTTCGTCATTAGTGTATATCCTTAAAGACAGATGGTTGACTTCTTCTCCTCCCCCATCCCAATACATTATAAATTCAGGCTTACCATTTTTAAAAAAGGCAGACAAGGGAAGAGGGAAATAATCGAAGGAAAGAGCTAGTTTAGGACACCATTTTTCAAAAGTATCCTGATACATAGGACAGAGATTTTTTTGGTATTAATAACTGGGAAACAGTGACCAGCTCTAAAATCCACTGCAATCATTTTGGAATTAATGAATTTTAAAACATGAATTGATAATTTAAAATTATCAAAATTGTTTTCTCTTCCTCCTTTCCTCCCATTTGCTATGTCCTGGCTTAAAACATTTGAAGGCCCTTAAGATTCTTTCCTGAGCTACTATAAATGTACATTTCTACCAAAGTATAAAATAGAGGATACTGACTATTCAGTGACAAAAAACAAAAACAAAAATAACCCATAACATGTATACATTTACAATTTGGTTTAAAGTCTCCAAAAGCCAAAAGGATAAAGATGGAGTTGATTTAAAGAAAGTGGTCCCAGCATTCTTTAATTATTTAAAAATTGGGTAGTAAAGACTACTATTACATTTTTATGTGTGTGTATATATAGGAAAGTAGGAATGTTGTCATCTTATCTCTGATTTCCAAGTAAAAACTTTGTTACAAACAAAAGCATCATCTTGAATTTTACAACATAGGGCTAAAAGGTAGTTTTTCATGGGGGAAAAAATTACAAAACTGGAAGTCATGAGACCCAAGTTTTTATCCAGGCTTTATGACTAGCTTGTCATGTGACATTGGCTAAGCCATTTTTTTTCTCTTCAGTCCAAGTTGTCCCATTTCTAAAAAAAAGTTGGACTAGATGATCTCTCAGATTCTTGCCAGCTCTATGATTATATCCATCATCACTATCCCTACCTAATAACATGAGACAAGAACTAAGAATCATGAACAAAGAAAGCTGTTAGAATTCTATCCAGTCATTCCCATTTATGTCTTGACTATGGAAAGAAAGTATTGGGAAGGCACTTTCTTAGCTACCTGGCTAGTTTTATAGGTCTACATAGTTCTGAGGCTCAAAATGAGGGGTTAGAGAGGTTTATTTCCTAAAAGGGAAAGTGAAAGGATGGGAGAACAACCAGGAAATAGGCAGGAGGATGTCTCCTTTTAAGCAGTGGCTCTCTCCCTTTCACCCTATTTTCCCACATCCCTAGGCTATATACTTTTCATGAAAGATAATGATGATAATTGAACAGAAACATCTGTGTGTTTCGGCTATTAGAGAGATGGAATGTCTTTGAAATGCTGCATTAATCTAGTTGCATCTATTTTAGTGATACCACAAAGTATAGTTAATATCCAAAATTTAAAATATTCATTCAGACGTGCTGGTCAGAAAAGCAGCAGCTTTCGAACTGGCAAAGGCAATGGGATTTCAAAGGAGTTTTGCCTGTTCAGTACAATTCACCTCCCTTTTAAAAATAAATTATCTTTTCTCTACCCAAAAGTTTGAAAGATATGCAAAAAGCAGGATTTTTTCAGACCTACCTTTCTCCTAGAAAAATTATTTTAGTTTATCTTACTGACTCTCTTTTAAAAATTATAATAAAAAATAAAAGTTGTGGGAGAACTTTTAATGTATTTTTCTGTGGCAGTATCCCAGAGCTATGTCACATTATGCATCTGCTCTGGCTCAAGACTCTAAAAACCAAAATGCTAGACTCTTCGAAGGCCCAAACTAATCCCCATGTAAATTGGACATCTCAGGCAGCTGCTATAATTCTTACTGTAACTTATTGAATGGTACCCTGCAGGGGATTTGAAATGAAACTTCCAGGGATGCCCCATGGACTCCCAAGAAATGCCAAAATTCAGGAACTGGCTTAATAGAATATCTGGCCAAATTTAAACACTTTACACCAAGAACTATTTAGTCCAGCCATGGAAAATCACAGTAGCATTATAAAAATCCCCAAAGATGTGGATAGTATTTAAATTCAATGTGTAGGACAAGTCTATTATTGGCTGAACTCAGGATTAGACTATTTCAAAATTGTGAATTAAGATAAAGAGCCTTTCCAAGGGTTAGGAGTCAACTATTCCCATGTACCATTATAACGGAAGTGTAATGGATAAGCATGGTGGGCTAGGAATCAAAAGTTTTGGGTTATACTTCCAGCTCTGCTACTTATTAGCTTGGTGATGCTGGGAAAATTACTTAATTTCTCCCTGAGCCTTTGGTTCCTTATTTGAAAATTAGGGAGACTTGCCTAATTTGCTTTTCGTTGTTGTTCGACTAAGAGGAGATAATATGAAAATACTTTATAAACCACAAACAGATATGCAGTTGTAAAATATATGTAGGGGATTGTGATAATGAGCGCATTTTGCCTAATATTAGCATTCTGTTCCACATAAGTACAATATTTGGAAAACATATATTATAGGGACAGATAATTCCATAGGAACAATATTTAAATTATGATAGTTGATTGCCCAAACAATGCCACAGCAGATTTTTTTGTTGCTTTAGGGTAGAATGTAATTTTATCAGAGATATGCTAGTACACAAAGAAGACAAATCAGAAGTGGGCACAGGAAAGGAAGAAAAGAAAGGGACTGTCACTTTAATCATTCAAGATATATGAACTACAGAAAAAGGAATCAGGAAATTCTTCAGCAAAAAAATTCAAAACAAGATGTGCAATAATAATGATGAGAACACAGTATATTTATAAAATATATACAATATATACAATATAGGAAGTGTTAAGTGTCTTAGACCAGATTTGAACTGAGGTCCTCCTGACTTCAGGACTGGTGCTCTATCCACTATACCACCTACATGCCCCTTCCTTGTATATTTTTAAAGATAATAATGAAAAGCAAACGAAAAAATCTGAGATTATTCCCTTAATAACTTGAAAGGATTTTTCCTTAAAATCTACATCCTGAGAGAGATGAAATATTTCCATGAGCAAATTAAACTAATGAAAAATTTACTCTGTGAGAGAATGATCAACGAATGCTGAGATTTTCAGTGTTGTACAAAGGGGAAAAGATTTGAAATTTAAACTTTTCTCATCTAACTTTTAAAATGAGGCAGCAATTCCTGATTTATTTATTGTCAATTTTGCAGAGGGCTTATTAGTTTTAGAAATTAATTGGTACATGTAGCAAATAATCCAGAACTACATTATAGAAAAAATAGAAACTAAAATGAGGGCAATTTATGATATTTCCAGGTTTTCAGGTACAACCATAGAATTGTGTACTATTGAAAGCCTTTCTATCCTTACCTCCTCCCAGCATCAAGAGCTGAGTATTTATTGTTAACTAGGTCCTGAGCTTTGTATTTATGGTTTTGACTGTACCTTGATAAGCTTGGAGGATTATTGTTTTGCACAATAATCCTAGTTGCTAACAACCTGCAAAAAGATTTAGGGATGATTTTAAAAACTATCCTTTGGAGAAAGGACCCAAACCTGGAAGAGAAACTGTTAATTTTCTGGAACATGATGTTTTCAAAGGAAGATTGCACACAAACCTAATCAAAGCTGAGACTTGTAAAAATGAAAACCACTAAAAACAGTATTGAAATAAGAACCTTTTGTTTTAGGTATGACAGGATACTAGAAGAAAACTTATACTTAATTATGCCACCCAAGCACAACCTTTGATCACCCTAACTAGAAAGGAGTCTCTGTCCTGTTGATCCCTGCAGTGTTTGTCTGAGGGTGCCCATGCCCCAAGTTTTAAAGGTCAAATTGTATGCAGCTTGCTTGTCCCATCATGTCAGATTTCAGTTTACTCAAAAGTGCTTCTAACAGTGATTTTTTTTAATTTGAAAATTAGGGAAACTTGCCCAATTTTAGTTATTTCATAGCCCTTTATTTTTAGTGGTTAGGAAGAATTAATGACCTTCCCAAATAAATCCACTACCAAGGAATGGTTTTGAGGCCCCATGAGTTTCAGGAAAGCTGACTATATTAGTAGCAACAAGCTGACCCCCTGATCTGATAAATGAAAACAAAACCAAACTGAAAAATAGAGAACAAGGTCTAAGAGGGAAAACTTAGTTACAGGGTTGAAGATCCATAGTTTCTAGAAAATGATACCCACATATCTCAGATCTTTATGGGGACTCAGCCTGAAAGAGAAAGTGATTATCTTGTTTGAAATCAAATCCTAATTCTAGGTTCATGCAATATGCTGAATTCTACTTTAAAGCTCATGATATGGAATATTTAAAAACAAATATTGTATTAAAGAAAATTTTAGAGTTGTATAAGTAAATGTAGGGGCAATTAGATAGCGTACTGACCCTGAAGTCAGGAGGACTTGAGTCTCAAACACATAATACTTACTAGCTGAGTGACCCTATATAAGTAACTTAACCCCAGTTGTCTCAAAAAAAAAAAAAAGCCCAAAATAAAACAAAACAAAAGTAAATGTAAAAATTCATAAGATGGGGGGAAATCTTCCTGCAGGTTAAAATCTTGCTATTAAATTAGAGTGAAATAGGAAAAATAAGCCAATCCAGATTTCCTCTGGAGAATGATGCATTGAAGCAGGATAATGAAGAATGAGTGTGCAGTCTTATTTTATTTTATTTTTAAAAATAGCTCTTCATTTTTTCAAAATACATCCAAAGATAGCCCTCAACATACACTTCTGCAAAACCCTGTGATCCAAATCCTTCTCCTTCCCTCTCCACCTCTCCCTTCCCCCAGGCAGCAAGTAATCCAGTGTAAGCTAAACATGTGCAACTCTTCCAAACATATTTTCACATCTATCATGCTACACAAGAAAAATCAGATCAAAAAAGGGGAAAAAATGAGAAAGAAGAAAACAAGCAAGCAAACAATAAGAAAGAAGGCAAAAATATTGTGTTGTGATGTACATCCAATACTCCCTAGTCCTTTCTTGGCTCCCTCCATCACAAGTCCATTGGTATTAGCTTTATTAATTTTAAAGGATAATTAAAAATCTTATTCTCTTAGAACAATTCACATGATTTTTCCTTTAGGAACTTTATCCTAAGAGGTTTGAAACATTTTTTTGATAATCCAATTATAAAGCACTTAAATATCAACCTGTCATTGAAACAAATTGGAAAATTAGATTTCCTTTCTTTAGTTAGTGATGGTTTAAAAATGAAATTTTGTTTATTTATATGAATTTTATTTTTATATAAAATTTATATGAAATTTGGCCAGAGAATTAATGGCAACATTTCCTGGACAGGAATATATTCTAGTATTATATTGTACCAGCTGGCAGGGCATATTATGCCCTAACAACTTGATGGGGGCAGTGTTGATTTTGTCACTCAACTATTTCAACCATGCAAAGTGTAGAATATGCTGTTATAGACGTTGTCACTTATATCACATCAAGTGATATATAACATTTGCTGCAACCTATATATTACTGTTGTTTTGTTGTTTTCAGTCTTGTCTCTCTGCGACCCTGTTTGAGGTTTTCTTGGCAAAGATACTGGAGGGCTTTGCCATTTTCTTCTCCAGTTCATTTTACAGATGAGGAAAATGGAACAGTTAAGTGATTTACACAGAGTCACACTGCTAGTAAGTGTATGAGGCCAGATTTGAACTCACAAAGATGAGTCTTCCTAACTCTAAACCTGGCACTCTATCTACTGCATCATCTGGCTGTCCTTATCCCATCCAATAATAATAATAATAATAACTGCTATTCGTATTAAATGTCATTCCATCTCCACATTCTATGTCCTTACCCAGGTCCTAAATGTTCTTCCTCCTCACCTCAATTTTTTGGCAATTCTGGGTCCCTTAAAAGGCTCAGTTCAAACACCATCTCCTATGTGAGGATTTTCGTAATATTATGCTTTCCTTTCCCCTTAATTATTTTACATTTAATTTTCTATAAATTTTTTGTTGGACTTTTTTGTACATATTGTTTTTCACTTCTCCTCCTAGTAGAATATAAGTTTTTTGAGGGCAGGAACTATCTTAATTTTAATCGTTGTATTCTCAATACTTAGTATACCATCTGTAGACTATGGATAATAAATGCTCGTGGAATTACTGTTGAATTCACAGAGCACCATATGATTTATTAATAAGAATAATGTTAGCTGACATTTATATAGAAATTTAAGGTTTAAAAAGTACTCTCTGTACATTATCTCGCTTGATTCTCATTGTAACCTTAGGAGGTACATTTTAGAAATATTATTATTGCAACTTTATATAGGAGGAAATTGAGTCTTAGATAAGTAACTCATCAAAAGAAAGATTTGAACTCAGGCTTTCTTGACTATATGCACAGTTCTTCTAATGCAGCACAAGTGTTTTTATCACAGTTAGATATTTCAGTTGTTGACCTTTTCCATTTTACAGATAAAAAAAAATGATCTTAGGTATTATTGAAGTTCCAGTACTTCTAGGAACCTGTATTTGAACTTAGGTTCTTGTCACCTTTCCAATGGGTCATGCTGTTCATATGCCTACTGCAATGTGGACCAATTACCCTGATCCTCCAGGAATCCCAATCAAAGTGAAGTGAAATTTTCACAAATATTTATAGCATGGTCATACATATAGTATACTAATGTGGTTTTGACTTCCAGACCAGGCCGTGGTGTAGGAGTTGGCAATGTATGGCTTACATACCGATAGCATTTATGTTGATTTTTTTTTTTTTTTTTGGTGACTCATAGGCTACTTGCTTACTGCTATGGTTCCCTTCCCTCCTGGTGGTGACATTCATTATCCACCAATGCTATAACTAGCTGAAACTATGTTTAGGATAAATTCATGTGGAGGAAGAGGGAAGCAGCAATGTAGAGGACAGTGCCCCCACAAGTATAGTCTCAGGAGTCAGTTTCCTTTTTCTCCAAGAGTCTTTGCCATTACCTTTAACAAGAATTGGGGCAGAGGCAGTTCTGACAAAGGGACTTGGTGGTGATAGGACTAGTGATGGCAGCTGGGGGCAGTTTCACCTTTGAAGGACTATGAGATAAGTTGTGGAGATGACAGTTGCTGAGGGAGGAATCTTGTAAGTATATTATTAGTGTCTTGGGGCAAAGGTTAATTTTTCCATTACTAGTTAGAACTGATCCACCTGCCCTTTGTAGGAGATAGTATGTGGAATTGCTTTATAGTCAGTCTCACGCCCATCCCTGTCTGCTAACATGCAAAGAGAAATGGTTCATCCACCTGCCACCTGTCTTTGTGTTTGTAATAAGCCTTCACTTTAATAAATGAGGGAAAAGATACTGCATTGATATCCAAAGACGAGAAAGTTTTCAATACCTAAAACCTAAGTTTTTACTGTGGTCATTTATTGATTATTATTATACTATATGTCAGTTGTGAAATTTTCAAAATTAAAGAACCCCAACAGTGAAGTGAAACGCATTCTCCATCCCCCAACCTCCCAAGGATATGGCTAGAATATTAAGGATGTAATAAAGAGAAGCAACCTTCTCTGTCCTTGGATAACAATGGCATTCAAAATCCTGCCATAAGAGAAGCTGGAAGACAGAAAGGACAAGTGCAGTGATGAAGAACTTCACCAAATTCACAGTTTTGCCAAGAGCCAACTCTATGGTAACGCAACAGCTTTGATTTGTATGGTAATGTTCCTATAGCTTTAGGCAGAACCTTCCCAGTTTGCTGGCAGCTAATATAGTCAGCAGCAGAATGCAAAATACTATTAAAGTCAACTTGCAGCTCTTCCATTTTTCCTGCATATTTGTTACCTTTTAGTGATAATTCCTGTCTGCTTGCTTATATACCTACTGAATGCTGTTACTAACTTTTTTCTTTTGCTCTAAGTTTTCCAGATCAAGGATGGCATAGATAGATATGTGTTCCTCAGTTTCCTCATATGAAGAGTGAAGATTCTTGCTCTAATTGATTCTCCAGAGGAGTGTGAAGTTACTTTCCCACCTTGGTGCTCAATTTCCTTCTTAATTAGTAAAATAAAAATATGGATTAGTTAATTTATCTATTCCCATCTCCTTCTCAGCTCTATACTATTATATCTAACTAAATTTCACTGGTGTACAATGTTAGACCGAGTTCTTTCTACTCTGTTATTGAGTGACTGAGAATAAGGAATCTCTAAGGTCTCCATCACTGGGATTTTCTAACAAAGTCAAAGACGTGGTAGCATAGCAAATTTAAGGAATGAGATCTAATACATTAGATTTGGAGTTAGAAAACTTTGGTTCAAGTATTAATTTTGGATTCATGTGATCTTGAGAAAGTCAACTTCTCTAAATCTCATTTTCCTTCTACAAAAAATGGATAGTCCTGTTCTACCTGTCTTCACAGTTTTGTTATATGAATCAAAAGAGAGCATGTATGTGAAAGTACCTTGTAAATCATAAATGACTATACAAATATAGGTGATGCGTGAGTCAAAGAGCTATGTGATTTTCTATCTTATTTTGTGCCTTTCCCCCAAAATAATTAGGTTCTTTCCATTTGGCATGATCGCGTTCACGGGAGTGTTTAGTTGGAAATTATAAAGATCTAAAAATTGTTTTGATCTCATTAATTTAGCAAATTCATTTTTCGGGCATCTTTGAGATTGTGGAGTAATGTTTTATTTCCATTTTGAAAATGTTGGTGTTTTGTTTCCAGAATTTTTAGTAGAAACAAATATTTGTTTAGTAGTATTCAGTTTCCTATTATTTTGATGGAAATGTTTGTGCAGATAAAAGAACTGCTTTTTTGGCAAAGACTTTGAGATATAGCCTTCAAATGTTTCTCATATGATTCCTGGCGATATGTTAAAAAACTGAAAGAGTTCCCCCAAGAACTCAGAAATGATCATTGAATACCTAGATGGGATGACTGATCTGGTAAATACTGGAAGGTAATTTGTCCAGTCATTTCAGTCATGTCTGACCTCATCTGGGATTTACTTGGCAAAGATATGGAAGTGATTTGCCATTTTCTTCTCCATTTCCTTTGATGGATAAGGAAATTGAAGGCAAACAGGGTGAAGTGACTTGCCTAGGATCACATACCTAGTAGGTGTCTGAGGTTGTATTTGAATTCAGATCTTCCTGATTCTCATCCTGATGCTCTAGCTACTGAAATACTTAACTGCCCTAGGAGGATAATTAGTGAGGAAGAATTTTTTTTTCCCAAAGTTGTTTTTTTATTAGTAGAGAAACTGAATTCAAGTGGGACAGGGAAAATTAATGTTCCTATTTCGAAACTGCTCCCAGGCTTAATACAGAACTTCTCTCACATAATCTAGTGAGTCAGGCAATGTAAGCATTATTCTCATTTTATACTAGAGCTCTGAAGCTGAGATCAATGAGGTGATTTGACCATGGTGACATAGTCATATGAGGCAGGATTCCAGGCCAAGTTTCCCAGTTTAAGGCTCGTTACTCTTTTCATACTCTGCCTTTAATTCTCAGTAACTTAGAAGTTGCTAAATAATTTTACCCTGGCAAAGTGTGGTGGCAGATGCTTGGAATCTACTATTTCAGAGTCGAACTGGTGTGTTGCATAGATAAAATTTGGATGTTTCACTGTCTACTTTGAATGTCCTGACAATATGGTGAGCTTCTTAGGAGTGGCAGACCATTAAATTGCCCAAGGAGGGGCCTGCCAGTCTGTATCTGAAAAATGGATCGGGTTAAAGATTCCATGCCTATCAGTACTGAATTCTCCCAGGGAGTTTCCACTACACTTCTAGCCTGAATAAGGGGAATCTCAACCTAAAAAAAAGTTATCCTGAAGTCCTCTGAAGATTAAGAAATGATGGGGCTGTCTAGAAGATGCCAAGCCTTATGATATATACTAATTAGTAACTACTAGTTATCTATCCACATTTGCTTTTCCTCTAAACCACTAATGATTGCTCTGAAGGGTATGCACCCTGCAGAGGTATTTGCCCCAAACATCTCCCTGTAAGTATCACTGGATGAAAAGAAGTTCAAGCAAGTCTTTCTTCTTTTGAACAAATAACAAAATACATCTCAGAAAAGGAAAATGTTCATCTCCTCAGATGGTTCCCTCCATCCCCAACAGGAAGGTGATTCTCTTGGTACAGCCCAAAGCACTGCATTCGGTTTACATTTAAATAACTATTGGGTTGCCACTTACTTTATGCTATTGTTTTTGGCAAGGTTTCTAACCTTGGTAGTTGAAAAGCATGGCAAGAATGAGTGGGTGCAGCAGAGACCTTATTAAAATGTTTTTTTCTATCCCCTTTGGAGAAATGTGTATTTGGGGATAATTTCTGTCTCATCCAAAGTAGTCACTTTTTCCCAGGCTTTGGACTTTAAGATATCAGACTATGTCTCAGGAATCTTAGCCAAAATGTCCTAATAGAGAGTAGTATAGACTCTAACATGGGGACTCTGAAGATCTAAATTCTGTTGTTGATTCTAGCACTAAGTCAAGACTTTTTTACCTTTCAAGCCTCAGTGAGTGACAAATGATCTTTAAGATCCTTCCCTTCCCTAATCTGATTTTATGAAAATCCTTCTGACATCAGTCCCAGGTTGACTTCTTCCTATCTGATATCAGGGTGTGGGTATTTGGAATATTTCTGTGTGCCTAGCTGTCTTGTGCTATGAATTGTGGAGGATATAGAAAAAAGACATAAGATGCAGCTCATCTTTAGGGGGGTCTTAGACTCTAACTGAGAAGCAGCTAAGTGGCCTGAGGTGGGCCTGGAATTAGGAGGACCTGAATTCAAATGTGACCTCAGATACTGACTAGCTGTGTGAGCCTGGGTAAATCCTGTTAACTTAATCCACTGAAGAAGGAAATGGCAAATCGCTTCAGCATCTTTGCCAAGAAAACCTCATGGACAGTATTGTCCACAAGATGATGAAGAGACGTGACTGAAAGATTGAACAACAACAAGAAGAGTCTGAGTGAAAACCAAATTAAGACCTCAGGCCCTTGGAATATAATTAACTTAAATGGCAAATTCTGAGGACTTGATTGTAAGTATGAGCAATAAGAATGTGTCTGAGTAATTTTTATGCTTAATATTTTGTGTTTTGTTATTTCTTCTTTGCTGACAAAATAACATTACAATGGGACAGAGAAATATTTTCCAGAACAGAGTGCAATCCCCCTAGGGACTACTTTAAAATTATGTGGAAATGAGCATGATATACAGGCATACTCATGATACAAAGTTTTTGAAAGCAGACTAAGACTTGGGATTTAATTTCTTTGAGAGCCATTGAAATTTGGCTTATTCCATATGCCTGTTTCTGTGCCAACTCATATTTGTATTTTTCAGAAATTAAACTAATGAAATCAAGGCTGAATTCAAACAAAGAATTTCCTTCAGCAAAGTACAGGTGCAAATAAAAGCCATTCTAAACATTACTTGGTCTTTAAGTTTTAATCAGGTCGATATTTTTATGCCAATTAGGGAGGAGACTACAGTCTCTGCCATTTTGTCAATGGAGTCAGCTTTGTCTTGGCAGCCATGCATTCAACTGTTGCAGAGTTATGTAGGTTCTTCCATCTATAACTATTTAAACTAAAGTGATTTACCTAACTAGAGTTACAAGATCTCTTTTCTCCTGAGAAATACAGAATTTCTGTAAGTTGCTTGAGGATCAAGGAATTACCATCGATCCTTCAGCTTTTAAACCTATTTCTGGGAAATCCCATGTGCAAATATATTTTATCTCTACATCTGGATTTTTCTATGATTTTAAAAATTTATTTTAGTCTATAACATCCCAAATTCTAAGAAGGTTCTATTTATATATCTCTGGGTTGATCATTTTCCTCTTGGGCATTTAGTTTTCTTATCTATAAAATGAGAGAATTGGATTTGATCCTCTCTACCATCTTTTCCAGCTCCTAATCTATAGTCTTCAGATAATTTTTCATCATCATTTGTTTTTTGAATCTTAAATGTTTACCATTGGAATGCCTTACTAAGGATAATTGTGTAAGCTTCTTTCCTGGAAACAAATAAAAAAAAAATAACTTATCCATGTTTCCGAGATTTCCTTTCTGTCTGAGGGAGGGGGATAAAGTAAATAAACTGTGGAGAACCTATTCTTGATTTTTCACATCCCTGTGTGGTGAGTATTATCTGTAATCAGTGTGCTATTGGAATTTCAGAATTAAAAAAGATCTCAATAATCATTTAGTTGCAAAGTCCTCTCTTTTCCAGAAAATAAGACTGAGAGCAAGCATAATGAAATTATACAGCAATTTAATGAAAGAGTCTAAACTAGATTCCACATCTTTTGACTGTGAGTTTCCTCTCTATTAGTGGATATTAGCAGATGATAATGATGGAGGCTTAAGTCAAAGAACATAAGAATTAAATCATCATAATAAAAGTAATATTTCTGTGGTGCTTTATAATTAGAAAGCACTTGAAATATGCTTTATCTGATCTTCACCACAACTCTGGGAGTAAATAGTACAATCTGGTAATTTCTCCATTTTGCAGATGAATAAAACAAACCTTGGAGTGGTGACTTTCTTAAGGTCACAGAGTCAGCAAGTTAGCAGAGCCAGTTTTGAAATTCAATTCATCTTGCCTTTAGGTCTAATGACATATTTCTGATGGAAATTTTTCTTAGCTTGTGTTGATGGGTTCAGAGAATTGGTCCAATATTTCTGACTATTTCTTAAGGGTTAGTATCTAATTTTCTTCTGCTTAAGGCATGAAACTAGTCTTTGCAACCCTATGGTTGCTGTCCAGCAAAGGTTGAAAGGTGGTGAAAATTTTCTGCTAACTCCCTACGTGGTCTTGAATGGATATTTCTTCTCCCTGGGCTTCAGGTTTGGTTGTCTGTAAAATTTGGGGTGGGAGATGAGGGAGTAGAAGTTCTCTGAGGTCTCTTCGAGCTCTAAAGTTCAATGATTTTTCTATTTTTTTTTCTCCCTGGGTGGTAATTCTCATGTGGGTGCTTTATAATCAGATTTCATGTTAATTTGATGAGGAAGCATTGCACATCAAAACAAGAAATACCACAAAGAAAGAATTAAACCATGTTTTGTTTGCTAAATAGAAATGAAGGGGAATAAAAACCTGCTACTGATAATTTTATTGATGCATGCAATCTAAGGCTCACACATATATGCTTTTAGTATTTCCTTAGTGAATTAAAGAAAGTGAAATTAAATAAAAAAGTCAAAAATAAACACAGTTTTATTGCTCTTCTCTGATTTATCTTTATGAGTGTTTTTCCTGGAAAGTTTAAAAATACACTGTACTTTGTCTGACCAAGGAAAGCAAGGAAATCTTGATTACTAAGAAAATTTAAAAATGTCTCATCTATTTCTTTGGTAAAAACAACTATGCAATCTGCCTTCTTTGGGGGGTAGAGGGGAGAGCAGTGTAGATTGGTGTAAGGAATGCAGGACTTGGTGCCAGAAGGCATGGGATTAGCCTGGTCTTTACTATTTTTAAGGGTTGTGTCTGTGAAGATTTGGTCAAGGAACTTGGAATATTTAGTCTGGGGAAGAGAAGACTCTGGGGGAAGTGGGATGGGAATGTGATAGCTATTGTCTTTAAGTATCTGAAGAGGCATGAGCCATGACCTTTTTTTGCTCTAGAAAAGGAGTTCTTAACCTTTTTTTGTGTGTGTGTCCTGGGAAACTTTGGCAGTCTACAAAAGTGATGGTTTTCATCAGAATCCATCTCAGAATAATATTTGTTGCCTACAATTGAAAGAAATTAAGTATTTCTATTAGAGGTTACTGAAAATAAGGATATGTGGGTAGGTATATATATCTATATGTATATCTATATTCCCACCCAAATTCATGAATCTCCTAAATTTTATCCATGAACTTGTTGGGGGCCTATGGATCCCAGTTTAAGAATCCTTGCTCTACAGAGAAGAACCAGAATCAATGAGTAGAAATTACAAACAAGCAAATTTAATCAAGTTTCCTTGATGTAAGGATTTTTTCCCTTAATAATTAGAGCTGCCCCCAAATGGAATGGGTAGCTTCAAGAAGTATTGAGTTCTCCATTATTGGAAGTTTTCAATCAGAGAGTCAGAATGATTATTTAATTATGTTTGTTGTGCTGAAAATTCTTTTTAGGTATGAATCGAACTAGAATCTCAGGGGTTTTAAACTTTTGTTTTGTTTTATGGATCCCTTTGGCTGTAATGAAGCCTATGGATCCTTTCCTAAAATAATGTTTTTAAATGCATAAAAATGAAATTACTAAGGAAACCAACTCTATTGAAAAATATCTATGAAATAAAAAGAGTTCATGGACTGCTAATTGGGAACCCCTAGCTTAAATGAACTCAGTCTTCTCTAAGTCTAAAATTCTGTTAGTTTGTAAACTTTGGGTATTTTTCTTGGTTTTATTAAACCTCAATTTGCTCATCTGTAAGTCACAATAGTACTTACATTGACAATCTCTCAGGGCTGTTGTGAAAATAAAAAAAAATGAACATAAAAGTACTTTGTAATCATAAAGTACTAAATGTCAGGTGTCATTATTTCTGTAATATTGATCAAGGAATCTGTTATGATTTATTTATTTAGAGGTTTGTTTGAAAAGTATTTGCATAGAATGACATATAGATACTGGAATTGCTAATGGACAAATGAATGGAGATATTAAAATCATTCCTCTTACCTCTGGTAGTTTTATGTCAATTAGACTTTCCTATAACTAACAGTCCTGCTAACAAATACTCAGAGAGGCTTTGGAGAATGCTAAAGGACTTCTGCTTAACTCTTCCACAGCTGGAAAAAAAATCAGAACGCTTAGCCAGGTGACCCAAATTCTAGTTCTGATTCTATTTCTAAGTATCTGCATGACTTTGGGAGTCTCCTGGTATCTATCTAATGAGGGTTTCTTTAACTGTCAAAAGAGAAAAGGGAAATGATTACTGATTATTGAATGGTCATTGTGTGAGAATAAAGTAAGATGCATGTGAAATTGCTTTGAAAAGTTCTTAGTGCACCAATAGAAATTACTATAACGATCACACACAAGATCTCACATTTCTCCGGTGCTTTAAGATTTGCAAAATATTTTCTTTACAATGTGTCTGATATAGGGGAGCAAGGAGAAGTTTTGCATTTGCATTCAAAAGACCTGAGTTCAAATTCCAGTGTTATTACTTAATACCTGTGCCACTTTGTGCATGTTATATTGTTTTTCTGGACCTCAGTTTCCTCATCTGTAAAGAGTGTGTGTGTGTGTGTGTGTGTGTGTGTGTGTGTGTGTGTGTGTGTAGAGATTTGGATAAATAACCTCTGAAGTCCTTTTCAACTCCAAATATATGATCCTATGAAATCTATGAGCCAACTAATACCAACATTATGATCCTTTTTTTTTTTTTAAGGATATATATCTCATATCTTTTAGCTGAGGAAATTGAGATTCAAAGAAATAAAGTAATTTACAGTTAGTAAGTGAAAGAAGGTGATTGGATTCCAAGTCCAGAGCTCATTCCATTGTAAGGCCTATGACTCTAAAGTAAGGGGAGAAGTAAAAAATAAAAACAAACAAACAAACCACAACCCAAATCATCCCTTAGACCTAATAATTCAACCTAACAATCCAATCTTGGGAACACTCATTTCTGATTGGTGTTCTAAGCTCTTCCTAACTTGGATCTTTTTCAGACCGTTTACAATTTATACCTTCTTTCCTAATCCATTCCTTTTCCACTTACTTTGAATAGTTGTGACACTGGCTTCCTTCCTGTCACTCACTCCATGCATTTTTCTTGCCACAAGTTTCCCACCTCCATCTCCTGACCAACTTGGCTTCCTTCTAGTTAAAATTAAACTTCCTACTAGGAACCTTTCCCAACCCCCCCTTATACTAGTGCCTTTCCTCTATTGATAATCTCAAAGATATCCTGCATTTATCTTGTTTTTACATAATGGTTTGCATATTGTTTTCCCCATTAGATTTGAGCACAGGTATCTCCCTCCCCCTTTTTATGTTCCCAGAACTTGGCACAGTTCCTAGCTCATAGTAGACAACTGATAAATATTTGTTGATTCCAAAGCTTCCACCATTTTTTGGTGATTCTGGAGACGCCTCTTAAGGAAAAACCTTTAAAAGTCTCTGAGAGTGATCTTCTATTCCATTTAGTAGAATGGAAGCACTTATGAACTGGAACTGTTTTTCATTTTGTATTAATATCCTTCTCACCTAGGATTCCTTTTCAACACAGTAGGTGCTTACAAATGCTTCTCAAATTGAAATGAAATAGAAAGGCCTTTTGAATAACCTCAGCACCTGTATATTTCATCCTTTGTGAATGGATTTTTGAAAGCAAATAGTCATTCAAAGCAAACCTTGGATAATCTGATTTTTTTTATCAAAAAAAAAAGAGGTGTAATAAATAATTATTAAGTAATAAGGTTAAATCTCTTATGTAGCTCTGAGGGCCATTCCCAAAGAAATATTCCTGATGTGTGACAGTGGCAGTTCCATATATGGAGTATGTAAATATGAGTTCTCAAGAAGCCAACAGTAATTTGAAAGGATTTCCACCAGCTCTTAGCACATAGTATGGGGAATTCACTTGAATGGTCTCATTACTTTATTGTCATAACTTTTGTATTATCCTTGGAGGGACATGTTAGGCAGATGCAGTTGTTCCCGTTTAACAGATTGGAAAACTTGACACCATAGGCACACACACAGCATATTTCATTGAGATATGTATTCAGGGAATTTTACTTATTTTTAAAAAGAGGAATATTTATTGAATATTCAGTCATCACAGATATTATTTTTATTATTAAACTAAAGAAACTAAAACTAAAACAATTTTGAAAAATTAGCAATGAAGCTTTACTTAAGGATAAAAACATCACGTATGTCTCTTTTCAATCACTTTTATCCTAAACTATAGAGCAATCTTTATAGTTTTAATTTCTTGTCAAAAAAAAGCATCTTTTCCAACCATATCCTATTCCCTTAACTCTGTACTTTGCCATAAAAAGCTAGGCATATTCTTTTAAAATTTAAATTTTTTTCTCTTTTCTGTACTAATCAGAGTCTCATTGGCTACACATTATGGACTGAATGAAAAATAAAGTGGTCAGAAGAAGCAGAAGAGGAAAAAAAAAAAAGCCTAAGTGATTTTCTTCTTGACTAAGCTGGAATCACCAGGCAGAAACTAGACTCCTGGAGGAGGAAAGGAGGAGGCCAGACAACAATCCTCAGTTCTCAACAGGAATTGGACTCCAATAAACACAGACCATTATAGTAGGGATGACCCTTCAGGTCACTCGACATGCCTCCTTCCTCTTTCACCAGAGTCTCACAGGAGCACTGAGGGGAAGAGAGTGGGGAGCAGAGGAAGCAAGAGTAGCTATAGTAACTGGCCTCCACCCCTACCTCCATGGGCTCTGACTGCTGGGCACTCCTCTTCCCTAGAGGATTGGTACTACAAATATAAACCTATGTGTGACATACATAGATCCTTTATGTTCCCCATAGAATCTATACCTCATGCTTACTTATTCCATTTTTCTCTTTCTATATCTAACACAGTGTCTGGCATATAGTAATTGCCTAATAAGTGCTTGCTGATTGTGATTTTTCCAGTATTGTATTGCCTGTTTGAATCCAGGCTACTGTTCTTCCTAATAAATTACATCCTCAAAAAAAATGTCCTTTTTATTGTCAATTCAGAATCTATGAAAAGGAAGTTCACATCTGAGAATCTGGCCCATAAACTTCTGACCAGTCAGACAGGCAATTATTAAAAGCTTACTATATACTAGGCATTGTACTGTATTAGAAATACAGATTCAAGCAAAAGGAAAGATAGTCCCTTCCCTCAAGGAGTAATAATAAGGCAGCATATAAAAAAGGAGTTAAAAATGTTGGGGGACAGAGAAGAAAGGTACTCAGAATTGGGACAAGATGGAGAAGTCTAAAGAAGAGCAGCCTGGTGGGAAATGAAGCAGACTGTCAGATTTCTTTTAAGTGTGTCAAACTAATATAATTGCTAACACAGCTGGCCCAGCAATGATCTGATTGTATCAATAGAAGGTCTATAAACAAGAAAACAAACTAGTCACCATAGTAATAAGGACCCAGATTAGAAGCTATGTGTTTCTAGTTTGTGTGTGTGTGTGTGTGTGTGTGTGTGTGTGTGTGTATCTTTATTCTGATTCAGCTCTTGTACATGATTACTCAAATGTTCTGTCCCAATCTTTGTTCTCTGGGATGTACCTTGATCACATTTTAGAAATCATTCCCTATGTTCTCTGCTTATTTAATCCCAATTTATTTTCTGACCATCCAAGCAAGAGTGAAAATTATTTCAAGATTTGGGGTTGTTTAGGGATTGTTTTACAGTCTTTTTGTGCCTAAATTCTAAGGTGAAAGATGTAGTGTGGTATAGAATCAGGATGACTAATTTCTATTTCTAACTCAGCTACTAAATGACTTGAATATAACATGAGTTGTCTAGTTTTCTTAAGTGAAAAATCATAATCATCTACGGGATGAAGGGCAAAGAGTAGAGAGCATTGGTCAAGTGGTCAGGAGGCCTAAGATTCTTGTTCTTTCTCTGTCACGAATGGATTGTAGTTCTAGACAATTTGCTTTATCACTCTGGCTCCTTAAGAGACACAGCATGGCAGTGAAGAGCTAGCCAGCATCAAAGCAAGCAAACAAGTCTCTACTCAGTCACATATTAGCTGTCACTTCTCAATGCTCTAGGCAGTTTCTTTAGGAATAAGTTTTGGAGAAGTTGTTGACCTATATTGGTAGAAGAAATTGCCTTACCTGGAAGTCCTCTGTTCTTGCAAAATCAAGGGTCCAATTAGTTCCCTCTTGGGACCCAGTAATACCTTTAGTACTTTCTTCATCACCTCCCTAAGTCATTATTAGGTTCAAATAATGTAATGCATATAAAGCATTTTACAAGTGTCAGAAATCTGTATTGTTATTATTATATGCAGTTATATTAAAGGAACAGATCAAGAATATGTATTTTGTTCAGAGATTCATAGCAAGTTTGCCTGGAATTTTGTGAAAATGATGCCTTGTTCAACAAAATGGCAGGAAGTGGAAAATATTCAAATGAAGAGGGAAAGTGGTAAGATTTTTTTTTTTAAAGAATTATTAGTAGATACTATTATGTCAATGTAAATTAGTTCTTTAACCAAGACAAAGTCCAGTGGGAGACTTATGGACTAGTTCTGTCTAAGATAAGGAGGGGAGAGAGAATGTGAAAAAACTTTCTTTTGTGAACATTTGTCAATTATAGGTCTTAATGTTGGATCTAAGGATCCCCAAAATAAATGGCATTTGCTCAAAAAGAGAGAGAACAGGAACCATCTAAATATCAAAGAGATATAGAATATAAAATGTGGTTTTCTCAACTTTATTGATGAGGTATTAGGCTCAGAAAAGTGAGAGGAATTGTCCCAATTCTCACTTTTCTGAGCCTAATACCTCATCAATAAAGTTGAGAAAACCATATTTCATTATTTATCAGGTTGTTTTGGAGCTCAAAAGAGATAATGAATAAATCAATGAAAAACATTTATTAAATATTTACTATGTGCGAGGACATCGCTCTGTGCTTGAGATCCAAACACAAAAGTGAGATAGCTGCTGCCTTCAAAAAGCTGACATTCTAATGTAGGAGGTTTTAACTTTTTTTTTATATCATAGCCGCTTTTTGCAATCTGATGAAGTCTATTGAGCTTAACTAATGAAATAAATGGTTCAATTAAATTATTAAGAATTTCTGTTTTACTGGACAGCTAAATGGTGCAATAAATAGAATATAGGCTCTGGAGTCAGGAGGACCTGAGTTCAAATACAGCCTCAGACACTTGTGTCACTTAATCCCAGTTCCCTCGAAAAAACAAAAGACATAAAAGAGCACCAGTTTTAATAAGAGGAAAACAACACATTCAAGGGTGAAATGACCTGGGAATGGTGTTTTTTTCCCTTGATCTGGAAAGTTATAAGAATAGGCTTATGGGCTATGAGAATTGACACTCCTTTTCAAGAAGCTAGGAGAATATTGATCTGATTATAGTACTCAAAGCAAGTAGTTGACTCTTTGAATTTGTACTTATTGATTCACCAATTAGGACACCTAAGACTCCAGGATTAGAGTGCCAAAGCTGAGTGCATTAAGTATGTTTAGGTGGGTCTGAAATGGTCTGGGGGCTGGAGAGTTCTGTCAGAGTGTATGGCAAGAAAATGGAAAATGTGAATAGCTAGCAGCCTGTGTATAATAAAGATAATGTATATAAAGTTCTACTTACATATAAGACATTTTCATTGTTATTATGACTACCATAATGCTAGGATTCATGCTGTACTTATCTGTTATCAGATCCTGAAACTTTTCCATTTCCAATTGGAGATTGTAGAGAGGCAGATTTAAGCTTGATGTAAAGAAAACTTTCTTTTAGATAAAAGGTATCCCAAAGCAGAATGAGTTTCCCCAAGAGTGGTTTCTGTTTCACTGGAGGTCTCCCAGGGAAGTCTAGCTGAGGACTTTCTAACTATGTTGTAGAGGGAGGTGGAATCTCCTTCAGTCTGTGATTGAGTCAGGTGATTTTTGAGGTCCCTACCAAGTAAAAATAGCAATTTTGTAGCATTTCAAGGTTTGCAAAGCACTTGACAATATATTATCTCATTTGATCTTTTCAACAACCTTGTGAGGTTTAATCTACCCTGATTATTTATCCCCCCTTTACAGAAAGGAAAACTAAAACTGATATAGGTTTAGGGACTTGATCTAGATCACAGAACTAGATTTAAATTCAAATCTTCCTGAGTCCAAGACCAACACTCAATCTACTACATCACTTTGCAGAGTCTCTATTGTTTACTTAAAATATTTATTAACCATTTTTCATATAAAAGTTAGATTTTGTTTATAGAGGATGACTTTTCAGAAAAAGGTAGAAAGGACAAAGTAGGAAATTTAGGCAATATAAAAACAAGATATATTAATAAATGTTTAATTAAAAATCCAAGTTAAACATACCCAAAGGGCAAACTATGCATACCCACTGATCCAGCAATACCACTATTATCTGCATGTCAAAGAGATCATAAAAAAGGGAAAAGAACCTTCATGTACAAAAATACTTATAGCAATTCTTTTTTTTTTTTTTTTGGTGAAGAATTAGAAATTGAGAATATGCCCATTAATTGGGGGATGGCTAAACAAGTTGAGGTATATGAATGTAATGGAATACTATTGTGCTATAAGAAATGATGAGCAGGCAGATTTCAGAAAAACCTGGAAAGACTTACATGAATTGATGCTGAGTAAAGTGAGCAGAACATTGTACACAGTAACAGCAATATTGTGTGATGATCAACTTTGAAAGACTTGGCTCTTCTCAGCAAATTAATGATCCAAGCCAATTCTGAAAGAATCAGAATATTCTATGCACAGCCAGAGAAAGAACTATTGAGTCTAAATGCAATTTGAAGGATATTATTTTAACTCTTTTTTGTTTTTTGTGGCTTTTCTCCTTTGTTCTGTTTTTTCTTTCACAAAATGATTAATGTGGAAATATATTTACATGATTACAAATGTATAACCTATATCAGATTGCTCACCATCTTGGGAAGAGGAAGTAGGAAGAAGAAAACAATTTGAAACTGAAAACCTTACAAAAATGAATGTTGAAAATTACCTTTACATGTAATTGGAAAAAATAAAGTACCATTCACATAAAAAGTTTGAGTTAGAAAGAGAAGCCCTGCCCTAAAAGAGTTTACATTCTAATGAAAGAAAGCAACACATTAATGAGAAGAGGATATTTTTCTTGTGGCCTGGTGAAGGATATAAGCCTATATCCTAAAAGGATAAGGTGAAAACTCACTTCGAGTTTGGGGCCAGGTTGATGAATCAGAATAAAAGAAATTCCTCTATAATCTTTTGAAACTGGTTTGTACTGATTTTGCTATCAAGATAAACTTCTGCAAGGAGAAACCTCAAATTTAGAGTTATAATCTATAAGGATACCTTCAAGGCTGATGCTAAGCAGGATATCTCCGTTTTCTGGCTAGAATGCTAATCTCCTAGGTTATACCACTTAGGAAATGCCCTGTTCTTCCCCCTACCTTCCTTTTTCCCACACACACATGCAAAGGATTGGGGTTCAGGAGTATCATCTTTGAAATGTCCTCTTGGCACATATCTCCTACTGTCATGCAGTTTTATAAAACTTTGATAGGTAGAATTGCCGAGGTTGCTATCATTTCTTGGACTTACCAACCCATGTTTCCATCATAATTAGGTGAAGGATTTGCTTATATCGTTGTAGCAATCCTTAGTCAACTTTTCTTACCTATTCTTTTTATTATTAGAAAACATCTCCAGAACTTAACTTTTGGAATGAAGATATTAGTAGACATTGCTTGGTAATTTTGTCTATACCGGGCCTTCCTACTAGATTTATCTTTATCCAAAGCTATCCTTTGAGTGCAGGTTTCTTCCCTACTGTCCTTATGATCACAGACATTCTGTGTCATTTCTCACAAACTTCAATTCCTTCTTTACCAGGTAAAGTTTATTTTCTCTTCTTCTTGAGGTAGGGTTGAAGTAATGAGAAAATTTTATAGAACTATAAAATGTTGCATAAATGGGAACTAGTGTTTTTTTTTTTCAGTTTAAAGAATACACATAAGTCAAAGGGCATAAGGTTTGTTTGTTAGTTGCACTAGGAATAAATATCATTTAGTTTATTTTTTTAAAAAAGAAAAAAATGCATGGAGGAGGTGACTGGCTGGTGTCATGAAAAGAATCTTCAACCTGGAGACCTGGATTCTGGTCCCAGCCCCATTAGAAATATGCTTTTTGGCCATCGGCAAGTAATTTCACCTCCCTGTGCTTCAGTATTCTGTGTAAAATGAGAAGCTTGGATGAGATGTTCCCTAAGGTTCCATTTAGCTTTAATTTCCGATGACAAAAAAAAAAAAAAAAAAGAAGTAAGCAGGGAAATACCAAAGTTTAAGCTCTTACTGTGGTGTTTACTTGTTCTTACTGGAAAGACTATTAAGGGATAGCTCTTAATGGCTGTCTATCTGTCAGAAGTGCTTCATGAGAGCTACAATTGGGGGGGTGTTGAGTTAAACGATTGAAATAACCATGAGACTTGGCTTCTGCATTTCCTGCCTTTCCATTTAAAATCTGACTTAGTAATTACTGACCTGTGGGACGGAAGAGGGGAGGATAAGGAAGAAAATTCCTTTTATGTTCCTTTATTCAATTTTCTTAATTTTCTGTGTTAAAAAGGTCAAATTAAGGTAAATGAGATTTGGGATGGGGGGTTGGGAAGAGGAGTTTTATTAAAGGTTTTTTAATGTATAAAGATCTCCTTAAATCAGTGGTTGATGTAAACTAGGTTTATGGATAGATTTGGGAGGATTCATGAACTCGGATGAGAAAAAAATTACATCTTTATATTGTCTAACCTCTAAACAAAATTTAGCATTTCCTTTAAAACATTAATTTTTAAAAAGGGTTCCATAGCTTTCACCAGCTTAAATAGGACCCATGACATAAAAAAAGTTAAGAATCCATGTCTTACACAGAGGAAGACAGTCGGTTGTTAGTGCTAGAAGGGATTATCTAGTACAAACCCCTTAATTTTACAGATGAGAGGAAATTGAGATCCACAAAGAGGAAGGTCACATAGTTCTCCATTTGCACTGAGAATAGATCAAGAGGAATAAGGTTTTTCATTGAAGCTGGTGGGATTTAGGTTAGCTATAAAGAAGAGATTCCTTACAGTGAGGTCTCGATTAAACATTGAAATAGGTCACCAAGGGAGGTTGTGGAATTTCCTCTGGAGGTTAAAACACACACATGCACATACACATACAACACTAGTAGGATAGATCTTCTTCTGTCTTGAATGGTTTGTGTGGTAGGCCTGCATAAGGACAGGGGGATGGTGTAAATGACCTTTCACTGTTCCTTTTGTTCTATAATTTTTTGAAAGGGAAGAATCAGGTCCCTCATCGCAGCCCTTTTTCTGGCCAAGATAAATCTCTGACTTTGGAATTTTTCTAGTCTCACAAAATCAGAATTAATGCTGGTTTAAAGACCTGCCATGAAGTGATTTTTTTGGGTAGACTATTTACTATCTAAAGGCCGTACTGTTTTTTGTTCATATTTGGAGGGGGGTGGTAGAATAAGAATCTTGATATTGAAAAGTGGACTGCAGGGACTGTTGAGTATTTCAAGCCCTGAAATTAATATATCCTAATTTGTTGTTTGGAAGTGGTTAGCCACATTAGCCTGGCCTCCAGCAAATAACAGAGACCATGAAAGGGCAGGAAAAAGCACAGTAGCTCCTTCTAGGGGGGAAAAGGGGGGTTAAAAACCAGGGTATTTCAGAAATGTTGTTTTCTGTTTAAACCACTGGTTTTTTTTCTTTCACTCCAAATGCTGACTTAAACCCTTCAAAGCTTGACTTTTTGCTGGGGAGAGGGGGACTGTGTTATTAGGAAGCTTATTTTAAAAAAAATTAAAATTAAAATGACTGGGCTTTCCCCAAGCCACAGGACCTTCAGTGCTGCTAACTGCAGTGGAGCTCCAATAGAAACACATGCAACTTGGCTGGAGTTGTTGGGAAGTCTTTTCACTGAGTGCCCTGGCCTTTGGGTTACCTTATTGTGACACAAGATATAATATGCAAGCTCCTTGAGGTCAGGGCCCTTTCATTTTTGTCTTGATACCTTTGATACCTGGCAAATAGTAGGTACTTAATAAATATTTGTTGTTGATTAATATGATAGGAAAAAGCAAAACTCAGAAATTTGGGAGTCTATTTTTGTATACTAGAAAAACTCCATGCCCTAAAAAGTGAGTATTAGCATTTGGTGGGAAGGACAAGAAGTTTATATATAAATATATAAAGTTTAACCATGATGCCCTCTATCTCTTTTTTCTTTTGATAAGCTTTATTTATGTCTTGTATTTGTATCACATGATGCCCTTTCAAAGGGCACCTTTGCTAACCTCACATGTCCTGTGCTTTACAAACCATTGCCAAAAAGGTCATTTTTCTCCTTGCACAAGGTTGCATTGAGGGCCTTATGGGTCTTATTCTCTTCTCTCTCCTTTTCCCTTTAACTTTTCTAACCCTTTCTCCATTTTTTTTCTTCTCAAACACTGTTTGGAACCAACAGATAACAAATATTGAAGCTTCTCTCATCTTCATTTTTTCTTAGAGTCATAATCAAGTAACTGACAGAAATGGCTTCGAATGTTATGTCTCACACTGTGGACTACAAACAAAGATGTGGGACCATCTCTTTTCCAAATGAAGCTCATTGCAGTCAGTGCTCTTAAGCCCTTTTCTGACCATATCCTGAGCCATCCTGAAATTTTTGCAAATCAGTGCTGTGGATGGCATTGTAGACTAGAACCAGGAGGCCTGAATTTGAGTCTCAGCTCTGACATTGACTGACTTTATGACTTTGAATGAGTTAGGCACAGCTTTTCTGATCTGTAAAATACATGCACTATCTTATCTTTCTGTGATGGAAGCATTTTGTAAACTTTAAAATATGAATTGTCCTTATTTGTGACTCAAAAAGGTTTGTAAAGAATTTTTTTTAAGTTGAGAGATTTAGTTGCTTAATGAATGCTTATTGATATTGTACATATATTTAATTCAGTCTTGGGTTTGAGAAACATGAGTATTTGAGGTCCTAAGTCTGCACCTATCAGGTGCTGTAGGAAATGGAAAACATATGTTGTTCATTCAATAGGCTATTCTTTAGCTCTAAAATAATGCATTGCAGAAGTACTAAGGCAATCAGCTTTCTCCTTCCAAGCATGTTTTATAGATCATCAGACTTAAGCCAAAGCAACTTGTTATGACCTTCTGAAAGGACTGCTCCAAATGTGTATATGAGTCCAAGCTTATACAAGACCCACAGTATTGATCTTGGCATGGTAAGGGTGACATTTTTGACTAATTGAAATTAGGCAGGCAGCATAGGATACAGCAGAATTAAGTCTTGGCTTATATTCAGAAGGTCTGGGTTCAAATCCTAGATATTTAAACATAGGCTAAATACCTATCTGATCTATTTTTTTCCATCTGAAAGGTCAGTAAAATGATACTAGTATTATCTGTCTCATCTGCATTTTGAGGAAATTAAATTACTTCTAAGTCATCAACTACTCCATCAATATGAGCTATTTTATCATCTTGGGACATAATAATAGCTAATAACAACAATAGCTAGCATTTGTATGGAATTTTAAGGCGTGCAAAGTGCTTTACATATGTTAACTAATTTGGTCTTCACAAGAACCCCATGAGGTAGATATTATTGTTATCTCCATATCTCCATTTTTATAGATAATGAAGACTGAGGTGTAGAAAAATTAAATGACTTATGTAGGGTCACACAACTAGAAAATATTTGAGGCAGAATCTGAATTGAATTCTTCCTGATCCTATATTCAGTATCCTATTCCTGAACTATCTAGTTCTCCCTATATTTGATAGCTAAGAATGATAAAAACAATTGGGGCTGTTGTGTTGTGGTCTAGTTATTTTGATATTTATGGATATGGCCCATGCTCCCCAACTATCCCCCAGATCCTGACATGGGAATTGGCACTGAACTGAGACTATTATATTTGAGTAAGATTCATTTAATAGCTGAAATGGAACATGGCAGAGCTGGCTTGGTAGAAAGGGAATGCATTCCTTCACTTTGGGAAAAAAAAGTGATTTGGAAATGTTCAAAACATAAGATGACCTGGAGGCGAGATTTTTAAGCTGGCACCAAAAGAAATTTTATTTCCACAGTAAATGACTCTCCTCTGAAGTATGCTCATGCCAATGGAACAAACAAAAATAACTTCATAAATTAAAGTTTATTCAGTCAAGAATGATATTTCTAAAATATTGCACCCTGGCTGAAAACCTCAGAGGCTGAGTTTACAATTGACATCTTTAGTCTTGAAGGTGTTTATTGAAGGTTAGACTATACAGATACGTAATTTTAAAAAAATGAATATTTGGTAGCAGGCAAGAGGCTTGTCTGTGTTTATTGGCCTTAAGTTTGTGGGACAATTAAAGTTTTTTTCTTCTCCAGGAAAGTATGTTTTTGTCCTGCTTCATCTATTCTACTAGTAACTGACTCACTCTTAAATTTGGTATTATAGAAACTTTCCTTAGCCAGACTGAAAAGTGCTTCTTTTTAGTAACTGTTTGCAAAGTCAAAATTTATATTACATAATGGGGTAGTAAAACTAGTGTTTGCATCCCTAGAACTTGCGTACTGCTTGGCACATTCTAAACACTTAATAAATACTTGTTGACTTCACTCTTTAATACCTTTGCCTTTGAGGGTCAGCAAGAATATGATGTCTTAGCTGCTGGATTTGATGTCTAGAAAATCTGGTTCTCCACATCTCCTTATTAATTCTGTGACCCTGGACAAGTCACTTAATTTTTCAAAGCCTCAGTTTCTCATCCATAAAAGTCATAATAATACTTATAAAATTATTGCCATGCTCAAATGGGAAAATGTGTGTGAGGTGCTTTGTACATTTTAAAGTACCATATAAGTTGTCACTTTTTATTAAAACTGACCAAAAATAGCACCTAAGGAATTGTCAAATGGGCTGTAGTCCTTATTTTTTAGGACTTTATTTGCCCCCTTTATCAAAGTCCTCTTGGAGGGAACTTTTTATTCTTCCCAGTAAGCCAAGGAATAAATGAATATAGTAAATGTGAAGAAAATTTGTTAAGATATCCATGTGTGCACATGTGTGTTTGTACTCATGGTGAGGAGGATCATTTTGGTTTTGTGTGAGACTTTTAAAAATGAAGATTGGATTTATTTGTTCTCTTCATCCCTCTTCTACTTCCTTTCCTCTTGCCTCAATTAATTCTTTTTCTTTATTTTTATTCTTACTCTTGTTTTTAACACAAGCACTGATGCAACTGAGTTAAAAAAACAAATAAACAAACAACTTAAACCCCACCCCCACTTATTCCTAACATGCTTAGACAGTAGTAGTCAATGAGAAACTCAAAAGTTTGACAGCATTTGAAAAAATAAGGAACAAGTTCTTTTATTCATGTGAATCATTGATTAAAACCACACTAAAGCAGAACCTGGCTAAATTCCCAAGACCCTTGTAAATATTGTTCCTCATTTAATCAAATTAAAAAGTCAGCAATAATTGGATGTTTATTGGCAACACAGTGGTCTTTCTGCAATGTTTTAACTTTATAATAACACTCTTAGAGCTTCCTCTTAAGCTTTTCTTTTTTCTTTCTTTTTAACCACTAGCATTTTATAAATGCTGACCTTCCTTTCTGCTATAGTTTCTTTTAAAATTATTTTTTATTTTGTTAAATAGTATTTTATTTTTCTAATTAAATGTGAAGATAATTTTCCACATTAATTTTTTATAACATTTTGAGTTCCAAATTTTTCTCTTTCCCCACCTCCTTCCTTTTCAATCTGGTTGATTATATATGTGTGTATATGTGTGTGCAATCCTATAAACATATTTCCACATTAGTCACGTTGTAAAAGAAGAAACAGAACAAAAGGGAAAAGTCACAAAAAACAAAGAAACAAATAAAAAGTAAAAATGATATACTTCTAATCTGCATTCAGACTCCATAGCTCTTTTTCTGGATGTGGATAGCATTTTCTATCATAAGCTTTTTGAAATTGTCTTGGATTATTGTATTGTTGAGAAAATGTCATGGTTGATCAGCGTGGTACAGTGTGTGCTATTACTCTATACAATGTTCTCCTGGTTCTGCTCACTTCACACAGAATCAGTTCATGTTAGTCTTTCTAGGTTTTTTGAAAAAAAAAACATACATAACACAATAGTTATATTGTATATATTGTGTTATATATTACACAATAGTATCCCATTACATTTATATGCCAGTACTTGTTTAGCCATTCCCCAGTTGATGGGCATTCACCACAAAAAGAGCTGTTATAAACATTTTTGTACATGTAGATCCATTTTCCTTTCTTATGATCTCTTTGGGTTACAGATCAAGAATGTTTTTCAATAGAGTTTGTAATGGACTCTATGAAGGAAAAGAGCCTTTCTCTATGAAGAGACGAGCCTCTAAAACTCTTGCTTTGATAGCTTGTAAGGTTTTGGAAGTAAAATTTCCTGCTGAACTTTATTTCCTCAAATTCCCAGATAAATCAATTTGATTTTTGTCTTTCTTGTGATATCCTGTCACATTTAGAAGAAAAGTGCTGGGGAAAGATGGAGGATGGACAAAAGGTTTATTTGAAGGTAGATTGCTGAGATCAGTTGAATTGTTAAGAATTGTGCAGCAACCTGGCAAAATCCATCCTGTCTGCTCTGCCACAGAAACAAGGCAGTATAGTTTACTTCTCAGCTGCCTTTGTGTCATTTCTTTTAACTAAGGTATTTACTTTATTTTTCTTCCTATTGCAGCAAGGTACTTCCACATCTGGGTTGGCAGGAAAAGCCTCCCAGTCTAGTTAAAGGAAATGAAGTCTGTTGACTAGAATAAAACAAGCAAATTTCCTGTTTTGAGCTACTGAGACTGAATATGTATCAGCGGGTTTTGGAGAATGGTTGGGAACTATGGAAAAGGCACTACATTGAAACTGTTGGGAGACCTGGATCTCCTATTGATTTCCTGAGTGGTCCTGAAGGAGTCACATTACCCAGAAGGAGTCTTAGTTGCAAAACAAGAAGAGTGGACTAAATCATGTCTTTTTTTTTTTTTTTTAAAGCAGTCTCTCTGTTTCTCTCTTTACTTAAAGGATTATAGACTTGTAGGGTTTTGGAGGACCTTTAGTAATCAGCTTCCTTCCCAGGTTACATATAAGGTAGTGAAGGAGTCATCAACTATCAACTTGAGAATCATTTTTTCCCCCCTTGTAGTACCTATACTTTCTACTAGACTATTGACAGAGAGTCTGGAATTTTGTGAAGGAAGGATTTCTTAAAAGTTACAGTTCTGTTCATAGCCTGTAGCATCAGGGAAAGGGAAATGGGTTTCTGTTTTTTCTGTTTTTTCTGTTTTTATTTTTTTTATATTCTCCACCATCTCTGAGGTCCCATGGATACACTGTTCTTATAATGAAAGGTAGTGGCTGGTGGAGAAAAAGGGATAGATTTGTTCTTGCTCAGACATATTTGTTCTGAGAGGATCATGGAAATTTCTCCTGAATCAACTCAAGGCTTGGTTGTATTGCATACCCCTTTGCCCCATTACTTCTAGACTAAACTGCTGGAGGCAAACTTTGTTGCTTTGTTCATTGAGATGTAGACTCAACTCAGCAGCCTGATACAGGTGTTGCTGGTTCTGTAGGGTAATAGAAGTTAACTAAGTAGCATTGTGGATAGATAGACAGCAGTGTACCTTGTGACAGGAAGATCAGAGTTCAAATTCAGCCTTAGATACTTACTAGCTGTGTAGCCCCAGACTAGTCACTTAATCTCTGTTTGCCTCAGTTTTCTCAACTGTAAAATGGGGATAAGAATACCAGCTACCTCCCAGGGTGGTTGTGAGAATCAAATGAAATATTTGTATAGCACATAGCATAACATCTGGCACATAGTAAGTTCTATCTAAATGCATATTCCCTTCCATCAAATGAGATAATATTTGTCAAGCATATAGCATGGTACCTGGCACAAAACAGGTTCTATCTAAATGCTTATTCCCTTTGGTAACAGAAATGACATGAAAGCTTCAATATGATTCAACAGCTGTAGCCCAGCTCTGACAGACTGGCAATGGAATGAGTTTGTATGCAAATTCTAGAATCCCTAGGGAAGAGCTGGTAGATTAGAGGACCCATAAAGTTATATATTTTGCTGGACCTTGTAGGCATATTGCATAGGAAATGGGGTCCTCGAACTGTGGGGAGCCCTTTCTCTTCATCCCTGTTTTCCCTCCCTCATGCCTGCAAGTCTCAGTTTAAATCCCACTTTCTCTAAGAAGCCTTAGTCTAAATGTCTTACTCCTGAGACTGCCCCCAATTCATTCTGTATGTATCTTGGTTGCTTGTTTGTATGTTGTCTCTGCAGTAGATTGTGAGCTTGCTGAGAACAGGAATTGCTTTTCACTGTCATTTTTTGGTATCCTTAGTGTTTAGCACACTATATGGCAGTGGCATATTCCTTTTTGTGACCCCATTTGTGTTTTTCTTGATAGAGACACTGAAGTCATTTGCCATTTCCTTTTCTAACTCATTTTACAGATGAGAAAATTGAGATACTCAGACCTGTGGAAGAGGAAGGAATTTATGACCAAAGAAAAACTAGAGATCATTATTGATCACAAAATAGAAAATTTTGATTATATCAAATTGAAAAGTTTTTGCACAATCAAAACTAATGCAGACAAGATTAGAAGGGAAACAATAAACTGGGAAAACATTTTTACAATTAAAGGTTCTGATAATGCACTCATTTCCAAAATATATAGAGAATTGACTCTAATTTATGAGAAATCAAGACATTTTCCATTTGATAAATGGTCAAAGGATATGAACAGACAATTCTCAGATGAAGAAATTGAAACTATTTCTAGCCATATGAAAAGACATTTTAAGTCATTATTAATCAGAGAAATGCAAATTAAGACAACTCTGAGATACCAACCACTACACACCTGTCAGATTGGCTAGAATGACAGGGAAAGATAATGCAGAATGTTGGAGGGGATGTGGGAAAACAGGGACACTAATACACTGTTGGTGGAATTGCGAATACATCCAGCCATTCTGGAGAGCAATTTGGAACTGTGCTCAAAAAATTATCAAATTGTGCATACCCTTTGATCCCGCAATGCTACTACTGGTCTTATATCCCAAAGAAATACTAAGGAAGGGAAAGGGACCTGTATGTGCCAAAATGTTTGTGGCAGCCCTGTTTGTAGTGGCTAGAAACTGGAAATTGAATGGATGCCCATCAACTGGAGAATGGTTGGGTAAATTGTGGTATATGAATGTTATGGAATATTATTGTTCTGTAAGAAATGACCAGCAGGATGAATACAGAGAGGCTTGGAAAGACTTACATGAACTGATGCTAAGTGAAATGAGCAGAACCAGGAGATCATTATATACTTCGACAACGATACTGTATGAGGATGTATTCTGAAGGAAGTGGATTTCTTTGACAAAGAGATCTAACTCAGTTTCAATTGATCAATGATGGATAGAAGCAGCTACACCCAAAGAAAGAACACTGGAAAATGAATATAAACTGCTTGCATTTTTGTTTTTCTTCCCGGATTATTTTTACTTTCTGAATCCAATTCTTCCTGTGCAACAAGAGAACTGCACACATATATTGTATATAGGATATATTGTGACATATTTAACATGTGTAGGACTGCCTGCCATCTGGGGGAAGGGGTGAAGGGAGAGAGGGGAAAAGTCGGAACAGAACTGAGTGCAAGGGATAATGTTGTAAAAAATTACCCAGGCATGGACTCTGTCAATAAAAAGTTATAATTATGAAAAAAAAGAGAAAATTGAGATAAATAGGGTTAAGTGACTTGGCCAGAGTCACAAAACTTATGTTTGAGGTCAGTTTTTAACTCAAGAAGATGAGTCTTCCTAACTCCAGGCCCAGCACTCTGTCTACTGGACCATTAAGCTGTCCCATCCTGAGATTGGAGATGGTGCTTTAAAAAAATGCTACTTTTTTGATTGCTACTACTGGACAAGAGCTCTCTGGAAATGGGGAGATGCCGCTGATGCTAATCAATGGAGCAGTCAATCAATGATAGGCCAGCCAGATAGTTCTGAGTGATGGCTCTTCATTGTTGTTTATCTTGTTGTTTAGCCAGGCAAGCGACCTGTGAGAGTGGACAAAGGAATATCTGAAGACAGGAGAATTTTCTTCTTTCCTCTCCTCTCTGTTGATTCAACATAAAAGGAAGGCAATAGATTACAACCTGGAGATGGATCACAAACGTGTCCCACAGCTGTTCTAGAAATACTTTCGAATTGCCAAACCAATAGTGGATTCTTGTGTACTGAAGGTGCTACAAAGGAAAGAGTATTGGATTTAAAATAGCAAAATCTAGGTTTGGATCCCGTTTCTTGTGTCACTTCATCTCTCTAGGGCTCAGTTTGCAGCCCTGCAAAAGGAAGGGGTTGGACTAGAGAGTTCACTTTCAGATCAGAGGAGAAAACCTCAACTTTTAAACAAAGATAGTAGAGGAAGCTTTTCTGTACTCTTCCTTCTGGCCTAGGGAGAAGATGAATGAATGTGGCTTTTGTAAAGCATTCTGGGTTTCTTGCTAGTTGGTGTCCTTATTTACATATGCTAATCGACCGAGTTAAACGCCTTCATTGTTATATTCCCCGATGTTTGGGGGGGAGGAACTTTTTGAGAATTGCAATAGTAAGCTCAGGAACCATCCTCTCCCCACATTCAATTCATTTTTAGACTAGGGCTTGATATGAAAGCTGTGTGAGAAGTAGAATCACCACTGCTGCAACCAAAAATGTGGGCGAGGATGTTCGTCCAAAGAGCAAACTTCTTTATGAATGATGACACAATGCATGAAAAATGCACCATCTCACTGACAAACGTCTTGGCACTGTGCCCCAGGAAAGCTAGCAAGCAAGCAAGCAAGTTGAATTTGGATGTATTAGCGCGCGCGCACACACACACACACACACACACACACACACACACTCTTTCTGTCTTTATCTTTGTCTTTCTCTTTGTGTCTCTGTGTCTCTCTTTCTCTTTGTCTATCTGTCTCTGCCTCTCTGTCTTTGTTTCTATTGCCTTTCTTTTCCATCCCTCTCTCTCTCTCTCACTCCTTCTGTCTGTCTCTTCTGGTTGTCTCTTTCTGTCTCTGTGTCTCTCACCTCTCTTATCCTTCTCTTCCCCGCTTCCCTCTCTCCCCACTCCCCCCCATCATCTCTTTATACAGGCTCCTGTCTTCACGGAGCTTAAATTCTATCTACAATAAGATTTCTATGAACACCAAAGAATGGAAAGAGTATGAGATGAAAATGGTGGGTGAAGGTGAATTTCTTAACAACAGAACCCAAAGTTCCAAGAGGTGCAAGAGACTAGGAAGGTAGTAGAATATAGCAGGACTATATATGAGTAACTATGAGATTAATAAGGGTGAGATGAAGGGATATGCTGGGACTCTGTGGCTGTTGTGCTTCTCTTTAGTTCTTTGAATCAGAGATCCTTCTTTTGTTTCTTGGAAGAACTCAGAAGAAAATACAAGAAATGCAGAGAAATATGATGTCACAAAATAATCTGTTTTTCTTCACCATATTGGAAAAGACTGTGGGATTGAAGCTGAGTAGTTTCAGTCTAGGGATCCAAATACTAGATATTTACTGATTTAGAATTTCTTCCACATCCATCCTCTACTTATAGTGCAATATTTGAAGACCACGTTCCCCTTACCATCATTGTATTTGGTCATGCAGCTGGTTATTGGTAGGGAAGGGACCCCAGTTGACTTATTCTTTCATTCTTTGACTTAAAGACTCCTACATTCTCCTTCTGATGTCCATACTATTGAAATTTAATGGCTATGTAGGTAAAAATTGTCTTTTCCTATTTCCTCTCTTTGGATTCTTATCCACTGGCTTGTTGGAGTCAACTCAAACCAGCTATAATCGTCAATTTTTCTGTGTGAGCCTTTACATCTTGGAAAATTGGCAAATAATATAAATCAAGACTTGTTTTATGATTTCCTTGACTGTCTAGACTGAAGAAAGTTATGGAGAAAATGTTAATGATGCAGGTTAAATGCAAAAATGTTTTTTGTAATTTTTTACAGAGTCAGTTATTAAACATTTCCCAGCATACCTCTTCATCTCACTCTTATCCATCTCATATTTAATCCTAAATAGCCCTGCTATACTACTACTACTCTTCTGATCTTTTGTACCTCTTGGAACTTTAGCTCTATTGTTAAGAAACTCACCTTAAGGGCAGCTAGGGGATAGAGTATCAGCCCTGAAGTCAGGAGGACCTGAGTTCAAATGTGACATTAGACACTTAACACTTCCTAGCTGTGTGACCCTGGGCAAGTCACTTAACCCCAATTGCCTCAGCAAAAGAAAAAAGAAAAAAAGAAACTCACCTTCACCCCCATTTTCTTTTTTCTTCTTTTTCTTATTATATAGCTTTTTATTTACAAGTTATATGCATGGGTAATTTTACAGCATTGACAATTGCCAAACCTTTAGTTCCAATTTTTCTCGTCTTTCCTCCCATCCCTTCCCCCAGATGGCAGGTTGACCAATACATGTTAAATATGTGAAAGTATAAATTAAGTACAATATAAGTATACATGTCCAAATAGTTATTTTGCTGTCCAAAAAAATTGCACTTTGAAATAGTGTACTATTAGCCTGTGAAAGAAATAAAAAATGCAGCTGGACAAAAATATAGGGATTGGGAATTATATGTAATGGGTTCATAGTCATTTCCCAGAGTTCTTTTGCTGGGTGTAGCTGGTTCAATTCATTACTGCTCTATTGGAACTGATTTTCACCCACCATTTTCATCTCACATTCTTTCCATCTATTAGTATTCATGAAAATCTTATAGATAGAATTTAAGCTCCTTGAAGACAGGACTCCTTCATTTTTGTTTTTGAATTTCCCAGTATCTAGCACAGTGCTTGGAATAGCATATACTTAAGAAGTCTAATTGACTTGATGATGAATTGAGGACACTGAGGACCCAGGAACCATTTTTAATATTGAGTGTTCTCTCAAGCTTCCAGGCCCAGACTTTTCATTTGCCTTTGAGTTCAGAATTCACTGAATTTGTGAGGCAGAGCCTAGGACTGAGGCTGGTGGAATACAGAAGAAAAGTACCAATCTTTCTGTAAGACTCTTTGTTATCCAGCTGAATCAAGAGTTTCTTTTGGAGTCACTGATGTTAGTTATCAAAGGTGGAAACTTTTCAGCCAGGAAAACAGCCATAAAGGGTGATCTTGAGGGAGGAGATGGAGAATGGTCAGATAATTGGACAGGGTCTGAGAGGGAAAATAATGGGAAGGAGAATAGACAACTCTAGATCAAAGACCAGGAAATTTCATCTAGGAACATAAGGACCTAACTGGAAACTGAGTCAATTCCAGTAGAAATTAGAGACAGAAAAAGTATGAATGCTATCATTGAGTCTTAGCTTTTTTTACAATTGCAGAGACCTTGGGTATCATTTAGTTCAATTCCTTTCATCTTTATCTTTATGATTTTAAGAATGGAAGCTTCATGTAAATACATGTGATTTTATTCTTTGTGCTTTCATCCCCAGAGATAATATATAACGTTGGTTCTCAAACTTTTGTTTTCAGTATCCTTCTGTGCTATTAAAAGTTATTTAGCATCTGTCCAAAGATTTTTTGTTTCTGTGAGTTATATTTATAGATATTTACCATATTAGAAATAAAATCTAATTTTGATTTTGTAGACCCTCTGAAGGCATTTCAGAGACCCCCAAAATTCTCTGGATTACACTTTGAGAACCACTGGGCCACATAATAGGTGATTATTTATTAACAGATTGATTTATAAGTGTGACCTATTTTTCTTGAAGCTCAGAATGGGGTACAGATGAAATGACCTACCAAAACCCACAGTACTTAAATAGCATATTTACTTAGACCTTTATTGAAATTTAAACTCTGATTTGGAGTGAGAGTAGTTGGTCAAAACCCAGTTCTACTTTGTCTACAGTCAAAGTCTTAACCTAGACACTTCACTTCTCTGGGATTCAGTGTCCTGTGCAAATAAAGGGGTTGTATTAGGTGATTTCTAACATTGCATCTAGTTCTAAACCTTTGATGCTATGATCTGTTTAGTTTACTCATTTTAGTGATGAGAAAACAGGCTCAGAGAGGTTGAACCAGTTTTCCCAAATTCACACAGCTGGTTAATTTTAAAATGCTGATTTTCCTTTTCTGTAACATGTATTTAGGACTGGAATCCAGGTTTCACTCATCTGTCAATTAATCACATACAATTTTTCTTCCAACCCATAGAAAATGCAAAAAAACGGCATAAGGATTTGCAGTAGCCCATACAAAGTTCATATGATTCCTCTTCCTTCTCCAGTGAATCCCTCTTTCCCCTCAAGACCTGTGTAGTCCTCCAGATTCATAATGCTACCCTATGTCTTGCCAAAGCAGACTCAAATATCAGTCTCTGACCTACCCTCAGAAAAGAATAAAAGGGCTGACCCTCCAGCTCACCCTCTCTCCCCTTTTTATAAATTTAGCATAAAATGAGAACTCCTACTCCAAATAATTTCATAATAGTACAAGATAATCAACTCATCTCTAGTTGATGAAATACAATCAAAGTCCTAAGCAAAAGATTATCTCCTTATAAGGAACTTTCTTATTAGTCATGTCTCTAACTGCCCCTGTTTCCCCCCAAATTAAAATATTATAAATGGGCAAAGTAATGATTTTATACTAGCATTTAATAACTTTGTGATAGACTTTGATTAAAAAGTATTTATGTAAAACATACGGATTGTGGAGTAACCTTTTGCAGAGAATGCCATGATTCCTTGATGAATATTTCATCATCTTGACTCCTTTTTTTGAGTTAATTAAGGACATTTCTGTACACTTTTTATTGATTCTTATTATTATTATCTTCATTTTATAGTTGAAATTCCAGTAACTTGTCTGAGATCACATTATAGTAAAGTAATAATTCTGTGACAAGCAAGTAGGTTTTCTTTTTTCACCCCAGATCATTTTTTTAATTTATGTAATATTTTTCCACAGTTGCATTCCCCTGCCTTGACTCTTGATGCTAACTTCCAAGTTTTCTGACCTTTGAATGCCTCCCACATCACTTCTCTCAAGCCTGCTTGATTTCCAGAATAATTCTTTAGCATTTCTTATTTCCTAGGAGAACTCTCATTCTTCCCCTCTAATTATCCTTTCTCTTACTCAAGCTTTAGGCTATTTTGTCATATCTTCATCAGAACCTTGACATTTGGTATTCTGGGACCTTGGATTTGAGAATGAGTCTTGTAGTTTCTGTTTTTTTATAACAAGAAAAATAAATGTTCCCATTCTCTATTGCTAAACAATAAATATCATCTCTAACAACAAATAATAAATTCTTTCTTTAAAAATCAACAACTACCAAGGAAAACAAATATCTTTCCAGTTTCAGACTGGGAAGGACAACACGAAACTGGTTGCCAGGGGATTTCAACACAAGAAAAGCAAAAAAAAAAAAAAATAATAATATAAGAGGGCATTGAGCTGTGTCCAATGGAGAGTTCAAGGCATTGGATCTGGATGAGCCACCTCTCAAGGAGTTGATTGAACTTCTATATTTGATTGCTAAATTGCTGTCAGTGACCTTTAAGGAATTCTGGTGTATAGGAAAAGTCTGAAGGGCTTATTATTGTCATATTTTCAAAAGGACAAGGAAGTGCATGCTTCAAACTATAGACTAACATGATTGAGATCGATTTCTGAAAAATTCTAAATTAAATTTAGTAATAGAAAGTTTGCAAGTAGTCACAAAGGGAAGATATAATCAATTATTAAGAATCAGCTTAGGTTCATTAAAAATAAAATGATTTCAAAAATCTGATCCTACTAGATTACAGGTACCAAGTACCTGTAAAATACAGAATAGCCTCTGAAACTTATTAGATTTATGACTAAGGACAAGTTATAACATTTTAGACAGTCTCAGTTTCTTTACCTGAAAACAAAGGTAGTACTTACAGTGCCTTTTTCATGGGATTGTTGTGAGGAGAACACTTTGTAACCTAAGAAATGTATAAACCTATGCTATTATTCTTATGAGTAGTATTACTAACAATAATAGTAATAAATATGCCATATTAATAATATTTCATTTTTGACAGGTTGAGATTAATAGATGAGGATAATGCCATGGACATGTCTTGATTTCAATAAGGCATTAAGATAGTCTTATGATATGCCTCTGGACAAGATAGAGAGATAAGAAATAATTGGAGAAATACATGTGGAATTTGTTCAGAATTGGTATTGTCTTAGAAAAGATACTCATTATTTATTGGTATGCTATTGATTGTGTTCAGTTTGGGCTGCTTCATTTTAAGAAGCACATTAATATGTTTAACCAAAAAAATTCAGAGGACATTAAAGCTATCTTCAGTCTTGTGCAGATTTATCATGAAGAAGATAGATTAGAGCTTTCAATTTAGTCCTGTAGGACAAAATATAAACAATGTGTGAAAGTTGCAGAGATGCTTGACATTAGGAAAAATTTCCTAATAATGAGAGAAACCTTAAAATGGAATGGATTGCTTAAGGAGTAGTGGATTCCCCTTCATTGGAGGTCTTCTAGCAAAGGTTAGATGGCCATTTGTTGATTGAGATAGAAAAGAAGGATTAGACCATGTGGATCTGAAGGTTCATTCTATAAATTAACCTTTTCTCTACTATAAAGTTATAGATTTTTCTCTTTCCTTTGGTGTTTTCTGTCAACTGATCTATCTGAAGAGTTTTTACAGGATTCTACAGGATAGATTTGCTTTTCTCTATCCCCTTTTCTTTTCCTTCTTAGGTTAGATTATCTTGGAAGAGGAAAAGTACAAAGGAGATTGTCTCTAGTAAGTGACCCATTGCTTTCTACTTAATCCATGGTTGTTCCTGAACTGGTAGGAAGGCTTCAGGATGTTCCACACTGCTTGGGAGATCTCATTCTTCCTCATTGACTGGCTTTAATAATTTGTAGATTTGACAGATAGTAATTGTGTGATGGAAAGTTTTTGTTTTTGTTTTTGAATTCTGATCAAAGGTTGTAGCCACAGTTCATCTAAGAATATACAACTTTTTGATTTCACCAATCTCTGTCAATTTGCAGGACTGGATCTTTACTCAAGATTTTTCTCAAATAAGTTGTCTATATTTGACATATTTATGACTATTAATTATTATCAATTATTACAACATTATTATTATATAATATTATAATTATAGTTAATTATTAAATTTATTATTACTGATTGAAAGATATTAGGATATTTAACCAAGAAGACTCAGGAAACATAAAAGTTGATCTTTTTTATATATAGTTGTCACTTACCATTAACTTTTTCCTCTTCTGCCTTACTGTTAAGCTAAACAAACACATTAACCATTTTGGACAATGTATACTTTGTTCTGTCTTTGTGCCTATCATCTCTTCATCAAGAGGAGGGTGTCTTGTTTCCCTGTCAGTTATTTCAAATAATAATTGGTCACTGGCATGAGTCAATATTCTGAAATCTTTTATTGTTGTTTCCTTTAAATTATTATTGTATACATGTTTTTCTAATCCAGGGAGGATAATTTAAAATGATCAGAATAAATCACTCTCAGTAGTCAAATTTTACTTTCCATCACTTCAAATGGTCTTTTTCTAGCCCAAGCTCACCGCCAAGAATATTGGCAGATGTAGCTCAACTTTTCTTGATTAGAGAAGTTGTCTTTGTAAAATCTTTGAACTCTCTTCTTTCATTTGTCCCATAAATCTGAAATGACAGAAATTTTTTTGGGGAAGAATGGTGTAATCATGGTTCTTTCACTAGAGCCATAAGGTACATCACAGATCATGAGAGTTTAAAAGACACTAAAGAACTTCTACCATAATATTATCATATTATTAATGAATAAATTGAGGTCTCAACAGATTGGGTAACAGACCCAAAGTCACACAGATAATAAATGCCAAAGCTGGGGTTCTTATCCAGATTGTGACATCAAATTCAATGTTATTTTCATTGAACCTTGCTATCTCATTTATTCAGGATTAATTTCTATAAAGTTAAGTTACTCTGACAGAAATATGTAAATAACTTTCAGTCTTTCTTTTTGCATTAACTGTTTTGAAGAGCAAAGGTAAAGTCATTTTAGATGCTGCAATTAAATCAACATAGCAGTGTTTGCATTATTCTCATTTCTTTTATGAAAATATTTCTGATATATCATGTGTTTCAATCTCTTTTTATGTACTCAGAAGACAATGAGTGTGTATATATATATTGCTTGAATTCTGATGATCTATAAATTTACAGAAACTACTTCAATTGGTTCTTGAAATGTACTTCCATTATATTGTAAGTTCCTTGAAGACAGGGACATTTTGCCTTTTTTGTATCCCTATTATTTAGTATAGTTTCTGGCACATAGTAGGTATTTAATAAATCTTGATTAATTCATTTCCACATAATTTTGCTTGAATTTTATTTTGAATTTCAGCAAAGATGCCTAGTTGAATGGTGTTACCTACTAAAAAATTTTAAACATTTAAGTATATGTGTCTGAAATTATTGATGCAAGTTTGAAAGCATTCACAAGAAACAAGTGTCACTTTTTTTTTTAAAGCTCAATACAATGCAATTAATCCTCATCACTATTCAGGATGCAGATCAGGACTCTGAAACTTGTTTAAGACTTGATAATCCTCAACAAAGCTAGGCAGTGTTCATTAGCTGGTCCAAGGCACAGACAAGGAAAAGGAAAGGAAGGAGGATAAAACAAATTAAGAAAATAGGGAGAATCAGGGAGAGCAGAAAAACATTGTCATAGAATGTTAGAGCTAGAAGAGATCCCAGATGCTACTCAACCCAATTCCCTCCATTTCAGGTGAGAAAACTCAGACTGGAGCCACTTGGTTAAGTTTACAGAATAAGTAATTTACACACAAAAAAGAAGAAAAGATGCACCTGGAGGATGTCACCTGTTATCTCACTAGACATTTAGTGAATTAGCCTAGACATTTTTTCCTTGAAATTCAGGAAGGCAGTAAACAAAAATTATAGGGAAATTGAGCTGTATTTATAGGAATGTAGGCTCTGGGTGAGGTTTTATATATATGAGCAGTTTTTATATTACTTGTTTTCAGAACAAGGATAGTTTTAGACAAGCTGCTGAGAATTATCATATGTATTGGCTATGTGGAAAGCCAACCTTTATATCATTTGGATCTGAGTTACAGTCCAGAGTCAGAGGTTAACAATCTCTGGGATTATGGGCAATCTCTGAAATTAATTCACTCTTTAAATTATAGATGAGTTGCCTATCCATATTATACTCAAGAAGGAACTTTAGCCCTAGAAGTTTCCAGGATAGAAATCCAGTTTTCTGGAATAAATCACAGTTTCAAGCCATTTCTCTCTCCTTGTTTACTCCACCTCCTGCACCTAAAATGCCTTTTCAGGAATGTCAAAGATAAAAACACTTCACACATTCATTTCAGCACTCTCTGCCCACTTGCCTAAGGTTGACTTCTCAGCTCTAGAAATCTCTAATCTTGATATACCCCACATCTCCCAAACTTAGAATTTAGAGTGTTTCAGAAATGGAAGGAGAATATATAATCCAATCCTTATATTTTGTCTAGATGAAGCCTGAGGCTTTGAAGTAAAGTACCTTGTACAGGGTCATAAGTGGTAAAGCCCTGACCAGACAGAACCCAGCTCAATGGACTTTGCATCCTATAGCAAGGTTGTTTCTCAAAGTGTGGGCAGGAACCATCATTTACCTCTTTTTGTACAGCTTCTGCTTAGCACACAGCCTTGTACATACTAGATGCTTAATAAATGCTTATTAACTAGTGACTTATCCTTTTATTTCCCCTTCCCTTCTAAACTTTGATCCATAGGTTTGGAAGGCACAGTAGGATATACAGTCTCTTAGATTCTCAAGATCAATTTGAAATATCCAGGCTAGGGGTTAGAAGTTTCCAAGGCAGGACTGATTCTTGTTGCTACACTCCAGCTTCATGGGAATTTTTCTCAGTTTACTCAGTTTTGACTGGCTCTGTCCTTTAGAGCTGTTATAGTGGTGGCTTCTTCAGTTGGCACACACCTTGGCATTATAGTTCCACTTGGCATATACAAAGCATTTAATAAATGCTTGTTGGTGGATTTATTTTTTTATGGAACTTCACACTTTACAAAATGCCTTTTTCATAATAACCTTGTAAGGTTTAGTAAGTATGATAACTTCCATTTTCCAGCTCAGCAAACTGAGATTCATGAAGTAAATTATCTTGTTAAAATTATTCGGGGGAAAAGGAATTCAAATTCAGTCTTTCTGAACCTGAGATTAGTGCTTTTCCCTACTATTCTGTGTTTCTTTTGGTGATATGGCCCTTAGCATCCAAGCCAGGGAGAATTGATAAGGAGAAAAACCCAGGTAGATTTGGTTTGGATTAACCAGTCCCTTTTTTGCAAGGGGCCATTTTTTTTTTTTACACGATTACCCAGAGATCAACGAGAGGACAAATCAGGAGAGTGTTTTTGGTTGGGCCTATGTCTTTCAAAGGAAAAACAAACAACTTTAAGAGCAGCAAAGAGCCCTGAAGCCTGGCATTTTGGTTATCTTTGAAAGGATATCCTGTCTCGAATCATTTGTGACTTATTTGCCTAAGGGAAGTTTATGCAGAAAGGGTGTTGTAAAGAAATGATTACATTTTTTAAAAATTGTACATTTAGAAACAATACAGTTCTTTTTTAATAATTAGGGGAGCCCACTCCAAGTGTACCCACTACAAACCAAGATAGGCTTTTTTTTTTCCTACTTTGTATCTTTGTTTTAAGTATAAGGTAATTGAAATAGAATGTCAGCCAAAGATAATCTCTTTTTAACATTTGATCTGGATACTAAGTGTGGAAGACAAGTTCTTTTGCTGTCAAGTATATTTTATCTGTACTTTGGAAATATTATTATCATATTTTGTTGAAAATCAAAGCAGCCTTTTTCTGCAGATTGCGTATGATGATGCTGGGTTTGGCCGGTGGGGAGTGGATGATCTGATGAATGTACTCTGTTATCTGTAAATATTTCAGCTGGTTACTATCAACTTACCGTTCTATGTTCAATTCACCATTAGGCAAAACAGGCAGTATGCCAAAGGTTTTTCCCTTACTGAGTCCTGATGGAGGGCAGTGGGGATACTCAGAACACTGACAATCTGGAACACTATTTCTGAGGTTTCCAAGCCCCTGCCATGTGGCATCAGTTGGTGCCTTGGCTATCTCCTTTTCAGGAACAAGCAGACTGAGGAGAAGAAAAAAATTCCTTTAAGAATTCCTACCTTTCTTCAAAACTCAGATCAAACAGGAAGGGAAGGAGGGAGGGAGGGAGAGAGCTCTATAGAAGATGAAATAGCATCAGTCTCCAGAAATTTTAGGCTATTAATGGTACTCTTGGCTATGGCATGGAAAAAGTTATTTCACTCATCTTTGACCTTGGAAGGTGGTGGGGTAGCATAGTAGAAATAGCACTAACTTGGGTGTCAAAAGCCCTTAGTTTTAGTTCTCACTTCTTCATTAACCAGCTATGTGACTGACCACCACTCTGGGCTTCAATTTCCTTATATATAAAATGAGGAGGTTTAGATTAGGCGGAAAGTTTTAAGTCTATGGACCATGGACATTTACAAAAAAAAAAATAACTACATTTTACTATAATCAGTGTCCTTTGTAATTCCATGTATTTTATTTTATGCATTTAAAAACATTATTTTGAGAGAAGGGATCTGTTAGTTAGGTGGCACAGTAGAGTGCACAAGACTTGAAATCAGAAAGAACTGAGTTCAGATGCAGTCTCAGACATTTATTAGATGTTTGATCCTGAGTGAGTCACCTTTGGTTATCTCAGTTTCCTTATCTATAAGTGGGGATAATAGACATTTATTAGATGTTTGATCCTGAGTGAGTCACCTTTGGTTATCTCAGTTTCCTTATCTGTAAGTGGGGATAATAACAACACCTATCTTTGTTGTGAGAATAAAGTGAGATAATATCTGTAAAACATATTACAAACTTTAAAGAGCTATTAAATACTAGTTGCTATTATTATTATTAACCAGACTGCCAAAGATCTATGACACAGAAAAATTTAAGAACTCCTGGACTAGATGATCTTTCTAGCTCTAATATTCTATAATTCTAAGGTTGATCTATCTGCTTGAATATAGTCAATCCAACTTATATGTTGGAATGTGGAGTCTGAGGAGACTGTATGAAGGAAATGGACTTGTTTCCTGATCCCCTTCCCCTCAATCAGGACCAAAATCTTAGTCACTGCTTCACAGGAAATGAGGTCCCCCGAGGATATGAATAAAACAGGAATGAATTTTTATAATTGTATGCTATGGTACCGTCAGAGTTATTAATCAACCTTCTACTTATTTGTCTTTTATGTATCTATTTTTATCTGGCCTCTCCTATTAGACTGTAGCCTTCTTAAGAGCAGAGGCTGTTTTGGCTTTTTTTTCTTTTTTAATATCATTAATGCTTAAACATAGTGTCTGGCATTTGCTTAATAAATACTTGGTGATTGATTAATGTCAAACATTTTCCATTATTTTTAGAAGTTCATAGATATTTTGGAGGTGGGCAGCTAGACAATTATAAGAATTTCAAAGTTTTACATATATGTATATCTTATATTTTATATGATATATATACATATATATACATATTTATGTGTAGATATGTGTATGTATGTCTATATGTGTGTGTATATGTTATATATCTTGATGTACACATTGATGTATGTGTTTGTGTATATGTGTATTATAGGTCACAAATTAATCTTAACAAGTATTAGTTTCCTCATCTACAAAATAAGGAGATTATCTATAAGTACCTCAAACTTATAAGTATCTCAAATTTATAGTATCTACAAGTACTTCAAATTTATATGTATGTATCTATAAATATCTTAAACTTATAAGTATCTATCTATAAGTACCTTGAACTTAAAAAGTATCTATAAGTATCTCAAACTTATAAGTATCTTTCTATAAGCATCTCGGACTTATAGATAGTATCCCTACTTTGCAGATGAGGTAACTAATATTTATTATAGTTAACTTGTAACTTACCCACGGTCACATAGCTAGTCAATGTTTGAGGCAGGATTTGAACCCATATTTTACTATTCCCAGTGCCTTTTTGCTTGTAAAGCATTCTGAGATCAACATAGAATTGGGTCATTGGAGGTAGAGAAGACCTTACATGAGAAAAAGCAGGAACTCAGTGGGAGGAAGAAACTTTCACCAAAATTTACACAGGTTAAATAGTGGAAAAGCCAGGCTTAGGATTTTGGTTTCTGAAATCCTACTCCAGTGCTCTTTATAGTTGTTTTTCTTTTAAATATACATACACAAAACAGGTATCACTACTGTCATCAAAGCCATGCTTTTATTACTTGTTATGGTTACCATGGGCTTTGCAATCATTACTTCAGGAGATCCTCATGAAAGCCCAGTAAAGTAGGCAGTGAAAATATCACCTCCATTTTATGGATGAGGAAAGTGAAGGAATTTGATCAAGGCTGTATAAGAAGGAAATGGCAGAGCTGGGACCCCAACCCAGATCTTTAAATTCCAAGTCTGCCTTTCCATAACCCTTTTCTGTCTCCTGTTGTACCATGTCTCTTTTCTAAAGGTGAAAACTTAGTGGAGCAGCATTACATAAAGGGTACCCATTTGATGGACCTTAGACTAGAATTTGTCCTTTTGGAACATTTAAATGTTGGAATGGTGATGGATATGGGCTTTCACTGATGAGCCAAAATTACAAAAGGCATGCAATTTAAGGTGGAAAGGGCCTTGGGGACAATCTTTTATGTTGACAGAAAAGAGAGTAGGCCTTTAGCATCATGAATTCACAGGATGTGCAGGCTGGAAGGTACTTTAAAGATAATCTAATTCAGCCCTTTCATTTTAGATAAGAAGAAATTGACCCAAAGAGAGACAGTTTCCTCAACATGGCAGAGAAATTATAGAGACAGAGTTAGGGCTAGAATTTGAATTCATTGATTCCCAGGCTTTTGGTCTTTGAATTTAAGTATAAAACCTTATGTACATAGGCTCAGCTCCAGCTTTGCATAGGTTTAGGGTCTAAGGGTAAGTGCAGAGACCCTCAAGTTTTGGGGTCCAAAGTTACCTCATAGGAATTATGCAACAAAATTTTCTTTGTGAGGAAGAAACCCAAATAGCGCTTTATCTTGTAGCTGTCTGACACCCACCAGGATGGAAAATATGAGTGAGTGAGTGTGATAAAAGTCTGGGGTGGGGCAGCAATTGACTTAAAAAAAAAATCCAAGAAAACAAAGCAGAACAGTCCTGCTCAAGAGACATTCCAAGCATAGTTTTTGTTCTGTATTTGGAAGAAAACTGATTTTTCAATTTTCAGGAGCAGACCATGGCTGCAGGTGATTAGTCAATTCCTACTTTGAGTCACTTTGTTCTGTTAAAATGATTCGCATGGAGTTGATAGCCCCAGGAGAATATAGCAAAAAATATCTACATGGGCTCTTTTTTGATGGTTCTGATCTATTAGGGAATGTGAATATGTTCTTTATAGGGAATATATTTTTCATTCAAGCTAAGTTAGCTACTGTGAGAGGTGATGGAGCATTCCTTGTTAAGTTATTAGAATATAATTTAAGAATGTTAAGCAAGTATTTATTAACACTTGTTATATGCCAGGAGCTAGGAATACAAAGAGAAAAATGAAACAGTACCTGTCTTAGATAAGTCTACATTCTTTACTAGAAAGCAATAATAATGTGCGTGCTCTTTCTCTGTCTTTCTCTGTCTCCCTCTGACTGTCTTGTCTGTCTGTTTCTGTTTCTGTCTCTGTCTCTGTCTCTCTCATACACACACACACACACACACACACACACACACACACACATTTTGGTCTAAACCTGAGATTTCTTTATATAGGGAATTTCCAGAGAGAAATCTGGTATCTATTCTACAATTTATAGTCTTAGAAAGTTGACTGGGCCCTGCAAAGTGGAGTCCATATATCTGAAGCAGGCTTTGAACTGAATGGTCTTCCTAACTCTGAGGCTTTCTATCTGTTTTGACAGACTTGTTCTCATCTTTCTGTTTAAAAAAGCTCTTCCTTAGCCTCATTTTGAAAGCCAGTCAGAAGTAGTGAAGGATGCCTGGGGTTTCTGATACTCTGGGGCATCAGAATTTAAAGGTGGCTGCTAGGTTTCTCTATCAGGAATTTAGCTGAGTTTAACACCTTATTAGCTAGAATAATAGGAAGTTACCACATAGCATCTGTTTTCCATGGTGAGCTTCTCTTAGTTTAACTTCATCTTCTTTCTTCTCATCCAGCATCAGCCTTCCCAGCAAACATACTTTTTGTCTTGGAGTCTCAACCCATGGGAGGACCTCTATCTCGAGGTGGATGTCTCCCCACTACAGATAGTGTTCCAGGGTTTGTCCTGCTACTTCTTCTTCTGGATTTATCTTATGCAATTGACTTGAGGACATTTTCCCACTACTTATTTCAGACACATTTTGTAAACTTTGTCTCCTATTCCAAAACTGCCAGCAGTGGCTTTGCATGAATTAATTTGCCTCTGATTAAACTTTGAGTGAGTGGAAGAGTCCAGACTCAAACCTAACTCAAACCCGGATCTTCTGATCTCAAATCTAATATCCTTTGGGTACATTATGTTGCTTGATATGACTGTAATAATTAACCTCTATTAACTAATAATACTTGAATGTGATTAAAAGTGACTTATTTTGTGAATCTCTGCATGAATTGATTCATAAGATCTAATAAAATATAAAGTAGCTAAAAGAACTCAGCTCTATGCCATCTTTGCCCTTAAATAGCTGTCTGAGCTAGATCATTATCTCCTCAGATCTTCATCTGTATAATGGGATATCTAGAATATTTTCTCTGGTGAACAAGCAAGGTTTTTCTGAGAATCAAATGAAATCATGTATAGGAGGTACTTAGCCAAGTATAAAATGTTATATAAATATGAACAATTATGATTATGGATATCAGCGTGACCTTGGAAAACTTAGATGGTGGGGACGTACTGGTTAAATACAGCAAGATCGAGTTGTTTGGGCTCATAAATTTTCCTCCATGCAGGAAAACCACTTGCATGAAAAGGATGAGGGCAAGCTGATCTAGAGAACAGATTCTTAACCCTTTCTGTGTCAGGATCCATCATTTAGTAGTTTGGTGAAGCCTATGAATTCCTTTCAAAATTATGTTCTCCAATGCATAAAAAATAATAAGTATAATTACAAATAAAGCCAACCATATTAAAGTACAGCTATCAAAATATTGGGAAAAAATTCACAAACCCCAATTTAAAGAACTCAATCTAGAACAGCTTTGTGGTGTAGTGGGTAGAGTACCAGATCTAAAGACAGGAAAACCTGAAATCAAATCCAGCTTCAGGCTGTATGATCCTGGGCAAATCATATGCCTCACTTTCTTAAAATGAGGATGATAATAGAACCTACTTTCCAGGGTTATTGTAACAAATAAGATAATATTTGTAAAGTACTTAGCAGTATTGTGTGCTATATAAATGCTTCTTCTCTTTTCTTATCTTCCTTTTCCTCTCTGCTTTCTACTCCCCAATTTTGGTTTCTTTTCTCTATGTAGTGAATAAATGGGATTATTTGTGTATCGATTTAATGCCATCTCTTGTTAGTTACCATTTTATAGGCTTTTAAAACTTGGACAGGATTTGAAAAGGTGACCTCTAGGTGAAAACCTTCAGTTCCTACAACCACTTCCTGGAGACGGATAACCTTTGCTTTCTCTACTTTTATTTTATTTTTTTGTCTTCATTGTGAAGATATTTGAGATATTGGAAGAAAAACTAGAGTGAACTCTATACTTTCTACGATTAATGGTGTCTTTTGGAACTGGAGCTAAGTCCAAATTCAAGACAGTAGGAATCTTTATAATCTTTTTCATAACTATACCTGCCCTGATAACTACAAAAAGATGCCTAGAAATAAGATCTGGTTTCTTCAAATTCTTTTTATCTGTTTCATGACTCACCATAGTTCAAGAATTCATCACAACCTGCTCCAGCTGCATTTGCCTAGGCCAGTCCTTTGATGCAAACATCTGGTACCAAGCCATATTCAATATCTTTCTCACTCAGTAAAATTTGACAGAATTTGTACTCCACTGACATTGCCTTTGAGAACCCAAAGTTATTTCTATGCGACCATGATGCATCAGAGTAGGGTTTTTATGATGGTCCCTCAGAAATCTTTGAGAAATCATTAGCCAGAGTGAAAAGGGGTAACTGATAAGAGATAAGAATTGAAGATATGGTAAGGGAAAGCTCCTGCTTAAATAGGTGACTGAAGTAACAGTGGTATCAGAGTACCTGAGTGTCTGAGAGATATATATATATATATATATTCATTTAGCTCAGCGTCCTATTGTTTTTGACATATATTGATCCAATAGGTTGTCAAGCTGCATGTTGGCTGTTAGTTCAGGTGAGAGGTGATAAGAACTTAAATTGCTAGCTAGTAGAAAGAAGAAGATAGATGCAATAGGTGGCAAAGAGACAACATTGACATTAGATATTTGTGGTAGTTGGTAGTGAGGGAGTGAGAAAAGTAAAAAAAAAATTCCTAAGATTTTGGAAATTAGGAGAAAGGATACATTTTGGGAGGAAGGAAGTTCAGCTTCATTACTTCAAATCTGAGGTGCTGATGGGATGTGAAGTGAGATTTTTGACATCAAGTTGGGAATTCATGACTGGGGCTTCAGGACAGATTGGGACAATAGATTTAGGTTTGAGAGTCATTAGCAAAGAGGTGATAGCAAAAGCCACAAGAGTAAAAGAGATTGTCTAAGAGAGAAAGTGGGGGGAAAAAGGAGAACAGAAGCTAGACTTGGGGAGGTACTTATACCTGGAGGTTGGAGACAGATTGTGAAATCTTGAAGGACATATCATACAGGAAGAATAAGAATCATTGTTGAAATTAAAGAGGGGAGACCATCCAGAAAGGAAGGAAAGTGGTTAGTGGTGTCAGATGTTACATGTAACATTTTGAGTACTGTCTTAATCTCTACTGAGAGGAAGATAACAGGTTTCAGCATCAGTCTAGAACCATTAATAATTGTTACATTTGACTTTAGTTGTATTGTCTTTTAAAATCATATTCTCTGCCTATTACTGTCTGATGATTTGAGCCAAGGAAATTAATTTCTCTGGATTTGAGCTTCTTTTGTTCCCCATGTGTAACCTTTTATTTCCTCTTTGTCCCTATGCCCGAATGCTCTTCTTCCTTACCTCTGTGTTACAGACTTGCTAGACTCCTTCAAGACTCAGCTCAAACATCACCTTCTACATGACGCTTTCCCTGATCCCCTAGCTCCCTGATCCTCACATTCAATTCTACTTTGCTAAATATATCTATATAAATGCCACTGTGTGGGGTATGTATGCCAATATAAGTATGTATAAAGCATAATACATATATGGATATGTGTATTATTTTTGTAGGTATACATAAATATCAGAGCAAAGGTTCCCATGAATTGATGCAGATGAAAAAAGGGGAAAAACACACAACTTTGTTGTTCAGTCATTCAGTTATGTCTGACTCTTGCCATGGGGTTTTCTTGGCAAAGCTACTGGAATGGTTTGCCATTTCTTTCTATAGTAATACACACAATTACAATAATGTAAAACAAGACAACCATAAAAGATATAACTAAAATCAAATGCAACAACAGATACTAGTTTTAGATTGATGCTGCAATCCATTCTCAGTAGAGAAGTGGTTACACTATACATTTGAAATGCTACATATAACATTTGACACCATTGATAGCTCTGGAATCGAGACTTGTCTTATATTTCATTTCCCACCTGGCTGTGTTCCTCTGGGCGTCATCATACCCCTATATCAGATACCTTGCCTTTTCTTCCTAACCCTCCTTTTCACCTTACAGGGAATATATTCTATTTTGCTTTGTGTTCATAGCACTTAGCACAGTTCTTTGCATATAGTAGACACTTTGTAAATATTTATTGACTAACTGATGTCTTTATGTGCATGTGCATTTCCCACACACTTGTTGTTTCCCTTGATAGATTGTAAAATCTTTGAGATCAGGGACTGTATCACTTCTTTCTTTGTATCTTCAATGCCTAGTAAATACTTGATAAATACTAAATGATGTTTAAGGTCCTTTACACTTTACACTTCTAAAACTGTGATCTTATGCTTCCTGTGTTTTTCCAAATTACTTATTTCTGTCATTTCTTATGGTACAGCAGCATTTTATTGCATTCATGGCACAGCAGTATTATATTACATTCATACATCACAATATGTTCAGTTATTATCTAGAAGCAAAAATGTTATTTGGAGATTAGAATAGGTAGAATTAGAGAATAAGTAGAAATTCGTTTGGCAGCATGAAGGGAGAAGTGGTTAGGAACAGGCATTGTGGAAAAATGTTATGGTCACTCAGAGATGTTTGGAAGAATACCCTGCAGTGATGAGAGCCCATTGGAAGTTAGACAGCAGTGTGACTTCATACCGGATTGAGCCTCTATTATTGGATTCTTAAATAAGAGCAAAGAAGAGAGATTCCAAAGATCAGCTATATTTGCAGTTTTGCAGGAGTGGAACAATGGAAGAAAAGTATGTTCTAGGTCCTGTTCATGTCCCTATCTTCACTCCTTCTTCTTCTTATTGACTATTATCTCATGTTATCTCATGTTAACTCTTCCTGAGAGTTAAGTGGTATTATTCCCATTTTACAGATGAGGAAACCAGGGTCAGGAATGTGAAGCCAAGAGTTTTCCAGTACACCTCATTTTAAGTCCAATGCTGTTTCCACTATAAGATCGTCTAATAGACTTCTTGTTTTAAGGGAACACACCTGTCTGAAGTTTTCAGTGTGAAGGAAGAACTTGGGCAGGCCTTTGGCATGAAGATGATGGTCTGACTCTGGCAGGTTTCCAACTGTTACCAGAGGTAGCTGATTTTTCATCTAACCTGTTTGGATCTGTGCCCCAAAATCCAGCCCATTTGAACAAACGTCTGTGAGTTCAGTCTTCCCCATGAATCAAACCATAAAGCTATTTGATCTCTCTTAGTTAGCTTAAGATTAGAACTGAATCCTTCTACTTGAACTAATGACCAAGAAAAACTAGCCCATTACAGAATTTTGTGGGTTAGCTGGTATGTGAATAGATTCAACCAGAAACCAAACTTATTGTGTCTAATGGATTGTTTCATTACATGGAAAACCAACCCAGGTAATAACTTGAGTTACTATCCTAGCCTTAGTATTATCTGGTGGGAGGCTCAGAGCTTTTCAGTTATTGTTTTCACAGCCCTATTTATTCAATAATCTCAAAATGGTATCAATTTGCCATTCTACTTTTCTTGTGTTTAGAAGTAAAACATATAGTTCAGAACATATGATACATTTTTGTTGTAATCACTTTGAAAAGCTGAAACAAAATGCAGGATAATATAAAATCTAATGAGTGAGGTAGTATATAATTCAATTTAACCATTTATTAAATACCTACTATGTGCAAAGCATAATGTTAGATGTTAGGGATGCAAAGATAAAAACCAAGCAGTCTTTGCCCTTAAGGAGTTTACATTTCATGAAATATGTTTCCACTGTTTCCTCTGCTTGGTATTTTCTTCAGTTACCTCTTTGTCAATTGAATTCCTACCTATTCAAGATCTAGTTTATGTTTCTATGAAACCTGCTTTATCACAACTAGAGCCACTTTTTTTGAGGTCTTATAGTACTTTGCTTGCTGTGGCTATATGCTCATTGAATTTTATTTTGCACCATATCGTTATTTTTATACACACATACCCATATGTACATGTATACACACATTTGTATGCACACAAAAATACATACATGTTCTTTTCTTTTTGGTAAAGCCATTGAGGTTAAGTGACTTGCCCAGGATCACACAGTTAGGAAGTTTTAAGTGTCTTAGGTTGTATTTACACTCAGGTCCTCCTGATTCTGGGGTCAATGTTCTATCCACTACACCATCTAGCTGCCCTGAGTCATATATATTCTTTCCAACTAAGTGCCTTAAGGACAAGAATCTTGATTTATTCATCTTTGTGTTCCCCTCAATTCTTTCTCAGCCTAGCATGTTATATTCATAGGCTTTTGAGTCAGAGCTAGAAGGGACCTGAAAAGTGATCTGGTCCAATCCTTGCATGTAAGGAAACTGAGACTTAAAGAGATGAAGGGATTGGCTCAAGATCACAAAGGCAGTAAAGGTTAAAACTAAGATTCAAATCCAAGTTTTCTGACTCCAGAACCACTACATCTTCCATTATTCTCTGGGGCAACTTGAAGACCTTCAGGATCTCTTCTAGTTCTGGCACAAAATTTTACAGAAATAAATGAGATGAAATAGATATATAGCTGAACAAAGGGTAAATGAAGCAATGAAAGGGGGAAATAGATTGGAGGGAAAACATGCAGGCTTAGAAGAGTCCCAAGTTTGTTGAAAAGACTTTAGGAGTCTTCACTCTATCCACTTTTATCTCAAATTATTTTTGAGATAATGTTTACTTTTTTGTAAAGACTGCCATTCCTGTAAGAAGGGGTGGGAAGGGAGATGTGAGATAGAATAACTTTTCCTGAGTTTCAAAGGAGTCAGTTATTAAGAAAAGCAATTATGCATATAGCTATAGACTCAAAGCTCATTGGGGGAATTCTATCCTATTTTGGTGGAGTTCAGTGTCCTGCACTGCTCTGAAAACTGGGTGGAATTGGTAAGGAGAGAATGCCATTTTTTCCAAGATTCTTTGGGTCTTTTCAAGCTTTGAATTTCTTTGGGCACTTCAATGACTTTGGTCACTTCTGGCTTCCAACTTTTTTTTTTTTTAATAGCTTTTTATTTTCAAAATATATGCAAAGATAGTTTCCCTTGCATTTACCCTTACAAAACCTTGTATTCCAAATTTTTCTTCCTTCCCTTTCCCTCACCCACTCCCCAAGACAGAAAGTAATCCAATATATGTTAAACATGTTAGGCAATTTTTCTAAACATATTTCCACATTTATCATGCTGTACAAGAAAAATCAGATCAAAAAGGAAAAAAAAGAGAAAGAAAGCAAAAAGCAAGCAAACAGCAACAAAAAGATGAAAATACTATGTTGTGATCCACATTCAGTCCCCACAGTCCTCTCTCTGGGTACAAATGGATCTCTTTATCACAAAGTTATTGGAACTGTCCTGAATCACCTGAATCACAATAATGTTCCATAACATTCATACACCATAACTTATTCAGCCATTCCCCAACTGATGGATATCCACTTAGTTTCTAGTTCCCTGTCACTACAAAAAAAGGCTGCCACAAATATTTTTGCACATATGCAAAATAACCGAATGAGTTTTCTCTTTTTTTATGATCTCTTTGGGATAAAGACCCAGTAAAGACACTGCTGGGTCAAAGGATATGCACAGTTTGATTGGCTTCCAACTTTGAGAGGTAAGATAGAGGAAACCAACCGCATTTTAGGTGGCTGAAGGAAAAGACTGAAAAGACATGAGAGAAGCTGGAAATGTTTGTCATGTCTCTAGTCTCAGCCATATTAGACACTGTAGGAAACTTCATTTTGATGAGATCTGGACTGTCTCTCTTGGTTGAACTGCATTATCTCAAACCTAATGGAAGAATTCTTTCATTCAATAATATCTAGTATATATTCTCCTATGTAACTATTCTGATTTCTATTTAGCTACCATTTTGGATAAATGGATTAATCACTATGTATGTTCATTGCAGAACTGACATTTGATGGGAAGGGGATCAGGACTTTGTTACAAAGCTTCCCCTTAATAAAGAAACAGTGATCAGAAGTTAGATTTAACCTGAAAACCTTATCTCCTAGACTAATAATATTTAATGGAGCACATTGATATAATTCTTAACCTAATACCCTTCACTCTAAGGAGAGCAGAACATTGGCTTCTGGCCCCTGCCTCCTGTTTCCCCTCCTGTAAGGGAATATAGTCTCCTCTGGAGAAAACTGAGGGAAGAAGAGATAAGAGATCTGCTTCCCTTTAAGTCATGCAATGGCTTCACTACATTTGGGACTTTGCTCAGCGTGGGTGAGGGCAGGAGAAGAATTGATTGGATATGAAGTTAATGTAGTGGAATACCACACTTCCTTCACTTGGCCTGACAGGAGTAGCAGGGAAGGAAATGCACATATCCACTTGAAGGATTTTCCCATTTGTGCAAGGGAAGATATATCCTGCATTGATGGGGACTGGTAGAGGAAAGGGGTGAAAAATGAGAAAATAGGGGCAGGACTTGGGGAACTAAGATGTGATCCATATTCTTCTTTGTAAGGAAGTCTCTGTTTTCAAGAATGTGGTCCTTCCAGCTCTGTTTCTGTAATTGAAGCTCATTTAAATGGTATCACAGAATCGTAGAATGTGAGAACTAAAAGGAACCTTAGAATTTGTTGGTTCTGATTCCTTCATATGCAGATGTGGGAAACTGAGTTACCTAAAGAGGAACTGGCTCATCCAGGACTAGACTCCAATTCTTCTGACTCCAACTCAGTACTCTAAACAAGATTAAAAAAAAAAACTCTTATGTGTAAATAACCCTGTTTTGAAAGGGGACTTATATCTGGGAGACCTATTCAAAGGATTATTTCATGGACCAATAGGCATTAGATGTGGGGATAACCTTAGATTTTGAATAGTCAGCCCTGCCAAATGAAGAAAATGAAGGATGGGGTGGGGTGAGGGTGGAGGGTGGGGAATAGGAAATGGATAGTTCTTAAGGCCAATTTAAGAAATAAGGATTAAAAAATAAAGGATGATTAATTTGCAGCATCTATACAATGTTTTTTTAAAAGTATGTTCATTTTATGAGCAGAACCAGGAGATCATTATATACCTCAACAATGATACTGTTTGAGGATGTATTCTGATGGAAGTGGACCTCTTTGATAAAGAGAGCCTTAATTGATCAAAGATGGGCAGAAGCAGCTACACCCAGAGAAAGAACACTGGAAATGAATATAAACTGCTTGCATTTATGTTTTTCCTCCCGGGTTATTTATACCTTCTGAATTCAATTCTCCCTGTGCAACAAGAAAACTGTTTGGTTCTGCACACATATATTGTATCTAGGATATACTGCAACCCATTCAATATGTAAAGGACTCTTGCCATCTGGGGGAAGGGGTGGAGGGAGGGAGGGGAAAAATCGGAACAGAAATGAATGCAAGGGATGATGCTGTAAAAAATTACCCTGGCATGCGTTCTATCAATAAAAAACTATTAAAAAAAAAGTATGTTCATTTTATACAAATCCGTTTAAGTGTCCCTTTCTATATTGTCTTTCCCTATTAAAATATAAGGCAATTTGCCCTACAAGGTAAAAATTCTCTTGTTTGCTTTTATATATAGCCCTGGTACTTTGTACAGTACCTGGAATATTTGCTAGCACTTAATAAGTGCTTTATCTCCACTTCCTCCCCACTCCTCCTCCAGGTAGGGATGCTATAATTCTGATGAGTCATTTTAATACCATTGTTTAAAATACCATTTGATGGTAACTAAACATGCCTTTAGCCTCTAATATTGTGAAGAAAATTATTTTTAACTCCTCTGGGATGTCCTTTGGGAAAGGGTATGTAGAATACTTACCAAAACATCACTTTTAATGGCATAAGCCATCTGGGAACAGTTTTGGGAAGAAATGCTAGTGAATCCATCCAATCCAAAGAGCATTTCTTAGGCATCTGTTCTTTTCCAGGTACTGTACTAGGCACAGGGGAATATAAAAAGAAGATCAAGAACAGGCCTTTCCCTAGAGGAGTTCATGTTTTGTCATTACTTTATTTTAGGCAAAGGTTCCTGCAAAATGTCCCTAGCAGATATCCTAGGGATAAATACAGCTCTCTTTAGAGCTGGAAGGCCTCTGTGAACTCAGGTTTATACTTGCCATAATAGGCAGGAAAAAAGCTTTTGTCCTTATGTCCTATGAAAAAGCCAAGGAGTTTCTGTTGCAATGGTGAAGGAGAGAACTGGGGAAGAGAGTCCATTATATCTACCATTTTCAGGATGTCTTGGTGATGCTGGTCAACCTATCTGTTATGGTAATGTCAGGGGACCCTTTTTAAGCCATTCCAATGACTGTATATTTGGTTAAAGGAACTCTTATGGAAAGGGTAGGAAGGACAGCTAGGAAGCAATAGACTCAGAGGAGATTTAACCACCCAAAATGCTTCCTTCAGTCTTCTATTTTCCAAATTAATTTGACCAGTGATCATTTGGGGATGTGAAATATAGTGTTTGAATTCATAAATACTGGCCTGGGGTTCTGGTGATACGGTTGGAAAAGCCCTGGGATAAATGAGGCAGAAAGGGGAAATCTGAGGGCCAATGAATGAAAACTGAACATATTTTAATTTTTAAAAGCCCCAGGCAAGGAAACCAGATTGTGAAGGAGATAATAAAGAATTTGGACTTAACACCTGGCTATTCTCCTGGTGATTACTCTATTAAACTGAAGGCTGCTCTAGAGACCTCCAGAAAACCAACCAGAACATTACACTCTATTTGAGGTTTTCTTGGGATAAGATCCTGGAGTGGTTTGCCATTTCCTTCTCCAGATCATTTTACAGATGTAGAAAGTGAGGCAAAGAGGATTGAGTGACTTGTCCAGGATCACTTGCGCAGCCCATAAGTATATGAGACTGCTTTGAACTCAGGAACATCCAGGTCTGGCATTCTATCCATCGCACCACCTTCCTGCACTAATCTTTGACCCAGCTGACAATCCTAAAACACAGGTCTCATCATATTACTCTCCTGCTCAAGAAACTTTAATGGTTCTATTGCCTCTAAGATAAAATAGGAGCCTTTCTGTTTGGCATTTGATTTTTAAAGTCTGTCACCAGGCATGTCTCTAGACATTTCATAGAACTACCTGTCATGTTACAACCAAACTGCCATTTTTATTGTTTCTTATCTATGACTTTCTATTTTCCTCCTTTTAGAATTTTCTCTAATTCCTTCTACTTTTTGGAATCCCCAGTTCCCTTTGAGGTTCATCTCAGATGCCTGACCTTCTGTTCTCCTCTTAGAATGTTCTCTATTTAATTCCTTCTGTCTTTTGGAATCCCCAGCTCCCTTTGAGGTCCATCTCAGATGCCACCTCCTTCATTAAGTCTTTTCTGAATGTTATTTTGTTTGTGTTTTCTTTCTTTTCTCCAAATTGCTTTGAATTTGCTTTTATTATATTTTTAAATTTGTGTACCTCTTTCTAGTTGTATATAATTCTCTAACTGAATTTCTCTAGTTGAATATAATCTCCTCGAGGGTAAGGACTTTAACTTTGTGCCTAGCACAATTGATGTGAAGGAATAAATCTATTGAGTACTCGTGTCCAACTAATTATGTTATCATAGATCTAGAATTTGAAACAACCTAAAAGGTTAACAAATCCAACAGGGCTATAAGTCAGAATTATTTCACTTAGGGCAAAATCATGAGCCTAGGCTAGAGGTTGTTTTGGGATTGAGTGGGGAGGTGGGTCTATGAGAGGCATTGGAGTGGTAGGTATAAGGGTATAACCTGAAGTTGGGTGAGGAAGCAAGGATATAGCATGCCTCCTGTCTGACATCTCAGTTGTCAGCGTCCTGTGACAAAATGCTAGTCTGCTTTCCTTAGTTATCATTCTGTTACTAGTAAAGACAGAAATGCAAAGGAATGAGATGCTAAAGAGTGTTATTTAGGGATGAGTGAAAAATAGAGTTCAGAAAGCTCTTTAGCACAGCCTGGTTCTCTAGTGAGAGACTGAATATCATTTCTGGTTCCTAGTTTTATCATTTGTAAAATGAGGAGGGTGGACTCAATGACTTCTAATGTACATTCTGTCTCTAAATCTATATTTTATAATAACAGTAATGCAAAGCATTTAAATTTTTAATAGTGTTTTACTATTATCTCATATAAATTATAATAGTAAATTACATCATATCAAATATATAAAGTATATTATTTCTGATGATCACTATTATTGTTTTATGGTAATAATAATAGTAGTTTCAATTTTTATAGGATTTTAGTATTATCTCATTTGATCATGTAATCCTTTACTAAATTGTAAGCTCCTTGACAACCAGGCATTGGCTTTTGCTTCTTTTTGCATCCCCAAATTTAGCATAATGCCTGCTACATAATAGGTGCTTAATTAATGTTTATTAATTGATTGAACATCCCATTTAGCTTTGTGGGTGGAGATAGGATAGGTATTATTGACCCACTTTCCAGATGAAGAAATAGAGTCCCAGAGAGAGGTTATGTGACTTAAGAGCTCAGATATGGATCTTATTCTTCCAGGTCCCACTTCTTTTTTTATATAATAAAAACTCTGTAGCCCTGGTACCTGGGCTTATGTTGGGCCTCACTGGTTACCATGGTTTCTCACCAGCTGGTTGCCTCCTGATGATGGAGCTCTCCTTTTGACTTGGTTTTCACACTGTGCTTCAAACATGTCCCTTTTGCCTGCCTCACTTAGCTCACCCTGGCTTCCTGTAGCCCTTCTCATAGCAGTTAGCTGACCCCATTCTGGCTCCCAGGCCAACTCAACAACTGACTCTGGACTCCAACCACCGACATGGTCAATCTGCCTTAGGGAGAAAAATAGGGCTACTTGTGTTGCCAGTCCCATCCATCACTAACACTGCCGGCCATCTTCTGAAACTTTTCTTTAAACAAATGTTTCCAACACCTAAGGAGACCATCAGGTCACATTCCTGGAGCTCCAACAGGCAGCCATTCACTACTATTTATTTTCAGAGATTTCAGAAACTATGCATTCCTATCCTTCTCCCAGCTCCCATGTATGACCTTAAGTGAAAGAAGACATTTTTAAAAATTAATATTTTTAAACATGAGAAAATAGAGACGCTGAGTGGATCCTAATGTTTTCTTTTCATGAGCTGTCGTGCTCAAGATGTTTTAAATTAGAAGTAGGTCTGCTTTTTGGTGCTGCTGATTATCTGTTGTTTAGGTTAGTATCCTCAGCACAAACATAGTCATATATCCACCAGGCCCCTGGGAAACTCTTCTGAGAGGTATGTGCCTTGTGAGTTTATAGATGATTTCAGACCATTGTTAGACAAGGATTTCTGAGTCTTTCCCTACCCCCCTTTAGTTTTTTCCCAATTGTGTGGAGTGTGGGTTGTAAACAAATATTCTTTTCCCCCTCCCTTCAGGAAGTGCTTAATGTCTCTGATTTCCAAGCCTGGCATTCTAACCAAGGAATGAGTAGAAGCTTTAGTTGTGTCTCTCCGACTTTGGAACTTCTTCTAGAGGTCACAAGATAGTCAAGTCTCTGCCTTTTAAAATTCTTGGTATTTTTTTCCTCTTCCTGAACTTCAAAGAAGTATAATTGCAATTAACTTACCTCTCAGAAGGCTTTGTGCATTGCTTTGGGGATTGGAGTTCCAAATCTAAGAATGCCTTTTTCTTTACATAAAACTTCTGTTTTAGCTTACTCGGGTTCCTTGCTATTTCCTAACATCCCATCACTTATCCTTTGTTCCAGCCATCTTCCCTGCCCATAGGATCCTTTGCTCTTCTCTGTTTCTCTGAATTTGCTTTTTCTTGAAGGTCCAATTCAAGTCTCATCTATTTTAGGACATCGTCCCTGATCCTACTAACACACAGTAGTCTCTCTAAATAAATAGGGAAAGACCAGCAGAATATAATGTATAAATAAGGCTTCATGAATGGTATTCATGAATGAAGCAACGGCTTCAAACTCCAAAAGAAACAGGCTACTAAAACCGATGTAAGGATTACTGCAGCTACATGTTGATTTAGAAAACTATATATTAGTATTATCTATTTTTATTTATTTTTAAAAATATATTTATCAATTACATTTTAATGCTTCAGGCACTCTGGAATGTTGTCAGCCACAGGAGGCAATGTTTGACCTCCCTGATGTAATGGAGTGATGTAGTATCTGAAATAGTTTTGAACTCCCCTCTTTTCAACCCTCAAAGGCAACATCCTACCCACCGTACCAAGCTGCTTCCTACTTAGCCCAGATTGCCTCTTATCATATGCATTTGTACACAATATTTTACACATATATGCATTTATTTTTTGTCTTTTCAATTAGATTTTAAGCTCTCCCAGGATTAGGACCAGGCATTATACCTCTTTGAATAGTTATATAGATCATAATATTGTCTTCTTTGCATAGTTAGTCTTAAGACTATAGTAGCAAAATATTTTGTGTTTTAGGGAGTCTTCTGTATGGTTTTTTTCCCCCAAACAAACCTAAGCTTAGTTTGCTTTCAAATAGTACTTTATGGTTTCAAGACATTTTTGTTCAGTTAATTATTTTTGACTCTTTATAACTCTATATGAGATTTTCTTGGCAAAAATAAGGAAGAGGTTTGCCATTTCCTTCTCCAATGGATTAATGTAAACAGAGGTTAAATGACTTGTTAAGGGACACACAGCTGGTGAGTGGATTTGAACTCAGGTTTTCTGTATTCCAGGCCCAATGCTATATTTACTGAACTACCTAGCTGCCTCTGATTATAATTATTTCAAGATACTTTATGTATATTCTCCCTTGAGGTAAAGGAGGGCTTCTGCAAATATAATTACCCCCATTATCCACACTAGGAAATTGAGGCCATGACTTTCAGAAACTCATTTTCACTGGGGAGATAAGATGTGCACATAAAATTACTGGAAGACTTTTCTTGGGTTCACCATGTGCAGGATGAAATAGGATGGATTATAGCCAATCCAGCTTGATATTTCCTTTTAAGAGGAAAGGTCATCAAAGGATATGATTAGGCAACAGAACTTTGATGAGGAGGGAGTCTTGAGGATGGGTAAAATGGGATTTGGCAGAGGAAGTGGGGTCAGGAATTCTAGCTAAACAGGGAACAAAGTTATGGAGGCAGAAAGGAGCAAAGCAGAGCATGATGAGGTGTGATAAAAGGGTAGGGCTCATTCTGGGGAATCTATGAGAGAGAGCTGGAGAGCTTGTGCTTACACATTTTTTTTTTTCAATTGTTTGATGAGAGTTAGAATTGGAAGGGACCTTGGAGTTCATCAAATCCTTCATGCTCATTTAACAGATAAAGACATTCAGGGCCAGAGGAAGGAAGTGCCTTGTCTTAGGTCACATAGATAGTTAGCTTTTGGAAATTCTTCTGGTGTAGCAAATTAGTCCTGACTTTTAAAGTTTTTTAAATACAGCATTTATTTGGAATAAAGTCATGTTCCTTTTAGCCAGACAGCATAGCATCCTGGGAATGATGCTCTATTTCTTAGGGGATTCCTTGTTTCAAATCTTCTTGTGGTGTGGGGTCTGTGAATGTGTTCTGAAAAACATTTTGATAACTGCATTTCAGTATACTTGGTTTCCTTTGCAATGCTCAGTATTTTAATTTATACATTTAAAAACATGATTCTAAGAAATCATAAGATTTCTCTAGGCTGCCAAAGATATCACACATGTGCACATCCACACACACACACACACACACACACACATACAAGGTTGAAGAATCCTTTGGGAAGTCATAAAATTCAGACTTAAGCCATGAATCTATCACTTACTTCTCTGATCTTGGGCAAATTACTTTCAGTTAGTGAGCCTCATAAATGAAAAAAAAAATTTTAAAAATAAAAAAAAATTAAATGCATTGGACTAATTTGGTTACTAAGATTAAATCCTCTCAGCCTTACTGGTCGGTCTATAAGCCTAGCTTCCTTTCAGGAAAAAAAACAAAACCAAACACTGAAATAATCATTTGTTTAGTAAAGCACCAGGAAACCATTCTCTCTCCCCCTCCCCCCCATTCCCCATCCCTGCTTTGCACACGTGGCTTCCACCTCCAGTCCCTAGGAGAGCAGGTGCGCGGTACTCCAGCTGACTGGTTCTGATTGCAATTGTTAGGAGCTGTATGACTGCAGCCCACCTTCTATGGATCTCAAACTAAGGACAATGACATCTTCAGCTTTAGACTCGAGCCCGTGTATAGGCAGGCAGCAGGAAGGAACTCCTCCTTCCCTGGGTAGTATTTCACAATTGATTCAGTACCTTTATGTTGTTCTATTTTGGTCTTCTGAAGTGTAGAGTGTCGTTGGATACCATCGCTGTCATCCGCTAATTGTTACTGGGTCGCTACCACCCATGCCGCTATTTTGGGACCTTAAAGAAAGTTAGGAGAGAAAGAATCGCACAGCGGACAGAGAGCCCGATTCCAGGTGTCTGCAAACGCTCAGGGAAGCGGGGTAGTACAATGGAAAGCGCCTTTATTGGAGTCAGATGATCTGTTTCAAATCCCATCTCTGGGAGGCTTTAGGCAGATCACTTAATCCCTCCAAACCTCAGTTTCTTCTCTGTAAAATGGGTGTGTGTGGGGGAAGGGTTGTATTAGATGATCTCTGATGTTCCTTTCCGCCCTAGAGCTAGAACTTATGGTTCCAAATTCTGCCTCTGATTTGTACATAGCTGTGTGATTATGAAGGGTAGTTACCTAAAGTCTCTGAACCTTCATTTCCTCATCCACAAAATGTAGTTAAGTGCCACAAGGCAATGTGGGAATCTATGGGAGGAGGCTGGAATCTCCATACCAGAAAATCCCTGTATTAATGAAATAACCACACCCCCAACCAACCAAAGAAGGAACAAAATTTAAAGACAAAGAAATGAAAGTTGCACCCCCAAACCAATTGCACTTCAAATAGTCAGGTGCCTTTGCTATCTTGTAATAGTATACTTGTACTAGTGGGGGAAGGGCGTTATACTTGCAAGCAGAGCATGTGACTTTGAACTTTTACATAGCCATTTACTATCTACGTGACTGAGGCTGTCACTCATCCTTTCAGCCTCAATATCCACCTCTGCAAAATGGGGATTGGAATATTTACTCTACCTACTTCACAGAGTTGTTGTGGAGGCAAATGAGAAAATGGAGGTGAAAGCTCTTTATAAATCATAAATCACTGTGACATTTAAGAAGGGATGATGGAGATGGTAATGGATAAAAATAATTTTAATTATTCTTTGTGGGATTTTTACAAATGTGTATTTTTTTCCTCCTTAAATTGGGCCAGTGATATGTTTCTTTTTTCTCAGGTTTTTGGCTTGTGGCTTTTAAAACCACATGCCTTTTAGGCCAGCTTTCAGTCAGAACGGATTTTTTTTTTTTTTTAATTCCCCAGAGAGAAATCCTTGAAAAGCATACTTCGTAATGGAAATGTTAACAGGCGTTTAACTAACACCTGCCCTAATGAGCTTCCTTCAAACATCAGTTTACACCTTCTCTGGCTGCCAAAATGGGAGGAAGGCACCAGAGGCTAGTAGGGGACCTGTGAAAACAACATCTGGGATCTTGTTCACATAGGCCTTCTATTGGGAAGTGAGGTCACTTTCTGAAGAGTTTTTCTTCTCATCCTGACTCAGCCTCTGAGGCAGTAATGGCAGAGAATAAGATTCCATCTGAGACTTTTGCAGATAAGAAGTGTGACAATGAAGGGGACTTTGGTTCCCTTGAAATCAGGTTTTCCTACTTGGTCCAGTGCTGTTGTTGTTTTTTTAAAATTTGTTTTCTGTACAATATTTAATAAGCCTTATTATACAAAATATAATTTTTTGTTCATGTTTTTTCTGCCTTTTTAAAAGCTTTTTATTTTCAAAACATGTGCTCAGATAATTTTTCAACATTGATCCTTGTGTTTCAGATTTCCTCCTCCTTCCCTCCACTCCCTACCCTAGATAGCAAGCAAGCCAATATATGTTATACATGTTAAAATATATTATATAAAATATTGTGATGCATTATATATTGGATAGTGTTTTGGAACTGGAGTGAGGAAAACAAAGATTCAAATTCCACCTCTGGTAATTGCTAACTCTATGACTGTAGCCAAGTCCCTTCTCACCTTTCTGGGCCCCAAATAATGCTCAAAGATTTATTAAGTTTACTAAGTTGTTAGAAGCATTTTAGATTTGCTGTAACTGGAAAGAATCATGGAAGTTTGATTTTGGTTTTGCAGTTTTCTCACCCAAACCTGTACTCAATCCTGAGAAATTGCTTTAGAGTAAAATTTACAGTTATGTGGGACAGTGGACCAAATGTCAGATCTCAAGTTAGGAAGACCTGAATTCAGATGCAGCTGTGTGACCCTGGACAAGTCATTTAAGCATGTTTGCCTCAGTTCCCTCATCTGGAAAAACTAGCTGGAGCAGAAAATGACAAACTAATCAAGTATCTACCAAGAAAACTCCAAATGGGATCACAAAGAATTGTACATAACTTAAAGATGATTAAACAAAACCAAAAAGTTTGCAATCTTGCTTTGATGGACTTGCCCCTTCCTTTTTATATAATATTAATTATATTGTTCCCCCCCCCCCCCCATGAAACTGTTGGATCCAGAAGGTACCTTGGAGATATCCTACTCTAACTGCTCAATTTTACAAATAAGAAAATTGAAATCCATGAAAATAAAAGTGACACAGGGAGGTCATGATTTTATAAGACCAGAATTCATTCCTACTGATTCCTAACCCACTTGTCTTTTGCTACATCATAGCATTTTATTATTTTTTTCCACCTTCACATTCCTCTTTATTACCATCAGATTGTGAACTAGAAAACAGAGCCTCGGTCATTTTTTTCTTATTTTTCTTATTTTATTTCTTATTTTTATTTTAAAAAATAATATTTTTCAGTTAATGAAAATTTATTTTCTTCCTTCCGTGTTGCTATTACCTCCACTAACAGAAAAAAACAAAACCCTATGCTATACATAGCAAAACAAATTTTTGCATTGGCTAGAAAAAAATTAGATGTTTCAGCATACACCCTGAGCCTGTACTTCTCTGTCAGGAGATGGGTAGCATGCTTCATCACAAGTCTTCTGGAATGCTGGTTACTCAGTGAGTTGATCAGAGTTCTTAAGTGTTTCTAAGACATTTGTCTTTATAATGTTGTTATTATTGCATAAATTGCTTTCCTGGTTCTGTTCATGCTCAATTCACCCTACTTCACTATACAAGTCTTCGCCAATTTCTCTGGAACCCATCCCTATCATAGTTTATTATAGCACAGTAGTATTTCCATTACATTAATATGCCTTAATTTATTCACTTATTCCCCAAATAATAGGCACCCTCTGAGTTTCCAGTTCTTTGCCAACTAGGTCTTTTTAAATGGTTCTTTTCATTACTTGGCACAATGTTAATACATCAAAGATCTTTTGGGAATTCTTTCCAGTTACAACAAATCTAAAAGGCTTTTAAATAACTTAGTAAACTAAATAAATCTTTGAAAATTATCTGGAGCCCAGAGAGGTGAAAGGATTTGATTATGGTAACAGAGTTAGCAGCTATCAGAGGTGGAACCTGAATCTGTATTTTCATTACACTAGGTCCAAAACTTTATCCAATATATAATGTAGCCTACATCCATCATAATATTTTGTATAATAAGGCTTGTTAAATGATGTATAGAAAAAAAAATTGGACTGAGTAGGAATTCCTATGTTCTATTTAATTCAAGTATAAAAAAACTTATACTTACTATTTGTATCATCTTTCCACACTGGCCTCAATTTCCTTATTCCTAAAGCGAGATTCCCAAAGTCTCTCCTTGCCTCTCAACTAAGACCCTTTTCAATTCTTACTTTATTTTAAGGTCCCTTGGAGGTTTCCCTTTTTGTGATTCTATCATTTTTCTCCCCCATACCATTCAGTGAGATTGATCTCACAATTTTTTTCTGTACACAAATCATTCTTCTGTGACAATCTGTACCGAGTCCAGCTTTACTTTTTCAGCATACATAGCAGAACAGCCGAGGTGTATATTTAAAGTACTGGATTTTTTTGCCTTCTTGTGTAAATGCAGGAGATCTGTCAAATGTGCTTTTACCCATCTATCATTTAAATATCTTCCTTGGGTGGTAAAAGATTAAGGAAAAAAGGAACAATTACTTTATTGTTATGCTAAGCTCGAAATAGATACCTGATTCTTTTTTGGAAGCAGGGAAGAGAACATGAGTCTGTTATGATTTAATAATAATATGTAGCATTCTTCATCTTTTTAAGTGCTTTGCAAACAATAACTTGCTAATCCTTAAGGCGTCTGGAAGCCTTTAGTGTTTTTATACCTGCCTTCAGAGAAATGGGGAAACTGGTGATTGACTCAGACTCACAGAGTAGCCTATGGCTAAGCACAGATTGGAAACCAAGGACTTCTGGCTTCCTAGGTCTGTTATTTCAGGAGATCTTTCCTTGTTTGGGTGATGGTGCCTTTAGTTCTTGTTAACCCTTCCTGCCTGGAAAGAAAGAACAAGAGGAAAAATTAGCTGTGAGGAAACAGCAGGGATATTATGAAATGAATTCTGGACTCGAAGTCACAAGATCTGGATTCTAGTCTCTGCCACTTATTATGTGACCTACGGCTAGTCAGAATTTCTCTCTGAACTTGTGTAACATAAACAACAATTATTTATATAATTATATATTATTATGATAATTATATACAATAATTGTTATCACCACAAAACCTGGTTACCTCTCTCTTAAAAGGGACAACAAGGAAGTTCTCCCTCCCCTGGACAGAGTCAGGAATTTAGAAAGGAAATTATCATAAATCATTTTTTGGTGAGTAGATTACTCCCTGGGTAGGCTGAGTAAACTGTGAAGTTGTCTTATTTGATCTTTTCTTTCCATTTTCTCTTATTTTTTTCTCTGTTCCTTCTATCAAAATCTGATACTAGGGGAAAAAACCCCCAACACATAAATCTGAGAAACAGTGTGGAATAGAGGAAAGGACATAATTTGGAATAAGAAGACCTAGACTAATCCCTCCCCTCTTTTTAAAGGCTAACTGTGGACAAATTATAGTTAGGCAAAAAAAGCTCACTCTAGAATAAAAAAAAAAATCAGGCTTCTAAACCCACCTCTGACATTTACTAGGCAAGTCATTTTACCTTCCCAAACTTCAATTTCCTCATGTATAAAATGAAGGGATTGAATTAGAAGGCCTCTGAGATCCATTTTAACTCACTCTGTGATCCAATGACCTTAGTACTGTTTCTTCCCTTGTACCTCAAACTCCTTTCCCCCAAGCCTCACCTTTCTAATCTGTAAAATGGCAACAAGAATTTTGTTCTACTTACCTTCCAGGTTTATTGTAAGAAAAGAACTTTGTAAATCATAACACTATAAAAAGGGGGAGGATCTTCTTGATCATAATCAATGAATTTTTATATTGGTGGTATTTTAGAAATCAAAAATATTTTGAAGCTTGATTTGTATTTGTACACTAGGGATCAGTTATTTTTCAGTCCAGGAAAGAAAAAGTTACTGATATATAGACACCAGGTTATATCTTCCTGGATATTCAATAGGTGCGTCCTGAAATACTATAGTGATGTATTATTTTTTACTGTTATTCTCATCTTATATTCAGTCAGGTTCACATAGAAGTGGTCTTGGGACAGGCCATTATCCTATTCTTATATTTAATAGGATATTGTATCAGTAGATGCTAAGATTGTTTTTTATATGGCTGGATAAAAGAAGTGGAGAGTTAGCTGATTTATGAGTGACTCCAATAGCATGTTACTGCAATGTACTTCATCCTGCTTTCATATGGTTATTTAGTGGTGGTGATTAGTATTAATTTGTACTCAATTTTTTAAATGGATGATGATGATGGAACAAACCTAAGGTAAGTTTAGAGGAGAACATAGCTGGTGTTTCATCCTGGCTAGGCCAAAATCATTGACTGCTGATGGACAGAAACCTATAGCTACACTATTGTGTAATGAGCAAAGACTTTTTTTGTGTTGACTCCTTTGAAGTGTAGAAGGAAGACTGCTGATGCTACAGAGGAAGGAAGCATGTCAGACAAGAGATTGATGGGGTTGGGGAGCTTCAAAAGTTTCTCAGGCCCTATTTTGGGTCTAGAAAATTACCTGTGCACAGTAACTACCTGGAAGCTAAATGCATCACAGTGGCTGAGAGAAAACAGAGCTCCAGGCTCTCCTCCCACCCCAGGGAGGAAACTTTCCAAAGGCCTTTATTCTGAGCTTCAGAAGTGTCCTAGCAAAAGAGCTTCAATGAGGCAGTCAAAGTGACTTCCAAATGTCTCTCATTATAACAGTCTTGTGCACTGCAAGTATGGAATGGCTCCTAAGGTTAATGAAGCTTTGAGAGGAGATCAATAGCAGGATGAACCTAGAGGTAAAGGAGACACAGACCCTTGATCTGAATCCTTCCTGCAGAGCCCCAGAGAATGTTCTGTGATTTAGCATCTGGGGCTGTATTCTGTGTCTGGAAAAAGAAACAGTTTATAGACCCTATTTTCACACTGGTAGGAGTCTTCAATCACAGTAGGAGTTAGATTTTCCAGGAGAAAGGTTTAGACTGTTCCTGTGGTCCCATGTTTGAACAGGCAATAGGCTCTTTGAGGACAGGGAGTCTGTTTTCTCCCCCATGTGACTGACATGATTTTTTCACTATCTTCAATGGATGTTTAATAAATGTTTGATAAATGAATGAATGAGTCTATATCCCCATCCCTGGAATTATCTCTTTGGGATAATACAAATTCTTCTAGTTAGCATTTAAAGTCTTTCATAATCTGGTTCCAGTCTAACTGTCCAAACTTATTACAAATTGTTCCTCCTGACATTCTCTATGATCCAGCCAAATTGACCTATCTCCTATACCTGACAGTGAACATTTCATTTTCTGGCCTCCTGCCTTTGCATTTTCCCATGCCTGAGATGCATTTCCTCCCCACCTCTACCTTTAGAGTTCCTGTTCTCTTCAGAGCTTTACTCAAGTACTATCTCCTCCATAAGGATTCTCCTGATCCCCTGATATCTGCTAGTACCTTTTTAACTCCCACCAAAATTATATCATATTTTCATGGTATACATTTGTATGTCATTATATCTGTGCATGCTCCTTCAAGGAGCTGAATGTAAGCTCCTTGAAGGCAGGGATTATTTTGTTTTTGTCTTTATAACCCTATTGCCTTGCATAGTAGAAACTTAATAAATACTTGCTAAACAATTGATTGCTTATGACAGGCTAGACTGCAGGGGTCCTCAAACTAGGGCCCGCGGGCCAGATGCAGCAGCTGAGGACGTTTATCCCCCTCAACCAGGGCTATGAAGTTTCTTTATTTAAAGGCCCCCAAAACAAAGTTTTTGTTTTTACTATAGTCCAGCCCTCCAACAGTGAATTGGTCTCCTATTTAAGAAGTTTGAGGACCCCTGGTATAGAATGGATTTCATGATTTCCCAGGAAACTCCTGGGTGAGAACATTATGACCAATGAAACCTGGCACCTTCTTTTCAACTTATTATAATCTAAGAGAGTTACCTAAGAACACTCAGAGTCAATTAATCCATCAATGTGAATTTATTAAGCACCTACTACATGCCATAGGAAATAATGAAATTCATTTACCTAGGTATGCCAAGAAAGGCAAAAGACAATCCCTGTCCTTAAAGAGCTTCTGATCTAAAGGGAGAGACAAGCAAACCCATTTATACAAACGAGCTGTTGCTGTTTTTCCTTCATTCCCATCAACATGACATCAGGGAGGCAATGCTGTGAGATACAAGTGAGTTTGATTTAAATAAGAGGGGAGGTGTGCAGTCACCAGACTCACTTTTTTCTCCATCTGGGTCCAGTGCAAGATATAGATTAGAATGATTGGAAATAGCTCTGGATACAAACCATGTACAGGATAAATACCAAATAATCAGCAGTGGAAAGGCTCTAAAATTAAGAGGGATTGGGAAAGATTTCCTGTAAAAGGTGAGATTTTAGCTGTTAAATGACTTGTCCAGAGTCACACAATCATGGGACAAATAAGACTTGAGCACAGTTCTTTCTAATTTTGATTGCAGTTTTCTGAACACAATATTACATTACCTCTTACTGAATTGCTCTAAATATCTGTTGCTTCCCCTACTTTGAAGTTATCTTTTCCAAAGACAAAGAAAAGGGCCTAAAAGTACACTTTTCTAAAGTTTCAAGTTCTACATTTTAATGGTAATAATAATATTTTTATCAAACATATCCAGACCTGCACCAGAAGATATTGCAAAGTTCATGTCTTTTTTTAAATCCTGGAGAAATGGTGAATTTTATATGTCTCAGTCTGCATTGCCTCACAATGCCTCAAGTTTAGAGCATACTCATTGAGTCTGTATTGGGGATCATCAAATTGGTACAGAGGAATGATCAATAGATAAATGCTAGTTTGTACCCCCTTGGTTGGGGCAAGTAGGTGATGTAATGGATAGACCACTGGGCTTGGAATCAGGAAGACTCATTCTTCTACCTTCAACCTCTAGCTATATGACTCTGGGCCAGTCATTTAACTCTGTTTGCCTTGGTTTCCTCATCTGTAAAATAAGCTGGAGAAGAAAATGGCAAACTGCTTCAGTATCTATGCCAAGAAAACCCCAAATGGGGTCAGGAAGAGCCATACTTGATCAGACAATAAAACAACAATCCCTTAGTTGATGGTTGGAAAATGGAGAGAAGAGTTGGAAGCAAACAGACACACCAGTCTGCAGTGTGCAAGGAGAAAAGAGGCTGTGTGTGGACCTTGAGAAAGGCTTGAATATCCACGAGATCATCATTTGTAAGTAGTAGAGGAACACAAGAAAGATACAAAAAGATTTAGATCTTTAAAGAGAGAGGGGGAGGAGAGAGATATGGTCAGAAAGGGGAGCTTCAGAAAGTCTCCATAATCTGCACTGTTCCAAAGGTGAATAAAGATGAGGCAAGGAAGGAGCCTTATGACCCCAAAGAAACACTTGGATCAATCCTTTTAAGATATTGTTGGTCATGTGGATGGTGTGTCTCTTGAGGAAAAGAGAAGAGTTTTCTTGAATGCAAAGGGGTTGAAGAATGAGTCCATTCTATGTTTTCTGTTGGATTAAATAAATCCTATCCCTTATTACACATCTGAGTGCTTGCAGGAGAACTTGGAAATTTTTTGAAGAGAAACAGTAGCTAAATCCTGGTATTCCCATGAGAAACCCTGAATGATGGCACTAGCCAAGGAGATCTTGTGAAAGAGTTTACTTGAGTCTGTAATGTCAAGAAACCGTGGAAAAATTGACATTTGGGTTAATTGGATCAGTGGATAGAATGCTAAGACTGAGACCTGAGTTCAAATCCAGCCTCAAGACACTTACATGCCTATGCAGTCACTTGATCTGTGTTTACCTCAGTTTCCTCATCTGTACAGTGGGGATGATATTACCAATAGTTGTTGTAAAGATCAAATGAGACAATGATTCTAAAACACTTAACTCAGTGCCTGGTGCATAGTAATCACTATGAAAATGTGATTATTATTGTTTTGTTTTTGTTTTTGTAAGGCAATTAGTGTTAAATGACTAGTGTCAAGTATATGAAGCCCAATTAGAATCCAAATCCTCCTGACTCCAGGACTCTATCCACTGCGCCACAAAGCTGCCCATTATTATTATTATTACTTTATGGTTCTGTCATTCCTTTCCATTTTCCTAATCTCCTTTGTTCCTCACAAAAACTCCATCAGATAGATATCATGATATCTGTCCTACTTATTTGACATATCAGAATATTGAAACTCAGAGAAGGGAAAGAGATCAGATAGGAAAAAGCATTTGTATAGTGCCTTTTGTGTGCCAGGCACTGTGCCAACATCTCATTTGATCCTCAAGTAACTAATGGTAGAGCTCAGACTTAGATTCTAGGATTTCCTAGCTCAGTGTTCTTTCCACAACACCCTGTTCTCTTGTACTGTTTTGGACATGAGAGAAGAAGTGGTAAGCAAAAACAGCTGCCCATAGTCAGGGATGAGTTTCTCACATGGCCATCTCAGCTTTCCCAGTAAGGACCAGATTTAGCTACATGGTCAGATCAGTTGCTGGGATCTTAGCTTTTCTTTTAAATTTCAGGATGCTTTTCTCTCAAGAAAATTTTGATTGATAGTGGAAAAATGTTCACCATTTCAAAGCTTCTGTGCCCTGAAAACATATTCTTGGGTTGGTAAATTTGAGTTGAATTAAAGGGCTGCAAACCAAAAATGAATTATAAGCAGATTTTAAATTTATAATTAAAACAAAACATGCAAAGAAAACATTCTGTGGGGCACCAACTTGACACTCAGTTTATTTGAAGAATGTGGTGATTTACCTTTCTAAGGAAATCACCAAAATTGAGCTGAATTTTAAGTCAGTGATGTGTAAATACTAAAGAAACAAACTTTAAGACTCATCTAACTTACTATCATGGAAGCAGCTATGGTCCAGGTAGTAACTGAATTGGAGAATTCCTCTGCAAAGAGGAAGCCTGTTTCTGGGAGGACCTGTACATTTTGTAGTTATCTGCTTTTAATATTATTTTTCTTAGCATTTACATAGCTCTTTAAAGGTTTGCAAAATATTTTGCATATGTTACCTATTTTACTTCTCACAGTATTTCCATTTTAGAGCTAAGGAAACTGAGGCTTAAGCTAAATGACTTATCCATCATGACACAGTTGGAAATGATCAGAGTCAGACTTGAACACAGGTATTTCCTATTCTCGTGTTTAGCATTCTTTCCAATACACCAGATTGCCTCTCAGCGGGTGCTTTCTTCTAAAAAATTTTGTTGCCATTTTCTGTTGTTGTTGTTGTTTTTAATAAGTATCTTTGCTTCCAAATATGTTTTACTCTATCATATCAAGAGGAGGCCCTTTCTGTTATACTTTGCTTAGGGGAACTGAAATGTGCACTCTTAGAAAAGAGCAGAAGGCATTGGTAAATTTCCTAGGTTTACAGGACTAAAGCCAAGACCCTCAAGACCCTCTATCTAGTCTATTTTACAATCCCTTTACGAGGAACATTTTATCCCCTTCCTCGATCACCATTCATCAGGATATTTTCCCTCTGATCCAACTGCAATTTAAATAAACTTCTGCTCCCTCTCCCAGAGGAGACAGAAAACAGCAGAAACCTCTACTTTGTTAATAACTCCCAATCTACTTGAAGTTATGCATCAGCCTTTAGGCTACATTTTCTCAATTCGTTTAACTTTATCCATTTTCTAGTCCAATAACCATCTGTTGCTCTCCTTGGAGTTCTTTACCAGCTTTTTCTCAAGTAGTGAATGGGGTTAGAAAAGATCAGGTTAAGGATGTTTTTTGTTTGTATGTTTGTTTTCCTGGCATCCCTTTCTGGGGTCTGCTAGGACATCCTGTGGAGGCTGGAATGTAATGCATGAGAAAGAATGCTCCTGAATTTTCATTAAGAAGGGCTGTGGACTGTTTGATAAGCTAGCTGCTTTTTCCTTTAAAAGTTCACAGTTAAGGCAAAAAGAGCTAACCTTTTTCAGCTGCACTTAAAAACATACTTTTTAGCAAAATCACTGCCGTATGGAAACATTCCATTCATTCTGGGATACTGATTTTTTTTTTTCAAATTTAAATGGGACATCTGTCACTAGGGAGGCTTCTGCAGTCCTCAGTTACAACCTCAAACTGTGCTCATAACTCATGGTATTTCTATCTGAGCCCTAAAGGTCAAACTCACTTCCGTTCCACCAGCAGAGGCCTGATGGTATTTATCCAATGTCTATTCTGATGAGCTGGAGGTAGAGCAGGCAGCTGCGTTGTTCCAGGAGTTGGGGATTTTGTTACCCATTAGGGGCCTTTCCCATTTGAGCTGTTTGCCTGGGATCTGGTGCTTATTTCTCTGTGCTAAAGTTAGAGCACTTACCTTTTGTCAGCAATGAAACCATCACTGCTGCTTTGATAAACTTGTGTAGCACAATCCTGTATCACCTATTTTTGTTCTTCATCGTAAATTAATGTATTTTTACTTAGATTTTTAAAAAATGTATGTCTTGTTTCTCTGAGAAGACCGCTATTGTTTTAGAATTTCAGAATAGTAAAGGTACTTTTTAGTGACCATCTCTTCCAATCCAATCCTAAGAAAAAGTTCTCTTCTAATATCTACATTTGTATCTGTATCCATATTCATCTACTTCTATCTATAGATGGATATATATGCATATGTATACATACATAGATATAGATTTCATATGTACACACATGTCTATATTTCATACAAGTACACATAGATATGTACCTAATCGTTATCAGTTTTTGTTCAGAGCTATTCAGTGAGAAGTGTGACAGCTTTGTACTTGGAGGCAGCTCTAATTGTTATGATTTTTTTTTTAATCTATCAGAACCACTATTGGGTGCAAGGTACTAGGGAATACATGACTCCCCTTCTTCAAAAGGAACCCCTTTTAGATCTATCAGAACCACTATTGGGGGCAAGGTACTAGGGAATACATGACTCCCTCTTCTTCAAAAGGAACCCCTCTGAAAAGGATCTACTTTTACAAAAATGTTTGTAGGAGCCCTTTTTGTAGTGGCAAGGAACTGAAAACTGAGTGGATGCCCATTAGTTAGGGAATGACTAACTAAGTTATGGTATATGAATGGAATGGAATGTCATTATTTTATAAAAAATGATTAGCAGGCTGATTTCAGAAAGGTCTGGAGAGACTTACATGAACTGATGCTAAATGAAGTGAGTAGAACCAAGAGAACATCATACACAGCAATAATGAAATTATGTGATGATCATTTCTGATGGACGTGGTTCTTTTCAACAATAGGTGATTCAGGCCAATTCCAATAGACTTGGAATTGAGAGAGTTATTTGCATCCAGAGAGAGGACTATGGGAACTGAATGTGAATCACAATGTGGTATTTTCATCTTTATTTGTTGTTGTTTATAATGTAGTATTTTCATCTTTATTGTTGTTGTTTACTTGCTTTTTAAAATTTCTCATTTTTTCCCTGTTTGATCTGATTTTTCTTGCATAGCATGATAAATGTGGAAATATGTTTAGAATAATTGCACATTTAACCTGTATTGGGTAGTTTGTTGTGTAGGGGAGAGGGAAAGTGAGGAGGAAGGGAGAGAGAAAAATTTGAAACACAAGGTTTTGCAGAGGTGAATGTTGAAAATCACCTCTGCATTTATTTTGAAAAATAAAAAGCCATTATTGTAAATAACAACAACAACAACAAAACAAAAGGTACCCCTCTGCTGTGGATTCAATCACATAGTCCAGACAAGGTCCAGTCCCAGGGCAATCTGACTATATAGGAGAAAGGCTAGATTCCTTTTCTCACACTTTTTTTTCTTATTTTGTCCCCTAATAATAATATATATAATATATATATTCTTAAACTTCATAAGAACTAGTTTATGGAACTGCTGAGTAGGCAGTGAATATTCATTTCACCTTAGTTTTGCATTGTCCATCTCAAAGTCCATATTGTCTGCTCAGCCAATCTAGTACATGGTTCTTTGCCTGATCATCTTCATTGTAGAAGTTCCCCCTACTCCTAATCAGCTTTATCCAATGGATCTATTGCCCTCTGGATCTCACTAGGTGACCTCCAAGTCTTTTCACATTCTTCTTGAGATTGATATTTTTTCCCACATAAGATGAAGAAAAATCAGACAATAAAGGGGAAGCCCCAAACTCAGGTTTAGGATTAGGTGGAGAGCGCATGTGCTTCAGTTGCCACGTGCTCATAGGATAATGTCCACAACAGCCCCAACACAATTTATAACTGCAAAGAGAAGAATATAGAGAGAGCTAGCTTTGTCGTTCCCTTTTTACAAGTCCACTGAGCTATTGGATCTTGCTTTTCAGTGGCCCATAAGGGGACTGCTTCATCATCTAGGTACCTTTCAGAAGTGAGTTGTCTGAGGCTGACAGGAATCAGAAAAAGTTACTTTGTACAATTTCTAGTTACACTTTAAAATTTTCATCTTTGCAACTTTCCCTAATTGCTCCTAGTTCTATTCCCTGAAGCCAAACAAATTTCTGTCTCCCTTTCACCTCCCTTTTCAAGCTTTTCAGATGTTATAAGACAGCTGTTGTGTCCTCCTTTTCCTGTACCCCAGTCTTTTCTAGGCTCTCCAATAAGTCCTCATCTGGTATGAATCTGAAGCTCTTCACTGTCCTTAGTTATCCATCTCTGACTGCTCTCGACTTCATGAATGTCCTTCTTGAAATGTGATACTCAGATCTGAACACTAGCACAGTGGTAAGTGTTAAATACAACAGAACCATTACCTCCATATTTCTAGAAGTTATGTTTCTTATTGCAACCCAAACTTATCAACTTACATGCACCTTACATTATGCCATTAAAATTTTTCAGATCTTTTTCAGTTGAACTGCTTGCTGTCTTCCCATACCTCTCTCATTCCATAGATGTGAAACTGATTTTTTTAACCTAACTGAAAACTTAACATTTATTCCTAGTAAATTTCATTAAATTTAATTCAATGTTGTAGTTTGCCAAGGTCTTTTTGAAAACTGGACCTAGATTCATTATTACAATGAAGGAATGATATTATTCATTATAATTAAGGTAAGTCAAAAATTATTAGCTACTTTGATTCTGGAAGATAGGTGGGAGAAGGAAAATAAAATAAGAGAGGAGAAAGAGCGAGAGAGCCCCAGTAATTGTTATTGTAGTTGAACTCCCATAACTACTATATTATATCACCATGTTAGGTTTATGCTGTATTTCCTGAATCCAACATTTTGTTCTTCTTTATGACTTTGTGGTCTATAATGTGCTTGGACAATAATATTGCTTCTATTTCTGTCTTTGTTGATCTTCACCCACTGTGTTTCACCCATCTGGTTTCTATATATCATCAGATAAGTATCTTTACTAGTATTCTTATCTCTAGTCAGCCTTTCTCCACTTCCAGTCAATCCTTCACATTTCTTCTAGCTTAATTTTGCTAAAATACCACTTTGATTACATTATTCTTCTTCTCAAAATTCTTTAATGGTTCCTCAGAAGTCTGGTTCTATCTATCCAGCATGAAGTCCTGCTTAGGACCATCTTAGGCCATCTCCAGTTGTCTTTATTTGTATCTTGCACTGAAATCAGATGGTGACTTTACACAGCCCTCTCTCACATAAATCCAGTTCTCTTGCATGTTTTAGCACCATCTGCCCAATGTCATAGTCCTCTTTGAGAATGAAGGACAAACAACAATTACCTCCTCTTTCACCTTCTTATATACTTCAGTCAGATTTTTTCTTCATCATTCTCTGAAAACACCATTTGTATTCCTACTTTTATAGTTTAACTTACTGATTCTAGCTAATATTACCTCCTAGATCCTTATACTCTGCCCATCCACAAGGTGGTCCTTTTCCTGGTACCACTATTTATATGACCTTGACTAAAATCACTTAGAGTTACAGTCCCAATTTCCCCTCTATAAAATGAAGACAGTAATAGTTGTCTAACCTGATTCACAGGAATGTTTAATGAGATAGTAATTGAGAAAGTGATTTTTGGTAACTTTAAAATACTATACAAATTTGAGTTCATATTATTGTTTGGACAACTATTCATCTAACAGGTAGCTGGCACAGTAGATAGAGTGCTAAATCTGTAGTCTGAAGACCTGTATTTAAATGTAGCTTTAGATTAGTTCTGTAACTCTGGGACAAATAATTTAATCACTTTGCCTCAGTTTCCTCAATTGTAAGAGATGGATGATAATCTTTAATATTAAGGTTGTATATTTATTTAAAATATATTAAGGAATATGGTATAAGGTTTTGGTGTAAACCTACTTTCTTCTACACTGCTTTCCAGTTTTCCCAACTTTTTTTAAAAATCAAGTATAGAGTTTTTCTTGTGTAATTTATGTTTTTCACTTTTTTTGATCACTGCATTATTAAGTTCTATTGTTTCTGATTCTCCCTTGTCCAAACCATTCCACTGATTTAGTGCTTTGTTTTTTAAAATCAATACTAGATAATTTTAATGACTGCTGCTTATTTTGAAGTCTAGACATTTTATTTCCCCTTCATCCCTACTTCGTTTCATCATTTCCCTTGATATTTTAGATCTTTTGTTTTAACAAATGAATTTTGTCATCATTTCATCAGGTTCTATAAAGTAATCTCATGATAATTTGATTAGTTTGACATTTAAAGTATAAATTAATTTTGGTAATATTATCATTTTTATTGGTATAGCCTAAGCACAAGCACTGAATATTTCTCCAACTATTTAAGTTGTTCTCTATCTCTTTGAGGAGTACTTTGTAATTGAAGTCTTTTGTGTGCTTTGGGAGGTTGATAACCCAGATTTTTAAAATATTTTATTGTTATTTAGAATTTTATGTCCTTTTCTACTATTACTTCTCATATTTCTTTTTTGTTGTTGTTGTTATATAGAAATGCTGCTGATTTTTGAGGGTTTATTTTGGGTGTGTTGCATGCACTTTCAAAGGAGGTTATTATAGTATTAGTTTTGCTTAATAATTTTGCTTTTTTTTTTTTTTTAAAAAAAAAGCAGAGATAGTGGAACCAGCTTGAACTGGTGGTTCAAGAGAACTGAGTGTTAGTTTTGAGTATAAGTATTTACATCTTGAAAACTGGAAAATCAGGGCTTAATTAGTGTTTTGTTCATTGTCTACACTTAAGAGGGTGGTGGGGAAAATGCCAACAAATGCAAATTAAATTTAAAAGTGTTTTATGAACATATTTTCCCTTTCAGAGCAGCTATTAAACAGCATACTCCTACTTACAAGACACCTTTGACAAAACAAGAGTAATCTATAAATGCTAATAATATATAAAAAAAATAAAACCAAACACATCATTAAAACAACAGCAACAAAAATTTTAATAGGTATAAAGTTTTGTATTTGGGCAAAAATTATTAAATATAATATGGGGTAAAACATGGAAAGATAGCAATTTTATGAAAGCTCTCAGTGTTTTATTGGACTTCAAGCTCAATGTGTACCAGTAGTGTGATGTGATGGCCCAAATACTCAGATAATCATGATTGTGTGAACAAGGGTATAACTTTCAGGAGCAGGGAAGTGATCTCCTTCTGTATTCAGCCTTTATCAGAATTGATCTTGAGTATCAGATTCAGCTCTGGGTGCCATGACTTAAAAAGGACATTGAAAGACTGAGAAATATAAAGAGAAGGGTAGCCACTATGGTGAAGGGCCTTGGGCTTATGTTGGGCTTGGATTAATTGAAAGAACTGAGCATGTTTATCCTGGAAAAAAAGGGAGATTGATGGGGGGATGTGATAGCTATCTTAAAAATGTTTTGCCTTTATTATTTATGTAACAGATGCAAACATTGGGTTTCCTCTACCAACTTACCCCTAACTTAGACTACAGTATGACTGGCTATTTCTCCCCTTAGAGTACTAGGAATAATCCCAAGGGGTTGGTGGTTTCCCCAAACTTAATTATTTACCTGCTATGTTATTACTCTTCAGTATTGATCACCAATGATTATTGCTCTAGTATTAGTTGGATTACTTGGACTTTTTTCAAAATCAGTTAATTGATTAACAGCTTTAGGGGATATTTATGAGAAAGTATGGTAAGGCGGAAGTGGAAAAATGACCCCATGCCCCTAAATCAGGACACATTCTCCCCTTGATATACCCACTTGGTTCCTTGGGGAAGTTAATACACACTTAAAGCAATGATCACTAGTGGTCCCACCACGTTTCTCTTTAAGTGTGGCAAAGTGAATGAACTTATTGCTTTACTTGCAAGAGTAGTGCTGCAGCTGCCAGCATTCAATCCACTGCTGGAACTGGACAAGCGGGCTACTCCTCAGGACTGGCTTCTCAGTGGGCTTGGTTTTGCTTACTATCAAATTTTGTTATGGCCTCCAGTCATTAGCCCTCTAAGGATCCTTTCAAAGCTCACAAGGTTAAACTTGGTTTGTTCTTTTTCTGATACTCACTTACCCCAGGTCAGAAAAGAATAAATACATCACAGACAGAAGAATAGCAACATCATGTATTAAGACAACTTTTTTTGTTTTTTAAATCTTTTGTGTCAATGCTCAGTTCTAGTTCAGCAACACCATCTAGTAAGAGGAGAGAAAACTGAAAATACCTGCTTTGCAGTAGTCGGGGGAAAGGACCATTGTGTCCACTATTCTTTGAAGCAGGAGTTTTCACAAGGATGGATAGCAGGCACAGAAGGTCACACATTCTCTAACGACTGAACCTACAAGGTTCCCTCTTCCCTCCTTCCCTCTCTGTCTCTGTCTCTGTCTCTCCCACTCTATCTTTCTCTCTCTCTGTCTCTTTCTCTTCTTAAAAGCCTGATTCATTTTATTGATGTTTTCATATACATACATACATATATATGTATTTATTTATGTGGTATTTTGTTTTTCCCGCAGTTACATGGCAAAAGAATTTTAACATTTTTACAAGATTTTCAGTTCCAAATTTTTCTCCCTCCCTTCCCTTCTTTCTTCTGAAGATGCTAGGCAGTTTGATATAACATGTGCTATCATATAAAACATATTTCCATATTAGTCACAGTTGTGAAAGAAGAAAAAGATCAAAAGGAAAAAAAAACACATGAGAATGAATAAAGCAAAAAAATATGCTTCAATCTGCATTTAGAGTCTTATCAGTTTTTTTATGGGGATTCAGATTCTTCTCTCTCTTGAGACAGAAATTTAAAAACTTAAGAATGTCTTGAAGACCTGGGTAAGGGAACCATTAGTAGATCAGTGCTCACATATGTCTGACACCAAAGGGCAAAGGCTCAGTTGGTGGAGGAGGTGGGAGGGAGAACCATCCATGACAACACATTCTATGTTTTTTGTTTTTTAAAAACATGGTTCCTTGCTTTATTCCTTTTTAAAGGTACTGAAAACAAAGAAAAGATACTTTGGCAATCTAGAAGGGTATTGTTCTTTGGGCTTCCTATTTTAAATTAATATGGTTAATTATGAATTAATCTGGATCTATGAATCCAGTATGGTGGCTCTTGGATGTGAATGTGACCAAAGACTAATCCAAATAGTTCCAAATCATAATCTTTAAAAAAGGAGCATTTACTTCCTAATGCTCAAGTGTTCTTCTATGCATTTTTTTTCAGTTGTTGTCTAATGCCTCTAAAATATGCTTTTAAATGAAACTTAGGAAATGATAAAAATAAGTGAATGAGACTTATTCTCATCGCTATGTGGGACTCACAATATAGTAAGCTGAGTTCACAGAATATTACTAACAAGATAAAATAATATGTCCTATTCTTCACAGTTGGTGGGGTCACTCTTAAACTGATATTCTTTGCATTGATATTGAATTTTCAGCAAGATTTAATTCTTTGTGAGAATCGGTGTGTGTGTCTTTGTGTGTGTGTGTGTGTGTGTGTGTGTGTGTGTGTGTGTGAAATAATAGAAGTAGGATGAGGATATACATTTTCTTGATCAAAGTTCTACGAGTTTTCCATTATATCACACTTATTAGGCATTCATACATTGCCTAGTACTGTTATCTCTTCTTATGTATGTGTATTATATGCCCCGTTAGACAGCTCTATCTTTGCCTGGCACAGAGTAGGCACTTAATAAATGTTTAAATGTTTATTGACTGGCTGACATTGCATCCTCCACAGTTTTCACATAGTGTCTTGCCCATTAGGAGTTAGCTAATTTCCTACCTTGTAATCAAAAGGTCAGTCAGTGTGAATGCTGGCAACTTAGCCTGAAAGGTGGGTCAGTCTGTCTTGCGTAAAATTGGTTATTTGGGCTAACTTTGGATCTATTAAGCTAGCTTGAAATGTAGCTCAGTTTGTTTTTTAGCACGAAAATATGGTGGAAAGTAATACTTTGGAAAACTGTGCTGTTGCAAATGATGGAGCCTTGGGCTGTGTGGAAGCTTGTGCAGGAAATTTCACTCTTATAGTATAGGCAAATGCCCTGCCAGCCGGCCTTCTCCAGATGTCCTTCTGTGGGAGCCATCTGGCCGAGAGAACGGAACCACCACTCCCTGCTCCACCCTCTGGTTGCCACATAAACACACCTGTTCAAACTTCAACCATGGAACCACAATCCCCTTTTACTTTTTGCTTGACCTGCTGGAAATTGGAGCTGTTTGACTTAATTTTTATAATTTCAAAGAAATCTCTGAACTATTAACTTGTAAGGATTAAAATCACAATGGCAAAAAATTGTGTGTGTGTGTTTGTGTGAGAAAGATAGAGACAGAAAGAAGAGAAAGAGAGGTAGAGAGACAGAAAGAAAGAGAGAAAGAGAGAGAATGAGGGAGGGAGAGAAAGAGGTGGGGGAAGAGAGAGAATGGGGCAGTGTTAAGGAAGAAAGGAGAAATAACACCACATCTGTTATCTTTTTAAGACAGGGATTCTTAAAGACACCTTTTGGAAGTCTGGTGAAGCCTATGGATCTGTCTTAGAATAACATATTTAAATGAGTAAGGTAAAATGTATAGAATTACAAAATAATCATATTAAACTACTCCAGGTTAAAGAATTCTGTAAATAGGTACTCTGCCATTTCACCTGACTGTCCCTCTTTCTTTAGAGAACATAGAATGATAGAGCTGAAAGGGACCTTGAGGATCATAAAGTTTGGATGTTACTAGAGAGATCAGTATAAAGAAGATTTTGTAGGTATTGTTATAAAGGTTAGTTTGGCAAGGGCCTGAATCAAAAGCAAGAGGCCATTTTGGAGTCACTTGTTATAGTCAAGATAAGCAGAGGTAGGGGCCTGAGCTAGGGTGTTTGCTATGGTAAAGAAAGGAGGAGATAGATCAGGGGTATTTTGGTAAATGTTTAACAACTGGATTTTCAAAAAAAATTAAAATGCACAAAGCATGCTTTTAAGTTTAATAGGCCTTGTTATTTTTTCTTCCTTATTTTCTTAAGTCTAGACAATCAAAAAAATAAATCATTCCTTGATTTGAAGTATTTACTGATTTTTTTTTTAGGTATATATTCTCAAACTGAAAAATCTAACAATCAACTTGCTGATTTGGGCTTGGCTTCTGAAAAGCTCTGTGGTAAATGCTAGAGGTATTTCAAGAGAAATTTGATAGAATTTGGCAATTTAGTAGATATATAGGGGTTAGGAAGAGCAGAGTCAAAGTTGACTGAGCATGGTAGTATCTTTGACAAAAGTGAGGTTAGGAAAAGGGTAAATTTTAAGGAAAGATAATTTTTTTTTCCTGAGGCAATTGGGGTCACACAGTTAGTAAGTGTTAAGTATCTGAGACCAAATTTGAACTCAGGTCCTTCTGACTTCAGGGCTGGTGCTCTATCCACTGAGCCACCTAGCTGCCCCCTAATGATTTTGTTTTAAGGGGTGTTGATATCCAACATCCAGTTGACATTTGAGAAATATGGAAATGGAATGTTGGGGAGATGTTAAGGATGCAATTCAAATATAGCTGGGGATAAGAGGAGTTGAAAAAAATAAGGATAATTTTTCTCCATCCTTCTTTGGTGTGACCTAGTAAATTCATTGCCTGCAAAAGGCTGCAAAACATAGTTCTTTCCTTTTTCTGAGACTACCAAAAATAAGTGTTGAAGTAGGGATTTTATATTGGCTAAAATAGACCCCTTAAATCAGAGGAACATATGCATATAGCTAGAATGAATGATTAATATTAATATCTATAACCCCTAGACTCTGAAGGAATTCTACCAGTCTCTGTGCTATAACTTTATTTGACCTACTCAAGATTAATGCATTTCTTTAAGGCTTCAGTTCCCTTCTACTTCATTACAAAACCACATGGCCCCCATTACCTGCAAGATATTCAGAGGCTGGACTAATCTCTGGATAGAGCTGATGTTCTGGAAGTGGTCCAATGTATGTTATTTCTCCACAGCAGCAAGGAAAACCAAATGTACCACGGAGAAGCAGACCAGGATGCAAAACTCCTTTCCTTAAAAGAGTGAGGACATCCATATCTATATGTTAGTCAATAAATCCTGTAATTACAATGTAATCTAATTACACTGTCAACCTTGTGTACGGTTATATCTCTACTCCTTGAGACCCTCATATAGGTGAGGAGGAAAGTCTGTTATAATTCTAGAGAAACCTTTGGAAAGAATCCAGGAGAAAAAAGAGAATGAGTATTGTTTTTACTAAGTTTGCTATTTGGGATGGAAAAGTGCCATAATTCTGTCCAGGAGACAAATGCCAAAGGAAGCAGTCATTCTGAGAGAATTCCAAAAACAATTGTACAAAATGAGGGCACCATTGCCCCCTATATCATTTTAATGCTTGCATCAAGGTCCACACTGGCCTTTTATATTGGAATCTTTTAACATGAGAGTGAGGTGAAAGCATTTTACCTTTCTACTTACTAGAAGTCAGGATTTGCTTGCAGAAAAAGGAAATAACCAAAATAAGTCTAGAGGTCTTTCCAGGGGGCTTGTAGATAGACTTCTAGGAAAACTTAGCTTCTGGAAGAGGAAGGGCCATGTATATATATCTTATTGCATATAGCCCAGGAAGAGACTTCACACAGAAGAAGTCACTAATAATCTCTACATAAATAGAGTCAGGGTATAAGAACATTTACAAAAGAGACCATTCCTAGATAGCTTGTTTTTTGTGAATTATGTACTTGAGGTGACAAAGTCTCAGTGTGCTTTTGGGTAAAATAGCACAGAGTTTGGTGGAGAAGCTAAGCCCGTGTTCGCTACATGGATATACATTAAATATTTTTGGGAGAAGAAAGAATAAGAAGATAAAGCAGGGCCCTATATAAGAATATATTGCCCCATATGGGATGCCAACAATAGCTCTGTGTCACATAAAAATTTAAAACCCCTAAATGCCCCGGTTTGTCCTAGAAAATAAGGTCACTGAATACTAAAAGGGACCCTAGAAGTCATCTGGTCCAAAGCTTCTTAAACTGGGTTGCAATCCTATACAAGGTCACATAACTGAATGTGGGAGTCATAAAAAATTGGTAACACTAAAAGGTATCAAATATTCTGCCAAAATTTAATTTTTTATATGAAAATAATCAAGCAACACATCTCATTGGTATGCTTTAGTCTTTAACAAATGGTAAAATTATATGTATACTAAAGAATTATTTTAAAATAAATTTCTTTATGATTTATTATTGGAAAAGGTTTGACTAGTATACCTATTTTATATACCTACATACCTGGGATTGTGTAAAAATTTCTCAGATGAAAAGGGATCATGGGAGCCCTGATCTAGTTGAACCTCTTCACTTAATAAATTAGGAAACAGAGGCCTGAAGGAGTCAATAACTTTTGTCCCCATACATATATAGTACCAAAGCCAATGCTTTCCCCTCAGCTATGGCTTCTCTTCTGACTCCTTTCCCCTTCCCTGCCATGATCCAGGGAGATTCCATCTTTCCAGTCCCTTATCCTCATTTCTCCCAATTATTTTCTTAAACTTTATCTCTGTCACAGAAACTGTCTTTGTTACAGAATCAAAAATACAATCCTGTGGTCCCAAAATTAGAAAGAATTTGTGCTTTGATTGACAGTGTCAACCAAATTGGGAAATTGTTGTTCATGCTTGGTTTTCAGAGGACCAGTGGTATCACAGATGATGTCTTGACTTATGAGTGAATTGGATTAGAATAGGGCAGAGAAGCAAAAAGTTACCAGCCTTATTCTCTCTTCCAGAGTTTTAGAAGTCCAGTAGCAGAACAAAAGTCAAGATAACTGGCATTGGCCCAGGATGCAATGGATGATCTTAGTGGTTATGAAATGCCTCTTGACATAGACTTGGATCTCTTCTGCTTTGAGGGATATTGTAGGAATGCTCTCCTTCCACCTCCATCTCTATACAGAGCTCTTTTTACATAAAGTGTAGGGATATTGTCCTATGTCATTTGATTGATTGATTGATTTACCAAGCTCAAAGCAGAAAGTAGGCTCTTAATCTTGATTGTCAGAGGAAAGAAGAATTTAGTATCATGGAATCTCTTTGCATTGGGACCATAAAGCTATTTTGTTATTTTAGAGATGTATATCTATTTATCTAGATATATGTATTTACTATTTTACTCCATTACATGGTGGTAGAGTCTTCCAGGTTTCCTGACTACTAGAATTCTTTGTTCCTGACCCACAGGTTTCCTGACCTGTACCTTAGAAAAAGAATTGATATTCTTACCTAAAACATCTCTGTGTCTTTCTAATAACTGCCTGCTCTCTATTTCTCAGGTTGTTGTACAGCCCCAGGACTTGAGTTCAAAAATTGCCTCTTATACTCACTTCTTCTTAAGTCACTCTCTGAGCCTCAGTTTCCTTATCTGTAAAATGAAGGAGTTGGACTTGATAATTGTTTAGATCTAGAAAAGATCTAATTCCATGATTCTATGGTGTGTGTGTGTGTGTGTGTGTGTGTGTGTTTTCAGTCTCCTCCTCCTCCTCATCTTCTTCTTCTTCCTCATCTTCTTCCTCGTCTTCCTCTTCCTCTTCTTCATCTTCTTCCTCTTCCTCTTCTTCGTCTTCTTCCTGTTCCCCTTCCTTTTCCTCTTCCCCTTCCTCCTTTTCTTCTTTTTCCTTCTTTTTCCTTCTTCCCCTTCTTTCTTCTTCTTCCCCTCCTCCTCTTCCTCTTCCTCCTCCTCCTCCTCCTCCTTCTTTTATTTCTTCTTGTTCTCTTCCTCCTTTCTTTTTCTCTTCTCTCTCTATCTGTCCCTCTGTTTCTCTGTGTGGCTCTGTTTCTGTGTCTCTGTGTTTCTTTTTCTGTCTCTGTCTCTCCCCAAGCCTTGCCCCACCAATATTAGGCACAATCATACCTGCTTTATGAGAAGAATAAAATAAGATAGTATTTACAAGTAAAAAGCTCTCCTGAAATGTAGAGGGTAAGAGGTAAAATGAAAAGCTAGAATGTGAAATGAAGCTGACAAAATCTACCCCTTCTCCCCTCCCAAATCCCTCAAATGACTTTAGGGGAAAGCTTTAAAACTGAGAGCTTTCTGCTCTTCCCTTTCCTTTTAAGTACCTCATTTGGGTAACAGAATGGCATCATTACGGCCTCCCAGGGTATGCATATGTTCATGGATGTCGTTTCAGATGTAAAATCTCTGTGGCGTTCCAGCATCCTCCATCGCTTTTGGAATAGTTCCAGATCTACAGAAATCCTCACTTCCTTTAACTACGCCTACCCGACTCCTCTGATAACCCAGGCATGGCCCTTTCTCCCCCAATGACTATTGCTTGAAATCCCATTGTCAGAATTTCTTTAGTTTCAGGGCTTGAAGGCATCACCATACTGTGGAGAATCCCATCTCTGTCAGAAATTATTTATGGGATTTTGAACAAGTGACTTAACTTCTCAGTCTCAGTTTTGGTTTTCTTATCTCCACGATGAGAAAATTGGACTAGATCACCTCTGAATTCCCATCCAGCTGGCAATCTATTCTTTTATGATGTTTATAAAACACACATCGCCAGAGGAAGTATTACCTTTTAATATGTTATAGACATTGGCTGGATCTGAGAGCAGGTTTTCCTAACAGGGAAGGGAAGAAATTCCCAGCGATCCTTGGGTATATAAGGGCAAGAGAAAAGGTGGAGATGGGGGGTGGGAATGGCCTTTCACCAAGGAAAAAGGGTTAGAGAAGGCTTAGAGGAGGACTGATTTCACCTATTTTCCATTTTTGCCCGGGGCTAGCCCTGCTATTTCCTCATCCCCTTAGGCTAACAAGAAAATCTGAGCAATAAGCCTGCAACCAAATACATTGAAGCCTGTGTCTCCCCATGGAGACTGAACCGGCTCCTGGGAAAGCCTTGTTCGTAACTGCAGTGGAGAAAAGGATCAGAATTCCAGTAGCGGGAGCTTCAGGAGCTCTAGGTAGCTCCATCTCTTACTGTAAAACCAGAAAAGATAGTGAACCTCAGTTTTCTCATCTGTAAAAGGAGAGAGTTAAACTAAATGACTTTGAGATCTCTTTAGTTCCAAAATGGGTAACTGTGACTGATTCCAACCCTTTACATTTACAGAGGAAGAAACTGAGACCCAGCCAAGATAATGCAGGTAATCAATCAATAGATCTTTATCAAGCATTTATCATATGCCAGGTATTCTGTTATGTGATATGTGCTAAGATGGAAAGATCTTGCCTTCAAGTAGCTTATATTCTAATTGGGGGACAATATGTACGTGTGTGTGTACATGTGAGTCATATACAGGACAAATCTATATTTACAAAACAATTTAGTGAGAAAGTCGTTAGCAATTGGGGCTTTGCTTGCAAGTCTAATGTGTTCCCAGGATTACCATCTGAGATGTCTCTTAGAGATGGGCCAAGTGGACAAATTCCCACTGGCATGAAAGTGCTGCATTGGGGGAGATGGTCAGTCTTGCTAAAACTTCTCCCCATTTTTTTATGAAGTCCCTCTAGAAACAAACCTTTTCATATGGACTTGGATCCATGACAGTTTGTTAATTGGAGCTCTCCCCTTCTGTCACCTTGTCTCTGCAGAGCTCCTTTCTCATTGTGCTGGGGGAGAAGGAGTGTCCACAGGCCACTTGCTTAAGAGCCAAGCTCAAGTCAGAAAGAAATTTCGTGTTTCTTCTCTTGGTGATAAAATGAAGAGTGGGATCAGTAGATCTAAAAGTGGGAAGGGTCCATAAAGATCATCTCTTCATTTCACAAATGAAAAAAACCTTTTGTTAGTGAATTTCACATTATATGGGGAGGGAAGCTAGATAGTGAAAAATCAGAAATAACTGGATTTTGAAATCTTGGGTTCAAATCCTATGTGATGCTTATTATCATTTGAGTGATCTTAGTTTTCCTCATCTGAAATATCCTATACCTCAGTTTTCCTCATCTGAAAACAAGGAAAGATGATGAGAGGGTCTCCGGCTTAGGCCCTTTCAAGATCTAGACGCTTATCATTTTCTGACCTTTTAAGCGGACTTGGCTTGCAATTCTGCAGGAGTACATGGTGGCAGCAGTGTAATAACTTTATAAGGGAGGTCAGAAGTTTAAAAAGCCCTTGTAGAAAGCAGTTCCTTCCTGGAAAGATATTATCAGGAGTCTGACCTTTATCAATGCTGACTCTATAAAACCAAAGATTGGGGCTGCCTCCCTCCGACCCGGAGCAGGAGGAAACTGGGTTGTTTGTATTAAGAGGTGCAGGGAAGCAGATATAGTGCCTGAAGAAGGGTGGAGGAATGGAGAGCATAATACTGGTTTATGTTGATTCAAAGGCAAAAAGTACAGGACTTCTTGAACTTGGAATATTTTTTCCCCTCTGACTGGAAGAATAATGACAGTTTAAAAAAATAATAATGATACGTGACTTATTTCAAAGTGCTCTGTTGCTGTTTGGAGATAACATGATATAATGGAAAGAGTCCTGGATCAGAAGATTCAGCCCCAAGTCCTACTTTTTGCTATGAGATCGTATGCAATTCCTTTCATTGCCCTGGATCTCAGTTTCCTAATTTATCAAACAGATCTATATTAGATAATCTTTAAGGTAACCAATAGCTCAAAAATTCTAAGATTGTATAAGTCACTTAATTTCTCTGAGCCTCAGTTTTCTCAGGTATACAATGGGTACCTTCCAGCATTGTTATAAAGTCCAAATATGAGAATCCACATGACAAGATGACAAGTGAAAGGGAAGAGAATTTATAATCACAAGATAATCTTAAATTATGAACTCTTATTTATTACAGATGCTTAGAAGTTACAGAAGCCTTGAGTTAGCCTTAATTCTTTTTTCTCCCTTAGCTCTCATATTCAATGTGTTGCTAAGACTTAATGTTTCTGCTGTCACATCAGCTTTCATCTGTGTTCTTCTTTCCAATTGTGTGATCACTGTACTAGTCTAGCCCTCATTACCCAAATTATTGCAAATGCTCCCCTAATTGCTCTTCCTGTTTCTTTTCCTTCCAACCTCTACATAACTGTCTGAGTGATACCCTTAAAGGATATGTCCAACCATGTTTCTTCCCCATCCAACAAATCCCAGTGGTCGCCAATGACTTCTAGGATCAAAAATTAACTTCTGACATTTCAAATCTTACAACCTGGCTCCTACCCACCTTAATTGTCTCATTATACTTAAACTATATTCTACACAAACCAGTCTTCCCCCTTCCCACTTAATAGTATTTTATTTTTTCCAATTACATGTAAAGATAGTTTTCAACATTCATTTCTGTAAGATTTTGAGTTCCACATTTTTCTCCCTGCCTTCTCCCCAAGACCACACTGGCCATCTTATTGTTCCTCATATATGGCAACATCCCATCTCCCAACTGTGTGACTTTGCCCAGGTTGTTCCTCATGCCTGATTTGAATGTATTTTTTCCTCACTCCTACATCCAAAATCACTAATATTCGTTTGTACTCAGTTCAAATTCTTCTCTCTACATAAAAGTTTTCCTGATTTCCCACCTAACTCTTCAATACTAGTGAATCTCTCCCCATTAACTTCTCCTTAATTGTCATGTGTCTATTCAGGTCCATATTGTCTTTTTTGAGAACAGTGGCTACTTAATTTTTGTCATTGTATTTCCAGCCTCCAGCGCAGTACCTGGCTGAGTATCAATACTGTGTGTTTAATAAATGTTTGTTGATGGAACTTTAGTGTTTCTCTCGTTTCCCAGATAGGGAACTCAAATACAGAAGCTCAAAGCACATAATCCAGCAATAAAATTTCAGTCTTGTTTTCTGTCCTACTTCTGGATGGCCTCTGATTTTGTGAAAATGTTTTTCATAGTTCAACAAATTCAATTTAATAAGTATTAATGGCTTAGTATGGACAGAACACTCTACTAGCTTTTGGGGGAGAATCAAGGTTTATGTAACAAATCATCCTTGGCATCTTCAAGCTTAGAATTAAGTGGGAGTGATATAATAACTAGAATACAAGGGGAGGTGTGACAAAGCACAGAGTGAGGTCTGAAGGGGGAAAGAACATGGCCACCTGGAGGATCAGCGAAGGTTTCTTGAAGGAAATAGAATTTGAATTGGATTATAAAAAATATTTTGGAATTCAAAAGGGACGGGATGAAAAAAAGATATTTCAGGCATGGGGCACAGCATATGCACAGGGACAGACAGACACAGGAAAACAGAAGGTGATTGAAAGCAGTGAGTGGTGCAGTTTGGTGAGAGTAAATAGGAAAGAGAAGAATTTGAGGTTAAGATAGGAAATATAGTATCAGACTGTGGTTGACCTTGAATAGCAGGTAATGGAGTTCAAACTCTTGCTCAGGAGGTAATAGGGAAACTTCGAAGATTTTTGAACAGAAAACTGATTTTAATTTAGATCCTCTATTTTGATTTCAATGCCTTTCTTACTGTATTATATGCAATAGAACTTTGCTTTTTAGAGCCAGATCATACTCAAATCTTTCCCAATCTTTCTTTTAAGCTATCCAATTGCTGATGTCAATCTTAAACATATGGTGTACATTTCTGTGTAAAAACATAAACAATTTGTTCATGTTAAGTTCCTTGAAATTGATCTTTTTTTTTAATTTAAATTTTATTTTATTTAATAATAACTTTGTATTGACAGAATCCATGCCAGGGTAATTTTTTACAACATTATCCCTTGCACTCGCTTATGTTTCGTTTTTTCCCCTCCCTCCCTCCACCCCCCCCCAAGATGGCAAGCAGTCCTATATATGTTAAATATGTTGCAGTATATCCTAGATACAATACATATTTGCAGAACCGAACAGTTCTCCTGTTGCACAGGGAGAATTTGATTCAGAAGGTAAAAATAACTCAGGAAGAAAATAAAAAATGCAAATAGTTCACATTCGTTTTCCAGTGTTCCTTCTTTGGGTGTAGCTGTTTCTGTCCATCATTTATCCATTGAAACTCAGTTAGGTCTCTTTGTCATAGAAATCCACTTCCATCAGAATACATCCTCATAAAATATCGTTGTCGAAGTGTATAATGATCTCCTGGTTCTGCTCATCTCACTTAGCATCAGTCCATGTAGGTCTCTCCAAGCCTCTCTGTATTCATCCTGCTGGTCATTCCTTACAGAGCAATAATATTCCATAACATTCATATACCACAATTTACCCAGCCATTCTCCAATTGATGGGCATCCATTCATTTTCCAGTTTCTAGCCACTACAAAGCAATAGAACTTTGGAGAAAGGTTTGCTCAATGTGAACTGGGGTAGAAATAAAAAGTTACTAAATTTAAGGAAGTCACAGAAGAGGAATGATACTTTCATTCATTGCATTATAACTCACCTGTACTCAGTGTTTTGTACAAAGTTACAAAGCATAACATTCCAATTGGATAGAGTGGACCCTCACTCTTATATATTGTATATACAATATTGTACATATTGTTAGAGAAGGGAGGGAACAAACATTTCTTAAGGACGTACTATGTGAAAGAAACTATGTTAATCACTTTACAAATATTATTCCATTTGAACTTTACAATCTTGTAAGAAAGTATTTATTACTATCCTCATTTTACAGGAACTGAGACCAAAGTTACATGATTTGCTCAAGGTCATACAGCTAGTAAGCATCTGAGGCTGAATTTGAATTCAAGTCTTTCTGACTTCAGGCTTATGCACTGTACTTGCTGCTTAGAGATCATTGTGCCTTGGTTAAGCATTATGACTTTCTTTAATAATTCATTCAGACTTAATTAAAAATCAGTGAGACCGAGGAAGCTATGTGGCACAGTGGATAGAACACAGTTCTGGAGTCAGGATGACCTGAGTTCAAATCCAACCTCAGATGCTTATTAGCTATGTGATCCTGGACATTTCCCTTAACCTCAATTCCTTACCCTTCTCCTCCTCTTGCCAAAATCAGTGAGACTAAGTTGAATTCTCATAAATAAATAAAATCTTGCTATAATTAATAAAGAGGCAGTATTACATAATACTGGAGGTCTGGTTTTGGAGTCAGAAAGACTTGGGTTCAATCCTGCCTCCAATACATAATAACTGTGTGTTCATGGAAAATTCTCATTTGATTTTCTCAAAAGACTGTAAGATAGGTGCTATTCTTATCAATTTCATTCTATAGATGAGGGAACTAAGTCACAGATAGATTAAATAACTTCCCTAGGTCACCTAGCTATTAAATGTCTGAGGGCAGATTTAAATTGAAGTTTTCCTGACTCTAAGTCCAGTAGTATCTACTGCCCTGTCCAGTTGCTCATCCATCAGCATTTCTTCTTGTATCCTAATTATAGATTTTGGTAGCCAAGAACTGATCTTAAGCAAAGTCTAAGTTTTCTTTAAGAGAAGAGGTTCTTTTTCTAATAATGTTTGTTTCATTGATTCATAGTCAACCCCTCAACCAAAAACTCACCAGGAAAAAATCAAAGCTTTGCAGTAAATGTTATCATTCAATCAGAATCTGGTCTTCATTGAATTTGAGGAATTTTCATTTTCTTTCTGTGTGTCTGATGTCGGAAACCTGACTTTTTAGCTTTCTTTTTGAGTGACTAAGGCTAAATTATTTCAACTTATTCTTCTGATGATGCTATTGTAATTTCTTGAGTATGATAAATCAGCTCTCATTCCCAGGCTGTTTCAAATCTTTGACAAACATCACCTTAGGGATGCTTGACAGCTAGTAACATCAAAAAAATTCACAGAAGCTAGGCAGCCTTTTGCAGAATTGCCATTCTTGAGTCTTATGAAATGTTTAAAGAAATAAGGGAGGATGAAGGAAAAAGGAAAGAATGAAGGGGAAAAGAAAGAAGGGAAGAATGAAGAAAGGAAAGAAGAAAGAAGGAAGAAGGGAAGGAAGGAAGGAAAGAAGAAAAATGAGACAAGAAAGCATTTATTGAGCTAAGCATTGACCAGTCAGTCCCCTGCCCTCAAAGACCTTACATTTTAATATAAGATAACACACAAATAGAGGCTGAAAATATAGGATAAGAGATTCTTTCTGTGCAGGTAGAGTTACAGTGGATCTCTGTAGGTAATCAACTCGGGAATAAATACAAGTGATGATGAATCCTAGTGGTTTCACTTCATGTACCAGGAAGTAAAAGGACCTTTGTTATCTTTCAGCAATTTGCTGGATAAATTGTGCTCTTGGATAAGGCACTCCTATTATTTTTTTTTATCCCTTCTACCTGAAAATAACTGATGTTCTGTTTCCTTTGCATTTCTCTTCCCTGGTGTTTATGTTGAAATTTTTGTGTTTATAATTTTAAAAGGGTAGTACTAGATGATCTTCAAAAGTCCTCTTCTACCTAAAAAGTTCCATGATTCAGTGATGGGAACATTTGGCTTTTTTCCATGGAGAATATTTATAAGGTGCTTTCAGTCTCAGCTAAGAAGGATGATTCAAATGTAAGGATCACTATGATGGTTCTAATGAAACTTGGGGAATTTTTTTTATGAACAAACTGCTCTGTTTCCCTGACAAAATAACCAGATTTGTGCTCTATGGGCACACTTGCAAATGTTTGTGGATTTTCCTCAGGGATCAATTTGCGTTCTCCCCCCATCTCCCTCAGTTTTTGTTCATATTCAACATAGAGAAAATCATGAAGATAAAAGGGAGCTAAACTTGCTTCGCCCTAAGAAGTGGGTTATTTTTTCAGTGAAATATTAATTTTTGCAGCCAGACATATTTCCTGAGCTGTGAAAAACTATTGGGGGCAAAAGCTAAATCATAAAGAAAAAGATGCCTATTTCATTTTGGAAAGGTCTTTATTATTTTAAAAGAAAATCAGTTTTAGGGGTTGAAAGAGGGACACATGCTATTTTTTTTTCTCTATGCAGCCTTCTCCATGAGACTCTCTAAGGGCCGCAGAAATATAGAGAATAACAGATAGTGATGTTGGAATTTCCTTGAGACTCTTTATGGTTGGGTAAAGAAGGGACATATTGACCCAGCTATTTAACAGGGCACATTGGACTGATGAAATAGATTTTGGAAGGAGAGCTGCCTCTAGAGAAGGGTCAACTTTACTCTCTGGTTCGTTACTATGCTCTTTATAGTGAGTTTGGCCTTGACTGTCCTGAAGGACATGAAAGGCAATGAAATAAAGTAGAAGGATAACTGGACTGAAAGTCAGGAGCCTGGGGTTGCTTTGGAAGCAGTCCCTCTTCTAGTCTTCCCCACAACTTCCTTCCTTCTCCACCTCTCCCAGCCCAGCCTTCAGCATTACTGTCATGCTCGGATAGGCCAAATCCATCAGCCTTTTCATCCACTAAACCAGTGTTCAAAAAAAAAAAAAGGTTGTGGAATCCTTTTGGTTGTGGTTTTCATGCCTCAGAAACCCACACCCTTGTGTGGTCATGAGGCGGGACCTGGAGATGATGGAGCCAACAGAAATGCTTTATTTCTATGATAGCCATATTTTCTTTTGAGGAATCCTTGAAAAGACTTTGCAGGGAATGTAATTTGAAGACTACTGGGCTAAAGTAGTAGTCTGGTCTAATATAGGACTTCCCAACATCCCAAACCAGCTACTTATATTTGACTGTTAAATCGACAACATTCCATCCACTGAGGCAGGTTTCAGCCCCTCTCTGAAACCTTTTAAACAGGTCTTCAAGCTCTGCTGTAGCTAAAAATTCCATCATTTTGCATCACCTGTTAATAAGTGTTTCTACACTTAGACAGCTTATTCCTCAGGCAATAGACACATTGTTGCTCACTGGGCCAAATAAAAATGCTTTCTGTTTTGTATGACTATAGAAAGACTATATGACTGGGCAGCTAGGGGATGCAGTGGATAGAGTGCTGAGCCTAGAGTCAGAAAGACTCATCTTTATGAGTTCAAATTTGGCCTCAGACACTTATTAGCTGTGTGACTTCACCCTGTTTAATTCAGTTTCTTCATTTGTAAAATGAGTAGAAAAGAACATGGTAACTCACTCCAGTACCCAAATGGGGAGCCCAAGAGTGACTATTCACAACAAGAACAGTTTGCCTCTTCCTGACTCAGGCAATCTTTGAAGATGTAAGATCAGGGAATACAAACCCAAAAAGGGGGTCATACAGCAGAATTAGTTCTCATTTTCTTTTGTGGCAAAGTGATTCCAAACTGGTAGATAAAGGGTTTGTTGCAAATATAGTTTACCTAGATTTAAATCTTTTATTATACATTGAATTGCTGAGGAAAAGATGCAGAGATGTAGGGGTAGAGACTAATACAGCCTGGTGAATTAATAGCAGGTTGAATGACCCCCAAGGAAATAATTCAATGTTAGCTTTGTTTAGTCTTGTGCTATTTAGCATTTCTATCAGCAACTTGGAAAAACCAATGAGTTTAAAATGCAAATTATCAACTTTGCAGATGAAGCAAAGCTGGGAGGGATGGCTAACAGGCTAGATGACAACAGTCAGAGATCAAAATGAAATTGACAGTGCTATTGATATGAATCTTAGAAGATGAAAATACAATAAGAATAATAATAGTCTTAGACCTGTGAAGATTATCTTCTAGACCCAAATATAAAATGGGGACACAACTAGATAATAGATTATCTGAAAAAGATCTGGAGGTCGAAGTGAATTGCAGTAGGAGCTGATATAACAATCAGAAAAAACTAATATAATTTTAGGCTATATTGAGAGAGGCATAGCTTTCAAGAATAGGAAATTATGATCCTACTGTATTCTGTTTGTTTAGACCAAATCAGGAAAATTGTGATCATTTTGGGTGTCACATTTATTGATAAACTGAGAGCACCCAGAGGAGATCAATCAGGATGGCAAAGAACCTGTAGATCAGAGGTGTCATATGCTGGCTGCATGCAACCCACAATAGCCTTACATGTAACAGAAAGATTAAAATGTAGTTCCTATGTGTTGAGGTTTTTTTTTTTTAAAAGAACTATCTAAAATGTGGGGTTTTCTAACTCATCATGTAACCTACAGGAATCTTTATGTATTGCTTAGTAATTCCCATTTCTATTAAAGTTTGAGACCACTGTTTTAGATTATAATTTATAAATATCACCTGAACAAATAAGAGATAAGAATGTGAGCTACTTGAAAAAGAAATTACTTTCATTCTTTGTACTTCTGTCCCCAATGTCTAGCATGCTCTACCACATTATGGCTCTTAATAAATATTTGTTTATTGATTGATTGAGAAGATATTGATGAGACATAAAAACTACCTTGAACTATTTGAAGAATTATTCCAGGAGGCATTCAACTCATTCTTTCTGGGTTTGGAGGGTAAAATCAGAACTTTTTGTAGTTCTGCAAGAGGAAAATTTAGAATAAAGTGGAGGAAAACATCCTAAGAATTAGAGCTACCTTAAAGTAGAATGGGCCACCTTGGTGGGAGCAGGGCAATGTCATGGTTTCCCCTTTGTATGAAGTTTTAAAGCAAACATTGGCTATCCCTTTGTCAGGTATATTTTCAAGGGAACTCTTAAACAAGAATCAGTTTGTCTATAAGGTTACTTAGGTCCTGCCTTGCTCTGGGAGACTGTGATAGAACTCAGATCTCCTGATTTCTGGTCTCATTCTCTAAAATTTTGATCTGTTCTTTGCCTCCCAATCAGCTCTCCAGCTTGCACTTTGGGTTCCTGCATTCCTAATCAGTGAGGATGTGCCATAATTAAGTCCTCCTCAGCTCATCATGTTATTTATGCTTTACCTCTTCCTTCTTTTTAATTTTGCTCTGGAAATAACAATCACTACCATCGTTATCAGAAAGGACATATTAGTCAACAGCCCTATGACTCCATTTATTATCTCTGTGATTTCCCACACCAAAACATTCCTTTTCCTGACCATCATCCCTTAATATGTATTTTTTTTTTCTATTAGAGTATAAGCTTCCTGAGAGTAAGGACTGTCTTGCTTTTTTGGTATTTGTATTTCTCATGCTAAGCATAGTTTGGCACATAAAAAGTATTTATGTTTTTGGTTTTTTTTTTCCCATTCCATTTTTTATTTTATAGATGCAGAAGCCAAGATTTGTAGAGATAAGATGATGTATTTAAGTATATACAACTAATTCTTGGAAGAGCCCAGGCTAACCCAAGTCTCCTGACTCTCATACCCTAATGCTAATTTTTATTTCTTTTTGTCCTTGCTTCTTCCCAATAGCAAAGGAAACAACCTTTTTACCTTTCTTTATTTTGGAATATTTGGATAAACCTCTCTGGGTGGAGATGGGGAGGACCTCTGGAGTACAGGAATGTCTCTGTGATTCTTTAGGTTAAGCTCCCTCCTCCTGGTGTACCTTCCAAGGGTTATTGTTGTTGTTTGTTTTTCCTTCTGGAATAGGACCATGACATCAGAGAAGTGATACCATGACATGCAAATGAATTGGATTGAAGCGAGGGAGAACTGTATGAGGCACCTGCCTCACTTTCCTCTCCAGGGCCATCTGGGTCCAGTGGTCACATATAGATCAGGATAACTGGAGGTGGCCCTGGATGAAATTCAGCTCAATAATCATTTATTAAGCACCTACTATGTGTCAGATATTTGGCTATTTACTAGGGACCCAAAAGACAAACAATGAAACAGTCTCTGACCTTAAGGAGCAGATAGCCTACTTGTGAAAACAAGTACAGAAATAAATAAATATAAAATATATTCAAATTAATCTGCCTGAAAGGGAACATTAACAACTGGAGGAATAGAAGAGGCCGTGTAAGTAGTGCTCTTGGACTGAGCCCTGCCTGAACTTAAGACATTCCAACAGGGAGCTGTGAGAAGGGAGAACCTCCTCTTCCAGGGTGGACAGAGAGTCAGGAAACAGCCTTCCAAACAAGTGGCTTCACTCAGAATGGTCCCTGGCAGTGGGAATGAACCTAAGCATTAAAAGTTAAAAACAGAGAACCCTGAGAAAGGACCACACCCTGTCTGCTTTTGTTCCACATGTGTCACTGGTAGGAGGAGAAAGAGAAAAGACACAATCCAGAGTGTGGGGACTGGGGCCCTGAATGGGAAGGATTTCAACATAATGGAGATTACAAAGTTTGGTGTCATTAAGACAATCTTGGCAGTTATCTTCTCAGGAAACAACATTACCCAACTCTAACCCTGTTGGTCTCTTTAGTATCCCTCAGTTAGGAAGCCTCAGTTTCCCTTTCTGTAAAATGAAGATATTGCAATAAATTAGATTTAAGATTCTTTACAACTATAGAGTCTTTCTCTCTCCTTTTTTCCCCCATTTTCCTCCTTAATCAACTCTCTTTGTTCCCTTACCCATGCCCAAGCTGTTTCATAGGTTAGCCCCAATTGACAACTATTCCTGGGATGGTATCAAATTTTAACTGTTTTTTACTTTATTATCCCCTACCTGGCATCCCTTTCTAGTGTCCCTTTCTTCCAGAGTACTGTTCTGTGCTGCAGATTTGGATTAAACCAATTCTAAGTATCAGTGACATAACAATTTAACATGCTTCCCCTTCCAAGCTGCTGTATTTGGAGCCTTCCCAATTAACCCAGGAGTTTTAGGTACTATTACAGTCCAGAGGGCAATGTATTTTTAGGCAAATGGGAGTTTAACAGTATTGTCCATAACACTGCTGACCATTTACTGAGTCTAGTTCTACTTCAATGAATTGTAGAGCTGAAAAGGGCTCTTAGTGGTCCTTAGTAGTGAGAGGGCTAAATCCAAGGGAGAAATTAGTACTTAATTGCCCAAGGTAACATACCTAGTATAATGATGGAACCAGACTGGCTCCCAGGCTTCTCATTCATAGTCCAGCTCGTTTTTAACGACACCTTCCTATCCTTCCCTTACAAGGCTAGTGCTGCTATTTTTCTCTTCATTTTGTTTAAGTTACATCTGATAAAATTCCGTGAAGGGTTAGGCTGAGGGACCCTTCCCAGGCTTGTTGTGAGGGATAAAGGGCTCTAGAAAGATGTGCCATTGTTATGGCTTCTGGAAGGGGCTGAGTCATCATGCCTTGTGATCAGGCCAAATAATTGGGATCCTGCCTTGTATGATGTGGGATGAAGGAAGATTTCAAATCAGTAAATTTACCTACTTCATTGGAATCAGGGAGGGAGGGATGGGGAGAGCTTGTACTGTTTTTTGGGAAAGATTTATGAAAAAATGAAAAGAAAGGGATGGGGGTTGATGTTTGGAGACTGGGTAAAAGGTGGCCCTGGAGGCAGGAACTACAGAGGAAGCCAACCCGAGAAGGAGGTCTAATGGGGACCCCTGCCAGGCTCTGATTAGCAGAAAAACCTTGCCTCCCCGCTGCCAGATCTTACTGGCTGATGGTGGCTGCCCGCCACCTTCCCACAGAGACACTTTGGAGAAAGCCAGCCCTGTGGGCACTGAGGGGGAAGCTGAATGTGAAAGCTGAAAGCTCACCTGGGTAAGAAAGAATTGAACAGATTCTTTAACATTAACTACATCTCGGGAACAATTGTAGCAGTCTCTTCTAGTTGACTAAGAGCGAATGACTCATTCCTCTGCAGCAAGCTTTGAGGGGAAGGAGAGAGATTCTACACTGATTGCTGTTATTTGTCCTTCTTTCTTAAAAAAGGACCATGACATCAGAGGATGATGTCATGACTTGCAAATGGATTGGATTTAAGTGAGGGAGGGCTGGGCAAGGTCACCAGTCTCACTTTTTCTTCCAAAGTTATCTGAATCCACATATAGATGAGCATGACTGGAGATGGCTCTGATCTAGTGGGACACCTTGACCTTTTTTAAGCTAAGGTTTTCCCCCATGTCTCAGTTAACACCCACTGAGGCAACACCCATTTAGTGATTAGGCTAGGTAAGAAATGAGGTAAAGGATGGTCTCTTTTAAGTAGTTAAAAAAAATCAGGCTGGGAGGAATAGACCCTCAGAGTTTAGGGCCAAAACAGAAACAATTGCTAATTTACACTCACTCTGAACCTTTGGAGCAGAACACAGCTCCTTCCTTCCTTCCTACATGGATACCAGTCTCTAGGATACCAGAAAACCTTCTGAGACCTTGATAGAAATTTACTTGAAACTCTGATTTTTTTATTTTAAAAAATGTATATATCTTTTTAAAAGTCCTGTTTTCTCACAGCATCAGATAATTTGAATTTTGAATAAATCTCCCTCCCTTCCTTCCCCTCTTTTTGGTACAGACCTTTTCAAGCATGAAGTTCTTTTGTGAACCACAAAACTGTTGAGAGTTTAAGGAAATCATTGGCATGGAACAGTAAAGTGCAGTGAAAATCCTTAGGGGGCCTTGGTCTCTCTCCAGAGCTGTTCTCCTTTCCTGGCCAACTCTTCTAGGGCCAAGAGAGTGGGTGAGACATTGGTGGTCCTTCTTTCTTCCCACTCTTGAGGAACAGCCCTGACCAGTGCCTAGTAGTGGTATATATATCAACATGTACACTAAAAACAGGGGGTTCAGAGTGACTTGGTCACTTGCCCTGGCATTGGTACCTTTTAGTTTTGAAAGTTGAAGAAGCTTTATACAATTTTCTCTTTAAATCATCAAAGACAGTGAAAGTCGTGCAGTGTAATGACCTGAAGATCCAGACCCCTGAGTCCTCCACTAGTTTCACTATTAACCAGTTGTATGACTGTGAGAGTCACCTTTCCTCTTTACCCATATATAAAATAGTTTAGACTAAACAATTTTAAATGTCTCCTGTAGCTCTAAAATTCTGTGACATCTAGTGCAATGAAAAGCAGAGGGCCCGAAACAAGGAGCTCTTCTGTTAATCACTGTGTGACAGGCAAATCCCTTAATTAAGTTCCCTGGAATCTCCCTTTCCTCAACCACCAAAAAGGCCTTGCCTGCCTCCCAGGGCTACTGGGACAGAATAAGAGAAAAAAGAATCAAACATTGTACAAATGGAAGATATTAGCTTTCCGTCTCTTAGCTTAGGATCTGGCTTCATTTCTCCTTTTCCCTCCTGCTCTAGTCTCTGTGAGAAATGAGAGCATCATGTGTCATGGGAGCTGCCTCATTAAGAGAAACCCCTTGTAAAGGTTTCCTTTCCTGGGAGCCTTTACTCTGAGTCACCACCTAATTGTGGCTATTACAGGGGGAGAGACAAGGAGGAATGCAGGCAGGGGAATTCCACTAGCTCCCTCTCATTAGAGTGCTCTGGAGATGGATACTTTGGCTTCATCGGCACTAGGAACCCTTTTCCTTTTGAAAAGAATCTATGTTATGGGGGGTCAGGAGACCTGGGTGCTAATCCAAAATCTTCCATTAAGTGAGATGTGGCTTTGGTCAAGTGATGTCATTGTGTGCCTCAGTTTCCACATCTGTCAAAAAGAGAATAATTCTTATTTTGCCTTGCTCACATAGGGACTGTGTGAAAAAATAAAAATGTGCAGATATAGCTTTTTCTGTGCTTGGGAATCTTGTAACATTTGTCTTGTGCCCTTCACAATTGCCCCACACCATATCATAATTATCTATATTCTTGCCTACTAGATTATTATCTAATTTTATTATGTATCATTGTACTTTCATAGGGCCTAGCACAGAGCTTTGCACAGTCAGTCAATGTTTCTTAAGTTAAATTTATTGAATTGAAACAGAATCTTAGGGATAAGGATGAAGACTGGACTTGCAGACTTTGCTTAGTATAAAGAACTCTGTGAATGAGAGAAGCAGGTCCATACTAATATTCTTAGAGAGTTGGCCGGAACATTCATTCTGAGTTTAAATGACTTGCTTGGGGTCATCCAACCAATGTTAGAGACAGAACCTGAACCCAAACTTTTCTTGCTTCCTCATTGAGAACAGCTCTGTATCCACTATGCCAAGGTTGCGTGCCTTGAGAACTGAAGTTTACTGGATTAAAAACCAGGCCTTCTGAGACCCTCCTTGTATTGCTCAGAATCTTGCTTTTCCTTTCTCCCCTTTTCCAGATTCTGGATAGATTATTTTTTTCCTAAGAGAATGAATGCTGCTAACTATAAGGAACCTTTCTCTGTCTTAGTTGGGTGAGGGATTGGAAAGATGATAGTGGCTCTTATACATCCCCAGCTTAACTGAGGATTTTTGTCCTACACCCAGTCCCATAGCCTATGAAATTCAAGTCACAGGACCAATGATTTCATGAAATGTTTCTCCATTACTGGCCTGGTTTTCTCCTCCCCAGGCTTGAGACCAAAAGGATTACAGCCCTGGCAGCTCAGTAGAGAGTGAAGTAATTTGCTTTTAAAGCTGTTGACTTTTCAGTTTGGCCTGTTCTTCCTAGAAAAGGTGTGAGCACTGGACGTCAGTCTGAATACAGAGTCTTTAGTCAGCCATTCAGGGTTCTCCATAATCTGACTTCAACCTCCCTTTCCAGTCTGATCTCCCATTATTTTTCACATACCATTCATTGTAGCCAGATTGATTTGTTTAACATCCCACAATCTCATCTCTTTCCCTCTCAGTCAACATGATTGATTGATTGACCTACTTACTTAAAATAAGTCCTACTGATGACTTGTATTTATACCATGATTCACTTATCCTACTTTGGCTCTGATTCCTCATTGTCCCTACCAGCTTTTGATCTATGATCCTATTTCTAAATATACATAATCTCCAGTCATACATGAACCTCCCCTTATATCAAAGAAAACTAGGTTAAACTAAAGCAACTAATAAAATAACATCATTGTACAATGTATGCAACATTCATAGGGACACCTCAGAGGCCAGCTGGTACAACCTCCCTCATTTTTCAGGTAATAAATTGAGACCTAGTGCGATTATGTGATTTGCTTCAGGTCATAAACATCAAAGGCAAGGTTTGAATCTAGATCCTTTGAGAGAACTTTTCCTTCTATACCATATTGTATTCTCCTTTCTCTTCTCTCTGTTTATCTAAATCTTTGTCTAAAGTCCATTTCAAATCTTACTTAAATCTCATTAAGTTTTTTTTCTTGGCTCTTTCTCCCTCTTCCTAATCTCACTGAGCTCCTGTGATTTCTTGAATGTAATTAAATGGTCCCAATGATCTCATCAAAGTAAGCCCTCCATCTCATATTATAGACCACAGTTCATTCTTACCTTCTTATTCTGTATAATTTGCACTCCCAGCTTTTCACCATCCCTCCACAGAGGATCCACCCAACATCTTGGAAACCACCTTTTAATATCACAAAACTGAAATTGGTTATACAGTCAAATGATGCTCTATTTCCCCATTCAGATCACAAAATGTAAGAGCTGGAAGAGACCTTGCATAGATGTAAAGACCTTAACTGTTTTATTCATGTTTTCCTCAAGAATATATTTTGTGGAGTGATGTAAGTACAATTAAGTAGGTTAATTGAATAACTGCAAAGTAATAAATAACAATGTTATTAATCTAGGTGGAAGTCTATAATAGTTTCCAAAAAAAAAATCTCTCTTTGACTTTACTCTGTTTAGCATTTTTATCAGTGACAAGTATAAAAGTATAATGCTAGGAAGGATAGGTAAGCTGTTGACTAGTTGAGATTCAAAAAAATTGAATTAAGATTCAAAAAGCATTGACAGGTTAGAATAATGGGATGAATATAATAAAATGTAGTTTAAAAGAGATGAATGAAAAGGCCTACTTTGAATTGTTGTTTTAAAGAATCATCAAAATGGTGGAGGCTTTCCTGGATGAAAACTGGGGGGAAATGTAGTTAATATTTGTCCTGTTTGACTTTAAAGAGCACAACTAGGAACAGTTGATAGAAGGTTCAATGAATCGGTCAGATTCTAATTTGATGTAAGAAAAAAAATTCCCTAATAAATAGCAGGCAGAGGATTTTCCATCAGTGAAGATCTTCAAAGGAAGGATAAGCACAACTCATTTCTATTATAGGGGAACTTCCTTTTTAGATAGAGATTGGCTTAGACGTTCTCTAAGCTTCTTCCTACTCTGAAATTTTGTAATCCAATGGTTTACTTTTCCTTACTTAATTTTTTGGGGTGTTATTGCCATTTTGTTATACTTCTATTACCATGTATGAATGTACTCATGATGCTCTGATTCATTTTCTTCTTTAAAAACTTTTTGATATTCTGCGAGTCAATATTCCATTCATATAATATTATATTACATACTATTACAAATGTTTTATGAATATGCTTATACTCTGAACTTTGCCGTTGGCTGCTGTATCTTTTTTTGATCTATTTGCAGCATTTTCTGGAGTCTTTGGGCCTCCCCATTTTGAGTCTGTTTTGTACTGATTAACATCTATGGTGATAGGATATAATAAATTCTTTTACTCTTGTTCTTTTTGATTTTTCAGAATAATGACCTTATTTGGATAGGTCTTACTAAAGCTGCTATATTGTAAACAGTATCTTTTCATCTTCTTTCTTTTTATTTGGTTTTTACTTTGACCTTTGTTCTAATTGGTGATTTCACTGCACAAATAAAGTGGATTCCAAAATGACTGCTATATCTGTAACCAGTCATTTCCTGTCTGTTAAGATATAGTCAATTTTATTTTTTAATGCTCTCTTTTAAGTCCATCTGGGCCATATTTAGTGTCTTATGACCCTCATCATGAAGAAAATATTCTTGATGGATTGGTGTCCTTCATGTCCTTCATTATAGAAGTAATCTATAAACTTCTGGACTCTACTATTTCATGATCCTTAACAGTATTTTCCAACATAGTTTTTATTATCATCCCCTGTATCCAATTTCCCAAAGAAGTTATAGATCATCAAATTATATTTTGATTTAATCTGTAGGATTCTGTTAAATTCTTCATATAATTTTTCTACTTTTTCATTCTTTGAAAAAGATTTGAAGAATAAACTTTAGTAATGTTTAAGCTTAGATACTTTGGTCACATAACATGAAAACAGGACTCATTGGAAAAGACTTTGATGTTGGTAAAGATTGAAAACAAAAGGAGAAAGCAAAAAGGGATAGCAGAGGATAGAATGAATAGTGTCACGGAAGCTTGAACATGAGCTTGGATAGACTTCAGGAGATAGTGGAAGATGAAAGGACATGATGTGGTTTATGGGATCACATAGGATTGTATACATATAAACATCAACAGTGTTCATCACAGTCTCCCTGCATAAATTTGTCAGGAGCATCATTGGATGATGACCTGGGAAATGCTATTTCTTATTTTTTAGAGCATATGATTAAACCAAATCTACAAACTTTATTTACTTCTCTGAGGAGAATCTGTGATCTAGTCTTTGATTAAGCTGCATCTTCTTTTTATCTATTGGTTTAATTTACAGAGAGGATATTAGTATGATCCTTTCTTCCAATGGTATGTCAACTTGTCGGATATATTCAGAGAATACTAACGAGTAAATTAATATTTGTAGACGATTTATAAGTGTATTATCCTATGATTCTCATCTCTCTTTTCTGTTATTCTAGCCTCATCAGTGTCAGTTAGTCAATGTCAAACACTGGAGGAAATGGAGGAGAAAAAGTGGGAAACACAGGACTGGGGGCCATTGAATATTTTGTTTATTTATTGAGTTGTTGCAACTGGAAAAATTCTGATGATAGGCATTTCCCTACTTATCCAGGCTAGTCCTCAGGTGCAGCAGGTAGACAATCTGTCACTGGATCCATACTTAAAGTCTTTGTGGCTTGGAAAAGCTGATGGAGTTTTATTCCAGTAGCACAATCTTTGTCACCTCAAAGTCATTCCTGGAACAAAATGTAGCTTATAAAATTTTATAAGGGCAGTATGCAAAGTTGTCCATTATTTTTCCTGACTTTACTTTCCAACTACATTGGGAGTTAATAATTGTTAGTATTTATGTAACATTTCAAAGTTTGCAAAGTGCTTTACAAAAATTATCTCATTTAATCCTAACCACTACTCCAGAAAATAGGTGCTATTATCCTCATTTTATAGATGAAAAATTCAGCCTGCGAGAGATAAAGTGAGTTTCCTAGGGTCACAAACTACTAAGTGTCTGAGATGATATTTGAATTCAAGTCTTTTTGATTCCAAGTCCATCACTTTATACATGGTGCTACCTAACTTCTTACAGACAGGGAAGTCATGTCATAATTCATTACATTCCATCTAATATCTAACAGTATTCAATAAGGACTTACTATTTGACTTATTGGTTTTATTAATTCATATAAATCATTGTCTTAGAATCATAACATGTTGATGGTGGTCATTCTGGTCTCATCTCACTTCTCCTAATTAGGACTAGATGGAAACTTTTGGAGGTTCTCAATGGTACCTCTGTGTTCTATTCTACCTCTTAAAGTACTTAATTACTTTCAAGGAGTAAGAGAAGCAATGTCCAAAGTTTTACTATGAGTGAGTTTACAAAGGGTTCCTAGTCAGGCTCTCAGGATACTGGGAAACAATTATTCCAGATTGAAATAATAAACAGTAACAACACTTCAGTCATCAAATATGCAATTTAACAACCAAACAAAATGCTTAAAAGCCAAACATTTGTCTGGAAGCTGTGACCTCTTTGAGGCATGTTTTGTTTGTTATTAAAATATGAAACCACCCTTGAGCCAACTTGAATCATAAAGGAACTGAGTTTGTTTTACCCAGAGAAGGCCCTGGGAAGCTTATAATGGACTGTCATATGAGTGGGGGCGTGCAAATCTCCAATGGGCTGACATTGCTTTGGGCTGTAATTATACCCACCCTCTTCCTCCTTTCCAGAGAAGTTCACATTTGGATCTAGCTAGAGGAAAGAACACAGGCTACAGCATCAGGAAGCCCGGGTTTTATTTGACTCTGTCTCTCCCTAGCTGTGTGACTATGGTAAAATCACTTCTACTCTCTGGACCTTTCTTGTCTTAAAATGGGGTGTTTGTAATAGATGATTTCTAAGAGCCCTTCCAACTCTAATATTCTATGACATGCTGAAAATGGGGCCAATTAGCAGCTAGAGAATGGACTTATTCCTGTAGAGCTCCTTTCTCTCTTGGGTCTTTGGGGAAGAGTAATTTACTACTCCCCCCAATTTTATTTACTTGCAACTAAAAGTTTCAGAAGAAGGGGATTTGAAAAAGTATAATGAATATGTATTGGATTCTGTATATATGTGGGAGGCAAGGGGGAAAGGACTGAAGGTTGATGGGGAAAGGGAAAGGTTATAAAGACATAATAGTTTTCCTAGGGGATTAGGCAATCAAAAAGCATTTATTAAGTACCTACTATAGTCTCTCTCTCTCTCTCTCTCTCTCTCTCTCTCTCTCTCTCTCTCTCTAGATAGATAGATAGATCTTTCTCTCTCTCTCTCTCTCTCTGTATGTATATATATATATATATACACACACATATATATATATATATACACACATACACACACATACATACATACACAACAGATGAAATAATTCAGACCTATGTCTGACTTATGTCAGACCTATCCATTATGTCAGGGGAGGTGAAAAAGTTAGTACAAATCCTGAGGCTCAACATTCTAGAAGGGAGTCTAGCATTCAACTTTATCACATAAATTTTTTTTTCTTTCTTGGTAGGATTATTATTTATTTTTGACATTCATTGTAAAATCAGTGAATTTCAAAGGGGAATAAAATTAATATGATATACTTTAATCAGAGAACTACCAATTACATTTTAAGAACAAAACATATTTTAACATGATTCCTAACCAGGTACATACATATTTCATATTCACTGCACACAATTCTGAATTAATGGTTTGTTAATTTGTACCATAAAATGAGTATTTCCAAGGACAGACTCTATACAAATATACAGTTCTGCACTTTGACAGTATAGCAGAGCAAGCTCATCTTACTATATAAACAGACACAACTTTCCTGAATTGTTTTTTTTTAATTCAGCTTTCTATGAATAATTGCAATTTGAGGATGCATTTTTATTTTATTATGATAAAGCATACATTTAAAATTTTTGGTTATTCTTTAACTACAAAAAGATAAATGACTTGTACATATGTTGTACAAAAATACAATTCATTAAAAAATTTCTAATATTAATAATTCATTGAAAACAGAAAATAGCTGCATTTGTTAGGGGTAATTTAAAATATTTTTGCATCAGACTAGTATTATTGTCAAAAAGTTGCAACTTGCAAAATTATATTTTATGTGAATTATAATAGTGTGTTATGTGATTTTTAATTTTAATTTATTTTTATATTTTTAAACTTATATTTCCATGTTTTCTTTAAAATAAAGATTTTATTTTCCTACTATATGTTTTATTTGTATACTTGACAAGACATAGTTTTCTTCTTCTCCACATCAACACAAATCCTTCATAAAGATTTTTAGTAGGAATGAAGTAGTCATTATGACTCCTCTTCCTTTTTCTTCTACCCTTCAGTCTTCTCATGTTCAAATTCTTCTCTGCTTATGTCTTCCCTCTTTTTTGCCCTTTCCAGAGGGTCCCTGTTTTTGCCTGGGACCCCTGACTGGCTTGAAGCATCCCTGACTTTAAAAGTCAAGCTGAGGAGTTTATGTTTTTATACGTTTCGATAAGAAGTCACTTGAGAAGGGGAAGTGACATCTTCAGACTTGAAGAACTGACAATTGTTGGAAGTTTAGATTAGTGGGGGGAAATGCTGGAAAGTAGTAGTCCATGTTAGAGGTGATTGTGACTTGAATTAGGGTGGTTGTGTGAATGGAGAAAAGAGAAGTCAATACAAAGGATATGGAGTAGAATTGAGGGATTTGTTTCTGATTTTATATGGTGGTTTGGGGTAAGGGAGAATGAGGGAGCAACTAGGTGGTTTTGTAAATAGAATCACTTATTTCATAGGACTGTTATAAGGAGGATACTTTGAAACTGGATTTTGCTATATAAATTTGAGCTACTATTGGAAGGGTCTGTAGATTGTAAGCCACTGGAGGCCAGATAATGTCTTGGTTTTGGTTTTGGTTCCTCATGCTAGCATAGTTCTGGTATATAATAGATGCTTAATAAATATTTATTGTGTCTAACCCTGAGCAAGTAACTTAACCCCTCTAGATGTCAGATACCTCATCTATAAAATGAGAAGATTAGACAAGAATGTTTCTTTTGGGTTCCAAATCGGGTTACATTATTTTATGGAAAAAATATTAGTCCTATAAATAAATAAGCAAACAAGTAAGGCATGAGTGAAATAAACATGAAACTTTTCACCAGCTCCCTGAATATTAGAATCAGCAAAAATTTGGAATTTGACATGGTAGTTTTGGAACAAATAAAAGGAAGGCTTACCTTGTCTCTCAGTAAACATCTATTATGTAAATTTAATCAATGATGCTCATGAAGCATTTAGATAAATTCATGTAGGACTTCAAGAATAAGTTACTTCATTACTATTCAACAAATCTGTAATGTCAGTAACATAGATCATGAAATCATAGGATCATCAATTTCTATTTTTTTCTGGATAGTTTGTCTATTGATATGGGTCAGAACCTATCCATTCCTTCTTGACCTCTGTGATTCTTTCCTATAAATAATTTGGTAAAAGATTTTAGAAGGTAAAGGGATTGAAGAGATTATTAACTCTAATACTTCCTTCTCCCATTTTACTGATGAAGAAATTGAGGCACAAAAGTTAAGTGATTTCCCTAAGATCATGCAGCAACTAAGTATTTGAAGCAAAATTTGGACTTAAATCCTCCTGATACCAAGATTGGTGCCCAATTCACCATGACATACTGCTTTTCTCTAATTTGCTGTATACTTTTAGGCCCCTTCTTTAGCTCTTTTAGTATTCTGTGAATTCTATTGCAACATCATCCTAACTTAAAAAAAATTAATTACTTTATTTTGGCAATATATGTGAATTTTTTTACATATTTCTTTATGAATCACATTGAGAGAGAAAAATCAGAATAAAAGGGGAAACTGTGAGAGAAAAATAAAACAAGTGAAAAAGAAAAAAAAAGTAAATATAATATATGTTGATTTATACTCAGTCTCCATATTTCTTTCTCTGGATGCAGATAATATTTTCCATCTAGTTTATTGAGATTGCTTTGGATCACTGAACCACTGAGAAGAACCAAGTTTGTCATAGTTGATCATTCCACAATCCTTACTGTGTATATTGTATTCCTGATTCTGCTTGTTTCACTCAGCATCAATTCACGTAAATCTTTCCACACTTTTCTAAAATCAGCTTGTTTATCATTTTTTATGGAACAATAATATTTCATTACTCTCATATGGCATAATTTATTCAGCCATTCCCCCAATTGATGGACATCTAATAACTTTCCAATTCTTTGTTACCACAAAAAAGAGCTGCTACAAACATTTTCACACATGTGAGTCTTTTCCCCTCATTTTTGATTTCTATGGGATAAGACATAGTAAAGGCACTACTGGTTCAAAGGGTATGACAGTTTTATTGCCCTTCGGACATAGTTCCAAATCGCTCTCCAGAATGGTTTGGATCATTTCACAACTCCATCAACAACACATTAGTGTTCTAGTTTTTCCATATCTTCTCCAACATTTATCATTATCTTTTCCTCTCATCTTAGCCAATCTGAGAAGTGTAAGGTGGTACCTCAAAGTAGTTTTAATTTGCATTTCTTTAATCAATAGTGATTTAGAATAGAAATAGTGATTAGATAGTAATTTTTTCATATGACTAGAGATGGCTTTAATTTTGTTGTCTGAAAATTGTCTATTCATAGCCTTTGACCATTTAGTATTTGGGGAATAACTTATATTATAAATTTGACACAGTTCTTTATATATTTTAGAAATAAGGTCTTTATCAGAAATACTGTCTGTAAATTTTTTTTTCCAGTTTTGTGCTTTCTTTCTAATCCTGACTGTGTTAGAGTGCAAAACCTTTTAATTTAATATAATCAAAGTTGTTCATTTTGCATTTTATGTTTTCTAGTTCTTCTTTAATCATACATTTCCTCCCTTCTCCAAAGATATAATTAAACTATCTCTTGATCTCTTAATTTGCTTATAGTGTCACCCTTTACACCTAAATAATGTACCCCATTTTGATCTTATTTTGATATGGGGTGTGAGATGTAGATCTATGCTGAGTTTCTGACATGTTATTTTCTAGTTTCCCAGCAATTTTTGTGAAATAGTGAGTTGTTATCCCAGAAGCTGGAGTTTTGAGGTTTATAAAATACTAGATAGTTATTGATTACTGTGTAATATGTATGTACCCTATTCCACTTGACCACTTTATTCTTTCCTAACTCTTGATACATGACTAACCTAAGTCCTTTTTTGTTAATCACCATTCCTGAATGATATCTTTCACACAACTTTCACACAATATTTTTTACAACTTCTTGTATACAAATCACCATTGATATATGACTTATACCCAGCAATTTGCCTGATCAAGTACAAACTGACTCATTGTTAAATTTTGGTATGAGCTGAAAATGTTTTTTTGGTGATGGAAATTAAATGCAACAAATCAGGGCTTGATTGATTATTTGAGGATTATCTAGACTTAAGACAGATGGAAAAATGTTTTTGATGTATATTTAAATTAAAAGTGTGTCATGCATACATTTCCCTCAGGGAACCAATTGTTAAACTTTTAGCAAAACACTGCTATTAATATTTACTATGCTTCACTCCATTGTTTTTTGGGTTACCCATTATTTTGATTTTTAGAAAAGAATATATTCCTTTATTTGTAGCCTCATAGTAAGAAGCCTTGGAAGAATATTAATAAAAAGATACCCTTTAATGTCAAGGAGTAGCTTGGGATGGTTGCTAGTACCACAATTTCCCACCTGTAGCCTGGGCCATTTTCTTCCTCTTTTTCTGTTCTCAGTCCAATTTCATTGTTTATCTGTAATCAATGATTATTCATAAAGCATGTCCAAGAGATGAAGTAACAAAGGCTAATGGATTAGCCCAATATTTATTTCACTCTATAGCATAGTCTAGTCAAGACAATAAGGTTTTTTTGACCAGTTGATTTTTCTAGTGCATAATACTAATAATATGTTAACAGAAATTCCAAATGCTTGGGGAATTATGGCAACAGTCATCTTTTTTGATCCAGACATACTGATTTCATCTGTTTAGAGAACTCCTGGGAAATGCCTTCTATGAATGCAAATTGACATTTTTTTTTGCAACTTTGAGATTTCTGGGTACTGAGAAAGTTGCTTGTCCTAAGTCATACAGTAAGAGTGGGTAAAGGAGGAACTTCAGTCTAGGTCTTCCTGACTCCAAGTATAGCCTTGTTTCTCTGATAACTAGAACTTGAGAAGATTAGAAGGTGAATAAGCATTTGTTGGTCAAGTCTGCCCTTTCTGTATGATTATTTTTTTTTTTAAAACTCCCTTCTTCTTATCCTCCAAAGATATATCTAATGTTTTCAGGATATGGGTGAAGGTCAAATGATAAGACTTCTCCCTGAGTCAGTTTCCATATCTGTGGCTATAGCAGGGTGATTGTTTCTGCCTTCTGGGAGGCTATGAGTAATAGCTGCCTCTCATCTTTTTGTTTTGTTTTGTTTTCCTTTGCAGGGGGTGGAGGAAAGCGTAAAGGCAAAAGCAAAAAGTGGAAGGAAATCTTGAAGTTCCCTCATATTAGCCAGTGTGAAGATCTCCGGAAGATGATAGGTAAGCTCTCTCCTGTATAGGGGAAGAAGAAGGAACCAGAATGAAAAGAGACCAGGGGCTAATAATGATTCACCTTGATTATGAGAGATGGAAATTTCTGTGGCAGTAGCTGGTGAGGTTTTAGTAAGTCCAAATCGTGTCTTTGTAAGAAAAGGAATTTCTAGTTATCCCTGTTGAGAAAACAGTAGTCACCCTATCCTTTGAAGCCATCATTTGTGGCAGGATACCTGAGTTCTTCCTCTAGTGGTAGAAGAGTGGTCCAGGATGAGCAGTATCATAGTCTCACATTGGAAAAAGACTTAAAACATTGCATTAATTCCCTTTTTAAAACCAGTTTTAGTATATAATATTTTATCTTTTCCCCAATTACATGTTAAAACAAAATTTTAACATTTTTTATTGCATTCATTTTTGTTGTGTATGTCTTAAGTGATGTGACCACAATATGGAAGCAGAATAAATTCCTATTTATCTGGAATCTAAACAATCACATAGGTCAAATTATCATAACTGAAACTCTGCTTAACCAACCCAAGGGTAAATTCCTTAATATTACTGATGTGCAAAGTTAAAATATAAAATCTGTACATAATTTAGCCTGAGAATGTAGCAGAAAGATTATTGACCAGGCAGTTTCCTCCTCCTTCTGCTCTTCCTCTCCATCCCTCTTCCATCTATAACTAGTGACGATCTTCAAAGATTCAGAGAAAAATGTCATTGGGGAAATATATGGCAGGAGGACAAACTAGGTTGGCCACAAGATGAGAAGTGAAGATGATGGACACAAAGAAATAGCCTCAGTGCTTCACTGATATTCTCTTAATATTTGAAGAAAGGGACAAAAGCTTCCAACAAGTTGAAGGAGCCCTTCCCTGTGGCAAATTTATGGGAGTATGTGGAGAAATCAACAGGCTAGAGAGGGATGGGCATCTTTTGGAGGAATCATCCCAATTCACAGGGTCACAGATCCCTCTGGGTATTTGGGTGTCTTGAGTATAAATGTCAACTGTTATCAGCTATATCTCCCTTCCGTCTGAATATCCCCATTTCCCTTAAATCGAGAGTTTCCAATATTCAACCTCTGAAAATTCCTGGTGAAAATGGTTCCACAGTGATGACTGGAGAAATATTTGTTCTGAGTTTCCACCTTCCCTCCTCCCACTCCTTTCCCCCTCTAGAACCCAGGTATTTGTGAGCCCCAGGGCTTCTACCTGGAGATCCCAGAGGTTCTGGCTGTGGGCAAGTACATGTGCCGTATGTAGTTTAGAGGTCCCCGTGGGATCCATAAAGCAAGTCTCCATTAGTCTGTGGGGCGGTGGGAGAATGTGCTCAAGGCGAGAACTCGAATTTTTCTGTTCCCCTCAGGGGGCCTTGAAAAGAGGCTGTGTCTGCAGAAGCGCAGCCTGAAGAGAAGCCGAGCAAAACAGGAAGGCTGAACTCAACCGAGGGGCTGCGTCTGGTGTTGACACAATTATGAGTCACTTCATACCTTGCAGTTCTCTCCATGTTGACAGTGAACTCTGTGTTTGACTATCCATCGTCTGGGCCCAGGGAAAGGGTTTCTTAATAAAAAATCACTTTTCTGAATAGATACAAAGCTCAAACACTAGGAGGCAACTCTCTCTGTCTCTGTCTCTGTCGCTGCCTCTGCTTCTATCTCGGACTCTCTCTCTGCTTCTCTCCTTTTTCTGTCTCTCTGTTTCTCTCTGTCTGTGTGTCTCTCAGAGACAGAGACACAGAGAGATCAAGAAAGAAAGAGAGGGAGGGAGAGACAGACAGAAAGAGAGAGGAAAGGAGACAGAGAGAAAGAGCATGTCAAAGAAAGAGAGGAGAGAGAAAAAGAAAGACAGGGGGAGGAAAAGGGAGAAGAGAAAGAAGGAAGGAGAGAGAGAGAATAAATAAAATTAGCTATTATTATGAGAGAGAGAGAGAGAGAGAGAGAGAGAGAGAGAGAGAGAGAGAGAGAGAGAGAGAGAGAGAGAGAGCCTTGCTTCAATACTGCTTAAGAAAGTACTATTTAGAGAGGAAGCTATTTGGTAGGTTGTATGTCAATATGATGCACTCCTTTCTTTGATTTTGTTCCAAAAGGTCTTTTTCCAAAGGCAGTACTTTGACTCATATTGTGTGTAAGATGTCTGAGCTGGTGGAAGAGCAAAACCCTTAGAGAATATTATATCCAGTGTCTTTAGGGGACAGGAGGAGTCTGTCATCTCATGTAGTGTCATAGGGAAGTGTAAAGAGAACTCTCAGTGACAACAAATCATATCTACCTATCTATATCTATATCTATATAGATTTTTCATTTCATTTCAAGTTTTACAAAGCACTTTTTTGGGGGGGCAACAATTTCTTGGTATAGGGTATGCAAATATCATTTTCCCCACATAACTTTCCAAGCTTATTATAGATTATTCCCCTTCATGCACTTTATGATTCCTCACAGAGAATACTCCATTTCCTGTCTCTGTGTATCCACTCCTAGAATGGGCTCCCTTCTGTTCTCCATTTCTTAGTATCCCTGGAATCTTTCAAGGTTCAAATCAAATGCCACCTTCTTTATGAGGCCTTTCCTGAACCCCACCCCTCAGCTGCTAGTACTTATTCCTCTAACTCAGTCATTTATACCTCAACATGATGAATAAATTGTGTTTTTTCTACATATATTCAATCCTCAGTTTTATAGAGATAAGTCTCAGAAAATGACACTAAAGTCAGAATTTTGACATAGTGAATCTATGGGAAATAAAGGGTTAGATTCCCCTGACCACCAAAAACTGTCATCTTTCACTAGAGATTGCTGAAAATACACTTTTATGCATATAATTCTTTATAACAAAACATTAATTCCAATAATATGTACTTTTCCTACCACAGTAACCATGAAATAAAGTGTAAAATGCAGCACTCAAAATTGGAAACATGAAAGACATTTTTTCTCACTATAAATTCCCTAGAATTCTCCGAACTTTTATGCTAACATCTCAATAAAAAAGCAAACTGATTTCAGACGATATTCTCTTTTTATAACAAAAAGTATACAATACCATAAATACTGATGAGCAAAGTAAATTCTTAAAATTAAAACATTTTAAAACCTGAACTATCTTTTCACTGTATCAGATAGCAGTGTGAAGAAGACATTGTTCCCCTATCCCATACTTTTGAGGTTATTTTAGTACTTTCTTCAATAGATTCATGAATATTTTTACGTTTTTTCCTCCTTTTTGTGAAAAAAAAAATTGACTGTTCACTAACACCAAATTTGAACCTGACAACAGCTTCAGATGCTCCAGAATGAAGTTTATCTAACATCTTCATTTTCTAAGTTACATCCTTGACTCTATGCTTGGACTTAGATCTCAAAAAGTCTTGTACTATGCTTTGGGGGAATAATTGTAATAAAAAATTGAATTGTAAAGGCAGAAGATGAAAATATGCAACAAATGCAGAGAAAACTCTCTACAACATTTGTTTGAACAACATTAGCAAAGTGCCTTGTAGCACTTGCCTAGATGCTTGCACCACAAACTTGCACGTATTGCATGTCTCCGTTTTTTCTCTATTGCACATAACTGGGAATATGCAGGATTGTGAACATGAAAGTGAAAATGAATGAATAAAAATCACATAAATGTTTGAAATTTAGAAAGTTAAATGTCTGAATGTTGAAGATCAATTTAAATGAATGCACATTGTTCTTCCCCCTCCTCTTGCCGCATAATGTAAGTTCCTTGAGAGTAGTGACTATTTCATCTTTATATCCCTAATACTTAGCATATCAGCCACCTTAAAACAAAAACACAACAAGAAAAGCATATTCTTTCTTACTATTTACACTCATTTCTACACATGTATATATCCATAATAGTTTGATAGTGATGCTTTCTAATTTTCCTTCTATTCTTTGTCCATCTTTGTGTCTCTTTAGTTATTCTAATTCTGCTTTCCCCACTTCATATTAATTATCTATTATTTCCTCTGTTTATCCTATATTTATATTATTTTATGTGTTATATAATTTTAATTATTTTAATGGCTTTTTGTTATGTCACTTCTCTGATATGCCGTTGTTTGCTCAGACATATAGAATACATTGGTTACTGAAGTTGTTTTTAATGCTTCTCAAATACAAATAATGCTTCTATATTTTTGAAGAGTTACATCTTTTTCTTACTCTTCTGGATTATTGCAAATAATGGAATAAGTATTTTTTCTATGTGTGAAAAGAGAGGAGATGCACATAGAATTCTCAAATAATCAGATAGTTAAGAATTGATCCTTGCATGATAAAGTAATTTGTTACATTTTCTTGTACTTTACAGTTTTACACAAGGCTTTCATATCCATTGGATCACTTACTCCTCCAATTCTGTGAAGATGTCATTATCCCTATTTTACCAGTGAAGAAATAAGGCTGAAATTGATAAAGTGACTTTGTAGTAAGCAGAAGAATCACAGACTCAGATCTCAATTTCAGGGCATTCTACTACAGCACTCTCTCATTATAATCCATAGTGTCTGAAGTTTTGGCTTTGAGGGAGAACATATGATGGGATTTATAACTGGAAAAAGACCTTGAATATCACTTAGTAAAAGCCTTTCATTTTAATGATAAGAGAACAGACTGATAGAAGTTTAGTAAGTTGCCTAAGATCACTCAGATAGTAAATTATAGGACTAGGATTTGAATCTAAATCTTCTGAATTTTGATTTTTTTTTGTTGGTTTTTTTTTGAAGTACATCATGTTGCCTCATAGAACTGGGAGTCTTTGTTCTGACTTTCTGTCTCTCCCTGTCCCTTTCTCTGTCGCTGTTTCTGTCTCTTTCTTTCTGTATTCCATCTCTGTCTCTCTCCCTCTTTCTGTATCTGTCTCTCTATCTCCCTCTTTCTCTGTGTCTCTGTCTGTCTGTCTGTCTCTCTAACAAATTCATAATTCAGCCTTCTCAGCTAAAAAATGCATTTCTTATTTTAGTGGATATAGAATAGGAGCAGCTAGGTGGCATAGTAGATAGAGCATCAGCCTTGAAGTCAGGAGGATCTGAGTTCAAATATGACCTCAAACAACACTTCCTCCCTGTGTGACCCTGGGCAAGTCACTTAATCCCAATTGTCTCAGCAAAAAAAAAAAAGGAAGACACAGAGCTGACCTCAAAGTGAGAAAGACAATGGTTCAAGGTTTTTTTTTTTTTTTTTTTTTTTTCTGACACATATTTGATGTGTGACCTTAGGCATTTAAACTCAATTTTCTGGGCAACTCTCTAAGATTTTAAGTTAGAGAAGAGGTGCTGACCTGCTGATTGATAAAGAAATTTCCTTATCTAGCAGTTCCTATGTCAGTAAATTTACAGGTCTAGTTTCTATCCCCATTCTTATTCCATTTGACATTATTAACCTATTATACAAATAAATTAAGGATCTCCTTTATGAAGTACTCAAGAGAAAAAAAAAACATGATACTAATGCTTATTATTAATCTTAACTTTCAAAGATTTATTTAATTGTGGCACTGGAGAGAATGTTATGCATTATTTGATCTTTTTTACATTCTCCCTCCTCAGATGAACCCCCTGATACCCAGAGAAGACAATTTTTTCACAGACATTTTTAGGATCACAGAATGTTAGAGTTGGAAAGGTGTTTAGAAGTCATATAGTCCAATCCTGTTCTTTTCAAGTGAAGAAACTGATTCCCAAAGACATTAAGTGACTCGTTCAAGTTCACTTACTGGTTAGGTTGTAGATTGATCTTAGGGCTTCAGTCTTAACTCCAAATCTAGGACTTTATCCACTGTCATCACAGAGTTACTAAAAGACAGAGCTGGGGAAACTAGAATCCAGGTCTCCTGATACTTATCTCACATCTTCTTTTTGCCAAACCACATCTCCTTCCATGTTTATTATTTGGCAACAAATGATTTGTAAGACTCACTCTACCTGTGTTTAAAGCATGGAGAATGACTTGGTATTTGAAGGGATAAGCATTTCAAATAGGAATGCAATGCATGCCATTTGTCCCTTTTCCAAAGCTATGATCTGTAACAATGAATGTTTTTATAAAGACTCTTTGGAAGTTACACATTACCTTTTCTGTGAGCCTTTTAGAATGAATAAGCTACTCAACATTTCTCTAACACCCTCCCCCACCAACATAACCCGCACCCCCACAAACTAAGATTTACCAAGGTGAAGAAAGCACTTTGTACAATGCTGGCACACAGTAAGAGCTTAATAAATGCTTGTTGTCTATTTTGCTATTGCTCCTCCAACATTTTTACTTCACTATAGGGATGGACTGGCAGCATGTTAAAAAGGGGGAAGATTTTTCTAGGAGTCCTGCCTGCCAAAGTCTAAAAAGAGATTACATTAATTGTTGATAAGTTAATTGCCCAGTTGAGTTTTCTGAACACCCAAATTTTAAAGGTTGGAACGTCATTGTGATGATAAAATATTGTTGATGTCTTCAAATATTTTTCTCAATGACGCATTAGGTTCTGTTGGTTAAAAATGTGGAATTTTTATTTATTTTGCCCAGACCATTGCGTACTTTATTCTTTCATTAAAAGAAAAAAAAATTCAGCTTGGGTGAAAGAGTTGATTATTCTGCTGTTTGGCAGATTTTCTGTAGTAACTGTCCAAAAGCTATATAATAAATCAAGGTTTTTTTCCCAAAGATTGAAGTTTATGAGGAAGCTGGGCCACAGAATGTGGCTGCTGTTTGTTGGATTACACTGGTGTGTTTGCCCCTGTGCCCTCTGAGATGGGGGAAAGATTTAATTTGCATTGTAAGAAAGCTGATTTGCAAAAACCTTAACTCTTTCAAGGAGAAACCACTCTGGGATGTGGGTAATATTGAAATGAAAATTCTAAGACTTGCCTTTAACTCCACCATTAATTTTGTTTACAGTGACTTTTAACTTTGCCTCTGTACCAGTACTGAGTACCCCTACACCTGTAGGGAGAGGGGATCTATTCTGTGATTTTGTCTAGAGAATGCCAGTGGCTCAAAGATAATTCCCTCATCACACAGACTAAGAATTATGGAGTTGGAATGGATCTCGGAAATTATCTACTCTTCTATTCCTTTAATGAATCCTTTCTCAACCATGCTCCAGAAAGTATTCATTTCATCCTCTCATCTTTGGGATTGGAAGTAAAAAAGGGACTACTAACACCTTAAAAGGAAGTACTCATTCTGTCATTGGACAGCTCAGATAGAACAAATCATTCATTCATCATGAATGAATTGATCAGTCAATGCTTTGATTAAATATTTATTAAATCCTCATTCTGTGCAAAATCCTGGGGATATACTTGGCAACAAAGGATGATTCCTGCCCTCAGGGAGCCTCCATTCTACTGTGGAAAAAGAATAGGAACTGGGTTAAATCAGTACAAAACAGAGACAAAGGAAATACAGAGTCATTTTGATTGGGGTTGGAGTGTTAATAACTGGAATGGGCAGGAAAAGTTTTGATAAATGACAATATGGGAACATTGAAGAGTCAGGTAAATTTTTATGAAGAAGTACAGAAGAATTCCATTTCTAGCATGTGGATCAGCATGTGCAAATGCCCCAGAGCCTAGGTGTAATGTATTATTTAAGAAATGGCACATATGACAGTTGGACTAGAATATATAATGTAGGAGAAGAAATAATGTGAAAGTCAAGAAAGAAGGGTTGGAACCAGAAGTTCTGATTGTATAGCAGGAAAAAAAAGCTGGTTTTGGAGTTAAAGGGTCTGAGTTCAAACATGATCTCTGACAATCTCTATGTAATGCTGGTCCTGAAGTCAGGAGAACTGAGCTAAAATTCAGCCTCAGATATTAGCTGTGTGATCCTAGACAAGTCACTTAACCTCAGTGTATCTCAGTTTCCTCAACTGTAAAATGGGGATAATAATAGCATATACCTCTCAGGATTGTTGTGAAGATTGAAAGAAATATTTGTAAAGTGTTTAAAATTAAAGTTAAATCACTTAAATGCTTTTTCTCTAACTTATCTGTAAAGAGTTGACTAAAATCTCTAATGGTTCTTTCAGATCCAAATCTATAATGCTATGATTGTGAAGGATAAAGAAGAATAAATATTTTAGTCTGGAGGCAATCAGGAGCAACTGCAGTTTCTTGAGCCAAAGAGTGGCAAAAGCTTTACTGATGTCAGTTCAGCAGATAGGCAATGAAGAAAGATTGAAAGTTGAGAGCACAGTTTAAAAAGGCTGTTGCAGCAGCAACAGATGAGTCTTAATCCTTTTTTCTTCATGACAGCCCTTTAGATATTTGAAGATGGCTATCATGTTTCCTTTAAATCTCCTTTTATCCAAGTTAAACATTCCTAATTCTTTCAACTGTTCTTTTTATGATGTGACTTTGACTCCCCCTACTTACCATCCTAGTCATCTTCCTCTGGATACATTCCAGTTCTTCCTGAAATATGGTACTGGACACAGTGCTGTGGACGTCAGTCCAAGAGGATTAGAGTATGACTGTCCCTTCCCTATTACAAATATTATTATTCTCTTTGTGATTTCTAAGAATAGTCATACTATTGATTTATTAAGTTTATTAAAATTCCCTGTTGCCTTTTATATGAACTGATGATTTATCTGTAAGCTTCACTGAGACCATCATTCATTTAATTTAATGAATTATATCAATATGCAGCTTCAATTTCCCTCCAAAGTATATGACTTTGAGCTACCAAGCATTCATACCTTAGTATGAATAAATTCAGATACTTTCCCAAGAGTAAGTCTTGATGAGTGGGAATGGAAGATCATGAGGTTGTTGAGAACCTGGAAAGGAGTTCAGGACCATTTTAATATTTAGAATCAAAGCTGTTTTCTCCATATGGTTAAGAAATTGAAAATATTCTTTTTACATTTATCTTCTTGGAAATGTGTATATATCAAATCGAGTTCCTTGTAACAAATTCAATATTCCCATTTTGACTAGATATTCTACAACTCTGGGACATGAGGGTGATAAATTGAATGAATTCCTTGAGTGTAGTTTGAGGACATGTCTTAAATCTCTCCATCAAACTGGCTTTGAAAAACCATCCTATTCAGATTTCAAGCTCTGGTTTCTGAAAGCATATGAAGGTGAGGATGGAAGGGTCCCTCATGATCTTTGAGATCTAATCTAACCTTCTTTTATCTAGTCAAAAAAAAAAAACTAAATAAATAAATTAATCTGGGAGAGGGCTTCCCCAGTTGCTGTCAATCTTTAATCACCAAATGGGTGCAATCTCAAACTGACACTTGTTGAAGACCTTAGCTTAAAAAGGCCAAGTTTTTCTACTGCATCTAGGGCCATCTCCAGTCATCCTGATCTATAACTGGATCCAGATGGCTCTGGAGAGGAAAGAGAGGCAGGTGATCTTGCCCAGCCTCCCTCAGTTAAATCCAATTCACTTGTATATCATGGCCGTCTTCAATAACAATCTAACCCAGTGTTGAAAGTCCCATTGTGGCATAGTAGTGAGAGAGCTTGTCTTGCTATAAAAATAATCTGGGTGTATCCCTTGCCCCTGATACATATGCTGCCTGTGCAACCATGAATAAATCATTTAATTCTTTAGTGCCAAAGGCATTTCTTCCACATTATTAGTTGTAAAGAAGATGCTCATCAGCTTTAGAGAGGAGGGAGTTTTCTCACTGGGAGTTCTCTAGAAATCACAGGTTTGCTTCTATGTCTCTCCCTCTCTCCCCCAACCTCCCCAAAGGTAGAGGAAATTGGATTGGATATGTGGAGGTACAATTGGTAGATGTCAGAAGGTTCAAAAGAATAGATAATCAGGTTGGTTTGAGCAAGAACTTAAGAACATCCATGTGGATGGACTAATGGAGGGAGCACAGATTGTTTCTGGGCATTAGTCCTTCAGCTGTGCCTGCTGAGATTACCTGTGTTTTGTAATGCTTGATGCCAGAAAGCAGGTATCTTGCCAACAGGAATCAACACAACCTTATCATCCCATTTCAGCAGGTCTGCGGGACAGCATTTGGATGTCTTGAAATTTGGATGACTTCCATACCAGAACCTGGGGTTCTTGTTACATCCATTTTGCCCTTGACCCACATTCCTTCCCCTTAATCTCCTTATTAACCCAGGGGCACATCGAGTCAATATCAGGGTCTCTCTATCTGTGGTTCTGGACCAGAAGCTGTAATTTAGTCTTGTTCACAGTTATGCCCTACCTAGACCTTGAACTTGACCCTCCCCTAAATTGGTAACAGATCCCAAATCATTTACTGACTTGAAGTGGGGGGACAGTGAGCACTTAAGAAGTCTTGCAGATTTGAGGTGAAATAGAGACCTTTATGCCTCGTGCATCCTGACATTTAGATTCATCCTCATATGTGGGTTGCATTTGAACTTCAGAATATATAGCATCTTAGGGATTATCCTGTTTGACCATCCTCTTTGACACAAGGAAACTGAGACTCAGAGGTTGGGAGATCTGGCCAAAGCCAGAGAGTTTTTATATATAGGGCAAAACCTTAAAACATAATCTTCTGACTTTAAAGCTTTTGTGTTGTTTCTTTCTGAAGAACAGAGCATGTATCTGTGTGAAAAGAGGTAAACCTGTGTCATGTCCTAGCTTGTAAAGCATACCCTGGGAGTCTGTGACAGAGGCTCCTTCAGTGCCCATCCCAGGTCAACAAAGGTTCCTTCTCTCTCATCAGCAGTCTTTGTCAAAGGCATGGGCCCTTTTATTCCTGCTGACGTCTCTTCTGTCCTTGGGTCACAGTGGCCTGTTCTAATCCTGATGCTCTGCCACTTAGCTTATTCTGATAAGGCAAGGCATCTGCCTGGCCTTGGAATTTAAAATATATTTAGATAACACAGATTTAGAAAGTCAGATGGCTTGTTTGTAGTTCTAAGAAAATAGAAAATAGCATATATTGTTCTCCAAATGCTTCTAGTATGTAGTTCTTGTCTTCCCAACCAAAATGTGAAGTCCTTAAGGGCAGGGATCCTGTCTTAAGATTTGTTTTCCTACTCATTACTTAGCACAGTGCTAGATATCTACTTAGCAGATGTTTGGTAAATATACATGGTGTGATTATAGTCTCTGGATTGAAGAAGCCAAATATTATCCTCAAGATGTCGAGCCTCCTCATTTTATAGTTGAGAAAATGGACATGATTAATTTCTCAAATTTAGGCAGATAGAGAGTTATAGAGTTGGCATTTGAACTCAAGCCCTACGGTTCCCATTTTATTGATCTTCCTACTTCCCATGGGAGAATCATTGGATTTAATTCTCAACTATCATCTATTGAACTCTGATTTTCTAGTGATGGACATAAAACCAACTACATCCTGAATATTTTATTGGCCACAAAGAAAACTAGATGAGAGAATATGGATTGTTTATTGCACCCCATCTTCCCCCTTCAGAGAGAAAGAGGAAGTATCCTATCATCTTTTCACTTATTTTATCTAACAGAATGATGAAATAGCCCCAAATTTGGAGACAATTGAAGGCAATATATCAAGGATGCTGAAGTCTCTGTAGATTTTCCATCATCTTCCAGATCAATTACCCAAAGTAAGCCTTAACTGAAAAAGGACTTAGAAGCAGTCTGTTCCAGCCAGTTCACTTTGCCGTCAGGGCTAACTGCTGGTTGGATAATGGTCTGTCCTGACTTCTTTGACTTCTTACCTCAGAAGTAATACCTTTTTATGGTCCTTTTTATGCTGAGGTGCTGACAGTGACAGGAAACATCTCAGGAACAAAGGTAAGATGTAAGGGATAGAATCATAGAATAGAAGATGTGGAAAGGACCCTACCAATCAGTTGACCAACCCTCTCATTTTACAGGTAGGAAAACCAAGACTTAAAAAAGAAATTGCTTTTTCAAAGTCATACAGCTAGCAGGATAAGGCCTGGAGGCAGATTGCAAATACCCGAGAGTGCCAGAACCTTAATTATTACCTGCTTATACTTGAGAAGCCTGACTCCAGGCTTAACCCCTGCATGTCCAACCTGATGTCCTCCTCCGAGAATCCTGTGAAGAAATTTTTGAGAGGATTTATAATAATAATAAACTATTTACAATTATTGAACTATTGATTCCAACTATTAATCCAACATCCTTTAAGGCTCAGCTTAAATGTTGTATTTTCCATAAAGCCTTCCCTGATTTCCTGCACTCCCAATAACCAGAAATGTTCTTTCTATAGTCAGTCTCTTAGCACATTATTCTTTTATACTAATTACCATATTCAAATTTCTATTCCATTCTTAGCCAGTTTATTATAGTTTAATAAGGACAAATTCTCTTTGTTCTGATTCTGGGAGTACCATAATACATCATATGAAGTTGTGATATGGCAGAAAGAATACTCAAGTTGACGCCATTGGACCTGTGGGCAAAGCCTGACTCTGCTATTTACTACTAGAGTGACTTTGAATTAGTTTTTGAATTAGTTTTCTGTATCTATAAAATAAGGGGATAATACTCCATGGACCTATAAGGATCCTTCCAATTTTAGATCCAATTTAGATATGAAGTTCCTACCTGGAGTTAGCCAACTCTGTGAATGACTACCCAACACATAACCAGGAATAAACAATGAGAATTAGCACTTTGAAAATGCCCTAGACTTAGAGTAAGGAAGTTCTCATGCACCCATGAACTAATCAATTATGAATTAACTAGATAATGATGTGTATTATATCTAGAAATAATGTTTAATACATGCTTATTGATAATTGATTGATAAGAATGGACCTAAGGAACAGCTAGTTGACTAAATGGATAGAATGCTGGGCATGAAGTCAGAAAAACTATTTTCATGAGTTCAAATCTGGCATCAGACACTTAGTAGCTGGGCAAATCATTCAACTGTTCTTGCTTCTGCTTTTTAATCTGTAAAATGAGTTGGAGATAGAAATGGCAAACCACTCCAGTATCTTTGCTAAGAAAACCCCAAATGGGGTCATGAGGATTTGGACACAATGAAAAACAACTAAACAATAGTAACAAAGGATGCACCCAAGCATAAAGTTAGGGTAAGTCCTTTAATACTTAGTGGCTAGATCCATGGAGTTATCCACAGTTACTATAGCTGTTGCTATCATGTTCCCTCTAATTCTCTCCATCATTTACCACTTGAGAAAAAGGACGAACTCTCATAATCTCAGCCAGAAGATTCTTCAGAGGCCATTTAGTCTAAACAATATAAGGACTAGAAGCCCTTCTACATTTCTGAGGAGTAAGCCTGGAATCCTCAATTTAGATTTAGAAGGCCATCTAGTCTCACTTCTTGATGTTATGTTTGTGGAAAGTGGGACACAGAAAAATAAAGTGACTTATGCAGAATATTACACAGGTAATAAGTAGTAGATCTGTGATTCAGACCCAGGTCTTCTGTCCCCAAATGCTGTCTTTGTGACTTCCATCTATTATATCTAATTCCATTCTTTGGGGATTGGTGGAGTAGATTTGTTTTTCCATGGGATGATCTTTCAAATACTTGTAGAAATCTAGCACAGGATGTGGATTGAGTTGCAGTTTGGGATAGCGTGAACCTCAAGGGAAGATATTTTGCTGAGTGAAATTGATAGGAGAGTCTAGGAGTAGTAATTGGGAGCAAGGAACATACCTTCTCTCCCTAAGATCAGTGAATTGGAGATATGAGTGAAAAGCATCAAGAGAGAGTGAGGTTTCTATAGAGAATGCAAGAAAGGAAAAGGCTTAAAAGCAAATTTATTAATTACGTAGCATACATTCCAGAGAACATGGTGGGAAGCATCAGGCAGATCTGGAGTGGGACATAATTGGTTTAGAATTGAGGGGGATGGAAATGAGGCAATGGGGAGCAAGTTATGTACATTGTGCAGAAAGAGTTCTGAATCACTGGGATGTGAAGAGTATGCTGAGCAGATGGGGATGAAACTTTTTCCAATCCCTTGCTCTCTCTTGCTCCTGACCAAATTGTCTTCACATTTATTTTGTATCTACATAAGTGCTTTATGTAGATACAAAATAGATACAAGTTATTTTGATTTTTGATAGAATGTAAGCTTTTTGAGGATAGAGCCTTTTTGAGGCTCCTAGCATAGGTCCTTTAAAAATGGTTATCAATTGATTGATGCATAGATATCCAATTTTTTTCAGTGTCCTTTCTAAAATATGGTCTAACTAAGACAGAATAGAGCGGGATTCACCTCCCAAGATCTGGGCACTAAGCAACCCAACACTACATTATTGTTCTTATTTTTGACTGCCACATATCACAATATTAATTCATTTTGAGCTTGTAATCACTAAACCCATTCAAATCTTTTGGGGATAAATTGCTGTCTGGCCATAATTCCCCTATTTTATAAAACTGATAGTTTGAAGCCAAGTATAAAGTTTTTTTTTTTTTTATCCCTATTAAAGTGGCATTGTGTTAGATTGAACCCTATGTTCTAGAATGTCAAGATTTTTTCACACCCTTCTATATTTTGTAATCAGCAAATTTGATAAGGACACCACTTCCACCTTCATCTAAGCTATTGATTTTTTTAAATTGACCAACACAAGGCCAGAGAGCTTGATTTTCCTCCCTTTCTTCCCTTCCATTCATTCTTTACTTTCATTCATTCATTCATCTATCTTGAACTATGTGCCTATTTTGATCCAGATGAGATGCTAAGTACTAAAGATAGAGAAAAACAAAATAGCACTTAATGCAAGGACTTACACTATGATATGCCTTTTTGAGTTCAAATTCAGAAATGTGGAAGTCAGACACGTTGAAAAGGGAACAAAGAAAAGATTGAGCTTTCATTGCTTACACCTTTTGACTTCTGCTTTCCCTGAAAGCGATAATTTTCTGCTATCATTTTTCCAGCAGAGTTTTCAATACTAGGTGCTACAGTTTTAGAGAAAATTGACATATTTAATGTGTCCTGAAGATTTGCCAAATCAAGTGCTTTGAAACAAGGCAACATGAGAAGGGGTTTTCTGTACTTTTTAAAGGACTTTTGCTAACAGTAAAGGAGAAATGTGCTTCTTTACGCATCTAGAGAGACCTAAAACCGACAATGAATTTGTTGTCACCTGATCTTTCAGTATTCAGTACTGTAAAGGGCAAAAGGGGAAAGTATTTTAAATTATCTCAGCTCATATTCTATTCAGAGAATTTATTTCCTAAGATTCAGACCATTAAGTAATGAGAGCATAGGCAGGATTTAGAAAAACTAGTGGTCTCTTAAAAAGAGCTAGCATTCTCTTTGACTTTTTAAATATGCCCTCCCATTCCATGATTTGAATCTCCCAACCTATCACTTAGAGAGAATGAAAAGCTAAGAACTATATTGAATGAATATAGTGGACGTCAGTTTTCAATTTCAGCTGAAAAATAGTTACTGTGGTTTAGAAGGAAGTATGTTAGACTGGGCTTTAGGCAACTTGGGAAGATGATTACATTAGCTGCGTGGTCCTGAGTAAGTCACTTAACTGAGGTTTTTTTCATCTGTAAAATAGGAAATATAATCTGTAAAACAGGAAATTATAATGGTATCTATCATGCAGGCACACAGACGGAATATGTTTGTCAAGTGCTTTATCAACCTTAAAGCACTATATACAGACTGGCTATTGTTGTCATTATTATTTTTATATTATATACCTAGTGACATATTATATTTGTAATAATTGAATATTTTGGATGATAACAAAATTAATGCTCTGTGTTATGCTGTAAACATAACTCAGCTCATTGAATAAGAGGAAGGTATATTTTTAACAATATGTTTTAAAAGAATTCACTTTGGGGCACCATCTGATTTTGTCTAATGTTCCCAATTTAGTGAACTACAAAGTGCTCTTTAGACCATGCATCTAATATGAGTCTGTCATATCTAAAAACATGGACTAATGCGTTCTCCAGGCAAAAACAAATAGCAAATATATTAACTAGGCTATGTTTTGCATTTCTGTTGAGGCTAATCATATTTATTTTAATTATAATTCCCTCACTTCATTAAAAGCATCGGTGCTCATGAGCTAATGTTTGAATTCTCTGAATGTCATCCATATTATATTTCACAATTAGGACAATGTATGAGCTAACTTTCAGATATTGATGTCTATAATTATTAATTCCCAACTCTTTCTCTGGTTACAAAATAGTATAAGTATTCGATTTTTATAACATTTCTGTTTTAGAAATACTATATAACCTATATTATTAATTAAAGTCTGTTCAATTAATTTCAGGTTCTAGGACCATAATATCTTAAGACAGGATGGTACATCAAAGATTATTGATTTTGAAAAATTTATGAGAATTTTGCAGAAACTCTTGGGAGAAGTGAAGATGCTATAAAATATTCTAAGATCAAATTTGGAAATTCCTAACAGTCTTTGTTCAGTCCTGTCTGACTTTTTGTGACCATATTTGGGATTTTGTTGGTTTCTTACTCTGTAAAATGGGATAAAGAAACAGAAGTAAACAAGATTAAGTGACTTGCCCAGGATCACTAGTAATTGTCTGGGACTGGATTTGAATTTAGGAAGAGGAACCTGATTCAGACCTAATGCTCTACCTAGCTGCTCTACACAATCCTACTGAAACTAAAAATTGATACTGATTTTTAATAGAAGCATAAGCAGAACTATCATTAATTTGCTAATTGTTCTCTACTATGAACTTTAGCTATTGTTTAGCAGTATGCATGATGTACGACAGGAATGTTGGATTGTTTGTACATATTTGTTTGAATGTTGTCTCCCCCATCAGATTCAACACAATGCCTCTGAGTACATAGTAGATATTCAGTGAAAGCTTATTAAAATGACTGGAGATAGAGAATATCTCAAACAAGGGAACTTAAGCATCTAACATCTGACACAAAAATCTTTTATTCAAGTAGAACTCCTGAAAAGAAGTTGTAACAAAATGTTATTTGGGTGAAGGAGAATTGACTATTCTGACAGTGATAAAATATAGTATCTGGTCAGAATTTCTAAAGAAATGTGTTTCATAGGTAGAATTTGGAATAACCTGGTATTCTGAGAGAGCTGGTGAAATATCATCAGGAAAGTTCCTTTGAAATCTCAAGTTTCCTTCTTGTTTCTTTTATGTTATACTCTCCTGCAGTGGGGAAAATAATCAGTATCTCCAAGTTTCCTTCTTGTTTCTTTTATGTTATACTCTCCTTTCCTGCAGTGGGGAAAATAATCAGTATCTCCAATCCAGGGATGATTGCTGTTGGATTCTGTTTTTTTCCTTCAGAAAATTTTCAAGTTAGTTTAAAAGATACTAGAAACTATGGTATAAAGTGCCTTCAACTTATTGGTTCTAAAGAACATGCTTTTACTGAATTGCCTACAGAGGACAAACAAAATCAGATGAACAACTGTCCCTGAGAGGGTAATCCCATGGTTTTTGCTCTTCCTTCCCCTATCCCAATATATTTTCCTCCTAGAGCCTCCTTAGAGAAGAAGGAGGATTTAAAGGAGCCATTGGCACTGGCAGGAGAAAGAGGTTTTCCTTGGGATACAGAAGCAGTAGAGACACTTCTGGATCAAAAGGTATGCACAGTTTGATAGCCCTTTGGGCATAGTTCCAAATTTCTCTCCAGAATTAATGGATCAGTTCACAACTTCACCAATAATGCATTAGTATCCCAGTTTTCCTACATCCCTTCTAACATTTATCATTATCTTTTCCCGTCATCTTAGCCAATTTGAGAGGTGTAAGGTAGTAAGAGGGAGGATTTTTCATGGACAATTGAACTCGTAGAGCCCCACACTAGCATGGGATAATACAAACAGCTGTGGATCTGAAGGCATAAGATTTGGGTTCAGATTCTGTCTTTGCAATTTAATTCCAAATGACCTTGGGCAAGTCACTTAAGTTATTTGGAGATGAGATTCTTTATCTATAAAATGAAGAGAATGGGACCAGGTGTCCTTTAGGCTACCCTCAAATAATGGGATGCAAAGAACTGACATGCATAGATTTGTTTGGTTTTATTAAATGCTGTTTGACACAATTAGCCCATGCTTATCATCTTCCTTATGGCTCAATCAGTAGGACTGGATATTTATATCATCAAACTACTCAAGTTATTTGTGGTGATGGGCTGTAGCAACAGACTCGTGGACATGGGGAGGTTGTAGTGTCAGAGAATCCCAGAACTGTACGACCATTGGGTAGGGTGTAAAGAGCACTGGCTTTTAAGTCAAGGGACCTGGGTTTGAAACCTATTTTTGATATTCATATGATCTTGGACAAGTCACTTAAATCCTCTGAGATTATTTCCTTCTTGGTAGACAGAGAGGTTTGAAAGGTCTCTTCCAATTTAAAATCTAGGATCCTATTGATAGAGAAACTGAATCACAGAAAAAAAGAGAAACTAACTTGCTCAGAGTCACACAGCTATTGGGTCACAAATGCAAAGTTAATGTATAGATCTGCTGAGCTGTGTGTGAATATGTACATCCACACACATATACAGATATGGTCACATGGGATTATACACATATATGTGTTCACATATATATTCTGTATCTCTCAATATAGATATAGATCTACTTATATCTATATCTATCTCCCCCTCTCTTTATCTCTCTGTCTTTCTATTTATTTCTCTCTTCACTCTCTCTATTTAGCTATATACATCTTTCTATAGAAGGATATTGATCACAAAGCAAGCTTTGGTAATGCCTTATTTCTTTTTTTTTTTTAATAACTTTTTATTGACAGAACCCATGCCAGGGTAATTTTTTTACAACATTATCCCTTGCACTCACTTCTGTTCTGATTTTTCCCCTCCCTCCCTGCACCCCTCCCCCAGATAGCAAGCAGTCCTATATGTGTTAAATATGTCACAGTATATCCTAGATCCAATATATGTGTGCAGAACCAAACAGTTCTCTTGTTGCACAGGGAGAATTGGATTCAGAAGGTATAAATAATCCGGGAAGAAAAACAAAAATGCAAGCAGTTTACAGTCATTTCCCAGTGTTCTTTCTTTGGGTGTAGCTGCTTCTGTTCATCCTTGATCAATTGAAACTGAGTTAGATCTCTTTGTTGAAGAAATCCACTTCTATCAGAATATATCCTCATACATATTGTTGTTATATAATGATCTCCTGGTTCTGCTCATTTCACTTAGCATCAGTTCACGTAAGTCTCTCCAAGCCTCTCTGTATTCATCCTGCTGGTCATTTCTTACAGAACAATAATATTCCATAACATTCATATAACACAATTTACCCAACCATTCTCCAATTGATGGACATTCATTCATTTTCCAGCTTCTAGCCACTACAAATAGGGCTGCCACAAACATTTTGGCACATACAGGTCCCTTTCCCTTCTTCAGTATCTCTTTGAGGTATAAGCCCAGTAGAAACACTACTGGATCAAAGGGTATGCACAGTTTGATAACTTTTTGAGCATAGTTCCAAATTGCTCTCCAGAATGGCTGGATGTATTCACAATTCTACCAACAATATATCAGTGTCCCTGTTTTCCCACATCCCCTCCAATATTCTAGTAATGCCTTATTTCTATTCCAGTCCAGAGATTTGATCATTGTTTGAATCACAGCCTATTTTGTAGCATCTTGCTATATTTAAATTTCTCTTTGCTCATTAAGATAGATTGGGTTCTGTAGCTATGTCTAAGTGTGACTACAAATATATCCACTTCTACTTCACTCTCAGCCTCAAAACTTATTTTTCTCACTAGAGAGACTGAGGGATGATTTAGGGTTCTGTATGGTTTCCCTCAATGCTGATGAAGATCTCCAAAGTGTTTTTATTCACTTCTCTATCTTATGGTGGGACAGTCATTAATCATTCCAGATCTATTGAGGTATGGTATTCTGTAACATTAAATCAACAGATACTTAATGTGTGCCTGCTATATATAAAGCTCTGTGCAAAGCACTTTGAGTCATACCAAGAGAAAAAAAAGGAAACATTCTAACTTGAAGTAATCAAAATACAAATATACAAAAAATGAAATTTTGCTATAAGAAATTGGAGGAAATGACACAAGGTATTGTTCACTGGGCAATAGAAGCAATAAACAATAAGCAGATGCAATAAGCAATTTAAGCCTAGAGGACAGACAGTTCATTAAGAGCTGGAGGAATCCAGGAAAGCTCCATAGAGAAAAGGCTTGAGCTGGACCTTGAAGAATATGTAGCATTTGGCAATATGGGGCAAAGACTTGGGTCTTTCAGGAAGAGGGAGTGACACAAGGGCAAGACAACAGGAAAGTAGAGAGCCTGTTTGATCAGCAGTGATGAAATCTGTTCTGGATGGAAAGTCACATGGAGAGTATTAGAAGTTAAGATTGAGGACAAATTGTGGAGGGCTTTGAATATAAGACACTGGAAATAACCCTATAGGAAATAACCCATGATAATTTTTTGCTTTGTATCCAAATAGAGAAATGTAAAGCTATTGTATGTTAAGTTTAATAGAAATATACTTCATGACAAAATTCAGTCTATATTCAGGGATAGGTTATTCCATCAGTCACTTCCCCCTCTTCACTCTGACCTTTCCAAGACTGCACAATTATATATCATTGGACTTTTCCTTCTATTTGATCTGCCTCCCACTTCCTCTGGTTCTTTCTCTCTTGCTCCATTCTCTATAGAGTTAGGGAACAAATGGTCCTCATTCTCTTTATTAACTCTTCAGATATTGAAGAAAAGTAATGAGACTGTTCCTACTACTTTCTTCTCTTTAGCCTTGTATAATTCTAATTCCCTCAATTGGTTTTTAGTGTAAAAGTAATGTCCTAATATAGTTTCTTTTTAAGATCATCCCATGTCACTGAAAAGATGACTAAGATAGAAAAAAAGCTTTTAGAGATTTATAAGATAGACAGAAAGTGAAAGAAGGACCATATTTCCAAATACTTCCTCTCTTTCTGTATGCTGCTTCTTTGTAAAGTCAAAGTCTACTCTAAAACCTAGTGATTGGATAGAGTTCAGGTTTCATATATATAGAAGTACAGAGACCCTTCAAGAAATTGAACAACTGCATATCTTTGATATGTGGCTTATGGGAAGCCCAGAGGGAGAAGAAGCAACATGGCATACTGGAAAGAATACAGGAGTAGATGATTCAAAAAACATGGAGTCTAATTTTGACTCTTTCACCAACTGGCTTTGTAATTATAAAGCAAGCCATTGAACTTCCTTGGATCTGTTGTACCAACTGTAAAAAGGGGATCCTAACATCCTCTCATGTTTAACTCAAATATAATCTAATTGGAAATGAGAACTTTAAGGTAAGAGGGATGGTGAAAATGTATTTAAGTTTTCCATGGGCCAATGGTGTCAAATCATAAAAACATAAAATGTCAGAATCGAAAAAGACCCTAGAATTCTTCCAGTCTAATGGAATAGAGATTTGGGGTTCCTGTGGATTTTTGTGGATAGATAGTGGCAGCTGGAGCTATTACCCTTAGCTAAGATTCACCTGTCAAGTATATAAAGAGAACAGGTTTCTCTCAGGCTCTCTCAGCTCATTCATTGGCACTGGAACTGGCTTACTTACTTTCTGCTCACATGAAGCCATACAGTCACATTAAATCTCCTAGGAGGCAGGACAGGATGATTCAGTTGGGCGCCATGACACCCTTCCATTTTTATTCCTCTTCCAGTAAATTGGCTACAAACCTGTTCTCTTGCTGTCTCCCTGGGTGTCTTTTTTTCCTTTCCCCCTCCCTCTGGCCTTGAGGAAGGAGGCAGATGGGAATGAATGTCACATTTGCAGACACCTCGCCCACATCGCACATGGCAGGGACACATGCTGAAGGCTCCTATCCCCCCACTTCTCCCCCCTCTCCCCTTCCCCTTCTTACTTGTCATCTTAGGTCATCTCAGACCCAAGAACCTGCCATCCAACTGAAACATTGTGTACCTGAAAGGGGTATAGCAAGAATGTGGGCTCCTCCATAGCCTTCAATTCTCTCCTTATTTTTTCTTGCCAATAGGAAAGTTTGTTATTCATAGAAGAACTTTTTGTGGTAGCAAAAACTGGAAACAGTGTATGCCCTTCAGTTGAAGAAAGTGTCCAGATAATAGTGGCATATGGATCAGATGGAATATTATGGCTCTAGTAGGGGATAAGGATGAGACTTGTGATTTCAGTGCTAGAAGGAACTCCTGGGTAAGGAAATGCTACCATTACAGAAAGGTAACTTGAATTCTTCTCTGTAACTTGAATCTGTTATATCATCTGTAAAATGGGATTTCTAATATCCTCTCATGTCTAACTCAAATATAATAGTCCTGGAGAGTTGCCCGGGGTCACACAGTCAGTTAGGTATCAGAGATGGGACTTGAGCCCAAGACTCCTTGGCTTCAAGATTGGCTCTCTACCCACCATTATAAATTTGAAAGAAAAAATTCAGAGGAATAGAGGAAATCTTGAGTTGACTGAAACAGAATCAAGTAAGTAGATTCAGATCACATCAGTTAATTAATAAGCATTTATTAAGCACCCACTTTATGTCAGGCACTGTGCTAAGCACCAGGGATACAAAAAAGAGATGTGATAATTCCTTGCCCTTGAAGAGTTAACAAGAACACTAAAACAAAAACAACATGTTGAACAATTGTAAATAGCAGTTTTGGGCCCAGAGATTTTTTCTGTGGGATGAAGATCAAGCACATCTATTATTTTATTGATATAGGCAACTCTCAGAGAAGAAACTTCTGATGATGCAAACCAGCATCAGCTTTGCTGATGGTCCAGGATCACACAGCCAGTATGTGCCAGAAGTAGGATTTCAACTCAGATCTAAGTCTTTTCGACATTAAACAGGACTATGTGTTTTATCATGATACCTCAGAGAGAAGATGATGAAATAAATGCACCTCTCTTCTTTAGGTAAAAAAATGTTGAACATGGTATCTAATGGCCTCTGTCTTCATTTGTTACCAAGTGGGTACACATACACAGAATGGTTGAAGTAATATATGGAAACTACTGGGATTGAGAAAAAACAAAAGGTATTAATTTTAAAGTGAATTTTATTTTGATGATCTAGTATGGCAAGAACATAAAAAAGAATAGGGACAAAAGAGCAAGGAGGCAGAAAGCTTCCCTTACCAATCAAATATAATGTTCTTTTCTAACTGAATCTTATCTCTGGCACCTATTAGCCAACCACAATGCCAGTCATACCCCAGGTAAGAAATTGGATAAGATGATATATTAAGTTTCTATCAATTCTAAATCTCACTTATTCTGTGGCCATTTATACTAATCATGGATAAAGGACCATCACAGATGATCTATTTAGTTTTGTCAGATTTTTCTCCCTCCAATACTATCAAAGAAATATTCTCAGCTTTATTTTCTTTTTTTAAAATTTTTTAAAATTTTTATTTAATAATTACTTTATATTGACAGAATCCATGCCAGGGTAATTTTTTTTTACAACATTATCCTTTGCACTCGTTTCTGTTCCAATTTTTTTCCCCTCCCTCCCTCCACCCCCTCCCCTAGATGGCAAGCAGTCCTTTATATGTTGGATATGTTGCAGTATATCCTAGATACAATATATGTTTGCAGAACCAAACAGTTCTCTTGTTGCATAGGGAGAATTGGATTCAGAAGGTATAAATAACTCGGGAAGAAAAACAAAAATGCAGATAGTTCACATTCGTTTCCCAGTGTTCTTTCTTTGGGTGTAGCTGCTTTTGTCCGTCATTTATCAATTGAAACTCAGTTAGGTCTCTTTGTCAGAGAAATCCACTTCCATCAAAATATGTCCTCATACAATATCGTTGTCGAAGTGTATAATGATCTCCTGGTTCTGCTCATTTCACTTAGCATCAGTTCATGTAAGTCTCGCCAGTCCTCTCTGTATTCATCCTGCTGGTCATTCCTTACAGAACAATAATATTCCATAACATTCATATATCACAATTTACCCAGCCATTCTCCAATTGATGGGCATCCATTCGTTTTCCAGTTTCTAGCCACTACAAATAGGTCAGCTTTATTTTCTGTGATAAAAGTGACATCCTACTTTCCCTTCCCTTAAAAGTGATGCTAATTTTTCCTCAAAAGGAAAAGGAAAAGGTTTGGTAAGTTCAGAGGACCAGGAGCTCATATCCTCACTGCCTATGTATAGTTCAGTCATAAGGAACTCCTGAGACCTTCTGATGTTTGGCTGGTGGATCACAATAAATAACTCAGGCAAGGGAACTATACTCATTTGTATCAATTAGAGGTGTCCTTAATTCCTATCCATACTCTCTTACATTCCAGACTGACTTACTGAACTTACATACTAGATAGTATCAGTGTCATGCCAGACAGATCAAGGAAAAAGCAAAAACTGGAAACAATATATGCCCATCAATGGAGGAGAGGTCAAACAAATTGTGGCATATGAATTGGAGTGGAGGTGCCAAATGGAGAAAGGTACCAAAAGCAATTACTCTGGAGTCAGAGCCCTGAATTCAAATTTCTCCTCTAATGCTTATTATTCTTGTGATCTTGGGAAAGTGACTTAGGACCTTAGTTTCCTCATCTGTAAAATAGGGGTTGAACTGAGATGACCTCGGAGGTCCTTTCCATCTCTTGGTTTATTATCTTTTGGACTTCTATCTGTGGATTGTAAAGAATTGGCTCTTCTGGATGCCTTTCTTTCATTTGTTTGTTCATTTATTCATTCAGCAACAAATCTTTATAAAGCATCTACCATGTGGAAGACACTTGGCTAAATGCCAGGAAAACAAAAATGAAAATGATGGAGGTCTTGGAGTAGCTTTAGGATTTTTATTATTTTCCTGGGAGGTGGTACAGGTGGGATATGACAGGAACGTAGATAAGGTTAATACAAATGAGGCAGAAAAGAGGCCCAGACAAAATGCTCTAGGAAAATCTGAGCAGGGAGAGAAGGCTTTCAGCTGGGTGGTGTTTGCTCCAGCTATTTACTGACCACATTCTCCTGGGTCACATTTATCATTTAGGAGGCAGGAAAGGGGGGGAGGGGATCAAGGAGATAACACCGGGCCAGGTTGTTGAGGATAGACATTTTCTAGCCAAAATAATATTTAAAACTTGTGGAGTGCCCTAATTAAACATTTAGCCCTGTCAGAGTGAGCACCAGAAAACATTTCAGCCAAGCTGTGGTGGGTGAGGTCTTTCAGAGAAATGTGAGCTGGAGTTAGAAGGATTTTATACCCTCCCCCCAAGCTACCCCCAATCTAACTGTACACACGGCCTCTACTTTATAGAGCAAGCAGGTAATTGATGGTGTGCTTGCTGGCTCCCATTGACTGGGGAGGAAAGATGAAAATGCTAGGTTAGGTTTAGGGTAGATTGTGAATCTCCCTTTAAAAACTGCTTGGGTTCAAGCTTTGTGAAGAAAAAAGGCATATGGTATGCCTTTCATGTCCAACGGGTGAGCTAATTCCTTTGCACGTTCTCCTGTAGAATAGATTGCTCCCAACAGAGCCTACTCAAGCTGATGAAAAGCAGAGAAAAATTGTTCCATGAGGACTTGATCTGCAGTTAATTTGTGGTTTTAACCTACATTAATTAAAGGTACCTAGTCCCAGTTGAGTCTGTATTTTCTAGGCACTGGGTTTTTTGCTATTGTTTGTTTTTGTTTTTGGTTCCTTAAAGATTAGAAATGGTCAATACTAGGTTATGTCAAGGCAATTTGAACTTTCAGAGTCTCTAACATTGCACACCAATTAGATACATGCTGAATAATTTTAAATTCAGCAAATATTTACTGAATGACTGTGCTGTTCAGGGGCTAATGTAAGGATGATTAAAGATAAACAGAATTTAATTCCTGCCTTCAAGGAACTTACATTCTCGTTTGATTCCCTGCAGTGGTCCTCAAAGTGTAGTCCAAAGAATTGTTGGGGTCTCAAACCCTTTCAGAGGGTCTACACATTCAAAATCATTTTTTATTTCTAAAATAGTAAATAGCTATAAATATAACCCATGTGAACAAAAACTCTTTGAACAGATCCTCGATAGTTTTTTAACAACACGAAGATACTGAGAATAAAAGTTTGAGAACCACTGCCCTAGTGTTTATGTGCTAGAACTGAAACAGCTCAGAATATGGCATAATGAAAAGGCCATTGAATAGGGAAGTCAGGCTAACACGAACCACAGGAGTCTTAATTTCCTAAGGGGTATTGGACAAAACCTCTAAGGTTCCTTCCCATTTTAAGATTAATGTTCTTTTATTTGTAAAAATAAAACCTACTTCATCAAGGGTTTTTAATCTGAGGTCCACAGATTTCTTTCAAGAGGATTGTAGACAGATTTCAAGGGATACATGAACTCAGAATTTTAAATTTTTTGTTACCTATATTTCAATATAATTGATCTCCTTTGTAATTTTTTTGTTATTTTATTTTATACATTTAAAAACATTTATCTATATTTCAAAGTAATTGGTCTTCTTTATAATCTTATGTCTATTATTTTAAACATTAGAAAATATTATTCTTCCAGTCTTTATCAGCCTGCCAAAGGAGTTCATGAGAAAAAAAAAAGGTTTAGGACACCTGTACTGAACTTCAAACTCCTTGTGGCAGATGCTGTATCTTAGTCATTTTTGTATCTCCCTCTGTGCTGAACACAGGGCTCCACATGAAATGGAAACTTGTTAAATATTTATCACATTCACCTGATTTGGTGAAAGTAGGGAATAGCTCAGCCCTTTGCATGTTCTCTAGGTAGAGAACAATGAAACTGAAGCAGATTCTTGATATGAAGAGGCTGGATTTAGGGTCCAAGCATCTGGGTTTAAATTTTGGCTCTGCTCTTTATTCTCTGTTATAACCTGATTGTTATTTCTTTCCTTAGTTTTCCCTCTGTAAAATAAAGAAGGGACCTAAGGATCCCTTCCAGCTCTGATCTCCTATGACTTTAGTCAAAGACATCAGATCATACCTCTCCATGTTGTCTCTCCTCAGCAGCCCTGTGGTCCATACATGGAAAGACTGTGCTGTCCTCATGGTCAAGACTAATGGCGATTGTCTATTTAGCCCCTGAAGTAATTGCTACTGTAAGAGGAGAGTGGCTAGGTAGGGAGCTTGGGGGTCAGGCAAACTGGCTACCAACTGGTGAGGTGGAAGAGGGCTACCTATTACATGGATGAAATGTACAGCATTGGATCATAGAAAATAGTTTGGGATTGGGGAGTTTATCCAATTTTCTTTTTCCTCCCCGCCCCCCCTCTCTGTTCTTCTCCTGTCCCTCTTCCACAATATACCTGAAAAATGGTAATCTGGTCTTTCTTTGCTTGGAAACTTCCAGAGAGTGGAAAATCACAGACAGACTTTTCCCTTTTTGGATCATTCTCAATGTTGGGAAATCTTTCTTCAAACCTATTTTTGTCTCTTTGCCACTGCTACCCCCATTGTTCCTCATTTTGTCTTCTGAGATCAAGCTGAACAAGTCAAATCCTTCAAATGAGAAAGCCATTTAAATTCTTAATGATCATTATGTCCTTCTTAGATATTCTTTTTTCCCATTTCTTCAAGTAGAACATTCTCATGGCACTTCACCAGCCCCAGTCTTCTTGGGCACCTCAGTTTATCATAATTTTTGCTAAAATATGGTGCCTGAAACTATATACAATATTCTGAATATAATCAGAGAAGAGTACAGTGGGACTGTCACCTTTCTAATCCTGGACACTGTACTTCTTTTAATATAGTCCCAAATGTGTTATCTCTTTTTGGATGCCATATTCAACTGTTGTTTCCTGTTTAGGTTTAGTATACCAAAGTTCTCAAATCTTTTTTCAGATAAACTACTGTCCAGTCATGCCTCCACTGTTTTTTACTTGTTGAGTTAATTTTTAAAAATCCAACTGTAAGATTTAACATTTATTCTTATTAATTGTTGTCTTATTAGATTCAGCCTAACATTCTGACCTGGTGAGATCTTTTTATATTCTGACTTTGTCATCCAACATGTTAAGCCATTTCTTCTAAGCTTTGTACCATTTGCAGATTTGATAAAGACTTTCTCCAAGTAATTGATATAAATGCAAAACTGCCCAGGGCCAAATATAGATTACTGGGACATTCCATTGGAAACCTTTGAATTAGTATAGACCATTAATGAACTACTACTCTTTGAGTAGTTTCCAATCTATATGATTCTACTACTATCTAACCTATATTTGTCTTAAGGAAAGAAGAATATTTATAAGAATAGTATGATTAATTTTACCAAAAACTTTGCTGAAAACTAAGTAAACTGTATCATTTTTCTAACCTATTGCCTTACCAAACTCTTTAAAATAATCAAGGAGGGGCAACTAGATAGTGTAGTTCAAATCTGGCTTCAGACACAATGCTTCCTAGCTGTGTGACCCTAGATAAGTCATTTAATTCCAATTACTTCAGGGGAAAAAAAGGAATCAAGGAAAGGTGGGTTAATCTTGCTTGAGTTGTTTTAATGTAACCAAGCTGGGTCTTTATGATCATTGCTTTTAGAGATTTGCTACCTAGCATTTTGCCAAGAATAGAAGTTAAATTCACTGGCTCATACTTTGTATATTTGTATTTCTTTCTCTCTCTCTCTCTCTCTCTCTCTCTCTCTCTCTCTCTCTCTCTCTCTCTCTCTCTCTCTCTCTCTCTCTGTGTATCTTTCTCTGCTTATCTGTCCATCTGTCTCTTTTCCTCTCTCTTTTCCCCTCTTTTTGAAAATCAGGACATTGGTCTTTCTTTAGTTCTGAGATCCAGGTTCCCATCTCCAAAATCTTTCAAAGATCACCAAAAGTGGTTCAGAATTCACACCATTGTGGTCTTTAAAACCATGTCATTTTCTTGCTAACTCATTTCCAATTCAACAAAAACTTCCTGAATATCTAGGACCCTGAATATCTTGGATATGTAGGGCTCTGTGCTAAGAGGATATAAAGTTGAATTATATATAGACCATGCCCTCAAGAACTTATTAATTTAGCATAATTTCCAGGAGTTAGAAAACCTATTATTCAATAGATCTCTGACTACTCTGTCATTGGTATACAAAATTCTCCATGATGGAAAAGAGCATTGGATGGGAAAGTCAAGAGATATGACTAACAACATTCACTAGCTTAGTGACTTCAGACAAATCAATTCAATATCATCAGGTTCCTTTTCTGTAAACTGACTGTAAGAGTTAATAATTTCTAAGTTTTCTTCTTGCTCTAAAATCCTTTGTTCTTATAGGGGTGTGTGTGTGTGTGTATGTGTGATCTGAGCTGAGACAGGAGTTTCAGGAATAGGGAGGGTTAGAATAATATATAGGATTTGGAGGCAGAAGACCTGTATTCAAATTCCAGGTATGCTGTCTTAAGGAAATTACTTAAGTATCCTTGGATGTCAGTTTTACTATCTGGCAAGGAGGAGGGAGTTGTATATCTAAAGTTACAAAGTTTTATATTTTCCAGAATAGGATGTGAGAGTAGGATGTATTAATTTTATAGAAGATATATTGGAATGGAAGTCAAAAGACATGAGTTTATTTCCCAGGTCAAATCTTGCTGTATAATGACCTTCAGAAAATCTTTTTATCTGTTTGAGTCTTAATTTTTCTCTTATCTGTTAATGGGAATAATTATGCTTGCCTTGAATAGTTGACATCTAAGACATAAATTAGGCAACATATGAGACTTTATTTAAGTAGAATAAAATTAAGCCACCCTAGCAGTGAAGACTGTGTAGTATTCTCAACTATGTTTCCTTCTTCTTAAAATGAGAGCTGGACTTGTTCAGTCATTTTTCAGTTGTGTCCTACTCTTCATGAGCCCATTTGGGGTTTTCTAACAGTTTGCCATTTCTTCCTCCAACTCATTTTATGAATGAGGAAATTGAGGCAAAGAATTAAGTGACTTGGCAGGGTCACATATCTAATAAATATCTGAGGTTAGATTTGAACTTAGGAGGATGAGTCTTTTTGACTCCATACTTGCCTCTATCACTTGTGCCATGAGAATTGGACTAGATTGTATAAAAGTCTAAACTCAATATTTTATGATTTTTTGGGAGAAGGAGAAGGAACATAACTTGATTGACTCCAGAATAGCCTATTCACAACCAATCACAACAATATTTGTGATAGTGAAGTATATTAGAAAGAGTAATGAATTTAGAGTCTCAATATCTGATTTCAAATCCTGGTTTTGCCACTCAATGACTATGTGACTTTGGGCAATCACTTTGCTTTTCTGGACCTTAATTTTCTTCTCTAAAATGAGGGCACTGGACCAGCTGACTAATTGGTTCTTTCACAGCTTGAGATACTGTAACCCTATCCCATAGCTAATGATCATCCCCATTCAAGATAAACCATGGGAGCTATCAATTGATTTGGTTTGAAAATTTAAAAGTTTTAGTCATTGTAGGATTAGTAAAACTATATGGTGCACACCCTATTCAGTTTCTTCTATGCATTCTGTTCTTCCTGATACAAGATCCTAATAACTGAAGAATTAGACTGAATCAGGTTTGTGATATTGTTCAAAAAAGATTTCATCAATTGGATTGTATGAATAAAAATTGTTCTATAGGATTATTTTGTAGGAAATTAGCAAAGTTATTTTTCTTCTTCCCTAGTTAGCTAACCTTTGGGTATCTGTATTTCAAATGCTGTCCATTGAAAGGAACTTAAAAAAATTATTGGTACAGGATCAGAATCAAACAACTTCTTTTCATTTATCCATGCCCCATCTCTCAATATCATCTTCATTTGGCCCTCCCTTCAAGGATAAAACATTCTGAAAAATATTTCCTAGGAAAGAAAGGTTAAATCCATTAAATATATTGTGTTCAGAGAAAAATCGATTGTTTAGGAATAGGAGAAAACAGGACTAACTCAACTTGTGTCCCAGGATGATGAGAAGAAGAAATAAGATTTAATTAATGAAAGAATATGAAGGGAGACCGAATTGGCAATAAATCAGACAACTCACATTTTTGACTTGGGCATATACCCAGCAAGAAGGGAGAGATCAATTAAAGGAAGGTAGATTCTGGAGAATCAATCAGTTCTTCCTAATCTTCAAAAGACAGACTTTTTGTTATGAAAAAAGAATATTGTGATAGTCTAATCCATAAGTTTTAAAAATATTTAATATTTATATCTTTCCCAGTTACATGTAAAACAATTTTTTTACGTTTGTTTTTAAACCTTTTGAGTTCCATATTCTCTCCCTTATCCCTACCCTGTACCCCCATTAAGAAGCCACATGTGAAGTTTAAACATTTCCATAAAACTCATGTTGTGAAAGAAAACAGATTCCCCCACCCCCAAAAAACCCTCAAGAAAAATAAAGTTTAAAAAAAGAATATGCTTCAATTTTATTTATTCGGACACAGTAAGTTCTTTCTCTGGGTATGGATAGCAAAATTCATAAGTTTTTCAGAATAGTCATGGATCATTGTATTACTGAGAATAGCAAAGTCATTCACAGTTGATCTTCCCACAACATTGTTTGAGTTCATGGAGGACTTTCCAGGTTTCTCAGAGCATCCTGCTCATCATTTCTCCTAAAACAATAGTATTTACATCATTATCACATACCACAATTTATTCTTCAGCCTTCCCTAACTGATAGGCATTCCCTTAGTTTCCAGTTCTTTGTCCTGAGAAGAGAGCTGCTATAAATTTTTGTAAATATAGGGCCTTTTCCTTTTTAAAAAAAATCTTTTTTTTTTTTTTTTGTAATCCATAAGTTTTAGAACCAGTTTAGATCAATTGAAAAGACACTGGATTTGAAGTAAAAAAAACTAGGTTTTATTACTTACTACCTTTATCAGTTTATGAGTATCCTTTTATTAACCTCAATTTTTGTATCTATAAAATAGGGGTGATAATATCTGTGGGGTATAGTGAAAAGAGCATTGCATGTAGAACCAGGAAACCTAAACTTGAATCTTGACTTGGATACTTTTTATTTGTGTGACCATCAATTGAGTTATAGGACTTTTCTAAGTCTCATTTTCCTCATTTGTCAATTGGAGAAAATAACTCTTGTGTTACTCACCTCACAAGTCAGTTGTAAGGAATTCATTTTCTAAACCTTAAAGCATTTTATAAATGTGAATTGTTAGTATTGTTATTACCTATTTCCCAGAGTCCTAATAATTAGATGAGTTTTTTAGTTAATGCTGAAAATGCCTGTACAAGGTATTATGCTAAATTCAAGGGATGCCAGAATTGAAGAAAAGATATAATCCCTCTCTTCAAGGTACCTAGAATCTATTAATAAGGCATTGTAAACAAATAGATAAAATTCAAATGCATGGGTTTGGTTTAATAGAATGATCTATAAGATCACTTCTGGCTAGGGAGACCTATGGATAGTTGAGTAGGGGAAGTAATGGTTGTAAAAGGATTTTGCAAGTGGTAAAGCACTATACCAGGAATTATTTTGTTTTATTTTGCTTTTGCTTTGTCTGACTTCATCATTGCTTCTTCTGACTTTCCATTCCATTATTTTAATTATGCATATATTTTTCTTATAAACAGCATTTTTTAGATTCTAGTTTTGAATCCTTTTTTTTTTTTCTATCTTCTATTTTATGGGTGAGTTCATCCTATTCACATTCACATTTATGACTGAACTGTGATTTTCTTCTATCCTGTGCTCTTACATATTTCCTTCTCTTTTCCCCCATCCCTTCTTTAAGAAGGCTTTGCTTCTAATCCCTCTTAGTCAACTCTCCTTATTCTTTCTCCATTAACCCCTTTCCCTCCTACTTCCCTATTGGATGAAATGTATTTCTGTACTCAATTGTGCATATATTCTTCCCTCCCTTGACCAGTTTACATGAGAGTGAGGTTTAAGTGTCTCCTGTTCTCTCACTTTCTCTTTCTTGTTCATAGTAGAAATTTATTATTCCTGGAACAATGTACCTGCTCTTAATGATTTTTCAGTGTACCTTTTTTTGATTGGTCCTCGAGTCTTATTATGCAAAGCCAAAATGTATTTATTGCAATACACAAATTCAATTGAGTGGATCTCTACCTCCTCCAAGGAAATAAAGCAGGCATGAAGCAAGCATATAGAAAGTATTTACTCTATGCCAGCTGGAGAAATAAATTAACAAATAAAAAAGAAAAGAGCTTCCATTCTAATGGGAGAAGACATACAAGGAAACTAATACTGTCTAGACTCTAGAGAGTCGGAAGCAAAACTAGGAGGGGAATAAAGCATGTTTTGCATTGGCCTTTCCACAGTGGGAGAAAGGGGTCAGCATGATGGATATCCCTCCACCAGAGTGAGGAGGTCCCTGGTACTAAGCAAAGTTTCAGGGTGAAAAAATAGCCGTATCGTGGTGATAAAAACCAGAGAATCAGAAGCACAACTAGAAGGGGAATAAGACTGAAGAGATAAATCCTTAAGACCTTTTTAAGCCTCTCCCAATTAGTCTCCCTAAGTCATGTCTCTCCCAATCCAGTCCATTCTCCACAAAGCTGCTCAAGTTATGTCCCTAAAATCCCTACCCATGTCACTCTACTCCTATTTAAACACCACTGGCTCCTTATGATCTCTAAGGCATATATTCCTCTGGCAGACATTTAAAGCCCTTCACAACCTGGTTCCAACCTACTTTTCCCTCCTTGTTGTACATAATTCTATAGTCTAACCAAACTGACTTTCTTGCTCTTCCTCATAGGAAATACCATTTCCCACCTTCCATTTATATACTTTTGTACAGTCTAGCACCATGCCTAGAATATATTCCTTATCTACCTCTAGATTCTCTGGTTACTTGTAAAACTCAGTCCAGGCACCAATTTCTACACGAGTTCTTTCTTGATCTCTTGCCTCCAGTTCTGCTGGTGTCTTACCCTCAAATTATTTTATTTTTATGCATTTAATTCTGCATAAATTTGTAAATGTACATATCATTTCCCTGATAAAATGCTGGCTCTTTGAGGGCATTTAGCTTGGTGCTTGACATGAAGTAGGCACTTAATAAATATTTGTTGACTGATTGATTGACCAGATCATATAATTACATCCTTATACTTTTTTTTTTGAGTGTTTCTCATATTTCTGTCTTGAGTCTCTGACTAGATTGTAAGTTTTTTGAAACTTATGCTTATTTGTATTTCCTACAGGTGCCTGTCACAGTGATAGTATAAGTACTCAATACATATTTGATTGATAAATTGATTGATTGGGAAAGAATTAAAACACTTGGAAAGGGATTTGGATTCAAAGGAAATTTAAACCTGTAGCCAAATCAGTACCTGATTTCGAATCGTGCTTCCTCCACAGCCAGCCTGCTATTTTAGTTCCTGAGCTGCTGTCAGCAACAGGCAGGTCTTCTGGGATATCTTTGGTGTGAAGACTTTCAGGCATATTAATTTACCCCAAACCCCAAAGAATCTGGTCACTGGGACTGCCCCATTTTCTCCATAGGGCAGGTGGCCATAGAAAAATGAAGTGAGTTGCTTACAAATTGGGATGGGCCAGATTTTCCAAATCAAACATTCTAAGTATGCCAAGAAACTTCAGTTGGTAACTTCTTAACAGGCCAAGTGTAGTATTTTCCATCAAAACATTTCCATAGCTCAGAAGTGTATTTGAAATGGAAACTGGATGCTGCCAGCATTGTTGCTACAGCTAACATTTTATTTGGGGTCCAACATTTCTAAAAGGTTGCCATCTACTGCTTCCCACAGGGACTATGTTCCCTGATGGAAATGTTTTTGAGAAAAAAAATCAACTTTATAAGTAAAAGATAGAGGAGATATAGACAGTTTTCCTTGCGAATGTACCTGGGTGTTTTAGTGGACTGCGAACTCAATATGAATCAATGTGATGGGCAGCCAAAAAAGCTAATGTGATAATGGGTTTCATTAAGAGGAGCAAAATGTCCAGGACTTAGGAAATAATGGCCCTACTGTATTCTCCATTGGTTAAACCACAATATCCTGTTCAGTTCTGGGTGTCATACTATAGGAAGGATAATTGATAAGCAAGAAAATGTTTAGACATTCTCTTGTCTAAAATGAAGTCAGCTAGGATAGTAAAGGATGTGAGATTATGCCACAGGGGAATAGATTGAAAGAACTGAGGATATTAAGCCTGAAAAAGAGAAGATTTAGGGAAGACATGAAAATGATCTTCAAATACCTGCTAGGCTTTCCTGTGGGAAAGTCACTAATTTATTATGCCTGTTATTAAAAAACAGATCCAGAGGTAATGGGTGAAATTGCTAAGGGCAAATTTGACCTTACATGAAGAAAAAGATGGGAATTCCTATTGCGATATGGGAGCTACCTACCAGTGACTGCTGGAGGTCTAACAGACCTGTACAATGGATCTCTTCATATGAGAGGATGATGATGAGGAGGAGGAGGAGGAGGAGGAGGATGATGATGATGATGATGATGATACAAGGAGACAACAAGGATACAAGGAAATAGAGGCAGTGCTGTTCTCAGACTTCTCCACTGAGCGGCAGTAGCATTATCTGACCTCTCCTCTTCCCTCTGCCTCTGATTTATTTCATTCCCAGTCCACTAGCAACACTTGTGACAGCAAAGGCTGCTTTGCAACTCTTTCAGATGTTATGATCCACAGCTGTGGAGGCTGTTAGAGAATTGACCTGCCCCTTCACCTAGGCATGGTCCTTAACAATTCCCCATTTTTTGTTTTGTGGATATTCTCCCCCCATAGCATGGTCAGTGGATTTGTACATTTGCTATTATCTAAGTCCGCACACTGAGGAATGCAAGCAGCACTATCACCTCTGGATGTTGATCTTGTGAGATGTCATGGAGGCAAACTTTCAAATGGAGAAGAGGACAATAGTCAGAAAAGCATTTAAGTCTCTCATCAGTCTCCTGGCTCAGCCCTTTCCTTCCCTGAGGGTTTACCAAAGGAACTCTGGGAGCATCCTACTCACGAAAAGCTCTTGACCGCTGGTGGTTCTTGTCCCACATGTGGGCACCATATGTTGTGATACAAGAGCCCCCTGCCAGTGGCTGCTGGAGGTCTAACTCAGACCTGTAGAATGGATCTCTTCATGTGAGAGGGGTGAGAATGATACAAGGAAACAGAGGCAGTTGCTTTTCTCAGACTTTTCCACTGAGAGGCTGTTGTGTTGTCTGACCTCTCTCCTCTTCCCTCTGCCTCCAATTTATTTCATTTCTATTCCGCAACACCTGTGTCAGTAAAGGCTGCTTTGTGACTCCTTCAGATGCTATGATCCATAGCTGTGGAGCTCTCAGAGAACTGACCTGCCCCTTCACTTAGGCATGGTCCTTAAGTTCCCTTTCATCAGAAGTTTTTAAAGGTCTCTAGGATCATTGGCTGATTATTTTGTAGAGAAGATTGTTGTTCCTGCATTCAGTGAACTAGACTATGATTGTTCCAGCTCTGAGATTCTATGATCTCCTTCAAGCCCTTGACCCTGCAATACAGCCTTTATATTGTTACTGATAAAGTCTTTCTTATATCTTGATCTAATCGTGCCTCTTCTGTCATGAGAATCTTCTAAGGCTTCTGTTTATTAACACATAGAGGTTAAATCCCTTTGGCATTCAAAGTCCACCGTACACTGACCCTACACTAATTTATAGCCTTTTCTTATATTATGATTCTTTATCTCATAATAATAAATATGGTGCTGAGAGGGATCTTACAATTTGGTTTCATTTAACATTTTAACATTATAATATTGTGGTTATATTCAGATGCTTTTAGTCGTTATATTTATTTTGCTTTGCACTAATTCATCTCCACCTGCTAATGTTTCTCTGAATTTCAAATATTCTTCTTTTCTTAATTGCATAGAGATATTCTGTTACATTTATATACCACAGTTTAAAAAAAAATCATCCTCCTACTTAATGGTCACTAACTTTGTTTCTAGTTCTTTATTGCTAAATGCTGAACTTGTGTTTCTGTCTTTGACTTCCTTGGGGTATATGCCAGTTATGAGATTTTGGGATTAGTCCCTGTTATACTAACCTTCCCCCTCTTAAAAAAACACCAGATCAGGTAACAGAAGCTCAGAGAATTTAAGAGGAATTCAAGGTCATATATATAGCAAGTACCAGCCAAATACTTCTGCTTCCAAACCCAGCTTTCTTTCCATTGTGCTTGTTACCTCTGTTCTAACTTAGCCAAACTGAGCTTCTCTCTATTTCCAGAATATTCTCTTTGCTTTTTTCCACATTTGTGCCTTTACCCATGCCATTTATTATGCCTAGAATATCCTCCATCTACTATTTTGTCTGTTGAGTTCTTACCTATCTTTTAAAGCCTAATTCAGTACTCTTTCTTCCAAGAAGCCTTTATTTATTCTCTCTCTTGATAATGACCTCTCCTTTCAGACTTCACATAACTCTTTGTTTTCCACTTTTTAATCTACTTATCTTGTATCATTGCATATTATAATTATTTATCTATGGACCTTATAGCTCTACTAAACCATAATTGCATCTTTCATGAGTTCAGGGATTGTGTCTTATCTAATTTTTTTATTTTTCCTAACACCTAATTCAGTGCTTTATACACAATGTTTGTTCAGTAAATGTTTGTTGAATTAAATTATCTCTTTTGATCCTCAGGAAAATCCAAAAGGGAGGGAGATATTTATTGGTTGGTATTTATCATTGCTATTTTATCGATGAAGAAAGTTTAGGGAGGTCCTGGGTGCCAGAAGTACTTGCCCAAGGTTATTCAGCTAGGAAGGGGCAACAAATAGAGTGGGTAGGACACAGGTCTTCTAATTCCCAGATATAGTTCTCTTTCTACTGTATCAGTCCTCAAAAAAGAAGTGGAAACCAAGTACCTGGGTTTGCATAGATTACAGTGGAGTCCAAGCTCAGTTAATGTAAAAAGTGCAGCTCCAAAGATAATCACCCAAGAGTTTGGGGAGCAGTCAGAGACCAGAAAGGAAGAAATTCATTCTGAATGGGAATGGGTAGTAAAGTTAAATTCTTTAATCGATTCCCAGTAATTTAACTTATTCATTAGATGATTACTTGGAGCGTTGGTTATTGGCATGAATGAGGTGGTATTTGGTAGGGGAAAGAACGCTGAACTACAGTAACTACAGTAACACAGAGACAGAGTCCCATTTCATTTTTAACTACACGTCCTTTTCTCTGTTCTACAGATAGATATTAGGACTGAATTAGATTGTTTCTGAGATTGTTTTCTGGCTGTCATAGTCCACATTCTAATGTCCCTTCCAGCTTGAACCTTCTGTTCTGGATAGTAAGAGCCCTTCTTACTCTAACATTCTCTGATTCTAGATAATTATCTTCCTTGAGAAGGGTACTACCTAGTTACTATGGGTCTGTGCTGGGCTGGGGGGGGGGAACAAAAACAGAAAGGCAGTGAGTCATCTTGGGCAGTATCATAAAAATGTTTAGAGCTTCCCATTGTACTATCTCTAAAATATAATTCGGAACAGAGAAATCTTCACATTTATTTACACAACAGGAACCGAATTCTAGGCTGTAATTTAGGTGCATTACATTGTTGTTTTGTGTCTAATGAGGTCTAAGATATGAGTCCCATTTTGTTCTATTCAGCAGAAACTCCAAAGTGACCCTGAAAGAAAGTTATCTGGGTTAGAAAGCAGGTTTCTGGGCTGACCTTCAGCTTTCCTCACTCCAGCTTCCCTCCAAAGGTCTGATTTTTAATCAAACCAGCCTCCCTGGCTTTAGGCATTAAAAGATCTCTCTGCCCTCCATCTCATTTGGAAAAATAATCTGAGGTCAAGGTTTGTTTTGGGTCACCTGCCCTTAGCCCTTTGCTGAATAATATCATAGAATCATAGAACTAGAAAGGACCTTTAAGGTCATTTAATTCAATCTTCTCATTTTGCAGGGAAGGAAAATGAGGTGGGTGGAGATTAAAATCTGCCCAGGGTGACATAGTTAGTAAGTGGCACAGCCAGGATTCAAACACACTGCATATAGCTGAATAATTTATTTGCCAGAGATCAGTCAGCATGCTTCTAGAGCATCCATAGAGGATATAGCAACAATTAAAATGAGGTAATGTATAAAGTACTTTTAGAAATTTAAAGTGCTATATCAGAAAACTGACTGGCATTTATTTGCCAAGTATCATACAAGCACTGGATGTAATTTCTATTCTTAAGGAACTTCCATTTCTTATAGATAATTTAAACCTGACCTGGATACAATAAATTTGTTGTTTAGTTACTTTTAGTTGTGTTCTACTCTTCCCATTGGGAGTTTTCTTGGCAAATATATTATGGTGGTTTGTTGTTTCATTCTCCAGCTCATTTTACAGATAGGAAATTGGAGGCAAGAAGGTGTATGTGACATACCCAGGGTCACAGAGCTAGTAAATGTCTGAAGTCACATTTGAACTCAAGTTTTCTTGACTGCAGCACTCTATTAACTGGGCCACCTAACTGCTACATTTGAGCACAATTTAAAAAGGGCAGGTGGAGGATTTTATTATGGGAAATTGGAGAATGATTGGAGAATGAATGAAGTTAATCCGGAGAAGTTCCTTGAAATAGCCAAGTCTTGGAGAGAGAGAGAGAGAGAGAGAGAGAGAGAGAGAGAGAGAGAGAGAGAGAGAGAGAGAGAGAGAGAGAGAGAGAGACAGAAACAGGGACAGAGAGCAGGGGGAGCATAAGTAGAGAGGGAGGGAAATGGAGAGAGAAATAGACAGAGAGACAGAGATAGACAGAGGCAGAAAATGACAGAGAAGGGGAGGAGGAGGAGGGAGGAAGAAGGAGAGAGACAGAGAGAGACAGAGAGAAAGAAAGAGAGAGAGAGAGACAGAGACAGACAGAGAGAAAGACAGAAAGAGAGAGAGACAGAGAGACAGAGACAGACACAGAGAGACAGACAGAAAGAGAGAAAGAGAGACAGAGAGACAGAGAGAGACAGAGAGAGACAGACACAGAGAGACAGACAGACAGAAAGACAGAGAGAGAAAGAGAGACAGAGAGAGAGAGAGACAAAGAGAGAGAGAGAGATAGACAGACAGAGACAGAGACAGACACAGAGAGAAAGAGAGAGAGAGACAGACAGACAGACACAGAGAGAGAGAAAGAGAGAGAGAGAGGGAGAGAGGGAGAGAAAGAAATAGAAAACAAATATAATTGGAGTTAACTGGAAGATTGCAATTATTCAAGTAATTGTAGGCATCCTAGAGAAGGTGTATGAAACTGAAGGAACAAAAGGGTAGCCAGTGAAAACAGTGTATGCAAATAGTGGCCCAAGTCAGAGGAGAGAACATGGTAGCCCATATTGATGTGGGAAGTTGGCAATGGCAAGGATGCTTTGGAGGGGGCCAGAATAGTCCAGTTATGAGTCAGCCAAGGCCTAAAAGATCCAAAGGGAATGAATCTACAGGGAATACTCTTGCTAGATCTTAGGGCAAAATATTCTTGTCACTATATTAAGCATATGTGGGACACCCAAACATAAAGAAATATCTGGGAAGCAGAAGTAGATTAAGAAAAACAGAAGACAGGGAAATAGTAGAATATAGTGAGTTCCCATTGAGAATCACAAGTCTTGATTGCTCGTCTTGGTCTCATTCCTAACCCTCTGAGATCTTGGAGGAGACCCTTATAAATGAAGAAGAAATGAAGGAATGATCTCAATTTCCTCATCTGTAAAATGGAGAATAATCCCAGCCCTGTGTATGTCATTGAGTATGCTACTACACAATAGGTATTGGACTGTATTGTTTAAATTTCTAGACACTGCAGTCAAGTCATTTATTCTCCCAGTCTCACTTTTTTTCAATTGTAAAAATGAGAGGATTAGGATAAATGGCTTCTGGGGTTCTAGAGATTTTACTCATTTTTATTTATTTAAAATTAAAACAAGCAAGACCAAATTCTCTTAATCTATGATTCTTTGAAGCACTCTCACCGAAGCTTAGCTTTTTCTCCATTAAAGGGGGTGTTAATATGTGTACCATTGTAAAGAATGTGCTTCAGAAATCTTCTGTTTCTGGGTGCTATTATGACAGTAGTTCTTGCCTTTGCTGCAAAGTTTTAGGAGCATTCATTTAATTTTTAATTATTCCCCAGGATTTCTAGAGAGTGAGTGTGAGTAGAGGTAAGTCACAGAAGCTCTCTGAGCAATCATCTGGCAACTTTCTCGGTCCAGAAGTTATAGAAGTGGGGGAGTTCTCACCCTGACAAAATCACAAGTCCCTGACGTAGCGACATCTTGGTTGCTAGGGAAAGCAAAGGTCAGAGCTTTTTCCGTCCTCCATCTGGAGTCAAAGCTGGTGAGGAAAACGTATCGACATCATGGTGAAACCTCATTCATACCTATCCTATTTTGGAATCAAGAAAACCTTTCACACAATCTAGGAACAAAATAATAAAGTCGCACTTTAGGGCTAGCAGAGACCAGAGGCCCAACAAATTCACAGCCTCATTTAGAGAATACTGAGATTGGGAGAGGAGAAATTATTTATTCTAGGCCACATGTTGTTAGTGGAAGAACTATCTCCACTATCTTACTTTAAACAAGTTCTGGAACAGGTGAGGTTGAGATGAATGTTTAACCCATATAAGTAAGTTTGGGCTTTGTGATCCAAGTGTTGGGGAGGCTGCACTTGAGCACAGGAGTTCTGATCTTGGTAGGGTAAAGCTGACTGAGTGTCTGCACTTAGTCTGACTTTGATATCTCCAAATTTCAGCCCCCAGAAATATGGGAGTCCATCAGGCTGCCTGAGGATGGCAAACTATCTTGATTAGAAACAGTAAGAATATAAATATGTATACATATATTGTATTTAACATATACTTTAACATATTTAACATGTATTGGACTACCTGTCCATCTAGAAGAGGGGTGGGGGGAAGGAGGGGAAAATTTGGAACAGAAGGTTTTGCAAGGGCCAATGTAGGAAAATTACCCATATTTTTGTAAATAAAAAGCTATTTAAAAAAAGAAAGAAATAGAGTAAGTTAACCCCTCTGGGCCAATCATAATGGGAGCATTTGACTAAGTCAGATAGGGAGACCAATCTAAAAGACAAACAAACAAATGAAAAGAATATTACAGTTGTAATTACTCATACACAAAGAAAAGTGTTAATAGTTATCTTTATTTGTTCCTTAAAGCAAATCTACCAACATTTCTTTTAGCACATAAAGTTTTAAGGCTGCAGTTTTCGTATTCTATAATTTAGATTTCCCCATAGTTTATCCATGGTTTTTTTGAGTTGTTTTCCCCGCATGAGTGAGGATTTTTTTTTTTTTGCTGTAGTTTCAATGCTGGAGAAGTAAGTGAAGGCCCTGGAGGGGCGAGGTTCACAAGTGACGCATTTAGGAAAACATGAAACTCATCAGAAATATTGGCCGATGGTGCAGGCCCATTAAGTGTATAGCCAGGTACCTGTTAATGTCATTTTAGATTTTGGGGTTTATTTTTAGCAGAGGCCTCATAAGCCCAAAAAATTTTGTTCCACTTGTTATATTTTTAGAGAGAATGCAGGTGAAGTCAAGGAAATTTTTTTCCCTGTCTCACTTTTTATCCAGGGAGAGGAGACTTATAGGAATATAAATGTCAGATGCCTTACCAAGAACAATAAGAATATTTGATGGAGAAGAAGGAGGTTAAATGACTGAGTTTGCAAGATTGGAGATTAGGGCACCATTCTTACTTTAAGACTTATTTTTTATTCCACCAATATAATGGAGACAATAATTCCTGCCTTTTGCCTATTTCTTTAGGGTTTGAGGGAAAAAACAATAAAGTATACCTAGGTCTTTAAGAGAGAAAATCTTTATGAATCAGGATTATAGTATCTATATGTTATCTATGTGATCTTGGTTAGATCACTTTACTTACTTGGACTTCAGTTTCTTCATCTATCAAATTGGAACACTAAATGACTTAACAAGGTTAATTTGGGATAATGCTTATAAAGATAATTTGTAAAACACAAAGCAATTTTTCTCTAGTAAGACTTAATCATACTGGGATAGATTCTTCTATATTGTAGCTTTTTGTTTTCAAAATATATACATGGATAATTTTTGACATTCATCCCTATAAAACCCTGTGTTCTAATTTTTTCCCTGCCTTTTCTGCACTCCTTCCCCCAGTGAGCAAGTGATCCAATATGTTAAACATGTGCAATTCCTCTATATATATTTCCAGAAATATGGGATAGATTCTTATAAATAAATAAGCTTCAGGTTTCATTAGCCTTTTCTATCTACTTTTTAGAAGACTAATGTGAAAGAGCTCATTCTTCCATTTGGTAATAATAATAATAATAATAGCCAGTTATTAAATATAATGATTTAAATGCTTTATAGATTCTATTTTTAACCACACAACAATTTTGTGAAGTAGTTGTTATTATTCCATGATTACAGATGAGAAAGATGAGGCAAACAGAGATAAAGTGACTTAGCCAGTTTCATATAACTAGTAAGTATCTGAGGTTGAATTTAAACTTAACATCTTCCTTAAATCAAATAAAAGCTTCTATCCATGTCACCACCTAGCTGTTATTAAGGCAAGATAGTGGATTTTTTTATTTTTTTGCAAAAGCAATTGGGGTTAAGTGACTTGCCCAGGGTCACAGAGTGAGAATGCATTAAGTATCTGAGGGCACATTTAAACTCAGGTCCCCTTGACTTCAGGGCTGCTGCTCTATTCACTGTACCACCTAGCTGCCCTGATAGTGGAATCTCTTAAGGGAGAGGCACTTGACTTAGATATTTATATAGTCTAATGTGTATACCTGTAGTATGTATCTCTCAGGAGCAGTTCCCCTAAAATGGCAGAATAAACAGGATATTCATTCACTGCGACTTTGTCTCCAGAGTTCCTTCAACTCTGTTTCCTAGTCTCTAAAATGAAGAGCTAGACTAGACTTTGTGTGGATTCCTAGTTATAGTTCCCATCCAGCACGAACGCTTTGTACCCTCTAGGAACACTTGTGTGGGATAGAAATAATAATTCATCAGTACTGAAAAGAAGATGCTTCTATGTGAGTGTGGGTGTTCCCAAGCCCAAGACTGAGATAAACTAGGGAGGGCCTTCAATAGGAACAGAACCAGCAGTCTTGTGCTTAAAAATGCCTAGACTGGAATATAATCATTGTTAGACAGGTGCACCAGGTGATACTGCGCCTAGCTCTGAGAGACATTCCAAATGTTCACAGCAATATGGAATTGGAAGCGATTAAGGCATGACAGAAACCTTGTGCTTCAGAGAATAATGATCGGCAGAGATTTTAAGACTTGTACACTAGTTGTTGCTGCCATTTATACTGTCCCAGTGAGGGGCTTCTAATGGCCTCCCTTTTATAGCAAGGATTAGCTCAATTCTGGTACGGTTAGTTCCTTCCTGATAGAAATCACATAAAAAGCTAGAAGCTGTAATAGTATACTGCCTTCATGATCGAATCTCCTTAAAACTAATAGATGACCTACTCTTTTGTCTACAGTTGCCTAGTTTCTTGAGTTCAGCATTGGGAGCTTGGGATTCTACAGGGTAGAAGGAAGTTAAAGAGGGAAACCAACAAAAGCAGATTTCCTAATCTATCTATCACCTGCCATGGGTGCCCTCCTCCTCCCTCCCTCCCTCTCTTCTTTTCTTCCTCCCTCCCTCCCTTTCTTTCTTCTTCCCTTCCTCCTTCCCTCCTTCTTTCCTTCCCTCCCTTTCTTTCTTTCCTTTCTCTTTCTCCTTTTTTTAGTTTCTTTCTTTCTTTCTTTCTTTTTCTTTCTTTCTTTCTTTCTTTCTTTCTTTCTTTCTTTCTTTCTTTTCTTTCTTTCTTTCTTTCTTTCTTTCTTTCTTTCTTTCTTCTTCCTTCCTTCCTTCCTTCCTTCCTTCCTTCCTTCCTTCCTTATTTCCTTCCTTCCTTCCTTCTTTCTTTCTTCTTTCCTTCCTTCTTTCCTTCCTTCCTTCCTTCCTTCCTTCCTTCCTTCCTTCCTTCCTTCCTTCCTTCCTTTATTCATTCATTTACCTCCTTACCTATCTATCTATCTATCTACCTATCTATCTATTTCTGGATCTACATCTATTTATTTTTCGACTCTTTGTTGGACATGAACCCTACTTCTCTTCCCTGCTTCATACTCTTGGCTAAACAAGGATCTACCCAAATCTCTCTGTGTCCACTTTGTTTTTGTATCCCTTGTATTATCTAATCCTGGCTAGTATTGACACCAGATTCTTTGGCATACCTTGGACTCCTCTGATCCCTTTCTTTTAGCCTGTTAAGTGTTGATATTCCTGTCTCAAGATTCTCCCCTCTCCCATTCATTTTATACACAGCTGTGAAAGTGATTTCTTTATAGTGCAGGTATGACTATGGAACTTCTTTACTCAAATTCCAATGGCTCCCAATGTTGCTTCTAGGATCAATATAAAATTCCATTTGACTTTGATAGCCTTTTACAGCCTAGCCCTAGAATATCTTTCCAATCTTATTTTGCATTATTCATTTCTTGGCACACTGACTTTCCTGTTATTCTTTACACATAATACCCATCTCTCCTCTCCATGTCTTTGTAATGCTGTTCCATATTCCTAAAATGCATTTTACTCACTTCTTCCTCTTAGAACGTTGTTTCCTTCAAAAGCCTGAAACATCCACCTTCTGCTAGAAAGCCTTCTGATCTCTCTCCCCATTCCCCCCACCAATTTATCCTTGTATTCATTTTGTGTATGCTTCTCTAGGTATGTGCTGTTCCCCGCAATAAAATGTAGGTTCCTGTAGGGCAGGTCCTTTCACATTTTTATCTTTGCATTTCCAGTGCCTGACACATACTAGGTGATTAATAAATGCCTGCTGATTGATTTTCACTCTTAACCAATAGTTCATATCTATCTGGAGATAATATATCAAAGGAAAAAAGCAATAACTCACTAGGGATTGTGATCTCCAGCAGGTACAATGCTGTACAATCCCATAAAATCCAGTGGCCTCCCACCCAATTCACCAATTATATTCTTCTTCACAAACTTTTTTTCTTTCTTTCTTTGAAAAATACTGTTAAAGGATTTTCCCCCACATTGGAAGGAACCTCTAATTTTTTAATGGAAATTGATGGAAAAAGAGCCTTCACTTTCTAAAACTTCACTCTACAGTTCAATTTTCAATAAAGTACCAATTCATCAGAATATCTATATGGCACAAGGAAACAAAATACAGGTCCTGTTGACATAGAACTTCCTCTACTGAAGGAAGACTGCATTCAGACAACATTTAGACAACAGCTTATAGATTAAGCCTTAGACCTGAAAAGAACAGAGAAGACTTCCCAGTTAGAGAGGGAGAAGATATAATAGAGCTGATGAGATGACCGCAGCTCAAGCTGCGTAGGCATTCCAAATGCTTTCACTTGCCCAAAGTAATGAAAATGATTTGTAAATAAATTTTTTTTCTGTTGAAATGACAGAGTGAGACTGAGTAATAAAATGGTGGGTTGACCATGAATGAATCAGGTAAGGGTTATTTATGCTCTGGAAACGAAGCAGTTCACAGGAGACAGGGAGAGGTGTTGTCTACCTTAGAGGGAGTCTGGCAGCCTTTTCATAGTGCTGGGTAAATTCTGTCTGGGCCCAAGATCATTTCAGTAAAGCAAAGAAGTCTTCAGAGTGGGCTATTGCAGCAATAAGTGTAGATCTGTCCATCACAAAAGGCAGGGACTCAAGGTTGCCATAGGTAGGCAGATGTTTGAAGTTATACTTCTCTGTCCTGGGGTGAGCTTGCATTGAAGAAGTGGCAAACTTGAGGGAGGGAGAAAGGATTCAACTGGAAGACCCTATGGGAAAAATGTCTTTGGGGTACTTATTTTTCTTGCTGAATGGTAAATTCCTCTCTCTCTGGGTGATAGATTCTGGATTGTGTCCTTGGCTCGGCAGGTCTCCAGTACAATACATCCAGGTGCCAGTAATATTCTGACTGAAGTAGGTTCAATGATAGCAATAACAACTCAAAATTCAGACTGGTTTGCCACCACTGCTCAAGGTCTCATATGTGTTTTTTTTCCTTCTGAAAATGAGCTTCCCTCCCTACCTTTCCCTCTGCTGTGTCTCTATCTATTCCTGTTCCTGTCCAAATAAAAATGTGGCTTTTGTTTCTTTTTTCCTCTCTGTGTCAGGGACTTTATTTCTGATGATAGCTGAAAGAGACTGATGAGAAACAATTTTTTACCCTAAGAGATTGGAGAAAAAAAAATCCCCTCCATTTTGGCTTTAATAGTATAAACCTAATAGAGAGTTGACTGATTCCTTTTAGTTGCATATGGAGTGCTCCAAGCCATTACAGAGTTAACAATGGAATGATTTTCCTGCCATAAGACATGGCCACTTCTAATAGGCAGATACAATTCAAGAATAGGAAATTACCATGAGAAGAATGATCCTCTTATAGACTTCATTGCTCAGTCATTTGTTAGAATCCTTACAAAGTGTTGTCACTTATCCAATTTAGCATGGTACTTAGCAAGTTCTCTAGCTCACTAATGTATTTAAATACTCACTGGCGTTCACACTTTTGGGAGATTCACAAGTCTCGATTCAGTATGAGATTCACAAGTTCAGTGGAGGAGATTCACAGGTCAGGAATCCACAATCCCACTCTCTTGGAGGAGGAGTCAACCTTTGAGTTCACACCTCTAAAAGAGCATATAAAAGGACGAGCTTCAGTCAGGAGTAAGAACTGGAGATTCAGAGGGAACTGGAGGGGGAAGCTAATCTCGAAATGACAAAGATCAAGCTGCAAGAGCTCTTGGAACCAAGGAGGGAGATAGGCCTCTAAGAAAACTAACCGGGTTATTTTGAAAGAGACAATAAAGGCTCTGAACTTTTAACAGCTGGCTGCATTTGTGGTGATTATTACTTGGAACTGAAACTAAGGCTGCCTTCAGAAGCCCCCCAAGAAACCTGCTCCCAGAGAATGATCATATTTGAGAAAAGAAGAACACTACAGTCATTGGATTGATCAGAGTGCTAACGAGAGGACCACAAACCTACTTACTCCCCTTCAGTTCCCTTTTTCCCCACCATCACTTTGCTATTGCTTACTCTAAATCAAAATGAATGTTTTTATTATCTCTGTGCTTAGGGTCCCAGGCCAGGTGCTACAAAGCATAAAATCATGGCCCCTTCCCTTAAGTAACTTGCAATCTAATGGAGAAAATAAGACACAACCTTTAAAAGATATTTAACTTAGTATAAATGAGCCTAATGCTACAGACTATACATGCCTTAGAAATTTAGGGGATGGAGACATCTCTGAATGTCTAGATGGTCAGAGAACTTTAGAGAGAATGCAGAGAGTGAGTGGGTCTTTGGAAGAATTTGGAGGATCTAGTAGATACATCCAGGGCCATCTCCAGATATCATGATCTGTATCTTGCCATGAGGTCCAGCTGGCTCCAGAGGAGAAAGTGAGATTGGTGACTTTGCACAGCCCTCCCTCACTTAAATCCTATTCACTTGCATGTTATGGCATCACTTTCCTAATGTCATGGTCTTCTCTGAAAATGAAGGACAAACAACAACTAGGAGAATGATCTGACTTCATCTTTGAAAAAGCTGTCTTCAGAGGACATCCTGGCCCAAGATGAGTCCTGGTCCCTTACTCTAGTGAGACACCTCCAAACAACAATTGTCTTTGAATTTCCTTTTTTTAATGGTTGTGGCTTGAGGGAGACATTCACTGACTTGTCCAGAGTCTAGTTACTTGAGATTGAAGCTATCAATTAGATAGAAATAATAAGAGTTAAATGAGCAGCAAAAGCCCTCTCCCTCCCCCAAATCAGGGCAGGAAGCACCAGATAAGAGAATTTTAAAACTTAGAGGCAATTTAAAGCAGAAACACTGGATAGAGAGAATAGAAGTCAGAGGGGTTAAATCGATAATAGCCCCAAAGCATTAAACTCCCCCAAAGTTTTCTGAAGTTAGGCAAAGAACAGTATTGGGACAGTTTAACTTAGAAGTCCAGCCCTTCCATGGCTGCCAGCTCATGCTTTCACTGAGCTTGGCAGTCTTACGAGGATAATATTTTTGCAAGGATGAACTGCTCTTGAACAATGTCTCTAATGTTAGACCATGGGTACAAACACACTTGCCTTTCACGTCAGGCATTTGGCTGTTCTTTTCCCCCTAAACAAAATAATACCTCCCTCTTTCCCTTCTCTTCTCTAACAAACACATCGAATGGAGATGGTGAAAGGGACTTCTTCCATTCTGGAAATTTTAAATTTCCCTTTGAGTCTAATGGTTCAAGAGATAGAGTGATGTCGTGTTTGGGGAAATGGATTCAGGGATGACACTGGCAACATGGCAAGAGAAGTAAAGAATCTGGGAGATGGGAGTGGGTTACTGTTTATTCAGAAGTTCCCTGTGGCAAAGATCATATCCATGATCACATAAGCATGAACTTTTTCCAATAGAGAGGGGGACTCAGAACTCTTATTTTAAGAGTTCTAATCCATTCATTCTCTCCCTATGTCTTTCTCTTCTTGTATTGGACTTTAATTATTTGATGTGCTTATCTTGTCTTTGATATTAAAATGTAGGTTTTTTGAGGATAAAGGATCCTCTTTTAAAGCTCCCTTGTATTGCTGATAGCACCCAGTGAAAGACTGAGAACATCATGCCCTTTCTGTACATCCTTATTGGCAACTTGATTGATTGCCCAAGTTTATAAGACTTGGTTGCAGCTCATTACATTTGGAACATTGATGCCTCTGGCTAGGAAATTTCCTCCTAACACTAAAAATTAAAATAATTGAAGCCTCTGCACACTCTCCTAGTTATAAGAAGACAAAATGTGCTTTCCACAAATTCACTCTTCCTAGTTTCTCAATTTGCAAATGCCCTTAAGTGGGTTTTTTATTTCCTAAGAGCATCCCAACACCATTATTGCCCCACATTATCTCCCTTCATTCCTTCCCTTCCTTCCAGCATTTGCAATGCTCACTCCAATTTGAGTCAAACTCTTAACATACATGAAATTAATGTCGATTGTATCCCATTACTTCTACCTTGAGACAGAAGTGACAAGCTAGCTAATCAAAATTTGTTTCAATTTGAAGTTCATCATTGTGAGTAATGGTCTGAGAAGATATATTAGTCACAGGCTTTAGATTGACTTGGGGGTTTTAAGCTAATCAGATTTTTGTCTGCACTAATAAAAATGTTTATAAAAACATTAATAAAATCACTTCTGGGGCTTCAGTTGTGGTGCCATATTTTAGGGGAGACATTGACCAGTTGAGTGACATCCAGAAGCAATTGACAGGATAAATGAAGAAATTTGAATCCATGCTATGGGATGATTAGTTGCCAGAACCAAGGATGTTTAGACTGGAATAGAGAAGAATTAAGTGGGACATGATATTTGTGAAGAGATATTTAGTGGAAGGCTGAAACTTTGAGTATGCTGCTTAGTTTCAAAAGGCAGAGCTGATTTCCAATGGGTAAAAGCAGTGGGGAAAGCTCAGCCTAAGAAAGAACTTCCTAAAAATCTAAATCCCACATATATAATACATAATATTAAAATATACTATATGTAATATATTGTTATATTATATATTGTATATGTGCTACATATAATATATGATATCATTATATTACATATATGATAGATAATATATTTTACATATAGAATAATAAAATAACAGCAGGAACTATTTTGGTTTTGGTTTTGCATCTCTAATACCTAGCACAGTGCTTAATAGTCTGGCACATAGTAGGTGCTTAATAAATGTTAGTTGAATGTTAAATGAATGAAGTCAAATCCAATTTCTACAACTGTCTGATGGTCTTCTTCACCTTGATGTTTCATAGGCATCTTAAGCTAGATATGTCCAAGACCAAAATGGAATTCATTATTTCCTTCCCTGCTTCCTCCCAACCCACTCTTCCTCCAAGGTTTCTTATTTTATTTCTGGGTACCACCATTCTTCCAGGTACCTATTTTACAATCTTGGTATCAATCTTAACCCTTCACTTCTCTCACCCCTCAAATATAAACAATTGCCACATCTTGTGTATTCTGCATCCTCTACATCTCTCCCATCAGTCCTCTCATCTCCACTTTTATAGTTAGCCTCTATCCTAGTTCAGGCGCTTATTTGCTTTGGATGGACTGTTGTAGTAGTCTCCTAATTAGACTCCCTGCTACCTTCTCTAATCCATTTTCTGCACAATTGCCAAAATAATCTTTCAAAAGCACAACTGTTACTCTCTTATTCAGAAATCTTCAGTGGCCCTTTACTGCCTCTGGGCAAAATTCAAATTTCTTAGTTTAGCATGTAAAGTGCTTCATAGTCTGACTTGAAACTACCTTCCCAAACATAGTTCATGTCTTTTTCCATCGCATATTCTTCATCCCAATCAGACTGGTCCATTTATCAGTTCTCCCATTCAACCTTTGTCTCCCACCATTGTGCTGTTCTGCCTGAGTAGCTAGAGTTTATGCCATTCTAATCCCATAAAATCCTTAGCTTCCTTCAGGACTCAGTCCAGGTGCCACCTCCTAAGGAAAGTCTTTCTTTACCTCCCTAGTTATTAGCACGAATGCCATCTACCTGCATATAATCTCACTGGACCTCAGTTTCTTCCTTTGTAAAATGATGGGGTTGGGATAAATGGTTTCTAGGGTCCCTTCCAGTTCTAAAGTTATGGTACTATAATGTTAACAGTAGTCATTACAACCACAGGGTTGTTGTGAAGCTTTCATGAGATAACATTTACACTTTAAAGCATTTTCTAGTCACTTAAGTCTATAATTCCATAATTTAGTTTTATTTATGTATACGAGCTATGCAAAGTCAAATCAATAAGCATTTATTAAGCATTTGCTATGTGCCAGGCCCTGGAGATTTAAAAAAAGGGAAAAAACACTCCAGCCTCTCAAAGAACTCACAGTCTCTATTTGTTGATGATATGAAGAGGAAAATTATATAATAAATAAGATGAAAAATAATTGAAATACAATTTTATACTTCAACTCTAGTTCCTTGTATCACCTTGTTCTCAGCCACTTTGGGCAAAAGAATAAAGATGGCAAAAGATGCCAAATGCCCTTTCTATATTCTGTCTGGAAGCTCACTGCCATAAGAATTTTTCATTTTCTTTCCTCTCACATGGGAATTAAATGGAGTCTTCACCTACTTGATGTTGCCATTTTATAGGGATACTGGAGATCCTGCTCCAGTTTAATCCTTGAATGATAAGATGCAGTTAAGACAAGGGCAGCTTTGCAAAACTTTTGCATCTTGAAGAAAAAAAACACATGCACATACATAACAAAAACAATTCACTTCATGTCTCCTTGAGTTCTTGGAACCAGGATGTTTATTTTGTGAAATGTACAACAGAAACAGTTCTGTTAACTTCAAAACCTTCCAGCATCCAAATTACAACTCATACTGAAATATTCTTTCAATGTGGATTACCCAAGATATCACTGAGAAAGAAGACTAAATAGTGTTTGGCAGGAAGTGGGGGTGGGAGGTGAGGGAGAATGATCTGCAGTTCAGGTCAACATCTTGAGAACTTGACATGAGCTTTTAGCAGTTGGACAGTTTAATTCTGCCATCCACCTGAGAAACAAACCCCATATTCACCCTAGTTCAAGCCCTTTCCTAGGAACATGTGATGATGTGATGCTCTACTTTATTAGAGACTATTCCCAGCTACCATGTCTCCTTCTTTATAAAGATGAAAAAAAGACCTAAAGGAAGAATTCTCAGTTTCAGATCCACATAAAGTACAAAGAGCTTTCAGGAACATCTGAATTCAGTTTAAACATCTTCTACGCAATGGTAATTTCAATAAAGTTACTCTCTGTGGCATGCAATGTGGTGAATGCTAGTCTCTGCTGGTGAGTTGCCTGGGTATACTATGAGCTCAAAGTGTGAAGCTATAGTGGAATAAGCAATGGGCTAGGAACCACAAGACATTAGCTCCATTCCCAGCACTATCACTGAACAGTTTCTTCATGTGTAAAATTAGATTTAGATTAGGGGTTTCTAATTTGGGTCCTAAAAACTTTTTTTCCTTCAAATTTTGATAACTACATTTTTGCAACATAATTGGTTTCCTTTGTAATCATATGTATTTTATTTTATGCATTTAAAAACATTAATGTGAGAAAGGATCCATAGCCTTTGCCAGATTGCCGGGGTTCATGGGATATAAAAAAGTTAAGGACTGGGCATTCTTTAGTTATAATGATCTGTGACACATCTTCTAGAGCTACCTCCTAAATTCAGCTACTTATATCAGAAATGACAAAGATCTTAGAGTACAGAATTTTGGAGACAGAAAAGATTTCTCAGGCCAAAAGTTCAGCTTTTATGTGATTGAGAATCTTCTCTACAGTGTTCATAGGAAAGGGTCAACCTACCTTCCTTGAAGACTTCTGGTAGTAGGGAAATTATTTATCTTTAGCAGCATCCCATTCTACTTTGGAATGGCTCAGATTACCAAGAATTTTTTCACTATTTAGAGACTAAATGTCAAAGTCAATGGAACCAATGTCCATCCTTGTTACTCATTCTGCCCTCTGGGACTAAGTGGAACAGATCTACTCCCTCTCCCATTTGGCAGCTTCTCAGGTGTGGGGAGACAGTGATCAAATCATCCTTAAACCTTGTTTTCCCCTAACTAATCATCTCCAGTTCTTGCAACTGGTTTTCCTGTAATTTGCACCATCTTGTTTACCCTTCCTTGGATTCTCTCCAGCTTATCAGTGCCCTTAAAATATTTCAGATCTCTGCTTTCAGGCAAGTTTTCCTACCATTGCTCTGTTTTCATCTGAAAGTATTCCATTATTTGCCATCTTTGAATGTGTAAAAGCCTTACTTAGAAGGTCTTTATGACCTACTATGACTCATCAACCAATATCAGTAACAATAATAACTCACATTTATAGAATACTATAAAATTTATTAAGTGTTTTTTTCATAAGAATTCTACAAGGTAAGTTATATAATTATTATTTTTCCCATTTCACCTATTAGGAAACTAAAATTCAAGAAATTTAAGTATCCTGCCATGATTCCATAGCTAAGTTAGTATCACAGCTGGGACCTGAACTTTGCCCTCTCTTACAGCCTTGATTGGACATATGTTCTTCCTTGTTTTTTTTAATAGTTAGGATTTTTTTGCACATCTCATCTTCCCCACAAATAACCAAATGGTTACATACTTAATGGTTAAGCAGGAGTTAAAATTAATTATATATCTTTAAAGCGTCTGTGGGTATAGAAGTTGAGTCACTTACACAGTCATGTAATGGGACATTCAACCTGGAGCTCTTTTGACTCCATGCACAGTGTTCTTCCCATTATACCACAGCCATAATATTATTTTCTCTAACAAATTAAGTAGCCCATACTAATTTAAAAGAGAACATAACTTAAGTCCTAATCTAGCAAAACTTGGGGCTCACATAATAAATTACCATTTGGAGTTTTCCCAGGTAACTTATAACAGTAAAGGGAGTTGTAAATTAGTCTGTCCCCTATGAAGAATTTTTGGACTACTTAAAATTTTCAAAGCAATTTAACATTTATTAAACACCTAGTATTTGCATCCCATTTCTTTGAATTTAAGTAGTGCTCTGAGTAAAAAATAAGGAAAAAATAGGATAACAGCACAAAGAAACAATATTCTGGGTTTTACTACTTACGTAGCTTTGTGACTTTGGGTGGATAACTTGCCCTTTCTAGGCCTCAACTTTCCTATCTGTGAAATTAAATTTTGAGACTTCCAGCTCAGATATTCAAGGATTCTGTATTTTCTCATTAGTATATTTATTTCATCCTTCTAATAGATTTTAAGCTCCATGAAAGTAGGAGGAATTCTATTGTTTATTTTTACACTCCTTTTAGGGCTTTGGCTGGTTCATCCCTCAAAATGCAATTGAATGCTTCAGCCTTTTGACAATTACTTTAATAAGAAACAGTTAAAAAGTACAACTTTTATGAACAGAAATTTCTCTTTGAGGCTTATTTTAAAAAATTAATATTTTTATTTTCCCTAGTTATGTTAAAGCAATTTTTACATTTGTTTTTAAAACTTTGAGTTCCAGATTCTCTCCCTTCCTCCTCACTCCTGTCTCCTGTTAAGAAGGCACTTGTGAAGTTATGCAAAACATTTCCCTAAAAGCCATATTGTGAAAGAAAACATAGATAGGAATAGACATTTCAAATTAGTTAGGGAATAAGTTTTGTTTGTTTGGTTTTTTAAAAATCTCAGTCATTGTCCTATTTTTAATTACAGTGGTTGAAGATAGACTGCAGACTGTTCAATGTCAGTTAAGTGTCTGTCAAAATGTCTGTTCTCCAAGTTGACATTCAGAAGAGGGAGGAATGCTTCAGCACAAAAATAATTCTACAGGCTCAAATATAACTTCCAAGGTCTAGACAGTTATTCAGACCCTTAAAAAAAGAGTAAGATGTATGTTTTGAGTTTTAGGCATTTCTCCCTTCCCTCTCCCCACCTATTCAGCATGTATTTGTGTAACTCAGAACTGCTTCAGTTTGAAAATAAATGATGTTTGGCAAGCAGTTTGAAAGCACAGAAGATGAATTGACTTCAGTTTTATTTAGATAAAGATGAGAATGTGCAGGGCATTTTGCTTTTTTAGTTCATGATTATTAAAAGAGTCTGCTTTGCTCTATGCAGAAATGGTTCTTCCAGATTTATATTAGGCACCTGTGATGCATAGATCATGTACCATAGGGTCTGACAGAAGCACTTATATTCCATGACTTTCAAAATCCAGACTTCTTGAGGCTGCCAAAAGTAGAAGGAGTGCTAAGATGATTTTTAAAAAGTGTAGAAGAGTATCTGTGTCAGACCCAGTTGGCACTCACTCTTGGGCAAGTCAAACCCAGTTGGCACTCACTCTTGGGCAAATCACTTCACATCATGGAGCCCTAGTTTCTTTGCCTGAATGGATCTGTGAGTTTGTTAATGTAGGTCTTCCTTCCAGAGGTACAGATGATAACCTATCCATGCCTTTCCATCCCTTGTAGCTCTTCTTCATGTCTGCCCAGAAATACTACCTGGTAGATCCACCCAATTTCCTGAAGACCTTCTTATAGATATTTTGGTGCAGTATTAAATGGATTCTAGTAGGTCGTGTGCACTTATCATCATCATCCTTTGCTCTCACTACAAGAATGACCAGTCTTCTTTTCTGATCTTATATCTCTTAATCGCATCAAAACTTCTTAAACTTTGGGTCCCGACCCCATATAAGTTTGTGTAACTGAATATGGGGGATTGTGAAATTATGATTTATTATCAGTAAATATTTGATTTATATGCCTATTTTTATACATATATACCCAGGATCATGTAAAAATTTCTCAGGCAAAAAGGAGTCATGAATGGAAAAAATTTAAGAAGCTCTTCTTTGCATCATTTTTGCACAACTGGTTATATGTAGTAGTCTACTCATGTCCAACTATACCTGCCTCTTTATTGCCTTTTCAATGAACTGAAGCTTCAAGGCTTTGAAGAGCTTCATTTTCTGATTCACAGCCTTATTTTCACAGTATTCTTGGATGAATATTGATGTTTGAAAGATGAATCATTGTTTCAGGGAGAAGCTTGGGGTTATTAAAACCACCATATAATTTCTCAAAGGCAAACCATTTCACCCTTCTACTTCCTGCTCAATTCTGGGATTACCCTATTATACACATGCACAGTAGCTGTTTGAAATGATATGCTGAAGGACTAACTCTATGAATTGTCCATCTATCTTCATATTACAGACTAAAAGTAGACTTCACTCATTTAATTTTTCTTGTGTAAGTATGTCAAATTATTTTGAGTGTTTTTTTGTGGAAGCAATTCAGTATGCCAGGAATAAATATTATCAGCAGAGTAACCCCCTAGAAAGAAACTTCTATGCATAAAAGTTGTATTTTTTAACTGCAAAAAGGACCATCTACAGCCCAGTTTCTTAAACTGTGATTTACATCTTCATAACTGAATGTGAGGGTCATGAAATTATGATTTATTATCAGTAAATCTTTGACATATATCTACATATCTGGGGTTACATAAAAATTTCTCCAGCAAAAAGGGGTCATGAGTGGAAAAAGTTTAAGAAGCCTTGATGTTGAGGACCTTACTGTCTGTAAGGAATCCCTCTTCTACTTGGCTTTTGAACTAGACCTCACCTAAAGTAGTGGTACACATCTTGAGTGAGTGAGCATCCATCACAGTGGATAGAACATTGGAACTGGAGTCAGGAACACTCTTGTTCAAGCTGGGCCTTAGACAGAGGTTATCTGCACAGCCCTGGAAAAATCTTTTAATATCTGTTTGCCTTAATTTTCTCATGTACAAAGTGGGATTAATTATAGCACCTACCTTGGAATGTTATTGGGGATCAATAAAGTTTAACATATTACCTAATCCCCTTTTACGCCTCTCTGTTTTAATAGGGATCATCAGAGGATCAATGAAAAAATATCTCTGCTATTATATATCATCTATCAGTGAGATCAATAATGAAATGATGGAAGTGAGACAAAGTTGTTGAGTAACAAGTCAGGTAACTTATGGGCATATGAATATGAACCATTATTATTAATTAATATTATTAATTTAATGGGGAAGGGTAGACAAAATGATAGCAAACAGTGAAAGATAATATATAATCTGTGGGGAAACAGTGTATATAGTGATTTGAACATTGTATTTAAAGCCAGAACATCTTAGTTCAGGTCTCACTTCCATTATTTCTTAGCTTTGAGATTTTATAAAAGTTATTGTACATTGTTGGCCCTCATTTTTCTTTTCTGTCGAGTGGAGATAATCATATTTTATATTACCCACCTCATAGAGTTGTTTTAAGAAAAACACTTTATAAACTATTATGTGTTACATAAATGTGAGTGATTGCTATTAATAATTAATAATCTGACAATAAATTGCATGGAATGTAAGAGTTGGGAAAAGACATAAAACAGTGTAGTTTGAATTATTCCAAGGAGGCTTCATGTAGGAGGATGTGGAATGTGAACTAGATGTTGAAGGAGAGCAGTGACGATGATGATGATGATGATGAGATGATGATGATACTTGCAATTTTGATAGCACTCAAATTTGCAGAGTGTTTTATGTGCATTCCATCATTTGGACCTCACAATAATCTGGGGAGAAAGATACTCCAATAAGTCAGAGAGGTAGGCAATAAACATTTATTAAGTGCCTACTGTGTGCCAGGTACTATTCTAAAAGCTGGGGACATAAAATAGGCAAAATGTATTCCCTGCTTTCCAGGGGCTCACAGCATCTTTATATCTATTTTACAGATGAGTAAACAGGCTTATAGAAGATGAAGGTTCTTCTGAATCTGGGCTTCCCATCACTTAAGGCAAAGGGAAAAGGGGAAAGGTGTTCCCAGCAGGGGGCCAGGTTATCTCATTGTTTTCTAGCCTTTAAACAAAGCTTACTGATATAATTCTGGGTAAGTTTGAGAATTTGGAATTTTGTGAACTGGATGTACTCTTGAACAACCCTACTCCAAAGAAGCCCACTGTTGCCAGAGGTCAACTGGCTTTTTCAATTTTACAAATCATGCCGGGGCCAAAATCAGGGCAATAACCAGCCCAGAACCTTGCCGCTACTGGGAGCTACATTGGTGCTTATGGCAGGTCAAAACATTCCCTTGTGGCTTCCCACAAGCTACATCTTCAGAAAGGAGATGCTATTGGTCAGATAGAGAAATTAAGGTATCTCTGCTCTCCCTGCTTTAGACCAGTTAATAACGCATTTCTAAAGGAATTTTCTTATGAAAGCTGCCTGTCCCAACTGCAGTTTTAAGGCTGAGCTTGAAAAGGGAGTGAATTATTTAGGAGGAATGCCCAGCTGCTCCAGGGGCTGAGGGAAGAAGGGAAGGGGGCCCCCTCCAATGGGAGGAGAGCCAGGTCTGCTTTCATTCTCTCTGTTTGCATTGGCCATATCCTCTGCCCCGGGCCACTTCCTGGCCTGGCCCTGTTGTGGCCTTGGCTTCTCCAGCAACTGGCTCCAGGTGAAGCTGGAGGTGATTCAATGCTACTTGAATAACGTAAGATGGGCATAGTCCCTGTGCTGACTCTACCCCTTTGCAGCCAACTGAGAGACGCCCACCCAGAAATGGCAGAGCACTGTATTTTGAGTCGCAGGACCTGGCATTCAGTCCTGTCTCTACACCTTACTACCTGTAGGATCCCAAAGAAGTCATTTATTTTATATCATTTTCAGTTTTCCAATCTAAAAAATGAGGGGTTAGACTAGACCAAAGAATCTGTGTGTGTGTATGTGTGTGAGAGAGAGACAAAGAGAGACAGAGACAGAGAGACAGAAAGACAGACAAATAGAAGAGAGACAGAGATAGAGAAATAAAGAGACAGAGAGACAGAGACAAACAGAGACAGAGAGACAGAGACAGAGAAAGAAAAGAGAAAAGAGACGGAGAAAACCAGAGAGCCAGAGCCAAAAATACATAGAGAGAAGAGAAAGAGAGAAGAGAGAGGAACCATTTTGACAGTTTGCTGAGAAGGGAAGACCCCTTCACAGAATAGAGTTCTTAAATTCATAAGATAAAATACATGGGAAGCTATATTGAAAAAATTACCAATATATTAAAAAATCTAAGGTCATGGACCCCAGATTAAGAACTGCTAAACTAGATAACAATTGTCTTTTCTAGCTCAAAGCACTAGGATCTTAACAGCTTTCTTTTGCTTTAAGCTGTGAACAGAAGCACATCAACTTCAGGAGCTGCCAACAAGAGGAGCCCAGGCTTCCAAGTATCTCCCCCATAAGTCTGCTTGAAATTTTGCCATTAAAAATTTAAAAACTGATTAAAAGGCAAATACCCTTGAGAACACTGACTTATGAACTTATTATCAGTTTGACCTCCCTCCCCAGAGTGGATGAATGTATCCATGTTTTCAAGTGTGGGTCTAGATAGGAGGAAGGGGGGACCCCACGGGTGCTCACATGCCAGGAAGTCCCATGTGAAAAGGGGCCACTAAGGGAAGGGGGAAAAAACCATCAAAAAGGGAAATGAGAGAATATAGGAAACAAACTTTAGGGGGAAGCAATCTTAGAAAATATTAGAAAGGACAATGTAAGCACTGGAATGAATGAATGAATGAATGAAAAGTATTATTATGCATTTACAATGTGCCAAGTACTGTGCTAATGCAAAAGGAATATGTAAGTTCTGGCCCTTGTGGGGCTTATGTTATGACAGGGAAGATAACACCCATAGGACAGCAATGGTCAGGCAAGAGAGGAAAGGCTTTGCAAAGTCTGGTTCTGGATTCAGAGGACCTGGTTTTAAATTCTGCTTCTAACACTAATTAGGTCATCTTAAATAAATCACTTCTCCTATCTGGGTTTCATTTTCTTCATTTTGGGGAGTCGGCAAACAAAGCCTCCCCCTCAGAGCATGCATAGAGTTCCCTGACTCTTGCTACCCCAATTGCATGATAGCAGGGAACCTGTTTCTGAAAAAAACATGCCAAGGAACAAAGGAAAAACCTTGCTCACCAATCCCCAGCATGCCCAGGGATCATTTCTGGTCTGCTCATCACATGCAGAAGAGGAACCTTTTGACTGGCTGCTGAGCCAGAACCAAAGAACACATTCAGAAACTATATGAGCCTATAGTCAAGGGAACAACAGAACGGTCAATTGACAGGGGATGCAGTGCATAAAGTCAGGAAGACCTGAGTTCAAATCTCAGAATTTAGGAGCAAGTCATTTTAATCTCTTTCTACCTCAGTTTCCTTGACTATAAAGTGGAAGTAATAATAATTATCTCCCAAAGTTTGTGGTGAAGATTAATATTTGTATTTGTAATGAAATAATATTGTAAAGCACTTTGTAACTCTTATGGCCCTATATAAATGCTAGCTATTATTTCCAAAGGTGGTATTGATTTGATTACAATTCTCAGAGAGATAGAAAAAACATCTGAGAAAGGAGGGAAGTTTAGACACTATATACTCTAAAGACCTTGATCATATGATCAAATGTATGATCAAACTCATGTGATCAAATAGGTTTAGAAATGAAGTATTTTACCCAAGTTCCTGCATCTAAGTTGCTAACTCAAATCAAAGACCTCAGGCTGCTGACCTCAAGTCCATGACTTTTTACATAACCCTATGTTCCCTCTAGAAAAGAAAAAAAAAATCTGCTTTCTTTGGTTCCTCTCAAGTTTAAAATTCTGACTTCCACGATTGTCATTTCCATTTCTTGTAGCTGTTGCTGACATAGCCTAGTGTTTCTGCCTATGACTATAGGACAGGTCTCAGCAGCCTTAGATGAACCACTTGGTCCACTTCTCTGGAGGCTCACTGGAAGGAGCATTCAACATGTCATGTTGGATTCTATATTTTCTTTTATGTGTACCTAAAACTGATATTTTTGAACAATCTATCTTAAGCAATTTATTTTTGTCTATTCTTGAAAGAACTTAGTGGAGGGGAGAAGGATGGGTTGTGTTTTTTCTATATTAATCTACTGTTCCTAGTCAATTCCCTGGGTCAGGTTTATTGGCTTTAGTCTTGACATTTCACTTCCATACATAACCTCTGAAATTGGGTGAGTGGGCTGAAATAGTTGCTCCTTAAGATCCCTTCACACATTAATGTGCCACAATTCTTTGATTCTTCAGGAGGGGGACAGACAGACAGAGAGACAAATAAAAAGAGACAAGAGAGACAGAAAAAGAGAAACACACAGAGATATATACAGAGAGACAGGGAGGGAGAGGAGAGAGACAGACAAAGTGAGATAGAGACAGACAGACAAAAAATAGAAAGACATACAGAGATTCACACATTAACACAGAAACAGAAATAGAGAAACAGAAGAGGAAAAGAGAGAGAGAGAGACAGAGAAACAGATAGAAAGAGACAGAGATGGAGACACAGAGAGACAGAAAGACAGAAAAAACAGAGAGGAACAGACAAACAAAGCGACAGAGAGATACACACAGAGATTCACACATATACACAGAGACAGAGACAAAGAGACAGAAGGGGGAGAGGAGAGAGACAGAGATAGAGAGACAGAGGGAAGAGATATACAGAGAGATACACACACAGAGGCAGAGACAGACAGGCAGAGACAGAATGAGAGAAGCAGAGAGAATGAGATAGACACGCAAAGAAAGATAGAGAGACAAAAAGACAGACAGAGATAGAATGAGATAGATACACAAAGGCTGAGAGAGAGACAGATACACACACAGAGACAGAGAGGAAGAGATAAAGGAAGAGAAGGAGACAAAGAGAGACATACACAAAGAGAAAGGATGTGAGAGGCAGAGAGAAACAGTCACAGAGAGTGAAACGGACAGAAAGATATGTGTGTGTGTGTATGTGTGTGTGTGTGTGTGTGTGTGTGTGTGTGAGAGAGAGAGAGAGAGAGAGAGAGAGAGAGAGAGAGAGAGAGAGGAGAGGGACAGAGAGAGACAGCGACAGAAAGACAGAGACAGAGACAGAGACAGAGACAGAGACAGAGAGTATAAGCTAAGGATTTTCTCCATTGCAACTGGTTTTGAAAGATAAAAGGATTCTGGGATGGATATCAATGTCAACATTTTGACTTTAGCCCTACTTCTCTAGGATAGCCTGGTGAATAATGCTACCCCAAACTGATAGAGCACCAAAGGATTACTAAGTGTTTTTCTCCCAGTGCCCCGATGTGTGCAGGTATGATCATCCTCATCTTATAGATGAAGACAACACATTTTGTAGGTGAGAAGATCATAGATTTCAAGCTGGGAGGACCTTCATCAAGTCGGGTGCCCTCCATTTACAGATGAGACAAGGGAGGAGGGATGTTGTAGGTAGGGGATGTCAGATGGGGGATGTGCCTTGGTGAGGAAGCGCTGGAAGGCTAAGCCCCTCCCGGCAGTACAACGTGTCAGAGCCAAGGCTTCCCTTCATGCACTCTCTGTTCCAGCTAAACAGATCTATTTGCTGTTCCATCAAAATTGGCATGCCTTCTCCTGACTACGTGTCTCTACACAAGCTGCTCCTGGTGCCAAGAAGGCACTCCCTGTTCACTCCTGCTTCTCAAAATCCCTAGCTCAGTTCATGTGTTGCCTGCTCTAGGAAGACTTTCCAGATCTTTGGAGCTCTTACTGTTCTTTCTTTTGTTAGATTATTCTTTACTGAATTAATTTTGTACATATTGGTTCGGCCCCTCTTTCCCCCCACGATAAACTCTAAGAGCAAGGAACTAAGGAACTAGTTCCTCCCCTGGTATTTTTACTATAGCATTTAGCAGGGTGCCTCACACATAATAGATTCTTAAAAATAGAACAGCCATTGGGCTGATTGGAATTTGACTCTGTCTTGAGTTCCTCTTTGTATAAAAATGAAGTCCGGTGGAGTAACTTCCCCTCAGTCATACTAGAGTCTAACCCTAATCTTAAACCAGATTATTTAGAATTTAAGTCCAGAGAACTCTATCTCATAGTAATCCAAGCAAATAGGAAGTCTTTTTTAGAAGGCGCGAATAGGCTTTTATAGAAAATGGCTTTCCTCATTTTCAGAGGAGTTTTTTTGGGTGCTAATTAAAGACCCTTGTGCTGTAGCCAATTGTCTATGAATCTCAAAGAGAGCTCACAAAAGCAAAACTAACTTCAAACTATTCATATTTCACAGTGAGAAATTTCACTTTTCTGTGTCTCAAAAGAAAGAATCAAAGCTGGCCATTGTGATAATTTCTTATAATCCCTGATGCTAAGGAGGCAGAGGCTGAGAGATTGAGCTCTGGAGTTCTGAGCTGTATTAGAGCTAAATCATACAGCACTCATTGGCTGTCTGTAACAATTCAAATACCAATTTCATACATACATACACACATATGTATGTACACATACATATACATATATACATGTGTTTCTGTACATATGTATACATGTGTCTATATGTGTGTGTTTTTCAACTTATAATAGTTCCAAAATATCTAATGTCTTTGGAGCCTCAAGTAGGGGATAACAAGCTAAATCAAGATGGCAGAAAGACTGAGAACTATCTTCCATGAGTGCAGTGATTCAATGTACTGGAGTTGTTTAACTTGGAAAAGGGGAGACTCAGCAGAAAAAAGAAAGAACAATTATTTTCAAATACCTCCAAGTTTATCCTCTAAAAATATTTATCTCCATCCTTCATATATTTTTCATGTCATCTGAAGAAGGAATAGACTTTAACTTTGCTTTAACCCAAAGAACAGAAAAGCACCAGTGAATGGAAGCAATAAAGAGAGTGATTCCAACTCCACATAAAGAAAAACTTGAATTAGAACTCCTATCCAGAAGTAGAAGGGGCCATCTCAGGAGGTAGGGAGTTTGCTGTTACTGGAAATCAGAATTTTTATAAGAGTGTAGATTTGGAACTGAAAGGGGTTTTAAAGTTCATTTATTCCACCATCCACACTACCCCTCCCCATCTCTGTTGATAGATGAGGACATGAAAAACTATAGAAGTTATGACTTTACAGAGTTCAACTAAGTATAGAGTTGAGATTCAAACCCAGGTCCTCTGGCTCCATATTTAGAATTCTTTTCACTTCATCACCATCCTGCCTCTTCAAACTTATCAGTTGCAGCATTTTTGCCTGAGTAAGGTTCATTTAGCAGACTCTGACATCTTTTCCAACTTTGAGATTCTGTGGTGAAGCTTCTTTTCAGAGCATTTGGGGAGAGGGGAAGGGATTGTTTTGAAACATCCTCCAGGGAGGACTCACTTCCATGAATCCCTTCCCATCTACATCATCCATATCAGTTTCTTTCTCTCCCCCTTTCATCCTCTTCCTTCCTTCCCTCCCCTCCCTTCCTTTTGCCTGCCTGGCAACCTAGAACCAAAACAACTCTGTAATTAAATGTTTATATAAAAGTGGTTTGTCCAGGTGCCACTGACCTTCTAAAGGATTTGGCTTAATTTTCTGAAAATCTCACCAAGAAATGTGACAAGTATAAGTCATTCAGCAGAAATTAACATCCAAAAAGGAAAGGGGAAAGCAAAAAGCTAGAAATGTGGGGGTAGGTTTTGGGATAGAAAATGTCCTATGTCATCTTAAGATCACATACAAATATCCTTGCTTTTAAGCAGCAGAACCCTCTCAGCAACTGGCAACAAAACACCAAATGTCTCTTTTTTCTCTTCCAGCTTCAGAGAATCAGTTTTAAAGGACTGCCTTGATTTCTAGATATTTTCACTTGGAAATATCATCAATTCTCAAAGCCAGTGCCTTGTTACCCCTTTCAATCCCCAAACCCAACCATCACTGGGGGAAGTTCTAGGACAAAGAAATTCTAAAATCTCATTCCCTTCGCCCTTTTACAAATTCCAGTACATAGCACAGTGCCTAGCACTTAGTACACCTCTAATAAATTTTAAATATGTGTTGACTGTTTGCCTTATTGTTTTAGATTCAAAACATGGAAAGCAAAGTTGATTGACTCAAGACTTTTTAATTTGATTATAAGTTTATAGCAGGAAGGAATTGTCAAGCTAATCCAGACCACCCCGTACCATTTTACAGATGAGGAAAGTAGGATTCAGGAAAGTTAATTGATCCAGTGAAAATCACCCAGGTTTTAAGTAGCAAAGCCAGGATTAGAACCCACAGCCTCTGATTCTACTGAGCTGCATTGCCTCCCTGATCTCCCAAGAATTTGTGAGTGACCCCTCCCTTCAGAGTTTGTAAGAGCGCTGGTCAGTAGAGATAGGAATCCGAGGATGGTGGCAGCTCTACTTCATTACAATAAACATGTGGTTTTATTTCCAAGTGTTCAAGTGTTTAACATTTCCACTTCCTCAGGAAAACCCGATTTCTTTCTTGCTCTTACTTTTGAAATGGAACGTGTGTTTTTGTTGGCTAGGGTTCAGGGAGGGATTGAAGCAATGAAGAAAATAGTTCTGAGAAGATTTCTGCGTTTTTGCCCATGCAGCCTAGTCTTTGGATCACTTCTCATCCGTGTAGGCCTATAGATCAAGGAGTGAAACTTGGGAATATGATCCAACTCCCACAGCCCGCAGAGTGAGGAGTAATTGGGACACTCATAGCTTTGGTTGTGTGGTCATTCTTGGGTCCTGTGCTGTCCCCACTGACTATGCGTTGAGCTTAAGTTGGGAAAACTTGGTTGGATTCCAAGTGTCCACATACCACAAGATCTTAATTAAGAAAGTCTGTTCTTGTTTCATGTCATTCGAAAAGAATGAACCCAGTGACGACATTTATTTATCTTTACTATCAATATTATCTCAGTTTTGAAGTCTACTGGGGACTCCGAGTCTTGGTGGAATTGGCTGTAGGTTATGAGATTTTAACCTCTAGAAAAATATGATCTGAATGTTTCTGGCTCATTTCTACAATGTAGATCTAGTATTTTATATATTTTTCTCAAGGAATATAATCTAGAAAGGAACAATATTGTGTAGTGCACGGAATAATACTGATACTGGAGCGAGAAAACCTAAGATTGAGTTCCATCCCAATCATGTATTAGCCATGTGATGGTGGGCTAGTCATTTTACTTCTCTTCCTCATCTATAAAATGACAGTGATAATAAATATGTCGGTATCTACCTCATAGGATTTCGAGAAAAGCACATTTCCTGTAAAAGCCAATGTAAGAGTGAGTTAGTTGTTTTTGTTATTCTTTTGCTAAAGGCCTATTCCAATTATTCATCATAGCATGAAGATGATCCTAGGTTGTTGAAGGCTATGCCAGTAGAACTCAGGGCCACTCTGATGGGGCTTTGAGTATGGGCCCCGGGGCCTACAATGTATCTGACATCCAAGGACCAATTTAAGTCAGAGATATTAATTATTAGGAGGCTAGCCACAGAGTGATTTTTTGGGGGGAGGAGGAAAGGTAAGGAGAATATCTAAAAGGAGCCATGGTATAATAGAAAGATGATGGATTTGGAATCAGAATTTTGAAATTCCTGGGTTCAAATCATAGTTCTTCTACTTGCTATTTGGGGCTCAGTTTGCTCATCTCTAAAAGGATAGGATTGTGCTGCATGTCTTCCAAATTTTCTTCCGTCTCTAATACAATATGATCCAATGATCTGCTGAGATAACAAGAGATCAGAGTAGTGATGAAACCAAAACCACTGGGTCGATAATATTTCAATAAGTTTAATTGTGAAAGAGGCATGAGGTGGGGAAGGACTGGTGAACTGGGAAAGGTCAAGGTCAAATGAAGGAGAAAAAAATCACTTCCAAGCTGAGGCGAGCATGGTATGTTACATGGAGGAGCAAAAATGAGGGAAGAAGGGCATTCCTCTTTTGAGATCTATGCATAGATAAGTTCAACAAGAGTCTGAAGTGTTGTTTGGTGGAGAAAAAGAGTAAAGGCAGGAAGGACATTTAAAGAAATTATTCCAGTAATCTAGGTGATGAATTAATGAAGGCCTGTTCAAAAATTGTAGTAGTAATAATAGGGAAGATACAATACATGGTAGGAGGTCATTGGGTATTTGTCATTAATGGCGCCAATGGAGAAACAGTTCGATCTCTCTCTCTCTCTCTGTGTGTGTGTGTGTGTGTGTGTGTGTGTGTGTGTGTGTGTCTGTCTGTCTTTGTCTCTGTCTCTCTCTCTGTTTCTGTTTCTCTGTTTCTTTGTCTCTCTCTCTCTCTCTCTGTCTCTCTCTCTCTCTGTCTCTCTCTCTCTCTCTGTCTCTGTCTCTCTTTCTCTCTGTCTCTGTCTCTCTGTCTCTCTCTCTGTCTCTCTCTCTCTTCTCTGTCTCTCTCTCTCTTTCTCTGTCTCTCTCTCTCTGTGTCTCTCTGTCTCTCTCTCTCTCTCTCTATCTCTCTCTCTGTCTCTGTCTCTCTCTCTCTTTCTCTGTCTCTCTCTCTCTGTGTCTCTCTGTCTCTCTCTCTCTGTCTCTCTCTGTCTCTGTCTCTGTCTCTCTGTCTCTCTCTCTCTCTCTGTCTCTCTCTCTCTCTGTCTCTGTCTCTGTCTCTCTCTCTGTCTCTGTCTCTGTCTCTGTCTCTCTCTCTCTTCTCTGTCTCTCTCTCTCTCTTTCTCTGTCTCTCTCTCTCTCTCTCTCTCTCTCTCTTTGTCTCTCTCTGTCTCTGTCTCTCTCTCTGTGGTTGTCTCTCTGTCTCTGTCTCTGTCTATCTGTCTCTCTCTCTCTCTCTCTCTCTCTGTGTCTCTCTGTCTCTCTCTGTCTTTCTGTGTGTGTGTGTGTGTGTGTGTGTGTGTGTGTGTGTGTGTGTTTAAGGCTCAAAGTTCAGGGATTAACACAAAGGTATGGCAGCTTTCCTATCTTTTCCTATGCCTTCCCTGGGCTTGTTTCCTAGGATAATATCACATCCTTGGCTGTTTTAAATGACACGTGAAGTTTTCAGCTACCCTGGCTCCTCCATTGAGCTTCTTCCTCACTGAAACTTGAGTGAACCTGAAGGGAGCGAGAATTCTTCCTCACAGATGAGGAAAAGCTTAATCGTTTGCCAGTATGATGTCTGATTTTGGCTTGGACCAGGCAACCTCTTCTCTACCATTCATCGTGGCATCAGGGTTCTGGCTTCTTCATGAAACCTTCCCATATCTCCCCAAACAGAATTATTCTCTCCCTTCTCCATATGCTCATAAAAGCTTTTTCCTCTATTCATCTTCCCACTTAATTATGAAACATAGTGATTTGTACCCCTTTCTTATCTAAACATAGGTGAAAACTATATACTTATTCTCAGAATAATGTTTTTAAAGGCATACAAATAGGTACATAGGAATATAAAGGAAACCAATTAAGCTGAAATATAGCTATCAACATAATTGTTAAAAGTAAGTTTATAGAGCACAGGTTAAGAACCTCTACAGAATATCCAGCTGCCAAGTCACATATCTAGCAGCTTCTGTTAAACTTCCAGTGGCAATGACTTTATCACCTTATAAGGCATCTCTTTCTATTATTGTTGGACAAGATTTAATTGATTAGTGTATCTTTACATTGAATTGATATTTACCTCCTTAGAACTTCCTCCTATTGGTGCTAGGTCTTCTTTATAGAATCGATTACACAATTTTAAAGCAGAAGCTCAGTTTATTGATGAGAGAGAGACTGTTCCACTTTGGGGTAGTTCCAACTGTTAGTACTTCAAAGTCTTATGGATCCATGATTTCATTGACTTGGATTTCAACCTTTACCCAACTCAATAATGAGTCTAATGTACCCAGGCAAATCTAATGCAAGGGAAAGTATGATAAGAGTAAAGGGGAGATACAAACAAAGTGCTCTAGGAGAATATGAAGAGGGAAATCTTTAACATGGTGGAGATCAAGAAAGGCTAAAGGGAAAAGGTGGCCACTGTTTTTAGCCTTGAAAGATTTTGAAAGAAAGAGGTAAAAAGGAAATTCTTTCCTGATATGAGGAATGGCCTGGATAAATACTCAGAGGAAAGATATATTACACACACTGAATAAGCAGAATAACTAGTAGCCAGGTTTGAATGTAACATAAAATGCTTGAAGAAATATAATGTAAAAAAGGATTGAAGATAGAGATTGACATCATAATACAAAAAGCTTTAAGTGCCTAACTAAAAAGTTTGTATTTTTTCCTATAGATGATGGGAAGTAATTGGAAAATTTTTGAGCCAGAAAGTGACAAAGTCAGATCTGTACTATTGAGTGTTATCTTGACAATTGTGTATCTGTTGAGTTGAGAGGGGAAAGACTGGAAGCAGGAAGGTCAGGGGATGACAAGGCTGTTACATTTCCCTGAAACAGACGTTCTAAAAGCTTTATCAAAAATTAGATTTGTTTGACGTGGCTTCTTTTTAGTGAACTCATTCTTATCCCTTGGAATTATTTCTTTCTACTCTTAAGTATCCACAAATTATTTAAATGAACATTCTAGACTATTCTTGAACTGATGTCAAGAACTGAGGTTAAGTTTATTTATCATTGGTTTCTAGAATCTTCCTTTTTCCCCTTTTTGAAAACTAGAACAATATTTTCTGTTCTCTATTTTGACACTTAATGTGTTCTCCAAAAATCCTTACTGATTATCGTAGTAAGATTAAATAAAATAAAAACAAATTTTATTTGGGGGGAACAAAAAAATCTTGAATTTCAGAAGAAATAATGAAAAATAGTTGGAATAAAGGTAGTATAAACTAGGTCTTAAGCTGACTTCATATTATAAAATAGTAATGATTATAAAACAGTATTATAAAATACTACTAATAAAAACCATTTTGTCCCAGTTAAAAAAAGAGAAGTGATAACAGAACAGACTAGACAAATAAGAATTAAAAATAGGCAAAACCAGTAACCCAGGATATGATACAAACAAAACCATAAATTATCTAGGAAATAACTCCATATTTCATAAGAATTGCTGAGGAAACTAGAAAACGTAGCATACATAAAACATACATAGCTAGCATATATAAATTAAATTTAGATCAACATTTTATAACATGTGTCACAATAAACTCAAGATAGATAATCTGAATATTAATTTATAATTTATAGTTCCACCCATTCTGGAAAGCCATTTAAAGTTATGTGAAGAAAAAGACTAAGTCTTTTGACTTAGAAATTGTACTGCATGGGTCACATCTTAAACAGGTCAGTGGTAAAAAGAAAGACCTCATATACATTAAAATACTCATGACAACATTTTTGTAGTGGCAAAAAACTGAAAAGAAAGTAGATGCCTATTGGGGCATGGCTAAACAAATTGTGGTACATGAATGTGATGGAATATTAATGAGTTGTAAGAAATGATGAATGTCGTTTATATAAAGAAGCATGAGTAGACTTATAGAAACTTGTACAAAGTGAAGTATGAGAAAAGAAAATATATGCAACTTTAATAACATAAGTGGAAAGAATAGTAGCAAATCAATTAAAATAGAATGCTGTGAAATTATACTGTCAGCATTTAGCCCAGAGAAGAGGTATTTAAAAGAACTGCAAAAGAACAATATGAACAAAAATTCCAAATCACTGAAAGAAATGCAAATCAAAACAATTTTAAAGTTTCATCTCACACCAGATAATAAATAGGCAAAGATGACAAAATAAGGGAATAGTCATTCTTGGCAAGGTTGTGATAAGATAATCATACTAATGCACTGTTGATGAAACTATAAATTTATAAAATGAGAGAGAGTTGTATGAAGGCAGTCTCATGTTTCTTTAAGATTTAAAACCCTCTGACTCCAGATTACCACTATGGCAATCTGAAATTTGTAGTTATTTTCAGGTGCTCAATCTGAAGTCTAGCTTTGCTTAGCATTTGCTAAGCATTTTTTTGAAATAGCATAATTAATAAGCAAAGCTGGGATGGTATTTGAAATAATAAACTTTTTTTCTCATTCTCAAGAACCCTTTGGAAACACTTGTTTTTATTGAAATCCCTGAACAAATATGTTTTGAAAGGAAGAGGAAACTGTTTCTTAAATGAGCAATCTCTTTAGGCATCATAGATTCAATTCAACTATATTCATGGATTTCATAATCTAAAAGGGAGAAGAGAACAGCAAGTAAATAAATTACCATAAAACAAATGGAATCTGTACAAGGAAAAAATAAACATCAGAGTACTACTTGAGGCCCATTGCTAGGATTGTATAGTGGTGAAAGTGCTCTGAGGGGGCAGCTAGGCGATTCACTGGATAGAGCACTACGAGTTCAAATGCAGCCTCATACACTATGTGACCCTACCTCTTTTGTTGAATCTACTGGAGAAGGAAATAGCAAATAATTCCAGTATTCTTGCCAAGAAAATGGACATTATGGTCCATGACAAATCAGATATGACTGAATGCCTGAACTACCACAATCACCACCCCCAATAGTACTGTGGGTCACCTTATATTTCTTATAGCATGCTTTAAGAAATATCATCCATCCATGTTTCTCCTACTTTTAAGACACATAGTATAGGTTCTTTTGTTGATTATGTAATTTCTCAATAAAGGTTTGTTGATGACAAATATATGTGACAGAGTAGAAAGATTTCTGGACCTTGGACTTGAAAATGCAGGAGTTTGACTTGAATATCTTCTTGGAGTTAGGAGATCAAGGATGGTTTGAACCCTTGGCTCTGCCATTAGCTTAGGTGACCTTGAACAAATAACTTTTTTTATGAGTCTGTATTTTCACTTGTAAAATGACAGGACTAAATTAGAAGTTTGTCTTTTAAGGTCCTGTCCAACTCAAATTTCTATGATTCTATGATGATGAGACAGTTGATAATGCTGATTATGAATCCTTTTTAACTGCTTATTAAGTAAAGCTGAATCTCCTTGGACTTGTATTTAGTATGGGTTTTGCTATAGTTGTGTTACTGTAGAGTTATATGGTTTTTTTTTTAAATACTATATTTCTTTTAAGAAGTTCTTTAAGACTTTCAATAATTATTCTGACTTTTCTCTTTAATCAGTTTCCTTCCTCTTAAAATGAGGAGGTTATTTTGTAATTATTCAGAAAAAGTTACTAAAATTATTTATACCCTTTGATCCATAGCTTCCTTTATTGATATTGTATTCCAAGGAGTTATTAATACTAGTAAGAGACCCAAAAATATTTAGAGCAATTTTATTTATGATAGCAAAAAAAAGTTGGGAATAAAATAAATACCCAATGATTGCAGAAACACTTAATAAATAATGCTTTATAATATGCAATGTACTATGCAATATTGTTGTACCAAGAAAAATGATGGATGTGAGTAATTCAGAGAAACATGGGAAGACTTCTGAAGAAATGCAAGGTGAAGAAAACTTAGATAAAAGAATCAATGGTTAACATAAAGAAACAATTAGACTGGTCAGTTATAATACCAACTTAAGTACCTTACTATCAAGATTGAAGGTCATGGGTATCTCCTTTCTGTTGACAGTAGTTAAATTGTTGGGAGTGAGGAATGTATTTTGTAAGGGGGTTTGTTTTAGGTTGTCTTTTTTTAAAAAATTGATGAATAAATTTAAAAAAAAAGCAACTGTATGTGGTGATCTCTAAGAATCTTTCCAGTTATAATGTTCTAATGCTTTGATTCTAGTATGAATTGAAGAGGTTGGATCATATTTCCAAAGAGTGTTTTTTTCACATCTGGTATGGAATGTATTCTGCTGTTAGCCTGTCTGCCCTCAGGCTCCAAAGCCCTAAGCACTGGGCCCTTTTCTGGGTGACTTGGGGTGATACACTCTTGACATTTTTTCCAGTTTATTTTGTACCTTCCCCAATCTGGTGTGTTGCTGGGCAATCTCAAACTGATCCTCTTAATTGTATCAATATGCTGATGTGGAACTTTACTTTCTTAAGTCAGGAAATCCTAATTATCTCCCAGGAGGCAAATTGATGATGGAAACAATTTCCTGAAATCAGTTTAGTAACATACTTTTTTTTTTTTTTTCATATGAAAGAGCCTCAGGATTGGTAACTAGGATTGAATTTCTTGTTATTTTCTTAATTTCTTGTTCTTTAAATTAAGCAAGAGAAATTTTTTGGATATATGTTTAAAAACTGGCAAAGCACACATTTTCTTTGATTTATATATTAGTTCTTTTAAAGTAAATTTTCAGATAGGTAAAAACACAGTGTAGTAGAAACAGCACTGGTTTCAGAATGGAGACATTCTAGTTAATGCAATTTAATTCAGGAAGCACTAAATGCCTTCTATATTAGGCTGGGCTCTGTGGTTCCTGGCTATTACCCAAAGACAAGTCACTTGGGGACAAATCACTTTACTTCCCTAAGCCTCAGTTTACTCATTTGCCAAATGAGGAAGATGCCCTGGTTTCTCAAGTCCTTTCCAGCTTTCAAATGCTTTGAATCTATAAATTTGAATGAAACCGATGCTTGTTGGGCAGATTCTACAATATAAATATGCATTACTGTGGTGCAATAATAATAGCTTACATTTTCAAAGTGTTTCATGGTTCTGCAAAGTGTTTTCCTCTCAGCAACCCTGTGAGTTAAATAAAAGAAGTCGTTATGGTGAGGCAGCTGTTCAGGCAGTGAGGTGGCTAGAGAGCTGGTCTTAGAGTCAGGAAGTCCTGAATTCAAATCCAACTTGCACACTTACTAGTTGTATGACCCAAGGCAAGTCACTTAAATGAAAACTTCAGTTTCCTCATTTGTAAAGTGGAGATAATAATAACATCTATTTCTATGATTGTTGTGAGGATAAAAATGAGACAATATTTGTAAAGCTCTTTACAGACATTAAAATATTGTATGAATGCTAGCTATTATTAGTTCTCTCATTTTGCAGATGAGGAAAGGGTATTGACTTGTCGACAATGATATTAGAGCTATTATATGAATTCTATGTTCCTTGATCCCAACTCTAGTACTCTATATTGAAATCTGTGGTGTCTGTAAAGCAGATAGGAAGAAATCCTTCTCAGGGAGAGGAGAGAAGGAAGAGAGAGAAAAGAGAGAAAGTAGTTTCCTCTATGTCCTACCTGTGAGCTGAAAACTTACTGTTGTGACAAAAATCATCATTATAGGTACTTAATAAATGTTGGTTGATGGTGCTGATGTTTTGGCAAACTGTATTGCAGATAGTAGGGAGAAGGATAGGAAGTCACCCATTTATTCTATTTGTTAATAAGACTATCCTTGATGATCACACACACACACACACACACATACACACACACATCTTTCTCTCTCTTTCTCTTTCTCTCTTCCTCCCTCCCTCTCTTTTTCCTTCTCTCTAACTCTCTCTGTCTCTGTCAGTGTCTTTCTCTCTGAATGTGTGTCTCTGTCTTTCTCTGTATTTACATATATAGGTATCACATATATACACATATGTGTAACACACCCATACATAAACATACCTTAAAAGTGTATTGTGCTTGTATGTGCATGTATATATATAGCAAGTAAATATTCTCTCATTAAGACAGACAAACCTATTCAATTATTGCATCCTGAATGAGTTACTAACCCAGTTCTAGAGGGTATGTGTTCTGCCTTGTCTACTATGTTGAAACAAGTACAAATTTCTTTAAAAGACAAATATCATTGCTAGAGATCCTCTGACCCTTCTTGGATTTACTGGAAAGCATCTTCTTAGCTTTAGATAATGACTTGAGATTCAGTAGACCTTGACTTCCTAGAGTGCCTTGAGGTTCTGCTTCATTTCTCTGCAAATGCTTAAAGGAACTTGTTTTGAAGCCCCTTCAGTGAGGACTGATTCAACCCCCTTGATGCTTCCTGCTTAGGCTTCTCTGGACATTCTTAATACCATTCTAGAGGAGCTGAAGTCTTCATTTTTTCTTTCTTTTTTTGTGTTTTAGGTCCTAATGATAGGTTCATTTATCTTTATTTAGGGGAAGAAAAGAGTTCTAATTGGTGATTATCCATCATTGTATTTATTATGTAGCCTTGATTGAGTGATTTTGCTTCATGGGAATATTCCCACAGCTTGAAGATGGATGTAATTGTGGCACTGACAGCTTGTGTAGCCCTCACATGTCTGTTTACGGTATTATGTGTTTAGAACAGACTTGTTTCCATACTGACAGTAACTGCCATATGGCAGGAAGAGAGTTTCTCAGAAGAACCCTTAAGGAAACACAATATGGCACATGGAATTTCATACTTGTTTTTAGGATCTGGGAGAAATGAGGAATTTCTCTTTTAAATCACATAAACTGCTCTGTTCCCCCCCTTCCCCTTTAATTTGTGAATTTTGACACAAAATAATTCACTTTGGTTTCCTTTTTAGGAACAGGAAAAGTGAAATGATTGCAAAATGATCCATTTTCCCCCCTCTGTGATGTTTTCTTGTCCTGGGAGCTCACACTCTGTTTGAAGGATATCTGATTTAATTACCATCAGCAAGCATTTATTGAACATTTATGTGCCAGGCACAATACTAGGCACTGGGGATACAAAACAAAGACAACACAGCCCTCATCTTACATTACTTACATAACTACTGGAGAGAGACAACATGTACCCACATAAATACAAACAAAATTTATACAAAGGAAATGCAAAGTTAAAAAAAGATGGGTGGAGAGTGTGATCATGATAAAGTAGTCAGAAAAGGCTTGAATTGGCTTATAGAGGGAATAGCATCCATATTTAATTGGATATTTTCCAAGGAAAAGAGGATAACATAGGGGGGAGTGCAGATAAAAGGGAGGGAAGATTGGGGAAGACAGTAATTAGAAACAAAATAGACTTTTGAGAAGGGAAAGAGTGAAAAGAGAGAGAAAAGGATAAACAGGCACAAGGGGGCAGTGAGAACTATGATGCAGGGAAATACATAGTAATCATAATTGTGAATGTGAATGGAAAGAACTCACCCATTAAATGGAAGCAAATACCAACATGGATTAAAAAAGATTCTAATAATATATTGTGTACAGGAAATATACTTGTAGCAGAGAGATATACATAGAGTAAAGCTAAGGAGCTGGAACATAATCTATAGTGCTTCAGTTGAAGTTAAAAAAAAAAGCAGGGATAGTTATCATGATGTCAGACAAAGTAAAAGCAAAAATAGATTTAATGAGAGAAGATGAACAGTGAAACTACAGTTTGATAAAAAGGTATAGAGAAATGAATTAATATCAATACTAAACATACATCTGAATTCTAAAAGGAAAAGTTAAATGAATAATAGGAGAAAATAGACAATAAAAGTATACTAGTGATGGACATCAACTTTATACTTTCAGAATTTGGTAAATCTAGCCAAAAAAATTCAGCAAGTAAGAAGTTAAGAAGATGAATAGAATTTTTGAAAAGTGAGATATGGTAGACTTTTGGAGAAAATAGAATGGGAACAAGCTTTTTTTTCAACAGTATGTTGCACCTACACAAAAACTAACTGTGTAATAAATAGGACATAAAAACCACATAGCCAAATGCAGAAAAGTAAAAATATTAAATGGATCCTTCTCAGATTATAATATAATAAAATATATGCAATAAAAGGAAATGGAAACATAGATTGAAAATTAATTGGAAACTAAATAATCTAATCATAAAAAATAAAACAGAAAAATAGAAAAATTTCATTAAAAAGAATGACAATGAGATAATATACTATGATCTATGGGATACAGACAAAGCAGTACTTGGTGGAAGGAACACTTACATCAATAAAATAGAGAAAGAACAGATTAGTGAATTGAATAGAGAAAGAGAAAAACTAAAAAGAGAAAAAATTCAAAATCTCCATTTAAATGTCATGTTGAAAATCCTGAAAATCAAAGAAGAGATTAATAAAATTGAAATAAAAACAAAAGACAAAACAATGAATCAGTAAATAAAACAAGAGCTGTTTTTTATAAGGAAAACCTAATAAAATAGATAAATTGGTTAATGTGATTAAAATAGCAGTTTGACAGCTTTGTGAAGGATATAATTGGAGAAGAAAAAGACATGAATCAGAGATACAAATTGAGAGGCTATTGTAGTAGTCAAATAAACAACAGTCACCACAACAATAGAATAAAAAAGCTGAACACTCCCAATTCTTGCAACCAAATCACATAAGACAATGATTTTGACTTATCCTTCTTTCACTCTTTTTTGGATACCTTGCTATGTCCAGGAGAGAAACTCCTATAGTACCCTGATCCAACAACTAACTTCCTGGTGTTGCAGTTCCTGCTACCTCAGCCCCCATAACTACTGAAGAGTAAGAAAATAGCATTTGTTACCAGAGTCCTTGGTGCTATCAAATAATTTAGCATTGGAAATTGATATAGTTTTATGATACCAGAAAGATATTTTATCATCTATCTTGGTGTGGTAACCAAAGGACCACTGAGACTTTCCATCTCTCCTGAAGCTATATCTTCCTATGTGTGTTGATTCTATTCTGGAATGTGAGCTTCTTGAGAGAAAGGACTACCTTGTTTTTCTGCCTGATCCTCATACAGTGTTTGGCATATGCAATACTTTTTTCACTTATTCATTCACTGAATTGTTCAGACCAGAAGTGATAAAGTTCTGAACCAGTAAAATAGTTATGAGTGGAAGAAGTGAGTGGGTAGGAGAAATGATGCAGAGGTAGACTTAATAAGACTAGCAATGGATTGGATATGGGGCATGAAGGAAAATGAATAGTCAAGGGTGACTCAAGTTTTGAAACTGGATGGCTAGAATAATGATGGTACCCTCAAGATAAAAAGGAAAGTTAGAAAGAAGTTTGGGGTGAAAGATGATGAGCTCTATTTTCTCTGTAGCATTTGTAGGACATCCAATTGGAATCAGGAAATAGATAAGAACTGGATATATAGATCTGGTATTCATTTACATAAAGGCAATTGAAGCTATGGGAGGTGATAAAATCAAGAGTAGAGAAATGAAAATGAACCAGGGGTATACTATATATATGATTACAGTAATATTTTAAAAGTAATTACATAGAGTGTGTGTGTGTATGTGTGTGTGTGTGTGTGTGTCCAACCATAGATAGCAAAAAGAGGTACTGAATATATTACTAATAATTTGACAATGACACCTGATTATTTGTCTATTTTTATTGCAAAAAAAGATTGATAATAAAATAGAAAATTTAGTAAATGAAGGGAGAAAGGAGAAGAACACTGAACTTGAATTCTGGAGAACTAGACTGAGAATCAGCTTTACTATGTAACTTTGAGAAATTCACTTTAACTTCTCTAGACTTCAGTTTCCTCATCTTTCAAATGTGAGGTTTGGATGAGGATCATACTCTGATAATCTTTTCTAACACCTTATGTAAACATTATATGTTCTAAAGTCCTTTCCAGCTCTAATGGTCCTAGCTAATGGGATAGGTCAGTTAGTTAATCAATTAGCATGTATTAAGCATCACTCTGTGCCAGGCATTATGTTAAGTTCTGGAAAGTCAAAATAAGGCTAAAATAAAACCCACAAAATAGTGCGTGCTCTTAAGGAGCTCATAGTCTGGATGAAAAAATATTCAAATAACTACATATAAACAAGTTCTATGCAGGATAAATTGGGAGTCGTCTCAGAGGGAATACACTAAAATTAAGGAAGAATTGCTGAAGATGGGATTTTAGCTGAGACTTGAAGAAATGTAGTGAAGTCAAGAAATAGAAATAAGAAGCAGCACATTCTAGGCAGTGAGTACCAAATGAAAATTCTTGTAGTTGGTAGATGAAGTGTTCTATGTGAAGAATAGCAAAAAGGACAGTGTCATTGGATGCAGAATATATGGAGAGGAGTGAGGATAGGGTTTTCAAAGTAGCCACATTAGATGATGCCAATAAAAAAAGAAATCAGGTTATAAAGTCTACAGCCAAATGGTATTCATAAAATGACTGTACTCAACTGGACTTTCAATTTGGTGTCCAGACCTTGAAACATTCTTGAAACATTAGTTTTGTTCAACATATTTAACATAGCCATTTTATTGGAAATATGTGATCAGAATTTAAAATAAAAATATTTTCTGAACCTCTTTCAAAACTCCTCCTAAAAATGTCATTTGTGGCCAGTTTGTTTTGGCTGCATCGCTGACATTTTTAGTATAATTTATAAAATCTTATACATGACATTAATTGTTATAATTCACTTGTCAGAAATTGTACTGATTTTTTCAAATTTTTGTTCTATTTTGTTTTTATTTCTTTGTACCTGGACTATTGAGATTTTACTAAAAGATTTTCCTGTCTTCACTCTATCTTCTTTATAATCTTTTCTTCACATTGTTACTAGGTAGTCTTCTTAATATATCTCTTTGACTCAGGTGTCTCTCTATAAACCCTTTTCTGTTTCTTAAGGGCTCCCTCTTGCCTAGTGAATACATAGTATCAGTTCCTAATCTTGATATTTAAGATCTCCCATAATCTGGCCTCAAATTATGTTTCCATTTTTAGTCATAGCATTTACTTTCATCTACTCTGTATTTCAGTCAACCCACTATCCCTACCATATTTTAATCTGGTCCTCTCCTATTCCTATATCTTGGTTTATGCTGCTCTCCATAGTTAGAAAAGATTCTCCCCATTTCTGTCCATTAAAGTCATTTTATTTTAAAAATCCAACTCAGGTGTCACTTTTTCCATGAAGTCTTCTATGACCCCTTTCTCATTACCCCCCATTTGAAAGTAATGTGTCTGCTTTTCTCCTAGCACTCTTCTTGCATTTCTTCTATCCTCTCATAACCCGGTTATTTGTTCTCATGGCAAGCATGCCATTTCCCTCTTATTAGATTATAAGCATCTTGAAAACAAGGGATATATCATATCTATTTCTGTATCCATAGTGTTTAACTTAGTGCCTTGCTAATAGAGATATTTAATAAACATTCAATAAAAATTGATTGCCATTAAATCTCTGTGTGAGAGAGAATGATTAGTCATTCTCTGTCACACAGAGATTTAATGGCAGCCAATTTTTCTCACTCCCGGCGCAATGTTTTTATATTAGCTATGTGATCTTGGGCAAGTCATCCTCCATCTTGGAGGTTTATTGCCTCATCTGTGAAATAAGGCTATTTGACTAAGTAACTGTAAAGCCCCTAGCTCTAATCCTATGATTCCATGAAATGGTTTCTGTTCCAGATAATTCTCAAGGGTTGGAAGAACAAGGACCAAGTTGGTTGTATCATTAAAACCCAATAATTTCGAAGACACATCATAAAGCAAATATATACCTTTTTACTGTATTTATCTTCTTTTTTTTTTTTTTTTATTGCCTCTAGACAGAGATTACTTCAGTTTGTGTGACAAGCAGCCAATCGGAAGACTTCTTTTCCGGCAGTTCTGTGAAACTCAGCATGAGCTGGAGTGCTGTATTAGGTTCCTTGACTCTGTGGTAAGTCAATGCTGTTGATATTTCTAATGCTTTGTTGCTCTTTAGCCCTTGGTAATAAACATGTTAAAATAACAACATAATCCTCTCAGTTCAAAAAGAGAAAGAATAAATCTTTTTTTTTTTTTTTTAAGAAGTCCTCAGTACTGGCTTAGCTACATTTAGTTTGGTGGAAATAATCTTGGGTGGCTGATTTGGAGGCCCAGATACTAGTTTTAGGACTAACAACAAACTGTGTGAAACATAGGAACGTTAAGCCCCTGCTCTGGGCTTCAGCCTTCTTATCTTTAAAATAATAGGGTTGAACTAATAACTAGATGATTTGTAAGTCCCTTTAGTTTTTACATTATGCAAATCTAATGCTTACAATGGTAGTTGGGATTCTGGGTCTGCCTCATAGAGTCACAGTATCTTGTAGTTGGAAGATCTTTCAGAGATCATCTCAGCCAACTATATATGAATCAGGAATCCTTTTGTTAACATGATTAACTTTTTGGTAACACTATCTAGCTTGAAGACCTCTAGTGATGGAGAGTTTACATTTTTCAAAGTTGAACATTCAGTTGTAGATAGCATAAACATTAAGATTATTCCTTATATTCAGTCAAAATTTATTCTTAATTAATTTAATAATGATAACAATAACAATCACCATTTATATAGTACTTAAAGTTTTCAAAATACTATACATACTATTACCCCAATTTACAGATGAAGAAAATGAGACTGAAAGATAAAGTGATTTGCTTATGGTTACACAGCTAGTAAATTTCTGACGTGGTATTAGAAATCAGATCCTTTTTTTTTTTTTTGATCTATCAATTTTATTTTGTTTTTTAATAGGTTTTTATTTATAAGATATATGCATGGGTAATTTTTCAGCATTGATAATTGCAAAACCTTTTGTTTCAATTTTTCTCCTCCTTCCCCCCAACACTTCCCCCAGATGGCAGGTTGACCAATACATGTAAAATATGTTAAAGTATAAGTTAAATATATTACATATATACATGTCCAAACAGTTATTTTGCTGTACAAAAAGAATCAGACTTTGAAATAGTGTACAATTAAACTGTGAAGGAAATAAAAAATGCAGGTGGACAAAAATAGAGGGATTGGGAATTCTTATGTCGTGGTTCATAGTCATCTCCCAGAGTTCTTTTGCTGGGTGTATCTGGTTCAATTCATTACTGCTCTGTTGGAACTGATTTGATTCATCTCATTGTTGAAGATGGACACGTCCATCAGAATTGATCATCATATAGTATTGTTGTTGAAGTATATAATGATCTCCTGGTCCGGCTCATTTCACTTAGCATCAGTTCATATAAGTCTCTCCAGGCCTTTCTGAAATCATCCTGCTGGTCATTTCTTACAGAACAATAATATTCCATAATATTCATATACCACAATTTATTCAGCCATTCTCCAAATGATGGGCATTCATTCAATTTCCAATTTCTAGCCACTGCAAAGAGGGCTGCCACAAACATTCTTGCATATACGGGTCCCTTTCCCTTCTTTAAGATCTCTTTGGAATATAAGCCCAATAGTAACATTGCTGGATCAAAGGGTATGCACAGTTTGATAACTTTTTGAGCACAGTTCCAAATTGCTCTCCAGAATGGCTGGATATATTCACAATTCCACCAACAATGTATCAGTGTCCCAGTTTTCCCAATCCCCTCCAACATTCTGCATTATCTTTTCCTGTCATTCTAGCCAATCTGACAGGTGTGTAGTGGTATCTGAGAGTTGTCTTAATTTGCATTTGTCCGATTAATAATGACTTGAAACATCTTTTCATATGGCTAAAAATAGTTTCAATTTCTTTGTCTGAGAATTGTGTGTTCATATCCTTTGACCATTATCATTTGGAAAATGGCTTGAAGAAATCAGATCTTCTTGACTATAGGTCTAGCTTTTTAACCACATTTTTATCTCTTTGCCCCTAATTTTTCTTTCTAGGGGCCAAATAGAATGAATATAACACTTCTACAAATATTTGAAGGCAGCTACCATTAATCCCTAAATTTTCTTAACTCAAGCTAAACATCACCATTTTTTCCCACTGATTCTTATACGGAATTATTCCCATCACCTTCATCTGGATACATTCATAGCTTGTCATTATCTTTTCTAAAATCTAACTTCTAGAACTGGATACAATCTTTACTTCATCTGATTGGGAAGAAAACAATGAAACTATTACCCATCTCATTGTGATACTGTGCATCTATTCATTCAGATGAGGTCCACAGTGGGTTTTCTTATTGATTGCCACATCATCCTATTGAGCTTATCAAAGCCCAATATAAAACTTTTTTTCACAAGAAAAGCACTTCTCTTCCTCTCTTACCTCAAACCCCAAAGAGGGAATCAGCAGTAGGAATGGCCTGACACTAGTGATCTGACTGCTTGCTGGTTCCATTTAAACAAGACAAGGCTACTCTCTGGTGAGATCCTGTCACTTTTTCACATTTGGAATATCCTCAAGACCAAACTGAAGAATTCTTCACATGAGCATGAAGGTTCTATTCTTAGTTAGCCTGGTTGTATTTTGTGGTGTACCTTTTTGAACTTGCTCATTTTAGATATGGTTCCTGTTATCTTGTCTCTGTGTTCCTAGTTAAGAGTTCATTCTTTGTCCTGGTAACAACAGGAAAGCATCAAGGCACCTTGCTACCCTTGTTAGGTAACTATTGCCATATCTGTTCTTGCTGTGATCTCACTCAGAACCTTCTGTCTGAAAGGTTTGTTCAGAAGTGCTCTCTGTCTACTCTGGCAGCTAAACTGCATAGGAGTTAGAATGCTGGCAGGAGTCAGTAAATACTGAGTTCAAATGCAGCCTCAGGCAATTTCTAAGTATTTGATTGGTAAAATCATTTACCTTCAGTCTGCTTCCATTTCCTTGACTATAAAGTGGAGACAATAATAGCAGAATTATGAGGGTCAAATGAGATTGCATTTGTAAAACAGTACAGTATCTGATACATTGAAGTAAAGAAAAAAGTATTTACTTCTCTCCTTCTCTCTTGGAAAGCAAGATACCTAGAGGAGATAATAGTCATATGAGGAGTCTGTGCTGACCCTGCTAAAGTCACAGGTTATGATGAGTTGGAGTTAGAATAAACAGAAAATGTTGATGATGGTTAGGCCGGCAATGTGAAATCAAACTGATGTTTCTAATTGAGGCATACGTTTTGTGGAGATGTTAAGCTCTGTTAATACTTAAGTATTATATTGGTTTCTCAAAGATGTTTGCATTATATGAGACCAGTTTTCAAAATATTTTAGGGTTGATATTTCTAGTACAATGGGCATGAAGCTGTGGTTAGAGCCACAAATTTCTGAACATTGAGACATGAGGAAGAAGCCAGATTCAAAACATCCTTCGATTTAATTAATTAATTGTTTTATTCTTATTGATTAATTAATTAAAAGAATTTTGGATTCATCTTCTTTATTGTGGCCCTGAAAGAAAAGACTAATTAACTATCTTTCATTGGGTCAGAGAAAAGAAATTTACTTTTTAAATCCTTTTTCATTAGAAGAGGAGGCAGTATAGAGTCCCATAGAGGGGGAGTATCTGGGCCAGAGTAGTAAGGATATGAAATAAGCTTGTGGAATTTTCCAGTGACATGCTTTATTTGGCCCACTGAGAAATGTTATGAGGTAAAAAAAAAAAATCTAATGATGCTCATTTTCATTTGTTGTACAAACCAACTCTTTCTTTGGTACTACACCCACAACATTTGTAGGGGAAAATGTGGGATAGGACTTGTTTTTCATCACGGACTTATTAAGTAATTTTTACACATGCAAGATATTGACTGGAAAGGTGATTTGAGCTAAGGCCAATTCTGTCCCTTTGGCCCTTCTTCCCTAACTCCCATCAATTATTGGCATCTTTTTCTTGTCTTCCTTGTCTGTACCTTAGGAGATGATTGACGATCCATTACAATGTTTCTTTTGCACATGGAGAATTTTTGAGTTTCCCAGAGGTGGCCCAATGTCTCATTTGAAGAATATTTTTTTTCCAGTGAGGAATGAAGAATGAATGGGTAGGAGAAAGGGTCTCCCCAGCAAGATGAGATGCCAGAATTCTTCCTGGCAGGACATGCATAATTCACACAATCACTACCTCCCTGTGAAACTTCCACCAAGTCTGCCTTTTTAAAAAGAAGTCATCCTCTTTGGATTCTGACATAGCCCCTACTAAGGGGAATTTTCCTTGACTCTCTTAATGACTGCATTTCTCCAGTCAAGTAGAATACTATGTTTTTGTTTTTAAAAAGAGAGCTTGGGTAATTTTTATGACCACTCATACTGTTTCTAAGTCATTAAGCAGTCTACTTGAGTAATTAGGTCAAAAGCATTAGGACATGAAGGACTCTATGAAGATATTTTCATTACTTTCCCACGTTGGGGCAAGATGTTACAGAGTATGTTACTTTGAGGGTATGGTAAGGTAGTGTAATGCCAGAGAAACTGAGGCAAGATAGAGATTAGAGAGTATTTAATATTTTATTTGAAAGGGAGAGATATACTGGGACCAAATGGATCCATGGTGTGGTCCCAGGGCTGAATGAGATTATCATCTCCAAGAATCCAGCCAACAATGTGAGTTCTCAATGACCTATATACACATGGTTCAGACTCAGGGAGTAGATTGAGGCAGGGGTGGAGTCAGGGTGCTGAGAGCAGAAACGGGACTCTGACAATCCAGTTCTGACAGGGCTTGGGGGATAGGATGACTTAGTAGCGGGGAGGAATCCCGGAGATGGGGAGAGGCATCTTGATAAGATGGTATCTGACATTCTGGTAGCTTGGGATAGAGAGAGGCATTCTGATGTTCTAAAACATAAAATCTTTTATTCTTATCAAATATTTTGATAAAGACGGAGGGGAGGTTTTGCAGGACTGAGTTTTGAGCTGATTATTATAAACTGAAGCAGAGAAACTGAGTCAGGACTGGGTCAGAATAATTAGGGAGACTGAGTCAGAACAATAAAAGAGAACTGTGGCATAACAGTAGGGACAGATAAAAATGACATATTAGGTTTTTCTTTATGGTATAACAGAAGATCTGCATGGAACTATATTTTGATTTGGTACATGACTAATCAGGCAAATGTTAGAGAAATTTCAGATCAAGATATTTTTACCAACTTTTCTTGGGCAGTTCTCTTGGTTATTCACAAAGTCTTGTAGAGAATCTTTAGAACAAATGTGGAGCTAAAAGGCCCTCACAGGAAGTTCTGGATCATAGCTCTCCTTTATTTGTTCCTCATTGCCCCCCTCAAAGTTTGGGACTCAGGGAATATGAACATTTCTCTGATGGTAAGAGCACCTTTCATGGTAGATAATCACTATATAAACTGCCACCTGGTTAGATCCCATGATGTCATGCCCATAGGATTATCTCTGTTTATCCATTTTTCTGGAATATTGTTCTCTTGTTTGAAATCAAAGGGCCATTGATCTAAGCATGGAAAGCTTGTTTAGAATAAAATTTTTCTTAGTACAGCATTGCTACCTTTTTCTCTGAAGATTTATGAAATAAACTCAGTTTGTCTTTACTGAATGTTATTACCTCATCTCAGCCTCATCTCTTGCTTGAGCAGAAGAGAATAGTCTACAACTCATTATCTGAATGTGTAAAAGCCACATTAAAACTATACTAGCAATATTGGGATATCAGATCTTGAGGATAGAGCTGACTCAAAAATGTTTCTTTTCAAACAGTTGTGGAACTACAAAATGAGACAAAATGGCTTCTATTTGTGATGATCTCTAAGAAAGCAACAAGAGGAAAAAGAAATGCCAGATGTAGCCATGAATTTCTAAAGGAATACAAAAGCTGGGATAAAAGAGAGAGTGAACTAGAGAGATGGAAAACAGGACAATAAAGGTGGTGCATGAGTATTCCTTAGAACTGTCTCCCTTCTTACTACTTGAGGACTCTTCCCTTGGCATGAGTGAGAGTAAATAATCCCTTTCCCTTCTTCAGAACTTTCACTTATCTGAAACTAGAATTTGTAATTCCGTTAAAAAGAATAGAATGAAATGGAAGTCATGGAACTAGAAATGACTTTAGTTCAGTTCTTTAGTTTTATCTTTGAGGAAACCAAAGCCTGAACGATAAGGTGGTTTGCTCAAAGCCATACTACTGATGTGAAAAAAGGTTCTCTGGTTCCTGGTCTAATACATCTTCCACTATGTTTAACCTCTGATACTTATTGCCAGTCCGACTTTGGGCAAATTCAATAACTTTCTTGGGTTTCAGTTGCCTATATGAATATGAGTTGGATTGGGTGACCAGTAAAGTTCCTCCCATCATTTTATTTTTAATTCTATGAACCTATCTATTTTATGGATAAAAAAACTAAACTTATAAATACTCATCCTTACAATAATCCTGTTCTATTATTATGTTCATTTTGTAGTTGAACAAATGGTAATTGAGATTAAATGACTTGCTCAGGTCATATAACTGGTAAGTATATGAAGCTGTATTTGAATTCAGGTCTTCCCTACTTTAGGCCCAATACTCTATCCATTCTACCACCTAGCTGCTGCCATGAAGTAAGTCATCCAATTTGCCCTCTGGCACATAAACAGAATATGAGCTTTGAGCCCAAGTCTTTTGTTTGAATTCCTTTTGTACTATGATGAATTATTCCAAAATTTTCCTACTTTCACCTACTCCATTACAGCAGCCACCTAGCACAAACACAGGTAGGACAGGCCCTTCTTTTTCAGGTTTTATTCTTCTCTGGATATGTATCAGGTGCCTCCTAGCATGCCAGAAAAGCATTTATAAGCTTTTGAAGTCTGAAGCATAGCTTTATCAACTACCTTGGAGAGAACATTTGGTTATTTTAAGTAAATTATAGATTTGCGTATTATAGGTTTTTCATAAAAATATCTCCAAGAATTTTAGATCTGAAAGAGAACTTAGAAGTGAACCTTTCATTTTACAGAACAGAAAACTGCATCCAAGAAAGGGACACCTCTTGGGAACTCAGCTTCCTCCATTGTAAAATTAGGACATTGAACTAGTTGGGCTATAAAGTCCTTCCCTCCTCTAAATCTATAAACCCCCCCTCTGAGAATGTCTGGCTACGGAGGAAGCCAGAGCCAGTGTAGATAAAGATTTGGGTTCTTCTGAGTTGAGGGGTGGTAATGAGCAGAATCTATATAGATTTAAGAATCTCCACTGAGTGGGAGCTTAGGAAAAGATAACTGATGGTTACAAAAGCCAGAGACCTCATCACATGATTGACTTCATCTTCCTGTTAGGGCATGAAGAAGTCTCCTGAGTAAGGAGGTGACATAAAAAAATTAGTTAAAGGCCAAGAAGCATTCCACCCAGTGTTCTGTGCCCTTTTCAATCATCACCATGGTAGGTGAGACTTGGCAGGTAATTGTTTTTTTTGTTTGGTTGGTTTTTGTTTTTGTTTTTGTTTTTTACCCATTTAGGACATTTGCATTTGCTAAAATCATTCAAAGAATTTTTTTTAATGGAGAAACATCTTATATGGTACTGCTGCCATATGATGACAATATTTGTTTAGAATCTGCTTAGAGAGAGCTCAAGAATGAGATATTAGGTTTATGAAGGATGTTGGCTCTAGTATACATGTCTAGTCACACAGCCTGCTCCATAGAGACATTACACAGAAATTCATTTTTGACAGCTGTGTATACATAAGTAATTTTAAAAGGCTTTTCTCCCTCTCTAGCTCTTTTGTGTTTCACTTCTTATCTTAGAAAAGCATCACCTCCTATCCCCTCCTCCCTTCCCACCCTAAGGCTATTCTTGGGATGACTATAAGTTGTAAAAGACCAAGATAAGAGGGTCTGGGACAGTTTTAAGATAACTCATTTCATTCTCAGCTTTATTTTCAAGTGGGGAGGTAGTGTAGGAGCAGAGAGGGAATGGACTGAGAAGAGGAAAAGAAATTCCCAACTACCTATCTCTAGGTAATTAATTAGTGATTACTTCAAGTTATTGTAGAGTTGTTTCTGTGCCTATCTGACTCTCCCAATCTCGAAGGCAGAGATTGCATTCATCTTTGTATCTCATTCCAATCCTCACACAAGATCTTGAATTTAATAGTAGTAATTAAAGCAAAGAATCTGAAGTCTAGACACCAGAATTCAAATTCTGCCTCAGATACTTAATAGCTGTGTGACCCCAGGCAACTCACTTAATATGTCTGCCTCAGTTTTATCTACTGTAAAAATAATAGCAGGTAGTATCTCCCAGAGTTGTTGTGAGGATAAACTGAGATAATATTTATAAAGTTCTTTGCAAACCTTAAAATATTAATGTAAATGCTAGCTATTGTCATTTAAAAATATATTTATATAGTGCTATTTATATTGCACTTTGAAGTAAACAAAGTTTTTTCCTGCAACCATTCTATGAGGTAGGTTTTTGCAAGGATTATCACTCTGAAGTAATTTCCCAGAGACTACATACCTAATAAATGTCAAACTGAATGTTCAATAGATACTTTTTTGAAGAAAATATGCATCACGAGGAAACTGAGGCTTAAAGAGGGGGAGTAACTTGTCCAAAATAACACATACTAAGCATCAAAGTAGGGCTTCTTAATCTTTTTCTCCTGGAGAACTCCTTTCACCTGAGAAGTTTTTATGCAACTCTGAATGTTTAGGTATATAAGATAGGCATACAAATCAAACATTTATTGATCATAAGTCACAATTTCACTACCCCACATGGGGTCATGACCCACAGTTTAAAAAGCACATTGCCTTAGGCTTGTTAAAAGTTAAAGATCTTCCCAAGAAGTAGGATTTTCAAAGTAAATTAGGTAGAGAAATTACTTTAAAACCTTTATTCCCAACCCACTATTTAAAAAAAAAACATATCATTTAAATTAATTAATTAAAAAAACTTTTATTTTTTCCAAATACATGCAAAGATAGTTTTCAACATTAACTCCAGCAAACCTTTGTGTTGCGAATTTTTTCTCCCTCTCTCTCCCTCCCCTCTCCCCTAGACAAAAAGCCATCCAATACAAGTTAAACATGTTTAATTCTTCTAAATATATTTCCATTTTCATCATGCTGTGCAAAAAAAAAAATGAAATCAAAAGGGGAAAAAATCATGAGAAAGGGAAAAAAAAACAAGCAAACAAATAACAATAGCAACAACAAAAGGTGAGAGAATATTATGCTTTGATCCACATTCAGTCTCAATAGTTCTCTCTCTGGTTTGGGATGGTTCTTTCCATCACGAGTCTATTGGGAATTGCCTCAAATTACTGTATTGTTGAGAACAGCCAAGTCTATCACAGCTGATCATCATTTAATCTCTTTGTTGCTGTGCACAATGTTCTCTTGCTAACCCACTATTTCTTTTTATTTTTTAATAGCTTTTTATTTACAAAACATATGCATGGGTAATTTTTCAACATTGACCCTTGCAAAACCTTCTGTTTCAATTTTTCCCTTTCTTCCCCCCATCCTCTCCCCTAGATGGCAAAAAGTCTAATACATGTTAAATATGTTAAAGTATATGTTAAATCCAATATATGTATTGGATATGTATATATATATATATATTTATGTATACATATTTATAATCTTGCTGCACAAGAAAAATCAGATTTGGAAAGAAGGTAAAAATAACCTGAGAAGGAAAACAAAAATGCAAGCAGACAATAATAGAAAGAGTGGAAATGCTATGATGTGGTCCACACTCATTTCCCATGGATCTTTCGCTGGGTGTAGCTGGTTCTCTTCATTACTAAACAATTGGAACTGATTTAGTTCATCTCATTGTTGAAGAGAGCTATGTCCATCAGAATTGATCATCATATAGTATTGTTGTTGAAATATATAATGATCTCCTAGTCCTGCTCATTTCACTTAGGATCAGTTCATGTAAGTCTCTCCAGGTCTTTCTGAAATCATTCTGCTGGTCATTTCTTACAGAACAATAATATTCCATAACATTCATATACCATAATTTATTCAGCCATTCTCCAATTGATGGGCATTCGTTCAATTTCCAGTTTCTAGCCACTACAATGAGGGCTGCCACAAACATTTTTGCATATACAGGTCCCTTTCCCTTCTTTAAGATCTCTTTCGGGTATAAGCCCAGTAGAAACACTGCTGGATCAAAGGGTATGCACAGTTGGATAACTTTTTGAGCATAGTTCCAAATTGCTCTCCAGAATTGTTGGATCTGTTCACAACTCTACCAACAATGTATCAGTGTCCCAGTTTTCTCACATCCCCTCTAACATTCATCATTATCTTTTCCTGTCATCTTAGTTAATCTGACAGGTATGTAGTGGTATCTCAGAGTTATCTTAATTTGCATTTCTCTGATCAATAATGATTTGAAGCACCTTTTCATATGACTAGAAATAGTTTCAATTTCTTCATCCAAAAATGGACTATTCATATCCATTTATCAATTGGAGAATGGTTTGATTTCTTATAAATTAGAGTCAATTCTCTGTACATTTTGGAAATGAGGCCTTCATCAGAACCTTTGACTGTAAAAATGTTTTCTCAGTTTATTGCTTCGCTTCTAATCTTGTCTGCATTAGTTTTGTTTGTACAAAAACTTTTTAACCTGACATAATAAAAAATTTCTATTTTGTGATAGATAATGATCTCTAGTTCTTCTTTGGTCACAAATTCCTTCTTCTTCCACAAGTCTGAGAGGTAAACTATCCTATGTTCCGCTAATTTATTTATGATCTCCTTCTTTATGCCTAAATCATGGACCCATTTTGATCTTATCTTGGTATATGGTGTTAAGTGTGGGTCCATGCCTAATTTCTGCCATACTAATTTCCAGTTTTCCCAGCAGTTTTTGTCAAATAATGAATTCTAGTCCCAAAAGCTGGTAGCCCACAATTTCTTAATGAATAAATTCTCTAACTGTGATTCCTTTCAAGTAAATTAAGAATTCCAGGTGAGGAACTTTTCCTTTGGAAAAGTTCATTTTTAGAATTGTCTGGAAGACATTTAGAGGTTACAAAGCCATACAGCTTATATGAGTTGAAACACTTGAACCCAGAACTTTCCAACTCCAAAGCCAACTGTTTATCTGTTGTGTTTCACAGCCTCTCCCTTTATGTTTTGAAAGAGCTGGTGAAATTCCTTCCCATTCTGCTTACAGAAAAGTATAACAGAATATAATATGGGAGTATTTCATGTATATAGTTTATGTCTCTTTAATTGAGGTCACTGTCTTGTAATTGTTTCCAGGACTAACTCTAATTGCAATTCTAGGCTGCTAGAAGATCCTGCTGTTTTTTGGTTAAATATGAGTCTTGAATTCTTGAGGCAAAAACTTCAGCCCCTTACCTGAGAAGGGAGGAGTCTATTACAGAGATTCTCAGTATGCTTTATTTCGCTTTTATTTTTTACTTGTTTTTACTTTCATTTATTTTTACTTGTTTTCAGAGCCTGGATCTTTCTCTGTTCTTCATCTTCATGGTTACTATTTCAGATCTAGTCTTCCATCTTTTTTTTTTCTTTCTGTCTATCATCTTTCTATTCTTCCTTTTGGAGACAGATTCTGTCATTAGTAACTTACAAAATGGAGCTGGAAAACATTGGCTTGTTTTTACGCTTACAACACAAATGTTCTTCCAGTGTTGTTGACCTGACGTGGACTCTGAATGAAAAGAAAAGAAAGGGCTTTTGATGTTAGAACTAGTGTTCTGTGTCCCAATGTGCTCCCAGTTTCTTCTCCTGTGGAACTAGGACTGGTTTACTTAGCTGATCTTTCTCTGGGAGGTGGCTGACCTGAAAGAAATATTTGGTTTGGGTTTCATACACAGAGGACTAACATTTTTAGCCAGTTATTGCAATTGATTAGTGACCCTCACACATATTTAGTTGAAGGGTCTTGAAAGATATTTTCAAACAGCGAACATCAAATGTTCCAAATAGGGCTGAGTTAGCCTAGATGATATTCAAACAGTTACACCAGAGCCAAGTTTCACTAAGCATTTAAAAACAGGCTGGGGAGGTTTCCATGGTGCCATATCACAAGCTACAGAATGAATGAAGAATCCAGCCAAGCAACTTAGGCCTAGCTGAACCTTAGTTTTCTGGGATACCAGTTTTTCCTTTAAAGAACTGATTGAGAAGCTAATCCATTATGCTAAGTATTAGGGATAGCAAAAAACAAAGAAAAGGCAAAATTTTTTCAGCCCTTAAATGATTCACATTCTGATGAGGGAAGACCACAAGTAAACCTCTAGGTACATACAATCTATACTGACCCCAAGCCTTTTACCTTCTGCTGTTTTTTTTTTCCCCCACACTTCTCTATTGAACTAAAATCACTGGGCTTCTGAATCCCTGAGTCTATACCAGTCCCTTCATTCATAAATCTGCAATAATTTCCTAATTATCTATCCTCTTTTTTCTGCCATTGCAACATGATATCCATTTCCAGCATATACTTCCTTCTTTCCTTCCCATTCCCCTTCTTTATATATTTCAGACCATAACCATGCATTTTCTAAATCTTCTTTTCAAAAGAAAAGAGAACATAGAAATTAAAATAGACTATATCAGAAGAAAATAATTTGAAGTACATTTAAAAGGCTAGGGAATATCAAAATAGCTAAATTAGTGAACCCTGCTATTGTTGCCCAACTTAGCTTGGCTATAATTTGCGATTTATCTAGAATAACTTGTTCCTTTTTGGCCTTCAGATGAGAATGTTGTCTTTGCTCTCAGAACACCCCCACACTGTTTGAGAAATTCACCCACTTGGACACACAAGTGGAAGCTCATTCTGCTGAATATCCCTGGATTACTTTCAACCAATTAAGAACTAGATATTACTCTTCCTCACAACCCTTGTAGTCAAATGAAAACCAGGATATTCAGATGGTTTTCCCATTATCTCAAAAATCAAAATTATTCAACCCAATAAACAATTCACTATCAAATTTCACAGTTTCACTGTTTTCCCTTCTTTTATTCTGGAAAAATGCAAAAAAAAGGCAAAGGACCCTTCAGGTCAATGGCTCCAGCACCTCTCATTTTATTGGAGAGAGAGAGAGAGAGAGAGAGAGAGAGAGAGAGAGAGAGAGAGAGAGAGAGAGAGAGAGAGAGAGAGAGAGAGAGAGAGAGAGAGAGACAGAGAGAGAGACAGAGAGAGAGACAGAGAGAGAGAGAGAGAATTATCCATTTGGTAGGGAAGAAAAGGAAATCAAGTGGAGAGGAATCAAAAGGAGAATAAAGTATCAAGGGAAAGCAGACCAACTTTTGCCCTCTGGAAACAATTAAAAGTACCAATTCTATAAGCTCCACCTAGTAAATGACCAGTTCATTAGCCATAAGTACTTGTTTGGTTTCTGGGCAGAGATAGACTCAGAGAGTCCAATCATCTATTCTAATTCTCTTAACTTTGCAAAGAAAGAAAAATGAGACCCAGAGAAAGTGGGATTCAATCTTAGGTTTCTTGATTCCAAATCTAATATTCTTCCCATCACTTTTACCCTGATTTTGAATATTCATGATGTCAAGTTCTTTTTCTCCTCCTTTTTCATGTTCTTCACCCATGTTCAATTTTGACTAATTTTAGTGGATAAGATCTCCAAATATGGGGAAATACATTTCTTAATTTTTTTGACCAGTGTGTGTAAGAAAATCCACAGGCTTCCCAAATTATCTGTTTTCCAAGAGGGCATAATGAACTGGGAAAAAAAAATTAACCAAGAAGGGAATAGAGGTGGGAGGTTATCTTGAAGGAGGAATGAAGGAGTGGAGGAAGGGCTAAAAAGTCCACAGGGAAATGCTTGGAGAAGGCACTTCAGTCCATCTTTGCTGCTGAGATCATTTCCTCCTATCTTCTTTTAAATAGCTATGCTTTTGAACTATGTCTAACAGAATAAGTACATGGCCTTGGGTGGTAGGGTTTCTTTTAATAGCTATAAACAATTTGTAATTCCCTCATCCAGCACACAGCAAAGAAGTCACTGCAAAAGCTCAGCTCAACTGAAGCTTCTCATTTTCTTGAATTTTTTTTTTTTTTTTTTTGCTTTGGCAAATGTCTAAGATATGAGGGAATAAGACTGTCTTTGATCAAGAACCATCAGCCTCAGAAGAGACTAAATCCCATTCTTGTGAACCTGGAATATCTAAATTATGGAATTTTCTTTAAATGGGGTACTATCTTACTTCCCCCAATGTTAGGTGCTCCTTTTCCCTTGTGAAAAAGTTTTAAGTGTCTATAATATCAAAGTCTAGGAGCCAGAAAATCTGGATTTTAAGTAGTAGTATATTGCTAAATCTTTTACAACCAGCTTTCTAAAAAAAAGATAAACACATTTATTAACATTTTCTTAAGTATAGACAATGATCAAATAAGTATTTATTGATTTCTGCGATGCAAATGCTCATAGCTGAGATGAGTTGGCTCCAGCTAAGCCTGGTTTTTGCCATTACTTAGCTATATGACCTTGGGAAAGCTGGGTCCCCCCATGCCTCAGTTTTCTTATCTATAAATTGGAGATGATCTCTGAGGTCCCTTCCAAATCTAACATCCTATGTTTTTAATAAGATATGCAAGCCAAAAATATTGATATTTTCTTTTCTTTTTCTGTTCTAGGCAGAGTATGAAATTACACCAGATGAAAAACTGGGAGAGAAAGGGAAGGAAATCGTGATGAAATACCTCACCCCAGAGGTAAGGGGCAGCCAAAAAAACATAACTATAAGAATAAGAGTTCTTACTCCACCAAGCAGAGAACACAAAAATATCCGACAGCCCGTGCTCGGAAAGGCTGAGATAATGACCCCCAGGGAACAAAACCCAAGGATGAAAACAGCCTGGAATCATGGCTGCAAGTCAGACTCCAGAAATATCATTTTTCACCCAAAGAATTCAGAGGGCCTGAAGGACTTCAGAAGTGTGAGGTCATCAGCTCCTTGAGGCCAATTTCTTGGCCAGAAGTTAGCCTGGGAGTCTGGTCACACCTCTTTGGAGACAGGAGATCCCCTATGGATCATGATATGACTGAGTTTGTTACCCCAGAGGACCCACAAACTAAATCTTCCAAGAGCATATGCTGGGTGTGATTCAGGAAGTACCAGCTCAGTGACTGAGGGAAGGCTCATGGAAATCTGGGGGTGGAAAGCATGGAGGGGTAGGTTGAGAGAATGGTTGTCTGAGGTATGCCCCAATTCCTGGGTTGAGACATGGGGTAAGGGAATCCAAATGTGACTTTCCCCATGCACAGTCTTTCCACCAGCCTCTGCTATTCCCTTTCATTCATCTCAGAAATAAAAAATAATAATAAAAAGAAGAATACAATATAGAAGAAAAAAAAATCTCTGAACTGAGAACTTAGGGAGTAGGAAATGGAGAAAGAGACTGTAAATTTAAAGCTAAAAGAGACTTTAAAGTTCACCTCCTCTAATTTACTCATTATAAAAAATGGAAGAAGCTAAGGTCCAGAAAGGACAAATTATTTGCCCAAAGTGAGGTAGTAATAAATTGCAGGGCTAAGATTTGAACTCAGGTCTTTTGATTAGTTTCCTTTCTACTGGAAACTTGGGTTTTAGTCTCTTTTCTATTACTAACTTTATGATCTTAGGTAAAAGTTAATCTCTCAGTGGTTCCTCCTGATATGTAAAAATAGGGATGGGGGGAGTGGTGGAATGACATGTTGTTAAAAGTCTTTCCTGTGTTACCATCGGTGCTTAGTGAGCGGGACATAAGAAGAGTTCAAAATGGCCCCATTCCAACCAACAGAGTAGTTGGGGTTGATGGCAGAAGCTAGATGGGGACTGCCACTGGGACCCTTCTTTTATTTGCTTCCTTCCTTCACTGACCGGGGTTAACCTCTATGCAGAAGCTACTGCCAAGAAGCAATAAATGTGGGGCTTTAAACACATGAATTATCTTCAGCTTAAAGCCGCTTAAAACCTCATAACAGTAACCGAGCCCTAAGACCTCTGCTTTAGAAGATTTTACAAGTGTGGTATGTCATCCTCCTGGGAGCCCAGATACATTTTTCCCAAGTGTCTTATCCAGTTTTCCTGCTGAAGTGATATAGTGCATTTTGGCCAACCCAGATTGAAGGAGTAGGGTGGAGATCTGAGCCTTTTCATTAATTAATCTTGTTCCCATAATAAATTTCTTTTTACAGTTTCAAGCCTTTCTGAGTATGGCTTAGGAGCTATTTTTATTTAACTAGTCTGGGGTACTAGACTCTAAACATAGCTAGACCAAGAAAGATTGCTGACTTAAACCCTTTCTAGTTAGTTAGTGTCTGAGGGCATGACTTCTTATTTCTATGCCCTGAGTGATGACATGAGATAAAACATAGAGTAGGTCCCCAAGCTAGAATCTACTATTACAACATGATGATGATAGTCCCCTCTCCATTGTATAGCATATCATATTTTGTCAAAGTTCTTTTGCAAATATTGTCACTGATTGGATTTTTCCATTTTGCAAATATATGGAATTGGGATAAAAAAAAAAAAAAACCTGAGTTCAAGCTGGGTTCAGTCATTAATGAAAAAAAGAAAAAGAAAAAGAAAAAAATGAGGTTTTAGCTAGAGGGGTGAATGGAGCACCTTTCAGGAGGAGCTGAATTTAAGTCCATTGATGCTGAATATTTACTAGCTATGTGACTGGGCAATTCACTTACCCCCCAGTTGCCATTCCCCTTCCCCCTTCAAAAAAAATCATTAATGAGTCATGTGATCTTCAATACGTCAATTCTTCTTGGACCTTAGTTCCCTCATTTGTTAAAGGAGATTGGACCAGGTGATATCAGAACTCCCTTAGCAACTCTATGCATGCAATATGTGGACAGAGATACCATTTTTTTTTCTTTAATGAGTCACTATAGACAAAGAATGCATCACCTAGAGGCCACTTTGCTAGCAATGAACCTCTCTGTATCTTTAGCCGAGCTGATCTTTGGAACTGGATGGCAGCTGTTGTCAGGTGATGCTCAAAATCTTTAGAATTTGATAGAACCTGTCCAAACTTCTGCTATGCTGGCAAAGCATTTGAGAACCCACGGTCATCTCTACACGACGATGAGGCTTCAGATGAGGATTCAATAGCTTGATAATACTAGAGGCTTAAAATAATATTGAACTAAAATAATATCAACCCCTGGGTCAGTCTTTCTGTCTTCATTATATTAATATGGAAACATGTCACTTTCAATCTGGATCTAGTTAGAAAAACTCTCACTTCCCCCCCTTTTATCTAATCAATTTGACTACAGAGATCATCTGCCATTATCTCCAATAGGGCAATAATTATGGAAGACTCAAGGGACTATATGAACATGGTCTGTGGCTTCAGAGAGCTTACAGTCTAGTTGGGGAAAGGAGCTAGAAATATGTAAAAAATTAAAGGCCAATAGAAAACTGTGGAACATACTTGTTTTTCATCTCTCCCTGGCAGAATGTCTTCTTTCGATTCTGAAATTTAGTTATAATATTCCTTGGAGTTTTTATTTTGGAGTCTCAGGAGGTGATTGGTAAATTCCTAGTTCTAGGATATCAGGGCAGTTTTCCTTAATGATTTCTTGAAAGATCTTGTCCAGGCTCTTTTTTTTTTTTTTTTAAAATCATGGCTTTTAAGTAGTCCACTAATTCTTAGATTGTCTCTCCTGACTCTATTTTTCACGTCAGTTGTTTTTCCAATGAGGTATTTTCTTCTATTTTTTCATTTTTTTCCCTTTGGTTTTATTGACTGATTCTTGGTGTCTCATTGATTAAGTCATTCATTTCTATTTGTCCAATTCTAATTTTTACCTCCTTTTGCATTTGGCCAATTGTACTTTTAAAGGAGTTGTTTTGTTTAATGGATTTTTTTTTTCCATTTCATCAATTCTGTTTTTTTAAAGAGTTGTTTTCTTTTTCTATTTTGCCAATTCTATTTTTATAGTGTTGTTTTCTTTTTCCATTTCACCAAATTTATTTTTAAGAAGTTGTTTTCTTCAGTCAATTCCTGTGCTTCCTTTCCAAGTTGTTGGATTTTTTCCCCAAACTTTCATAACTCTCCTGCAGAGCTCTCATTTCTTTCCCCCATTTTTCCTGTATCTTTCTTTTAAAATCCTTTTTGAACTCTTTCAAAAGAGCTTTTTGAGCTGAGACTAGTTCATATTCCATTTTGAGGCTTCACCTGAAGGCATTTTGCATTTCCTGTTCTCTTCTGGGTTTGTGTTCTTATCTTCCCTGTCTCCCTAGTAGCTTTCATGATCAGAACTCTTTTTGCTTTTTTGCTCATTTTAAAAAATTGAGCTCTACTCATATGGAAGATTGTCCCAAGCTTCTTTTGCAGGGGATGGAGATCTTTCATTAATTCCACTTGGGCAGGTGATGCTGCAGGTTTTCCCATTGTTATTAGTGAGCCTGGCCGTGTCCCACCTGTTATGATGGGATTTGAGGGCTCACCATTTGCCTTCTGTGGTTGCATTGGAGTTCTGGCTGCTGACCCTTGGGCTTTCTGAAGTAGGACAGAGTAGCCAGTGCTGCTGTACTTTGGCTAAGAGCCTCCAGCTAGATTCCCTGTGTTAGGCCTGCCAGTACCGGTCTCCCTGTGTCCTTTGATGAACTGTGATCCCCCCTACCCCTCATGAAGTCCTTCCAGCATATCTTAAGCTGGAAAATATTGTTACTCCAAAAATCTATTCAGAGCCTTGATTTGGTGTTGATTCTGAGGGAAGCTGGGGAGAGCTCTCAGAGACAGACAGTGTCCTGTCAACTCTCCACCATTTTGGTTCTGCTCCATTTGTTTTCTTATAAAACTTAACACTACTTCCTCTATGAAGCCTTAAATTATCCCTCCAATAATTATTTTGTATCATATTTTTCAGTACCCATTGGTTCAAAGGGTAAAATATAAGTTTCCTGAGGTCAGAACTATTTTGTTACTGTCTCTTTATGTCCAGCATCTAAGTCTTGTACATTGTAGACTCTTAGCAGGCAGTGGTTGTCAGTCAAGTGACACAAGAGCTGTAACAAGAGAGTAATTACTTCACAAATGACTGGTTCAGAAAATAAGTTCTTTAAAATGAGTAGGTTGGACTAGATTCTAACTAAATATTAGATCTTGAAGTTTTTTAGCTATATGTTATTTTCCTCTAATATTCTGTGTTCTAATCCCTTCCACTTCTGACATGTAGTCTAATTTCAAAACTTTAAGATTCTTTTGTATTGCTGTGATTTTTGTGCTATAAGAATTCAAATGAAAGAGAGGTTACCATAGCCCGAAGTAGTCTGAAAAGTGATCCTAAAGAAGGATTTAGGTTCTCTTGCAGCCTGGATCTTTCTCTGTCCATTTTGTTCTGACTTTATACATTAATTTCTTGCAAGCTGTCAATGTTAACAATTAACATGTATCATGCTCAGATCCTGACTAGCACAAACACACACACACACATACACACTTCATATCCCTATCTCTGCTAACATCAGTAATATCCAAAGTGTCTCAGGACATGAAATGCAATGATTTTTAACATAATTTAAAGATATTGTCCAAGATACTTTAGGGCTTATGGATGGACAGTATGAAGACAGGACTGAGATGTTGAATAAACTTTATGTTAGCATCATTCAAGAACCAACAAAGATGGAAAGCCGTTGAAACAATTTTTTCCAATGAAATGGTTTCATCTGCATTCATTCTCTCAGCTGCTAGGAAATAAACCAAGTGAAGACAGCTGCCTGGGAAGTATTCTTTCAGTTTATTTTCTTCTCAAAGATATGCAGGCCTGAATATTGTTCTCAGTGCAGAACTGAGAGGGGAGCAGTAGCTCCCTTTAGAAATTCAGATTTTCCCTTTGTTTTTATAAACAATGATAGGATAAGGCAGGGAAGTTTATTCTTGAAAAAGGGGAAATTGCTGATCAGCCCATGTCTGGGGCCTTCTGTTTATGCACAAAAGAAATCTGTTCCAAGTTCTTATTTGGCTCTTTGAGAACTATCCACCTTTAAGAAGAAAAAAAAAACTTGAATGAAAGGAAATAATAATTGCAAGTTCACTCATTCTCTACCCCTTTCTTACCCCTTCCTTTCCTCTTCTCAGTCACCTAACCAGTGTCCTAAATAATTGCAATAGGCAAGTTCCAATGGAAAAGTTTTGAGAATTGACTCTACTGGGTTCTAAAAGGGAGAAAGGAATGGAGGAGACCCTCCAGTGAACCACTTTGTTTGTTTATAATGGTCTTAGCATAGATTTTTCATTCATTTTTTCATTTGATCTTCACAAGTCTGTCAGTAAAGACAATTTTGAGGAATGAACGAAGATGTTCTCAACAACCAGATTAGATTTTTAAAAGACATGTCCAAAAGATGGATGCAGAGGTAGGTAGCAAGAAATGAATGTTAAAAACATAAGATCATCCTGAAAGAAGGATGACAGGTGCTCAAGCCTGGAATGAGTTGAGCCTGACAAGGAAAGCTAAGAATAACAGAAGGCGACCAGAGAGAATGGGATGGGGATACCTGATGACAGAGAATAGACAGAGCAGCTTGACTCTTAATTTGCTTTTGTTTTCTCTGCCCAAGAGAATGACCTTTGATCTAGAAAGGACAGTTCAGAAATGGCTAATGGAAGGTGGTGCTAAAAATAAGTATTTAGTGCTATATTAAGGAGGTATTAACTGCCCTCAATAAGTTCAAGTCACCTTGCTCAAATGAATTACATCCTTGGCTATGAAAAGACCTGGTATATGTGATTGTGCTACACTTTACAGTGAACTTTGAAAAGACAAAGAAAACTGGTGATAAATCACAGGATCAGAGAGATAGACACCCTGATTTTGAAAGATACGTAGACAAAGACAGAAAGACAGAGGAAGTGACAGAGAGAGAGAGAGAGAGAGAGAGAGAGAGAGAGAGAGAGAGAGAGAGAGAGAGAGAGAGAGAGAGAGAGAGAGAGAGAGATCGAGGGAGAGAAGAGAAGGGAGGGAGGGAGGGAGGGAGCCTAAAACCTGTAGGCTAGTAAGAATAAAAATAAGATGAAATTGCAAAAAAGTAAATTTCATCTTCATGTATGGAAGAACTTTCAAACAATTAGAACTGCCTTCAAATGGAATAAGCTATCTCAGTAGTAGTATGTGTCCTCCCTAGAAGTCTTTTGGCAAAAACCAAGTCACTACTAATAGGATATGTTGTCAGGAAGATTTTCTTTCAGACATGGAGAAGATTAAATAGCCTCTCTGGTCTTATCCAACCCTGAGATTCAGTGATCCTGTTGGATTTTCACCCAAGAATTTTCATCTTGTAAATGAGAAACCCAAGGCACTGAACAGTAGAATGATAGCCCAAAATCACATAACTGAAAAGAGGCTGAACCGTAGTGGAATCTGCATCTTTATATTCCCAGTCTAAAGCTGGGAGTCTAATACTTTAAAGTCTAATACTTTGCCTGTCAATTTATTTTTTTACTCTATTCCTCAACCACAAATTGAGGAGGAAATGGGATGGGGAAAGGTATTGAACTATTTTGTTCAGCAAGCAGCTCCTCTGAGGAATGCTAGTGAAATTCAATATATCCTCACCCCAACCTTGGTGGAATCCCCCAGGTTTTCAAATGTTTGGACCAGTTAGGATGAGTGCACTATGTAAGGAATCCCCCTAGTGTACTCATGAACCTTTGGCAATTGTCTGGATTTGGGATTCTGCCAGGGACAAGAAAGAAATAGGTCTCTTTCCCTCCAGTGTTTCCTTAGCTTATAACTCAATCAACCAATAAGCATTTATTAATTACCTACTATGTACCAGATTCTGTGTCAAGTGATAGTGATATCAGTATTAAAAGAGGGCAACAACCCCTTCCCTAAAGAAACTTACATTCTGTTTTAAAGTAAAGTTTTATTGATATCTTTTGTTTTTAATATTGCCTAAATATGTTATCTTCTCCTATCCTTTCTCAGGGAGTATTCCATATAACAACGAATATTTCTTTGAGAGAAACAGGAGGAATAAGAGAAAAGAATCCAAACTGATCAAGACATAGGAAAAAAAATACATGAGATACTCTTTACTTATGGTCCTGCCATCTCAACAAAGGAGTGAGGGAGAGTTTTTTCCATCTTTTTGAGATCATGTCTGTTTTTTAATAATTCTTCAGTATTCTTTTGTTTTGTAGTTATTGTTCCTTTCACTTACATTGTTATCATTGTTGTTTATATTATTTTCTTAGTTCTCCTTACTTTATTCTATATTAGTTCATATACATTTTTCCATATTTCTCAATCTGCATCATTCATATCATTTTTTATAAAATAGTAATGTTCTATTATTTTCACATATTACCATTTTTTCAGCTGTTTGCAAATTGATGGATAGCTCTTTTGTAATCAGTTCTTTGAGGTTTTATGTTGTCTTGAGGGAAGCAACATGTACATATATAAGTATATACAAAATAAATGTAATCAGAATAAAACAAAATAAAAACACAATAATTAGCCTTCTTTTGCTGTGGAAAGCAACATTTGAGAAGGATCAGGAAAGGCTTTGACAGGGTAGGGAGGGAAGAGTTCTGGTCTAGTAGGAGAGACTCCCACTTCCACAACACTGAAGTGTTCATCTGTGGTGCCATTTCTTAAGAAAATATAAATATAATTTTATGACTATGTGTAGGTCATAGGATAGTGTAATCGAGGACACAGCTTTGGGAATGAATCCCAGTAGTACTTTACAGAAGAGGAATAACAGTTCTCTCCATGTGTTCATCGTAATAGCCCTATGTCAAAATCTGAGCAACTTGTGAAGATCCACAGTTTATTTATTCATTTATCCAGTTAGTTTCCAAGTTCTGTTGATTCTACCTATACAATAGTTCTTATATTTGTCCTTGGCTATCTAAGCCCATTGCCACTACTCTAGTTAAGGTCCTTTTCATCTCTCACCTAGACTAATAGTGTGCTAACTACTTTCCTTCCTCCATTTTCTCCCTTCTTCATCCTTCACACAGGTACTAAATAATCTTAAGGCACAGGTCTACTTCCCAGATTAAAAGTCTTCAGTGATTCCCTATGCCTTATTGTTTGAAATACAAATTCTTTAGTCAAGAATTTAAGGCTCTCCAATCCTGCTGTCCTATAGTCTGTCTCAAGTCTATGTTTTCAGCTTTTATACTAATCTTCACAGCATGTTATTCAACTAAGTCTGACCATCAGCTATTCTACAATTTGATCCTACCTTATCTTACTTCTGTGCATTGGCTCAGGCCATCCCTCATGCTTGGAACATATTTCTTCCTTATTTTTCTCCCTTAGAAATATTTATTTTCCTTTGAAGCCTAGTTCAGAGACTATCTCCTCCATAAAATCTTACTAGATAAGAATAATCACTCTGTCCTTGAATTTTCTTAGAGCATTTTATTTGGAACCCTTCTTTACCCCATCACAGTTTAGCTTTTATTATGCTTATTTGGGAACATGTCATAACTCTCCCATCCCTCTCCCATTCCCCAGTAGACTCTGAGGGAAGTTGGGGCTTGAACTGTTGTGTTATTTTTACCTTTGTGTGCACGGTGCTTTGCACCTAATAGCTATTCCAGTTCCCACCTGATTTGGAAGAACTTCACCTATTTAAATTGAAAAGATGTCAAAATGAAGGAGAATCAACACTGAGGAAGGCTTAACCTTTGGAACTAAATCAGCTTATAAATTACCTGAGCACCAACTGGGCTTTGTTCAGCAACCTGTGGCATCAAAATTTGACTCCCTTGCAGCTGTTGTTTATCCAACAAATAAAGCAGAAGAAGAGCAGCATGTGCCTATGTAAACAGTGGGACTTCTCCCTTCTCTGTCCTGTCTGGACAGCCATGCCGAGAGATCATTAAAATGACAAGCTACTTGTTCACGGGGATACATAGCTCTCTCTCTTTTGTCCTCTAAGGCCATGAGAAAGCAACAGTTGGAGTCAGAGTCACTTTTCTCTCCCCCTTTCCTTCTCATTAAAACTCACCCAGTCCCGGAGGCTGTTCATTTAATTTTGCTGGATGTGTGAAATATTCTCCCAACTCAAAGACCTACTGGCCTCTCCTTAATTCTGATTTCCTCAAAACTTTCATATATCAAAATTGAAATCTGACTTTTCCTCTTGATTAAAAGATTGTAAACGGTTCTTCTTTGTTCTTTTTTGCACACTTCTTTTCTCTCTTGGAAGCTTTTATTTTCACCAAGCTATGTGGAGAACACACACACCTCCCCACTTCTCGGCTTCAGACACTGAGAGTTTCAGCTAACAGTAGGTACAATTGGGACAGAAACAGTTTTTCTTTTCTGTCTCTCTCTCTCTGCCTCTCTCTCTGTCTCTGTCTCTGTTTCTCTCTCTGTCTCTCTCTCTCTCTCTCTGTCTCTCTGTGTCTCTCTGTCTCTTTATCTCTCTGTCTCTCTGTCTCTGTCTATCTGTCTGTCTCTGTCCCTGTCTCTCTGTCTCTTGTCTCTTATCTCTGTCTCTCTGTCTCTCTGTCTGTCTGTCTGTCTCTCTCTCTCTCTGTGTCTCTGTCTCTGTCTGTCTCTCATCTCTGTCTCTCTCTGTCTCTGTCTCTGTCTCTCTCTGTCTCTTTTTCTCTGTCTGTTTCTCTGTCTGTCTCATCTCTATCTCTCTGTCTCTGTCTCTGTGTGTCTCTCTCTCTTTCTCTCTCTCTCTGTCTCTCTCTCTCTGTCTCTCTCTGTCTCTCTCTGTCTCTGTCCCTGTTTCTCTGTCTCTTGTCTCTGTCTATCTCTGTCTCTCTCTCTCTCTCTCTGTGTCTGTTTCTCGTTGTCGTCTCTCTCTGTGTCTCTGTCTCTCTCTGTCTATCTGTCTCTCGTCTCTGTCTCTCTGTCTCTCTCATCTCTATCTCTGTCTCTGTCTCTCTCTCTGTCGCTCTTTCTCTCTGTGTGTCTCTGTCTCTCTCTGTCTTTCTCTGTGTCTGTCTGTCTCTGTCTCTGTCTCTGTCTCTGTCCTAAGTCTCAATAAGAGAAAACAACAAATCAGCATTTTTATTCGGCAAAATGAAGCAGCTAGGTGAAACTGTAAGATGAAAATAATAAAAGCACCCACCTCATAGCTGCATTGTGAGAATCAATGAGGTAGTACATCAAGTGCTTTGCAAACCTTAAAGCACCATATAAATGTTAATTGTGGTGGTTAATCCACCACATTTTCCAAGATGAATTTGCAGAGAAAGGCTGTTAATTTATAAGCTTGATTGCCAGTCTGTACATCATCCCTTTCTTCCGAAGAATCAGCAAAAGTGATGTTCTCAAAAGATTACTGAGTATGAAAACTGAACTTGGAAGAAGAAGCTCTGTCTGTATCTTTAAATCCTAGTCATTCTTCAAGGTCAAGTTTAAATCTCACCTATTTCATGAAATCTTCCCTATCCTTTCTAGCCCTTAATGATCTTCCTTTCTTCCTCTTACTACAACTTAACTCTGACAGCTTTGGATAATTGTTTCAGATGTGTTCGTCTTGTTTGTCCAACATGATAATAACACTGCCCCCCAGAGGGCACAAAACAAGAATTTATAACAGTTCTCTCAAGAAAGCCTATTCACCTCTTTCTATTTGCCCCCGATACACCCTGCAGGATCTAGCACAGAGTTAAGCACAGAGAAGGCACTCAAATATATTGCTGGTTGCTCTATTGGGCAAGCTGGGCCCACAATGGGCAAAGTTGGAGCTAAAAGAAAATATTCAAAATAGAAATACCAAACTGTACCCATTGCTTTCAAGGGCCCACACTATGGAGTCAGTGCCATCTCCCAAATAATGACAAATCCCAATGTCTCTTCCTGCTGTGGTTTTCAAAGCACTTGGCTGAGAAGAGCCAGGATTTACTAGCATCGTTAATGAATGGGCACTTTTTTTTTTCAAAAATCAAATTGTGACACTTGTCCTAAAAATGCCTTTCTCTGTTTTCAGATGGTTAGATCTTCTTCACAAGATTCTACATTGGAATATTTCCAATCTTTCAGAAAATGTTACCTTATCACAGGATCAATATAATTAGTTTTCTTTTCTTTAAGCCTGTTTCAGGGGTGACATAGAAAGTCCTGAATAGTTCTATGTGGCCCTAAGGCTGGCCCCCAAACCTAGAGTAAGGCATTTAAGGCTCTGAGGACAATGAATTTTGAGGAAACTGAAAATGTTTGCTATCCTTCAGCAATATAGGAAAAACCCCAAATCAAAACTTAATTAGCAAGAGTAATTAGTTAAAATGGGAAGTTGCCTAGATGGCAACAGCTAGGGGAGCTCCTGACCCATTCTGCCCACTTTTCCCTCTCCTCCCCCAACTAAGCATGACCAGCTATGGCTTAGCGATATTTGCCTCAGGTGTAAAGATTCCTAGTTGTGGCTCTAAGTCACTCTTTGACTATTTCCTTTGACTTTCACTGTTCACTTTAGTCCCTCATGAGTTTTCCTCAAGAGAAACAAAGATGGAACAGATTTGGGATGAGTGTCCATCTTCCTAATGACGATAATGGTTGTGAGGAGCAGGAAATAGACTTTTCTAGAGCATGTTTCTCGCAGGATCTAAAAGCACTTTCTAACCATTATCTCATTACCCTTTATAACAGGAAACCCCTTTGAGGATGAGTCTTTAATCTCTTGGAAACCATGCTTACACTGGGGGTGGGCTCTTAATGACTGAAAATGATAGTACTAGCTCTCTGGAAATGGGGGTGGGTGGCAACCCTGTTTCCAGAAGGATAACTTGGTGATTTCGCCAGTGGTCACACATTTGCCTAACTAAGAATCAAGAATGAGGGCTCAGGATTGATTGGTCAGTGCTTTTCCACCCACTGGTGCTAACTCTGAAGGTGTCCTCAAGTGTCTCCAAATGGTTTAATTAGAGCTCTAAATCACCATGGCATTGGACATATATTGACACTTTGTCCTCCCCACACCTAGGATTTTTGGAATCATGGTCCTAGGTTGGTCTGGACATGTTGCCATTGGCAAGAGCCTTTCCACAGGGAGGGAAGGAAAATGTGCATATGAGAAATGACTGGTGTTTCTGAAGAGAATTATAGAATATTGACACAAGAAACCCCAAAACAGATGGAGAGATGCAGACACTGATATACTATGTTGGTGAAAATTTGGCCTGGATTTTTTTTCCAACAATAACAAAAAAAATCCATTCATTCCCCCCACCCTTTTGTCCTGTTTTTGTTTGGAAGCTATGTATTATGTCTCCTGACATAGCTATTTACGGTCAGTCAGCGTAACTGGCCCTGACACTTTGACAGAAGATTTGTTTGATTTTTTTTTTCCACATGGTCCTGAAGGTTTTGATTAAGAAGGTGGAAGAATGGAGCTTTTTTCCCCTGTCAGCTAGAGCTTAAATCAACCCTCAAGTTAGGAAACAATTCTCTTAGCACTTGGCCTTTGCCAAAGGTCCCATTGTCCTGTTTGGTTACACTATTAGAAGTATGGTCAGTAGTAAACCAGAGCTTGGAAATAATAAGGATAATAACTCAGATTTCGAGAGCACTTTTCACTTTGTAATGTGCTTTGTAGACTATACTTTAAGTGTAATTATTTTTACTTTGAGGATGAAAAAATTGAAATTTGGTGATTATAGGACTTGTTGGAGATCAAATAGTTCCCTCCCTGGTCCCTGATTCTTGTTTCAGTGGCTTTGGATAAATGTATGCTTGGCAGCGTCACTTCAGTGGGAGCCAGCTGATTCTCAAAGGGTTAGAGATTCAAAGCTAGAAAGTAGATTGAAAGATTTACAAAATTCAATTCAATAAACATTTATAAAGAACACCTACTAATGCACAAGACACTGTGTTAAAGGCTGGTGAAAAGGAAACAAGCATACACGAGAGGGAGCTGAAAAGGGATGGCACCAGGGCATAGGATGTTGCACGGAATCAAAACTAAGCGGAGCTGTTGATGGAATATGGAGAGTTAACTGGAAAATTCAGAAAGTTCTGGGTCTTCTATAAAAGAAGGCTTTGGGACTCTATTGTTCCATCTTCAGCCTTCCAGTCATAGGGAAGAGGCAACTGAGGGAATTGACAAGGTTTACAGTATTAAAAATATGGGATCTTAGAGGTTCTCTCTTCAACTATCTCATTTTACAAATCGGGAAACTGAGGTAAGGTGACTTGAACAGTCACTGATTCCAAAATTGCTGCTCTTTCTCCTGTACAGGGACCACAGAAAGTCCAACTTCTTCCTTTTCCAGATAGGGAAGCAGAGACCCAAAGATGTTAAAGTCCTTGTGAGAGGTCATAAAGGTGATAAATGACTTTAAATTCAATGTGCTATCCACTTACATTTCTTAAGAGTGGAAAGGAAAAAGAAAACCATTGTTAGTCAATTAGAATCATGTTTTAGAGTAGCAAAAATCCATTAGAAACATAGAATCCAAACCCTCCATTTTGTAAATGAGGAAACTTGATATCCGGAGAGATCCTGAAGATTGTTAGTGGTAAAGCCAGCCCTAATAGCCATGGCATCTAACTCCCCATTCTGTCTTTTCCCCAGTAAACTCTACTGCCTTGTTATGTAGCTGAGATTGCCCCCAAACCCTAATTCAGATGAAACAAAGCTACACTTTGACAGTTGACAGCAGAAGTGCTCTAGTCCCATGCAGCATTAATGTTAGATTAATCAGTAAAGTTAGAGGGCTTCAAGAGCCCCAGTTAGTATGTGTTTGGCATTGAGGAGTATCTGCACTGAGCACAGTCTGCAATTAGTAGTCAGAAGATAAATAGCCATTTATTCTTCTCTCCCTTCCTTTCCACACACCTCTGTCCCATCCCAGAGTCCAATTCCATTCTTAAGCATATGGGGTGTGTTTTTTTTTTTTTAAGAACTTGCTTCCTTATCCTTAGAAAACTTACCCATTTCCAGTCATAATATTGCTATTTATGCCTTCCCCTTCCTTCTTACCAAGTGCCATCTTGTTCCTGCTCTTCACTCAGCCCCCCAGGACTAATTTTCATTTTAATTTATCTTTCTCTATGGGGGCTTCCCCACTCCTTCAGTTCAATACTTGGCTTTCTTCCCCGCATCCCCATTCTTATTCTGGGTCTTTTTCATCCCTACTATTTTTAGGTAGGCAACTGTCTTCTTTCATCCTCCAAGTGACAGACAGTTCCTTCCTCCTTTAGAGGCGTGTAATGCAATGCAATGAGAACTAGATTGAGTGCTGGGATGCTTGTGTTCTAGTCCCAGCTCTTTCACTAAATAATTCAATTCAATAAATAGTGCTTACTTACTATGTGCCAGACACTGTGCTAAGCACTGGGGATGCCAGAAGAGGAAAAAGAGAGTCCCTGACTTCAAAGAACTTACAGTCTAATGAGGACTGGGGTTTATTGAGGAAGGGGAGCACTGACATGATCAGACCTTCATTTTAGGAATATCTAGTGGCTGGAATAAGGAGAGACTTGAGGCAGGCAGATCCATCAGTTCTTAGTAATAAATAATAGTAGGCTATTACAGATCAAGGCATAAGATGTGTGAGGAACTGCACCAAAGTGATGTCAATGTCAGAGGAGAGAAGGGGGTATATTCAGGACACATTGCAAAGATGAAGCTGACAAGGCTTGGCAACATTGGATATGGGGGGTGAGAAATAATGAGGAGTCCAGAATGACTCCTAAGTCAAAAAGGAGGATGAGAAGTTAAGGGCCATATGGTGTTGTGGACATATTGAGTGTAAGATGTCTACTGGACATGTCTGAAAGGCAGTTGGAGATCCGAGGAGAGATTGGGCCCGGATGGGTAGATTTGAGAATCAGTACAATGATAGTAATTAAATCTATGGGAAGTGATGAGATCACTAAGGGAAGAATATAGAGAAATCACAGGACAGATACACATGAGGGATATCTACTTAGAGGGTATGACTTGGAGAAAGATGCAGCAAAAGAGACAGAAGAGTGATCAGGTAGGCAGAGGGAAGAGAGATCTGTCCCCCAAAAAAACTTAGTGAGGAGAAAGTATCATACAGGGAGAGCGATCAACAGTGGCAAAAGCTGTAGAGAGGTGAAGGAGAATGAGGACTGAGAAAAGACCCCTACATTTGGCAGTAAAGAGATCATTAGTAACTTTGAAGGAAACAGAAACTGTGGAACTTTATGATCAGAAGCCATATCTAAGGGATTAAGGAGAGAGGAAGAAGGGAGAAAGTGAAGGCATCTATAGCAGACTGCAGAAAAGGAGGAAGATAACAGAAATGGAAAGATCAAGTGAGAATTGTGGGTTTTTTTTTTAAAGATAGGGAGAGGAAGGCAGTGGAAAATGAGTTAGTAGACAAGGAGAGATCGAAAATAAGTGAGACAGTGGGAAAGTGGGGATGACAGAGGGGCCAGATCTTAGAGGAGATGGGATGGAATGGAATCCATGACTTTTCAGAACACACACACATACACACACATGCACACACCATACAACAACACACACACACACACACACACACACACACACCCTATACCACAAACATACCACACACCATACACACAAACAGCACACTACAAACGTGCTATACACAAACACACCACACGATACACACCCCCACATACCACACACATATACTATCATACCACAAACATATCATACACCACACCACACCCCCCACACACACACCTGTTCACCTGCCTACCTTGCTCAAAGTGAAATGGAATGAAGTAGGGCATTATTCCATTCCTTCAGAAGGATGTATCACACTCCATTTGAGAAAACCAGGACAGATTAATCTTCCTTTTCTACTTATTGAAAGCCAGGCTGTTCAATAATGACAGCAGCAGTTTTTGGAAGTTAAACCTGGTTTGAAGACAGGCTCCATTCCTGACTTGCTGCAGCACTGTAGGCAAGTCACAGGATCAAAGATTCATAAAATTTCAAGCTGGAAAGGACATTAAACACCATCTAATCCAATCTTATTTTACATATGAGGAAATGGAGGTACTAACCCAAGGTCACATAGGTTATAAGTGGAAGAACTAGGATTAGAACTCAAGACTCCCGATTTATCCCTACTCAGAGCTTCAGTTTTTTTATCTGTCAAATAGAGATAAAAATGTTTGTATTACCTAACTCCCAAGGTTGTTAGGAGGAGCGGGGTGGGCAGGGATGAAATCAGAGGTCACGTGGTGTAGTTGATATAGTGCAGGACTTCTAGTCAGTAAGCTCTGTCTCAGGCACTTTACCAACCATGTGTTCCTGTGTAAGTCATTTCTGTCTGAACCTCATTTTCCTCAACTGTAAAATGAGGGGGCTGGGCTTAATGGCCCCCAAGGTCTCTTTTGCTTTTATATCTGTGATCTTATGAAATTAGGTAATGGATGTGACAGTACTTTTTAAAGTACTATAGCTGCATGGATTATCATAATCATATTATAAAAATTACAACAAAAATGGTAAAAAAAAAAATTATGTATCACCCATCTATCTTTCTTTTTTGCCTGATAAAAAGTACCACCCTATTAGAGGAAAAAGAAGAAAATAGGCATCTCTTACCAGCTTGACTTCAACATTTAGAGCAAAGTTTCTTGTTTATATATTTTTGAGAACTATTACAATATAATTGTTTTCCTGGATAATCCTGTGTATTTTATCGTATGCATTTAAAAATATTATTCTGAGGTGTTCATAGACTTCATCAGACTGCCAAAGGGGTCCATGACACAATAAAGGTTAACAGCCCCCGCATTAGAGGGTATCAGTCGCTTCCAGTTCTCGGCCTCCCCTTCATGGCCCCCAAACCCCAGCTAAGGAATGGAATTCTGGGGCTGGAATGGAATGTCTTCTGTAGAGACATTGCGTGCAGAGTTTTCCCAGGGCTGACGCAGATTCCCTTTTGCTGTGTGTTGGAAGGGTCAAGGGTAGTGAGTGTGCAGCTGTGGAACAAGTCCTCCCTTCCTCTCTCCTTTCCTCCTTTCTTTCTTCCCTCCCATGATCCCCTCCCTCCCCCAGGAAGAGGCTTCCAGCAGGACAGCCCTTTTTTGCCTGGTGTCTGCAGTGAATTTCTGAATGTAATCAAATGATTTCCTAGTGCTGGTCAAATGGGGTGAAACCAGCAGCAGTGATGGGGGGGCCCCACATTGGCCCCCTGGGAGTTCTCAAAAAACCCTTGGGTATCTCCTCACTTTTTCCTGAAAGCTGAATCCACATTGAGAAATTGCAAATAGTTTATACAGGGAATGTTAGCTGCCCACATCTGAAAATATACACATCATTAAGCCATAAGTGCTTGCGTCTGGAGATAGAGAAGGGGAAAAAGTTTGGGGGCCTGACCTTTTGTCCATCGACCGAACCACTTTTAATTAGTGTGGAGCTGGCTAGTGGATGGAATGTTTTTGCAAACTGAAATATAGCACATGCTGATCGTGAGAGTGTGTATTACCCAAACAACACTGGAAATGACACACAATGAGTCAAAATCACCTCCATGTCTCCACAAGCCAGAAATGAGGCAAAACTGAGCATCATGAGGACCGAGTGTAACATGTAAAACACTGCTGGTGATTCAGAAGATCTAGATTCCGCTCCTGACTCTGACACTAGCCATCTGTGTGACCTTACGCAGGTCACTTGTTCTCTCTGAGCCTCAGTTTATAAAAATTATGGGACTGGAAAAGACTTATTTCCAGAAATTCCAGTACAGCTCAGGGTTATTTGGTTGTTTACACTCTAAAGGAAGGTGAGACGAGGACACTTGCTTTGTAGAGGTGGAAGGGACCTATCTCAGAAGCCATCCAGCTTGATCTCTCTAGGGTTAACACTCTAGCAGCTGAAAGCTTACCCTTGTTGTCATGGAGCATGGCTCCCCAATGGAGTACAAGACCTTGCAGTTGTACTTAGTTGATTCTCAGTAAAAACTTGTTAAGCTTAATTGAAAACAGATATAAACTACTGGTCTGTGTCGTTTCCTGAGAGGTGAATTCCACAAGAAGAAGGAAAAAGAGAGCAGGATTGCACTGGATCCTTGAAAGGAGCAGTAAAGACATTGATTTCTCAACTGATACTAGGAAGGAATGGGTGCAGAAACAAGAGCCTGGGGGGTGAGGTGGCCTGAAGATAAACTTTGCTCATTTCACAATTGGACCAAAAGATGGCCTGAGGATCCACCTTCATGTTAATTGGTCATTGGGTGCTTTTGGCCCTCTCCTTAATTCTGCGCTAAACAGAGATTGAAAGGTACATTCAATAACAGTCTAGATTTCAATTAGCAAAATGGGTTCACTTTATGGCTTGTGTCTGTTAGAATTTAATGGAGGAAGGGAGAATAATGGGTACTAATAATATTAGAAACATGTTCTAAGTCTGAATCTAAGATAAGCCATCAAAATCCCTCCACTCTTACCTCTAGGATCAAATAAAAGCTCTATTGGGCTTGTAAAATTCTTCATGACTTGGCCCCTTCCTATCTCCAATATTCTTATTCCCTATTCCCTTCCACATACTCAACAATCCAGTAACAGTAGCCTTTATTTTGTTCCTGGCATCCAGTATTCTTATCTCCCCATTTCATGCATTTTTACTAGCTGTCCTGTGTACCTGGAATTCTCTCCTTTCTCATCTAGCTTCCTTGGCTTCTTAGCTAAAATTCTACCTTCTTCTGAAAGCCTTTCCTAGTCTTCCTTCATTCCTTCCCTTGAGGTCATCTCCAATTTATCCTTTTCTATCTTGTTTGTATATAGTTGTTTGCTTTTGAAGAGCAACTTTCTTACTTTTTTTTTTTTTTTTAAATATTCCTAGTGCTTAGCAAAATGCCTATCACTCAATAAGACTCTTGGATAAGGCTTGTTGACTTGGCTGGAATTCTTCCATTTTTTTTCATTCATTAAACACTTTTTCCATCACCTATGATATACCAAGCATTGGAAATTTGCAATTAAAAATGAAACAGCCCCTGCCCTTAAGGAGGCTACGTTCTACTATGTAGATACAGCACACAAACAAATGACTATCCATGATCATTTAAGAAAAGACAGATAAACTAACAATTAAAGAGAACTGAGGAAATTGTCATGGGGCAAGTGAGATCTGAATTGAACCTTGAAAAAAGCAAAGGATTTAGACTAGCAGAGACGGGGATCATATCCCAGGGATTCAGAATAGCTTGGACATGGAGGCACAAAGAGGCAGATGGATGCTGAATTTGGGGAGGAATAAATAGATGCATTGGAATGTAGAATGTATGAAAGGGAAAGGGTTGAGATTGGAGTCAGATTGTAAAGAACCTTAAATGCCAAATTTTAAAAATTTGCATTTATCCTAAAAACAATGAGGAGTCACTGAAGATGCTTTCCTTTGCTTAGGTGGTCACCATGTTGTGTGGTTCCTTTGATAGTGGGCTGAATTGATAATTAGATACAAGGAGATTCCACAGAGACAGAAGCTCAGGAAGCTTCTTGGTGATTCTAGCTAATTCAGGAAATTATTTACTTTTTCCTCTTCCCAGTAATGTATCATGCTGAGAGAAAAAAGCCAGGCAGTGTGCACACAAATGCTGCCCCAGAGGCTACATACAGCACCATTGATTCGTTGTTTGAGAGCTGTGTTCCCGATTGATGGTTTAGCAATACATGATTTCAGCTGTGGATTGGTCTAGTTCTATCTATAAGGCAGCAGAAATCACCCCTTCAGCTGTTCAAGACTACAACATATGGGAATGGTGGGTAGTTTCCCTTGTCCAGTTGTGCATCATACTCTCTATTCAGACTGCTGGTTTTCTACCTAGAATAGTTGTTTCCTGTCTCTCAAATCTCCACATATTATCTCCATCCTTCAAAGCCTATTGCAACCCCCATTTTCTCCAGGAAACCTTCTCTGACTACACTGATTCCTTCTTTTCTAAAACTCTTGGTCTGAAGACTAGAGGTGTCCTGCACTTTCTAAGAGCATTTAGCCTTTTGTTGTTCTGCAGTCACTTCATGTGAATTTATTTTGTACACAGGTCACCAGTTGTTGGTATTCGGTCATCAGTCATATCCAAATCTTTATAACCCCATGTACCATAGCATGTCAGTACTGTCCATGAGGTTTTCTTGGCAAAGATACTAGAGTGATTTGTGATTTCTTTCTCCAATCAGGTTATCTTAGAACCTATTGATAATAGGTCACATTTGAATAAAACCTTCACAGCTTCATTGGGCTTCAAATGTATTATCCCATTCTAGCCTCTCAGTATTCTTTAAGATATCTCCATTTACCAGATCAGGATACTGAGGTGTGGACAATTTACTGGCTTAGTTAGGTCTAATACAGAATGGACTTAAGATTGATCAGAATCTCATTATTCACGTCCCAAAATGGGGATGCAATGTGGTCTACTCTGTGACATCTGATTCAGAATAAAACACAGATTGCTTTTGATTAAAGACAAGCCAGCCTTTTCTGTAGGCAAAAAATGCATGTATGGTTGAAAATCATTTACTTATCACCTATTTGGAATGCTAAGAAAACATCTTCTCTCCAAAAACATATCTAATAACTTCCATGAACCTTCCTTAGGATCTGCAGTGCATTTGTCATACTCCCCATTTACACCTCACCACTATACTCATCTCCATTCCTGTTTGGATTTATAGTCATTAAACCTCTGTTTAAAATGTAAGTATTGTTCAAGAGGGTAAAAGCATAGAGCTATTATCAGTTATTTACATTTGAGTCTGCAAAAGAATATTAACAATCTAAAGTCAAAAGCGACCTTATCTCCTCATTTTAAAAGGTCATACAGTTTATTGGTAGCAGAGCCAGGACTAAAGCTCAAGTCACTTGACACCTAGTCCAGTTTTCCTACCCTAACATTACATTGCTTCTGAGGAAAACAGGGACACAAACTATGCTCTGAATAGAAAGCATATTGGCTGACAAGTCAGTGGTTGAAATACCATCTCTAATATCTTCATCTTTTATGACCTTGGGAAATCAGTCAACAAGCATTTCTTTAGCACTTAATATGTACCAAACATTTCATCACTTAACCTTGTTGGGTTTCTGTTTCCTCTTCTGTAAAATCAGAGGCTTGGACAAGATGGCCTCTAAAGTCCTCTGAATCTGTGATCCTATGGGAGAGGGAGGAGAGGAAAAGATCTGGTGGAATTGAAAAGAAAGACTTCTTGCCTTTGGCAAGCCCAGCTGTGTGTATACCAGTTTAAAGTCTTTACTTCTCAGTATATCTTTCTACATTTCATAAACCATGAATTAAATAACCTGCTGTTGAATGTACACTTCCCTTTTATGACTTACTCTAAAAATTTTAAAATTCATATAGGTGATTTATAAATGAATGTGAATAGACAAAACAATAAATGCAACTTGCTACTTATGAAGCTAAGAAAAAAATGAAATGTGCATATTTAACCTGTCCAACTTTAAAAAAAATATTTCTCAATGTTTTATAATGGTAAATAAAATATATTTAGAATAAGAACTTTTTTTTTTTTTTTTTTTTTACTAATTTCTGTTTGGCTTCTGCTCATTTTATTTTCCTTAAAATTACTTAATACCACTATGTTATATACTCTAAATTACAGACTAAATGCTTTTACATATCCACAACCCAAATTTCCCAACTAGTTGGAAGACACCAGCAATGTGGCAACCAAACATTAAAAATACTGCACATAGTATGTAATCTACAAATATTTATTAAACATAGAAGAATGTTATTCTACAGTGAAATTTCTTGAACTAGAGATCAATCCATCATTATTGTTCAATAGGTAATTTGGTGTTTTGAAATAAAAGGCAACAAATAATAAAATAATTGTTTTTTTTTTAAGTTAATTTTTGTTACTATATAACAATTCTTGATAAAATAAACAAACATATTATGCGTATAACCAAATGAGGCACTGACAATTATTGAACAAAGAACCTGGCTTAATTTATTCTGACTTATGCAAATAAAATTCTATTTTTCCAATTTGAGAGAATTTTATTATCCCAAGTTTGATTCTTTCATCTCTCTGGACACAGAGTATTAATGAAAAACTGGTACAAATAAAAATACAGTATTTAGACAGTTTTTTTTTTCTGGGTGTACTATTTTTCTCACTATTCAGATGTTTCAAGTTTGCTATCAACTGTAAGATTAGTTAGTTATAATGTTCACTTTTTACTATTCTAAAGCCAATTGCACACTTTCAATTGTAGTGTAGTAATTAGATAATTAAATAATACAATGAATAGTTTTATTCAAGAACATTTTGAGAATTTCTTATATTAAAAGCACTGGTATAGTATTTCCATTTAGCTATAAGATAATATCAACAGCAAAAATATTGATAATACAGTTTGTAATTTGATTCTGCTGTCTTATGGTACAAGTTCCATCAGATGTAACATCCCCACAATATGATTTGGCTGTGTGCAAACCAGATCTATTCTTCTGCAACACTCTTACAAATAACAATGTATTTATACATCTTCCCTAACTTTATCAAATATGTTATGGATTGTTAAGTCTGGGCTAGCTCTCTGTAGACCTCAAGATCAGCCAGAGTCAGGAAGTAAAAGTTCTTGGTCTTTAGGGAAAGAAGCAAGCAAACTGCCAGGGGTTTAACCAAAAATCTCTTCTTGATTCTGGAGTCCAGAATCTCCACCATCTTGCCACCAAGTGAAATCTCCCCTCTCTCACCCCATCTTCTAATCCTTGCCTACCATTATCTTAACATCAAACATTTAGCCAGCACTAATGGTAAGAAGAGCCATTTTCCCAAACATATGCTAATAGAGTCATTGTCTCATAGTGAATAGGTAATTAGTCTTAAGTTCTCTGTTGTCTGATTCAAGCATACCTTTTTGGAGTTTCAGCCCTTTTCAATGGATTGTTCCTCTATAGCTGCAATCCATTAGTTGACATTCTGATTATAATCCATATCACCCAAAGTAGCAACTTTACATTCTTTTACTTCATCAACATTGAAACCAATCTTATCCTCATGGAGCTGACATTTCTCTATGATGAACAAATAGTATTTTTTAAAGAGGAAAAATTATCAGCACACTTGATGACTATGCTGAAAAAGTCCAAAAAGATGTGCAATGTATAATCCCTGTGGACCTTTCACTTTCACAAAGAGGAAGGTTACAGGTCTTCTCAGATCTACTCGTTCAAATTCAGTTTATCTTATAATTTTGTTACTTTCATTGATGATTTCTTGGCATGTGGTTGTTCTTTCCAATTATTCTTTTATAATTTTCGTGTGGACTATTTTCTTGGCTCTGCTTACTTCACTCTGCATAAGTTTATATCTTTCCATGCTTCTTTGCATTCATCAAACACATATTTATAGCACAGTAATATTCTATTATATTCATGTACCACAATTTTTTTAGCCATTCCGTAATCTATGGACATTTGAGTTGTTTCTAAATCTTTGCTATCACTAAAAGTGCTGCTGTAAATATTTTGGTGTATATGGGACATTCTTCTTGTCAGCATCTTTCTCAGGGTAGAACCCTAGCAATGGAGTTTCTTGTCAAAAGGAATGGACATTTTAGTTTGCATAATTCCAAATTGTTTTTCTGAGTAAATTGTATCATTTCATAGCTCCACCAACAATGTATTACTGTGTCTATTATTCCACAATTCTTCCAACATTGATGATTGCCATTTTTGTCATCTTTGCCAATTTTTAGGGTTTAAAGTAAGAGAACTTCAGCTTTGTTTTGCTTTGAATTTCTTTTGTTAGTGATTTGGAGTATTCTTTCTGGTAGTTGTGAATACATTGCAGTCCTCCCTTTGAGAAGTATTTGTTCATGTATTTGATCACTTACCTATTGGGGAATGGCTGTTAGTTTTATATATGGATATAGAGGACTGAAACTATGGAATCAATGCACTGAGGTCAGGACTGCTGAGTGCTTGAGGCTAACTACTGATTGGACAGTACTCGCTGGGCATATGCTTGGAAAAATGGTCTTTTCCCCTATCCATACTGGCTCAATGATTGGTGTATAGAAGATTGTAGGAGGGACTAGGGGGTGGAGAAAAGCTAGCCAGGGACACACTCTTGGCAGAAGGTACTTGCAGAGATTCTCTTCCATCCCCTTCACTTCTATCCTTAAAGACCAAGAATAAAGACAGACTTTTGCTTATCATGACTCCGGCTGATTCTGGGGTGTCCTGGTGCTAGCGTGGTCGTTATATATGGTATTGTTTATATACCTTAGATACCAAAACTTTACCAGAGAAATTTAATGCAAAGATTTTTTTTCCTATTTGATGACATCTTTTGTTATCTAGGTATGTTAATTTTGCCTGTGCAAAAAATTTTCAGATTCATGCAAAGAATATCTATTTATCTTTTATAATTGTCTCTATCTCTTGTTTGATTATGAATGCAATTCCTACCCATATCTAGGAGAGGTATACAATCTCTTCTAATTTTTTATAGCCTGATCTTTAATATCAAGATTTTGTATCCATTTAGAATACCTTATGCTCAATAACACTTTCAATCTCAGCATCTAGAAGGGTGTTCTACACTGAATAGATCTGTAAATGTTTGCAGGACTGGGGAAAAATAAAAAAAGATTAAAAGAAATGATAATGGGCTTTAACACCTAAATACTGAGAATTACTCAAGAGGCAGGAACCATGTGCAGACGACATTGAGAAAAGTTTTGTTCTTAAAGGGAAGTTGTGTGGGAATACTAACTGTATTTTACATGGCAGTAGTAATTGTTATTTACCTTATTTTACTTTAGCTGCCTCTTTCCTTTCTGTCACGGTGGAGCCTTAGGCATGATCTTAGGGATGGCCAGGTAGTCAGTCCCTGTTGTCCAAGCCCTGCAGACATATTGTCCTTTCATTTCTTTCAGCCTCAGGTTTGCCTTAAAAAGAATAATTAGGGATGTATGTTGAACTGCTAGATTCCTACTCAAACTGTACTTTTGGATCTTGTCTTATAGAAACTGTCTTGTAGGGGTTTTCTAAAACTAATGATTATCCCTTACATATCTTTGTCTTTACTAAACTCATCTCATGTGATAAAAAATATTTTTTGGAGAGAGAGGGGGAAAAGTACAACTGATCTATATATTGAAAAAGTTCAAAAATATGTGTATTGTATAACACCTATGAATCTTCTACCTCTACAAAGGAGTCTGTTGAGAAGGTCTTCATGTACTTTTCATTTTGAGCTTTGTTTGACCTTTATAATACTGTTACATTTACTTTTGATTGGAGGGTGTGTGTTGTTGTTTTTTCCATTTATCTTCTTGTAGTTACTATATGTATTGTTTTCTTGACTCTGCTTACATCACTTTTCATCAATTCATATTTTTTTGTGCTTATTGCACAATATTATTCTTTTATATTCATATGCCTCAGTTTGTTTAGATATTCCCTGAATGATGGCCATCTACTTTTGTTTCCAATTCTTAGCTGTCTTCAAAAGAGCCATTATAAATATTTTGGACTAGATGGGAACTATTTTTCTTATTGATAGCTTCTTTGGGAAGCCAAAATTTGGGAAATAATGGAGTCTCTAGTTCAAAGATATGGACAGTCTATTCACTTCATTTACATAATTCACAATGTATTTACAAAGTAGCTATGCCATTTATAGCTTTACCAACAATGTATATTATTTTCCCTTTCTTTCTACAATGTCTCCCATATTAACTGTTACCATTTTATGTTGATTTTTGCCAATTTTCAAGTTATGAGGGGGAACCTCAATGTTTTGATCTTCATTTCTCCTATTATTAGTGATGTAGAGCACTTTTTCATGTGGTTGTATCACATATGTTATTAGGTCATTTCTGGCCATCAAGAGCCAAATTGTATAAGATTTCTTTGAACTCTACAGTAAATCGTATGCTTTGTATAAGCTATTTCCCAAAGACTGTGAGCCCAAAAGGAGACTATTCATTCCCCTTTCACACTGTACAAGCAGAATCATCCATTCCAGTGGTAGAAGGGTTTTTATGGTAATCTATTTATATAACTGATTTTGCTGTATTTGAGGAAAATAATCTGATGCTTTCTTGTTCAATTAATGCTATATTAGTTTTTGAAAGGAAATGTCCTTTTGAATTTCTTGAGTCTCAGCTCCGTCTTTTCCCTTTCTCGTGTGTTTGAGACATTTTTTTTTCAGTTCCAGATGTAAAACTGGGCAGCAGTTTTTTTATTCAGGCTAGCCAGGATATTGGCAAAGGTGTAATTTCCTGGACTGACTTGAAAGGGGGCTTGGTTCCATCAGCTTAATCACTTCATGTAATGCCAAAGGCTGAGCTTAACCCAATGGCCATTAAACCAAATGCATTCTTCTATGCTTGTTAATTCTGCTCATTAGGTCTTTAATGTGGGCAGAGCCTTTAAGAGCCATGTGCCAGATCCATGGTTATAAGAATGGTTTCACCGGATTCTGCTGCTATCTTGGTGACTTCATCTGTACAACACAGCTCCCTGTCTTAATTCTGGGTCACCCTCTATATTAGTTTAGAAGAAATAAATGGGAGATTGGGGAGGAGTGAAAAAAAAAAAACCACTGGCCTTTCTCAATAGTCACATTACAAGTAATATCCATTGAGGTCTCCACACCAGAATCCAGAATCAGAAAGCAGTACTGGTTATTAATGTGATGCTGAGGAGTAAAAACTGGCTAAGGGGCTAAAATTGCATAGTTGGAAGTGAGAATAGTAAAGAAATAAGATTCATCAGGCAAGACAAAATTGATAAGACTAATTCAATTGGAGAACCAATGCCAATGCCACATTGACTTTGTTTTAGCTTGTTTCCTTGTTTGGAATAAAAATAGCTCTTTATAGCTTATGGAAGGCATTCTACATGGCATTCCTGTGATGTCGATGCAAGAATTATTTCCATTTTACAGAAGTGATTGAGGCTCAGAGAAGTTAAAAACTGCTCTGTGGTCACATAGCTCTGAAATGATAGAGATAAGCCTCAAACCCAAATTTTCTGGCATTCTAAATTCAGCTTTTACTTGTGAACCACCTGTTTTGTGGATTGTGCTCCCACACACCCACTTCTGAATATCTACTCTTTCTGCCATCATATCACATCTTATCCCACAAAAATTAAAAGAGCTGACATTTCTATTGCTGTTTAAGATTTGTAAGGCACTTGATGTATATTATCCCATTTGAAATGCTCCTGGCTTCCCCCTCACCTCATCCCACCCACTCACCCAGAAACAAAAGTGAGTTTTCAAAAGGCTTTCATAGTAATTAAGGTAAAGCAAATTTAAAAAAAAAATTTAAAGCTTGCAAGAATATAGACACATCAAGTTAGAGAACATTCTAATATATATTATCTACTCTTGTATCTTAGTCTAAAAGAGCCCTAATCTAGTTCAAGCATGGCTAGCCTTTCTACCTAAACTTGTTCTGCAATTCTTGGCAACTGGTCTAGTTCCTACATTGTTAGTTAATAAATATTAATTAAGTGCCTACTATGTGACGGTACTTTACTAAGTGTTGAGGCTACCATCTTGCCTACTGAAAGCTATGGCAACTATCTGTCTCTTGGTTACAGCTAAAAACCAATTCTTTAGTAGTTCTTTTCGTTAAATCTCATGTCATTCTTGGCTCCTTCTGCAGTTTCCTGGAACTAGTGCTCCTAGAGGTCACACCACAACATGGTTCTATCCATTTTTCCTGAGTGATAGATGTATTGTCCCTTTCCACCAACCAAGGAAACATAATCAGTTTACATTACAGGATATGTGTATGTGGGAGAGAGATAATAGATAATTTATAGCACTTCATATAATCTAAGTCTGATTTTTTTTTTTTTTAGACTAAGGCTGAATTAAAGAAAAAGTATACTCTGAATGTTTGTGTTGTTGTTGTTGTTGTTTTTACCAAGACTTAGAACAGTATATGGCACATAGTAGGTGCTTAATGAACATTTTTGAATTAATTTGACCACAAAATTCTACTGTGTTTCTTGTGAATTTTTAAATAAGAATGATGTAATATAGAACCATGCAGTGTCAGACCTGGAATGAATGCTAAAGATCATTTAGTCTAATTCCCTCATTCACTGATGAAAAAACAGGCTCAGAGATGCAAAACAAAATGATCAAGTTCCCCCAACTATTGTGTGTGTGAGCCTAAACTGGAAATACAGGCTCAGGATAACTGGGACAGTATCATTTGTACTGTACCACACTGCATTGCAAACTATCAGAGTAGGCTTTTCTTTCTTTCTTTCTTTCTTTCTTTCTTTCTTTCTTTCTTTCTTTCTTTCTTTCTTTCTTTCTTTCTTTCTTTCTTTCTTCCTTCCTTCCTTCTTCCTTCCTTCCTTCCTTCCTTCTTCCTTCCTTCCTTTCTTTCTTTCTTTCTTTCTTTCTTCTTTCTTTCTTTCTTTCTTTCTTTCTTTCTTTCCTTTCTTTCTTTCTTTCCTTTCTTTCTTTCTTTCTTTCTTTCTTTCTTTCTTTCTTTTTTCTTTCTTTCTTTCTTTCTTTCTTCTCTCTCTCTCTCTCTTTCTCTCTCTCTCTCATAAATATTATTCATTCAATTTCCACTTTCAGTAATGAAAGAGTAATTTCTTCACTGGGGCCCTAAGCAAAACAAATCAACACATTGGGCCTGTCTAACACCTTGTTCCTCACCTGTAGGCTGCTACTTCTCTGCCAAAAGGCAAGAATGCATCACTGTCAGTCCTCTGAAGTTATATTTGGATATTATCTTTTTCTGCTTTTCTATTCTTCTAATCCCTTTGATGAAAACAAGAAATATGTATGCTATCTTCACCTATAAATGACGAAGTCAAACCAAATGATTTCTAAGCTCTTTTACAGTTTTGAAAGCAAAAAAAAAAAAAAATCATGAGTTTCAATCAAAACAATTTTTGGCTAAAAAATAATAGTGTAGTTATCTATCTGTCTATGCATTTATGTACACATCTGTATAGATACACACATATAAACATACAATATATAATATATACATACTACATATATTATATATACTATATATATATATTTATATAAAATTCTGCATCTCTAAAAGCAAAAGATAGCAGATGAAATAAATTATTACTCTTAGTTCTTTTTTTTCCCTCGGGAATATTATACTTTTCCACCTTGCTAATAATGAAAGCTTACATTTACAATTCCAAAACCTTCCTCCACATATTTTCTCATTTGCACCTCAGAACGATTTTGTGAGGCAGGCTATGCAGGTTCTATTATTGCAATTATCTAGATAAGGAGAATGAGCCTTGAAGAGATGAAATGATTTGTGAAGGCATACTGCTATAAAGGGACAGAATGGAGATTTGGATCCAGTTTTCCTAATTCCCAGTGCCTGGTTCATACCATAATGCCTCATTCTTCTGCAACTAAAGTTAAGATAGAGGTTCTTTAAATAAGACAGCCTAGAATGGTGGTGGGCTAGAAGAGGAAAGAATTCTCAGGGCCAGAACTTGATACCACATTAAAAGGAAGGAGAGATTATGGAGGGCTTTCTATTCAGGGGCTCAGGCATGATCTAGTAGCTTGGAGAGAAAGAGTTAACAATAAAAGATCAGTTATTATAGAACATATTTACATAAACAAATCTTATGTCCATTTTATTAAGTAGGATTAATTTAATTCATCCCCCAAAGTGCCTTTCCAGAAGTCATGTATCCCCCTTACTTGTTTGAAGTAGGATTTAGCATGAATCTGTGGTGTTGCAGTACAATAGGGTCTATTAAAGGCTGGAGATGGTTTTATAAGATTGATTTTTTCAATTATCAAATTAATTTTTCTCTTTTTTGCCTGTCCTCAAAAAAGAAAGGCGGGAAGGAAGGAAGGAAGGAAGGAAGAAGGTAGAGAAGGAAAGTGAAAGAGAGAGAGGGTGAAAGGGAGGGAGAGAGGGAAAAAAGAAGAGAGGGAGGGAAGAAGGATGGGAGGGAGGAGGGAAGAGAGGAAATGAAGGGAAGAAAGGAAAAAAAGGGAGGAAGAAAGGAAGAAAAGAAAGAAGAAGAAAGAAAACGCTTGTCAAATATACATTCAGGCAAAACAGATTCCCATATTGGCCACACCAAAAAATGTGCATTTAATTTGTGTCTTGAGTTCCTTCCCTCTCTTTCAGTAGGTGGTAGCATTCTTTACCATTGATTAAAGGTCAGTTTTTCAGGAATAATAACTAGTTATAATAGCTAGTGTTTATAGAGGGCTTTAAGGTTTTTTTTGTTTTTTGTTTTTTTGAAAAGCACTTTACTAATATTATTTCATTGTATCCTTACAACAGTTCGGGGGGGGGGTAATAATAATAACATTAACAATAGCTAACATTTATATAGAACATTTATATAGTGCCAGGCACTATGCTAAGTGTATTACTATTATTATTTCATTTGATTCTCACGACAATTCTGCACACTTGGTGCTATTATTACCCTCATTTTACCAACAAGGAAATTGAGGCATAGAAAAGTTGTGACTTTTCAAGGATCATACAGCTAGTAGGTGTTTGAAACTGAATTTCAATTTGGATCTTCCTGAATCTGGTTCCAGGGTTCTATCCATTGTGCTACCTAGCTGATTAGGTGGAATTATAGGATATAAATGTAATCCCCTAGAAAATAAGGAAAACTGGTCCGAATAACTCAGTTCAAAGGTATCCAGGTCTGAGAACTCTCTTCTCTTTTTTGAGTGTTTTTTGCTGCTTTGTGTGCCTTGGTCAGAAGTCAAGCCAGGGCAATTAGAGAAAGATAAACTTGAAGCCAGTTGGACCTTCATCCTAATCTACCACTTAAGAAACTGAGAGGAAAGGAAGCAGAGAGCTCAAAGGAATCTGGGAAAGAGGCAGGAGGAAGGATAATAGATATCCCTCCTCCTTGGACATCTGCTCAGCCAGAATGCTCTTCTGCAAAAATTAAACCTTCCTTTGTTGCTGAGGGAGGGGGAAGGGCATAGCCAGACCTAAGCTTTAGAAAAATGACTTTGTTAACTGTAGGGAGCCTGAACTTGAGAAAAGAGAAGTGAGGTAGGAAGGCCCAGTTTCTGCAATAACCCAGACGAGAAGTGTTTAGGGCTAGAATTCAGACACTGACGATGTAAGTGGAGAGAAGGGATGCTCACCAGAGATATAGGAGAGATTGATTCAGTAAACTTTGGCGCCCAATCGAGAGGTAAGAGTGAAGAGGGGAGAAAGGACTCTGAGGGAATAAACCCAAGTGAGATGAGTAGATGATGCCTTTGACCAAAATATGGATGATAAGAAAAAAAGAAGGAAAAGATAGTGAGTTCAATTTTGGATAAATGGAGTTTGAGCTATCCATGGGACTTCCACGTGGAAAATTGATGGTAGGATACTAGAGTTCAGAAGACACACTAGGGTTAGATGACAAAGGTGCTTCAAAAGTCTTAGGAGAGAATTAAGCTAGTAAAGTTTAATTATTATATTAATGATTATATTACATGTCATATATTAATATTATATTAAAAAACTTTAACAGGTTAACATTGCACTAAGATTTATGAGACATACTGTATTTCTGTAGAGGTCATCTATAGATATTGATAAATACTCATGGGATCTGATAAAAGAGGTGAGAAAAAGGCTTAGGACAAAGGCTTGGGGTATACCCAGAGATAGGTGATATATTATAGATGGATAGAGCATTTATTATTTATTATGTGTCACACACTGTGCTAAGTTCTGAGGATATCAAAATAAAAATATAAAACAATCTCTATTCCCAAGAACTTCACATTCTGATAGGGAAAATGGAACAAAAAGGGGTACTAGAAAATGGGGGTGAGGGAAAGGAAGGGGCTAGGCAATAAGGTGGAAGTAGAGTAGTTCCCATTGAAATTGAAAATAGCATGACATGGAGATTCCAGGTAAGTACTCAGCATTGAGGAGGCAACAGGGTGGAGTCATCTCCAGGGGGACTGAGCAGTCAGTGTGTAGGTGGAGCAGACCAGAGAATGAGCCAAGAATGATCTGAAAGTAGATGAAATCAGAGATGACGGGCCAGCAAAGGAGACTGAGGAATTAGATAGAGAACCAAGAGAAGTCATTAGTCACAAAAACTTAGAGAGAAGGGAGTATTCAGAAAAAAATGGATGGTCAAGTGTCAAATGTTATTTAGAAATATCAAAGAAAATAGGGATCATTTTTGATCTGGGCAGGTCAAGGAAGCTATTGTAAAAATAAATGAGTTGAGTCTTGAAGGAGGTCAAAGATGTCAAAGGCAGAGATTGAGAGCAAGTGTCTGATCTAGGCATGGTAGATGCACATGCAAATGATTGGAGATGAGAGAACTAGACAACAAGTAGCCCAATTTATCTAGAAAAGGGGGTTCTTAGCTTTAGGTGGACCCCATTGAGCAATCTAGTGAAACCTGTAGATTTATTCTTTTTAATAATAATGCCTTTAAAAGCATAAAATAAAATTATGGGATGGCAAAGGAAAACAATTATTCTGAAATACAGTTATCAAAATATTTAAACATGAATAAATTTACAGAGCTGAGGATAAGAACCCCTCCTTTAGAGGAGTGGACTGTGGGAAAGTGACTACAATGGAAAGAATGCTAAGAAGATGGGTTGAAGACAGGTTGGGGAGGCAAAGTGGAGCTCTTTGCTGCATAGCAAGCTAGGATTTGTGATGACAACCAGTGATCCAGCTATAGAAACTTTATTTTCAGCTAGTCCAAAATCTGGGCTAAATACCAATTACTTTCCTAGAAAGTTCCTATTCTCCAGCCTTCTACCCAAGGACCCAGATAACAGCATGCAACACACTTTTTTTCTGCTTACATAATACAGGCTTGAAAGGGAATGATAATATTGAAAGCTCAATTTCAGTCTGGTTTCTAAGTGAATAAAGTTTAGACATAAGAGGCTTGAACCCAGCACCATTTCTTGCTTGATTGAATGGAGTCTATGAGGGACAAGGAACTATAAAATGAGAAAAGAAATTAAATAAGGAATGGTATTGGGATCTCTTCACCTATACCCTTTCCTCCTTAGATTTCTTTCAGGACTGTCTATAATCTCATCTTCAATCCTTAAACTCCAGATGACTTGTTAAACCTCTCTGATGACCTTTCTCTACTAACCATAGAACCTCTAACTATAGAATGTGGAGAAGTGGAAAGAAATTGGGGTTCTACTCCTGTCTCAGTCACAAACTCATTATCTGACCTTGGACAAGTAGCTTCACCCTATAGATTTTAATCTCCTAATCATCAGAGTTGGGGATGGCTGAGACTCTGAAAGTTGCTGCTAAAGCTCATCACCATGGAAAGGCCCCAGGGAGGAAGGGCAGTAGGAAAGGAAGGAAGCTGGATACTTGTTCAGGACTATGAGAAATGGAAGATGAGCCCTTATTTCAGTTACAGAGAAAATGCTGAGTTCACACAATTGGCTATTCTGCAAACACAAAAATTAAAATTCTCCTATGAAACCCCCAAGTGAGCCTCAACATTATAATCAGTGCAATATTCACATTTCAATAGCATGGAACTGAAAGGAAAATGTTTAGATGAAAACAACATTCTTTGGAGATAGAGATTTGTCTCTGCCTCACCCACCCATCCACCCCAATTATCACTCTAATTTATAAAAAAAGGCTGATTATGTCATAGTCCATGAGTCAGCTTCCCCAAACATCTGGATGAGAGTGAATAACTGGGAGTCCTGCTTCTTCTCCCTCAAGCTGACTCCATTGGCCATTGGCAGCATCCAAGAAGGATCACTTAAAGGGTAAAGTGGAGACTTACTTGGGGTCCCTCTGTTAATAAGCAGCAGAGTAAAAATAAGGGTCCAGTTCTTCTTCCCAGCACTAGCATTAGGTTCTTTCCAGTGTACCCTAAACATTACCCATGGCATCTGAAAATTGAAACGATATTCAGTTCCTGGGTAGCACCTGGATTTTTCTTTTTGAAACCCACATCAGATGATTCAACCCAAAATAATGATTAAAAAAATTCCTTATCTTTATACCAAAATCTACCACTTAGGATTGGCCTTTGGATCTCCATGGGAAATTTTTGTTTCCAGAAAGCTTGTTCATCCTGTTACTTCCTTCCACCAACTTTTCTCCTCCATTTTCTCTTTATCACAGTCCCCAGCATATGTCACTGAAGTCAGCCAAGACCTGATCCACCAAACGAAGGAAAAACTTGAACTGAGACCTTGCAAAGAACTCTTTTCTCACTGTGCAAAGTAAGTACTCTCTGTGAGCTCCACTCTCACCAATTTTGCACCCTCTTTCCAATTGCTTTATGCATGCCTCTTCCAATCTAGGGACATCAAAGATTGCCAGCAACTTTCAGATATAAAACCTGATACTATATTATGCATGTAGCAAAAGGATAGAGATGGAGATGGGGACTCTTGAGAATGGAAATAAGATGAGATAAAGCTCAGGCTACCTGAGATATTGTGGGTGTCAAGATTGCTCCATGGGTATGAATAGGAAGAAGCATTTTCTATTCCATACTATGAGGTGTACATTCAATTCTTTGGTGTCTCAGGTATTCACCAACAGGTCCCAGCCAAGCAAACCAGCCATAGACTCCATACTATGTGAAAAGAGATACAAAGGGTGACAATTCCAAAGAAAACATCTCTGTTTCAAAGTGAATAAAAATTAAGAGGCTCTACAGTCCATTTCGACAGAGGAATGTGCAAAGTTTGCTCTGCCTGGTTTTTCCAGAAAACCTTTAATGGGATGGAGTTTCTTTTTCCCTTCCCCTTCCCCCAGTCTCCTCCCGTCCTGAGTACTTCAAAAGCCATCAGTCTTTCCTAGAGCCGGAGAAGGGGCTCTTTCTTTGCATTATTTCATCTCTTTGTCTTATGTTGCCTTAGTGAGGGCAGCTCTACTGGGCTGCTCCCCAGAAGGAGCCAAAGACGCATTTTGCATTCCAAACACTGAACTTGCTTGCTTGATGCCAGGTGTTCATAAACTGTGTGTGTGTGTGTGTGTGTGTGTGTGCGCACGCGCACGCGCGTGTGTGTTCCCACATACTTGAGTGCTCCCTCATGAGCACACACAGACATACATTCCCTCAAACCCCCCAAAGGCATGATTGTCCCCTTTGGGCTCATGCCCTCATTCTGAGCACATTTTGTCCTGTCTCAGATGATGTAATGGGATTTGAGAAGACAGGCTTTCATGTCATTCTTCACTCTGGCTCCCACTCCAGACCTCTGTGCTTCCAGCTACTCTCCACCCTGTTGGGACTGCAGCCTATCACAGGCATTCCCCCTCTCCTTTCCTCTGTGTGCAGTATTATGAGATCCTAATGTAAAAAGGAGAGGGAACTGGGTGGATAGAGGGCTGCTCTTGGAGTCAGGAAGAACAGAGTTCAAATCCAGTCTCAGACATTTATTAACTGGGTACCCTGAATAAATTATTTAACTTCAGTTTGTCAGAATCCACTAGAGAAGAAAATGGAATATTCCTCCAATAATTTTGCCCACAAAGCTCCGTGGATCATGTTGGCACACTGTGGTCCAGGAAGGTCATAAAGAGTCAGACACAACTGAATGACTGACCAACAACAATGTGATAGGGTCACTGGACAATGATAGCATCTAGAGTTGACCCTAAGTAGAGAGGACTTAATGGCTGGTTAGGGATGTGGTTATTGTAGGAAAGAGAAAAAAATCCTGTAGCTGTTCTCAGTGTCATGATCTGAGAGCTTGGATTATCCAATTGTGTGGCCCTCACACTTTTGTGAATCCAGGTTAGGTGTGTGAAGTGCTGGTCCTGGAGAAAAGCAGCAATTAGAGCTTTCATAGCCTTGGAATGTGGCAGTGGTTGGGTAGCCAAGGGTCAAAGTTTTCTCTGGGCACTTAAGAGGTTGGTCAGCAAAAGGGGGGAAGAAATCAATCAGATCCTCAGGTAGGTAAGGGCAGTCGTCACCACAGCATAACCATATGGATGCTGTGTATAATATGGGTAGTGTTACTAAAATATACCATTGGAAAAACATCTAAATACTGTGCCATAATATCCTAACTTTCTGTCTTCCTCTCTCACCTTCTCTCTCCATATATGTATATGTGTGTATAAATTTATATATATATATATATATATATATAAATTTATACACACATATACATATATATACACACATGTATATACATATATGTACATATCTATATGTGTGTATAAACATATATACATATATATCTTTACACACATATATAGATATGTACATATATTTATGTAGATGAACACATTTTACCCTCCTTCTGCCTTGGCCAAGGTCAGCTCTGATAGCTCTGGATGTCTGGGAACATAGGAAGGATGGACGAGTAACAAAAAACTAACTTGTGATTAGAGGTGGGGGTGGAGGGACTGATGAAAGCTCTGGACAAACTGCAGCCTCATCGGTTTAAGAAAAACTGAATGCATGGAGAGGAGTGGAGTTGCAGCCAGAATGGAGAATGACATCAAGACCCATTTCCCTAATCTCCATTACATCATCTAGGGTAGGACAAAATGTCCTCAAACAGAGGCCTCCAGCTTGTTTGAAACAATCCTGCCTTTGGAGAGTTTGGGGTGTGTGTGTGTGTGTGTGTGTGTGTGTGTGTGTGAGAGAGAGAGAGAGAGAGAGAGAGAGAGAGAGAGAGAGAGAGAGAGAGAGAGAGAGAAAGAGAGAGAGATCTGGTTTATGAACACCTGGCTTGAAAAAAGCTAATTCAGTAATTGGGATTAAAAAACCGTATAGAAAAGCACTTGTATATGCTTTGTAAAGTTATGTTTGTCTTCCAGTCTTTCATCTGGATATAGATAAATAAGACCAAATAATTGTATCATTTAAATATGAGATTATTCATACACATACCCATATATATATATATATCAGATTATAGATTTAGAGCTGTAAGTGACCTTAAAGATCATCTATCTAATCCAATCATTCCATCTTGCAGCTGAAGACATTGCAGAGTGATAAAGTGACTTCACCACTATGATATAGAAATAATAGATCATGTATCCTATATGTAAAATTCATCTACACTGTGCCTTTCTTTTTCTTGGTGGCCCATTTTGGGTTGACCTAATTTAAGGCTGAATTTGTTTAAAAGGGATTGTTTAAACAACTCATCCAATGTACATTGCTTAAAGAGACGTTCCAATATTCACTTTCTTCCTCTAGGTTCACATAGTTTTCATCAGCATTTATTTGTAGGGCAATAGTTCTTGCACTGTCAATCTGAGGTATGGAGCTAATCATCTCCTTCGTAATTCACTAGACTAGCATTTTCCAATGTAAATTATCTTCCTGTAAGAGCATGATGGAACCTCATTTGGGTGGCAGAAGCATGCAATAAATACATGTCTTGACCCAGATCTCCTGCAGGCTGAGGAACTCAGTCCACAATAGAATTCCAGTTCTTATCTCCCCCATCTTATGAGAAATTCATCTTCTGAATTTCTTAGAAACCTCCATGGCTATCTGATTTGTACATGTGTACAATGGTAAGTAAAATGGCACAGGGCTTTGTTGCCTAGCTTTTGTATGGGAAAACCCCACCTTTTGTATGACACATCTAAATGCTTTGCCCTCTCTATCAAAGATATTCTATTATATTCTTCAGCTTGGACTATTTTCACCTTCTCTTGACACATCTTCCAATCCTCAACATCATTACCCAAACCAAATTTCTTACCCTTTACCCCTTGAACCTGTCAAACTTCTTTTTATGTGTTTGATTCTATGTTTCCTTTTGCTTGGAATGTTTTCTCTCCCCCTTTTCACCCATTGTCACCTATCTTTTCAAGTCCAACTCAATTTTACCTTTTTATGAAGCTTTTCCTGATACCTCTGTTAGTAGTAATCTCCCTCATATCACATAATACTTTATTTTGGAATAATTTATAGTTCACTGATGCTTTTATGCTATAACATAATATTGTATATAAGAGTTGTTAGTGCTTTTTCCTTAAAAATAATGATTGTTGACTTTTATATGGCACTTTAAAATTTGCAAAATCAATAAGCCAAATCAAAAACAAGCAGTCATTAAGTGTTTACTATATGCTAAGTGCTGGTGATATAAATAGAAGAAAAAGGAAAGAGAAATTCTGCCTTCAGAGAATATACAATCTAATGGGGTAAGGCACTACATAAAAGAGCTGGAAAGTCTGGTGATGTAGAAGTAGTGCCCATGTGGAATCATAGTGGTGAAACTTCAAGAGTAAGAAGCTGTGAGAGGACTGAAGGATGGCCAGCTTCTACCCTTCTTCAACATGGAGGTTCCAGGAAGAATTCACTGATGAGAGAAGGAAAATGTAGGGGTGATGAGATGTTCTTGGATAAGAAAGCAACTGAGAGGCAGAAATAAAGAGGTTTCACATTTCCTTTGATCCCCTATTAGATAAAGTCCATAATGACAAGAAAAATCAATATCTAAATTTTGTATCACTCCCAATACCTAGCACAGTGTCTTCTACCCAATAAATTCTGAATGTTATTTGTTTTTATATATTTGTATATTTATTATATGTATATATATTATATATTTATAAATTACATTATATATAAATATATATGCATATATATTTATATTCCCATTCCCCCCTTCTCAAGATGTCAATTGTCTTCTGGATGCTTAGGCATGGCAACAGTCTCATGCACTGGTATAAGTCATTTCTACACTGAACATTGTCAGTGTAGAACAGTGCTGACTTATGAGTCAGCACCTTCAGCTGCTTTGTACAGAGCTGTTGTTGTGCCTCTGCAACTTGGACAAGCCCCCGTCTTTGCTCAGAACACCCTCTTGTTCTACCTGTTTTTTCCCAGCTGTCTACCCACCACTGGGTCATGTTGTTTGAGGTTGGGCTTCAGGGTATCCTCAAGGACTTCAAGGTGTTTCTCTTGACTGCTTTGTGAGTATTTTGCTTCAACCCACCACAGATACTAGCACCAAGCATTACCTTAAAATGCAAAACAATTAAAAAGAAAGCCACAATCCCAGTAGAGAAATACTAAGGGTTGGTTTGCAGGACTAGTATTTCTTCTGACTGCAACAATTTACTCCCAAAGCAGTGCTGGAGTTCTCTGAGAACTCTCCCCATTCCCGGTGTTTGTGATCCTCTGATTTCCTTTCTGTGTTGACACATTTACAGACAAACCTCACCACCAGCCATGGGTACATTCCTTCTTATATTGTTCCCAGGGTTTCTGCAGGATACAGTGGAGAGAGCATTGGATTTGGAATCAGTTTAACTGAATTTGAATCCTGGCTCTGCCACCTGTTATCTGTGTTAGCTTAGGCAAAACATTCAAACTCTTTGGGCTTTAGTTTTCTCATCTGCAAATTGAGGAGAGTGGCCTAGATTAGGGTATTTTATACTTTTTTGTACTATGACCCTCTCTCATCCAAAAATTTTTATATGATCCCTGGTATGTAGATAAATAAAATAAGTATACAAATCAAACATTTACTGATGATAAATCACATTATCACGACCTCCAAATTCAGTGGATCTAAATAATCTTGAAGATCCCTTTCATCTGTAAATCACTGTCTCTGTATGTTCACTCTCCAAAAATGTATCAATAGACAAATCCCCTGAATGTTAAGGTACTTAAATTGTCTCCTACAAATTGCAAGTGCTGGATGATAAAACTGTGTCTTTTTTCATCTGAGATAGATCTGTCCTTGACTACCTAAGTGGAGAGCCATTCCAAGAATACCTGGAGAGCATGTATTTTGACAGGTTTCTGCAATGGAAGTGGTTGGAAAGGTAAGTCTTCAAACTGTGTGATGTGTATGTGTGTGGGTATGGGTGTAATATGCTCACACATATTCTGTGGGGGTCATTTGAGCATCTAATAGGAATTCAAATCTCTGAATCTGGGTGTTTAATTTCCCAAATATTTTAATACTTTGTATATGAACCATACTTGTGGTACAATGGGCTGGCTCTGAAGCCCAAGGATTTTGGGAAGTCATTTTAACTCCTTAGATCTCAGGCTTCTCATTTGTGGGTGAGGGGGTTAGACTAGATGGCCTCTTCCAGTTTTAAGTTATATGATTCCATGAAATTGTGACAGATGGCATTTTTCTTTGATTGATATAGAAGTGAGTTCCAGGGAAGATCCCATATTCCCAGTTAGTAGAATTAGAGCAAGATCCTAGACTTTCTAACTCCTGGGCCAGTGGCCCATCCCTTCTAACATGCTATAGCCTTTCCAGCATGTCTGTAGTGTTCACGTAAAAGAGTGGTCATAGAGAATAAGGACACAAAAAATGACATGAGCTTCTTATGTCAGAGAAAACACAGGGTAAGAAGGAGGCTTCCTGAGATGCACATGTTTCATTGCACAAAGCCAGATACTTTATACTATGCATGTATATATACATACATACACATATAAACATGCATACGTATACACACATATATATGCATACACACACACACACACACACACACATACACACACAAATACACATCAGAGGCCACTGAGACACTCTCTGTAATTTGAACTTGCTGTAGTTGTGGAGTAAAAAAGGCTGAGGATGCAAATGTTCTCAGTTCAGTCTCCATCTCCTCTTCTTCCCCTTGTTTATGCAAACATCAAAGCTGGCCACTTTCCTCTGAAGAGACACTTCTAAAGCTGTTATGATTGACAGCTCTTGCCTATTAGCCTATTTGAAATCTTAGTTCAGCCCTTCTCCCTTTTGTCTCTACCTTTACTCAAGTGTGGTAGAGATAATATTCAGTCTTTTTTTTTTTTTAAAGTGTTCCTGTTTTTACTTTGTCTCCACATTGAAAAAAGCAAGTTGGGAGCTGGAGAGGGCAGCTTCCTCATTGTGTCATCTTGAAGGATATAACCTTTGTCTGATTAGTTCAGTGAATAAGACCTTACTCCAAAAAGGCCAAGGTCAAGGATTCCACCACCCCTTGTCAGGCAAGTTAGCTTTCCCATTCCCTAACCCTAGCCAACATTCCTGCCAGTGTGTCCCAAAAGAGTCTGAAAGTATGATAATGGGTCAGCCCAAATCTAGACCCTCTACTAGAAAAACAATTGAAGACATTCTACAGAGAGTGGCTCAGTGGAGTCTTCTCTAGCTGTAAAAGAACACATTGTATTGAGTAAATATTTAGAGAAGCCGCAGGGTATAAGAAGGCAGTGTGGTGCAATGGGAGGAACCTAAGATTAGGAAGGTTGGATGTGACTTCCACTGATTTGAGGAAGGTCATTAAAGATTTCTGAGACACCATTTTCTCACTCATAAGAACAGGGTTGATAATATTAGCAGTACTTATCTCTTATATGAAGATCCAGTGAGAAACTTTGTCAGCAACATTCTTCCTAACTATAAATTGCTATACAGATGTAAACTATTGTTCTTAACTGAAAGAGACCAACTCAGTCAGGAGCACTAGGTTTTAGAGTCAGTGATTCAAAACACAATCAGAAGGTCTGGGTTTGAAATCTTGGCTTTGCAATTTATTGTTAGAGTTAACTCTGGACAGAGCATTTAACTCTTCAAGGTTATAGTTTCCTCATCTGAAAAATGAGAAGGCTGGACCAGATGAAGGGACTCTTAGGTCCCTTTCAGCTCTAAGTCTGGAATCCTCGTCCTATCTTTGACACTCATTCTCTGTGCTCTTGGGTTAACCATTGCTCTTGGGAGGCAGTTGGAGTAGATGGAAGGTCCCTTTCATCTTACATTCTGCCTTCTGTTGTATAGCCTTAAGTAATCCATATTCAATACTTTAAAAGGCTAGTGACTTTATCTATGGGGTAGTCTCCTGCTGACACAAGTAACACCCCCATCCCAACTCCACCAGTGCCGGAGTCTATATAACCTTTATAAGGAGCTATGGCCAGAATAGATCATTTCCCTGGTAGCCAGCCTTCTGGGAATGAGGCTTCTTCAAATTTAGGCTGGTTATTTTGATTGAGAGTTTGTCACTGGACCCATATTTAAGAAGGGATTGATATAACCTATGCCAGTGGTTCTCAAAGTATGGTCTAGAGAATCCTGGAGATCTCTGAAACCCTTTTAGAGGGTCTACAAATTCAAAAATAGTTTTTATTTCCAATATGGTAAATGTCTATAAATAAAATCCAGATAAACAAAAACTCTTTGGAGAGATCCTCAATAATTTTTAGTAGGATAAAGATACTGAAAACAAACGTTTGAGTACCACTGACTATGCTGTGCTACTGTAGCCTTCAAGTATCTCAATGCCATGATGAAGGGAGGAAGTGGGGAAGGGGAAGGGAGAAAGACTTTAATAACCCAGTAACACAGGTTAGTGAAGAATGTTACAATGTTCATAAAGTGACAGTGTCATCATTTAAGTTTAACTGGGAGTGCTACAACAACAAGATCTTTTATTGTAGTGGGTTCTTATTGTAGCAGATCCAAATTGTTCCCCTATCTCCTGGGTAGTTTATTGTTTTCTTTCTAATTTTTAAAAATGTGAACTAGAAAATTATCAAAGGATATGAGCATTTCCATATGCAAAGGAGGGGATTATGTATGAAAAACTTGATCTTTTCTTGGTGATTTTCACCATAAAGATCCACTGGTATTAGTGAAAATAAAATTTTCCTTTGGATTGTGCAGTTTGGCGGAAAGAACTCTCTTTTGTGTATGTGTGGATTGAGGGAGTTGGGAAGAGACTGCTCCATTATATTTGAAAGATCCCTGCTCCGATTTATCATGATATGTTGTATCAACTTCTCTTTTGCACTTATTATCTAATCTGTCCTGAGCTTCTAGAAGCTTGGGTGTCTGATTGGTGGTTAACATAGTGTTCTACCAATATTGGGGCAGTGACAGCTGTAGAAATAGCTCTAGATATGGAATCAGAGAAGATCTGGATTTGAACACTGGTTCTGTTTCAAGTAACTATTTCTTGGTTCCCTTTTCTATAAAACGCAGGTGTTAAGACTACAAACTCTTTGGTCTCAAGAATCCTTTATCTTCTTAAAAATTATTGACAGTCCCACAGAGGACTATATTTATGTAGGTTATATCTATTGATATTTACCATATTCAGAATTAAAACCGATGCATTTAAAAATATTAGTTCATTTAAAAATACATTATATTTTTATATAAATATGATATTTTTATAAAAACAACCATACTTTTCAGAACAAAAAAAATCAGTTAGAAGAGTGGCATTGGGCTACATATTTTTGTAAATCTCTTTAATGCCCGATTTAATTGAAGACAGCTGGATTCTCCTATATGCTTCTGAATTCAGTCTGTTATGATTGGTTGTTTTGGTTGAGGTATATGAAAAAATTCTGGCTTCAGACAGATATGAAGTTGGGAAAAAATGAGAATTTTAAAAGGAAAATCATGTCAATATTATTATGAAAATAGTTTTGACCTCACAGACTCCCAAAACAGTCTTGGGAACCTTCAAAATTTAAGAACCATTGGATTAGATGATCTTTAATGTCCTTTCTAATGCTCTTTTAAATTAAAGCTTTTAAATGAACAGTTCCCAAAGAGTTAATGTATCTTCAGAAGATATTTTACTTATAGGTTCTTGCCCAGTTAATGTTTCTCCATTTCAGTGTTAAAGGGATTTTTCTCCCCGAAGGTTAACCAAGAAATTCCTCTAAAATTGTATTACACTCCTCCACTAGCAGCTAAATTCTGTGGTAATGTAGAGTTACTGTTTGTTCTTCTTCTATCGTAAACTGTTAGGGCTAGTAAGCCTTGATGTGGTTTGGAGTTGAGCTCACTAGGAAAAGCTTCTAAGGCCAAAGTGTAGAATACATGCTGATAGCATGTTCTTAAGGCATGAAACAGGCCTTCTGGCTGACTATTTGCATAAGAAAGATTTAGAGAAGTGTGGATTCTTGCAGAGTAGGCAATTATTTTGTACTAATCAGGATCAAGCTCAAGTACTTCAGCAAATAAATCACTAAAACACATCCTCTAACAGCTGGAAGGATCTTTAGACCATAGAACATTAGAATAACCATAAGAGGTCATCTCATCTAATTTCTTTCTTTTAAGCAACTGTGGTTCAGGGAAGATGAAGACTCAAAGAATACATTAGTGGCTGACTCAGAAGTGGAATCCAAGTCTCCTCCCTGTTAGTCTAGTATTCTTTTCATTATACCACATGCCCCTCTGAACATCTGTGACATCACATCTAAGTAAGATTTGATAAATTCTGAATAGACTTGCCAGAAACTAAATTGAATTTTGCAGGGAGGCTCTCCAAGGGGAATAGGCTAATGTACCTGCTGCATGGTTTCCAGTGAAACCAAAACATTAGCAGGAAGCATAACTTTTAACTTATTTCAGGGAGAAATTGACCCCCATGGACCAGTTTTCTACATACATGTTATTCAAATTAATATCATGGACTTTTCTCATATTGATCTAATTTCTTTAACCAGATCATCATATAGTACCTAATTAAGTTAATTAGCAAAAATCTACTTGGACTCAACTTTATTTTGAAAGTAGTTTCAGTATAAATCTATGCATTTAGCCTTTTTCAAAAAGACAGGGATGGTATTATTGTAACCAATAATTTATATTTTAGGATAGCTAGATGGCTCAGTGTATATGATGCTGTGCCTGGAGTCTGGAAGAACTAAATTCAAATTTAACCTCATATACTTATTAGCTGTGTGATATTTAATCGTCGTTTTTCTTTTAATCCACTGGAGAAGATAATGACAAACCATTCCAATATCCTTGCCAAGATAGAATGATCCAGAGGGACACAACTGATGAAGAACAATCCATACATTCTCAAATCTTTAGAACTGTATTCTCAGAACATTTGCTTTCACAAATGCCACCCAAGGCTTCAATACTAGGGTTTCCCAGGCACTTTCCTTACAATGATCTTGCGAAGAAGACAGTTTTAGCCCATTTTTACAGATGGGATGATGGAAGTTCAAAGATGTTAAACAAATTTCCCATGTGACCTAGTCAGAGCCACTCTAAACTCCAACTCTAGTATTATTTTCATCTGTACTAGAGATTTCAAACATAGTCCACAGATCACATGTGACTCACAGTACTGAGTACAATCCAAACCAGATTAAAACATAATTGATAAATACTTAACAAAACAAAATGTGATAAAATATAGATAATATTAATATATTTAGGAGAGATAATGCCATAAATATTAATTTTATGATTTTCCAAGTCAATATGCAACCTGCAGGAATCTTAAATACAATTTAGTGGCCCCATTTCTACTTCAGTTTGACATTATTGCTCTACACCATACTCAACCCAGAACATTATCTTTATTTTATTTCCAATTCTACTTTGAAATTCATTTCTTTCCCTCCTGCCTGTGACACTGCCATCATTAATACCACTCCTAGCACCATTATATAGGTCACATTTATATGATGCTTTGAGGTTACAAAAAGATTGATGTACATTATTTCAGTTAGTCCCCACAATAAGCCTGTGAGGTTAGGCATTTTTAAGCCTATTTTATAGATGAGAAAAATGAGGCTCTGGGAAAGTAAGCAGCCTGTCCAAGGTTATCCAACTAATATGTGGCTACAGTTTTATCCTTTGTATTTGAGAGAATACATTACAAAAACTGTGGTTAAGTCAGCTTCTGGATTCAGTTCTTAAACTTGTTTTATGTTTGTCATTTGTCTTCCTCACAAGGAGAAAAGCTATGTGTCTCTTTATTAGAATGGAAAACCCAACCCCCAACACACATTCTTGGCCTTTATCTGAAACCAAAGGAATAATTCCCTAGTGCCATATGAAACACTAATTCTCATTTTATTAGTGATCAATCTAGAAGTCCATATAACCTTAGTATGTCAGAAAATGGAGAGACCAAAGCAATCATTTAAAGCCCACCTCTCTAATTTATAGAAGAGTAAACTGAAAGATGTTAGGATTCTTACAAGGTTCTAAGTCAGTTATCAAATTTTAGCATGGTCCTTAACAATTCTCTAATTCACTAATGTACTTAGTATTTATTAGAGTTCTACAAGATTCACACCTTCAAGAGAGCATATATAAACTAGGAACCTCAACCAGGATTGAATCCAGGACATTCAGAAGTCAGAAAGGATAAGCCCACTCTTGGAGGAGGAGACAGAGTCATTCCATTTTCCACTTTTGTGCTGGCTGGAGGCTGAAATACAAACCTTTGGTGCCCCACATTGGGCACCAAAATGTAATGTTCTTCTCTAAAATATAATGTTCTCTGGGAGCAGGTTTCTTGGGGGGCTTCTGGAGGCAGCCTTAGTTTCAGTTCAGAGTAATCACCCCAAATGCAGCCAGGAGTTAAAATCCAAATCCTTTATTTTCTCTTTCAAGTATTGTCTCCTTCCTTGGGCCCGGTTAGCTTTCGTAGAGGCCTATCTCTCTCCTTGGTTCTGAGAGCTCTTGCCACTAGTTCTTTGCCTCTGCCAGCTTCAGCCTCTAGCTCCCTCCAAATGTCTCCAGCCAGCACAAAGGTGGAAGATGGAATGAATCTGAACTCTAATAAATACTAAGTACATTAGTGAACTAGAGAACTGTTAATTACCATGCTAAATTAGATAACTGATTTAGTACCTTGTAAAAATCCTAATAGAAAGCCATGGAGATAAAGTAATTTTGCCCAAACCCACACAATTTGTTTATGGCAGAGTTGACATTAGTTAGTATGTTCATCATCAACAAAAGTTACAATCTAAAGACTCATCTTTTTTATTTCAAAAACAAGAGGAAAAAATATCCTAATTCCATAAGATCAATGTTGACTTCTTGGTTTCTTCCAGACAACCAGTGACCAAAAACACTTTCAGGCAATATCGAGTGCTAGGCAAAGGAGGCTTCGGGGAGGTGAGTGATTTCTTAAACTTTGTATGAAGAGTATTTGTAACTTAAAGCACTTATAATCTTGGCAGGATTTCCTGCTTCCCTTGGGTTGTGTCTGAACTAGGCTTCTCAAACAGGATTCCTCAAACATTCTTTTTTAGGGCACACTTATCAATTTCCACATTGGCTGTGACTCAAGTTGGGAGTATTGCTGAAGAAGAGAGTAGGAGAGGAGAAGAGGGTTTTGGAAACCCTAGACAGGATTATGTCAATGTTGAGAGTGAGAACAAAGAAAGTTGGCTTTTCAGTAGCTGTAGGTTTGTGTCCCCTTAGATAAATCAATGTAAGTTAAGTGTCATAACAAATAGAATGCTGGTCCTAAAGTCAGAAAGACTCATTTTTAGTTCAAGTCAAACACTTACTAGGTATGTGACCCTGGGTAAGTCACTTACTCCTATTTGCCTCAACTTCTTCATCTGTAAAATGAGCAGAAGGAAATGGCAAACCATCTAGTGTCTTTGCCAAGAAAACCCCAAATCATCTCATGAAGAATTGGACCAGAATGAAACAAACAAGAAGATAAATCAGATCACCAGAGGAGTTTCCAATTTGAGATGATAGAAAGGGGAAACATTAATTGAAGAAAGCAAGGAAAGAAAGAAAGGAAGGAAGGAAGGAAATAAAAAGAAGGATGTAAGTCACATGATCAGGCAGAGTTAGTATTACAAGTAGGCAGAGCAGGTAAGTAGCTGCTGATATGTGGCTCTGGGAAAAAACCCTCAATGCTTTTTTTAAATAAGTTCACTAAAACCTGAAATTCCTCACTTAGAATTTTAGTCCTTTCACTTATAGGCTTTGCTCCTTTATAGCTCCCTGGGCACATAGACAGTACTTGGGGATTTTTCTCAGTTATTTATTCTGTAACTAATCAAATTCTTTCCAGATAATAGGTTTGGCTGGGGCAGGGTAAGGGCAGAAGGGATGAAAAGGACATGGGGTGCCAACAGCAGTTGAGAGAATGGGGAGGAAATACATGAAGGGCACCCATAAAGTGGGAAATCATAAACCAGGTAGACTAGGCGAATCAAAGTTAAATGTTGTTTACCTCACTAATTGTAAGTAAGTCCAGTGGGACTTAGCCAAAGTTTGTGCGATCAAGAAATATAACATTGAGATATATTTGCTTATTGAATTGGTAACAATGTGGAGTAAGTCAAAAGACGGGACAGGAAACCTTGAATTTCAGCCAATTGGAAAATTTTCTCAAATCAAACATGAGTCCTACTGTGTACACTTGGTCTGTCGGAGGTTATGTCTTAATTCGCAAAGAATGAAAAGAACATTAAATATGTAGCTGGAGGACCCAGATTCAATCCAGCTCCTCTAAGTTTCAGTTTAGTCTTCTGTCAAATGGCAGGGCTAGACAAGATGATCTTCAGATTTCTATTTAAATCCAGGAATCTTGGATCTGACCACATGCTCAAAAGTTGGTTCGTTGTCACAGTCTGACCCTGTCTAGCTCAAGGATTCTTCTGCAAAACGCCCAGTGTTTGATTAATTGTTTTTTTTTCTCTTTTGCTTCTAGGTCTGTGCTTGTCAGGTGCGGGCTACAGGTAAAATGTATGCCTGTAAGCGGCTGGAGAAGAAGAGGATAAAGAAAAGGAAAGGAGAGTCCATGGCACTCAATGAGAAGCAGATTTTAGAAAAAGTCAATAGTCAGTTTGTTGTGAGTATTGAATACAATCCAAATTGTGCAAGAACAACTGACAGTAACTCCAACTCAAACTATAAATAAAGAACACTAAGTGGAATAGAAGATTTATGCCCCTCTCTTTACTAAGAGAATATAAATCCTAGACTAATTCTCCCTACCTAGAAGTATGTTATGGATCCAAAAGGGACCTTACACCTTAACAAGTATAAATCTAATATTTTAGAGATGAGGAAAGGCCTCAAGTCACTTATTCTCAGACACAGAACTAGCAAATGGCAGACTTGGGAATGGACTCCTAGTCCAGTTTGCTTCCCACTAGATCACACTGGCCCTTCCAGTAAGCTCCAGGAGGGCAGTAACACAATCTCCTCTTTCTTTCAGTCAACAAGTCAAGTAATCAATAATATTCATTAAGCATCCACTATGTGCTAAGCACCAAATACAATGTATGAAACAACTCCAGTTCCCAAGGAGGAGCTTTAAAATCTTTAGTCCAGTGCTCTTTGCATATCAGATTCTTGCTAAATATCCTTGATTGAATCATCTCAAGATTTGCCTAACAAGCTAACTCTTGTTCTTATTCCTCATGGCTTTATTGAAACATTGGTTTCTATAGAGTCTAATTTGGTATATTAGGTTTTCACTTAGGGTGAAAAGACATTGTTGATAAAAATTAGCTGTCTTTTTACTGTATATTTAAAGTTGTCTTGGTATAAATATAGGTAGGAGAAAGGAATATGTCTAGAGAGGATGAGATAATTTAGATTAGAGTCTTCCTCCTGGGTAGAGTTTATTACCTGAAGATGTAAATGGACTCTTACTGTATGTCAAACAATGAGAAAAGAACCAAAAATCTCTCTAAGTACTTAGGGATAGTCCAATAGTTTTAGAAGTCTACATCCCTATTTTTCTTCTTCCAACAAAATCTTTGGGAGGACAAAAATAGAGGGGATCGGGTGTAAAAACAATCCTCATAATTATGAGTGCATGATATTTTTTTCTCTCCCCAAAAGAATATATACTTTTTGAGGATGGAAAATGTTTCACTTTTGCCTTTATAGTCCCAGAAACTGGTATAGTGCTTTGCAATATCAGGAACTTAGTCTATGCTTTCCAATTGATTGATACAAGTTGGTGACCAGAAAAAGAACTGGAATCTGTCAGAATCATGAACTTTTTTCCTGGGTTATTAAAGAGAGGGGGGAAACTTCCAAAGGGGTGAGTGAGGGCTCAATTATTAAGACTATTCTGTTTCTTCCTGCAGTATTTTCTGACCTCATCTAAGCAAGTTGGTTATTATCTCCCAGAGACCTAATTTTAAGGTGTCCCACAGCATAGACCTAGGAATAGCATTCTTCTCAGGATCCATTGTAGAGTCAGAAAGTATGACTTCCTCATCCATCAGTCCCCTTATTGTTCTATGAAGAAGCTCATTCAGTGAATTAGACTTGAAGGGAAGGTAGCTTAAAACTCTAAAAAGGCCAGCACAGCCCATATGACATTTGACAAGACAATATAGAAATCAAGGCTCTTGAAATATCATTCAAGAAACATTTTATTCAGTAAGCACTTACTGGATATCCACTGCAGTCAGGCACTGTAGTTGATGTTGGAGATGCAAAGACAAAAGTGAAAATGTCTTTGCTCTCAAAGAACTTCTGTTACATGAGATAGAACAGGTGTGGATTATAGGTGCATCAATAAGTCAATGCAAAATTTATATATACAAAGTACAGTGTAATTTTAAAACAGGACTGAAAAGGCATCATAAATAATGTGATATTTAAGCTAAACCTTGAAAACAATCAGGAATTTTGCAGAGGTCAGGAGAGATTGCCTTTCAGGCATTTCAGGCTTCAGCCAAGCCATTGAGGTATGGTGAACATTAAGAAGACTTCTTCGGCCAAAATGACTCCACAGTAACAATTCTGATAATGTCAATAGGATTTTTAGCCTCAGAAACTCTTGCCCATAGAATAAAATCTCCCTTTGAAAGATATACTTTTATAATGATAATATATATAATATATTATAATGATATCCAGCATGGTGCCATCTTTCCTAGGGATTGCCTTCATCATGTGGGATTTTATTCTGGATGTCTTGTTGGAGAAGTAGAGAGAGAGGTTTATGTTAGGCAGAAGCATGCTTATTTCTGAGAGGTTCATGGCCAAGAGCTTTTAATAGCTCATCCATCTCTTTCCAGTGTTGCTGTCATAGAGTTACACCAGAGTCCCAACTAGAGGGATGGAATACAGGAAATACTGTAACTTATTGGACATCCCTTCCTTGGAGGTAGGAGGGGACATCCATATGAGAAGTAGCCATTAAAATACAACTAGCATCAGCGTGTAAAACCCCATTCCCTTGACCTTCTCACTTCCCTTTAGTGAAACATACCTTCTTCCTCTCGGGCTTTGGCTGCACGCTATTCTTGTTGTTTATGTTCTAACATAACATTTTGTGATCAAGGCTTGCTTTGATATTCATAGTAACCAGGTTTCACCAATGTCAGAATGTTTAGGAGGAAAGGAAAGGGTAGGGGAAAGGAAGGATCCCACATGGTGTGACCTGCCCCCAGGCCCTAAACCCAGGTCCAGATGGTCTTGATGACGAAGGAATGGTCTGGACATGAGATATCCAAACACAAATGAATTAGACAGAGGCTATACCTCCCTAGGCAGCACACCTAGCATCTGTGCTGACCACAATGTCTAGGCTCAGCCTGAATTGATCAATCCTGAATTGTTTATTTAGAGGAGGACTTATTAAACTTTTTCCACTCATGATTTCTTTTTGCCCAAGAAATTTTTGTTCAACCCCAGATATGTAGGAATGTAAAATAGAATCAAACATTTACTGTCAATAAATCATAGTTTCATGACTCCCACATTCAGTTACAAGATCCCAGATGGGGTCACAACCCACAGTTTAAAAAGCTTTGATTTAGAGCAATGATTTTCAAATGTCTCCAGTTTATAGATTGCTCCAGAAGCTCCTGAAGATCCCACCCCATCCATTGGCAATTGCTAGAGCAAAAATAAATAAGTAAAAATCCTCACCAGAAGGGAAGGCACAGAAAGAAGCCTGGTACAGTTTTGAGGAGATTCCAGGGAAGCAGTGCCTGATTTTGATTAACTGTCTTGGGCTTTTTCCTTCAGGAAGTATAGCTATAGTGCTGTTATAAGTGCAAATGTGCCAAAGGCCCAGCCTGGAGATCCCCTGGAGTGCCCTTGTGGTTTGCACTTGAAGATCCACTGAATGAGAGGAAGTTAGTCAATCCAGGAATTCTGCCTGACTTCCACCCTTTTGGAGACTTAGAAGTTGACTGTAGCCATGGAGCAATATGGAAGGGGTCAATGGGAGGCCAGTTGGTTTCTAGGGAATATTATTTAGCTGTTGCCACTGCTTCCTCTTTCCCCCTCAAATTTACATTTTTTCTAAAGAAAAGAGGAAACAGGACTTTCTGTCTTTCTTGTGCCACAATGGTGTTACCAATGTATTCCCAGGTCAACTTAGCCTATGCCTATGAAACAAAGGATGCATTGTGCTTAGTTCTGACCATCATGAATGGAGGTGACCTGAAGTTCCACATCTACAATATGGGAAACCCAGGCTTTGAGGAGGAGAGAGCCTTGTTTTATGCAGCAGAGATCCTTTGTGGCTTGGAAGATCTTCACAGAGAAAATACCGTATACAGGTGAGCAAGGACGCAAACTACCAAATTCTAGTGGAACCTAAAATGAAATTGAGAACTGGACAGACTCTTAGAGGTCATCCTTTGCAACCCCTTCATTTTATAGGGGGTTGAGGTCAGAATAGTAGAGGGAAAATGTCTTAGGCAGGGTCGCCTAGAAAATTAGCAATAAACCTTTAGTTTTCAGTGCAGTAATCTTTTTACCCCACTCTCTCCTTATAAAATAACATAAACTGTAGGATGAAGTATTATTCTCATTCATTCTTTCCTCTCCTACTTCCAATGGGCTACATATTCCTCTCCATCATTTTAACTGGGTGCTCCCATGAACCAAGTTAATCCTGGACCCTTCGGTTAACCCAGAAATCATTGTTATGTGGATAGGTAGATTGGTGAGGGCCAACAACAGTAGACCCCGTGTCTAAAAAGTTTTCCAAATTCCTGGAAATTTTCTCAGTAGATTCATAAAAAGTTTGACCCCAAATATAAGAATGAGTCTACCCCCTAATTGATGTGGGTTCTTGCCCAATGAAGTTTTTTTTTTTAATTGCTTGTACTGGGGAGAGGAAAGTAGGGAGAAGAATGAAAGTACAATTCATTAAGCAGTATTTCTCCAACTGCTTTCTGTGGGTATTGACTGTAACTGGTTATACCTACTATCCAAGTGTCCTGCTGCCATTCTCCCCTGCCTCTCCATGTCTTATCAGTATCTAACAATGGCGATGACAAGTTGCTGAAATCCTATGAGGTATTTCTCCAAGGGAGGCAGAAGCAGGTAAGAAGGTCTCAAATCAAAGTCATTTCTGCAATTTTCTTGGTATATTCTCTCTCAGTCTCTCTTATCCTCACCCCAGGCCCACCAGCAGCCCACAGGCCTGTATACTCCCCTGCAATTGTTTAACAAGGAGGCTGGGCACAATTGTATACTGGAGTGGAGTTTATCTTGTGGGGTCAAGAAGGTTCTGAAAACAAGCAGGAATGTTCTCAGAGGCATAAGCTTTCCCCCAGCACCACCTTCTGTTTTTGCTTTATTTTCACTGAGGTGAAAAGAGAACGAGTCAGAAAAATTTCCCTGAGGGTTGAAAGAAGAACTCTTGCTCACTTACCTAGTCCTTTTAAAATAAACATTCCATCAAACCACAGACTGTTGGATCTGGAAGGGACCCTCATTCCCACCTACAGATCACCCTGGTGAGGCAGAACAATGATACCCACATCCTCCCTCTGGCAATCGGCTGGGGAAGTGCTTCTGACATATTTATATTAAGACTGGTATCCACCTGGGATCAGAAAATCAAGAAAATGTACGTCTATCATTCTAAACTTTAAATAATGGTGGTTGGCCCTATTAGGGTTTTTAGCCCAGAAAGGGGTTATTTTATTTTTCTTAAAGAAATCATGTAACCTTTGAAAACAAATCCTAAACATGGGCCCAAAGGGTCACTTTGCTGGGTTCCACAAACAATTAAAATATTGTTTAAAATATTTTTTATTTTTTTAATAATAACTTTGTTTTCAAAATATATGCAAAAATAGTTTTCAACTTTCACCCTTGTAAAACCTTGTGTTCTAAACTTATCTCCTTCCCTTCTCTCCACCCCATCCCTTAAATAGCAAGCAATCCAATATATATTAAACATGTGCAATTCTTGCATACATATAAATATATTTTAAATCTATATTTATTTAATAAATTAAAAGATCATTTTAATTATTAAATTGTATTAAAAATATATCCTAACACCCTCCTTTGAGGACAGTTGTTTCAATTTAAACAAATAGTCCATTAGGTTAAAATTTCAATGCAGATAGAATATTAAGCTTGTTGTAGGATGTTAAGTTCATAGACTTTTCTGTGAAATATCAAAATTGTTTACTTTTAAAAACAAATGCTATTTATCTTGTAATAGGTGAGGACTTAGGAAATCAAAGAAGACAATATCTTGAAGGTCCCATGGTTTAAACAGCAGACTTGAGAATGCTAGAACCCAAGCCTCCTGAGCCAAGTTCTGCACATTTACAATGCCTTCCAAATAAATATTTATCAGCAGATAAAAACCTTTTTATTAGAAACCATATATTTCTTTTCCCCTACCCCTATTCCTTTAACCAATGAAGTTTTTTTCAATGATCAAGGAAAGATGAGCTTTAAGGTCAAGATGGGAAAAGTCATGCTATCTACATTATTCCCTTTCTGGCCTTCCTTTCCTTCAGATTAAACCTAGAAAACTCTATCCTTCTATTTATCTAAGTCCTTATTCCTCAAAAAAATTTTTCCCTTGATTTTATTCATTCTTTCCCCATCCAACCTAATTCTCATTTATCCCATAATTCAAAGTTGATGCTTTATCCCTCTATTAGCCTGATCTTGACTGATTAAAAACTGGTGTTTTTCAACCCCAGTAGACTCTGTTCCATCTCTATCAATATAGACCTGATGCTGAAGTCTCCTCATCCCAGGCTCTTGGGCTAGAGCCAGAAGCTGGTCCTTAACCAGCCTCCTTCCCACCCTGTGCCACTAGCCTGAGGGCAGGAAGACGTCTTTGGCAAAGGATAATGTTTGTTCACTGAATTAATACAAAAAACCATGATAAACCAGGGGTGTGGTAGTTACATAGAGAGACCAGTGCACCAGAGCTAAAGGAGCAGGAAAGAAAGTGCTTTTGTCTCCACCAAGTCCTGGTTGATCCAAATAGGGTACGGCTGGGTTATCATACCTGCATAGCCAGTCTTGCCTGGGACTGTGACGTGCTTCTGCCCTCCGAAATGCCCTCCCTCAAATGTCTCTTATCTTTCCCTTTCAGGGATCTGAAACCAGAAAATATCCTGTTGGACGATTATGGTAAGTCAGGGAGTGGTTCTGAGATTCTGTTTCTCTCTACTATTTTAAGTAGTACTGGTTCTATGGCCCAAAGAGACACAGAGAAAAGCTTTCACAGGTTTGACTTAATACTGATCAGGAGGCTCTGGTGAGTGGTCATCCTAGAATTCTATAGGTGCTTTGTACTAACTTCTAACACTGGAAAAAGCCCCTCTCCCCAATTCCTTCCTCTACCCAGGTATTCTTATTTTCATAAAGTTCTGCTCTTATTTCATTGTTGTTATCTCTGGCTATTATTGCCTCAATATGTCAAGGACCTACGATTTTATTGGGATGGGAGCTTCTGTTGCCTTTGAGATCTCGACTAGAATATAACTGATAGTCTCAGAGGGTTCTCAAGGCTCAAAGAAGGTGACTGCTAGTGATAACTAGTGAATATCAGAGGAAAATTTGAATTATCTTTTTGACTCCAATAGCACTATCCCATTATACCATAATGTTCCTTAATATTAATGATGACAGTTGACAATTTAAACTCTTTATCTCTGAGGGGCAAATAATGCCCTATGTCTGTATCGTGTGTTGTACTTTTTAAAAATTAATTTCAGAAAAAATTAAAAAGCATTTATTTTCTTTCTTTATAACCTCCCAATCCCCACTCACTCAGAAAGGGAAAAAAAAACCCTTGTAGCAAATATTTATAGTCAAGAAAAATAAGTTGTAAGATTGGCCATGTCCTGTAATGTTTCATCCTATAGTTTAAATCCATCTCCTTCCTGTTAAGGGGTGAACAGCTTGTGGAGTCATGGTTGATAATTTTGCTCTGTAATTTTCAAAACTCTTTTAAGTATATTACCTCTTTAGATCCTAATAATAGCCCTCTTTGGTGAATAAGTTAGTTATTCTCTCCATTTGGTAGATGAAGAAACTGGACCTCCATGAAGTCTGCTAGTGAATCTGCTTGAAGATAGCTCTAGAATCTACAGCCCATCAGCAGGGATAAACCAAATTCAACTATGTCAGTATCAGCCCTTAGTGGGGAAGAAATGTGAAAAGGAAGGAGAAAAGTAATAGAAATATCAGCAGTAAACTTTGAGATTTCAGCATTGGCTGTAGAAAGAGGAAGGATTTTTTTTTTTTGCCTTATTCAGTGCTTTATTATTGAGGATTATTCCCATTCTGCCATTATTTCATACTCTCATGATCATTTGGTCCATCACCCTCATTTTAAAGATAGAGAAACTGAGACTCTAAATTAATTATATGACTTTTTTTAAGATCACTGTGATAATAAATGATAGAACTAAGATTCAAATCCCCTGGTCTTCTATTCCCAAATACAGGGTTCTTTCTACAATACCATTACTTTTTGTCATTTACCAAGAGCCCAGTGAACCTGAAGTCACATGGACTCCTGTTATGCCAATAACAGCCATAGAGCATTCTATTCTTGGCCCCTATTAATCCAGATATTGTCTGCCAACCCCTAGCCTGTGAGGATAAAAATCTAACTTTCCAGTCTTTGTGAGGAGGAAGGAGAGAAGGACTGAGCATTTGAAAATTCAGGAAGCTCTTTTCAAGAGAGACTTATCTGGGTTAAACATCACCTTGATTGGAATTCTCAGAATCAAGCCATGAGGGTGACCCAGTGCTGTGAGGCGGAAACCTCTGTGATGTGGGAAATTCTCCCTAACTGTGGTGGTGTCCCTGTCTGTGGGATCAAGTTGTTGCCAGGACACGAGCTGGGCCCCACTGGGTTGCAAGAGAGCTAGGGAAAGATGTTTCTCAGGAGCGACGTCTTTTCCATGTTTTTTGGTCATTCCTGGGTTATGAGGTCTTCTAATTGGGTCTCCCAGACTTTTCCAGCCCAGATGCAAATTTTCCTTTCTTCTTTCTTGAAGAGAAAAAAATAAACAGCCTCTCCAAAAAGGGCAAGGGTGGTGGTTGTTACTCAGATCAGTTTATAATTTTTCCCCTTAAGCAAATTGTTATAAAATGTCAGGAAAATTTCACATGTTTCCCATGAAGGAATCTGCCAAACCAAAAATCAGACAAAGCCCTCTCAGTTCAGTACTTCCTCAAATCATAGATCGTTAAAGGGGGGACATGCCCCCCAGCTTCATACGTTTGAGGCTCCGTCATGCAGACGAGTGACTTGTTTTGCTTTGACCCAAAGGACATTCAGCCATTAACCAGTGGACAGAAGTTACAGAGAGACAGATTTGTTTAGGTCCAAAAGATTCAACAAACATTTGTTAAATGCATACTATGTACAAGGCACTGTATGAAATTTTACCTATTCTAAAGGTAAAAAACAACAACTTATTATCTGAACAATCCCAGGGTGAAATGAGGGGTTGACTTGGGCAAAGTGGGGATGCTGGAAGTCTTCAAGTGTAGGCTACTTAAGCAGTTTTCAGGGATGTTGTAGGAAAGGATCCTTTTCAGATAACTTGGAATGATAGAATCTGAGATGGATTAGAACAGCCTTCTCCTTTGACAGATGAGGAAACTAGAGATCAGTGAGTGTCTTTGAGATGCTATAATTTTTGTGAGAGCTAGAAATTGATCTTCAGGGTCGTCAATTTCCGTCCCTTTCTTTGTCAAATAAAGAAACTGAGACCCCCTACAGGGGATGATACTTAAGGTCACACAACTAGGAAATGGGGGACTAGAAATCAAATCTCCTGAATCTGAGGACATTTTTTTAAAACCACATAACACCCCCTGTCTTCAAATAGCTTGCCCAAATATTTCCTTAGGCAAGTGGCATAATTCAAACTATATATAGGCTTTTGAGTCTCAAAGACTAATTTTACATTTACATAATACTTCAGTATTTCAAAACATTCATGTCCTTTTTCTCATTAAATCTTTACAATCAACATCCTATGAGGTTGTTAGGACCCACTTTAAAGATAAGAAGACCAAGGCACAGAGGTTTTATGTGATTCACTCAAGATATGCCATCAATTAGGGGAGAAGAGGGAGTATGGTTTGATCTCCTTCCAACCTGACAACTTTTCATTAGACTGATGCTTTAAAAGGTACCTGTGACCACTTCTTCCCTTTAATTATCCATACTGAGTAAAATCTCTCACATGCCTTTCCTTTTCCATAGGCCATATCAGAATATCTGATTTGGGTCTAGCTGTGAAGATTCCTGAAGGAGATTTGATCCGGGGCAGAGTGGGAACAGTAGGATATATGGGTAAGTAACCAGACCACCTGCTTCTTCTCTTCATCCTGTTTCTTGGAAAGGCAGTGAGCTCCACTCTGAAGAAGCAGTTAGGTAAGAAGGGAGCATTTGGTCATCAGGGCCCCTGGGGATTTTATATAGTTGGGGGTGAAAGCCAATCTCTTCCCCCCCATGCCCTCCCTCTTTGCCCTAGCTTCCTCTTCCCTGAGATTGCTGATGAATCGTCCTTGGATCATTAAGTCAGGGAGATTTTCCTGAAAGCATGTAGTACCAAGTACTCTGTCTTTGGAAAAATAGACTTGGCTTTTGTGGGTGTGCATGCCCACGCCAGAAGTTCCAAACCAACCCATGCCTTTGGAGATGCAAGAAGTGAACAGCCTCAGAAATTCTAAGTCATCTTGGATACAGGTGGCAAGCCCCCCAAACCTCACAGGCTGGAAAGCCCTGCTGTTTAAAAACAAACAAACACTTACCAAAAGTATGAAGCCCTAGCACTATCGTGGATGAGACAGGAGAAGGAGGTGGGTTTTTTGTCTTTTTTAAACTTAATACCTAAAACCAATTATTAATTGGCTTTAAGGGCAAAATCACTGACTTAGTCACATTGTAAATCTTAACCAAGCAAAAGGTCACCCTACGGATACTCAGCAGCATCCCTTGTTGACCACACTTCCTCGCTGCCCTAAGTAGTCATGAGGAAGAGACTGGGCAGCAGTACAAGCTCAGACTCTGCTCACTCTGGGTCTCCTAGAGAACACTGATACCATTGGAGGAACAGTATGTAGCATTTTTCCCAACCAGTGATAGAATAGAAGGCTTCTGCCCATTAGACCCCAGAACCTTCGGATCTTCTCACTAAGGAACTCAAAGAGCTTGACACTGGTGCCATAAAATCCACATGCTAAGTTCTATGTTATACTTAGGAAACTTTATTGTATGTAAGTCTACATTCCTCCATCTGCCCACTGGGGGATGTCATATGTATACATGTGCTTTGTGTGTTCTAGGTAGACCTATGCACATATGCAGGGAATTGCTAGAACCAGCACAAACTGACTCAAAAGAACTGGAGTTGTGAGCATTTATTCATTGAAGTCTGGCAAATGCTTCAAATTAGGGCTTGATTTATTGTTTTGTTGATCGTGTGGATTTAAGAAAGGGTTGGAGAAAAGTTAATGCAGATCAAATTTAAAAGTGTCTTGTGTGTTTTTTTCTGGAGAGTTGGTGGTTTAAATATTTACCATCACACCCCTACATATGTACATGTAGATGTATTTGTACGTCCATATACCTGGATTCACAAAATGAGTACCTCTATCCAGGTGCTGGTATGCTGGTGCTTACCTGTACTGATACCCGTATCTGTATGGCCACATATCATTGATCATTCATGTGTGTGCATGTATATTTTTGTATGCCTTTGTGCACATATGTATTATGGGGTTGATATCTGCATATATATGTTTATCACCTGTGCCTTTCCTGTGTGTACACACATGTGTACAGTGTTGGCAGATGCATTTTAATTTACACATAAACATGTAACATACCTTATCTTGCCTATATATACACACATGCGAATACAATGTTAATGCCCCCATTTATTTTAACAAGTGTGTACACCTTTGAACACATACATGCTTGTGAATGCATGTGTGCAAACTTATATGTATATCTGATCACACATGTGCACATACAAGTGTACTTGTGCTCCAGTGAAAGTGCATCATATGCCAGTTTGTGTTCTTGCATGTTTATATCTGTGAGTCTATGTTTGATTTTTATGTGTATGTATATAACATGACATGCTAAGTTTGTATTGTTTTGCACCTCTATGATGAATCTATGGAAAAGGGGAAAAAAAACCATGAACAAATAAAGCTAACTTGAGGGACCAAGCTAAGATTAGGAAAAGAGCTAAAATTATATGCTCTTGTGAAAAGAGACCCCCTTTTCATGTTAGTCTTAGACTGCTCAGGGTGCTATTTTCCTAAGTAGTCCTTTAAGATGCACTTTAAAAAATAATAATAGTTTTTTATCTTCAAAATACATGTAAAAATACATTTCAACCTTCTTTCACCCCTTCCCCTAGGCAGCAAAAATCCAATATATTAACCATGTTACAATGTTAAACATGTATAATTCTTCGATACTAGGATGCACTTGTTTAGAAATAGTATCATCCTCCATGCTATGCCTCTGTTCAAATGGACACGAAAAGACCTTTCCCATCCTTTCTCCCTCTTCCTCTGCTTTCAGCTCCAGAAGTCTTGAACAACCAGAGGTATGGTCTGAGCCCAGACTACTGGGGGCTGGGCTGCCTCATTTTTGAGATGATTGCGGGACAGTCACCCTTCCGAGGTAGAAAAGAGAAAGTGAAACGTGAAGAAGTGGACCGGAGAGTCCTAGAGACGGAAGAGGTGTACTCTCACAAATTTTCTGAGGAAGCCAAGTCAATCTGTAAAATGGTAAGAGCCAGTGCCTTCCTTCCCCACACTCTGCCAGGTCCACTGCAGCAAGGTAAGACAGAGAAGATCCAGACTTGGATCGGTTCCATGATCATTCCGACAACAACAAAATCGAGAACCTGTGCTCTGTAGGGCACTCTTGGAGACAAAAAGTCAAAGGCATCATATATGCTCCCTTATTCCTGGATTAGCGGATAAAAACCTGGCTTCCAATCTTGTCTCTGACCTGAGCAATTCCTTGACAAAGCCAGATGGGCTATGATTTGGTAGAGGGAGTTCCCATGTTGGGAGATCTCTCCACTGGTAAATTACAGATCCTACACTTAAGTCTTCTTATAGAGACAAAACAAATGCACCTGAAATAAGAGTCAATGGGAGAAAATCAAAATTAATTAAATGCTAAATTGTGTGAAACAGGCTTAGCAGAGTGCCTGGCACATAGTAGGCACGTAATAAGTTTTTATTTCTCAAATTGAATTGAAAGAGACATTAACAAGGACTGGGATAGTTATAAAGACTTCCTGGCCCAACAGAAGTTTCGAAGGGAGTCCAAGAAGATATTCAGGTGAGCAGAAAACCAGAAGGAAAGTTCAGAAACAGGAGCACTCGTGGGATCCTGGAATAATTACTGCACGGTCTGTGAGAATTTTATATTAGTAGGACCCCCAAAGAATGATGAGATAAGTAAAAAACATGTAGCATAAAGCATGAGCAATCTGCAATGACTGCTGATTGTCTTCTCGTGCCATTTGTTTATGAGATGAGATAGGTTTTGTTAAAAACCTGCTTTTCGTGGAATTTTCCTCCAAGTTGTCCCCAAATTAGAATTCACTAAAGGCAGAGGAGAGCTCTCTTGAGGCCCTTTTCTCTCCCATCTCATTTCCCTTTTTTCTGGTAGGCTGATCTGTTGGGCAGTAGCAGGCCAGCAAGCAGTGGTTTGAATTGGTGGTTACAGGACAGCAGGGGCTTGATATTGTTGACAGCCCAGGCAGCCAGTGACAGGAGAGTAGGGTATCCTGGTGAATAGAGTTCTTTTTCCTCTTTTTCTTCTCACTGCTCCAATTTTAAAAGAATGTACCAAGTAGTAATAAGAGGATTCATCCTCTAAAAAAAAAAATTCCAAAGCAAGAGCAGATCCCACAGACCTCTCCCTGCCACTTTTAAAGATGGCAGCAGTTTGGACATTAACTGAGCAAAGTTTAGTTTCCCCAACTGAGCAAAGAGTCCTCAAATGCTCCCAGATTAGTTAGTTAAAGACATGGGAATTAGCCTCACTAAAAAAAAAAAAAAAGCAAGGTTCATGCTAATGAACTAACCGAGTTGCTGTGATTTCACGTGGAAGGAAAGAGGGAGCCACCAAATGTTTTTAAATGGGGCGCAGAACAAGGAGAATGCAGAATCCTGCTGCACAGAAAGGACAGGTTCCTTGTTCTGTAGACCTCTTGGGGGTGACTTCAAAAATAGGACCTGCCTTCCTGCCCTGGTCAGTTAGTGGCTTCAGATGGCTTAGCGTTTCCTTCCCACGCCTGGCTCTCCGGCTCCCTGGGATTTTTACATTGCTGCCCGGCTCTGGGCCTTCCTCTTTCTAGTGACAGGAACAGCTGTGCTGGCAGCTGGCCACAGCAGGCAGCTCTCTAACTGGGGCCACATGGAGGCAGGAAGGGCCAGGGCCCCGAGTCCTGTTTGTGTTGCCTTAGAGGACTTCCTTTCCCTCCACACTGCCTGCACCTGGAGAGGAATGACGTTGGAAAAGCTGAAATCTTTTAGTGGGCCCCTTGCCTTTTTTTCATTCTTTTTATTCTAGTTTCCCCAAATTCTGAGAGAACTTAGAAAGAGAATTTTGAATTTCCTTCATCAACTCCTAAAATGTCTAAGCTGGAGTAGAGTCCTTTTAGTTTCAGAACCCTGCCCTCACCCCCGTCCCATTTTATAGATGACATTGAGTGAAGCTCAGTGAAATAAAGGGACCAGAATAAGGTTCTCTTGCTAGTAGCTGGCATTGATCATCTCCTCCAGATCTTCTAGGTTTTAAAAGATTTATAAAGAAGCAACAATCTGGGTTGTTGTTTTTTTTTTTTAAGTATTAGGCTTTTGTTTAATGAGATTATATAATCGCAAGATGGAAAAGGACGCCACAGATCATCTCACACAGAAATGACCTTGCCAACATCCTTAATAAATGGCTATGCAGTCCCTGCATCAATATTTTCTCTTACAAGCCTGGGTTGTCAGGTCATGCACTGTAAGAGGAAATAATTGAAAACCAGAACTTGTCTGTATTTTATAAATAAAGATTAACTATAGAGAGATACATTATTTTAAAATATATATCTATCTAGATAGAGAGATTTGCAAATTTAAAGTAACTTATGCAAACTGCTGCATATGATGGTGATGATGAAGATGATATTGATACAACTGTGGTGTAATGGAGAGAGCTAGCCTCAAAATCAGGAAAACTTGGATTCATGCCCTATCTTGGATATATGTTAATTGGGTGACCTTAAGTAAGTAACTTAACCCCTCAGTGTTCTAAGAGATTTGCTAAGATTTTAAGTTGCACAGAAGATGTTTATGCTAGTAGAGAAAGTTTTCTCATCCAGGAATTTTCTTTGTCAGTGAATCATAGATCCTGTCCTTATCCCTATTATTGTTATTTATTATTATAATAATTATTATTATTCCCTTCATCTCCTCAGTTACTCTATTCCATCCCTGAAAAACTCTCATTGTTAAGTTTTTCCTTATATAGACTTGCGAATTCAGTAGGAGATTCTTAAGGTATTTATTTATCCTTGTATAAAGTCCTAAAAATAAGGTATTGTGACTAGCGTGTTCATGCTGTAAAGCATAAGAGAGGAAAATGTATAGTTTGTAATTGCTAGACCCCAACCAATCATGAAGTCTGATCACAGCTGGGAAATCAGGGTAGTGGGTCAAGCTAAGTGTTCATGCGAAGGGAATGGCATACAGTTGATCCATACTGAGAAGAAGCCATCAGAACCTTCCTTTTCTATCTCCCCTCCTAAGTCCCCTATGGATACTATGTGAAAGCCTGTCCATCCAAGCAGTTGTGCAGCTTTCCTTCTCTAGTGAGTTGTGATTTCTTCTCTTTTCACACCTGCAGCCTCCTATACCTCTACAACACTTCCTTTACTGGTGGGATTTCTAGGAGGGGCCTCAGAATTAAACTTACATTACTGATTGCTAGTGTTGCAGCTTGACTTTTTGAAATTCCCCTGATTTCTTAACTCGTTTTTGTGGCAACTTATAATTGGTTGCTCCTTGATCAATTGTCTTGCCACCTGTACTCAACCTGTTCTTACCTATTCCTAACCACAGATAGTGGTGTATCCTTTGTTCTTTTGCTTGGACTGCATGAAATCTTGTGCTTTCACCTACTCCTGACCTCCAACTACTACATCCTCCTTAAATCTTGCCTCAACTCCCTTATCATCTTGCTCACTACCTAGCCTAGACAGTCCTGGTCCTTTACATTACCATTCTTACTTTTTTGCATCCCTCCTTCTTTATGTGACACTGGAGCATCATCAAATCATCACCGGGGGTGGTAACAGCATCCGTGGCTAAGAAACTTTGAATATTCCAGTTTTTTTAAATTATTGGCCTTTTGCATACCTACCCACTTTGGGGACACTCTATAGTAGACTTTCTGTTCCAGTTTAGCCTCTTTTATACTGTTGACTAACAGGCCTTCAGGTCACTCTCTCTTAGTATGTTGTTCAATGGAGGAATCGACTTTTCCTCTTCTCTTTCCCCCTCTCAGGATTCTAAAAGGGAAGAAGCTCTGTTATGGACTCCATGCTGGATGTCTGATGTCTGTTCTGACTTTCTGCAGTTCATTAGGTCAAACCTGGCCTGTTCCATCTCTGAATCTCATCTACCTCAGATCAGGAAAGAATGAACACAAAGGAAGAGAGAAAACAGATATCATTCATTAATGACCACATAGGGGCTGTCTGGGGAGAACTGCCAGCAGTCAGCAAAATGCTGCTATTTCTGCTGCTACTTCTGCTAATACTGCCTCTCCCCCAGCTTAGAGACTTACAGTAGTTTTTGCTTTTCTCAGTACCATGGAAAAAAGCAATACATTTTCTGATTTTGTCTTTGGTATGCGTACCCAGTTCTAGCTCAGCAGCTAATTTAGAGCTTCTTGTTGCCACACAATGAGTTAATAGGAAATAGGGTATCAGTTCATGCTCTGAATTGAGGAGGGAAAAGACTCTTCTATCACAAATTTCAGAAGATCCCCAAGCCTTCATGTATATTGGCAGCAGGTTATTGTAAATCCTGAGCCCTCTCAGAAATAAGTTATATTTCACCTGGTACAGAAATAATATAAATACCTGTGATCACCCATAGTCACACATTCACAGTGAAATGTATTTGCTGTCATCATTAAGGAAATGCATCTTAACAATAAAGGGGAAGGAAGGGTAGGGTTTGAGAAAAAAAGGGAATGAGAATTTTTAAAGCACCTATTATGTTCCTTGCCCAGTGCTAAGTGCTTATAAATATTATTTCATTTGGTCTTCACAACAACCCTGGGAAATAGGTGCTATTATTTTACAGTTGAGGAAACCGAAGCTGACAGATGGATGGCCAAAGGTAATAAATGACTATACGCTGGATTTAAATTCAGGTCTTCTTGATTCTGGACCCAGGACTCTCTCTACTGCACCATCTAGTTGTCTTCAATCCAAGTTTCAACCCATAATTAAAATTAAGTTTGAGGGTCTAGACAGGGAAATCTTTTGAAAGTCTCAGATGCAAGAACTGGAAAACTTAGCTCAATGGGTTCAGTCAGTAATAGCCCCTTATATCCCACTAATTTCAATGATCCCAGAAAATGGTCATTTTTCACAATCAAAAGTGATCCCTAGAACTGTGTTTTGGAGACTAAGAATAGAAGGGTAGAAGATTTTTTTTTTTTAAGCTGACACACTCAGACATACAAGCATAGACAAAGATACACACAAAGAGGAGGACTTGTTCCTAGAGGATGAGAGAGAACCAATGATTCAGTAGAAAAATATACTGGCTTGGGAGTCAGAAGAAATGTGGTCAAATCTTTTTTCTGTCACTAGTGGTACCTTTGTCACTCTGGATCTGTTTCTTTATCTGTAACATGAGGGGGCAGCTCCATCTTTAAGTCTGTGATCATAATGGAGAAAAACAGAGAAAACTTCGATGTTAATCAAGCTATATGAATGTGAGCTATTCTAGTTGGCCTTGTAATCACAACCCCGAGGAAAGGTTGTAAATCAAGCAGAGCCTGAGGCTTGGTGCATTAATAGGGTGAGCTTTCAAGGAAGGGACACACAGTGCCTCTTGTTTAGCATGACAGAGAAGAACTTCTCTGATCTCAGTTGTCTCATCTCTAAGATAGGGTTAATAATATTTCTAATTATACTTTCATTGACTAGTTATGAAATAAGATAAAACATGAAAGGTTCTTAACAAAATTTAAGTACCATATAAATATCAACTATTATGTTTTCATCATTATTATTTATCATATAATTGTCGGTGTGAAAGCAGGAGCCTGATGAACCAGATGATCCATTGAAATCCCTTCCCACATCTAATTTCTACAACTCTAGAAAAAGCCACTGTCCTCTTTTTGAAGATGAAAATTTACCCAGAATTGATCATTTGCACTAATTGTCCATAAGCTTAGAAATAATTGTTAAGTATAGATAACATTGATTTAGTGCTTTAAGTTTTGCAAAGAGAAGAAAAAGCTGGACACTCCCGATATTTCTCAGTAAGAATTCCATCTGGACTTTTCAGAAGGCAGACTTACTAACCCCTTTGTTCTTCTATTACACATTTTTTCCTGGAGATAAAACTACACCTTGTGCTACAGCTAACCCAGACCATGAGAGTGGGCTGCAAGAGCCTCTGATCTACTAATGATACTTTGTTTTGGAGGAGGAGAACAGATGACAAGAAGTAATTATTATACCTGAACTGATACTATTTCTTTTGATGGATATCCCAGATGACAATCCACCAAAGGTTCAAATCAGGAATGAGCCTACTGGATCCTTTAGTGGGAACTGGGCAGGAAAATTGAGAGCAGAGGATGTCTCCTTTAATATATCTGGCAGCCTTTTTCTCTGAAATCACATAGAAGTGGGATGAGAGAAAGGAGGGAGGAGAGAGCTTTCTGATGGTGGCAGTCACTCTGAAATCTAGAGCAAGTGGAAATCCTGAGTAAATCAGGAAACTTAAGACTCATCTGAAAGACTTAGTCACCCGACTTATATCTTCACTTCTAACATACATCCAGAGAGAGTAATGATTTCTTTTTCTGACTCCTCATCAGTGAGTATACTTCTCCAACACAAATCATAATCCTACTATTTCTGCTCATCCTTATCTTTCCTTGTCTTTTGATAAAAGATCTATGCAGTATTGTGGAGGCCTTCCCTTTGGTTCCTTTAATACCTTATGGTCACCAACACATTATTTTGATTTACAAGATATCTAATACAACATTGCCACCTGATAAGTGTTGTAAGAAAGGATTGGCAAATATTATTTGCAGTTACTCAATGGCTTCATCAGAGCTCAGAGGAAATCTTTAATGGACAAGGGCTAGAATATGTGGCCCTCCAGGTCCACGATTCCTGATGAGAAAAGCAGGATACTATATTGGATTGAGTCAGGAAGACTGAAGTTATGCCCTTGACATAGATCAAGAGTATAACTGAACTTAATCATGTGTCCTAGTCAACTTCTTAATCTACAAATTAGAAAGTCACTAACTTGCATTCAGTGGATATATTAAGGAGTTGTCCATGCTGATGAAATCCCTAGACTTCTCTTCCTCATGAGTCAGCAATGGGGAGGGAAGGATGAGTAAAATTCAACATGTATGACTTCTCCCAATCAGTGGGGCTGATTCAGTCAGAACCCAGGTTTTTAGAAGACCCCTTCCATTAAGTTTCCCTTGAAGTCATCATTGAAGATTCAATTGACTGATTTTCTTCCTCTGATCATCTATAAAAATGATTTGGGAATTTTTTATATATCCTCAAATGTACAATTAAGAAGATCAAAATATTATCAGTCATATCTTATGAAAAGAATCCCACATATTGTTGCTTTGTGTTATTCACAACTATATTGACTTAATCCTGTGAAATTTAAAAATGGATATTTTACCTATAATGACTCCAATTTACGTTAAATGATAAAGATTTATTAAATCCATACTATGTGCCAGGCACTGTGCTAAGGCTAATGTTAATCTTGTTTGATGTACTTAGAGGATAGATAGAATCAGCCACTGTTGTAAGTTTAGGTTCTGAACCATCAAACTCTCAATACGAGCATATCTGCCTTGCCCTCACTTCCCCACAATCTCACTTTTTGACTGATTGCCAAAGATTGTGACTGATCACAAAGATGTGATGCTTTATATGCAACACAGAGAGATGTAGAATCCATCCTAAACATTTGATAAAAGAAGCTGCCAATCTATTTAAAGCACAAGTTAGACTGGGTCCCAGATGATATTTGGACAAAGTCCATGATGGGTCAGAGATTTTGGTTTTCAATGATGATTGAGTATAAAGGTGGTGATCTCAAGAGAATTTGTAAATTACTGCATCCAAAAAAAGCATCCTTTCCTTCACTGGGTCATAACCCCTCCATACGGCATTTGTACTTCTCAATTAGAGCTCAGAACTTCAAAGATGTAAAAAGCAGCATGACCCATCTATTTATGTGAGAAATCAAAACCAGATTTCTTTTAAAGCAGTTGTATCAACTATTTATTTTAATGATTTATTATAAACTTTAAAAAGAACAATAATGACTAATAAAACTTGCTTAGAAACAGTTTACATTGAAGTGAATTTCAACATAGAACAACATAACTTTGCTGTCGCTCCCTCTGTCTCCGCCAGGATTCTTTCTTTGATCATTCATTCTCATTCACCTTTCTTCAGAGAGTTCTCTGGATTCATGGCATCACATGTGGGTCCCAAAGCTAGACAGAAGCTCTCCTTGCTACTTCTCACTCTGCACACTCTCAGTTCAGGGAGGTTTTTGTTTGCTTTCTGGCACTCTTGAAGATAAGAATCTCATCCTTGTTTTCTTGGGATCAGTGGCCAGGGGATGAGAAGGACCTCCACAGATCATCTGATCCTTATCTTTTGCCTTCAAGTAAGGTAAAACGGCATCATCTCCAGCTCCCAGAGAGGGAGAGTTTTCAATGTCCTCCCACTATTTTTAGCACCCATCTACTCAAATTCCCAGTGTCCTCATACTGCCCCCTGGCTGCCCTTTGCTGTAGTATCACCACTCAGCAGCATCTAAATTCTCTGTCTTATCTAAATTTCCTATTCCTAATGTTCTTTGCACACAGTAAGCTTTTAAATTGAATGTCATCCTCCTGACCTCTTCTCTATTAAAACTTGCACCTCCCTCATTCCATTCTCTATCCGATTCTCCAATCAGGTTAAACAGATAAACGAGTGTTTACTAATGTATCGCTCCTTTGAAACTAGTGTTAACACAGGGTGGAAAACCAAACTAAAATCAAATTTTATTTGTTTAAGAAAGCCTTTCTAAAGAGACCAATGGAGGGTTTCAAGGGACTTCATAAGGTGATGAAGAACGGATGTTTTCATTTAAGATATTCCCTAACAGGTTGAATCATCCTATATGGTCCCCTAACCCCCGCTTTATATCCAAATGAAACTGGGATAAAACATGTTAAAAAGACAAATTGACTTGTTGATGGATGGATGGATGGATAGATTGAAAGACAGAGACAGACAGAGAGAGATATAGAGGAGGGAAGGGAGTGAGAGAGAAACAGAGGAGAGAGAGGGAGAGCAAGTGACAGACTGAGAGACAAAGAAAGAGAGTGAGTGACAGAGACACACAGAGAGAGGAAAGACAGAAAGAGACAGAGAGAGGGAAGGAGAAGGGAGAGAGGGATACAGAGACACACAGAGAGAGAGTTAGAGAGAGAGGGAGGAAGAGGGGGAGGGAGAGGACAGCAGAGCCTCAGGAAGTTTTAACATTCGATGGGAGAAGCCAGCTCCTTTCTCCTTCTTGAGTTGATCTCCTGAGTCACTGCCTGGGAGTTTTGTGGTAGCTCAAGCCAGGGCATGTCAGGTCACTGCTCAGACGTCCATTCACTCCTGCTTGGCCCAAGAGCGACTTGGGCATCTGTTGACTTGCGGCTAAGTTCTTTCTTAATCAGTGCTAACCCTGGGGCTCTGGGGGATCTCTGAGGGCTCCTTTGCAGTTACACGGGTTTCTAGGTGACAAGGTTTGGTTTCTGAGATCTAGCCAAGAACCACGCTCTGAAAACACCGCTCCTCTCGAGGCACTGTCTTTTCCCTCACGCATTAGCCCAATCCCAGAGGTATCCGTGTTTATTTAGTGTCCCCTAGCCCAACAAGTGGACCCAGGAGCCCTGGGTCTGGTGTGTGATACACAACTGTTCACTAACCCAAGCTTTGAGCACCTGCGACATAGTTGTCCTCTGCCTCCCCCTGGTGGCTACTATGGACTCTTGGGAAGCAGAAGGCAGTAAGAGTCCGGGGCTGCTCCCAGTGGCTGCTGCTCCCCTCACTTCTCCATAGGATCTGAGTAGTCACCCTCATCGGCTGAAAAACAAACCTCTGTTCCTTCCTCTCCTCCTGAGGGGCTCTGTTTGGGTTCCCGAGGCCTGTGTGAACACGAAAACCAGCCAAATCTTCCACTGAAAAAAAGGTCGGGAGCTGGAGTTTGGAGCTAAAAAATTTTGGAAAGAAGAGATTTTACTAAGAAGTCTCTTCTCTCCTCAAATTGCTGAGCACATTTTGGATCAGCATAGCCCCCTCCCCTGTTTTTCTTCTCTGATCTGTTTAATGAAAAAACTGTCAGTTCATTTGAATCAACAGAAAGAAAAGATAGACCAAACTAATAGTGAGTTTTGTTGGAAAGGCATGGGTTTTCACTAAATATATTTATCTAACCTCATCAAATAAGGCAGATGGTACAGTGGATAGAGCACTGAGTATGGAGTCAAGAAGACCTGCGTTCAAATTTTGCCCAAAACACTTATTATGTATGACTCTGGGCAAGTCATTGACCTCTATTTGCCTCAGTTTCTTTGTTTTTAATTTTTATTTTCAAAACATAAGAATGGATGATTTTTCAACATTGACCCTTGCAAAACCTTGTGTTCCAGATTTTTACCCCTTTCCCCCACTCCTTCCCTTAATAGCAAGTAATACAATATATGTCAAACATGTTAAAAATATTTATGTTGAGGCAGCTAGATTGCATAGTGGATAGAGTACTGGCCCAAGTCAGAAGGATGTGAGTTCAAATCTGGCCTTAGAAACTTAATACTTTCTAGCTGTGTGACCCTAGGTAAGTCACTTGGCCCCAATTGCTTCAGCAAATATATATATATGTTAAATCCAATATATGTCTACATATTTATACAATTATCATGTTGCACAATAAGAAGCAGATCAAAAAGGGAAAAAAGAAAGAAAACAAAATGCAAGCAAACAACAACAAAGAGAAAATGCTATGTTGTGATTCACACTCAGTTCCCACAGTCTTCTCTTTGGGTATAGATGGCTCTTTTCATCACTAGATCATTGGAAATTTGCCTCAGTTTCTTCATCTATACAATTGGGATAATAATAGTGCTCATCTTCCAAGATTATTATAATGATTAAATGAGACAAAGTGGCTCAGAATGCTATATAAATTTGTATTATTATCATTATTGTTATTGTTATCATCAAAGAAATCCTTCATTATTCTACAGAGGAGCTGAATCTCTGATACACTGTGGATTAGGCACAGGTTTAGGCTCATGTCATTTTGATTAAGAAAGCAGCAAGTCAGAAAAGCTATTGAAAGAGATTGTCAGGGTAATAAAAGTTTTAAGTGGGAGGGAATAATGATTATATTTTCTTATTCATGATTTTCAAAACTGATATTTCTATCTCTTTTATTTCCCACAGCAACGGTTTCAAAGCCTTTCACATCTCCTTAAGCCCTAACCACAGTCTGTTCCACCATATTTACAGATGATAGGTTTCTTTATTGACTTAGAAAATTGAGGCCATTGGTGGGATCCCCCTAAACTCTCTTCTTCTGGTTCTCAGACCTACTTAACATTACCACCTAATCTTTCCTCCCCTTTTTTCTCAGAGGAAAAGGCATTCCTACTCCAGAGTAAGGCTAATCATTGTGTTTGTGTCCATTTCTTCCTACCTTCTCCAGGTCCTTGCTACAGTATTAATCCCAATCCATGCATTATCATCCTTTCCTTCTCTACTCAATCTTTTCCTTCCACCTATAAACATTTTTATGAGTCCTCAGGTCTTAAAAAAAAAACAAACTAAATTCTCTTTATCCTTCTAAGAATTTCATCCGTGTAATTACCCTGTTCAAAGACTTTCAGAGGGTCTCTTCCACTTGCCTCTACAGTTTGACTTCAACATATCTTTGTAGTCAGTTCCACTTGGCCCCTTTCATGCATCCTAAGATCCTTTCAATATGGATTTTTTAAAGTTCTGTTCCTGAACTTAACATTCCATTTCTCACCTCACTTTCCCCCATGCTGCATCCTTAAAACCCTTAAATTCTTTCAGTTCACCTATTATGTCCTTCACTAAGTTTTGCTCTGTCTTCTTGCCTCCACTTATTTTCCATTTTTCATATATTCTTTCTCTCTTCTCCTCAAATTTTACAAATATTTTCTTGCTCATACATCTGCTGAATCCCCTCCACAACCACCTAAACTCCATGTAAACAGAGAATGTTTCAGTTTTGTCTTTATAATCACACATAGTACCTTGAACATAGTGGATTCTTAATGAATATTTTTTTAACTGAATTCAGCTGCAGTCCTCTCTTTCCCCTCCCCTTCATGGCCAAACTTCCTACAAAACGTGTTTGAATTCTGGGCCTCCTTTCACTCATCTACATTCACCTCAATTCAATGAAGTTTGACTGTTTTCCCACACTTGACTAAATGATCTTTCTGAAGACCACCCTACCCAATCTTCAGCCTCCTTGAATTCTGCAGTCTTTAATACAACCTTTCTTCCTTCTACGAACTCTCCATTCACCCAGCTTCTGCCCTTATGTATTGGCAAATGTTTGACAGTTTGATAACATTTTTCTCTATCACTTTATGATGAATTGACAATCAGCAAAATAATAAATCAAGCTCTGACTTACAGTTTGCCAATTTCTAAGATGTAAATACTCACACTGAAAATTTAATGATGGACTTCTGGGTGAGTTAGAGCCGGCTGCAGCATACTCCTGAATAGTGCACTTTCCTAGTTCTCCCACCTTTCCATCCCCTCTATGCCTTTTTTACTAATTCCTATAACCATATCACCCCAAGTTAGGCTAAGTGGTCCCCAAGTTTCCAGCCTTGGCCATCTTTTTATTGAACATTGCAATGTCCACCATTCACACAACTTTAATCATCACACCATTGTGAATGATTCCCACATCTATAACTCTCCTGAGTTTCATTTTCCTGTCTCAAGTTTTCACAGGACATCTTTACCAGAAAGAAACACTCTCTTGATGACTTCCCCCAAAAGTCACCTCTAGATTAATCAGAAGGCAAATATAAATTGAAATCGAAAGGTAAACTAATCTCTCCCAACTATCTTCCTTTCATGATGAGCTACAAGTTTTAACTAAACCTTGTATTAGCCCAGTGCTTTGCACACAGTAATTCTTAAAACGTGTTTGCTGTATTTATTGAACTGAATAAAGATCTACCTTTTACTCCTATCATCTGCTCTCATCCAGTTAGTTGCCAAATCCTAGCCAAGCCATCTCTTGATTAAGTCTTCTATTTTTCCATTATAATTGGCACCAATCTAGTATAAATTCCCATTTACTGTAACATGGAAACTTTTAGTAGTCTCCTAATCAGTTTACCTACTAACAGTCTCTTCCCTTCCCAATCCTTTTTCAATACTATTGCCAAACCAATCTGTCTAATGGAGTGACCCTTTGATCGTGGATCTCTCTTGCTCAAATATCTTCATTGCCTCTCATTTCCTATAGAATTGTTTGAATTTCTTATCCTGATATTTAAGGTCCTCTATAGTCTGACTATATACAACTTATTTTGCTACTTTCTTCTCATACTTTTTGTCCTTGTGTTCTCTTTGCTCCAACATAATTGGGATAATTACCAAAGTCTGGATACTTTTGTTAATGTGGAAGGAAGAGAAAGAGAAGGGGAAGGGAGGAAAGGAAGGAAGAAGAAGAGGAGAAGGAAGGAAAGAAGGAAAGGGAGAGAGAGAGAATAAGTAAAATTAGTTATTACAACAGATACTATGGAAGATCCAAAAATAGTTCAATGTCTTATCCACAGTAGTACTTAAATAAATGTTTGGTAAATGAATGCTTAAAATTCATCCTCCTTATCTTCAGAATGCTCAGGTAAGGATCCTAGAACATGCAGTTTGTTGCTGTAGTTCAGTCATTTAGTCATATCCAACTCTTCATGACCCTGTATAGGATTTTCTTGACAAAGCCACTAGAGTGGCTTGTCATTTTCTTTCCAGTGGATTAAGGTAAATAAAGATTAAGTAACTTGCCCAGGATCACACAGCTTCTGCCTGTCTGAGGCCGAATTGTACTTCAAATCTTCCTGATTAACGGCCGAGAGAACACCTTATCTGCTGAGCCAATTAGCTGTCTCCAAACAATACCAGAAATATTGGTCTAACTATTAGATGAATGATATAAACTGTTAGTACTCTAGAACTTCAGAGCTTTGGGATTATTTCTTTTGTTGTGGTGGTAGTCTGGGGAAGTGTTTCAGGACAGCCAGGTGTCATAGTAGACAGAATATCAGGCCTGAAGTCAGAAATTCGAATCTGACCTCAGACACTTACTAACTGAGATCCTGGGAAAGTCACTTAACCCTATTTACCTCAGTTTTCTTCTGAGAGGAGGTGAAGAATGGAAATGGCTAGAGAAGAAAATGGCAAACCACTCTAGTATTATTACCAAGAAAACTGCAAATGGGGTCAAGAAGAGTTAGACATGACTCAAATAACTGAATAAAAAGAAGGGGGGGTGTGTGTCCCAGAGCAGCAAATCTTTCCACAGGATATGTTCAAGATCCAGCTTTTGTCACTTAATTAGCAGTGTAACTATGAAAAAGTTATCTCTTAATGTCTTAGTTTCCTCGTCTGTAAAAACCAAACAAACAAATAGGAGAATCCCCTGCCTGTGATTGTGTGGGTAGTGCTGGTGGGATTTCTTTTTGAGGCTCTTTATGCCTTAAGTCTTCTGCATGTATCTTCCTTCCTGGTCCAGAATGTTTCACTACTTTCCCCTTATTCATTACAGCTACTAGCCAAAGATGCAAAGCAGAGGCTGGGCTGCAGAGAGGAGGGTGCTATGGAAGTGAAGGGACACCCATTTTTCAGGAACATGAATTTCAAGCGATTGGAAGCAGGGATGTTGGACCCTCCCTTTGTACCAGATGTAAGTAACTTTCCCCTCTCTGTCAACTTTCCTAGAGTCACTTTTAGACCAAGATTGATGGAACATGTCTTCGTTCCTCTCAAAGATTATTCCTACAATAAATGTTTATGGAGCTTACTCTGGTAGCATGGAAGAAGCAGTATAGCAGAAGTCAGAAAGCTTGGGTCTTCATCTCCACTCCATCTGTCGGACATATCATCTCTGCTTCTCATCCCTCTCTTCACTCAAAGAACCTAGTCTTACAGGGGACGCAAGGCATACACAAATAGCAGTAGAAACCAACAGGTGGAAGGAGGGGGTTCTGGGGCTAGGGAGTAGAGGGAGAGTATGGTTCAGAGCCCTCTGTTTATATCCTGCCTTCAGCAGCACCTTTAGTTTCGCTGGCTCTCAGTTTTGTTTTGTTTTTTTCATTGAATGGAGCAGTTGGACAAATAGCCTCCAAGATCCTGTCTGTGAGCCTGCTACAAAGCCCAGTGCTAAGAGTTCTGAGGAAGGAAAATATGTCTACTAGCTCTAAGTGATGGGTTAGACTAAATGACTTCTCAGGGTCTTTTTCCAGTTCTAAGAGTCTGTGGTTTTGTAATTCTAAGTGCATATCAAAGACGAAGCAGACTAGACTAAAGCAGCAGCTCCTTACTGGGGCTTGGATCCCAGCCTGGGCTCACCAATGGGTATAAAGATTAATCCCTTCCCTTCTGTCTCTCTCTGGGCCACAGCCCCGGGCTGTGTATTGTAAGGATGTGTTGGATATCGAGCAGTTCTCCACAGTGAAAGGTGTCAACTTGGACCACACAGATGATGATTTCTATTCCAAGTTTTCCACAGGATCCGTATCGATTCCATGGCAAAATGAGGTGAGCAGGGATGAAGGCATAGGCTTTGTCAGTCTGGTCCATTTGGAAGGGAAGAGAGAAGAAAAAGAAGATTGTGGGTGTTACTCCTGTTTTACAGAGGTGGGGAGCAGGGTGCAATAAATAACCTCTAGCCAGAAGGCTGGACAAATTGCCATGAGTTTAACTGCTGGACAAAACTATTAAGGTCAGGCTTCCAGAGGTTGAGGGTGTTGAACAAAAATCAAGGAGAGAAAAGGGACCAAAAAGAAATAGAAGCCATTCTCCTTCTCTCCTGAAGTTGTGTATAAAAAGTACAGGTCTCCATTTTTTATAGTCCAAGCCTTTTCTATAGTACAGCAAATTGGTGACAATTGCCCCAATCCCTATACTCTAGGGATTATTATATGAAGAATCTTGGAGTTTTACTGCTGGACAGACTGGGATGCCACAGAAAAGATAGGTCTTTTAAAAAAAAAAAAAGATTAATTCCTATAAGCAGCCCAAAACACACACACACACACACACACACACACACACACACACACACACACACACACACGGATATCATAGACCTCCTCCCCAGGTACACTGCTCTTTAGTGATTTCTGTTCTCTTTCTAGACTATTAGTGACTTGCATTTTAACTTGTATTTCCTTGAAAATGAATAGTTTGGGGAGTGGTTCAACGCAGCTTACAAAAAGTCTACACAGTAATTTGCACCATATTCTACATTCCCTTAAGGACCAATCTTGGACTATTGGGCCTATATCTGGATATCACTCTGACTCTAAAAGGGACTTCAGAATTAAGCCTGTATTCAAATCTCACTTCTTACATACTACTGTGTGACTCAGGGCAAATCATTGAAACTCTGAAGGTCTTAATTTTCTCAACTGTAAAATGGAGATAATACCTATAGTTTGTACCTCACACTTTTTTATTTGTTTGCTTTTAGGCTCAACTAAGGTTATGGAATTAAATGATTTGCAAACTTTTAGCAATAATAGGGTGAAGGAGAGCTTGAAATACCTGCATCATATATACAAGTAGTATTGTAATTGTGTTATCCTCAGTTGAAAATCCATGATATATATATATATATGTTTGGAAATTAGTGATGTGGATGGAGGGTGGACCGATGAGTGATTTTTAGAGCATGAAAAGAGTAGAACTTAAAATAACTCACATTTTGATAGTTTACAAAACTTTCTCCTTGCAACAACTTTGCAAGATAAATAGTGCTTGTATTTTTCCTCCATCATACAGATAAGAAAATAGAACAGTTAAATAATAGTATAGTGTAGTGAGAAATGAAATCAAAGAACCTGACTTTGAATCCTAGGTGTACCATTTATTATCTCCTCAAAATCAGGTACTGTCTTTTACCTTTCTTTGTATCCCCTGTACATAGAATGTTGTTATTATTCAGTCCTGTCCCACTCTTTGCGACCCCCTTTGGGGTTCTGTTAGCAAAGATCCTGGAGTGGTTTGCCATTTCCTTCTCCAGTTTATTTTATGTATGGGAAAACTGAGGCAAACAGGATTAAATCACTTGCACATAATAAATTGTTTCTGAGACCACATTTGAACTCGGGAAGATGAATCTTCCCGACTCCAGGATGAGCACTCTGTGCACTATGGCGCCACCTAGCTGTCCCATCACTCAGTAAGTGCTTAATAAATGTTTACTGACTAATTAACCTGTAGGATCTTAAGCTATAGTCCTTAAATCTCTAGTTTCCAAATCCTACTTTTTTAAAAATAAGGGAGTTGGATTAGATAACAGCAAAGACTCCAGCTCCAAATCTGCAGTCTGTAGATTTGGTCACCTCGCTAGCAGATAGCAAATCACGGAGCTGAGATAGGGTCTGATGAGTTCCTTTTGAGAGTACTCTGCAATGTGCTATATAACTCTCTAAGCGAGCTCACCTTGCACCGGTGACTTCCTCTGGGAAGTGTAACTAGGGAACAACGTAACAGAGTATAACCGGACTTTGCAGAATCCCTGTGTGCAATCAGGGCATCCCTAACTAACTTCACAGAGAATGCCATATGGCATTTGATATGAGAGGGAAAGGGCAATCTCCAACTACCCAATGGTGGTGTGATGTCTGCTGAAATGAACAGATTAGCCTGAACCAGAGTCCCTTCGATTATGAGTCTAGGGCAAGGCTTCTTAAACTTTTCCCACTCCTAATCTCCTTTCACCCAAGAAATTTTTACACAACCTTAGGTATATAGATATATAAAATAAGTATACACAGTAAATAGTTATTGATAATAAATGATAAAAAATTTATTTTAAAACAATTATGTTTGTAATTTTACCATTTATTAAAGACAAAAGCAAATTTGCACAATTATAAAATGGTACTTGTTTATTTTTACATAAAGAATTAAATTTTGTTAGAATATGTGATACCTTTTGCTGTTGCCAAATGTGCTGCAACCTTCAGTTTAAGAAGCTTTAGTCTTGGAAGTTTTTGGTGTTAAAGCATGGATTGCATGTCCTAGCACTGACCCTTCTTCCCCTTCCCCTCATAAGTCTATGGGTATGAATGAGTCCACAAAACTACCTTCCACTCCCATAGTTTTCAGCATCTACAGAGCAAAGATGGTGCCAGAGGAGCCTTGTGGCCTCTTGCATTTGCAAAACAGGCAAAACATTCCACTGGGACTAGAAATGGATGTGGTCAGTCTCTAATGATATACTTGAGCATCATCTTTAACCATAAGGTCTAGATTCTGTCATAGGTGTTAACAAGCTTCACAAAAAGAAGATGAATTTCCACTTTAGTTTTCGCCTGAAACATGACTTGTTGCTCATGGACACTTAGCTCCTACTCATCCTTCCTCCCTGTTGGAAGATTAGTTTCTCAGGCAACAGTGTTCCTACCTTTATTCCACCATCTAGGCTCTACCTCTCAACCCCCTCTCCCCACTTTTATTTTTAACGATGAACAGAGGTTCAGAGAGCATAATAGATTTGCTCAAGATGACCCATATAGGAAATGAAAGAGCTGAGATTTGATCCCAAGCCCTTTAAGGCCAAAAGGATAACACTCTCCTGATTTTTCCCAGTTTTTCCCTTACCTTCCTTTCCCAAGTAGTAATAAAAGTAAAATAATTTATCTCTCAGAAGCTAGATAGTACAGTGGATAGAATACCAAGTCTGGAATCAGGAAATCTCATCTTCCTGAGTTCAAATTTGGTCTCAGATACTAGCTAGCTGTGTGACCCTGGGCAAGTCACTTTACCCTGTTTGCCTCAGTTTCCTTCTCTGTAAAATGAACTGGAGAAGGGAATGACAAACCACTCCAGTATCTTTGCCAGCAAAACCCCAAGTGAGGTCATAGAGAATCGGGACATGACTGAAAAATGACTTAACACGCACTGAACAAAATTTATCCTTGTCATTTATAAAAATGAAACGTGACTTTAAAGGCCTTAACTGGCAGTATTCTAAAACTTCATAAAGAGCATGGAGTAACATGAGGCTTTCAATCTGTGAAAGAGGAGCTTTGTATCTTCAGGCAAGCTACTATTAATAGCAATCATGCTGCCTCAACATGAGTCAGCCCAGCATATCCGTAATAATAATAGCTAGCATTTACATAGCACTTTCTTCAAGTTTGCAAAGAGTTTTTCAAATATCTCGTTTTATCTCACTACCTAACTTGTGAAGGTCAAATGAGATTAGTAAAGAAAGTGCTGGACTTGAAGACAGGAATATACAGGCTCAAACTTCAGCTCTAATTATTATTAGCTGTAACTGAACATAAACAACCCACTTAATGTCTCTGAGACTTAGTAAAGGGAGGCTAATAGTGCCTATAATGTCACCCTTATGGGACTGTTGTAAAACTCCAAGTGAACTGATTCCTGGGAGATATTTGCAAATATTAAAACATTATAACAATTATTATTATATGAAAATACTTTGTATTAATGTCAATGTTTGTTATTTTTAGTCATCCTAAAATGTTATTTTCAATGGTATTATTTGTAGTATTATCATTTCATTAGGGAAGGACCCAGCTAACTTTTAAAAAATATTTAGGCTAATAAATATTCTTTACAAGTAATTTGGAATTTTTTATTGTGATTTTTCCTGTATTCCCAGATTTTAACTCTAGAGTACAATTTATTTTTTGTAAAACAGTTTAAATCTGGATGCAACTTTAAAAAAAAGAGAGACAAGGACAAGAGAAGTACTAGATTGAGCATGCAATAAGATGAACAATGATAACTCAGAGATGTGTCTGATAAAGTGGGAACTGACTGAATCACACTGACTCCATCTTGTGACTCAAATCTAGATCTAATTCAGTTCCCTTTCTATTAAATTATGGGTCTAGTCCAATTTCTGTCCTGGGAGAACACTTTATTCAGTGATGGGAATTGTGAGAAAACTTTATTGCATTGTTTGAACCTAGCCCTGAGTGGCTGGGAAACTGGACTACTTCCACCATTTAGTCTAATAAATATTGCAAAGTCCATAAAATAGCCATCAAGATCATAGACTTAAGATTATAAAAGACCTTAGAAGCCAGCTAGTACATATGAGTAAACTGAGGCTCAGAGAGCCCAATTCTCTATTAAATACACATACACAGATAGAAAATGGAAGAGTTAGGATTCGGGTCCAGATCCTTTGACTCAAAACTCAGGTCTATTTTATTGAGCTTCCTCCAGGTAGAATTTTCCTGACACATAATAAGATCCCCATGGCTTTGCCATAATATTTTCTACTTTAATTTCCTTTAAAAATATTCCTTAGGAACTGACATCAATTATAGTTTCCTATCTTGTCCATCTTTCTGTCTTGCCCCTCCAGCAGGATTTGGCCTTATTAGCATGAAGCAAGATTGGGGAGACACTTTGGAGCTACTTCCCATTTTCCCCTTAAAAGACCTAATACCTCATTGCTGATACCTTAGTTCTGCCAGTAGAATTTCTTAGAAACTAAGATTGAGAACTCTGGTTCAAATGCTTAATTCTCAGTTAAAAAGAGAAAAAATGAAGTTTCTGGGCTGCACAAGAGTTTGTTCTTCCAAATGCTGGGGGCCTTGTTCCTTTGTTTGCTTTACCTTTCTGCTTTCTGTGAAAAGTGACAGGATGTGGCTTCTATAATGCATGTCTGGTTTTGCCTCCATTTCCCCAGATGATAGAAACTGAATGTTTCAAGGAGTTGAATGTGTTTGGACCAAACGGTACTCTTTCACCTGACCTGAATCGGAGCTACGCTCCAGAACCGCCGAAGAAAGGCTTGCTACATCGAATTTTCAAGCGTCAGGTGAGACCTCAGGCTGAGACCAATCCTGGAACCCTTGAGTTTAGGCAGACACAGTAAGATTTTGGTTCTCATGCCAGAGTAAAAGAACCCTGGCTTTGGATTCAAAACAGCTGAGTTCAAATTCTAGTACTACAGTTTGTGTCTGCTGAATCTCAGTTTTCTCATCTGCAAATTAGGTCTAATGACACCTGTAACACCAGTCTCATACAAAAGTTGTAAGGATCAACTGAGATAATAGGTAAAACAGGAGAGAGACAGAGACAGACAGACAGACACACAGGGGCAGACAGAAAAGAGAGAGAGAGAGGCAGAGAGAGACAGAGACCAAGACCAAGATACAGAGACAGAGAGAGAAAGACAGAGAGATAGATAAAGACACAGAAAGAGACAGAGGGAGGGAGGAGAAACAGAGACAGAGAGACAAAGGAGACAGAGACAGAAAGAGAGAGACAGAAATACAGAGAAACAAAGAGAAAATTAGAAAGACACAGAGAAGTGAGAGACAGAGCAAAGAGAGATAAAGCCAGAAAGAAAGACTAAAGACAGAGACAGAGAAGCAAGAAAGACAGAGACAGAAAGAGAAAAACACAAAGGGACACAGATAGAGATACACAGAGAGAAAGAGAAAGATACACAGAAAGAGAGAGGGATAGAGAAGAATAGAGACGGACAAGAGAGAGAGTGCAAGAAAGAGAGAGAGGAGAGAAAGAGGGAGAAAGAGAAAGAGAGAAAGAACACTATTTTAGAAGGTCTAGAGATTAAAAAGAACTAGACTCTTTAGAACTTCTTGTAGCATCCCCTAATCTACATAGCAGGGACTAGTTGGGTGGTGGTATGTCTCCATTGTGTGGTTTAAGTGGCATTTTGTGGCGAGAAGCAGCACAATGTGGTTGATGTGGAATGAGAAGACCTGAATTTAGGCTCCATTTTGCCATTCTCTGACAGTGTAGCTTTGAGTGAGTTTTCTGATCACTAAGACAGCCTTCTTACAAACAGAACCAGAAGGAGCCTTAAAATTCATCTAGTCTAACCTACAGATGAGAAAACTGAAGCCAGTGAGACTGAAGGACTTTCTCAAGTTCAGATACAGGCAGGGACTGACAGAGCCAAGATCTCAGCCCAGTTCCGCTGATACCAGGTCATCCACCATTCTTTCTTTCCCTGCACCTGCTAATAATGCCCACCCTGTCTGGTTCACAGAGTTTTTGTGGGATTCGAAGAAGATGATCTCTGTAGGGCAGCCTAAATGTGTGTTCCTGTTGTGTTTAGAAGCAGAGAGAGGGGGCATAGAGAATTTCATCACTGATCAGTGAGTGTCTAGGACATCCTCCAGGCTCTGTAAGAAAGTCCAGTATCAGAATAAATAGAAGAAATAATTTCAAAAATGGATTTCTAATTGTGTTGTTCTTGGTCAGCCATGTCTAACTCTTTATGACCACTCTGGAGTTTTTTGGGCAAAGGTACTAGAGTAGTTTTCCATTTTCCTCTTCAGTGGATTAAAGTAAACAGGGTTTAAGTGTCTTGCCCAGGGTCACACCGTTAGTGAGTCCCCGACACCGGATTTGAACTCTCAGCTTCCTGACCCAGCACTTTATCCGCTGAGCCACCTAGCTGACTCTGTGTAGGCAGTAGCCTACAACCCATTCATTCAGAGACCTATTTAGGATGCTGGGTCAGATTCTGAACAGATCTTTCTAATCCTAGCTCTCTCCAATTTTCTTTGTGGACGGGTGGGGGGGGGCGGGGAATGGGAAGGGAGCAAGTCAGTATCAGTCTTAGGCAAAATATCAAGTAACTTGTGTGTTCAGAATACAATGCTCAAGGTCTGGGGAGAATCAAAGTTTTGATGTAGCATTTTCCTTGCCCTCATGGAGCTTATAGGCTACTAGGGGGAAAATACACATGCATAGTAGAAGGGAATGCATAAAAAAGGAACTGGCAAGGTGTTGATCCAAGTCTGAGGAGGCTTTCTTGGCTGGAGGGAGCTAAGCTGACATTTAAAAAGTAAGAAATGCCAAAAAGTATATTTTTTTTTTTAATGAATCAGTTCTAAGTTGAGCAATCTTTTTGGAAAATGAAAGAGCCAAAAATCTCATTTTTTTCCCCAAGGTTTTGACCGGGAGTAGGAGGATGAGTGGGATTTCATCAAACAAAATAGGAGGCTAACTAAGCATTCCGGACATAGGGAACAGTGAAAGCCAAAGTCCAGAGACTGAAAAATGCTGGGGATGTCAGATCGATGGCACATAGTTCAGAATGGCAGGAGCACATGATACACAAAAGGAAGGAGAATGAAAGATAGCACAGCATTAGCCTTTGCTATGGGTAGCCAGTTGCAGCACACTGCTAAAGGGTCAGGAGATTCATTCATGTACATACATAGACATTTGGCCATTTACCAACTTCTGAATTGAGCTGGGAGAAGAAAGGAAGGGAATAGAGGAGCTCCACATGATTTGAGGAATGCCCAACAACAGTCAAGGAAGAGGGCTGCCTCTTCTTTGAGAACCTGTCCTAGTCAATCAGGAAGTTCTTGAGGGGCATTGCCATAATTAGATCTGGACCTAAGAAAAATTAGTCTTGCATTTGTTCCACTCAAAAAAGACATTGATTAAGCAAGTATTATGCACCATGAACCGTGCTGTATAATGGGTACAAATTGAAAAATCCCACAATACCCGGCTGCCTGAAGCTTACAGTGTAACTGGGAAGATAAGGAGAGTGTGTAGTTTGTGTAAATGGATAGGAATCAAGATAGAAGGTAAGCAGGGGGAGGGAGAGAGCAGAACCACGTGCTTTAAGAGTATTTGAGAAGGAAGAGATTCCCTTGAGATCGGGACATAAAGGGGAAGCTTATTCTTGGAGAAGCTGCCTAGGAGGCACTGAGACAGGGTGAAAGCAGAGGCAGAGCCCATTTAAGAATGCTCCAAGCAGGTACTAGTGAGGGACTGCATGCTGGTGAGGATGGAGAGGAGGAGGAAGGAATGGGAAGGAGATCATGTTACCTTTCCAAGCTGAAGCTTGTCCAGTGGGAAAATGCCTGGAGATGCTGGAGAGCTCAGATGAGATGACACATTTCATAGTACTTTACAGAAGGAAGGGCTTATTTTGATTATGAGGGTTGTGGGGCACTAAGTGCCCCTTCAAGCTTTCTGCTCATTTCTGCCGTAGGCTCCAGGACAGAGAGGAAAGGGCTTAACTTTGCTAGCTTGACAAAGAGTGCAGATACTGCGCTGTTTCCGAAAAGACTTTTGTGGGGAGGGAATGCTTTGAGAGTGCTGTGGAACGGAGGGAAGAAGATCTCCAGGTTCCCTGAGGGACAGAGAAACCCTGAAAAGTTTTGGAGTATGGGAGTGGCCATAGAGATCCAGGGCATGGATCTGGTCTATAATAGGACACTAACGCCAGCTCTTTGCTCCATTGCCTTTGATATTTCAGTGATATGTAATTCTTTTTTGGCCATTTACCAAATTTTGAATTGAGTTGGGAGAAGAAAGGAAGAGACAGGAGCAGCAGGTCTTGAAATTTCCCTTCCCACTACCCCTCTGAAGGCTGCCTTCCTAGCTCACATGTCTCTTCTCCCTCTCTCGATTCCCCCTCAGACAAGGCTGTTCCTAGAACCAAGAAAAGGTAGTTTGTCATATCTATGGGAGTGGCAGGTCCCCTCCCCTCCTTGAAGCAGTTGTTAGGAACACCCAGGAGGTTCCCGTTATCAGCCCAAACCAAATGGCCCTCGGAAGGTCTTAGGGAAAATTGCAACTTCTTTAAAAGAAAAGGGAACAGGAATTTCTATCTTGCAATGCTATGAATACTTGATTAGTAATTCTGAATAAAAAGCAAACTTTAATAGTTAAAAGTGTTCCAAGTTGTCACCACCTGGACAACACAGCTCCTGCTTGTTTTCCCAGATCCTCCCGTTCAAAGCATCTGGAAGCCAGAGGGTTCTGCCCAATATCACTCAACTATTCCCCACTAAAAAAAAAAAAAAAGATGGATGCAGATCATATGCAGATGCCTTCATAGCCCTTAGAATTTCTCCAGGGAGAATATGAGCTAGTGGGAATCTTTAAGAAGATTAGAAAAGCTCTTCTAAGGCAGTAGCTGAGTTCTATTTTTTTTTCTCTTTACAATGTCGGGGTATAATTTAAAAATACTGGATTTGGAATCAGAGGAGATGAGGTCAAGTCCCACCTCTTCAACTTACTCTTTACTACAATGGACAAGCTGCTTTCTCTCTCTAGATGTTTCCTTATTGGCAAAATGAAGCAGTTGGGCCATTTGCATTTCTAAGGTCCTTCTAGCTCTGAATCCTAAATGGTATAATGCATAGAACACTGGACCAGGAGTTAAGAGAGTTCAAATTATATACTTACTAACTGTGTGACCCTGAGCAATGCACTAAATCTGTATTTGCCTATTTCTTTGTCTATAAATGAAAATTATAATAGCACCTACTTGCCAGGTTTTTCATGAGGATGAAATGAGATAATACTTGTAGAGCACTTAACCCAGTGCCTGGCACATAATAAGCATTATGTATAAAGGTTAGCTATTATTATTATTATTATCAAGATGTTATTGGATCAAGATTGGATAAATGTAAGTGACCTACTTCACTGGGAAGAAATTCACAAATAAAATCACCTGATAAACAAGTGAATTCCAGATTAGACACTAAAGATAGTGTCACTGCCCAAATAACTCCTTCAAAACTTGGAGTCCCTGAAGTTCACTGAGCCTTAAAAGGAACAATCTGTATGTCACAGGGATCAGGCTGCAAATTTAACAAGTACAACATAACAAGAGTTTATCAAGATTCTATAAAGTTCTCCAAGAGCCCACTTGAGCTAGAGTTAATTACTTATGTAAGCCTTGTCTGCACAGAGAAAGCGTGTGATCTTAGAAAAACATAGATAGACTTGCACAATATAAGGGAGTAAAATGAACAGAACCAAGAGAATGTTGTGTGTAGTAATAGCAATATTGTTTTAAGAACAACTTTAAATAAAAAAATCATTTTGATTTATCAATACCCAAATTAATTATGAAGAACATATGAAGGAAGACGTCTGCATCCAGAGAAAGAACTGATAAATAGGAGTATATATAGAATGATTTCACACACTCACATATATACATATGCATATATATATATGTATATACATATACATATATATATATTCATATCTAATGGTAGCCATCTCTATGGTGAGGGGAAGGAAAGAAAAAAGAAGAAATTTACATGATAACCTTATTATATATTTAAAAGGAATAGCAAGTTGTACATAATAGATTGGCAATTTCATGTGCAATCATCTTTTTTAGTGTACTATGTCATGGAAATATTTTTATTCCATAAATTAAAAATAAAATGAATAAAAACTTAAAATAAAATAAAACAATGAAGAGCAAGTAAGAGGCAGAGATGAAGAGATGATCCCAGTCTGTGCTTTCCTTCCTTCCTTTCTCTCCATAATTCTCTCCATAATCTCTCCATATTTTCCAATTTAAGCAGGGTAAAGAGTTTCCTTTTAAATGCTTGCTTAGCCTATGAGATGTCCGTCTTTGTAAATCATTGTAACAGGTCTAATGGTTTTTCTCTCTTTTAGCATCAGAACAATTCTAAGAGTACTACTAATTCCAAGGCGAATTTTAACCACCACATCAACTCCAACCATGTACGTTCAAATTCTACCGGAAGCAGCTAGTTTCAGCTCAAATCTGGGAGTTTTAAATGGGGCTATGCCCTAGTCCTTCCACTTAAGAAACAGAGCTCCTGCCAACACGTGCCGCCACCAACACTGAGTTAAACCAATGCTTCCACCCCTCCAAAAGCCAGAGAGGGGCTCTGTCCAAACCCTGGAAATGGAACCTCCAATTTTCCTGAAGAAATTCCCACTCAGGTCTGCTTTTCTGGAGGGGGCCCTTGGACAGCTGGTGTGATGGCACTTGGTCTCTGTAGAACATTGCAATAGAAATCCAACAGATAAGACAACTTGCACGTATTTAAATAGCATCATACCTAGAACTGAATTTTGTCCTTATTATTTTTAAAGAAAAGTTTTGTAAATTTCTCTATTGTCTCAGTTTACATTTTGTACATTTGTATTTAAATGAAAGTCAGACTTTGAGGGTGTATATTTTCTGTGCAGCCGTTGTAAAGCCATGTGTTTTAAGACATTGAGGGGAAAGGGAGGGAAGGGGAGGGTGGGATTTTAAAAATGTGACTCAAGACTTCCAGAGCCTCAATTGAAAAATTGTTGTTTTTATTAACTACAGAGAATTATTCCAATTTCACATCAGCTAGTGGGTTATATTTCCATACATGCATTTGATGGCACAATTTATTCCTAACTAACTTACATTTGTTTGTATATTTGATTTATAGCAACACTGCATACAATTTCTCTGTTAGTTTGTAACGTCTTGTATTAAATGCTAAAAAAAAAAAAAAAAGAAAAAAAAGAAAAAAAGGGCACACTTGTGACTTAACCCCATTTGAGAATTTCCTCCACCTAAGGCTGAGACCTGCTGGCACCACTGAGTTTAGTGCCAGGTTTTTTTTTTTTTCCGTAGGTCATCAAAATATTTGTGGTGTGATTCGGGATCCTCTTTCCATTCTCCATCCCATTTAAACATTAGAAGTAGACTCCAGGGAGAGGAAGCATGGTCAGGACCTAAGACTTTGGCCCATTGGTCTCTGGGCAGAAAATATTGTTCTTCCTATCTAATGTGTCCTGACCTCTTGTTTGCATGCATTTCCCTCAAATTTGGGTTGTGAAGTTTTTTTTTTTTTTTTAAGAGGGAAATATAGGAATGAGAACAATGAAAGGAAATCCCAAGTGTCTTAAAATTTTACAGACAAAAGGAAGCCTAGATGTAGAAGTCTGTATCAGCTCTAATGTTTAGAATAATAAAGACAAGAAGAAAGATTTCCTGAAACTATTTGGTGCCTATGCATTTAACAGGGATTCCTTCTGAGATATGCTACAGAGAAGGAACACAGTAGTACAAAACAGAAAAAAATAAAATAAAATAAGGCCTCTTGTGCAAATTCCTCCTAGTTCCTGTGTGAATAGTGAGTAAAAAGTCTCTAGTTTCAGAGCCCAGCATGGGTAGTAGGTTGGTAAGTAGCCAAAGATCAGTCAGGGATGGACTTCCCTTAGTTTTCTCTGGTCCAACATTGACTGCCCCATGGAGAAGACCAGTGACCAAAAATGGTGGCAAGGCACTTGAGAAGACAAGCAAAGGCAAGGATGTCTTCCATCCTTCAAAGGTCAGAACAGAGTTTTGAAACAAAAAAGGTCCTTCTAACTCCAGCCAGGATTCACAGAACCCAAATGGGTGAAAGATCTCTGGAAATAACCCCAGTGTCAAAGGATCATAGGATAATAGATACAACTGGAAGCAACTTCAAAGGCCATTTTGTTCTACCCTCTCATTTTACAGATGAGGAAACTGAGGGCTAGAAATGTTAAAGTAACTTGCCTGGAGTTATATTCTCTTTTGGGGAAGCAGATTCTTCCATGTAAACAGCTTCATCCTTAATTCCCCAATCTCACTACAGAGACATTGAAAAAATTATACTACTCTCTCACTAGATCCCAAGGGCTCTCATCTAAACAAAGTGAGCAATGGATTAACCTGAGTCCCCTTAAGGCCCGCCAGGCATTTGCTGCCACCATTTCCCATGACCTTCTGCACTTCTGGGCTATGGTTTAGTGGAATGCCAATGTTTAGGGAGAACACCACTCAGAATTTACTCGGTGTGAGTGAATCAGATAATAATGGGATGAGTTTTCAGGGAGAAGCATCTTGTGAGACTTAAATACACAACCTAATTTCATAATCGTGAGATATTTGAATTACAATGGACTTAAATATTATCTATTTCAATCCCTTCATTTTATATATATAGGGAAATTGAGACCCAAAGATAAAAAGTTACTTGTACCCAAAATACTTGCACAAAAAGTTATATTACACAAATAGCAAATGGAGAACCTCACTCTTAAATCCTAAATTTTTGTTATGTGCCTTTTGGGAAGTTTGAATGTATTAGAAAGTGAGTTAGAAAATTGGGCTGAATAATTTTGAGGTGATTCTATAAATAAATGGAAGAGTAGAAATATTTTCTTTTCCCTAATATGCCTTTAATCTACAGTATTAATTTCTGAATCTAGATGTTTCCTGGACCAGTTTCTTGGGCTAATTAACCTTCCCATTTCCTTAGGTTGGGTTAGAAGTATTTACTACCATCTAACCTTGCCATTTTTGCTAAGAATATGGAAATACCTTTGAACAGCTGGTCTTCCCTTCTCAATAACAGAATGGAAGACCATTCTATAGAAACCATCAACTCAAAGGACTATCTTCCCATCCTGATATTAAGGGCTCCTCTCTATTTCCCTAGTCTATTGGGATTCAAAATTCTGTAGGTGCTGCAAGGAGAATGTAAGAGCTGTTTTCAGTATCAAAACCCAACACTGAATTTAAACTTCCTGCAGAATATTCAAAAGACCTTAATTGGGGCTTTTACTGTTTTTCTTTTTCTACTCCTTGGGTCACTTAGGCTATATCATAAGCACAGGTCTCCACATTGATTCCTAAAAAGACTTGAGGCTCTCCTTCCCTTGTTGTAACTGCCACAAATGTTCATGAGTTGCAGCTGAGACTCCTTTGCTTCTATGCCTACCAGATCATTTGAGCCAAAAGGCCAGTACCCAACTCATACGAACGAGTACCTCATTAAAGGAATTCCCAAGAGACTGACCATCTATGTATCACCGACCTCTTGAGTCAATCATCAGAAAGTCTTCCCCTCCAAACTTCATCTTCTACATGTTTTAAGACACTCCCTCCTCCCAAAAGTAGTTTTTGTCCAGATATCTTTGGATAATCCAAGATTTTTTTAAAAACTGAACTCTGAGGAAGAACTCCTCTTTAAGAATGTAGTTATGTGCACAATTAGTCAATTGATATAGTGCCTTTGAAGTGAGACTCAAGAAGTGGACCCTGAATTGTACAGAAACTTCTTTGCTTTGTCTGCTTCCTTCTTGAAATCGTTATCATCATGATCCATTATTGAGTTTCCTCAGTGGTCCTGGGGACCACCCAAGATATTGAAGAGACAGCTTCACACACACACACACACACACACACACACACACACACAGTCTTCAGGCAATTGACATCCTAGACAGGAATGTTCTTCCTCCTTGTGTCAATGATCAAAGAAAAATACTTAAGGGAAGAAAATAAATATATTAAGCACCTACTTTGTTCCAGGCACTGTGCTAAGCGCTTTACAAGTATTATCTTATTTGATAATATGGAGTTACAGAACTCTACACAGATTTCCAAAACTGTTCTTCATGCCACATTCCTCTGCATTTTAAAAAGCAACAAGAAGATACAACTTCCTTCTGAGATGATTGCTCTTTGCCAGTGGGAACATAACTATCCTTGTTGTTTTTTTATTTTTCGGGGCTGGGGTAGGGGACGGAGGGAGGGGTAGTTATATGGCTACTTAAACTAGAGCAATCAGTAACTTAATTGAATTATATCAACACCTCACAGGGCAATAATGCAGGCAGATTTTGCCTCGGGTTCTGGATACATGCACATGGATGACTCCACTGGCTTCAGTGGATGCTTCTTTGGAGGAGAATTTGTTCTTGGGTCCTCAAAATTCCATTTGGGATACTGATTGTCTTGAGTACCTCCCCTCTGAAGACAAGACAGCCTTTTAAGAGTTCAGAAGTTCCCATGCCTTGCTAAAAAAAAAAAAATGTCCACAGTGTTGAAATTCCTCTTCTTCCATTCCAATCCTCCTTTTCCTGAAGAAGTCACATCATTTCAAATCTTTTCCTTTGCCGGCTGTTGGCCAGATGTTCCACCAATGCCGGTACTCTTCGAGCGTGACTAAATCAACAAAATGAGCACACCTCTTGGACCGTTTTTCTTGGAGGTACATCAGCCTTGAGATGGGGCCAAGTCAACCTCCCTTGGCAAACAGAACAGAAGAATGAAGAGCTTGATGTCTCTGGATTTTGGGAGAAACATCAGGTTTCTTGGCAATCAGGTATTCCCTCAAGAAATCTTCACCCACTAATGATAAATGCTTAATATATACTATCCAGGTAATTTTTGTGCTTACATCTCCTTCCTTAACTCATGGCTCCTGAGTGGGCTTCAGGAGTCCTATGAGCAATTGAATGTGCCCTCTGAGTTGCCATTCTATTTTTAATCTGGGACATACTGGCATGACTTTTATCATTTTGACCTTTGCCTGGGGAGATGAAGGGCTTTCAAATTTCATTGTGCAGTTTCACATCACATAGTTAGGTCATGAATAATGGCCTGCTTTCTCCCACAAGCATCTGTCACCTGGACACATAAGCTGTCTTCACCACTTAAACATCCACCCAAATTAAACTCCAACATTGCAGATTCACACTCATGCCCAGAGACATATTTCCAGTTTGATTTTCAAAACCTGCACTACTGTGGTCACTATGTGTACATATTTGGAAATGGCATGCTCTCTCCAAGTGGGAAAGGACTTTTCCAGAGGATTTAAATGTGACTATTATGAGTCAGTTGAAAAGTCATTTTTGTATGCACTCCAAAACAAATGTTCTTGGTTAATAGTTCATAGCTTTTGATCTTGTTTTAATAATAATGATAATGATAATAATAACAATAATCATCATTCCATCATCTTAAGATTTGTCCCTCTCTTTTTTTTTCCTGGAAGATTTTCACACTGTTTGATAAAACTAGCTTTGTTTCTGAGGTTGTTCTGGAGATAGTGGTTTTTGTGTTCCCTGGCTGCCCTAATTCTCTGTACATTCTAATAACGTCACAGTGCTGCTGTATCTAGATCAAACCACTGTTTTATTTTGTTTTTTTTTTTAGAAAAATAAATTCCTTAATTTAAAAAGAAACATGAAATTTCAAGTATTTTGTCCTAGGTACTGTGTAGACTTCTGTATCATCTGCATGTAGATTCTGTATAGAGACACCTGCAGCTGCTAATCATTATTTGCACTTGACAGTTGACTTTGGTCTCTACACTTGACATGGCTTAGACCTTTATTCACTTATTTCTTCGTTCAACATTTGTTAAGAATCTAATGTCTACAAGGATTCTACGCTCAGTATTGAAAGGGATTGATTCAAGCATTTATTTGGTACCTGCCCAGGTCAAGGATACCAGTGCTTGATGTTAGGCAGACAAAGATCAAGATAAGAATCCCTTCCATTAAGGAACTTACATTCTAGGTCTTACAAAATTGAATAGAATCAGAAACATAAAATCTTAGTGCTAAAGTCACCTCCAAGGTCATAAAGGACTTAGATTTAGTTCTACCTGAAGCACAATTTACATAGAAAATATCCTCAGAGTAGTCATGCAAACTCCACTGAACAACTGCAATACCAAGGAATTCTCTACCTTTGGAGAGAGTTCATTTAGTTATTAAGTAGCTCTGGCTATACTAGGAAGTTGTTCCTTTTGTTAAGATATAATCTATCTCCCTTGTAGTTTGAATCTATGGTGCTTTAAAAGTATAATATACAGCTAAAAAACAAGGTGAGCTAGAGATCCTAACAGAAGAAAGCAAATTTGACCTCACTGAGTCTTGGTGAGATGAAACCTATAAGTAGCAAGTGGCTCTGGAAGGATATCCTATAATCAAAAAAAAAAAAAAATTGTGGTAATTTGGAGGGTGGGATAGATAGTGTAGCAATGTGTGTTAAGGAAATAAGCTCATGTAAAGAAGTCCACAAGCACATGAAAATCAATAGAGAAAAAAACAGAAGCAATATTATCCTCAGAGTATACCATAGACTAGAGGCATTAGAGACAGCCTGTAATGCTCTCCCAAGTGTTAACCACCAGATTACAGTATAATTGAGAAATATTCAACAAAATAAATAAAAACAATTAATATATACAATGGTAATCTTTGGTTTTCTGAGTTAATATGCTACCTTTAGGGATCCTTGTGTGATCCTTGTGATCCATCATGGCCCCCTTTTTATCTGAGTTTGACACTACTGCTATAGATTACTTTGACAGAAAGGGAGTATAGATGGGAATTTCAGGAACTATCGTGTAAATTAGGAACAGAAATATAATATAATCACAGTGGAAAACTTAAATTCCCCATAAACTTGCCAGAGCTCTGTCTTCCATAAGTAGAACAACCAAAAATGTCTTGACTTATGTTAATGATAATTTTGACCTTCAAAAAGTAGAGGAACCAATAAAGAAAAATCCTATTTCTTATGAATGGAGTGGGAGGAGGGAAGATTATGGGAGTCTTTAGGGAAAGTGACTGCTCCATCTTAAGAGTTTGTGAAAGAGAAAAAACCAGAATAGTCTGGCATACCTCCTAGATTTGAGGATGGAAAGGGTCAGAGGAAGGATAAATAGCATCTCATTGTCTAGGATCTCACGGGAGAGAATCTGAACTGAAGGAACAGGAAACAAAAATGAAATGCTGAAGACAAAAAGAGAAACAATTCTGATGAAAGGAAAGCAGTTTAATGAGACATACAGATGCACAAACAATTTACCAACCAAGTTAGATTTTTAAAAAGACATGTACAGAATGTGGAAGCAAGAACAAGTAACAAGATGAATATTTAAAATTATGGCATAGTCATGTAAGAGTAGGAATGCCAGGGTTCAAAAGGAAATGAATCCACTTGGAAAAACTAAGGCTCACAAAAAAGATTTTGCTGTTTTGGTTTTGCTTTTTTTTCCTTAGCTTTTTAAAGGAAAGACAAAAAATTCAGCTTAGAATGGATGGGATACCCCCTCCCCACCTTCCATCAAATATGAACTATTCTTGAAGCCTTTCAAGCTCCTCCATACTCCACTCCAAAGAAGCAGTGAATTGTGGGATACAGAATAATCACTACCACCTCAGTGTGAAACTGTCAGATCCTTTCTTAGAAGCTGTTCTGAATGGGTGATTGAAGGAAATAGGAAGAGGAGAAGGGAGGACTTGCTGCTCATCTATGAAATCAAAAAGCCCTGAGCTCAAATCCAGCCTTATATAGCTAATGTATGATTCTGGGCAAATCATTTAAATTCTGTCTGTATGTTTCCTGATCTGTCAAATAATACTGAAAAATAATAGCACTCACCTAGCAGAGCTGTCAAAAATCATTTGTAAGGCACTTTGCACAATGTCTGGTACATAGTAGATGCTTAATAAATACTTGTTTCCCCCTTCCTTTCTGAGTCTTCAAGTTTGGAGAGGAGGAAAAGGGATTGTGAAACTTAAAGGTAAGAGTCTCATCAAAGCTGGATTATCCTGGTAGACTTGAGAACACTTGGCTTTGAATATCTACCAGATCTTGGGATAACTTTCATCTAGAGGAGAACATAAGGATTTGTTTCCCAAGACCTTTGGGAAAATGAAATTCTTTATGTTTAATTAGTGAGGAAGAGCCTTATCAGGAAAGCTCTATTATGCAGGCAGAAAGTTTTTCAAACGGCATACTCTCAGGGGTCCTCAAACTTTTTAAATAGGGGGCCAGTTCACTGTCCCTCAGACTGTTGGAGGGCCGGACTATAGCAAAAACAAAAAACTTTGTTTTGTGGGCCTTTAAATAAAGAAACTTCATAGCCCTGAGTGAGGGGGATAATTGTCCTCAGCTGCCGCATCTGGCCGGAGGGCCATAGTTTGAAGACCCCTGCTCCAGATTGTCCTATATGTGATTTACCTGTTTTATGGATTATCTATAATGAGTTTCCATAAACCATGAGATTGTCAGGTCTAGAAGCAATCTTGGCAATAGTACAATTTAAACTCCCATTTTATAGATATAAATAATAATTCCTAAAGAGATGAAGTGACCTCTTTTTTTCTAAATAGATTTTTATTGATAACTTTTTTTTCATATTACCTCTTTCTATTTTTCAGTTTATTTTTTTATTAAAGCTTTTTATTTTCCAAAAATATGTATGGATAATTTTCAACATTCACCCTTGCAAAACCTTGTGTTCCGATTTTTTTCCCTCCCTTCCCCCCCAACCTTCCCCTAGATAGCAAGTAATCCAATATATGCAAAACACACGCAATTCTTCTATACATGTTTCCATAAATATCATGTTGCACAAGAAAAATCAGATCAAAAAGAAAAAAAATGAGAAAAAAGTAAAATGCAAGCAAACAACAAAAAATAGTGAAAATATTATTTGTGATCTACACTCAGTTCCCACAATCCTCTCTCTGGTTGCATCTCTTCATCACCAGACAATTCGAAGTGACCTGAATAATCTCATTGTTGAAGAAAGGTCCACATCCATCAGAATTGATCATCATATAATCTTGCTGTTGCCATGTATAATGATCTCCTGGTTCTGCTCATTTCATTTAGCATCAGTTCATGTAAGTCTCTCTAAGCCTCTCTGTATTCACCTGCTGATCATTTCTTACAGAACAATAATATTTCATAACATTCATATACCATAATTCATTCAGCCATTCTCCAATTGATGAGTATCCACTCAGTTTCCAGTTTCCTGCCACTACAAAGAGGGCTGCCACAAACATTTTTATACATGTGGGTCCTTTTCCCTCCTTTAAGATCTCTTTGGGAAACAGGCCCAGTAGAAACACTGCTGGGTCAAAAGGTAAATACAGTTTGATAACTCTTTGGGCATAGTTTCAAATTGTTCTCAAGAATGGTTGAATCAGTTCACAACTCAATGAACAATATTTTAGTGTCCCAGTTTTCCCACATTCCCTCCAATATTCGTCATTATCTTTTCCTGTCATCTTAGATAATCTGTGAGGTATATAGTGGTACCTCAGAGTTGTCTTAATTTACATTTCTCTGATCAATAATGATTTAGAGCACTTTTTCATATGACTAGACATGGTTTTAATTTCTTTATCTGAAAATTGTCTGTTCATATCCTTTGACCATTTACCAATTGGTGAATGGCTTGAATTTATAAATATGAGTCAGTTCTCTATATATTTTAGAAATGAGATCTTTATCAGAACCCTTGAATGTAATTTTTCCCGTTTATTGTTTCTCTTCTAATCTTGTTTACATTGGTTTTGTTTGTACAAAACCTTTTTAACTTAATGTAATCAAAATTATCTATTTTATGTTCAATAATGAGCTCCAGTTCTTTGGCCACAACTTCATTCCTTATCCATAGATCTGAGAGGTAAACTTTGTTTTTCTAATTTACTTATAAAATCACTTTATGTCTAAATCATGAATTTGTTTCTTGGAATATATAGAGTGTTAGGTGTGAGTTAATGCCTAATTTCTGCCATACTAATTTCCAATTTTCCCAGTAGTTTTTGTCAAATAGTGAGTTCTTATCTCAAAAGCTGGAGTCTTTGGATTTATCAAATACTAGATCACTATAGCCATTGACTATTTTGTCCTACAAACTTAACCTATTCCACTGATCAACTTCTCTATTTCTTAGCCAGCACCAAGTGGTTTTAATGACCACTACTTTGTAATATAGTTTTAGGTCTGACATAGTTAGATGTAGCATTTTTTTCATTAATTCCTTTATAGTTCTTGATCTTTTGTTCTTCCAGATGAACTTTGTTATTATTTTTTCTAGCTTTGTAAAATAATTTCTTGGGAGTTTGATTGGTATGGCACTGAATAAGTAGATCAATCTAGGTAGTATTGTCATTACCCCTATTATTCTTTATATCCCTTCTTTCTCCTACCTCAGAGAACCATCCTTCATCACAAAGATTTTTCTTTTTTTTTCCTTTTTTTAAATTTTTTATTTTCAAAATATTCCATCAGTCCAAAGACCTTGACTAAAGAATGAGACACATTATGTATTAAAATAATTCATCAAACAAAAGCAATTATTTATAAGAAAACAACTAACCATCATACAAAACAGGATACAAATTTAGGTAATCTGATTTCTAATTGGAGGAAAGACTGGGAGATTTTCCACGTTAGGAGGGAGAAGAATGAGTTTCCATAAAATTGGGAGGGAGACAAATAGGTTTCAGGGTCTTTCTTTTCCCAGAACTGAGAGATGCTCATTAATTGCATCCACCTGCACTTAGGAAACAATAGATGGTTTATGTCATCTGATTTTCCATGGATTATTCACAAAAAACCCCCAATAAATTTGGGGCAGCACAAGATGAAGAATGAGATAAGTTCTAATTTGTTCTCTTGATTTCCACACCAAAGCAACTCCATTTTGTAAATGACCTTCACTACATCTGGTCAACTGTCTTATTCTAGAACATCTAGGTGTGGATCATTGAATGTAAGACTGTGCTGGAGAGCAATATGGAGGAAAAAACTAGAAAAGCAAGAATGGGGCTAGATTATGAAAGACTTATCTCTATAAAATATGAAGAAATTGATTGTTAAAGTGACTGCTAAGATCCCATGGAACTCTATATCCCAGATCATATGAACTAAAGAAAATCATAAAATTATAAGTAAATAATTCTAATTATAAGTGGCCAGTAGAGCTAAAGAATAAAACTGAGCTTTCAATAACTTCTTTATTCAAATTCCACTTTTATTGCCCATTATATCCTAGTCCATACCTTCTGCTTCAATCAAGCTAATATATTCACTGCCTACTACTCTCATTGTATAATAATTGAAGAAACAATGGATTTTGACTAAGAGGACTTGGTTCAAATCTAAGATCCTTTTATTATTAGCTTGGGCAGCTCACTTCTCCCCTCTGATGGTTTTCTCATCCATAAAATGAGGGAATTGAACTGTATTCTCTTTTAGGACCCTTCTGGTTTGGTGTCTACGATTGCAAGGACCTAACCATATTACAAGCCACAGAGTCAATACCAATGGCTTGGAGCTAGGGGTTTCCTTCCTTTTATAGAAGAAAGGGATAAAAAGCAAATCCTGCCCCACCCCTACCCTTCCCCCTTTCTCACTGCACAAGATGCAGAACATGTGTTCCTGGCATCCCAACAACTGTAGACAGATGCTGATGAAACTTCTCAGATCAAACATGGAGACAATATGGTATAGTGCAATGCTTCTCAAAGTTTGATCCATAGGGGTCCCAAAGACTCTTTCAGAGATCAAAATTATTTTTATACTGATACTAACATTATATACCTATTAAAATATTCCTTCCTTTTCCAAGGGAGATACTTCTGTATCCCTATCTATATGAGGCTGGATTTTCTTCAACCAAAACAGCCATCACCACAAACTGAATGCAGAAGCAGATATGAAAAGCCATCTGCCTTCTATTAAGTCAGATATTAAAGAGATTTGCAAAACTATGTAAAACAATGATATCCTCACTAAATTTTTGTTTTGGAAAATAGTTGTTCTTCATTTAAAATGTAATTGTTATTTTTAATGAAGTAATAAATATTTTAAAACTATCTTTATTTAGGAATTTCAATTCCTAATATGGTAAATATAGATAGATAGAATCCATAAACAAACGCTCTTTTGGGGCCTCAATAATTTTCAAGAATGTGAAGGGACATCATGAAACCCAAAATCTTAAAGCACTAAATAAATGCTATTATTTTTATTATTATCAACAACCTAAGCTATAAGGATTCAATCATTAGCAATTAAGACCCTGAAAACTGGCACCATTTCTAGACTTATCTCACTTTTTACACTCAAACACAAATGAAAATTAACCAGACTATGGATTATGTCTGAAATGCCTTCTCTCCCTCACATAACCTGTTAAATGTTTATTTTTCCATTAAAGGAAGAGTCTCTGAGAAGGCTCTATACTTTTGTCATTGTGAAGAACTTCCTATAACCACCCATAGATAGTTTAATAAATAAGTCAGGGGGAATTGTCTAAATTAAAGTTCACCAAAGTATATAATGTAGAGTTAGAGCTGAGCAGAAAAGCTAACAAAGGCCTAGAAAAGTCCAAGGTCACATGAGAACCAACAGACCTGCTCCCATAGAAGCTCCTCATATTCTGCCATTTTTGTCATTTTGGTTAAGTGACTTGCTATTAAGTGTTGGAAATGGAATTTGAACTCTTTCTCATTGAAGGTCAAACACTTATCCACCATTACTTTGTCTCTTTTAAAGAGGCAATTTAAAAATTTCCTTATCTGTTTCCAAAAAATTTCTCTGATTCTTCCCTTAGTAAACTAGTAACACCCTCACATGGTGTACCATTTGGTAGCTCCTCAAATCTCTTAGGGAATAAGTGATTGTCACTTATATAACTCTCTGAAATTACTTAGGGAATATTGCATGTATAATTATGCTTCCAAAGGTAAAACAGTAAACCAAACAACTCTCATAGATCCTAAGTTATAAAGGAAATGCAGTGAAGGGAATCTCTATGCTGGGATTTCCATATCCTGTTGAAATCACAGGTATGGCAAAACAAAACAAAATTTGTACTATGGCTCTCCATATTGGTGTGTGATTCTATACTACACATTATAAGCTCCTTAAGGACAGAACTCTGTTTTATCCAAGTTTTGTATCTTCTAGCAAAACATTCTGCAGATAAATGGAGCCTAAGTATTTTTTGCATAATATTATAACAAATATTCGTTGCATTGTATTGCAGCATTGTTGGTCTCCAAGCTTATGAGTTACACTATGAAACCTCTTTTTTCTCATCTTTCCTGGCCTCCCCCCAGGGCTGGAAGAAGCAACATAAGCAAATCAGTTCAATTCATATCAATAAACATGAAGTTAGTATGTACTTCACTATAATGAATTGGAAATAGAAGAATATTTTCCCTTGTTATGCTTGAGAATAAGTTTACCTAACTTTGAGCACATTATTTTGTTGGGAAAGTGCAATTTGGAGTTCCAAGTAAGTGGGTTCTAAATGGACTTGAGGGAAGACAACTAGTTTCAAAGATGGCTTCTTGTCTGATGACTGTTCCACTTGCTCCTCTGTGTTGTAATTTATAAGATGCCCCATTTCTGTAGCACTATCCAGGTTTACAAAATATCCTCCTCATAAAAACACAATGAAGTGGTTAATAACAATTATCATTCCCACCTTACAAATGAAATTTGGTACTTAAGTTGATATAATTAGTAAGTCACATAGCCAAGTTTGGGTCTGAGCCAATGGATGTTCTCCTTACTCAAAGACAACAAATAAAAAAATTCTTGTAAAATTCTTTTCCCCTCATTTAATAGTATTTTATTTTTCTAATTACATATAAAAATAGTTTTCACATTCATTTTGTCATATTTTAAGTTCCAAATTTTCCTCCTCTCTCCAAGACAGCAAATAATCTGATATAGGTTATACATGTACAATAATATTAATCACATTTCTAGATTAGTCATGTTGTGAAAGAAGAATCAGAATAAAAGGAAAAAACATGAAAAATAATTTTTTAAAAAAAAAGTGAAAATCATAAGCTTTGATCTGCATTCAGACTCCATAGTTTTAGCTCTGGGTGGGGATGGCATTTTCCATCATGATTCTGAAAGACAACATTTTAAAAAAGAATCAATCATGGCTAAGATGACAGGAAAACATAATGATGAATGTTGGAGGGGAAGTGGGAAAACTGGGACAGTAATGCATTGTTCGTGGAGTTGTGAACTGATTCAACTATTCTGGAGAACAATTTAGAATTATGCCCAAAGGATTATCAAAATGTGCATACACTTTAATACAGCAGTGTTACTACTGGCTTATATTCTGAAGAGATCTTAAAGGAGGGAAAGGGACCCACATGTGCAAAAATGTTTGTAGCAGCCCTTGTTGTAGTGGTAAGAAACTAAAAACTGAATGGCTGTCCATCAATTGGAGAATGGCTGAATAAATTGTGGTATATGAATGTTATGGACTATTATTGTTCTATAAGAAATGATCAGGAGGATGATTTATAGAAGTCTGGAGACACTTACATGAACTGGATGCTAAGTGAAATGAGCAGAACTAGGAGATCATTATATGTGGCAACAGCAAGACTTTATGATGATCAATTCTGATGGACATGGCTCTTTTCAATGAGATGATCAGGCCAATTCTAATGATGAAGAGAGCCATCTATACACAGAGAAAGAAACTGAGTGGGGATCACAACATAGCATTTTCAATCTTTTTGTTGTTGTTTACTTGCATTTTGTTTTCTTTATCACTTTTTTCCTTCTTGACTTGATTTTTCTTGTGCAGCAAGATAATTGTATACATATGTATGTATATATATGATTTAACACATATTTTAATATGTTTAACATATATTGGATTACTTGCCATCTAGACAAGGGGGTCAGGGGGAAGGAAAGGAAATTTGGAAAACAAGGTCTTCAACAAACAAACAAGTGTTGAAAAATAATCTATGCATATGTTTTGAAAATAAAAAGCTTTAATAAAAAAAAGAAAAGAAAAATCCTATTTATAACCAGAAAAAAATAATCAATCATAGCATCATAAATCTAGAACCATAGGGAACCTCAGAGTGTCTAATCCAAAGCCTTCCTTTCATTGATAAGAAATGAAGGTTAGGAGTGTTAACTGACTCCCAAGGATGCAACAGTTTTAAGTCTCTAAGGTAGGATTTGAACTCATATGCTTTTACTCCAGAGGGAGAGCAGAATGTCATACCTTAGGACAAAAGAACATTATAGTTGGAAAGCAAAGCTAGGGAGTCAGAGCTGTGGGTTGAATCACCTTATTATAATGGTTAAAGTTAGAATTCAGAGTCAGGAAGACCTGGGTCAAGGTTCAACCTCTGACGTATAAAGGCTGTGGGACCCTAGGCAAGGCATTTAGCCTCTCCACGCTCTTGACAATTGTCTAAAATGTCTGTGGAGTAAGTGCCTTTCTTCATTGAGAATTCCCTGCATTAGGTTAAAAAAGAAAAACCTTTTAAAATTATGCAAAATAAAGGTGAAAGTGCTTGAATATCCACTTCCTGGGACTGTGGTAAGAAAAATTCTTTATAGACTTTAGGGCATATACCAAAAGTGAACCAAGACTTTAGAACATGGATTGTCAGAACCAGAAAGAGATTTACAAATGATCTAATTCAACCCCTTCATTTTACAGATGGGGAAACTGAGGCCCAGATGAAAATGAACAAAGAAACCATAAGACAGAATACTAATTACTGCATCAAAATGACTAATTTTGGTATGACTAATTGCTATTCTTTTGAACAAGAGCTATTCTAAGCTCTGTTGTTTGGAGTTCATACAAACTTTTGAGAACACATGTCAGCAGCTTCTGCTGAAGTCTTATAAGTATAAACAATATGAATTCAATAGAAATAGTTTTCAAGACCAGATTCCAAGAAAGATTTATTCTGGCCCAATGTCTTGGCCTAAACATTTATTTATTAGATGCATGATGGGACTGGTAAAATCAGCTACTTTCTTCCTGACTCCTTCTGCTTTTTCCCACCCTCCCTCTGGGGTTGGGCTACACAACAGAGAAATCACATAGTAGAAAGGCATCGTATTTAGAACTGGAACATCTAAGTTCAGTTCTGCCCTATAGTGATTTTTACATTGATGAATTTCTGTTTCCTCATGTTTAAAACGAGAATGTTAGACTAGAACGGTTTCCAAGTTCCCAAGATTCTCATGGCCCCCTCCTTAGGGGACTCTAGGCTTGATGGCCTTTTATTTTTTTGACATTCAAGAGATTTGGGGCCACAGAACAGTGGCCTCCCTAACCTTTCCCAGCCCTTCACCAACCTCATCTCCACCACTTGCATAGAGGTGGAATGTATTCTAAGCGACAGAGGCCACATACGTTGGCGAATGACAATATACGCAGGATTTACTGGCCACCCTCTTCTCTCTGATTTTCCCCCTTCCGACACACATCAGCTCATCATGACCAGCGTCAGGAGCACTGGGTCTACCCAAAGCCATTTCATGACCATGCGTCTCATTTGATCCTCACAAGAGCAGATGTTCTGATTCCCATTTTAGGAATGAAAAACTGAGTCTCAGAAAAGTAGACTGAGTTCCCTGGGGACCATGGTCAGTGGTGTTAGTTCTACTCTGTGTGTGGTGACCATTAAAGATACTATGACATGGAAAAAAGGAGGAATCATGGAAAAAGATGAAGACTGGTAATTATTTTAGGGGAGAGGTGGAAGGCAAGGGCATGGAAAAAAAAAGAAAAAATGTCAAAACTCATTCCTTGAGACCCTACTAATATGAGATTCACGCTCAAATGAGCCTGGACTCAGCTAGTATGATTCAAATCTAGATGGAAAACAATATAGGAGAATGACAATATAAGGGAATCAGGCCCTGTGATGAGGATGACATCAGCTGGCTATATGACTGGACACATGTTTTGAACCTCAATTGCTTCACCTGTAAAATGGGAATAATACTTGTACTACTTCACAGGGTGGTTTAGAGAAAAGCACTTTGTAAACGCAAAGTTCTTTATTAATGCAAATTATTGGTATTAATACCATCTATTAATCAAGGATTTGTGAAAGAAGAGGGTAGAGATAGATTTGTGTGAAATTTAGCTGCTACATGTCTGAATCTGAATCTGACAATTAACCCAGTGAGTTCAAGAAAGATGGACAAAATTGAGGCAAATCCCAGGCTTCTTTTCTCCCCCTGGAAACTCAGGGAGGGGAAGAGGGACAGTGAGGGAGGTCAGTTTTACAGACAAAATGGACACGAATCCAGTCCCAAGTCTTCTCTTGTCTTCCTTCCCTGGAAGGTTAGAAAGATTCAGGTGTGTGTACAAGTAGGTGCTGATAGAGGTGCTTAAACCTTCAGTTCAGGAAAAGTGCTGGGTTTGAGAGTGGAGTATTGCCAAAGATTAATTTTTGAAACATTTTTGAGTGTAAATGTAATTTGCTCATAGCAGCCAATTCTCATCTATGCATGAAAGCAGACCCACTAGGACAGCTAGATGGCCACGTATGGTTAGCCAGTGTTTTGAAGAACATCTAAGTAATACAATATTTTTCAGTAACAAGTTTCTATACTTCAGGTTGACCGCCCCACCACCAAGTTATGCTCCAGTGATTGAGTGTTATTATCAGTCGATCAATAAATAAACATTTATTAAGTACCTACTATGTGCCAAGCACTGATGTAAACACTAGTGATACAAAAAGAAGCAAAAGACAGTTTCTGCTCTCAAAGAGCTTACAATCTACTGGAGGAGACAACATGCAAACAAATATATAAAAAAGCAATATATACACAAAACTTCTTAAACTGTGGGTTGTGACCCCACATGGCATCACATAACTGAATATAGGAGTTATGAAATTATGATTTTTAACAGTAAATATTTGATTTATATACTTATTACATATATATTTATTTATTATATATTATATGCCTATATATATGGGGTCATGTAAAAATTTCTTGGGTGAAAAGGGGTTGCAAGTGGACAAAATTTAAGAAGACTTGATCTATAGGAATAATAGGAAATAACAAAGAAAAGGGTATTTTGGAACATACACAATCACATTCTGAAGAACAATAAAGAAGCCTTGATATGTAGAAATCATAGGAAATAATCAACAGAAAGAAGGGTATTTTAGAAAATGCACAATCACATTCTGAAGAACACTAAGTGACCCCAAAGTTGCCAATTCCCTTAACTACACATCCCCAAAATTGCCCATGGTAGGAAAGGTTTGAGAAACTGAGATCTCATCCTCAGGTCCAGCTGATGATTTAGCCTTGGTCAGAAGCATTTGCATAGGATGCACTAAGTGTTCCCTTGCATACTGTAAGGTTGTTGACACTATATAATCTCCTTTTTAAAATAAGTATTTTAAAAGCAAAGTTTGCTTGTTAATTTTTTAAATAAAGTTTTAATTTCTTTAATCTGATGAACAAAAAAAGAATATCCTATATAAAATGAATTCAACATTTAAATAATGGTCAAATTAACATGAAGTACAATGAGAAAAGCCTTAGCTATAAAGTCAGGGGACATGGGTTCAAGTTATTCAGCTGATATCTGTTGTTCTTGTAGCTTCCGGCAAACACTTAATTTCTGTAGGTCTTAATTTTATTATTTGTAAAATGAACAAACTGTACCCAGTAGCCTCTGAGATTCTTTCCAACTCTATACCTATGACTCTATCATGAAATATTCAATATAGGTACAAATTAAAAATAAATAAGTGAATAAAAATCAGCTTGGTGTATATCCTAATAAAAAATTTAGCTCCCAACTATGTGTTTGTGGGTCTCCATAAACAGTGACTCTTGTGCAGAGCTTGGTAACCTTTATTCTCTTGCTTATCAGGCTAGTGAGAGGAAGCGTGTCCAGTGCTAGCCGAGAGGGGCTAGTGACTCTTTAGAATTGGCCAGAGAGGGGGAAGCATGCAACGATTGAAGGGAATAGGGTTCATGTGTAACTATTACTGAATAACAGCCACAACAACAATCACCAACTGAGGCTGCTAAATTGATTTTCTTGGACATGTGAATTGTCTAGCAAGAATCTGCCAAATCTTGCTAGAACAATTCTAGGACCTGACATTCAACTGCTTGAACATTTCTAATGGAGTAATTGCATTCAAAATCAATATATCCAGGTAGTTGTTCTTGCTACAGAAATCTAACCCCCCTTGACTTTCCTGTGGATTAAAGCTAAGTGGAAGATAAGGAGCCTGGGCCTCCATGAGGTGGGATTCTGTCAAATCTTTGACTTGGCTAGCTAATAATTCAGAACTGCTTCTTCTTCTTCTTAGGGTCCTGAAGGGAGGGAAGGGTCGGGAAGACGTCTCAGCCCCTCCCTGGGCCTTCATGTTGGACCCTTTGACTTTGTAGTTTCTGAGGTCAGTCAGCCTTTGGTTGAAATAGTCTTCCAGGCTTTGGTCCACAAAGTCTCCATTGGTGTTTTGATGATTCCTTGTAGAATGGGGCCCCAAGGAACAGCTGGTATCTCTGGCTAGGGTTAGATCATGATGAGATATCTCCATCTTTGAACTGTTTCCTTTTCTTTCAATAGCCAAAACATCTTGGTTCATGCCCAATATTCTGCAGCTTTTCCGTGAAATCTTGTGGAAATTGCAGAGGAAATAAATAACAAATTTTAATTTAATTAACAAATAATAAACAAAAATTTAATTAAATTTGTAACTAGTTTGGCTACAGGAGGCAAGAACCAAATTGACAAAAGCTAAATTCAGTGGGCATATTTAATATAATAAGATAACTGGGTTGCACATATCCAGAGACTTCTAAGTATGATAACCATTATGAGAGATAATGTGATATAATATAGAGCACTGAATTTGAAGTCAGGGATCTGGATGTGAATTGCAGTCCTATCCCTTATAACCTGTGTGATGTTAGTCAAGGGACTTCACCTCCCTTGGGGCTCAACTTCCTCATTTTTAAAGAGAAAGGATTGGATAAAATGATATTCTAAGTCCTTCTCCAGCTATCAATCTATGACTGTCTATTATAACACAGATGGAGACAGGAAGAATTTGTAAAGCTTCTTAAACTGAGGTTTGCAACCCCATATTGATCACATAACTGAATGTGGGGACACAAAATTATAATTTATTATCTGTAAATGTTTGATTTGTATACCTATTTATATATCTATATACTTGGGTAAAAAGGGATCACAGTGGAAAAGTTTAAGAAGCTCTTATAGACTATTCTAAAGGCTTTTACAGGACAACTAGGTGATGAAGTATTTAGAATGAAATAGATAGACCCATCTTCCTGAGTTCAAATCTAGCCTCAGATAAGTAGCCATAAATTATTAAATTCTGCATCAGTTCTTCAGCTGTAAAATGAACTAGAGAAATAAATAGCAAACCACTTCAGTATCTATGCCAAAGAAATCCACATGGGGTCATAAAATGTTAGATATGATTGAAAGAACTGAACAACCAAAAAAATTTTTATTCTGTATAATTGACTATATCTTCTCTGTAATTTATAGTATTGTTTGCCTGGGGAACTGAGAGGCTAAATAACTTGTTCAAAATCACACAGTTGGTATGATTGAGAGGTAAGACTCGATCTCAGCCAATAAAGTCACAGCTTCAGATCCAATAAAAGACATATCTCAGAACTGACTAAATCAATATAATAATCAATCTCAGAGTTGAAAGGGAGCCTCACAGACCATCTCTGAGAAGCTAAGAGGCAAAGAGTCAGTCAGTAAGCACTAATTAAATGCCTACTTAATGCTAGTGCTGTGCTGAGTACTTGGGATGCTAAGAAAAGCAAAATCAGTCCCGGCTCAACTGCCCAGTTTTAATGGGGGTGCTTATAGTTGTAAACCTATATATATATATATATATAATATTATCTATATATCTATATATATATATATATAAGATATATAAATACAGAGGAGATGGAAGATAATTTGAAAGGAAAGAGACTAGTCATGTGGGGGTAAGGAAGTGGGGAGGAAATGAAAGGCCTTCTGCAAAAAGTGAGATCTGAGGTGAGTTCTGGCTGGGAAGCCAGAAGGTAGAGATGAGGAGGGACAGCTTCCCCAACATGCAGTAAAAAGGCAGAGCCAAGAAACGGAGTTTCCATGAAGAATCTCCTTTACAATTTATCCAACAGGACTACATTTGAAGACCTCCAATGACAGGAAACTTGCTACCTCTTGAGACAGTCATTTTCATTTGTGGATAGCTCTAAGTGTTATGAAGTAGTTCTTTACATTGAACCCCAAATCTGCCTCTCTGGCTTCCTTCTGTTACTTCTGATTCTGCCCTATAGGGTCAAGCAGCACAAAGATCATATTTCTTCTCTATGAGAATCCTTCAGATATATGATAACAGATATCTTGCTTCCCACTACCCCCAAAGGTGTAACAGCCCTTTGTCTTGGGAAGCCCTTTCCCTCCAGAAAGAATATTACTATCTAGTAAAAAGACAAGTCTGGAGCCCCAGAGATATATAAGAATTCCTAGCTATAATCCAAAATAAGTGTTTCTAAAGTTGTTGATCGTGCTGGGGAGGTTTGAGAGGGCTGCATGATGCTGAAGAGAAAAATTACTATACAGGAAATCAGGAGATCTGCATTTTAATCCCATTTCAAACATAATCAACTCTAGGACTTTGGACAACTTACTTGGCCTGTAAATTTCTTGATTAATCTCTAAACCATGAGAATAATCTCTAAGACTGAACTATAACTATGAAGGGACCAATGGAGCTATGCCTGAAAGTATATATATTTAAAGGGCATTGACAGCCATATTCTAGAACATACTTGTGTCCCCCTACACTTTTGGCTTCCCATTCATGTTGTCACTTTACCCCACCTCCCCAGCAGTAGCTTTGGCACTATAGAAACCTTGTTGTATTCTGGCACATGATTCCCTCCAAGGGTGATAATAATACCTTAGGTTAACTCTATCCTTTGAGCCAGGTAGATACAATTCTATTCTAAGGTACCTTCCAACCCGAATAGCTTAAGAAGTAGTAAAAAACCCCACTAATCCTGGTGTTAGAAGGTCAAAGCTCAGTTTCACTCCTCCCTACTCAAGTGATCTTAGGAAAATCACTTCTCCTTCCTAGGACTAAAAGAGGATTAGATTGTTTCTAAAGTTCTTTCCACTTCTACATTCTATGATTCTAAGACTGATCTCAGACCTCAACCTAGGGGATAAGATTCCTTGCTTTATTTATTACCTTGTCTTCAGGATAATGCATGAACTTTGATGTAGAGCACAATGGAAGATGAAAAATGGTCAATGCTGTTTATTCCTATTTCCTGTTCACTAAAATGCCCCGCTCATTGCGCTCTGGGATTATAGTAATTATTGCATGGGTATAAGATTTGTGTGCATGCATTTTTATATTAGAGCTTTGTGGTCTCTCATTAAGAAGCATATTATTAAATAAGTAAAAACCTGGGGCTTCCTTTTTCTGTTCCCCATTCTCTCTTTTCTTTATTTCTTGAAATAAATTGCAAACTTTTAAAAACAATCCTATTACTTTTTAGCATTTTCTTCAACTCCTCCACTAGAATCCTCTTTATAACAAAATACTGTTAAATAAAAATGAATGAATGAAAAGGTATTCATTAAGCTTTATTAAGAGCTTATTATATATCAAACATTGGGCTAAGTTCTGGTGATCTAAAAGCAAAGAGAAGGTTCCTGCCCTCAAGTTCCTTATACTCTGATGGGGGAGATGCCAAATATAGGGAAGAGTGGCCAAGGAGGCAATTTTCCTATCTTTAGTCAAGAAAGCTACCTGGATGTTAAATGGTGCTACTGGGAGGTAGTTTAACAAATCTCATTTAGTAACAATGGCAGAGTTGATCCTGAGAACCAGAATGGACAAGGTCAGCAAAGGAGGAAAGAATGATGTGAAACATGGCCAGAGGATTTGGTGCATTGTATCTAAGTACAATGGATAGTCTGTCTGTTTCACATCTATCACTTCTTACTTCTCTTCAGAGAGGTGAAAGATGGGAAATATTTTGTCTTCTGCCTAGGGGAGAGGAGGGAGGATATATTTTGCATTAACTCTTCCCATCTTTATTCAGTTAATCATGATAAGGACTATAATGAAAAGGATATAATATGATTGATACAGGGAATTCCAGTAAGGAAACTCCTTCTTTCAATGCACCCAATCTTTTCTGAAAATTATAGTCTTAAAGAGACTCCAGTTCCCACTTGTGATGGGGGAATGTATTTTGCTTGGATATCATTCTTTTTTGCTTGCATTAGTATCCCTAGGGCTTGGTCAGTGCCTGGCATGTAAGTAAATATCTAATAAATGTTGACTTGGCTTAAAGAGCTGACTAAAGCACTTTGAGGTTAAGTGAGTGCTCCAAGGCAAGTCCTCCTGACTCCAAAAGCAATACACTATACCTTCACTATAGTAATAATAACTTATACAGCTCTTTAAGGTTTCTTACAACAATTCTGTGAAGTAAATCATTCAAGTTCTCTCATCTCCATTTTACAGATAAGGAAGCTAAAGAGCAGAGAAGTAACATGACTTGTTCTTGACCACATAGCTATCAAGTGTCAGAGTAAGGATTTGAACCCTAGTTTCCCTACTCTAAGACCAATACACTTTTCACTAGGCTACCCTACTCTGAAGAATGCGGATAGAAGATAGTATTTGAATTATTGGAAGAGACAGTATACTCCATTTTGGAATGAGCTCCTTGCATGCCAGTTAAGGTACTCTCTTTGGGATGCTTTAAGAAATCATCTAGGATGATTTCCTAGAATCATACCATATTAGTTCTGAAATAGACCTTAAAGATCATTTAGTCAATTCATCACATTTTTTAGAAATGAAGGAACTGAAATCCTGAGAAGTTACCACTTTGATATCTGTTCCCAACTTATCTGAGGTCTCAAATCCAATAAAGGAGAAAAGGATAACTGGAACCCAAGTCTGTGGGCTCTTACTATAACCCGGACCATTATCCTATCCCACCTCTCTACTTAGAGATGATGTGAGCATTAATTAAATTAATGATTCCAAAGTGTTTTAAGATGCAAGAAGCTGTTGTGTTTCTCTAAAGCTCTAAATACCTCACTTTCATAACACCCTGGGCTCCTAATTCACTGCTCCCAAAGGCTGCTGCTGAGAATTTACCACCCTAATAAACCACTCGTTATGTCTGGGTGTCATTAAACATACAATAAAATCTTCAATTACATTGCAGTTTAATTTTTCCATGTTAATTGTCCAACAGCTGTATTTGGAACAGAAGAGCTGGGACCTCTCTCAGCCAAAACTGTGCTGTGTTTGGCCAGATTGCATGAAATGAGATACTCGGTGGAATTCTACCAGTGGCCTCATCTGACCCAGCTGCTGCTAAGCAAGGCGCAGGATCTGAATTAGGCTCCCAAGCTTGCCTGTGGGGGTCTAATGAAGAAGGAGATCTTCCTCTCTTTTTAAGCTCTCTGTCTTCTTAACGTGGTTCTTTCCCTCTGTTCTTCCTTTCCCCCCTCTCCTCTATCCTTTCTTTATTTTCTTTTCTCTCCACTTCTGCCTTTTTCTGTCTCTTCTGTCTCTTTTTCTCAAAAGCAAGAGATGAGAGTTGGTTAGGGTGGAAAGAAGGAAGTCCATTGCTATGCTTTCCCCAGCATCATCCCACCGAGTGCATAAGCTCCAGTGGCATGTGACCCCAGCATTGTATGGTGACATGAGGACTCCCAAGGACAGAGGGGAAAAGAGCCACACATAAAACCTTACTGTGAGCAGAGGAGAAAAGCAGTGTAAGCAGAAATGTTCCTTCAGGCAGACTTTCTTCCAGTGAAATTTAAGGGTTTGGCTAACTCTAAAAAAAGAGACCTAAACTTGGAGATCATACTGAAGGGAAAAATTAGGGGAAAGTCTTAATCTATACTTCATGCTTTCCCACCTCCATGCCTTTGCTTGTGCTGTTTTCTCCATTTGCAATGTTTTCCACTACTACCTTCCAAATCCTATCAATCCCTCAAGACTCAATTCAAACACCACCTTCTCCATGAAACCTTCCCTGAATATCCCAGCCCACAGTGTTCCCGAACCCTCTGAATTTCCATTGTACTTACTAATGCCTTTGACATTTCTGGAGTACTCATGTACTGTCAAGTTGTAGTTGCTGGTATTTCTGGGGTAGTCTTATCTAGCTAGAAGATTAGAACCTAAGTCACCTCCTACACACCCAAACCATCTTATATGGTGAATGTTCAATACATTTTTTTTTTCTTTTTGAATGAATGGATTGTTTCTTATCCAGACATCATTTTAGTGAGCCTTTCCAGCCACTTACCTTGACATCCTGGAAACCTGGATATTCAGGGATGCTAGGTAGGGTACATCCACTGAAACTGTTGGATCTTCTCCGAGGGAACAGTCTTCGAGACCCATTCCTGAGGTGGTAGCCCCGCCTCAAGTCCTCAGCATTACCTTTGCTACAGCAGGAAACCTCTGGCCCAGCTTTGAGAAATGGATCGTAGCTGGGTTTATTAATTTCATTGTTGCTCAAAAAGCTATACATCATTGGTCCAAATTCAAAGAGAAATACTACTCCTCTCAAAGTGGTTATGGTTACCTGACAGATACTAGAAGGGCCAAGCTGGAGACTTGGACAATGTCTCTCACTGAACTTTTAAGGAAAATTGAAGTAAGAAACCAGCAGAAGTCAAATCTTCTACTGGGTCAGTTATGGTGGTGAGAAAGAACGGTTCTGACTCAAGCTCACCTTCCTGAATGGACTGACTTCTCTGGAGTAATTCAATGAACTCAAATCCTGTCAAAGGAGCTTAGGTTAGGTGGAATTATGAAGATTAGTGATGCTCAGTCTCAGCTTTCCTTCCCTTCCCTCCACCCCCTTAACTAAACTGAAATGCCCTCGCCTGACGATCTGACTAATGGGAGAATTATTGAGATAATTCTTCAACAAGAACAAGAAACAGGACCCCCCACCCAGTTCTGAGTTGGCAAGGGGAAAAGGAAGTGAATTAACAGGAGAGTGAAGTGGGAAAAGGGCACAGGCACATTTAATAATGAGAAATAGTTGGGAGGATTGAAAATATTTTGCTCACTGCCTTCATATATTTCAAAGGCTGTAATGTAGAAGATATAGTGCATGTAATCCTCTCAAAAGAGGGGAAGAGAGCATGTGATCAGAAATTATTTCTCCTTTATAACATACTGATAGGTCAGATATTTATGTTTTCTGTCTTTGACAGAGCCCCAGTGAATGGGAACTAAACAGGAGTCTCTGATTTAGCTGTCTTGAGCAGGGGACCTCACCAGAGGAGCCCAGGGCTGTTCAACAGATTAAGAAGACTCCCCTTATTACTCTAATAGTGAGGTTTCAGCTCTCAATAAGATTTCTTTTTTGCCATAGAGGTAGTATCTCACAACTGAATGTTCTGCTCCATTAGAATCTACTGGGATAGCCTGAACAGGTAGTCTTAAGGAGAGGGTCTTTACATGGAATCCAGAGATCTTAGGGCCTGTAAGATGGATTTCAAGAGATTTATGAACTTGGGGGTATATATATATACATGTATACAGTAAGAGGGAGAACCTACAAAACTAATCCATTTGTTCATTTATCTTGAACAAACACAACCAGTCAACAATGAGCTAGAAGCAGTATAAGAAAGGAAGGAGAAGAGCAAGATGACTTACTTTTGGGAAATTAGTCTTTTAAATGATTTCAAACTTCTCCTTGAAACAAAGATCAATCTTTTATTTAAAAAAACAATATTCTGCTGACATTTATATAGCTATAAGAGATGGAATTCTATGGTTTACCAAAAATCAGAGTTAAGATTTGCCCACAGAGCAATGGAGAGAGGCAAGGTGGACATGAACAGGCTGTAACACATTATCAACAATGTGATATACAGGAGTAGTCTGGAGGATATAGTATAAAAAGGCATCATCAGAAACAAATATGAGCTGGTTGTTGTTAAAAAGAGTGAGTGATAAAATGATTACTGGTATTCTGTTATTATCTAGGAAATAACAGGAGATCTTGAGGTCTTTAGCAGGTTGATCTTCCATCATGAATTTATGGAAGAATATGGTGAAGTCAAAAAGAATAGGGAGGCACAGGTAAATTGTAATCTGTATTATTGAAGATAGGATCCATATCAGTAAGATACCAGATCCACTCAAGAACTGGAATACATACATACACACACAAATATATATATGCATATGTACATGCATATACATAATATGATAATATAATATACATATATTGTATATCTATCCATCTTTATTTATATATCTCTCTATTTAAATACACATACAAATATATATGGCAAGAAAACTAGTACCAGACATTTGCACAGGGCCCTTTTGCTTAGTAGAACCACTAAAAAGACCAAATTAATCAACTACAAGTTCACCGTGTGAATCCTGAATTAGAGCAAAGGAAATTAGACTTCTTAAAGAGCATTTCCATCCATCTGGGGCAGTCTGATGAACCATCATCATCATTCTAGTGCTAATTTGGTCCAGATAATCAGGAGGAGGCATTAAAATCAGGGCACTCTTTCCTCTGGCCCATGCTGGATAAATTTGAACTGCAAATTCTATCTTTATTTCTGCTTTTTTCTAGGCTGTACTCAAACTTATGCTCTTCCTTTTATGAAAGTATTACCTCATATTACACATACTGTAGTCAATCAAACAATAGCACATTTTATATTTTTTACATTTTAGAGTAGTGTCTCTGGGATGGGTTTGGGGGAAGCATCCAAGAGAGAAATAACTATTTCATTCTCCTTGCTGGTATTAGAGAGAAACTCCAGTTTCCTCAATAATTTATTCACAAATGATATATCTGGGAGGATGATTTCTACAGATGGCCAATTTTATCCTATGCCAAGACTGTCTATGAGGGTTCCCCTTCTCCCCCCCCCCAACATGGGTTAAGTTAGATTTTCTCTAAAAGGCACAAAACTTAATTTGTTGGAGTGGGGCAAGGCTAAAGTTATGTTTCTTTATGCAGCTTACTGGAAGCTTCTGCCTGTGCTGTTCTGTTCACCTAGAGGCATAAAAGGTCCCACCAGTAGGGGATAGGTGCCCCTCAGACTTGGTGGATACCCCAAGATCACTTGAGTCATGATACCTTCTCCTGATAAATACATAAGTTTCAATATGGAGAGGGAGTAACCAAGTCTGAGTACCATTGTATCCTTGCTGCAGATCCCTCCTGTATTAAGACAAACTCAACCTCTTTCTATCGATTGTTCAATGACCTATTTTGAGTTACCTGCCATCAAACCCAAACCAACAGGTGAGCATCAGGCTCACCTCTACCATGTGCATTCTATTTTGATTCAAAGAGTAGGACTTCCCAACTCTGTGACCCATTCCAGGAGTGCTTGCTAATTCAAGACTTTAATTCTGATATATATGGACAACAGTCCCCAAAATCGATGAATAAGGAGCTTCCCTCCCTCGTCCTACATGATGTAGTCCTTTGGCATTAAAGGACCTACATTCAAATTCTGCTTCTGATTTTCTATCTGTGTAACCAGGGGCAAGTCACTCAATCTCCAGTAACTGATCTGAAAATGATGAGGTTGGACTAGACAGTTGAGAAATGCCTCTCAGTTCTGGATTATCGATCCCATGTATATCCAGTTTTCTGGACAGGTTTTCTCAGAAGATCAGTGATTTTTACCTGTTTATGGGGAACGGGTAGGAGGAGGTCTCTTGAGCCATCTGCAGATTTCATTCCAGATTCCTAGTGCCCATTTGGGAAAGAACCAAATGTAACTATCTTAGGGTATAATATTCTTTTCTTGCCACCCCACTTCTTGCAAATTTCCCATATTTAGATAAAGGAAACAGTCTAGTCTATGGATACCTGAATTTGAAAATTCTTTCCAAAAGGTCTTGAAATTAGTGCACTCAGACTTGGCAATTAGAACTCTTTACCTTTTAAGATCAAAAAGGAAGATAATTTTGTCAGATTATCCCGATTAAATATGACTCAATTCTAGATATTTAAAAGAATTCATCTCCCTACCCAAGACTTTTTGGGTAGGGTGCTAAATTAGAATTTAGGAAAAGCTCAACCCTTATGTCTGAGTTTGGAGGTATCGATACCTTCTTCACATGATCCTTGTAAGGCTGAAATGAGATTCTGTATGCAAAGGGCTTCCCAAATTTTAAAATGCTATGCAAGTATCGGTTATTATTAGGATTATCCTCCTTTATTATAACCCATATTTGCAACTTGGTACAACCCAATACACCAAGAATAGATGTATTCAGTGTTTGTTTCTTTTCTCCAAATTCCAATTCAGCATATCCTACTCTGGTTGTCTGTTGCTAGCTATAAGAAGACAGTCATGAAGTAGGAAAAAAAAAAAAACAAAACAGTGAATTGATAGTCTAAAGACCTGGATTCTATTCCCAGCCTTATAATAACAGGCTACATGACTGTGGGGAAATCAATCCATTTTCTCCATGTTGTTAATTTATTAAACATAGACTAGGTGACCTCTCAGTTCCTTCTACTTCTTACAATCCTTATGTGTGGAGAAATGGTGCATCTTGTGAATAAGAACACTGCATTGGAAGTCAGGAAGCCCTGCATTTAAAATCCTGCTTCTGACACAAGCTCTGTGGACATGGAAAGTTAACCTCATTTTTCTCTTCTGTAAAATGTGGCCGATAATATGTGGCCAATAATACCTGTAATTCCTACTTCAGAGGGTTGTTGTGAGGCTTAAATGAGATGAAATATGTAAAGTGCTTGGCAAACAGATTTTTACAAATCCCAGTTATATTATATGTCTATGAAAAATACATTGAGCAAAGTAAACTGGAATCACTGAGCTAAAGCCTTCCATAGAAAAATTGTTTAAATGGGCCATTTGTTTACCTTTCTCAGAGGCATTAGGTAGAGAGGCAAGACAACTGGCCAGGAGTAGGGCAATCTGAGTCCCAGGTCCAGTTTGACCGTTAACCTATCGTATGGCCTTAGATCGATCTCCTCCTTTCTCTAAACCTCCGGTTCCTCATTGTAAAATAATGACCTAGTTCAGCCCAGATTGCCCAGCACTTGGCTGGCTCTCTTGCCTCTCTACCATGATGCTTCTCAGAAAGGTAAACAAATGACCCATTTAAACAATGTTTTTATGGAGGGTTTTAGTTCAGGGATTCCAATTCATTTTGCCCCATGTATTGTCATAGGCATAATAATAACTGGCATTTGTGAGGTACCTTCAGCTCAAGTATTCTACAATTTTATAACAAAATTAATTCTTCACTGACCCCACAACGGAGGTGATACTGTGTCATCCCCCATTGGATGGTCAAGGCCCTTAGACGTTAAAACCCCTCATCCATGGACACCCAGAGGAAAGGGGATAAAATATCCTTCAGGAACATCCACTTTTCCCCTTACTCTGTCTTTTTGTTTCCTTTCACCCAGAAATGCAGAACTCCCATTTTATAAGGTAGAACAAACTGTGTCCCATATAGTACCCCACCCTGTGGCCTGGCAGTCAGAAGCTTGCCTGGCCCCATGTTAGGAGGCCATCGGAGCCTGGAAGGCAGCCCCACTTCCCTTGCGGCCAAGCCAGGAAATCAATTTAGGGACTAAGTGGTCATCCCCATCATCTCTTTCCTCCAGACAATGACTAATGGGATTGGGTACAATGAAGCAGGGGGTTCTGCCTACCATGCTCTGGTGTTTGTGTTGAGATGGAAACTGGGAGAGAGTGACCTAAGGATAAGAAGGAACAATTTGGGTTAGATTTGTAACTCGTGGAAAAAAGTGCACTCAAAGTGTCTACTGCTAGGTTGCTGAAAGAATCTATTTGCCAGCAAATTGTTCAGCATCTAGGAAACAATTAAAATTAACCAAAAAAATCTTTAGTTAAAATAAAAAAACTAGCAGAAAATATGTTTCCTTTACCTGGTGGCCATAGCTCACATGAACTCTTCCACAGGCCTCTCCTGCCTTATTGCTCCTGCTTCTATAGATGTAGTCCTGCAATGTCTCAATCCATAGGAGTTGATATCCAGGAATGTCTCTCACCATAGAACTTTTTGTCTCAGGGTCTTTCACTCCCCCCCAGATGAATTCACCTTTAAAAATTGATTTTGGAGTACTTTTCTTAATGCTTGTCCCAAGTATATTTCATGAAGCTCACTAGAGAGGCCAAAATTGCAAGCTATGGTTCTAATTCATTAATATTGAATTTACTAGGAAAGGAATCAATGGATAGGTTTTTTGCTATTCTTCAGTCATATTCAATTCTTCATGACCCCATTTGGGATTTAAAGATACTGGAGTGGTTTGCCATTTCCTTCTCCAACTCATTATATAGATGAAGAAACTGAAGCAAATTGAGTTAAGTGACTTGCCCAGAGTCACACAGCTAGTAAGTGTCTGGGTCCAGATTTGGTTTCAGTTCCTCCTGACTCCAGGCCAGGAGCTCTATGCACTGCATCACCTTGGTCCCAGGGATGATTTAGGGGCCTATAAAAAGCTTTCAGAGCTATGCCTTTCCTTATCCAATTGTTTCCATGGTGGTCCCAAGTTGCAAACACAGCCAGTGATTCTTCTAGAAAACCCAATCCCTACTCCTAGAATACTATCTGGCCATCCTTCTACACCTAATTGAAATGTTACCTCCTCTCTGAAGTCCTTGTTGTTACTAGTATTGGAAATAATTTCCCATCTTTTATAGCCCTTTGTTCACATGTCTTGTACACAATCTCTTTTGTAGTATACTTATTTCCTGCATTATAGTCCTATTCTGGTGCTTCTTTATAGAATCATAACTTGCAAATCTGACAATAGGGCAAAACCCCCAAAATGTGGTCCACTTGCAAGTAGCATAGAAGGAAATCCAAAATCAAATCCACTTTAAAAGACAAAGTGAGATGAAAGTTGAAGAAAGAATTTGGGGAGAGACCTCAGAATACGGAATACTAGGAAGCTCCTTCTGGAGAGACCATTACTTGGGGAGAGAGCATGGCCAAGTTGAATCAGAGAGGAGGTCATCTGAAGTGTGAAGGGAAGAATCCTCATGCAACAGCATTCTATTTGAACTGATTATTCTTACTGAGAGTTAAACAAAGTTATTCCTACTGGGAAAAAATGATGTTAGCAACATTTAAATTTTAGCACCTGGCACAAAGCTCCAGTTCTCTGCCCTAGTTTACAAGTCTAGTTCTTCATAGTATTGAAAGTTTCTTGAGAGCTATTTTAGCAGGGTACAAATCAGAAGATTTCAAATATGAGATGGACTATCTGATAACTAACCCAGCAAGGTTCAGAAAGACTCACGGACAACTTTGGTTGTAGGATAATTAACTTTTCAGTCACAATGATGTATTAAAACTCTCTGCCAAATTTAGTGGCATTGTGATCCATACAAATAGCTTTGACCAAAATAAAATCTTATTAACTTAGAAAATTGGGGATCATTGAATTACTGATTATATTGTATGTATATTTATGGCCGTGCAACATATTGGCAAACTAGTAGCCAAAGGAAGCTAGAAGTATAATGGACAGTGTGATAGGAAGGGAGTTAGGAAAACCTAAATTTACATCTAACTTCAAACAGTAACCTCATCCCTGTTTGCCTAAATTTATAGTCAACTGTAAAATGAGGGAAATAATAATACTGACCTCCCAGGACTATTTTGAAGATCAAATGAAATAATATTTGTAAAGAACTTAGCACAGTATTGGGCATATATTAAATATTATATGAATGTTAGCTATCTTCATTATTATCACTTTTGTTATTATTGTCATATTGGATAGAATGCTATTTTCATAGTTAAGAAAACTTACAATGAATTTCTGTTTTTTTTAATTAATTATCTGTGTGATCCTGGATAAGTCACTTAACTGCCTGGTCCCTTTCTATATACTGGTCCCTCATTCTTCCTGACTCACTAATTGAATATGGCAACAAATCTTTTCTTTCCTGCCTGTAAAGAAAAAAAATTAATGATTTCTGAAATATTGTATGACCACTTAATTCTTGATCGTCCCCTAGAAAAGCTAATCAAGATCTGGGGTGCCACAGGCTCCATGGAACTTGTACTCTACTAAGAGGCAAAAGGGAAAAAGAGGAGGAGGAGGAAAAGAAGGAGGAAGACAAGAAGATGATAATGAAAACATGAAAGAGATAGAATAATAGAAGAAGATGATGAGAAGAGAAAAAGGAATTGGTTATAATGAGTATTTACAAAGTACTTTATATTTATAGAACAGTTCATATATGTATATGTTTTCATATATACATATTCTATCATCTATTAAGACCTATAACTAACTATAGCTATATTTATATGGGTGTGTCTGTATATAAATGTATAAATGTATATATTTTATTTATAATCATCTTTAGGGATAAAGCAAATAAAGCATCTAATAAATCTAAAAGCCTTATCTAAATGGTAGTTATTATTTTTTGCCACTCATCATCCTTTACAACATCCCTCGGAGGCTGGGGTAATGCAATTATAAATATCCTCAGCTTGCAGATGAGGAAGCAGGGACAGGGAGATTAAGTGATTTCTCTGAGATCACACAGTTTGCAAGTGAAAGGCTCAGAAACTGAACTTCTTTTGACTCACTGGTGAGTTCTCATTCCACAGCACCATGTTTCCTCCCAAGAGCTGAGAGTTTGATAGAAGAGGAACTCTTTTGCTATAGGTTTCTTATGGGGTGGGACCAGAGGGGAAGGGGACTCAGTACAGAGGTCTCTGTACAAGCAACAATAACAAAATAGTTATTTTAACTAGGTTAACATTCTAGGAAAGTTTCTTAAGGAACCCACTTTAATAGTTACAATAAAAATTACTTTAGATTAGCTTATTTGCATGCAGATGGATGCTTCTACACCATATAATCCAGTTTTTTCCCCAGGACCTAATATAGTGCCTTGCACATATTAGGTGCATAATAAATCTTTACTGAATTGACCTGAATTGTCATGGGCTCACAAAGACCTCAGGATTAGCTTTGGCAAAATGCTCTTGGCCATTCCTATATTTCTTCTGAGGTCTTAAATTGTTCAACTATTTATTTATCTTTATTGTCCTGCCACACCAACTCAGTATTCTTGCCAGCTTTAGGAACAAAGATGGACCTGAGACATCTAAATAAAATACTCAAAGCCCCACCAGAGCTCCTGATGTGACTGGTCTCCTAGTATTAGATTTGTTTTCATTTGTCTTTGAGGGAAGAGTAGTTTGAGGTGGGTTTTGTGGGAGCTAAAAAAAAATTTTTGAAATAATCTAAAAGGAAATAATAAGAAGGAAAAGATTTTCTTTTTACCTAAACCAAACTCAGAATTCACTAATTTAGAGTGATTGGAGGTATCAGCTTAGCCACAAAAATCCAAAAATCATATAATATTTTAAAATAAATGCCATTTTATTACCCTCTAGCACAGACAGTGATTCCAACTGGGCTAACAAGATGTTGCCTCGGAAATTTCCTCCCCAAGACATGAGACTGAAGCCACAGACCTCCCAGTAGGTAACTGTATAAGGAGCTGAGACAAGACCAAAGTTAGCCCTTCTCCCCATCTAAAGCCAGTTGTAGGGTCACACTGGAAGAAGAGAAAGTAATCATGAATCTCCTAGTAGCCAGGGCACCCATCAGTGCTGTCTGGTGGCAGGACTTAAACTTAAATTGGACTCTCTCTAAGAAAAGAAACAGAGGACACCAAAGGAATCTTCCAATAGATGGGAAGAAGGGTATAGATAGAGAGGGGAGGAATGAAACAACATATGGAGTTCACTGCTAGGGATATGTCAGGTGACCAGACAAAAGTCAAGGACTATGCAGGGAGGACATCCTGGATTCATATCTAGGTTCAGTTCTTGGTCCCAAGCTAAGGCTGATGATAGACAATTTTGCCCCAAGAAGCCTCCCATTCTGAGATTTCAGTGAGCAAAGAAAAACAGGACCCAGCCACCTCAGAAAGAGACATATATACATATATACATACGTACATCTAGATAGATAGATAGAGATATACACATATAAATGTAGATATAGCATCTGAATTGTCCCAACAGCAGGACATGGGGCTACTCACCCCATCTAAGAACAGGGAGAAGTAGCAAAGCCTAGGTTGGGCATAATCCCCATCCAGGAACAAAGTTTGAAGACGTGAGTAAACAGAAGAAAATTTCTAATGCAGGGAAGAAACACTGTAAGTTAAGAAATTCCAAGATAAAATCCCAGAAGAAAGCAACTCCATAGTAATTATAAATTTCAAGGATGGAAATGGATTGACCACACAAGGTCTCAAAGAATAGATTTAAGAAATGAAGAAAGAGCTGAAATTAAAGATTAAAATGAAGTTAACTCACCTTAAATGAGAGTTAATAGTTTAAAATAAAAAGTAGAAAATCTTAAACTAACAGTAGACACCCTGAAACGCAGAATGGAACAAACAGCATTTAGTGATTTCATAAGAAATCAGGAAATACTAGAACAAAGATAAAAGGCTGAAAAATCAAAAGAATATTTTAGGTATCTACTATCAAGAAACAACTGAATAGGGAAAGAGAATATAGGAAAAAGAATTTAAGAACTATCAGATTCTCTGAAAACCATGACCAAAGAAACCTGTATATTACAGTATGATAAATCATAAAAAGGAGATTAGTACAAAAAAGCAACGTCAAAATAGAAACTCAGTCATACCCTAAAAGAAATTCCAAATTGAATACACCTAGAAATACCATAACCAAATTCCAGAGTCTAAAAAGAAAATAAGATATAAAAGAAAAATTGTTAGAAGACAGTCAGAGAGAAAGGAGAAAGAGAGTAAGCACTGAGGAACCACAATCACAAAAATGTAAAAGTTGCGTATTGGAAAAGACTCCAATAGCCAGAGTCCAACTCATAGAAGAAAAGGAATGTTCATTACAACATACCCAACTGATATCACACATGATTATGCAGCACCAAATATTATAAAGGTAAGGAACATTAGGAATATAATATGACAAAAGACAAAAGCAATAAGTTTATAGAGAAGAATAACATCTTACAAACAGAATATAATGATATGAGACAGAAAATAGGGACAGAAGGGAAATGGACCTTTAATAGAATAGATTCAAACATTCCTATTGGGAAACTAGAGATGACATTTTTGAAAAACAAACACAGTAAACAAGATAAAGTTATAAAGGTATATATATTCATACAAGTTGAAGAGGCTAAATTATGATCAAGTATGTATCTTTTAATAGGGAAGAAGAACCATTGTCTCTTCATGATCTCCCTGTCTTCAAGAGTCAAAGAATCAGCAAAGAAAGACAAACTCAATACGTACATGTGGTTTTGTTCGATTCTGTTTGTTTTGAAAGAGTGAAGAAAAAAGGAGGAAAAAAAGAACATATTAGGGAAGAAATGAGGAAGAAGAGGCAGGAACTTCTCATGAGTAAGCATAAAAAGAGAATACAAATATTGAAGTAAAAGTGAAGGAAGTAGCCACCTCATAAGCCTTACTTCTGTCTAAATCAGTAATAGGAAAGCTGAATATTATATAACTCACAAAGAGTTGGGAATAGAAATGTATTAAAGTTAATAGAGAAATACATGGGGACAGTGAGAGAAATGATGAGGGCTTAAAAAAAAAGAATAGAGTTGGAAAAGTTGAAAAAGAAATAGACACAAACAAAAGGAACTTCAAATATGGAGTGAAGGGTGATAAAAGAATAGATAGAAAAAGTAGGAAGCAATGATTTGAGTTTGAACTAGTTGAAAAAAAAAAAGAAGAAAAATAGGATCAGACAACTCCAATCACAGATGGGATCCCATAATCACCATAGATTTTTTTTCTTCACTTTTTTTCTATGTGAAGAAGAAAATAGGATGGTAAAACAAGAAACATAATGGAAAATTATCAAGAAAAAACATTTAATCATCATAATCATAAATGTGATTAGAAATTTAGGAAGGTAGAAGAATGAATTTGAAAGCAGAATATAACAGTAAGTTGCCTATAAGATAAACACTTGAAACATTCACAGAGTTAAAAAGAAGATCTGGAGCAGAAACTCTTATGTCTCAGATAAATCTAAAAAAAAAAACAAAACAGAAATTATCATGATTTTAAATAATTAATAGTAAAAATATACATAGTTAAAAGAGACAAGAAGAGAAATTATGTTGCACTTAAAGACACTATAATGAAACAATACCAATATCTAATATATGTACACTAAATGGCAGAACATTTAAGTTACTGAAGGAGAGAGTTGTTAGAGTTGAGTTACAGTTTATCCGACTGAGGTTGATTAGACCAATATGAGCTCAGAATACTCTGCCACAGGTTGGACACAAATAGTCCTTATGAACATTTGGAATACGCTCTCTAACTTTGCCCATCTCACATTTCTTTTGAACTAATTCAGTTCTGCTTTGCTCAGCACAGTACAGCATCTTTCCTGATGAGGGCACGCCATGCTGGGCAGTTCTGTACCAGTGTCTCCTGTGTCATACAATCAATTCTAAAGTTCTTAAGAGAGACTTTGAGAGTGTCCTTGTATGGCTTTTTCTGACCACCTTGTGAGCTCTTGCTCACAAATAATCTTTTTGGCAAGTGTGCATTTGGCATTTGAACAATGTGGCTGGTTCAAAGGAGTTGTGCTCGCTGGATATACATACAGAATATATAGGTAGCATAGTGGGATTCAATCTAATTAAGTTCTCCTGTCCCATTCAATGAAATTACAGGACATAAGAAACTGGTAACAGAGAGAGAAGGTGCTAAGTTTTGCCCATTTCAGATTTGGAGTAGTTATACCTGTACCTTGTAAAGGATATTCCACTTTCAAATTTTAAGTGTATCACTTTGCATCTTGCAAAGGATGTGATACTTTGTGAAAATAACTTTGTTGCCTGTTTTCAGGAAGAAGATCCTTAGGGCTGACATACCAACCAGAATGCTCTTTTTATGTATGAGGCAGGAGTTAATGAGAGCTTGTGTAAGGACAGTAGTTATGTGACAGAAAAGAAGGGAATATGTGAGAGAGAGATTGTGGAGGTAGAAATCAGTTGTAAGAAGTGATTAGATATGTGGAATGAGGAAAATAAAGATTCAAGGATTACACTGACTGCAAATCAGGGAGATTGAGAGTAGCAGCAGAAATAAGAAAGTTGGAGGAAAGAGCAGGTTTGGGGAGCAAGGTCTTTATTTTTGTTCTTGTATCCACAGTGCTAAAGTACAGTACCTGAGATATAGTAAGATAGATTAAGGACTTGTCTATGGACTGATTGATGTATATTTTTACATATGTTTATATGACATATACTTATACAATTATATAATTAATTTATATGCTTATATATGTATATATAACTATACTTATCATTCCCTCTACTCTTCCATGCCAATAATAGGTAATAACATTGAGTCTAGAAAGCAATTCATTTAAATCTTTATACCTTGAGTGCCTAGCACAAATCATTATTTTTCTGTCATTTCAGTCATGTCTGGCTCTTTCTGGCTCCATTTGGGGTTTTCTTGGCAGAGGCACTGGAATGACTTGCCGTTTTCTTCTCCAATTCATTTTACAATTGAGGAAACTGAGGCAAACAGGGCTAAGTGACTTGACCAGGGTCACAGTAAGTGTTTGAGGCCAGATTTGACCTCAGGGATTTCTCCTGACTCCAGGCTCAGCACTCTATCCACTGTACTACCTATCTGCCCCTCATAGCACACAGTAAGTGCTTAATAAATATTTCTTAATTGATTACTTAAAAGTGTCAATATGCAAAGAATGCTGGACTTGGACTTAGGAGATAGCTGGACTCAAATCTTGCTTCTGATACTTGTCATCTAGATGACAATCAAGCCATATAACTTCTCTGTTCTCTAATCTGTAAATAAAAGAGAGAAGAATAATAACTCTAGTACTTATTGCATTTTCTTTTGATAATTAAATGAGAAAATGTTGTGTTTTATAAACATTAAAGCATTATGAAAATGTGAGTTATTGTTAATATTTTTATTAAGAAAATAAAGATCAAGGGGCAGCTACAGGGTACAGCTGTGTGGAATACCAGCCCTGAAGTCAAGAGGACAAAAAGATCAGATCTCAGAGGATGGGTGATGAAACACACTTTGGATCTTAAAGTGTGCCTGCCCCCTTTTTATGGTGGAAAGGAACTGGAAATTTAAGGGATTCCATCATTTGGGGAATGGAGGAATGAGTGATGGTATATGAATATAATGAAATATTATTGTTCTATAAGAAATGATGAGCAGGCTGGTTTCAGAAAAGCCTGGAAAGATTTAAATGAATTGATGCTGAGGAAAGTGAGCAGAACCAGAAGAACAATGTACACAGTAATAGCAAGATTATGTGATAATCAACTATGATAGACTTAGCCTTTCTCAGTAATATAGTGATACAAGACAATTCCAATAGACTTGTGATGGAACAAACCATATGCATCCAGAGAGAGAGAGAGAATAATAGAGACTGAATGTGAATCAAAGCATAGTATTTTCACCTTTTTTGCTGTTGTTTGTTTTCTTGATTTTTTTCCTTTCTTGTTTTTTTCCCCTTTTGATCTGATTTTTCTTGAGCAGCATGACAAATATAGAAATAAATTTAGAAGAATTGAATATGTTTAACCTATATCAGATTGCTTGCTATCTAGAAGAGAGGATATAGAGGAGGGAGGAAGAAAAATTTGGAACACAAGGTTTTGAAAAGATGAATGTTGAAAATTATCTTTGCATGTATTTGGAAAAATAAAATACTATTGAAAAAAATTTAAATAAAATATCCCTGTCTTGGGGGTGGGGAAATTGGGAGGCCACTGAGGTAGAATGCCTTATGCGTTATCAGGCCAGACTATTTTGTCAAGTAGTTTTGCTTAATTGTTTTTTCTTTGTTTCAAGTTGTAGTTTACTGTGGGACAATTACTATGGTTTTAATAGCAGTTTTAAGAGTATAAAGACATATTTAATGCCAGAATAATTTATCATAAATTCCACATCTGAATAAGATTGCATAATTATTTGTCAAAATTACAATAAGATACAGTCCTTGGACCTGAAAAAGTGCCAGTGAAAAATCTCTGACCTCTGGCCAGGGCTCTTTGGGACTCGAGATATTCTGGGCCTTCTTTGGAAAATCCAAAGGATCAGTTTCAAATGCCAAGCTGCTTCTGTAAATCCCATGGCCAGCTGGACCAACCTTATCTCTGATATATGGTGAGGGCCAGGAAGAATGCAGGGGAAAGAGTGTGTCTAGTTCTTGTTCCCAAGTCCATGAAGGGAAGACAAGTTATCCTGATGCTTTGGGAAGGGGCAGAGAAGCACAAAATATCTGCTGGTATTCCAGGGACTAGTGAGACTAAGCAGGACTAATGAAAACCAGATTGGGTAGAAGCTGGAGCTGGCAACATGGTACTGTAAAGTGTCCACTTGATAAAGGTTAATGAGGACTGACCATTGCGGTCCCCTTTGCTCTTGGGATCTCTGAATGGAAGGTAGAGTGGAAGGCTGCTTCCCAAACACCCATTTAAGGAGGGTGCCCATTGATTCACTTCCCATGTGGCCGTACTCCTTTGAATTTCTTCATCCTATTCCCTCTATCCCATAACTTTCCTATCCACCACACCCCATTCCATTTCAGCTTTCTTTTGTGTATTGTCTTCTCCTATTAAATTGTAAGCTCCTTAAAGGCATGAACTTCTCCTTTTCTCTCAGTGATTAGCCCAGTGTAGGTACATAATATGTGCTTAACACATATCTGTTGACTGACTGGGTTCTAGTCCTGAGTCAGAAATCATTTCTCCCTCCAGATCTCGATTTCTTCCTTTGTCAAATTAAAGGGTTGGACTAGATCCTCTCTAAGATATCTCTGTTTTCCTGTCCTGTGATTGTGCTATTCATCCAAAAGATAATTCATTCATTCAATGGACATTTATTAAGCATCTATTATTTATTTGCTGGGCCTTGTAGTTGATGCTAGGGATTCAGGAAAAAAACCACAGCTGTCCTTTCTACTGGGGGAAAAAACATGTACACGTATAGATACAAAAAATTTTTCAAAGTAATTTCAGAGAGCAAGAGGTAGCAAGAAAAGCCTCAAGTAGGAGGTGACGTATGAGCTGAGTATAAAAGATGTTAGGGATTCTAAGAAGCAAAGATGAAGATGAAGAACATTTCAGCATGGGACTCCCTATGCAATGGCATAGGAGTGAAAGAGAAAATGTGTTAAGTGAGAAACCACAAATAGATCTTCAGCTGTGTCATTAAAAAATGTTGAAGAGCACAGAGCCAGAAATGTCTTTGAGATTCCCAGTAGAGACATCCTTCTAGACTGATATCAAACCATCAGTGATTATTCTTTGGGTTTGAACATTAAACCAATTCCAAATGCATATAACTTACTTTTGTTTAGACTAAGGATTCTTAAATCTTTCCCATTGTGACACCTTTTTGTCCAAGAAATTGGGTATATAAGTATATAAAATAGATATGCAAATCAAACATTTACTGATAATAAGTCATAATTTTGCAACCCTTACATTCATTTATGAGATCTCACATGAGTTACAAGCCAGAGTTTAAGAAGCTGGGATCTAGACTACATGTTTCCATCTTTTCCATAAGGATAGCATGAGAAAATCTGCTAAATGCTTTACTGAAACCTAGATAAACTGTCTACTTTCCTTGATGTACTAGGCTAGTAACTTTGTCATAGAGGGAAACAAGGTCATCCTAAAATGATGTAGCCCTAATGAAGCTATGGTAATTCTTAGTCATCCACACTTCCCTTTACAGATGTCCACAAACCACCCCTATAATAAGACATTTTAGAATTTTTCCAGTAATCTAAGTCAATCAGTTGCAGATTCCTCTTCTTCTCTTTTTTGAAAACTGAAACAATATTTGCTCTTCTCCAGTCATAACATCTTAGCATTTGAAAGGACCTCAGAGCTTTTCTAAATCCAACTGGTACTGGAACAAAAATTTGCTTTGCAATGTACTCCCAAATTCTCATCTACATATTGAGGATATGTATTGGACTAAGTTCTACCACTTCCTTGTAGAATTTTGGGTCATAGGACCCCATCATCTTTTCTTTGTACCCTTTAGTGAAAATATCTACTCTTCCCAATCTAGAATTCAAAACATGGGTAGATTTCCTCTTTACTATTATGAATAATACTACTCATTTCCCTAAAAAATTCCCATCATTTCTATTTTACTAACTAGTTCCTCCTTGACGATTGAAATCCAGTCCAGCATAGCAACTTTCCTTGTTGCTTCCTCTATCTTTTCATGGATGACATTATTATCATTGAGGGAAGTCAAGAAGTTATTAGATGCTCTGTTTTTGAGAGAGGGAGTGAAGGAGAGGAGAGGGAGAGGGAGAGGGAGGAGAGGGAGAGAGACAGACAGAGACAGAGAGAGACAAAGAGAGAGAGGGCGAAAGAGAGGGAGAGAGAGAGAGAGAAGGGAGAGGTGGGGAGAAAAGAGAGGGAGGGGAGGAGGGAAGGAGAGGAAGGGAAAGGGAGAAGGAGAGAGGGAGAGGGAGAGAGACAGACAGAGACAGAAAAAGAGAGAGGGGAGGGAGAGGGAGAAGGAGAGAGAGAAGGACAGAGAGAGAGGGAGAGAGACAGAGACAAAGGGGGGGGAGAGGGAGGAAGGAAGAGGGAGAGAAGGAAGAAGGGATGGGGAGAAAGAAAGAGATAGAGACACAGCGGCACACAGGAGACAGAGAGAAACTAAGGATGGGATGAAGAAAGGGAGGAAGGAAGAGAGGGAGAGAGGGAAAGCAAGAGAGACAGAAAGACGAGACAGGCATCTGGGTAATTGTGATTGTTCATCATTACTATATGATGCTTCTATGCCAGGCTTGTGATATATTTCCAAAACAAATCAATTTCCTCCTTCTCTCCAGGCAATCTGTGATACATTCCTCTGACAATATTGCTTATGTGTTTTGTTGCTTTTCACTTAAATGTTCTCTGCCATGTTTCCATCTCCCCTTGAATTTCTTCAACATGAATATATTTTCTAGTTCCCCAGTGTTATTCTGCTCATCCACCTACCCACTCATATTTATTTGGTTACTTTTGAATAAGGTATTTGATTTTCTAGAGTTACTGTCCAGATATGGATACTATCCTACAGACTCTCAGTGATCCCTATGAGGTCAAACTCACTTTCCTTGCATTAGAATCTCTAGTCATGGATTTCATTCTTGGATTTTAGTCTCTGGTGAACTATTGGATGATTCGCTCATTATTCCTCTTCTTTTGCTGTTGCAATTACTTTCTCTGGCATCCAGTTTGGTGGATATGTCAGCGACTTTGTCCTTCCTATTCCCTTTTGTAACTGACAGCCCTTTTCATCAGAATTGTAAGACTTCAAACAAATGTATTTTACCAGACCTTCTTAGATGTGCTCTCTCTCAGACTCATCTGTTAAACTGTGTTCCAAGATTCCCAATCTAGATGCCCAATACTATGTTCTTCACAAGCTGGTTACACGTTCATTGACTCAGAATTCTATAGATTTTGTAGCCCAAATTCCTCATTTTACAGGCTCAGAAATAATCAGGGAGTTTTTTCAGAGAACAATACTTCATTCTTTCTGACTACCTAGAAAGTGGAACATTATTCCCCTTAGTTGTTTTACTTTCTCTTTCATAAAGAAGACTAAATTTCATTTTGTGCATAGATAAGGGTCATATTGCAAAGACAGCACTGTCCAGGTGCTCTGTTCAGTCTCTATCCTTGCCCTCTATCCTTACTAGAAGCAAAATCCTAACTTCTCAGTCATATATCTTGATAAATCTTAGGAGCAATTCTCCTGACAGGATGCTGTGGCGAACTACCAATTTTCACCCCATTGATGGCTCTTCAGAAAGATTATGTTTATTTATAGATTTCTTCCCAACATTTTCCCAGAAAAAGAACCTAACTATCTTGATCAACTGTGCTTGATTCAAAATTGAAAATTCCTTCCAAAGACCCACTACAAATAGTGACTGGCACAGATGAAATGTGTTGATCAACTCTGAATCCAATACTGACTACTACTTTTTATGTCTTCCTTCTCTTCTAATCTCTAAACTAATCCCATCTTTTATGAAGGTCACACAGGTAATAAGTAGTTGAATCAAGATACTGGAGAAGGAACCTATCTTCCTTTCCACCACCAACAGGAAGTGCTAAGAAACTTCTACTAACATACAGGTACACCAAGAACTCTAGAAGAGACAATATCTCTGAATCACCTGTTCTGCTTTCAGGTCATCCCTCAAAATCATTATCCAGGAAAGCAATGTACATGAAAATATCGCCTGGCAGTTGCTTTTATGGGTGCTAAAGACCCAGAGAAAAGAAAGTTCTTAGCACTTAATGTCCTTGTACAATATCAGAAACTATTATGATTTTTATCAGTGGAAAGATATTTTAAAAGATGCATTACTATTTACTTTGCTGGTACATCTAAGGACAATGGGATCTTTCCATCTGACTTGTAGCTTAAACTTTCTACATGTATTGTCTTTCTTATTAGAATGTAAGCAAGGATTGTCTTAGTTTTCTTTCTGGATTTCCAGGGCTTAGAATGATCTTTGCACATAGTAAGTGCTTACTAAATGCTTTTTTATTCATTCATCCATCCATTCATTCTTCTGATTTCATATTCTGTCTCCTGCACACTCTTTTGTCTCTTTAGTAATGAGCTGAGACTAAGCCTGGGGAGCTTCCACAAGATGCCATCCATCCCAATACCATTATACAAAATGTTAGAACTACAATAAAAATTTGTCTTTGATGATTATGAGGATAAGGTTGACAAAAATTATTTTCTGCCAGGTACATTTTACACTCCAACCTATTTGCAGAACCTAGGGTTTTTGCTAATCAGTAGAATCAGCCCTATCAAAATACTGAAATTATACCCCTGTTGATAAAGGCCATTAGGAATGCAAGTATGAAATTACAGGCTCTTGAAACCAGAACAACTCAATGAGACCCATTAATAAGTACTTGTGAGATACTTTGCTTTGGAATACTTGACTTTATAAGTTGGTTGCCACAGCTAAGGGTAAATGAAGCTGTTATTTTAAATTTAATTTAAATTGGACTTTCTATAATAATAAAATGCATTTACCTCCTTTTGTAGAAGTGTGGTATGGGGCTATGGACTTGGAACATTACATATATATATATATATTGATTGATGAAGTGATAGCTTTGATGATCTGCTTTCTACCTTTTTCTTTCTCTTAACAATGGATACTAATAGGTAAGGAACAGGATGGAATAGGCAGAAATAAAGAGGATACAAAATAAAAGAATATCAATAATCTTAATGGGCTTTATTTATAGCTTAATATCTATACTACTGTGACCTTCAATTCCTACTATCTATCATTCTGGTTACAGCGAACTTAAGCCCACTTCAGAGTAAACTCAAGTAGGGAAAGAATGTGCTCCAGATGAACTGTCAAGTATCTATTTCCTTTGAAGGTTGTAATAGACATATTCCACAAATTCAATTCAGCAAATGCTCATTAAATGCCTGCTCTGTGATTGCAATTAGAAAGAAGAGGTTATAGATACAAGAGGTATCAAGGACATAAAATATACAATCTTTAACTCTATAATATGAGAGAACTCATAGGAAAAGTGAAACTTGGCCAGAAGAGGAGAAAAATAGTAGGCTATGAGTTCTTAACTTTTTTTATGGTGGACCCCTTTGTAAGACAGATAAATCCTATAGACCCTTCTCAAAATAATTCTTTTTAAAAATATATAATTAAGGGAAATATGAAATTTTAGTTAGAGTCAGTGAAAATAAATATGTAATTTTTCCCATCCAACTTCACAGGATCTCCTCTGGAATCTGTCCATAAAGGGGTCTTTGTACTTCAGGAAAAGAACTCCTGCACTAGAAGTGAAAAGGTCACTGAGATATGGTTCCTAACTTCAAGGAATTCCAGATCTAGTAGGAGAGTGAATTGGAGTCTCTCACTCAAGAAATTTGAATGATAAGTTTTTAGCAAATCCTAGTTTTAAAATGAGAGATTGCAATTCATATATTTGGTAGCAGAGGCTTCTGAAAATTAGTTAATTTGTGGAAGTTAGTATTCACATTAGATAAAGAGAAAAGAAGATATTTTATGGGGTGTTTAAAATAAAATTTGGGTTAAGTATTTGGTCATAGATTTTATATCATCTGCTGGCCTTCATATATCATCTACAGCTTCTGCAAAATTCCCATTTAATTTTTTTTTGTTGACCCACAATATATCAAAACTTTGATGGGGAAAGTTGGGATATGGAAGAGATAACTTTAGATAAATCCTTTTAACTCTATTGAAGCCCAAGGAAGAGCTGGCATTGACTATGTCCCAACAAATAGTCTGTGTCTAAAGAGGACTAAACTGGACCCTTTATTCTTTGTAGTTCAAGATAGGATGGTGCTTTCTGGCTCAGTCACTAGTCATCTCTGATATCGCCCTCCCCACCCTGCCATGGGAACCAAGGGACAAACCAGAAGACATTGATCATGAATATTCTCTAGTTAGGGACCAGAACATGTGTCCTTTCTCATGAAGTCAGAGTGTATGTGCCAGTTCCATGGGAAAAACTGCAGTCCAGCAAATTAAGGAGTTCCCAGGTCATTATTGTCTTAGAGAAAATCCAAAGACAAGTGAGACTTATTGCAGGATATTTGAACAACTGAACAAAGTCTTATAAAGCCTGGAGATGGGGATGAGAGGAGAGAATGTGATGTAGCTTTTCAAATTTTCACCTAAATTGGGATAGTAATGCAGCAGCTCTCAAAATGATCCCATCTTTATTTACACAGGAAATGTTCTGTTTCCCATGTATGTCACTTTCCAGAGTTTAAAGAATAGTGATTGTTGGGGAGTCATGTGTTAGCTGTTACCTCTGCTTCCAGATTTATGTTTAGGATTCTTTGAACATTGTGTAATTGGTTGAGGGGGTATAATTCTCCCTCCATACCCTCTTCCCCCCTCCCCATCTCTCTATGTCTCTTTCCTTTTCTTCCTCCTTTTCTCTTTCTCTCGATCTGTTTCTCTCTCTCTCTCCTCTCTCTCTCTCTCTCTCTCTCTCTCTCTCTCTCTCTCTGTCTCTTTCTCTCTCTCTCTCTCTCTCTCTCTGTCTCTCTCTCTCTCTCTCTTTCTCTCTCTCTCTCTCTCTCTCTCTCTCTCGACTGAAAAGTATGGAAAGCATCTGCTCTATGATGCTAAATGCCTTGGGAACTTTTAGATCCAGATGGATACTTATGAAGCTATATTTGAGAAAACAAGGAGAGCCCTTCTCAGATGATTGAAAGCAAAAGAGAGTGAAACTACAGAGATATTCAGTATAGTGCTATTAAGGGCATGAGTCTTCCCAGGAAGTTCCATATTTTAATTGCCCAGTGATTGCCAACATGATGGCCTTTGATTGTTCTCTCAAGTAATAATCAAAGATGCTTAGATAAAGGTGCTCCAGTTTTTTTCTCTTGAGATTATAGACGAAGCTAATGCTGATTCTGTAGGGAGAAGGGAAATAAACATCCAACATAAACAATTCTACCATGAGGGAAAAGTCATCAATTATTAGTGTAGCCATATGTATTATTAATATAGCTATTTATGTATGTTTATTTTCTTACAAGCAATATCAATTTGTTTTAATTCCCCAAAAGGATATTATTTCCAGGTACAAAATCCTAAGAAACAAACATCCTCATAAGAAAATTCAGAGATACCCTAAATAAAACACTATGAAATTAATCACAGAATACAAGGAACCCTTCAAGAGGAAGATACAGGGATACAATACATACAACTTTCATTCATACAAATACATACAATTTTCATTTTAAAAAATCTGGATCTTTGATTTCATTCATTTCACTTTGATATTGCCCTCCCCACCCTGCCATGGGAACCAAAGGACCTAATAGAAGATATTGATCATGAATATTCTCTAGTCCTCTGATGCTGACAACACATTTGTAACTTATAGTTTTAGAGAGCTGACTGGGGCAAATCATGTCAAGTCAAAAAGTATTTGTTAAACTTACTTTGTGCCAGATGCTGTGCTAAGTGCTGGGAATACAAATATAAGCAAAAAAAAGACAATTTCTGCCTTCAATAAGCTTACCCTTTAATATGTGGAGACAACACATAAATGAAAAGAGGAATAGGAAGAGAGAAGGTACTCAAACCTAAGCACAGAGTAAGAAATCTAGAAAGTCAGAAATGGAGCTCAGAGAGGAATGAAAGAAGGAACATGGCTGGTCTGAGCCTTTACTTAAACTGGAGGTTCAAAGAAGAACTAGAGATCACTATTGACCACAAAATAGAAAATTTTGATTATATCAAATTGAAAAGTTTGTGTACAAATAAAACAAATACAGACAAAATTAGAAGGGAAACAATAAACTGGGAAAACATTTTTACAATCAAAGGTTCTGATAAAGGCCTCATTTCCAAAATATATAGAGAATTGACTCTAATTTATAAGAAATCAAACCATTCTCCAATTGATAAATGGTCAAAGGATATGAACAGACAATTCTCAGACAAAGAAATTGAAACTATTTATAGACATATGAAAATATGCTCCAAATCATTATTAATCAGAGAAATGCAAATTAAGGCAACTCTGAGAGACCACTACACACCTGTCAGATTGGCTAGAATGACAGGGAAAGATAATGTGGAATGTTGGAGGGGATGTGGGAAAACAGGGACACTGATACATTGTTGGTGGAATTGTGAACACATCCAGCCATTCTGGAGAGTAATTTGGAACTGTGCTCAAAAAGTTATCAAACTGTGCATACCCTTGATCCAGCAGTGTTTCTACTGGGCTTATACCCCAAAGAGATACTAAAGAAGGGAAAGGGACCTGTTTGTGCCAAAATGTTTGTGGCAGCCCTGTTTGTAGTGGCTAGAAGATGGAAAATGAATGGATGCCCATCAATTGGAGAATGGTTGAGTAAACTGTGGTATATGAATGTTATGGAATATTATTGTTCTGTAAGAAATGACCAGCAGGATGAATACAGAGAGGACTGGCGAGACTTACATGAACTGATGCTAAGTGAAATGAGCAGAACCAGGAGATCATTATATACCTCAACAACGATACTGTTTGAGGATGTATTCTGATGAAAGTGGTTCTCTTCGATAAAAGAGAGCTAATTCAGTTTCAATTGATCAAAGATGGACAGAAGCAGCTACACCCAAAGAAAGAACACTAGGAAATGAATATAAACTATTTGCATTTTTGTTTTTCTTCCCGGGTTATTTATACCTTCTGAATTCAATTCTCCCTGTGCAACAAGAAAACTGTTCGGTTCTGCACACATATATTGTATCTAGGATATTCTGTAACCTATTCAACATGTAAAGGACTGCTTGCCATCTGGGGGAGGGGGTGGAGGGAGGGAGGGGAAAAATCGGAACAGAAGTGAATGCAAGGGATAATGCTGTAAAAAATTACCCTGGCATGGGTTCTGTCAATAAAAAGTTATTTTAAAAAAACTGGAGGTTCTAGGAAATCAATCAAAACTAAAAATAGAAAGAGACCTTAGAAAGAATTTTTCCTCAATTCTAATCTCATTTTAGAGATGAAAAATCTGTAACTTCTTCATGATCATACAACTAGTACAACTAGACCCAAGCCTTCTGAGTCTGAAGTTAGCTCTCTATCTGCTAATATAATAATAACTTACATTTACATTCCTTCCTCAAAATATCTGTGATCTCATCACTTTTGGAAGTTATCTGCCCGTGATGCAGCCCCCAACTCAGCCATGCTGTGAAACTCATGTTCCTCTCCTCCCAATATATGGCAGATCTTCAATGTCTCTTGAAATTCTGAGAGTACCAATGAACACCTGCCATCCCTCATATCTGCCACATCATCTTCTCTCCTCTTCCTAGCTATAAATCTTCTTGTTAATATTTTTTGCTCCTCACTAATTAGATTGTAAGACATTCATATTTACCATATTCCTTTCCAGTACTTTCTGTATAATATTCAGATGTAATTTTTTTGAAACTGAAATATTCCATGTATCATTAACACATAGCAATATCAATAGAATGTTGAAATTCAAATTTGGGGGCTTTGTTATCATGGAAATCTTGAAGATATTAAGGAGCTTTGCAATTCCCCAGAGCCAATGCAATCTATCCTCCTCCCATTCCACTTTGGATCCAAATCATTGTCCACCTGTACTGTCATCTATACAAGCTGATGGGCAAGCTCAATAAGTTATTCTTCCAAATGTATTTATAATCTGGATAATATATTCTTCATCCACTTGGTCTTTCTTGACTTCAGGAACATCTGGAAGACCTATCTATGCACAAGAAAACACTTTTCAACTTGGATTTTGTGCTGGATTTCCTCCATGACAGGGGCAAATGTCCTTGCTGAGCACTTATCTTATTTTATCCCTCATCTGATACTTATTATTAGAAAATTTTTCTAGAAGATTATTTCTTTTGTTATGTCTTTCAAGACATCTTAAAGGATCTTTATGTGCACATGGGAGACATCTATATGTAAAAGAGCTTGTAAGGAGACATTTTCTTCTACCAAATCAAACGCTGTTTCATAATCAACAAATAATAAGTACAGTGGGATCTTGTATTCACCACATCCTTCAGTTACGAAATGTTAAAAAATATTGTCCACTGCTGAATGTTGCTTTCAAAAGCCTGCTTATTACCTACTTATACTGATGTCACTCCTAGAGATTTTGTATAAGTGGGAGAGTAGAAATATATACTTTGCCAATTATAGACATTCTAGCAATTGCCTTTTTGCAGTAGTGATAAGATCCAAGATTTTCTCCACACTTTACCATCTTTCCCTCTTTCAGATATTTTATACGTGAATCCCTCAAATACTTCATAATTTTGTCACCTCCCACACAGGTGACCTCTATGTATATTTGGTCCAATCCTTCTGTTTTTCCCATATTTTTCTCTCTTCCATAAACACATCTGGGACTAATATGTTAAGGTACAAATATTGTGGTTTCTCCATTTATGAGAGAGCCAGAGTTTGTTATGTTTCTTACACATTTTTTTCCATTTTCCTTTTGTTTGTTGTACTATCATTTTCATTCTTACATATACTTAGGATGACTTTGTCAAATCATTTATCATAAAATCTTCAATCTGGACATAGAAGGTACTTTATTTGGTTCCTATCTCATCTAATTTTACAGATGAAGAAACTGAGGTCCAGAGATTTGCCTAAGGAAGATTGTGACTCCTTGCAGTCCTTTTTAACCTAGATTCTATAGCTAATACTCTTTCCATTATATCATCTTGCCATGTTTTCTTTAAATTAGTTTTATATTCCACTGTTTCATTATGCTTTTGTGAAATGATTCTCATAATTGTTCATCACTCTTATTTGTGATAATTTACAAATATATTTATATTATAACTTGATGGTGTCTTGGATGGCCATCTCTTTCCATTTGGTAACTAAGGCACTTATATGCCACCTATGTTTCTGAAATCTTTTGACTTCCTTAATCATGGCAATTAATTTGTGATTGAACTTGTAGATAAAATTGTTATATTCAATACCAATGTCATTTCTGCTATCCATTTATGATTTATTTAAATAGTTAAAAGTTAAATTGTTTTAATTATGTCATATCTTTTTTCTCCTTTTTTTCCCTAATTTTTATATTACAAGCTGATAGTATGACTATATATAAATAGTTGAATCAAAGATAACTCCTACATAAATAACAAGATTTTTACTGTCTGTTAAAATGAAAGCTACTTCATCACTGATGGTGTTATATGTAACTCTCATAGTCCAATTCTAGTCTTTTTCTCCAGGAAAGTGCTCATGAAATAAAGGCATGAAGTTTTTGTGTAATACAAATATATGATCTTTGTCACTCTTTTCCCTTACTCATATATTTTCCCACACATTTTCCCATATATTTCTTCCCACTCTCAATTCTGCCCACCTTTGAATTTTCATCACCATCAGAGCCCATATTGATTTAATTTGGAGATCTTATCAAGTTTTGTGTAGGATTTTTCTACCATTGAATTCCTAGCAACTATGTGTAAACTACAATTATTTTTATGGTGGCCTTTTTGAAAATACTTATTATTTGTACTGTGATATGTGATGACCAAATAACTCATGAAATACTGGATCTTGTTACCTTTAGGCTGCCAAATTCTTTCTTTGCCTTTCCAAAGGGAACCTCTGAATCATCTTCCCATTTAACTGCAAATTCTTCCTCTTTTTTATATTCAATTTTAGCAAAAATGTCATGATTCATATAATTCATCTCTTCCAACAATATTTGTCATTGGAAAATAATGTCAATAGTTAAATTAAAGTTTACTGGTGGCTTAGAAGTTGTGTGATTCTTAGCATTTCTTCTCCTTTCCACATCACAGCCCTATTGTTAGTATAGAAGTGATGGGGAGGGGAGAGTCACATAGAAATAGGGTCATTTTGTAATTATCATTGTTTTGTGGGTACAACATCAAGTGACTCTAGTTTTTTGGAGCTTTACCTTTTTACACTGACCAAATTGGTCCTTACAAAGTAGACTTTCCAGTGCTAGGACCATCTATGAATTGTTATGAGCATGGCAAAACCTACCAGTACTTACATTCCACTGGCATAGGCTTTGACATACCATGACACCATGATGAAGTATGGGAATAGGACTTTATAGAGAAACTGACATTTGCAAAGCACATTAAAATTTGTAAAGCCCTCTTCTCATTTGATCTTCAGAACAACTCTATAAGTTAGATCCTATTATATTAATATCTCCATAATAATATCTTCCATATGAGAAAACAGTCTCAGAAAGGTTAGATGACTTGCCTCTGGTCACACAGCCAGTAATTGTCTGAGGTGGGATTCAAAACCAGGTGATTTAGTCTCTTTCAGTCTCAGTTTCCTCTTTTGTAAAATGGCAATAAGAATAGCACCTCTCTCACAGGGTTGCTTAAGGATCAAATGAGATAACATATGCAAAGTATTGTACAAATTTTAAAGTACTCTATAAAGGCTAACTATTATATATTTATCATACTGTTATATATCACATATTTATATGCTTGTATATATTATATAAATTCTATTATTATTATTGCTGATCCAAGATCAATGTTCTATTCCCTTGGTTATATTGCCTCTTATAATATGACATAAAATGAGGTCATGCATAAGAGAATTATGAACAGTGTTAGGAGGTAGTAGAAGAAGAAATCATTAAGATCCGATGATCAGAAAAATCTTCTCAGAGCAGGAGGTATTATAAATAGACTTTGAAGAATGAGAATTAAACAGGCTGGGATTTGGAGAAGGATCAGAATTTGGAGCATGGGGAATCATATAAACATAAATGGGAAAGAGAAGGAAAGAGTTCAGGAATTAATATCAGCAGTCTACTTTGACATGAGGTCATGGTGAGCCATTGCAAGGCAGATCACTGCTTTAGGAAAATGAATTCAGCAGTTATGTGATAGTTGAATGGAACAGTGGAGAGATTAAAGAGCAATTAAAAGATTAGTCCAGATGAGCATGAAGGAAGGAATGAGCAAGAGTGTTTGTAATGGCAGGGAAAGGATTTTGAGTTGTGTAGTTACTTCTATTCAAATGACAAAATCAGCCAGCTCTAAAGCAGGTGTTTTGGGGTCAAATTTAACTTTCACAACAGAAATTATCTATCGCTTAACTGCAACTACAGAGGAACTATACTTACACACAAAATACATCCCTGCAATACAAATATAATCAAAGAAAGGTATGTGATTTGACATGCACTAGCTATTTTGACTTTCATAAGCCCTACCACTATGAGCTTCAGTCTCCTTATCTGTAAAAAGAAGGGTTGATGATTACTGACTTTCTTTCTAGCTCAAAATGTTTGATATTTTGCAATAAATTTTTGCTATATTTGAAGAAACAGATTTAAAAGGGGGAGCATTATCCCCACTACTATTTTTTCAAATATATATGAAGATACTCTGAAAGAAGAAGCTAAGGAGACGGGGAGAGGCTTCCAACCCCAGAAAGCAGAATTTCATCTGAATCTTGAAAAAAGGAAGGGGAAGTGAAGAAATAGAGCACTCCACATGTATAGGGGGACAGCTAGTGCAAAGGCTGATGGAAGATGAAATGTCATCTTATTGTTCCATAACTTTATGCCATCTATCTGCCATGTGTATAAATGAGGATCTATGTATTTGGAGAATCAGCAAAAAAGGAAAGAATAGAATTTCAAAGAATGAACTTGTCTACTCCCCAGCCTTGATGGGGGCTGCCACAAGAAAACAGAGTTGATTTAATTCTCCTCCCAAGCTTCTACTTCCTCCCATGGTGGGAGGGATGGAATATCACACACACTTATGCATGTATATGTGTGAGTACACATATCCATTTATATCTACACACACATATGTTCTTTGGACAATTTGTTCTATTTATTTCACCAATCCTCTTCAATCCTTTTCCAACTGGGCCAGAGCTTCTAATCCACAATCTTCCCCCTCCCTCTCCCCACTTTTTTCACCTCAAACCAACTTTCCTTCATCTCTTTCCTTCTCAGATATCTTAATGCTATTATAAAGTAAAACAGATGGTAACACAAATTTTCACAAATGCAGCAGCCTGGTCCGTGACTGAGAGGGTTTGAGTTTATTACCAACTATTGTGACCCTCCTTTACTGGCTTCAGAAATAGAAGCACCCAAGAGATATCCTCCTATAGAATGTGACAAGGCAAAGTGGCCTGGAGAGAAAGAAAGGTATGGGATACTAAAACCAGCAAAGTGAGAGAGCAGGTCAGTACAAAGACTACAGATTTTTTTTTTTAATTTAGAATTATGGACTCATAGTACATTAAAACTAGAATGGACTTTATTGGTCATTTGACTTAATTTGACCCTCATCTAGAAAACTGAAGTTAAATGTCATCCAATAACCAAGGTCACACAATGGTGAGAGGTATTTCATCTATAGTAGGACCCAGGTGATCTGCTTCCTAGCCTAATAATCTTTCTATTCTAATGAGCCTGTAGCTTCACCCTGACTGTCACCTGAACAAGCCCAAACTGTGAACCTTCTCCCATCCCCACCCCCACAGTGAAACACTAACCTACTGAACCCTGCTCTGAGAAGTAATGATATTATAATGGAAGGAGTACTAGACACTTTTATGTTACAAGTAAGGGCTTTTATTTTTTAATAGGGTGGAGGTTGGAGATGGAAATGGTAGGGATAAGATAAGAAAAATAGAAAAGAACATAAATGAATTTTTAAATACATGGAAGAGAAAGAAAGTAGAGATACAGACAAGCAGAATATAGAACTATCATGTGAAATTTATTGGATACTAAATCCCCCAAAGAAGCTATATACTAGGAATTTTCAGACTCATATACAATCTTCTTTTTCTATTCTTTGAACATGGAAATAATTCCATTCGTTGATATTTGTAAAGTTCAGAATAATGAAAGAGAAAATAGGGTTAGAGATTGACTGGGATTGTGATTTCATTGATACAGGGATTCTCAGTAAGAGAACAATCTCTACCAATTTAATGTATAATTTTAGAGAGTTGCCTGAAGCACTGAGATTAAGTGGCTTGCCCAAAATCATATAGTGTTTGTAAATCAGAATAACTCAGCCAGAGAAATTGTGCTGTGCATTTTATGTAAATAGGTAAAGGACTGCCCTTTATAGAAAGACTGGCCTCATTTAACAGTTATCGAAATAGCAGCATCTTCAGAATATTGCTCAATTAAATTTCTACATTAGAAATATCTTGAAAGTGGTTTGGAGCAAATAGAATTGTACTTTGATTAAATGATGCTTCTACAAAAAAGACAAATGCTGGAGGTATTGTGGGAAAACAGATATGTTGATGTACTGTTGGTGGAGCTGCAAATTGGGCTTGCTTTTCTGAAAAGCATTTGGGAACTATGCCCCCCAAAATATTAAACCTTTTGTCCCAATGACACCACTATGAGGCCTGTTCCCAAAGAGATCACAGAAAGAGGAAAAGGATCCAGAAGTGCAAAAAATATTTATAGAAGATCTTTTTGCCCATCAATTAGAAATAGCTGAATAAATTATGGTATGTGAATGTTAATGAAATACTATTGTGCTGTAAAAAAAAACCTGAAGGGACTTTTGTTAACTAAATCCAAGTGAAGTGAGCAGAATTAGGAAAGCAGTATACATAATGACAACAATTTTGGGAAGACGACAACATAATTTTTTAAAAGATTTACAAATCTCTAATCAATGCAGTAAAGAATAACCGTGATTCCAGAGGATCAGAGAGGTGATGGACTCAAGATGCAGAATGGGTTATAATTTTGGACATGACCAATGTAGGGATCTGTTTTTTCTTGACCATGTATATTTATTAAAAAAAAAAGTCAGAGGGAATAGAAAGGATAGAAATACATAAACAAATGTGGAAATGTATTTAGAAGAATTGTACATATTTAATCTACATTGGATTACTTTCTGGGGGGGAGAAGGTGCAGGAAAGGAAGGGAGAAAAATTTGGAACACAAGGTTTTGCAAGGGTGAATGTTGAAAATTATCTTTGCATGTATTTTGAAGATAAAAAAAACCTGTTATTAAGAAAGAAAAAAAAAAGAAAAATGCTTGTAATTGAAAAAAAATAAAATAATAATATTGCAATAATAAACCTAAAACATAACCAGGCTTCTAAAAGAAAGTTTAAAGCCCATAGAAATGAGTTATTATTATTATTATTATTACTAATAATGAAACAGTTTAGGCAATAAAAAAGATGGTCTTTAGTCAGGCAGTCAGGGAGACCTGCCTCTGAAACAAACTTGGGAAATTCATTTAATCTCTCAGTTGCCCCCAGGTAAGTTTATAAAATTATTAATTGTGGAGCAGATGCCAATCTATATTGCAGGAGGAAATTTCCTTGATGGAAGTTCCAGTTAACTCACAGGTCAGGGCTAAAAATAAAATCCATCGTCATGATAATTATTCTTACATATAAAAGCTTACAGTTCTCTCATGGAGACCAAATACACATACCTGTGCGATATATGTATATATATGTATTCATTATATATGTATAAACATATATATAATATATACATATATTATATGATACCTAGATTATATATATTTTATATATGTAAAATACATATACTGGATAGGGAGAAGCGAGATCCATCCCTAGCTTTACTACAAACTTGCTATGTGAACCTAGATAAGTCACTTCTCTGGAAATCAGTGAATGAAGAAGCTGAATTGGATGCTCCCCAAAGTTTCTTCCAACTCTGACATTACCAGTCTATAAGAACAGATTTTCTCAATGGTGTAAGAGCCAGGATCAAGCCCCAGGCCCCCTAATGGACCAAAATAAATACTGAAGCAGACATTTGGTCAAACTCCCAGCGTCTTCTCCCTGGGAAGCAGACAGTGCTACATTTGTTTGGGGGGCATCAGGGAAAGAGAAATTCTGGATTTCACCCAGGTCTCTGTCTTCACTGAGTCTCTGTCCCCGAGATGGAATGGAATGGAGCTCAGCTGGGCAGCCCTCCCCACAGTTTCCCAGAAGGAGAGAAGGAATAAACATAACCTACTCTAAATGAAAGAATAAAGAAAAAGAAAAAGAAGAAGAAAAAAGGAAAGCAAGAAAACTGCTACTTGTGCCCTGGCCTGGGAAGCAGCAAAATGTGCTATGTGTTGGAAGGGAGCAGGGTGTGAGGGTGGAGGAAAGGGAGAGTTGGGATATATTCCAGGGGGGAAAGGATCTACTTCATAAGGGCCTCTCATACTTTAATTTTCTCTTTCCCTACTTCTAAGGGATTCAAGTAGATATGAAGAGGGACAGGAGGTGAATAGGGAAATTCTTTAAAAATATTCTTCTGGTATTGATTGTAGGAGAAGGATCACGGTGGACCTGCTGTGGACAGTAGGTAGCCATCATTAATTGCCTCATCCCCAGAAGTAGCATTCCAGGTAGACTGATTTCAGAGATTCCAGTGCTAGGACCTTTAAGGAGAAACTCGTTGAAAGAAGCCTATGGTAGGAGCATGACTGAATCAATTGGGATAATGGACCACTCATGTGCTGGGGACAAATAGATGTTATAATGGAGAGAGCTCAGGCCCTAGAATAGGAGGGCCTGAATTCAAATCTGGCCTCAGAAATATCTTAGTTGTATGATCCTTGTTAAGTCATTTAACTCTGTTTACCTCAGTTTCTTCATCTGTATGATGAGCCAGAGAAAAAATGGCAAACTACTCCATAGCGCTGCCAAGAAAACTCCCAATAGGGTCCCAGAGTCAGACAGGACTGACAACCACAATATTCATGTGCTATAAGAAATGATAAGTAGGAAGAATTTAGAGAATCTTGCCAAAGTTTGTCAATGTAGAGTAGAATGATCAGAACCAAGCAAGCTATTTGTATAGTTTGTCCCAAGAGTTTTAGCAGAGTATTAAGTTTTAATTAACTAAAGTTACCATGAAGCTTTTAGGACATGCTAAAAAATAATCACAGAAATGTAAAATAAAATCACTTTGAAAGACTTTAGAACTTTGATCAGTGTACTCGTTAATTATGCTTTCAGATAAAATAATAATAACGATAGCTAGAATTTCTGTAGAGCTTTTATGATTGGCAAAGTGCTTTATAAATATTATTGAATTTTATCCTTTTAAAAACTATGGAAGGTAGGTGCTTTTATTATTCCTGAATTACATATGGCAAATATAGGTTAAGTGATTTGTCCAAGGTCACACAGTTATTAACTATCTGAGGTAGGATTTAAATTGGTCAGCTCTTCCTGCTTCCAGGTCCTGCACTCTGCCCACTGTGGCAGTTGGCTGCTTAAATAAAATACAGATGGTGAAATATGGTTCCCAGCACATGAAAAAGCAATAATGAACAAAAGGTGCAATATTTGGTTGGTCTTTGGACACTAACAATGCATTGATTTGTTTTGCTTGACTATACTCATTTGTTTCAAGGAGGGAAGATATATTAGTGGATAAGATGATAGAGATAAAAGGGGGGGGTGTAATGGGCTGAGGCTCGAGTTGATGCACTGAGGTCCCAAGCACATGAGGCTAAATAGTAATTGGACCATACTCCATTAATATATAAGCTTGGAGAAAGAATGGCCCCCAGCCACTCTTTGTGCAAGTCCTGATGTGTTGTATAGGAAATGACAATTTTGTTGGATGGAGGCAAGGGAGTGGAAAAGGAAGGGGAAGGAGAGACTGCTGGCTGGCATCTGGTCACAGCTGCTCACATTGCCCTCGCGATGGCCCTTCAGCTCAGATCTCTCTCTGCTAGCTGGCTTCCTGTCGCAGCTGCCCATATTGCTATTGCAATCCTTCTTGCCCATATTGCTATCGCAATCCTTTTTCACCTCTTCACTTCAATAAAGATTGAAGATTTTTCCCTTAACCTGAATTCCTGACTTTGGCTGATTTTAAATACGCAGTCATCACAGGGGGGAATCAATAAATGTTTAAAAACAAGTAGAAAAACCCAAAAGGGCAATTTTCTATTATTACCTTGTTCAATTTAATATACATTAAAAATAAATTTTATGCAATAGATAAGATTTTCTTGTTTGTATGTGCCAATGTGTTAAAATTGTATTTTATTTAGGTCTCCCTTACACACACATTCAACTATAATAAGTTTATAATTAACCAGTATAAAATGGCAATAGTGAGAAGTAAAATTGTGAATGGAAATCTAAAAATCAGGCAAAAACTTTCCCAAAGACCAAAGGAGCATAATTTACAAATTATATTGTATCTTAACTAAAAATCACCTCCTGCTTGTTAATATACAATGAATCAGGAGATCTTCCAATCTTTGCTATCAGAGCCTTCTATCCCCCCATAAAAACAAGCACATCACTAAATGGTGCTAATGAGTTTGAGATGATATAGATGTGTTAACTTTAAAGTTTTACTGATAACTTTGAATGTATTGATGAACTAACCCAAAAGTGATACAGATAAGAGTCTGTTTCTCTCACACAAAATAAACCCAATAAAAACATGACTTCAAGGGACAGCCAGGTGACACAATAAAGAGAGCGTCACTCTCGAAATCAGGATGATCTGGGTTTAAATTCAGCTTCAGCCCCCCTACTAGCTGGGTGACCTTGGACAAGTCACTTCACCCTGATTGCCTTGCAAAAACAACCAACCAAAAAAAAATGACCTCAAATTTTGCCCATCCCCCCAGCACTCTTCCATCTCCTAAGGGTCAAGAGCTTCCAACTCTAATCTGCTCCAATTATTGAAGGGATCCATTCGCTTTCTATCCTCCTTCTCACACTGCCTACCTTCTTTCACTATCCCATCCCGGGTCCCCTCATTATCTGCCTTTGGTATTCATTTTCATTGCTTAGTGCTGTACTTTCCATATTGCTCACTCCTATATCCTAAAGTGCTCATTCCCTATTTTTTAACTGCCATTCTGATCTTTCCCAAAGAGTACCCAAAGAATTGGGCCTGCCTCCCCCATTTCTTAATCTCATAAATTATCAATTCAGTTTGACATATAATAAGCATGTAATGTTGATATATTGATTATTGATTATTAATGCTTGTGGCTTTGTTTATATTAAAATATGATATATTTTATTTTAGGAAAAAAAGTCAACAGGTCATTCTTGGCATTTGTAGTTTTTTTCTTGGGTGGTCTCACTGGGCAAAGGGAGCCTGACTGCAGAACAATAGCAATAATAGTATAAACCTCAAACTTTTTTGACCACATCCTCAGCCTAGTCATCATTCTTTTGTATGTGAAAGTGTTTACATGTCCTTTTGCTATTCGGGCCATGCCAAAAGTCTCCCAGGGCAGTGGTGGTTTTGAAAAGGGTTGCTGAGCATTAATACACTGTTGGTAGGGCTGCAAATTGCTCTAACCTCTTCTGGATAACAATTTGGAATTATACTAAAAAAGTGACTAAATAGTTCATATCCTGTGACCCAGCGATCCCACTGTTGAGCCCAAGGAGGTCAAAACACAGAACACAGTTCCAGTATATACCACAATATTCATAGCAGAACAATTTATGGTAGCTAAGAAGCAGCAGCAAAGTAAACGCCCAATATTTGGGAAGCAGATAGACAAATTGTGAATGTAATAGAATATTATTGCCCAGTACATATATGAGGAATTCAGAGAAATATTGAAAGATGTGTATGAACTGATTAAAATTTAAAATACTAAAAAAAAGTCTATTATAGGCAATATCTATTAAAAGGTTTATTTTATGACCACAACAGTATGAAAATTACACTCAAAGAAAACCAAGCAAGTCCCCAAAACCAGAAAATGAAAAATACTTCTCTCTTTTTATTAGAGAGGCGGGGGAGTTGTGGTAACCATTCTGTATCCGTTGTTAGATATGGTTACTACAGTGATTATTTTTGTTTAGCTCTTTTTGCTACAATGGAGGGTGCAGGGCCATCTCCAGTCATCTTGATCTATATCTTGCCACTGGACCTAGATGGCTCTGAAGGAAAAAGTGAGACTGGTAACTTTGCATAGCCCTCCTTCACTTAAATACAAATTCACTTGCATGTTATGGCATTATCTTCCTGATGTCGTGGTTCTCTTCAGGAAGGAAACAAACAACAACCTCTGTGAGTAGGAATAGGAGACGCTTCACTGGGGACACAACTGGAACTGGCCCATTAGATAATACAACTCCTTCCCTTTTCCCTTCCCCCCCTCCATTTTTCCTTTTCCCCTTTCCCCTTCTCCTTCTTCTCTTCCCTTCTCTTCCCTTCCTATCCTTTCTTTTCCCTTTGTTTCCCTTCCCTTCCTTTCTCTTCTCTTCTGTCTACATCTTATCTTCTGGTGCTCTGTCCAAAAAAGGTAAAATTGTATAGCTGAAATCTCTAAAGATATCATGGGGTTTATGGGTTAAAAACATGTCAAACCCAAACATTCTGGCTCTCACTGATTGACCAACACAAGTTCCCTGGCCAAGCCTTATTTGGTCATTGTTTGGGCCTTGATTGGCTCAGAGTAAATGTAAATAGAAAGTGTTCCTGTTTTGACTAGAAATGCTGAGGATCTTCCCCTCCCAGATATAGGAAAAGAGGGAAGAAGGGAGGGAAGGAAAGAAGAAGGGAGGGAGGGAAGAAGGGAGAAAGAGAGGAAGAGAGAGAGAGAGTTCTCTCTGTCTAATTATATATATAATATATCCTATTTTAATATAAACACTGAATAAGAGAAGAGAAAGGAAGGGAAGGGAAACAAAGGGAAAAGAAGGGATAAGAAGGGAAGAGAAAGAAAGAGAAGAAGGAGAAGGGGAAAGGGGACAAGGAAAAATGGAGGGGGGAAGGGAAAAGGGAAGGAGTTGTATTATCTAATGGGCCAGTATATACATATAGTAGAAAGAACTCTGTATATGTATATATACATCTTTCTTTCTAATTCAATTCTTCTTTGCTCATAGACAACAGGACCTTCTCTGATGAGGGCACGCCATTCTGGGCAGTTCTGTGCCAGGGTCTCCCATGACATACTAATCAATTCTAAAGTTCTGAAGAGAGACCCTGAGTGTCCTCGTATCACTTTTTCTGACCATCTTATGAGCATTTGCCCTGTGTGAGTTCTCCATAAAATATTTTTTTGGCAAATGTACATTGTCCATCTTTATAAAGGTAAAGGGAATAGATTGTCCTATGACAATCATGGGGGAGGGGGAATCTCTCTCTTAGTCATTGCTGGGAAGATTCTTGCTTAATAGGCTGACCCTACACCTAGAAAAAGGTCATCTACCTGACAGCCAATGTGGCTTCAGAAGGGGCTAAGGAACAGTTACTAAGGTATTTGCTGAAAAAATAATAAGGTATTTACTGTCCAACAACTCCAGGAGAAATTACAGAGGTCGATGTACATTTGTAGATCTGACCAGAGCCTTTGATACTGTCAGTCAAAGGGCTTATGGAAAATCATGTCAAAATTCAGTTGCCCAGAGAAGTTCATCAGGGTAGTACATCAATTGCATGATAGCAAGTTTTCCCGGGTTCTGGATGATGGGCAATACTCTCAAGCTTTCCCAGTCACCAATGGAGTGAAACAAGGCTGTGGGCTTCTCCTATACTTTTTAGCGTGATGTTTTCAGCCACGTTGTCAAAAGCTTTCAAGGAGGATAAACATGGAATCACAGTAGCTACCACACTGATGGCAAAGTCTTCAACTTGAAAAGGTTACATGTGAAGTCTGAAGTGAAGAGAGTGTTGGTGTGTGACTTTTTGTTTGCAGATGATTGTGCACTCCATACAGCCTCTGAAGCTGAGATGCCACAAAGTATATATCAATTCTCTATTGCTTGTGCCGATTGTGGCCTAACAATTAGTACCAAGAAAACACAGTTACTCCATCAGCTAATACCACCCCATCTATATGTGGAACCATCAGTAAGAGTAAATGGTGAAGTTTTAAATATATATATACATACATACATATATATATAATATATATTATAAGGAGGTATGTTCAGAAAAGACAGTGACATAAAAACAAAAGACATCAATAAAATTTAAGAAAAAAAATATATATGTACATACATATATTATACATACATATATATGTATATATATAGTATTTGAACTAAGTAAAAAAGACCATTCTTGTCTTACCTAACCTAACCTAAATGGGCATTTCCTCAGTCAAAATGAGACCTGTTAAGGACCTGAGCTTAAAAAGGTCAAGACTGGGGAGAGGATTCTGGGAAGATAACAGAATAGGTCAAGAAAATTCTAAGCACTTCAGATTTCCCCCACAAACAAGAAAAATTGCACCTCAGGGTGAACATAAAGCCAGTTAAAAACAAACAAGAATTCTGACAGAACAGTGGTCCTCCTCCTGAGACAATTGGAGAAAGATACCAGGACTTAGGTTTGGTCCTTGTGAAGTATAAACACCTCCAGACTAGACCTAATCCACTGAAACATCGAGCAACGAGCCCGGGCTCAGCTGGGTTGAGAAGTAGCCTTGGCCCAGGAATTTTCACCTCCCAAACAGTGTGGAGAGTCAGACATCTGAGTCAGGGAGGATTGAGGGAACCTCTGCTTATATGGAATGACAGGCCCAGCTGTGCTGCGGAGATGTAGCCTAGGGCTAGAAGGAACCAGTGCAGAAGTAGTGGGACAGAAATGCTGTGGACACTTACAGGAGAATGGAGTTCTTGATTCTGGGTCCCAGGCTAGAGGGGAGAAGCAAAGGGGGGACCTGAGGCCAAAAGAACCATCCTGATTAGAGTTGATTACACCAACAATCTGCTACAAAATAAGTATGCAAAGAAAAAAGAACCCAACCACAGAAAGCTACTATAGAAATAAGGAGGACCAGGGTTTATTTTCAGATGATATTGAAATTAAAAAAAGCTTCTCCTGCCCTAAAGAATAACATCAAATGGTCATTTGCTGAATTCATAGAAGAATTTTTAAAAGACTTAAAAAATCAAATGAGAAATATTGGGGGGGGGGGGGGGGCAGATCTAAATAAATAAATAAATAAACAATCCAAGGAAAACAAGATTATATATAGAAAGTCAGTCAACAAGAAAAGGAGATCCAGAATCTTAAGGAAGAAAATGATTCCTTGAAAACTAGAATTGAGCAAAGGGAAGCCAACAAAGTCATAAGATAGCAAGAAATGATAAAACAAAATATAAAGATTTTAAAAACAGAAGAAAATATGAGACATCTCATAAGGAAAACAATAGATTTAGAAAGAATACCAAGAAGAGAAAACTCAAGAATAATTGGACCTGAAAGCTACAACTAAAAATGGAGTCTTGATATAACAATATAAGAAATAATGAAAGAAAATTGTTCTGAAGTGTTAGAGCAAGAGAAGAAAGCATAAATAGAAAAAAAAAAATCTACTGATTACCACCTGACAGAGATCTTATGAGGAAAACTTACAGGAATATCATAGCTAAATCCAAAAACTCCCAGATTAAGGAGAAAATATTATGAACAATAACAACAACAACAATTCAAAAATGATAGAGCCACAGTTAGAATCACACAAACCCTAACAGCACTACTTTAAAAGACAGCAGGTCTTGAACACTATATATCAAAGAGCAAAAGAATTGGGGTTGGAAACCAAAGATATCATGCCCTGCAAAGTTAAGCATAATCCTGCATGAAAAAAGGACATTCGATGAATTGTCAAACTTTCAAAAAGATTTTGTTGCAAAACATTTGAATTTATTAGAAAACTTGACACATAAGAGCCAAGAGAAATATTAGGTAACCATCAAAGATTAATTTTTAAGGACTCAGTAAAGACAAGCCATTTATGTTTTATACAAGGAAATGTAAACCATGTATCTGAAACTGTCATTAGTAAGTGAGTAGTTCCAAAGGAAGATCGGGGTAAAACTGAGTATGATACAATCTAAAAAACAAAACTCTGTAGGAAAAGGTAAAAAGAGTAATTAAGTTATGCAAATGAATTAATGGAAATGGTAAAAGAGGTGTGTAAATGAGCAGAAATGGAGTATACAGGGAGGGAAAGGAGAGGAGGAAATAATGGGGGAAGAGGATAAAGGAGAGATCCTTGGAGCCTGAGTAAGTTAAGAAATACCAAGGTAGTAATAGTAGTAATAGAATAAAATAATAAATAATAGTAAATAGTAATAGAAATAGTAAGGTAGAGAGTAGAAATAAAGTAGAGGAGTCAGAAGGAATAATGACTGGAGTAGCATGTATTAGAGAAAAAAAAAAGCAATGGTAGTAATCACTGATTTCAAAGTAAAAATTAAAATAGATTCAATCAAAAGAGAAAAATAGGGACATGATATGTCAGCCATATTACTCAATATTGTTTTAGACTATTTAAAATATCTAGATAGTATAAAGCTGAAATATTATCAGAGTATAGGAAATGATGAGTTGGTGATATAGAAAAATATGGAAAATCTTGGACCTAAGAAAGATAATAATCAGAGAAACAGAGGACAATCGTACATGAATGTATATGTGAATAAATGTGTATAATTATATATCCATTTATATATATGTGTATATGCAGATGTGTGTATATACGCGTGTGTATGTGTATATCTTTATATATATAAATATGTCTTTTATCTCTATACATGTTGTATGTGTGTGTGTGTGTGTGTGTATACATTTCTGCACTTAATTGTAGCCTGCTTGTGAGAGGTGGGGAGGAGGAAAGGAGAAAAAAACAATAAAGTAAAAAATGCACAGCAAAAAACCAAAAAATATTACAAGAAAGCAAAGATGGACAATTGTAAATACAATGTATAGTATTTATTATATATACTATCTTGAAATAAAAGTTTATTGTTTCATATTTTGAATCCTCTCATGTTCTGTTGTGTAAATGACAATTTTTTTTCTTTTTTTCTTTTCCTATTCTGTATTTAAGTTTTAAATAAATACATTTTTTTAAAAAAGGTCAAGGTCTCCCACTGAATCCAGGGCCATCTCCACTTGTCCACTTCTGACTCAACCCAGATAGTTCCCGAGGAGAAAATGAGGCTGATGACCTTGCACATCCCTCCCTCACTGAAATTCAATTCACTTGTGTGTCATGGTATCACCTTCCTGATGTCATGCTCCTCTTTGAGAATGAAGGACAAACAACCACAATGGAGGGTTCAATTCCAGATTCACAACAGGATGTAAGGAGGTATGTTCAGAAAAGACAGTAACATAAAAACAAAAGACATCAATAAAATTTAATTTAAGAAAAAAAAGAAAGTTGCCAGACCAGATTCTGGACTATGAGCCATTAAACTGGTTGCATAGAGGTTACTACACAGAAAACCATCTGGTTGACTTCCCTTTTGTTTGGCCAATTTAACTGATTTGTTTCTAACACAAACCATATGAGATGACCAAAAAATAAGAAAAACAAAAAAGAATAACAAAAAACCGTAAAACACCATAGTCATTCCTCTCCCCAAAGGTTCCCCCTTCCACAAAATGAACATCTAGTCTGACAGCTTGTCTTCTCAGGGGAGACACAGGAAAAAATGGACCAAGCTGAATCACAGCCAACAGGATTTGAAATGGAAGTTAATTGGCCTTTTTGGATTTCTCCAAACCAAAAGAGCTCATCCAACCCACCTTGGTTTTGAGTCTGCTGTGGTTGGCTCAAAGAAAGGCCAGAATGTTGTAAGAGGCTGAAATGGCCAGTGGGCCTGAGCTATGAAGTCCCCGTCTAGAGGAAAGGGCTAAGGTCGTCCTGTTCTGCCAAGGTGATTAAATGTGTCCGGTTGTCTTGCGAAAGGCTGGCTTTTAGTTTGCCTGGACCACTGTATTTGATGAATTCATGACCTGAAACAAAGACTTGCTCCAGAGACCAAGTTTTCCCTTTCAGGATGCTATCAAAAATGGATATACTTTAAAAGGGTGATTGGCAGCAAATGGGAGTGGACCAAATGCAAACCAGAGAGATCAGCCCTACCCTTTCATCTCCAGTCAGTGGTGTTGGTATGTGTTCATCCCTGTGGCTTTGCGTTTCCCTTGGCCATTGGTACCATGCCACAGACATCCTTCATTAGCAAGCTGGGGCCTTCTAAACTTGCGCCTTTTGCAATTTCCAGCTCTCTGTTTGATTCCCCATTTAACTGAAAGCGGATTGGTACAGAGAAAGTCAAAATTGCATCTATCCAATCCCATAATAATCCCCTTTTATAGTAAAGGGAGTTTTAAGCAATCCCAGAGTGGAAAGTTAAAATAATAAACAAACAATAAAAATGTCGTGTGCTCTGTCAAACATTGGATCCATGCGGGTTCAGAGAGATCTTTATTCACAAGGCAATGTTGGTCTCTGAAAGGGACAGTGCATCTTTCAGTTTACTGAGTTATTGGCCCAGCTACAAAGGCCAAAAATTTCCCCTCAGCAATTGCCCAGGACTTGATGTCTCCAAAAATAACAAGACATCTTGAGGTTGGAAACTTCAGTTCAGAGAGATTTTGTTCATGTTTTGTAAATGATACATAAATATTCATCCGAGTGAATGGAAAATGCTTAAACGGTTTAAACATGATGTAGTGAGCAAAAGGAAAGCTGCAGTGGAGACCACTGGCAGAACCCTTCGCCTCCATGCCTGTGGTGACTTCAGGCAGCCTCTTACAAATATCCCTCAAGTCCTTCCCTGGCATTCACAATGGGACTTTTGATGACCAAACTGCAGCCGTTGCGCTGATAGCTCTTCCCAAGTTGAAGAACAGTGGAAAAGAAAAGGGGACTTGAGGGGAAAGGGCCAACTCTTACCCCTTCTGCTGCTCTAGTTCCAGAATACTGAGAAAGGAATTGTGTCACAGAAAGAGCCTTAACTCGGGAGCTAAGCCTTTATGTTCCTATTTCATCACTGATGCTTAGGACTTGAGAGAGTGGCTTGGTTTCCCTATCTATAAAATGAAAGGGATTGCACTAGCTCGCCCCGGGATCCTTTTCAGAACCTTTAAAAGTCTAAGAGAGATTTTTTTTTTTAAAAGAAAGATTTTTTTTCCTAAATGTGTCTTGCTCTAACTGCTATTTCTCTCAGTTCTCAGCCATCTCCACACCAGGTAAACTCCAGCAATTATTCCCATCTCCCCTCTCCATAGCCTGGAACAGAATTTTCAGAGATGAACTTTGACCACTGCCTGAAACTAGATTGTCACATCACTTCTCTCTCTACATGCCACAGTTTGAAGCTCATATCTACCCCTCTTCCTATTTATTTTCTTTCCTTACCCTTTTGTAGAACTTCTCTGTATGTTGTTTTCCCAAATTGGAATATAAGCTCTATGAGAGAAGGAACTACCTTTATTTATTTTAATTATTTATTATTAATATTCATTAATCATGATAATTATAATTATAATAATTAATTATTAATGTTGTTTTGCTTTTTATATTCACATTATTTTAAAATAAATTATATCTGTTGCTTTTAATTATTTTATTATAATTATATTATTACATATGATATGGTTATATGCGATACATTTATATAACGTAGTTATATTGTTGATTTTTTATTATTTAATTTATATTTAATATAGATGTTTATGCATAACAATATACAATACATTTATATTATGTGTGTGTGTCCATGTGTAGGAATAGATGGATGAGTGCATATTATCTGGAGTTGAACCCTAAAGAGTCCTTCTTTCAGGGCAACATTTTGTTAAATAGAAATCTGCTGAATCAGGTTTTTTAGTAATCCACCTTTCTCATCTGATAGAAGAAGAAACTCAGTCTTGGAGAGAGAATTTATTGTCTATAGCAGTTCAATCTGTCTTGCTTGTGTTCACATGAATAGCTTTGAACATTCAAAGGGATTCAGGGTTTTGTTGATTAATTAATAAGTATGTATTAAATTCCTTCCATGTACCAGGAACTGTGCTAGGTGCTGGGGATTTTAAGTACAAAAAAAATGTAATAACAAAAATATGGATCGATTTGCATGAAATAATGAAGAGTGAAATGAACAGAACCAAGAGAACTTTGTATACAGTGACAACAATACTGTTTTAAGAACAATTTTGAGTGACTCATTTTGACAATTATAAATATCCCAGTTAATTACAAAGGACTTGTGAAAGAAGACACTATCTGCATCCAGAGAAAGAACTGATAAATAGAAGTATATAGAGAATGGTTTTACATATATATACATATTTTGTATGTCCATAGAAATAAGTATATAATACATATTTCATGTCTTATTGTAGCTATCTCCAGAGCAGGGCAAAAGGAAGAAAATTGGGGAGCGGGGGGAAGTAACATGATAATGTTATTATATATTTAAAAGGAATAGCAACATTCCACACAATAGATTTGAAGTTTCACATGCAATCATTTTTTCCTATTCTATCATGTTGTAGAAATGCTTATTTCAATTAATAAAATACATTTAGATTTAATAATTTAATAATAATAATAATTTATATTTTCAAGAATCTTACATTCCATCAAATTGTAGATCTGTAGAATGTAAAGTTCTGGGGTGTTTGGAGATCATTTCGTCTGTACTCCTCATTATAAAGATAAATGAATCATAGATTTTGAAGCTGAATGAGAAAGCCCAGGGAAGAAAATAACTCATCCAGAGACATACAATTGATTTACAAAGTAGAGACTTTTTAATTACTTATTTAGTTTCTCTACCTTTAGAGAAAGTGAGTTCTGATATTCTACACTATTTTCCTTTATGTGGGAGGAAACCTCTTAGTCATATTTATCTACTATAAACTGCCTCAGCCAGTTTGTGTGATCTTAAACAAGTCATTTCACTTGGCCACAGTTTCTTTATGGCTTAAATTACAACGAAGGTTCTTTACAATTCTAAGGTTCTATGAGTTTGGGGAAGAAAATGGAGGGGAAAGGATGTGTTTACAGGCATTGTGGGAAACCTAGTATGAAGGAAGGTGGAGCTGCAAGGGTAGGAAAGAGAGACAAATTCCTTAGATCCCTTCCTGGTTGAAATTTAGGATTCACAATTCCACACAATTCTAATGTACTGGTAAGAAATCCCAGCAAGTTGGCCTCCCAGGTCCATTCATATATAAAGCATCCCTAAGAATGGGGACTTCTCCCTCTATTACCTTTATCCCTCTCCTCTCAAATCTATGATACTTTTGCTCTTTCTTTTTCCATCTTCCCTGGAGCAAGTCCTGATGATACAGGCAGAAAGGAAAAAAATAAATAAATAAAGGTCCCAAAAACATGAAGCAAAAAATTTAAACCAGAAGAGAAAGAAAATTAGCATTGACTTTTGATCCATGAATCATAGATTTTTTTTTTTTTTAATGAAGAAGAAATCCTTGAGTTGTGGACTTTTATTTGTTTCAAATAAAGGTGCAGGTTCAGAATTGCTTTAAATGTGTGTGGAAGGGATTGTGTTTCTCGGAATACGGTACTTCACAAAGGGTGCTAGTCATTAGTACATCAACTAATAAGGGTTACTATTATTATGATGATGAGAAAATTTAATATTATAGAATCTTAGAATTAAGTCAGGAAGGGATCTAAGGAATTTGTTGTTACAATGCCTGTAAACACATAGTGCCTACTATGTGCCAGGCATTATTCCAGGGGCATAAAACCAAAAAATGAACAAGTCTGCTCTTGAAAAGCTTACGTCTTACTGGCGGAGACAACACATATGTATACATTTGTATGCCCAATGCTAGGCTTCCTCCCGGTTGCCCTCAACTCCTGTATAATCCCAGTTGATTTGACTATGGATGTGATACAACAGAAGTAATCCAGAACTCAGGTGATTTCCAACTTCTTGCCAGAGAGGCAGCTATCGTCATCCCCTGTGGGGTTGGTTACCAGCTTATCTAGCAAGACAGGAGCAACTACTATTAGTCCCACTCTTGGACAACTAGGGCAGGAGGCTGGAAAAATATGTTAAGAAAAGAAATTTTCTGCTTTTCTCCCTACAGCCTGGAGTGATAAGGTTTTATCTTGAGCACTAGGGATTGAGATTTGGTGCAGTTTCTGTTCCTAGAGACTATTTTTAATGATTTTAATGGGCTCTTACTAGTCTAATTAAACCCTTTAGGTATGAGCCTTATGTTTAAGTGAATGCTAATGGCATGTATTTATCTGAAGGAGGGTATGACCAGTGAGATGAGGGCTAGTAGAGCTGGAGGACTGGGCAACAACATAAATCCAAAAGATAGTTTCTCTCCCCATCTTGATAAAGTTCTAAATGTACTGACCTCAGCCAAGCTTGCCCATCTATACTTCCTGGTATGAACTATATTTCTCATTTCTGTTTTGAATCATAATTATATTGTATGTGATTTTCCCCTCTAGTAGACTGTAAGATCTCTGAAAGCAAGGACTTTATGTTATTCATATTTGAATCTCTTCCAGGGGCTGAGCATAGTGCCCAGTCCTTGGACTACCTTGGAGGGCGTCCAAGAGGAGAAATGCTTCTGAGTTAATATCCTTATATGCCCCAGTTGGAGAAATGAGGAATATTTAACTGGAGATAAGAAAACTCAAGAGGAACCTACTAGTTGTCTTCAAAGATTTGAAGGGCTATCACTTGAGGGAGAAATTAAACCAATCCCATTTGGTTCCAGAGAGAATTTACAATTAAAGAGAAAAACTAGAGGCAGCAGGCAGAAATTTCAAAGTAGCAAATCGAGACTTGATGTCAGAAAACTTTTCAATTAGAGGTGTCAAAAAAGGGAGCGAGTTATCCAGGGAGGTGAACTCTTTGGGGTCTCAAGGAGAAATTGTATGACCACTTGTAAACTATGTTATGGTAGGGATGCCTTTAGAGAGTGTATTGGATTAGATGGTCACTGAGGTCTTTCCCAACTCTGAAATTCTGTGATTCTGCTCTGCACACATTAGATACTTTAATGAATGAACAAATGCTATGACAGTCATTATTGCCAGTGTAAATAAAAAAGATCAATTTCCCTCCCCCTTGTCTCCAACCAAGTCACCATTTGTATTTTGAGTTCTAGCACATCATTGAGGGGAGTCTGGGAGTGTGTGTGGGGAAGCTGGAGAGTACATCAGATGAGAGGTATATAATTAACAGCATCATTTCTTTGTATGCACAGAATACAGAACAGAGCACTACCACCCATTTGATAAATTGCCAAATGCACCATTCATTTTCCTGTGAAATTTCAAAGGGTATTTAAAATGTGCCTACAGCAAGCAAAGAATAGATGCAGAAAAACAAACCATCAGCTCAATGTGCCTTGTGTTCCAAAAGTTACTTCTCATTTGTTCTACAAAAGGTTTCTAAGTAAAGTTAAGAAAACACCATCTCAACTTACATAACTTTCAAGTCAAAGAAGAGTTGATTAAGCAGAGATCTTGCCTCTTTCCCCAAGTGATAATCTAGCTTCAATATCTTAATCATCTAATCTCACATGACACTCCATCACATATTCTAGACTCCAGTGTCATTGACCTATTTACTATAGTTCCTGGGTAGTATTCCATTTTCTCTTTCCTTCCATGCCTTCTCACTATTTACTTTGTAAATATTTACCCAAAAATCATTTTGTAAATGACTTATCTGAATATACATGGTTTCTACCTCAGTGGAATATGACTTCTTTGTGTGCAAGAACCTTTGTTTTTGTTTTTGTTTTTGTTTTTTTGTCTTTGTGTTCATGGCACAAAGAAAGCACTTACCGAATAATTGTTGAATGAATAAGTGAAATTATGTTTTAGTTCTGGTTAAAAGAGGGATAAATGAAATATCTCATTGGTTCCGACCAATTCTTTCACAATATCCTTAGCTCCATTATTTCCATACTTAAACTATAGAATACAGAAGACTTCAACCATGCTCATGCAATAGTAGTAATGGCTCTTTCTTACTAAAAAATAGTAGCTCCTGACAACATTCCTGTGTGTATCAATATCCCCATTTTATAAATAAGGATCAGAGAAATTGGTGCTGTATTGATAAGGACATAAATTCATCAAGGGTACAAAATACAAATATATTTTATCTCTAAGGTAATGTAGCTCCACTAAAAGTTTTTTTTTTTTTGAGCAAGAAAGTGTCATAGTCAAATTTGTGCCCTAGGAAGATTATTTAGGTAGCTGTATGAAAGAAAAACTGAAGAAGGAAAAAGCGGAAAGCAGAGAAATCTGGAAATTAAAGACATGACATAAAATACAGGTCATTTGAATGAAAAATATGGCACAGATGCAAAAGATGTTGTGTAGGCAGGATAGAAAGGGCTTGGAATCTGGATAGAAGAGGGAGGGAGGATGAATAAAAGATATCTTTGAAATTTCAAACTTGTAACATGAAGTATGATGAAATCTTTGACAGAAATTTTAGAGGAGAAATGGTTTTAGGGGGATAATAACTTCCATTTTATATGAGTTGACTGAAATACTGACAAAACTGGGGTGTCTAAAGAGACATCTGTTTGAATATCAAAATCACTAAGAATAAAGACAGGTATTGGAATTGAGAAGAAAATAAAACTAGGTATTAGAAAGAAAGTGATTCAGTATTGGAGCAATGATAATAACAAGGATCTGAACTCAAGGAAGGAAGAATAAAAGATACCTTTGAAGTTTCAAATTTGTAACATGAAGTATGATGAAATCTTTGACAAAAATTTTAGAGGAGAAATGGGTTTTGAGAGAAAGATAATAACTTCCATTTTACATGAGTTGACTTTGAGGTACTGACAAGACTAGGGTGTCTAAAGAAATATTTGTGTGAATATTGAAGTCACTAAGAATAAAGCCAGATATTGGAACAGAGAAGAAAATAAAACTACATATTAGAAAGAAAGTGATTCAGTTTTGGGTCAACGACAATAGCAAGGATCTGAACTCAAAAGAGATAAAGTTGCTGAGTGATAGTGACTGGGGATAAGATGGATGTGGCAATAGAATGGAAGAGAAGAGAGTATGATACCTCATTCTCCTTGACTACCGTATCAAAGCAGTGAGCACTGAAAAATATTCAAGAATCGATGCCAGAGGACAGATGATAACATGTATATCCTTTCTCTTAGCAAAGAAGTGGTGGACCTTGGATACAAAATGAGGCATATATTGACAGACCTAGTCAACCCATCAGTTTTATTTTGTTTTGTTTACAACTTGGAGATTGTATTGGGAATAGTATTGGGAAATACCTGCATTTTTTAAAGAGAATATCAATAATTTTTTCCCCTTAAAGAATGGCAAAGGACACAATCACTTGAAGACATGTACTTCTGAAAGAACTGGAGGCAACTTACAGATCATGTAGCATATGATAATCCAGGATAAAACTGAATAGAGATCTGAAATGTTTTCAGACGGTTAGCTGGAACAGAATACATCTCTTGGACAACAAATCTAGCTTTGTGTCTTCCTTCAGCTGAAACAAAAATGGGTGAATTAAAGTGGCAATCTATCTTCAGAAATAAAATGTTTCCTAGAATTTAATGCAAGAGGGAATAAATAAAGTGGGTACTTGTATGAAGGATCTTGAAGACAGAGGATGCAATCTTCACAATACATTTTATAAAAGGATGAAAAGTCCTATTCCATTGAGTGATCTTAAAAATCCTCTCCTACAAACAAAGGGCATAGCATGAGACGGGAACCACATGAGACACTTCTGCAATCAGCTGAGACAATGTGGTTTGGGTACCCAGTTCTACCTCTTGGCTCTGCCACTAGCATACTTATTCAGGTCACTAAATCTCTATTTCTCTGAGTCTCAGTTCCCCATGTATAAAATAAAATCATTACAAAATGTCTTCCTTTCCTGTATGATTGTTCATCTTTTTTTTTTTTTTAAATTTTCTGAGCTTGAAAAATTTGTGGGTTGAATTGATGTAGTTTTGCTGGACAGTTAGGGCAAAATAGTGTTTCATTTATAAGTATCTACTCTAATTCAGACACTGTGCTAGATGCTGGGGATACAGAGACCAAAATGAAACATGTGTTGCCCCCAAAGAGTTTATGTTATATCAGAGGGAGAGAAACAACTTGAAACTGAGTAATACGATTTTTATTTGAGAGAAGAGGAAATGAAGTCAACAAAAATAAACAACTTTTTCTCAGAATTTAACTATGAAAGTGAGGAGAGCGACAGACCAATCACTTGAGGAATTAGGGAAAACATGCTCTTGCTGAGTCACTCTTCACTGCTCCTGACTGGGATCTGACAGTCCAGCTACTAACCTTGAACCCTGAACTCAGACCTAGACTCAGTACATTGCTCTCCCACTATCTTCATGTTCCCTCCCTGACTTTCAACTTCTGCTCTATTTCTACTTCTATTACAGAAATCTGAGCGCAGTTTTATGAAATCTGACCCGAAGCATGCAGTCTTAGGAAGCAGCAAGATGGTACAGGGAATAGAACACCAAGTCTGGAATCTAAAAGATCAGAATTCAATCTAGCCTTAGGCTCTTACTAGCTGCATGACCTTTTTGTACCTCAGTTTCCTCATGTATAAAATGGAAGTAATAATAGCACCTATCTCCCAGGATTGTTGTGAAGATCAAAGGAGATAATAATTGTTAAGTATTAGCAAAGTGCCTGGCACATAACGATCACTGTATAAATGTTAGTTATTGTTATTATTAGGGTGGTCAAGTATAAGTAAGTACTTTTTTATACATACAAGGGTATGTATTATAACAAGATTAAACTGCTAAATAGCTAATGGGCTAAATAAAATTATGCCCATTTTATAGATTTTAGATTACTATTTAGATTGCTATTAAATGGAAGAGCTAATATTCAAGTTCAGGCCTTCCAGTTCCAAGTCTACTGCTCTTTCCATTACACTGTACTTTCTGAGAAGGGATCTATGACATGTTCAAGATGTCAGAATCATAGATTTTAGAACTGGAAGAGGTCTCAGAATCCACCAAGTCCAAGAATCAACTCTATGACCTAACCCAAAAAAACCATGGCCTTCTTTCACTATGGAGCTACTTTTATTTTATATATATATATATATATGTGTGTGTGTGTGTGTGTGTGTGTGTGTGTGTGTGGTGTGTGTGTATGTATGTATATACATACATACACACACACCACACACACACCTTTTTGTGACGAGGAAAAAGAAGCCACTCTGTGCCTCATTTCTCACCTTACCTTAATCACTGAATGGGCACTTGCTTCAGTCAAACCAAAACTTGTGAAAGACCTTGGCTTAGGCCAAGATCTTCCACTGTACCCAGAGTCATCTCTGGTCATTCTGATCTATATCTGGCCACTGGACCCAGATGACTCTGGAGGGGAAAGTGAGGCAGGTGACCTTGCCCAGCCCTCCCTCACTAAAATCCAATTCATTTGCATGTCATGACATCCCCTCCCTGATGACATGGTCCTCTTAAACAAAGGGCAAAACAACAGTTTTGTTTTGTTTTGTTTTCCAGTGAGCTGACTGGTTGTAGTTTCTAGGAACACACTTCCATTCTCTTTTTAATCCTCTATCACCATGGTATCTAGACTCTCAGAGAGAAGCCCACGAGCATATCTTTACAAGAGGAGGAGTTTATGAACAACTTGTTCATATTGAGGTGTACATAATGGAAACTGTGGTGGGTGGAGGAGAGAGGGACTCAGAGACTTTAAATAAGTACTCTGCTGATGAGGCCCCTCCCCTCTGCAGCTGGCAAGCAGAATTCCCTCCAAAGCTCACCAGTGCCCCTCCGAGCATCAGCTGGAAAATTCAGGAAGAAATTTCTCTCTGTCTGGGCCCTCCTCTGGCTTGGTCATGAGAAAAAGAAAGAGAGGAATATGGACATCCCATAAATTATTCATCAGAACAGATTTTCTCTCTGGAGAATATATTCCTTAAATGACCAGAGAGAGATCTGGTCCCTTCTCACAAAGGACAGTTACAGACAGTTCTACCATCAAATCGATCCAATTGGAAGGGAAGTTGGAGTCAGAAAGAGCTTAATGTATGATCTTGAACCTCTCTGGTCTTGATTTTTCTCCAACACTAAATGAAAGGGCTAGATTGAAATCTGTTATAAAGAACTAGATTTAGTTCAAGGTTGTTATTGTTTAGTTATGACTCTTCGGGAACCTATTGGGGGTTTTCTGTAAAAGATACTAGAGTAGTTTGACATTACCTTCTCTAGTTCATTTTACAGATGAGGAAACTGAGGCAAATAAGATTAAGTAGCTTGCCCAGGATCACACAGCCAATAAGTGTCTGAGGCTGGATTTGAACTCGGGTTTTCCTGACTCCAGGCTGTGTGCCAGCTAGCTTCTTCTCAGTCAGAGGATCTGGGTTCAACTCTGCTATTTAGAATCATAAGTTCCAGATTGAGTTCAAACAGGCCTTAGAGATCATCTAGTCCAATTCCCCCATTTTACAGATAAGGAAACTGAGTTCTGGAGAGAATAAGTGACTGTGCAAGGACATACATTAAGTGAGAGAAGCAGGGTCCGAAATTAGGATCTCCAAATCTAGTGTTCCATCCATTATTCCATCTGCTTCTCCCTTATTATCTAAATAACCTTGGTCAAAATGTTTAATCTTTCTGAGATTTAGCTTCCCCAAATCTAAAATAAAAGGGTTGGACTAGGTAAGGTCAAAGTTCCAATTTTAGGGGCAGCTAAATGGCATAAAGGACTCAAGTTCAAATCCAACCACAGACACTTAACACTTAATAGATGTGTGACCCTGGGCAAGTCACTTAACCCCAATTGCCTTGCCAAAAAAAAAAAAAAAAAAGTAAGTCCTGAATAGATCCTTGATAACTTCTAATAAAGACCCTTTGACTTATACTACTCCTGATGTGTGGAGAATGTGCTCTGGAGACGTAGGTTACAATTCCCAGTCTTATCATTACTAACTATGGGGCCATAAACATGATCTTTGGCATCTCTGTGTCTGTTATCTCATCTCATGTCATATCATCATAAATATGTTTACTTTATAAAGGAAGCAGAACTAAGAAAAGATCCACAATGACTACAACAATGAAAATGGAAAGAACATGAAACAAAAAAAATTAAAAATGAATGTTGCAAAATTACACAAATCAAGCAGGCCTCAAAAGGAGAAATATGAGTAGATACCCCCAACCCATCTCTTTCTGAAGGTGGGAAACCATCAGATGTTGCACATTACATGTTTTCCATATATTTATGGATTATGCTGATTTCCCCCTCTTTTTTTTCTTTTTCTTTAAAAATTATTTTTTGAGAAGATCTAATTCAGTTCCAATTGATCAATGATGGACAGAATCAGCTACACCCAGAGAAGGAACACTGGGAAATGAGTGTGAACTGTTTGCATTTTTGTTTTTTCTTCCCAGGTTATTTTTACCTTCTGAATCCAATTCTTCCTGTGCAACAACTGTTCGGTTTTGCACACATGTATTATATCTAGGACAAACTGTGACATATTTAACATGTATAAGACTGCCTACCATCTAGGGAGGAAATGAAGAGAGGGAAAAGTTGGAACAGAAGTGAGTGCAAGGGATAATGCTGTAAAAAATGACCCAGGCATATGTTCTGTCAATAAAAATTTATAATAAAAAATATTCTTTGTTATATCCTGAGGAATGTACTGATGATGTAAAAAGTATCAATAGACACTTGAAAAAAATAACATTTGCGTTGTCAACTTCAAGGGATTGTTCAAAAGACACTTTTGAAATATTAAAGCACCGTAGAAATTGAATTATTAGATTTCTCAATAACATGTCAGATTTCTCTATATTTCCTTGAATTTTGAGGAAAAGGTAAATACTGTTTTGTATCATTTCCCCCAACTAACAGTCTATTCTTTTCCAACCTGGGAAAATTCAATAAGGTTCTTTATTTTTCTTTGTTCCTTAAATACAACATCATCCAGGTAAGTGCTGCGCATATTTCTATCTACTGAAGTTTTCTTTTTATCATTTCACCATGACCATATATATAAAAAAAAGATTAGAGATATTTATAAGGTAGCAAGTAATATTATATTTCTTCTCCAGTTCTCTTTCAAAGTGACAGAGGGAAGACTTTTGGGACAAAAGACAAATATTTGCAAATGGCATCTTCCTCTAGAGACCAATAAGAAGAGAAATTCTTTTTCTGGGGGGAAAAAAAAACAGCAAATCCATTAAGGGAACATCTGTTGCTCTTCAGCAATAGCAACTCCATAACAGTTTAAAAAACAAATTTGCAATGCTTAAATAAAAAGAAAACATCATGCCTGAATTACAAAATAGTATATAAATTATGCTGAAATTAGCACAAGGAAAACATTCATCTTCCTTAAATAATCTTGAAAATACAAACAATGTGGGCAATAGGACAGAGGTGAGAGCTGTCATCTCCCCAAATAAATGATCTTAAAGGGAATCTGGTATGGATGGGATCTCTGGATATTATGTTGAGACTCACAGACACACACAGAAGAACCCTTGGGCATAATACAAGTTTAAAATTATAATTCACTTTGTAATTGGAAAGCACTTCACAGAATCTCACAATTGGAAGGAGCTTCAGAAGTCAACCAGTCCAGACTCCTGACTGACCAAAAATCTCTCTGCCCAACAAGTGATTGTCCAACCTTCACTTGAAGATCTGTCAAAAGAAGGAGCCCATTACCTCCCAATGCAACCCATTCGATGTGTGCTCAAATTAATCGTGATGAAATTTTTCTTTATCCTGAACTTAGTTGTGTTTTTCTGCATCTTTCACTTGGTCATCCCAGTTCTTCCCTCTGGGGTCAAGTCTAATCTCTGTTTTTCATGTAATAGTTTTCTTAAAATTAAAGATGAGTTTCATTTGTCCCAAGTCTTCTCTTCTTCAGGCTAAATATATCCCTTTATTGCTGGCTCCAATCCCTTCATCATACTGGTCATACAAAATTTGGAACCCACCATCTTACAAAAATGAATATTGAAAACTAGCTTTACATGTAATTGGAAAAACAAAATCCTTTTGAGAATATATATATATATATATATATATATATATATATATATATCCAAAGCCAAGGAGACTGACCAAATGACCTATTGTTTGAAGACTTTAACCTCTTCCCTTTAGTGAAAATCAGAACTTCCTTTCTCTCATCTTGAGGTATCGCTTCCATTCTTTCTGATTTTCCAAAGATTACTCCAATTCAACAACCAACTGAGCAATTCAGTAACTCACTTTTTTTTTTTTTTTTTTTTTGGTACCCAGGAATAGTGTTTATCCCTTAGTGACAAATTCATTAGATTGTCTTTTTTATAAACTCCTTACTTATATTTTACTTTCTGTTTCTTTTCAAAGATCATTCTTTGGAAGAAAGGAAAAAAATCAGAATTCTACTGCACCTCCATTATCTATTTTTATCACCCAATCCATTTTGAGTAGCAGTTTTGCCCTTGTTAGATTTTCCTCGAGTTCTTTAACATTACTTTGAAAATATATTCTGTTGCTCTATGCATTAATACTTTCCCTCCCCCCAGGACCATGCCTTTCTCCCATGCTTTCATGTCTTATCATATATCTGCCCTTGCTTTCATTTTTTGTAAGTAGCTTAAAAATCATGGTTGATTGATGAGTTCCTTGTGCATCCACTTGATTTTTTTTTTGATGTATGGAATAAAGTAAGCATTTCTGTAACATAATATATTTTTTAAAAAGTGATTGAATATGATTTCTTTAACTAACTTCTCTTTTTCTTTCTCATTGAAATAATGTGTCTAAATGATTAGTATCTTATTCCCAGAAGCTTCCCATAAATCTTGAGCTGATTTCTCCAGTATAATACAAATCATAAAATATAACATGCTCTAGATTCTGAAATCTGCACTTCCCAAATTTAGAGTGCATACTAGCCTAAACCTGCCTTTTCTTTCCTTTTTTATCATCAGTGATCACTTTTTCCCAAATGGCCCTTCATTTCAACTTTTGCAACAGTCACCTCTTGTGGAACTACAAAAACATGGCCCATCTCTTTTCTACTTCCAAATTCTATGACTCTATCCAATTTCTGTCCTTCATGACAGCTCTGCCTTCATGATAGAAAAAGCATCCCTAATATGGTAGATAAAATAATGACTTAAAACTGGGAAAAATTCTAATCCTTCCTCTGCCACCACATTCACTCTGTGATCTTGAACAAAGCCTTTTATGACATTGGTTTCTTCGTGTGCCAAAAGAGAAGATTAGATTAGGTGATCTCCAAGGTCTCTTCCTTTTAGCTCTAACATTCTATGGTTCTGCAATTCTATAGTCTTTGTGCTTTATAAGTATTCTCAAAAATCATACTACAAGACACAGAATTGACTTCATAGAGAGAGACAATTTTAAAATAATGGAATCTTAACATGGAAGGGATCTAAGGTCATCTAAGTCAACCCTTAAATGAAACATGTTCCTTCAACTATGTCCCCTATATATATGTTCATCTAGCCTCTGCTTAAAACACCTCCAGTAAGGGGGGGGGGGGGGGGGCAAGAAGGTAAGAGAGAGGGAAAAAAATTGACAACCAATTATGCAAGATTATTTAATACTTACGAAGATACAAGCAGAAGAATCTTGGCAGCTCAGATAAGAGTAAACAATGACAGAATGTGAGTCACAGTTCTAATTTGCCTATACTTTGGAAAGCTTGTAAATAAAACATTTTTTTCCTCAATTTAAAAACAGAATTTGGCAGCCTGGACTTAAGTGAATCCACTTTAAAATCCATAACACATCAAAAAACATATGCTATAAAAAGTATTTTCTTTCAAAAGATTGTCTTGCTGGTGAAATTTCCCATTTTGCTTTCTCCTAGTCAGTTGGTATCTTTTTTATTTCATGAAAGTAGCAAGATTCACGCAATAGTTCATCATTTCAAACACAAGACTAATTTTCATTGTATTTTTTAATAATATCATCATATTGAATGGTCTGCTTAAAAAATCTGGGACCCTGTTTCTGTAGGAAGAGAAAACAAATCCTAGGTAAAAATGTACTCAAATGGCTAGCTATATGCTTTGTAGTGACAACATAAAATGTTGGAAAGAACAGACTTTGGAGTTGGAAAACTTGGGTTCAAATATAGCTTCTGGCCCTTTTTGACCAAAAAGAAATCACTTTAATTCTTTGTAGCTCAGTTTCTTCATCTATAAAATAGCAATATTCTCCACACATCTTCTCAACAAGTACTTTGTCATGGAACAAAAGTCCATATTCTGGAGGACTTAATTTTAAATCCAGAATTCCAGTATTAGCTCCTCTTCCCCTAGACTGTCCTGAAGGGTGACATGACCTATGATATATAGCAAATTCCAGCCACATTTTTACTACCTATCTCTTCATCAACCTTTCTGAAACCGTACAAATAGCTTCTATTGATCCCTTTTCAATTCTGAAACCATAATCAAATCAGTATTGTCATTGCTTCTGGAAAGGATATGTCTCTTCCCCTATGTTTGTCCACACTGTGCCTGTGTCTTTAGGAAGCCCCTCATTGAGGGGAAGGAAAGAGAAAGAAGTGAGATTGGGGAAAGGGAAACAAGGAGAGAAAGAGAGGGAAGTAGGGAGGGAGAGAAAGAAAGGGAGGCAGAGAGGGAGATAGAGACAAAGAGAGGGACAGAGATAGAGAAAGAGACAGAGACAGAGAGACTGAGATATAGAGAAACTTGTTTGTTCTTCATTCTGGAAGACAAAATACATTAAAAAAGTAAAGGCAACAAATAAATAAGACTTAAAAGGGGTGAGGGAAGTGAATACCCAAGGGTAGGCAATATCAGTTTGCTGGGAAGCAGTGAGGCAAAGAAGGGGGAGGAAATAGAGAGATGTCACCAGATTGCAAGAGCAAATTCTCCTCAGATCATTCAGGAGGGTCATGTGGCCAGAGCAGGCTCCAACAACTTATGATTATATTGCTTGTGATAGTTGTACCCTTCCCTTACAATCAGCTGGCCAAAAGCTTAGTGTAAGCCCCAAATTCTTGAGCTGCTCACTTTCCTTTTTCCCCTTCTCCTAATACTTGTCTCCCATGATTCTTTACTCTTCCTTTCAGCTGAGATAACTGCACTTCCCACTATCCTTTATTTTACTTTTCCAAAACAAACTCCCCTATCCTGAACACAGCTTCCCTGTGTTGTCTTCACCTTTTAGAATGAAAGTTAAGAATAGATACTGTCTTTGAATTTGTATTTACATATTCAGCACTTACCACATAATCATAATTTGTTGTTGTTAGTCAATTAGTCGTGTCTGACTCTTTGTGAGTGATTTCCATTTGGGTTTTCTTGGCAAAGATAGTGGAATGCTTTGCCATTTCCTTCTCCAGCTCATTTTACAGATGAGGAAACTGAAGCAAACAGGTTTAAGTAACTTGCCTAGGATCATAAAGCTAGGAACTATCTGGCAAGACTTGAGTCTTCCTAACTTCAGATCCAGCATTCTACCTACTTTATCACCTGACTGGCCCAATCACAATTAATAAATGCTTTCTTATGCCAGACACATTGTGATGGTGAATAAATGCTTACTAGCCCTACTGACTCACTTTACTATGTATCTCACAGGTTGAAATGGCAGTGCTTTATACATATAATTTTAGGACAAGGCCAATCAAGAATTTGTTTTGCTTAACTATCCATAAGAGTTTTTTTTTTCTTTTCTCAACTGGGGAGGAAAAAGTTGAAATGAAGAGAAAATAGGTTTTTAAGTAAAAAAATAAAATTAAAAAAAAAGTGTTTCATAAATCTTCATTTCAACAAATTTAATTCAATAAATATTTATTAAATACAACATATGTAAGGTTCTGTGCTATATTCTTTAAACATTATGAAAACATCAATTATTGTTTTGGGGTCAGAGCCCATAATTTCATTGTTTTAGAGAATTCCCTATAAGGAAATTCCTGCTAATTCAGATGTGACCAATTCTAAAAATCTCAATTTTAAAAACTTGCTTTTACAGATTTCTTATTAACAAATTACATTTACATTCACATTGCTTATTAATGTTTCTGTAGTACTTGAAGGCTTATAAAACACTGGGAAATGAATGTCAATTGCTTGCATTTTTGTTTTTCTTCCCAGGTTATTTTTACCTTTCTAAATCTGATTTTTCTTGTGCGACAAGAGAACTGTATATTTATACACATATATCGTATTTAAGATTTATTTTAACATGTTTAACATGTATGAGACTGCCTGCCATTTAGGAGAGCGGGTAGAGCAAGAGAAGGGAAAAGTTGGAACAGAAGTAATTGCAAGGGACAATGTTGAAAAATTACTCATGCATATGTTCGGTCAATAAAAAACTATAATAAAAAATAAAAATAAAAAGCTATTATCATACAAAATGTTAATTTAAAATAAAATAAAAAACAAAATTCTCTCTTTCCCAGTGAAAAAGAAGTAATAGCTAGAAAACTACCTGAAAGTTCTTCAATTAACTTTTAATCACCTGGTGGTTTCAGGAGATAAAATGTTGCTTCAATTTGCTACTTAACATTTGTTATAATTGCAACTTTGTTGAAGTGTTTGTGAGAATTACTTTATTTGGAATGACCATCCCAGCCCAGGTTACTTCATTTTCTATGAGCCTTGGAATTCTTCCTGAGGCTTCATTAGGCAGAACCATGGTATAATAGGAAGTGCATGGGCTCAGAAGCCAGCAGATTTGGATCCAAGTCTCTGCCATTTGTTTGTAATATCTTTGTTGTTGTTCAATTACTTTTGACTCTTCATGACCCCATTTGGGGCTTTCTTGGCAAAGATAATGGAGTGGTTTGCCATCTCTTTTCCAGCTCATTTTATATAGGAGGAAACTGAGACAAACAATATTAAGTGACACACAGCTGGTGAATGTTTGAGAAAGAGTTAAACTGAGGAAGTCTTTCAGCTCCTGGGTGCTCTATGCATTATGGCGCCACCTAGCTAACCAATAAGTCTGACCTTCAATTTCTGAATAATTCATTTACTAAAGCATAGGCTTTGGACTAGATGAACTACATGGTCCTTTTTAACTGTAATGTTTTCTATGATCATGAAAAATTTCTGCATATGGATTATGGTGTTTGTACTAAAAAAAATGGCAGCTGAAATTAAAGATGGATGCAAAAAGGACAAAATAGCAAAAAATTTCAGAAAAGTTGTGATATATTCATGCATTTCAACATGCTTCTATTTTTTTAACTACCAAGGTCTTTACTATTTTTAGCCAAGATTTATATCTTTGATAGTCTCATTCATCCACTCATCAGAAATTTATTGAATACCTACTATGTATAAAATTCTATAAATTCAATTGTTTATTAAAAATCATGTCATGAGAAAGCTTTTATGTTTACTCAAACACACAAGAACTAAAAATATTAAATTGAGAAACTAAAAGTTTTTTCTGTGATCCTAGAACTGTTGTAGAGCATGCTCCTTATGAGTAAGAATTCATCTGTTGGATCACTTCTTATTGATGATTCTTATTCCTATGCAATAGCCAACATCATCATTCTCAAACCATCACTGATATAATGGGAATGAGCTGTTCACCTAATTGTTGAATGAATTGTTTACCTAATTTTTCTTCTCATTCAATCATTCAACAAATAATCAATAAGTATCTTAGGTATGAAAAGATCAATGAGAAATAATTCCTGCCCTCAAAGAAATTATCTTCAAGAACTTTCTGTCCTACACCTTGCTTTTCTAAATGCATTAGTATCCTCTCTTGACTTTGTAATTACATCTTTCTTCCATGAGTGGAGATCTTGCACTCTTTAAGAATCATCATTCTAATGAGAAAGAAAAACAAATCATCATTCTAGAATTTGAAATATCTCCTTTCAGTGCAGGATAGATTCAGAAATGTTGAGTTTGGTTTAAATATGTAAAGACCACAGCACACTCTAAAAAAAATTTTTTTAAGGTAGGGTAGCCTGCCAACTTGTGTCGCTGGCACTTAAACTCTGATGAAATAGAGAGCAGACCACATAAATGAGAATTTTGGTTAACTGAAAGTTAGTCATAAGTGCTTTTATGATAATCTTCCATTTATGCAGTAGAAAAAGGGGCTTTTAACCAGGAAACAAATAAAAGTTTCAAACTTACCTAATTCATTTCCTGCCAGTAGAACCTTTTTTCTCTCTATATAAATATAACTTTTATCTTCAAGATCCCTTCTAGCTCTGAAAGTCTATGATTTTATACCTAGATTCTTTTGTGTGTGTGTGTGTGTGTGTGTGTGTGTGTGTGTATGTGTGTGTGTTTTCAGTCCTTGAGATATAATAAGTCACATTAAAGTAATTATACTACTGGAATTAGGAAATTATAAATGTTAGGTTGGAAAGCCCATAGTATGGTTTATTCTTTGTTTCTAAACACATGGATTTAAGGCTGGCAAGTGTGCTTAAAAAAAAAAAATCCATCCATACCATTCTGAATTAGAGAATTATTTGGGAACTATATGCATGTCCAGAAAGGAAGGTGACAAACACCCACTCACCTCCTAATTCTATTGCTTTGTCCTAAATAAGGGAGAACAGCTGGTGTGGCTAGTCCTGGTTTGGCCTGGCTTTGCTGGGCTCCACGCCAAAGCCTCTCCCCAAGTCTCTCAGTCTGATGTTAGGAGGTTGTAGGATGTGCTGGCCCCTCCTCCTTTGTTGAATTCCCTTTTCCAGTGTGAGGTCTTTCAAAAAACCATCATCTGACCTCTTGTACTGAAAAAACCTATCACTTTAAGGGAAAAAGTCTCTTTTGGGTAGGGCGGAGGGAGGAAGTTGAAGAGAGAAGAGATAGAGAAAGTAGGTAGAATTGAAGAGCATAATTTTGGAGAACCATCCACAGAGGAACAGAAAGAACCAAAAGTCACTTTTAAGTTGAGTTTGAGCATGCATTTAATATTATTCTTTCATTACACTATAGCTTATGTTGCTACGGGGACCCTGCAGTGTTTTCCATGTATATATTTATTGTTCACAATTGAGATCTTATTTCTGTCAAGATGGGCTATATGGCTAGATTTCTCAGAAAGGCTAATAGCCTATTGCATGAAATGTCATGAAACATGGAAGGGAAAAGCAGAAGAAATAATAACCCACTGATTACACACATAAATCCAGACAGAAGAAATAATAACTCTTTGATTACACAGACATATACAGCTCCCCAAATCTTTACAAGCTGTTGACAATTCATTTCTTTTCATTAATATACTTGCATTCAAGAAGCATTTAGACCCAAAAAGCATGGCTGCATGATTGATAAGCTCTATGATGACCAATAAATAAACCATCTAAACAACTAATTCCTGGACTAATTAGCAAGACAAATATGGAAAAATGTCCCAAATATCCTCCTGAGGGTATCTGGATAAAAAATGAAAAAGCAAAGTCTATCTATTTTCCATAAGCATATTATGTGGCATTAACTAGCTGTGCGACCTTAAATAAGTTCCTTCTTTTCCCTTCCCTGGGCCTTAGTGCCCCATTCTGTTTAAAAATAATAGAGAAGAAAGTATTTAATAAAAAAGATCTCTAAGGTGTCTTCCAGCTCTAATATTCTGTTATCCTAAGTAAAAACAAACTTTTTTGGAAGCATCTTAATCCATTCAAATATTGAATATGTTCAAACATCAAAGAGTCTCTCAGTCATTTGAGAAAAGCCGGAAAAGCTTTTTTTTCAAGGACACTGGGCAAGATTAGCTTTCATGCAAAACTAATGGTTCAAGCAATTAGTAAGGTACACACAATACCACAAATAGGTTTCATAATTCTTAGTCCATATATAGATAATTAAGCAGTTCTACATGCCACATGGTTCCTGAGAGTTCAAAAAAAAAAAAAAATCAGTTGCCAGTTCTCACTCTTCTCCAGATCATGTGTTATAAATTCTTGAAGCTCTTTTGGCTACAGTTTGGGAATCAGATGCATCCTCTTCCTCTTCCTCAGTTCGTTTGTGTTTTAAAAATAAATCTGATTTTAAGAAGCGGCTGTAGCTGTCATATTTCATGAGATTAAAAATCTGAGGAGTGAAAGAAAAAAAATTGATAACTATAGGTGATTGAGTCAACACATGAATCAACAACTATTTAATCTATCATTACAGTTATATTTGTTCATACATTCATTTTTTGCCTCAGTTCTTAGCTAGCCTTAATCCCTGATGGGATATCGCTCAGTCAAATTGAGACCTGTTAAAGACCTTACCTTAAGGAGGCAAGATCTCCCGCTACATCTAGGACCATCTCCAGTTGCTTGTTCCATACCTTGTTCCTGAACCCAGACAGCCCCAAAGAAGAGAATGAGGCTGGAGACTTTGCACAGCCCACCCTCACTTAAATCCAACTCACTTGCATGACCTCCCAGATGCTGTGGTCCTCTTTAAGAACAAAGAAGACAAACTACAGAAACCCATTTAAAACCTGCAAGCTCAGGAAGGCAGGGGCAAAGTCTTCACTAAGTTTATATCTTCCCCAGTGCTAAATACAAAACTTTGTTTATCATGGATACTTGAGAGATGCTTGGTCAACTGAACTCAGCATCTCTCATCTGCCTTGTTTGCGAGATACTCAGACTTTTACATGACTAATGCCATCTTCAATTCAGATAGCAGATTCATGTTTTTAGTTGGTATTCACTATCTACTTTAATGGTCACAACTACCCTGAAAGGTGGCAGGACAGATATCCCCAGCCATCTGAAAGATGGGAAAACAGGTCCAGAGAGATCAAGTGATAAGGGTGGTTACTCAGTTACTCAGCATCTAAAGCAGCCAGTGGGACAGTGTTCTAGGCCAGAAATCAGAAGACTTGAATTCAAATTCTGCTTCAGACATTTACTAGTCATGTGAATCTGAGCAAATAAGTCACTTAACCTCTGTTTACCTCATTTTCCTCACCTATAAAATGGCAGTAATAATAGCACTGACCTAACAGGATTCATGTGCAGATCAAATGAGATAATAAAGCACTTAGCACAATGCCTAGCACATAGTCTGTGCAATATAAATGCTTACTCCCTTTCCTTTTTTTTTAATCTTATAAAGGCCAGAGCCAAGATCTCAAGATATACTTTCTGACCCCAAGTTCAATGTTCTTTCTGTAAAACCCTACTTTATCAGGATATACCATTTCTACTTCTAATAAGCTTATGGCCTTTATGGAGAGAAAAGATATACACAGAGTAAAAGAAAATTGATACTCTAAGGTAATAAATAGCTTGTGCCAGAGTAAGCAGCTTCCCTGAATGCTTTTGATCGCTATGAATACATGTACCAGAATATAAAGTATTTTTTGTTGTTATTCAATCTTGTCTGTTATCCTAGTTGGGGTTTTCTTAAAAAGGATACTGCAGTGATTTGCCATTTTCTTCTCATTTCGTAGAGAAGGAAACTGAGGTAAACAGGATGAAGTGACTTGCCCAGGATCACAAAGCTAGGAAGTATCTGAGGCCGAATTTGAACTCATGAAGATGAGTCTTTCTGGCTCCTGGCTTGGAGATTTATGTACCACCTACCTCCTCACTCTAAAACTTAGTGGTTTGTAAACTTGGGCAAGCCTTTTAGCCTGTCTGAGCAAGTCTTAGTTTCTGATGTTAAAATAGGGACACTTGTACCACTTGCCTCATAGAGGTGTTATAATCAAATAAAATAATTTATAAAGCATTAAAGAACTGAAAACAAAAAGGGTATCTCAGTGGAGATTTAAAAAAGTGAAAGGCTTTGCAAATTTGAAAGCATTGTGTCTATGTCAGATATTATTACAGCTTTATTTTCATCCAACACTGATTTATAACATAGTATCAAAAAATCTTATAATACTTTCTAATTTACCTGGAAAGATAATAGAGGTCTTATTTCGCTAAATTTCTGAAAGGGTTAGAGCATTTTAGAATAAAAATCAAGGCTGTAGAAATGCTGGTCATCGTATTATTATTATGGTATCACATGACATAATGATTCCAATACTATGATGATGTCTGAGATTCCAAACATAGCTAAGATTTTTGCCAAGAAACAAGACAGTTGCATATTCAGGGCAGGAAAGCAGCATTCTGGCCAAGGAGAAACTCTCAGGAGGAATTCATTTAAAAGAAAACATGAACAGGCCTTAAACAACAAAAAACTAAGGGGTAAGACTGACTGTGTCATACATCTCCATGATGGAAATCATTCAAATCAATCATTCCATGAAAAACTAAAAGGATCTTGAATAAACAGTGAATAGATTGTCTGAGCACTGAGCTCCAGTGGAAAGTGCTGGGCTCAAGTTGGAAGATTGGAGTTCCAGGTTCATTTCTGCCACTCAGTAAATGCATCAATTCTCATTAATATAAGCTTCACTTTATAAAAAAGGGGAACGGTAACAGTTGCATTAGTTGCATCACAAGCTTGTCCAACAAAAAAAGACAGAGATTTTAAGAGGACAAGTAGAAAGAAACATTTTCAGATGATAAAGGAATGTGCCCCATGCAGGGAAAACCCCTTTTTGAGTGATATCTATCATATACCTTTAAACATGGCTTTTGGCACATTCAATGAGAAGATAACAAAGTTAAATTATCATGATGATGGAGGTAATCAAAGCCAGTTCTCTGGTTGCATCAGGTCACACACAACAAATTGAAATGCTGTCTAGCTTCTCAAAATCATAGGATCGTAAGGACATTAGAGACCATCTAGTCTGACATCAGGGCTTCTGAATGTTTTTTGTCTCATGGATCCCTTTGGCAATCTGGTAAAAACTTACAATTCCCTTCTCAGAATAATGAGGGTCTTTTTAAAAAGTATGAAATAAAACAAGATTTTCCATAACAGTAGAATATTTTAAAATGATTGCACACAAAAAAATGCAAATCTATTATGTACAAGTATCTTCCTTCATAGGTTCTTTGTAGTAAATTGTATATTTTTGTAGCCAAAATGACTCAGAATAATATTTTAAATGCTTATTATTACAAAGGAAACTGTATATTGAGTTATCAAAATATTTCTTAAAAGCCACAACTTCATGAACCTGATATTAAGACTTCTATCCCTGCATGAAGCATGAGCCATGAGCCATCCCCTAACATTTCTAACAAATAGATATCCAATTTCTTCCAGAACCCCTGCACAGGAAAGCTAGAGGAAGGAGGGGAGAGAAAATTGGTTGTCCTGAAAAATGGAACAGGACACTTTTCTAATACCCTGAATATTTATCAAATGTATGTTATTTTAAAAAAGCACAACTCTCTAAAAGTGATTATCTTAAGCATTTCCAAAGCATTTATTTTTACCATAAGATAATTCATGAAACAAGGGAGGATTGTTGTTCTTATTTTTTAAATTCCCATGTGTGTATCCTTTAGATTCCTTTCAAACCTTTCCTAACATCTCTAATAATCCTATTCAAAAGCTAGTTCCCCAATTGAAGTCCTCTTTTCATTTCCCTACCTCTTAACAGCAATTTTATCTTTGACCTTTGATAAGATTTCTTGGGATGAGAGGTAAGCCTGCAATAGTTTAATATATAATTAGACTTTGCCTAGATTGAGAGAAATGTGGGGGTAAAAATTCTTGTCAAAAAGATAAAAATCAAATGCTTGGGGAAAAAATAACCCACCACAAAAGTCTCCTCTTGCTTCAGCTCTGGGTTCTAGACTAATCACCAACTTAGCCATGAGCCACTGTTGACTACATTTCATACTTTTCCAGGTCACTAGAGCCTCCAAGAATCTGTGGATATTTGGCTGACTTAATAAATAGGATATGCCAAGTGTGACAAATGAAAACAATTTATAATGGGACAGAGAAAAAAAATTTACACACACAGAAAGAGAGAGAGGGAAGAGAGAGAGAACGAGAGAGAGAGAGAGAGAGAAAGAGAGAGAGAGAGAGAGAGCGAGAGAGAGCACGCATTCCTGTTTATACAGAAAAAGAGACAAATTTAAATTGAAGACACACAAATCAGAGAAAGATTAAGTACAACTCAAATGTTTTATAGGAACTTTCCATGTGTGTGGGTGTAACATCCTGTTTGCCTAAGGTAGATGCTGCAAAGCAACTCCCTCAGTTTAAAAAAAAAAAAAAAAAAAAAACTTTACTTGGAGCCATAACAGGTGGGCAGAAGTATGGTAAAAGGTAAAAGAGATAAAGTTTATCTTGTTTTAGTGAAAACTAGAAAAACCAGGCTAAAATGTATAAATGTTTTGAAAAAAGATACTAATGGACCAACACGACTTATTACAGCAACCAAGAGATGGAAGCTTCAAGTGGGTGTGGACCAGGGAACACAAGGATGAGATATTTCAGTCAATACTTTCTTGTGTCATCAAACACCATTTTGTCGGGCAGCTCTGGTGTACCCCAAATATTTCACAAGATAACATAAAAAACCTTGCCCGCCCTGTTTAGATGTGAAATGTTTCACTGGCTAAAAAAAAGAAAGTTTTATTAAATTAGACCTGGAGTTCTCTTCAATGCCAAATAATGTATGCGTTAATGAATCTATTATGTACATAACATTAGGCTAAGACTGCAGATAGAAAAGAAAAATATGACTATTCTTATTTTAAAAAAGAGAGAAAATACAAAAAAAGAAATGTTAGCTGCATGTCAGATGGAAAAACCCAGTGGTTGCTTAGCCCAATAGCAAAGAAGAATGTACCTTCTTTGGTGCCATTTTCATCAGCAGTAAAATTTATCTGTTTCTCATGCAGAAATAATTAAAGATGTCAGGGACTTTGGTGGTGACAAGATTCCTTTCTAGAGATTCAATAGCTGTGTCTTCTGAGAACAGAAGAGCTATAATATCTATAGAGGCATCCCCCAGAGGTAGCATGTCCACAAAGAATTGCATCCCTGGATGATGGGAGAAATGAGCTGGGACAAGACAGATGATATGGTAAAACTCTGCTGTTTCACGGCTTTGGGGATCATCCATATGAAGTAGTTGCAGTTGGTGTAGGAAAAGGAATGGTAGGGCCCTTCTCCTGGATGCTAGCTGCAAGGATTAGCTTGGAAAAAAGAGCAGGTGATCTAGTATGCACCAGTGTTGCTGCTCTTCCAAGAGTTCACAGGCTCTTGGACTTTCTCTACTAGGGTTTAAGAGAAGTTGGGGGAAGTTGAGTTTGACCCAACTGGCATGTCCTCTGTCTCCTGTCCTCTCCTCTGGTTGCCTTGCCACTTCTTTAGTTTCTATAATTCAATTATATTAAATCATTTTGCTATCAGTCTAAGACCCATATAACGTTGAAAGGAAAGATGTATTTTTATAAATAAAGCTGAACAAAAATGGAACAAGATGCTTTGGGAAGACAACAGATTTTCCTCACTTGAGGTTTTAAAGCAAAGACTAGAAAACCATTTGGAGTATGTTCTAAAGGAGATTCTTATTCAAGTAAGTCAGACTTAACTCTGAATTAACCTTTTGAATCAAAGATTCTAGGATTCTCTAAGTGTCTTCATCTTCTTGGGTTATAAGATGCCTGTTACATTCATTATTCAATAGGATCCCAAAGATCCAAAACTTCCCACTACATTTCAAAAGTTCTTCTAACCAAAGAGTTCAGTGCCTAAGCCAGCCTTGCCTGCAGGCAATATTGACAGTAAATAAGTTTCTTTTTAATGGATCTCAGAAATCCTAGATTATCTCCTGGTCTCTAATAAGGGTTAGGGCCAAGATGATGGAAAATGAATAAGTGAAGATAGCTAAAGGAGGACTGATTGGGTTGAATGCAGTTCTATCCAAGGCATCATGCTGATGGATAAGCTGAACTGATATAGTCTAAGAGCTAGAAAGAAACTAAAAGATCATATACTGACAATAGCTAAGCCCTGGACACTGAATAGCTGTGTGATCCTGAGCAAGTCACTTGCTGCTTATCTCAGTTTCCTTACCAGTAACACAGAGATAATAATAGTAACTACCTCCCAGAGTTGTTGTGAGGATCAAATAAGATTATATTTGTAAAGCTTCTGGCAAAGTTTAAAGAGCTGTTAGCATTTAGCTACTATTTATGTAGTGATTTAAGTTTTGTCATCTCATTTGATTCTTACAACAATCTTGTGAAATAGGTGCTTTAAGATGAAGAATCTGAGAGATGCAAGAGGCGAGGTTATTTTTTTCAGGGCCAAGTTTATTTTTTTCAGGATTTGAGACAGAATTTGAACACATTTCCTGACTTCTAAGTCTAGCATTATTGATTGTGCCAGTTTCCTCACGTTACAGATGGTGAAACTGAAGCCTAGAAAGGTTATACAACTAATGAGAGGTCAAGCAGCAAAACTAAGAAATGATAGGCAGATAGATAGATAGATAGATAGAAAAAGTGCATGCATGTATGTATGTAATAAAATCAGACATATATATGTATATATAATGTGTATATGGATATGTGTGTATTTATATGTGTATAAAGACATATACACACACACATATATATAGATATATATCTACAAATATAGATGTATCTATAAATATATATATCAATCCCATATAACCTAAAGATATTAGGAGTCTCTGGGTACATTGGCTAGTTCATCATTAATTCTGAACTATACCATGATTACACTGGGAAGAATGAACCTAAGAGTCAATTTACTGATTGTTGGAGGGAAAACAGAAAATAATGGGAAAGATCAAAAGGAGTAACTTGTCAAGCTCACACTAGGAGACAAAGTAGAAATATAAAATCAAAAGAAAGAGAATAGAGAAAAAAAATGAAAAAAAAATTAGGCTGAATGTAAATTGTGGTCAGGTGCCCTTTTTTTGCCAGATAGTTGTGGCCCAGAAGGGCTTTGGGTTTTGGCACATATACTACAGGCTGTTAGTGAGCTATGGGCCTGGAATGTAAATTGTTGAACATTGCTGCACTGGAATTTAGCCCTATAAGCAGCTGGAGGTTGGATGCCCTCTGCAAAATGAGAAATGATCCTTGATGTAGACATGCAACTTCTCACAACCATTGCACATCAAAAAGTGAGCAGCATATTTTATAACCCGTAGCTTTCCCCACCACCCTCAGTTTCCCTTCCCATTCTCAGCTCTGGTATTTCCCCATGGCTTGCTGCAAAATTAAAATGACATTTGAAAATATTCCTTCTCCTCCCTCCCATAATTTTTGAATACTACCTCATTTATTGTAAGAAAGAAAAATCTAAAAGTTAAATTTAAACCTTTTAAAATTCATTACTTAGTAAATAATCTTTTATAGAGATATAATCATAGCATATGGAAAATGAGAAGACTAAACTGAATGGTCCATAAACACTTAATAAAGCCCCTTGAAAAGCTCTAAGCCAAATTCACCACTATTACTTCACTTGGTTTCCTTGTTTGTAAAATCTCTAATATTCCTTCTAGCTCTAAACCTTATTTTCTGGGCAAGTTATATTCTAAGATTAATAAGAATTTAAAACTTAAAAAAAAAACTACAACGAAGAAGTTAATGAATCCTCTCTTCAAGCAACTTGTTTCCCTTTCTCTGGCGGGGGTGGGGGAGTGGGGTGGGGAGGAGATTCCTATCTGTCAAAATCCTTCACTATATTTATTTCAGGGAGATATAAGCAAGAAATGAGAGGGAGAAAAAAATTAGTAACTGAATGAGTATAATATAAACGTATTTTAACATGATTGTTTATAACTTGCACAAAAAATGTGATTGTTTATAGTTTAAGAGTAGATTGGAGCATACCTACAGGTGTCATATTTTCCAAATAAAAAATCAGGACATAAGGTTCTATAAATCATATTCTTTTTGCAGAGTACTTTCTGAAGAAAAAAAAAGAAGAAAAAAACAGCCAACACTTTCTTTTCTTAAAGTTGAGACTGTCTCAAAAGAAAAAGAAAAGAAAAATACAGGATGTGTAGTCACTATCTTTGCACTCAGCAAAGTCTTCTGACATTTGAATTGCAGTTTGAAAACTCCCAACAAACATACGTGCTTTAAGCCAAGGGGGGAAGGGAAGAAAAAGGAGAGGAACATTTCCACATAATAAAGTGATTATAGGATTGGCAGAACATGAAGGGTGCTGGTTTTGTGAAATGTAAAATGGTAACATCCCAAGATTCAGATTGCTTTGCATTTTTCTGATGTCAGGACCAAGGTTTGCTCTGGAGAATGAGGAAAAAGTGAAGCTAAGAACAGGAATTAAAATAACAAAAGCTCTTAATTCAAATTCTCTCGTGAAGTTTCCTGAATAGATCTTGTGATGGACTAAAGCAGAGATACCCAGGCTTTTTTTTTTTCCCCTGAGAGCAATTGGGGTTAAATGACTTGCCCAGAGTCACACAGTCAGGACATGTTAAGTGTCTGAGGTCAGATTTGAACCCCAAGTTCAGGGCTAGTACTCTATCTACTGCACCACCTAGCTGCACCCCACCCAGGCTCTTTTAAAACTGAACTTTCAATGTTCTTCCAAAGCGAACTGAAATCCCAATGCAAGACTTTATAAAAGCTTGTACAGAAATATTAACATGTACTGACAAAGTCTGGACAATTTTAACCTATAAAGGTAGATGCTAGAATTTACTTTGCTAATTCAGAAATCACCCCTAAGGCTGGTTGTTTTTTAAAATGCTTTCTTGTCTAGAAGAAGATAATGCTGCTTTTAAGAGGAAGATAACCAGCTTGATGTTGGAGGCCTAAGATAGCCAGATTCAACATCCACTGGTTTTCAACTTGAATCACCAAAGCAAAGGCAGAGAGATTGGTTTTAATTTGCTTCCTTTCCCCACTTTCTGTCCTAAGCTATTTATTTTCTTTCCTTTTTAAAAATACACTCTTAAAATAAAATTTAAAATTTAAAAAAAATAATAAATAAATAAATAAAGATAAATAAAAATACTCTTCTAGTCCTTTCAGCCAAGTTTTTTTTTTTTTTTTTTTAAAGGATAATTTAGCATCTGACCCTCCCCCACTGATACCCAATATTATTTTTGGTCTATAAAAAAAATTTTTTTTTTTTTGATTCTCAGTTAAGATGGCATTGGGAATAGAAAATCATAGAAAATCCTGGCTCTCCCATAGAAAATACTTGAAAACATATTCAGAAAAGCTGATGAAAGCCCAAAAAATCCTAAAAGAAGTGGAAAATCCTCCTTATAGTCCAGAACTGTCCAAAAGAATGGCCAGACACAGAAAGAGGAAGATAAAAGGGTAAAAGCTATTCAAGACAATGAGAGGAGGAGAATCAGTGAAAACTCCCACAAATGGGTCTGAAAACCAGTGGTATTCAGGCAAAAGGATATTAAAAGCCAGTGCAGCTCCAGTAACTGGGCAGATGAAAATAAATCCCAGTTCCAGTCTTTCAGAACATAAATAGGTGACAGAATCATTCCCAACAGGTCAGTGAGCAGGGAGAAAATGTCAGTCAGCAAACTCCTTGGAGTAATGAAATTCACAACAGGAGACAATATCAATTCAGCACCTAGATGCCAGCAGCACCTGAGACCAAAGCAATATCCAACAACCCACTGAGGCTTCAAAAAGCCAGAGAAAAAGAACTCTTTTCTCTTAATTGAGAGAAAACTCAACTCTTAATTGAAGATCATGCAAAGAGAAGAAGACTAACTAAGGCCTGAATCTGCACTGGGCCACCAGAAAACTGAGACCCAAGCCAAGGACTGAGGCATAAAATGAGTCCTAATGCCCACTACTCCACCCAATTCAGCAAAGCAGCAGCATCTAAACAACAGTGGGCAGGGCAAAACAAGGCCTATCCAATTGATCCAACAGTTTGATTTTAGTACAAAAACCCCAAACTATGAACCAAGGCTGCAAATATGAGTAAATAAACCAAAACACTGGCATAAATAAGAAGTAAATTGGGTTAGGAAAACTCTTGAGGTAAATCTAGAAGAGGAGAGTAATTCCATATCAATTATAAGCAAAGCCACAGAAGGGTGGATTAAGTTTGGCCTTAAGGATTTACAAGGGGATGTGGGGGGGTGGGGGGAGGATGAAAAGATAAAAAAATGAAATGAGAGTTTAGGAGGAAAACATTCAAAAAAGAATAAATAACATAGAAAAGAAGGTGGAAAACTTCATCCAAGTAGCAGACTCTATAAAAAACAGAAAACGGATAAAGAGAATTTAATGGCTAAATAAGACAAGAAGAAATATTACAATAAAATTTTAAAAATAAAAGAAAATATAAGATTGAATTTCAAAACTCCTGGAATATAGGTCAAGGGGAAATAATTCAAGAATCACTGCACTTCCTAAAAACTATGATTAAACAAAAAAATCTGGATACCATATTTCAAGTTGTCATACTTTATAATTGCCCAGAGCTCTTAGAACTAGAGAGCAAAGTGAAAATAGAAAGATTCCAACAATAATCTTCTGAAAGAAACTCAACCTGAAAACCCCAAAAGAATGTTACAGCTAAAATTCAGAGGGTCTAAGTCAAAGAAAATTAATGTAATAATCCAGTAAGAAAGAATTCAAGGACCAATGGGGTAAAATAAGAATCAACCAATACTTGGTAATTTACTACAAAAGAGAGAAAACCTGGGAAAAGATATTCCAAAAGGCAAACAAAGACTTACGACCAAGAATAACTTAACCTCCATAAACTGAATATAATTCTATTGGAAAGAGAAAGAATCTAGAATACATTTTAACACAATCTTTCAAGAGACTTTGAAATGGAAGCACAGGAGTCAACAGAAAGCCAGAAATTGAACAATTAGAAAGGGCTAAACAATGATAAAGTATTAACATGCTTCCCCACTCCCACTTAATAGTACTTTCCCCAATTGCAAATAAAAGATATTTTTCAACATTCATATTTTTTTGTTGTAGCTTTTTATTTACAAGACATATGCATAGGTAATTTTTCATCATTGACCCTTGCAAAACCTTCAGTTCCTTTCTCCTCCTTCCCCCCACCCCTCCAGAGATGGCAAGTAAACGCATACATGTTAAATATTCAACATTTATTTTTGTAAGATTTTAAGTTCCAAATTTTTATCTCCAATTCAGCAAGCAATCTTATATAAGTTATATATGTACAATCATGTTAAATATATTTCCATATGAAGTACTTACATTCTAATGGAAGAAGGAGATCAAAGTTCCTTCAGAATCTCACTGTCTTCATAGGTCACAGAGAGGGGTTAAATAAGACAAGCACCAGACCTAGGTGTGCTTTTGTTGTCTTATTGGTTTAAAGAGAGGAACGAAAGAGAGAGAAAGGGAATATACTGGAAAAGAACTAAGGAAGAATGGGAAAACTCCTATTTCATGAATGCCAGAATACAGAATTAAATATTCAAAATGTTGAGGTAAGGAGACTGAAGTTCCCACCCACCCACTCAAAATACAATATCAAAGTATTGAGGTTTTTCTCCCATCAGATAAGCATTAATGAATGGAGAACTGAATTTGCCTTCTTAGCCTCAGTTCAGGTTCAAATCCTTTACCTGCCATGCTGGAGAAGACTGGAGATTGTCTAACATTAAATGAGACAGTTGTCTGGAACAGATAGCTGCAATCTCTAAAGTAAAAAATATTTATTCTTAGTTTAGGGACACTATGACTTGACTTTTGTTAACAAAGCAAAGTGGCTATGACTGAAACCTATCATCCTGCCCTTATCATTCCAGGGTTCTAGCTATACTCTCACAGTCTAGAGCTGAGATAATTGGCAATTATAGCCTTGAAAAGGTGAAACCCTAAGGTTGGTAACAAAGAACTACTCCCAGCAGACAATTCACCCAAGAGTTAGTAGACATCACAAAACCAACAGAAACGAATAGGACAACCTATCCAGCAAACACACTGTACTCATCAAGAAGTAAGTCATTGAGAACTGTGCAACAAAATCCCCAGGTGATTCTATATTATTAGAGGGAGGAGTTTCCTGACTGCATATGTCCTCCATTCATGATCTCTCTCATGACCAACATCACTATTTCTAGTAGACATCTGTGAAAGAGATGCTGTAAGTGTGGGGAGAGGTATATTCTATCACAACTTTTCTTACCATGCTATTTCATTAAATGCCTTTGATGTTTAGCTAATTGAATTCTCTGAATAATTATAGAGAAAAAAACACAAACATATTGGTGGTAGATTCTGGACAGCAGTTGTGAGTAGACATGGGTAAACAGAGTACCTTGCATCTGGAACAGCTATTTTAGAGGAAGGTTCCAAGTACAATACTACATTATTTCAATAACTATTGTTCATTATTTCAATAATTGACTCGCATCCCTCTTCTCCCTCTAGGGTGCAATGTATTATAGCTTTGGACCCTAGAAATTATCTAGTCCAATTCTCTCATTTTCCAATTTCACATAATAAAATATTGAAGTGACTTTCTAAGATCACAGATAACAAGAGGGAGAGCCTGAACTTGAACTTACATCCTCTGCCTTCTAATCTAACATTCTACTGTTCCATGCTGCCTCTTCAATTTTCCTTCTATTTGAGTTTAAAATCTGCTTTTCACCTTTCTATCCTGATAATGCTGGAGAAAAATTGTATATAACTTGGCATTTATCCCTTTTGAATTTCATATTATTATTTAATACATATTTATTAAACACCTACTATATTCCAGGCAAAAAATAGTCCCTGGCTTCAAGGAACTCTCAGCAAACAAATATGTACAAATAAGCTATATGTAGAATAAGGCTGGAAGAAATAAATAATACAGTGGACACCAGAATCAGGATGCAAAAGAATCTTAATAGAATACTGTTTCTTAACTGGGATCTAAAGATAGATTTTAGCAGGTCCAGGAGTTTAATGTTTTAAAAATTGCATCTTATTTTCACTGATTCCTTTTTTACTTAAGAAATTATCTGAAAAGAGATCCATAGGTTTCACCAGACTGCAAAAGAATAAAGAAAGCTAAAAACTCCTTGACTAGAGCACTGGCCTGAATTTAATAATAACTATTTAATAATAATTTCTGCCTTTCTAGGATTTTTATACCTTCCTTCCCACTATATACTGTGATCCAATATTGTCTTCCTTGCTGTCCCAAGAATAAGACATTCCATCTCTTGCCTCACATTTTCTCTGACTGTCCTTCAGGTCTGGAATGCTCTAATAGGCTCATCTTCTACTGGAAGTCTATCCCAAACCCTCTCAATTTATTTTCTATTTATTCTATTTTATATATATCTGGAGACAATCTTTTGCCTCTTTTTGTATCTGTGGCACTTAGCACAGTGTCTGAAATACAGTAGGTGCTTGCTTAATAAATATTTACTAAATAATAATATGAAATTCAAAAGGGATAAATGTAAAGTTATATACTTGGGTATAAAAAATCAACTTCACAAATACAAGCTGAGGGTGATAGTGTTAGTAGATTACAAGCTCAATGTGCATCAGCAAAATGATATGGTAGCCAAAAAAACTAATACAAAAGACATAATTTCTAAAACTTGGAAGGAAATTTTCTCACTATACTTTGCTCTGGTCACTCACTTATTAAAGTATGATCTAAGTCCTTAGACCCCTTCAGAGGATATAAGAAGGCAAGAATATTTTCATAATAATATTAAGATGCATGAATTTCTATTATGGTAAATATTGATAGATACAATTCACATTTTAAAAAAGCTCTTTGGCATGCCCTTGAAAAAATTTTTAAAGAGTAAAGAGTTCCTGAGATTCAAAGGTTTTAAGGACCTTTGTTCTAGAGTGCTCAAGCCTGGGGACTGATGCAATGTCTTTTAAGAAGGTGAAGTATATCCAGAGGAAGACAACCAAGATCTTGGTTTGATGTCATAATGGGATTTATTGAAGGAACTAGACATATATGTAGCTTAGAGAAGACAGGAGTTGAGGCAGGAGAGAAGTAGGAAAAGTCATGAGGACTGGTTGCAATTGCTCTCTTGAAATATTTGAAGGACTATCATGAAGATGATGATCCCAAAGAACAGAAACAGGAACAAAGGAGCAAGTTGCAAAGAGACAAATTTAGGGAAACTTAGGAAAACTTGCTATATATTAGAGGTGTCAAAGCACTGGGCTTCTCTCCTTAAGATTTCTCGAAGCAGAGAACCATTCGTTGAGTGTTATAATAGGTATTCTTTTCCTGAATAAGTTGGACCAGATGGCCACTGAGATCTCGTTCAATTCTACGATTCTACAGCTCGTTCTTCTCTCATAACACCCAACACCCAACTTCCTAAAAGGAAGAGTTGGCAGATTTATTGATTCCTCCTGCCACTCTTGGGTCTTCTCCCTTCACCATCACTCAACATCCATCCTTCTTTCTTTGAAGTTCACACAATCACCAAACATTTATTAAGTGCCTGATTTTTGTGCTAAAGATAAAAATGAACTATTATTTACACAATGATTTGGGAGAGGGAGAGAGGTACTAAGAGCTGGAAGAGCCGGGAAAGTTTTCTTGAAGAGAATAGCCTCTGAGTTGGGTTTTGGAGGAAATTAGGGATTCTAGGAAATATAAGTGAGGGGAGTACATTCTGAAAGGAAGGGAAGGGTGTTAAGGACCATGTCTAAGTGAAAGGGCAGGTCAATTCTCCGAGAGCCTCCACAGCTGTGAATCATAACATTTGAAGGAGTTGCAAAGCAGCCTTCGCAGATGTTCCTTGTGGATTGGGAATGAAATAAATTGGAGGCAAGAGGGAAGAGAAGAAAGGGCAGAGAACAGCAACTGCCTCTCAGTCTCCTTGTATCATCATCATCCTCTCACATAAAGAGATCCATTCTACAGGTCTGAGTTAGACCTGCAGCAGCCACTGGCAGGTGGCTCCCGTATCATAACAAAAGGAAGTCTTGCCTGTGCCAGCAAGGAGATAGAAGACGGCACCGTGTGTGTGAAAAATAGCAATGTCAGACTGGCTGAATTGTAGAATACATGAAGGGAAACAAGCAATAATAAAGCTGGAAAAGTATGTTGGAGCCTACTCAAAAGGTTTTAAATGCCAAATAGGGGAGTTGGTTTGACCTTATGGGTAACTGAGGACCTCTAGAATTTATTGCATCTGTCCAGATCCTTATTGCTGTCAATTATAGTCCTTCAAGTCACCACCATTAGTCCCAGATAATTACAATACCTGAATTTGAGCTGTTTTCCATTCTCACACCCTTAGCTTTCAGTATCTCTCTCTGTTCAATCTCCATGACCTCTGTCTCCAGTTTGTATCAATAATATCTAGGCACACTAATCTCTTAAAAGGATGCTTCCTCCTTCCCAAACCCCATTCAAATGAATTGCTCCAGATGCTAAATTTCTGATTGTGAAGAAGGAAAGTTAGGAAATGATTGGTCCAGCTCATAAGGTAAGAAACAAGCTCTTTAACAAACACACAAACATACACATACATGAATATATACACATACACATATATCCTCATACACATAAACACATGTGTCTATATATGTGTTCCTACATATACATACATATACATATGTCTGTGAGTATGAACCTTCTCTTCTGTCTCTGGATTGTTGCTGATAGCAGACTCTGCAGAGGAGAAACTGAGGTTCTCTCTATCCCTTAAAAAATTGTGTGCATATCTCGATCTCTATAAAAGGGTTTATGCAAAGAAATCACCAATTATAAGCCTATTTTACAACAACAGCACTGGCAAAAATCTCTTCCTTATTCCAGAGGAAATAGTGATAGGGTTCCCTTACAGTACAAAAAGTACTGGCAAGAAAGGGGCAGAATTGGTGTTAAGTTGAGTTGCTAGTTGGACCAGGGCATTTTAAGAAAAAAGAAAAAAAAAAAAGGAGGAAAAAAAGTCTTTCACTTTTAATTCTTTACACGCATGTCACAATGAAAGCTATTTCATTTTAAAAATCCAGCATCTTGAGTGACAGACACTTACTTGGGAGACATATCTACCACCCATAATTTTGTCATATATATGCTTATTAGTAATAGTTACTTATTAGGATGAACCTCCCAAGAAAAGTCATGGAATCTTCTTCCAGTAGATTTTTGTAGCCCCTTCAATTCTTGTCATTCTACATTCTAGGCAGTAACATGCTCAAACATGCTGACCCAAGAGCAAATGGCAGTGTAAACTGACCTTCACATTTTCTTTTCCAAAGAAAACGGTTTCTTAGACTGCCTGTGACTAATTGGTCTCCTCACATCATAAAATGAACTTTCAAAATTTCCATTAGTAACAAAGGGAAATGCTTCAGAACCAGCCATAGGGAGAAATAAATTGAACAGGCTCTTTAATGCCAAATAACAACTAAAACAATCATCAGAAATTTGATGTACATATTTGCTGTATGAATATATGTTCATATAATAATGATAACAATAATAATAATTAGCATTTACATAGTGCTTTAAAGTTTGCAAAATGATTTACAAATATTTCATTTTTAATATTTTTAAAGAAATAATTGAGAAGGAATTTCACAACAGGCTAGAAGGAGAGGAACTTAAGAATGTTTACATGCATCAAAGAGAAATGGAGGTGCAAGTAGACTTTTTGTTAGCGTTAGTTCATAAATATCATCAAATTCAATAAGGATTTGATGATGCATACACATATTATTTATTGTATTTTAAAGCAAAGAAACTGAGGAACACTCAAGGTGAGTCATTTGAACCATGCCAGAATTATACTCAGAAAGCTAGTCAACTGGGGGCTGGATTTTATCTTCCTTGTTGACAATGTTGTTAGGTCTTCTCAGCTGTGTCTAACTCTTCGTGACTCCATTTGGACTTTTCTTGGCAGAAATATATTGGAGTGGTTTCCCATTTCCTTCTCTGATCCATTTTACAGATGAGGAAAGAGAGGCAAAGTGACTTGCCCAGGGTCATACAGTAAGTGACTGAAGCTGGATTTGAATTCAGGAAGATAAGGCTTCCCGATTCCAAGTCTAGCACTCTATCCACTGGGCCATCTAAGTGTCTATCCTCCTATCATATCACAAAGATCAAGGGAGTGTAAAGGATATGTAAAGGGAAAAAATAAGGATATGATTCCAAGAAAATGTGATTATCATGATTTATTTGGGAAAAGAGACATAATAATCAGACATGAGCAGGCAGTTCCATGGGCACAGTGCTTTGGGTTGTTACCAGCCTGTCTCCATCCTATTCCACATCACTCCCCTGCACCCAATCCATATTGCAAAGACACTAGACCACCTGCTATTTCTAGTCTCAGTACCTTTGACTAATTCACCTTATTTTAATTCTGAATTCTTTAGAAGTTCAGTTCAAGTGCCATCCCTTAACAGATGACTGTCTTGACTTCCCCTAATTGTCAGTGCTCTCACCCTCCTCCAATTATGTGGCATTTTCTTATCTGGATGCATGTTCTATTTCATAGGAGAAGGTAAGCTCCTTGAGAGAAGAGATTGGTTCTCATTTGTTTCGGTTTGGTTTTTGTCTCTCTAAAGTCGCCCATGTTGGCACACTTTAAATAAATATTGAATTCAGTTGAATCTATAGTTCCATGAGCTATGATAGCAAGTTAGACACTTACTGGAAAAACAGGTGATTAGCTGAGGGTCATGCAGACTCCTGACTGCCAGCTCATAAAGTCCATTTATCTTTTTAATAATAATGATGGTTCAGGCTGATGATGAGATGACAGATGAATCAGACTTTAGTATCCAAGAAGAAATGAGGAGAAAGGAGTATTTGGTTTTTTTTTTTTTTAAGGTGCCATCCTTAGTATACAAAGATGACCTAACCAAATACTTAGCGTTTTTTTCCCAGTAAAAGAGATATATTTACACTGAGATAATTACCCCTATTGAACAAAAACACATTTGCAAATCAGCTGACCAGAATAAGACCAGAGAACTGAGAAAAGTAAACTGGGCCAGGCAGTAATCAAATCCAGGATCTTGACTTCACTAACATCATTTTCTAACTGACTGAACTAAGCAAACTGGATATGTGTATAAGAGTTGCTGAAATGGCCATTGAAATAAGTGATTCTTTTAAAAAATGAAGAAAATGCTAATTGACTGTTGCTTTGGAGCTACAAAGCACAATAGATAGGTTACCAGGTCTGGTGTCTTAGTTCAAATCCTGCTTCAGGATTATTGTATGCCAGACTATGTGATAATGGCTAAGTCATTTAATCCTGTTTGCCTCAGTTTCCTCATCGATAAAATGTGCTGGAAAAGAAAGTGGCAAATCATTTCAGTATCTTCGCAAAGAAAATGCCAAGTGAGGTCACAAAGAGTTGGACACACCTGAAAAACTACTGAACAATGACAAAAGCAGGAGCTGATAAAAAATGAAATAAAGAAATAATATCACCATGAAAGTATTGGATTTAGAGTCAGAGGAAAAGTATTCAAATCCCTACTTTGCTTCTTACTACTTATCAGTTCTTGGCAAGTCCCTCAGTTTTTCTTAATCTCAATTTGCTCATGTATAAAATGAGGGAACTAGATTATGTAATTGCTAAGGTCCCTTGAAATTCTAAATTTATGATCTCATAAGCATAATTCTAATGTAGCTGGAGAACATTCAAAGAGCAACCAGGATAGTAAAGGGCCTTGAGAATTGTGCCATATGAAAATCAATTAAAGGATATTTAGAATTGGGGCTATTTAATCCTTAAGAGGACATGTCAGCCAGCTACAAAAACCCAGATGGCAAAGAGATTAGACTTCTTCTGGTTGGTCAGTAGAAGTTGCAAAGAAGGAAATTTATGTTTGAGAAATGGGGGGGCTTTATCTTTTATCAAACTATGTTGTCAAGAAAACCTCAGTTGCATTAAAAAGAAAGGACCTAAAGATTTCTGAAATCTCTTTATCAAACTATGTTGTCAAGAGAAATGGGGGGCAATATATTTCCTATCAACTAGAGCAATCCCAAAAGGAAACAGACTGCCTACACACACACACACAGTCAGAGAGAGAGAAAAAAAACTAGTTGACCATTTGTGTTCTATGTAATGGAGAGAGTTGTTATTTAGTTATGGCTTGGACTGGATGACTTCTGAGGAGCCAATTCAGAGCTTGGATAATGATGAACATCAATTAACATATGATTCTATAATTTGGTGATGCTCTCAGGGACTATTGAGCTGTGTAGGGATATTGATCGCTAATGCTAGCTAAATGACCCTGACCACTATGATTAACTCATTTATAGATCTGCTTTTTATCATTTTCCTGTCTTACATCAAAATCAGGTAGTCAGTAATCATATATTACTATTGTCAGTATTCAGTTCAATTCAACAAATACTTAGTTATCTATTAACTAGATGGAAATTGAATAAACAGGAATTAAGGAATTAGGGTATTTGAGAGGATATCAATATATATGAAAGGAATTGTAGAGGTTATTCAGTATCAACAATATAACTTTGGGCCACACACAAACAGTGGACCTCAAACTGGGGGCCAGGAAAACATACCGTTTGAATCATTCTTACTAAAATGTATGCCTACATAATAAATAGCCTCTCTCAGTCTCAGTTCCCTTATCTGCAAGATGGGGATAATCATATCCGTGATACCTCTCTTATAGAGTTGTGGGGATCAAAAGAGATAATGCTTATTAAATGCTATTAAAAGCCCTCTAAGATTTACATGCTGACTGAGCCCATTACAATTTATGTTACCGAAACTCAACTGGGTTCTCACTGCAGAAAGGCAAGCAATTCCTAACTGATTCATGAACCCACTCTCCATAGAGCTGTTACAAATCTCATCTCTCTTCAACCCGCTCTTGGCATATACTTTTCCTACCCTTTCAAGCTGAGAATTTTGCTTCATATTTCACTAAGACTTCTTCCTTCTCTCCACCTCCTAATCTTATATCATTCAAGCATTTCCCCCCTACTATCTCTTCACTCTAGTCTTAGATCACATTCCCTTCCCAATTCTCTTACAAATTTCTACCACTATTTTCCCCACTGTCTATTTTATATTCAATCTCTCCTATTAAATTGGATCCTTCCCTCCTGCTTACAAATACATCCATGAAAAAAAAACAAAAAAAAATCACTTATTCCAATTCTCTGTTGACTATAATTCTATGTCTCCTACCCTTTAAGGCTAAACTCCATTAGAAAGGCATCTATATTATATTCCATCTCTCTCACTCTCTTCTAAACCCACCACAATCTGGTTTCTGTCTCCTTCATTCAGCCAAAACTGCTCTCAAAAGTTATCGACTATCTCTTAATTACTAAACATAACAGCCTTTTCTCAATTCTTACTCTTTGCAGCTGACATCATAGATCTCCTTTTTCTCCTCCTCCTGGTTACTATGTCCTCTCTAGGGTTTCATGACACTACTCTGTTTTGCTTCTCCTTCATCTTTTGTTACTTGTCATTCTCTTTTGTTGAGTCACATCATGTCCACTAACTAAATTCTGCCTTGGGTACTCTTTTCATTCTATATTATTTTACTTAGTGATTTCATCAGCTCCAATGGGTTCAAATATCATCTTTATGTAGGTGATTCATGTGTGTGTGTGTGTGTGTGTGTGTGTGTGTGTGTGTGTGTGTAGAGATAAAAAGAGAGAGAGAGACAGAACGAACCCTAGTCTCTCACTTGAGCTATAGTAATATATCTCCAATTGTCTCTTGGATCTCTCAAAATGGATATCTTACAGATATCTCAAACTTAACATGTAATAAACAGTTCTCATTATTTCTTCCCTCAAAACTTCTTCTTCTTTGCTATTATTGTTGAGGGCACCATCACCCTTCCAGTCACCTAGAATCATGACAGTGGTATCATCCTCAGCTCCTTATTCTAATTTACCCCATATGTCCAATCTATCTCCAATTTTATTATTTCTATCTTAATAGCATCAATTCCATATGTCCCCTTATCAACACTCACATAGACATTACCCAAGTCTAAACCTTCTGCACCTTTCACCTGGACTATAAGCTTTACGATGGGTCTTTCTGCTTCAAATTTCTTTCTACTCCAATCAGTCCTCTACTCAAAATTCTAAAGTAATTTTTCCTAAAATTCAGTCTGATTTCATCACCATCATTATCAGCAATCTTCCCATGCTGCTTACTCAGCAAACTTCATTGGCTCCCCATCATCAATTGGATCAGATATGACATCCTCTGCTTGGTATTCAAAGCCCTTCACAACCTGGCCCCACTCTACCTTTCCTTATACTTATATCTTATTCCCTTTCATTCTATGATTCAACTACACTGGCCCTGCTATCCATGAAGCACAATACTCAACATCCATGTCTTTTCACTGGCTGTCATCCAGGTCCATAATGCTGTCTCTCTTCATCTCTGACTCTTGGCTTCCTTCAGGACTCAGCTCAAAATCCATCTTCTGCAGGAGAAATTTTCCACTTCTAAAACATCACACCACACATCCATCCCTGCCTAATGCTAGTGTCTTTCCTCTGGCATTACCTTCATCCACACTGTATATATCTTGTATGTATGTAATTAACTACATGTTGTCTTCCCTGTTCCTTGAGAGTTCCGGCAATTTTTTTGCCTTTTGATATATTTTTAAACTATTGTACAATGTCTGGCATACAATAAGCACTTAATAACAATAAGCATTTCAGAAGTGTCCAACTCTGTGACCCCATTGGGGGTTTTCTCGGCAAAGATACTAGAGTGGTCTGCCATTTCCTTCTCCAGCTCATTTTACAGAGGAGAAACGGAGGCAAACAGAGTTAAATGACTAGCCCAGAATCATACAGCTAGTAAGTGTCAGAGGTCAGATCTGAACTTGGGAAGATAAATCTTTTTGACTCCAGTCCCAGAATTCTATCCACTGTGCTACCTATCTCCCAGATGTGTATGTCTATGTCTTAAATAATACAGGGTGAATAAGCGGAAGCAGTCAATTTAGATGTCTCTTCATATCTGCCTTTATAAGTCTCACACTCAGTATATTTTGCTGTTTCTAATCAGATATGGGCTAAGAAATTATTTACCTACATTTGTTAAAATTCTGTTTTTTAAGAAAACAAATAGGCAATGAAAGATTTTTTTAAATCTTATGAAATTTGTGATCTCTATTTTAGCTACCAGAGAGATTTTCTTTTTATTTCAAGTTCTTAGCCACGTTCTGGATAGTTGAGGCTGTCATATAAGTAAAGTGCTTCTGTACTTGGACACCAAACTAAAGATAACCTAAATTTTCCCTGATGAGTATGTTTTGGGAGAACTGAAAGTGCAGAACACTCTATTCTGATGGCTCTAATACAAAGCCAAGAGGCCCCATGCAAAGCCAAATCTGCTGAGATTTGGTTTTATTTTAAACTACATGAAACCCATTAGTTTGAAACATGTCCCTGCTTAGTTTCTCTCTTTTACTTATGAAAACAGGACTTGTGTAGGAGGCTCTTAGGGAAAGAAAGAGAACTAGAGACCATTCTAAAAGTATATTTTGGTGGTTGCCAACAAAACTTCTCCAGAGCCAGAATTTTAGGGAAGTGATATGGGAACTCAAAGTGTCTTAGGAATCTTTGTTTTAGAAATAGATTTTAGAATTCTGATTTTTAAAGAGGGGTGCTTTTATTCATATATCCCTTTGTATTCACTGAACTTTTTCATTTCCTTAAACAAAAGGTTTTAATAAAGGAACTTAGAAATCACTTTTAGTCACTCAAAATTCCCTCCTTTGCCACTTGTATTCCACATTGCTGTATATGGCTCAATCCCATAGCGTGGGACTGAAACAAACCATCTGTTTCTTCACTTGTGCCAATATTATTATGATTATTTCAGTCTCAGTTTTGATGCCTTTTTGTATATGCATCTAGAAAAAATTTTTATCCTTCAAAATCTGCTACTCGGTCAACTGTTTAGCAACATGGGATCAGATTTTCACAGATTTTCTCATTTTTCTTTAGAATCACATAAAACAATAGCACTCTCTCTTATAATAAACATATTAGTGAGGGATACAAAGTTCTGCCCTCAGATTAAAAAAAACCCAATCATTTGTACACGTCCAGAGAGGGAGATGGAACTAGGAAATAGAATGTGTAAAGATTTCCATGGACTTCCAAGCTCAAAATGTGAATCACAAAGATCACTCAGTTGCCAATACATTGTTAAGTTCCATTAGGAAAAATATGGTAGCCAGAAAAAAGAGGCACTTATCTTACTGTGATCTGCCTTGATCTGACCACCTCTAGAATATAGTGATCACAATGGAATGCCACTTGTAAAACAAGCAGTTGGACAAGATGACTTTTAAAGTCCTTTGCAGATCTGAAATGGAAACTAAGCCAAAGGCCAGTCTTCGGAGACTGTAATGCTCTTTACACTCACACATGATGATACCATTATTAGCTGACTCTTCAAATGGGACATCACTGCTGTATTTACTTCATGCTGTATTTAGAATATAGTATAATTAATGCAATATTCTGGTAACCCATGCCTATAAGTTTAGCCTAAAATTTGTAATTTTAATTACCTCATTTATCAAGCATCAATGAGAGAATGATTTATTGCAAATATGTTTTTTCCCCAAAACCAGAAATATGAAGTCTTTTATAATGAAAAGAACACTGAACCCTGAGTCAGGAGACTTGAGTGAACACAGTGCCCTCATCTGTAAATGATGAATGTAAAAATATTTGTACTTTCCACTACATACTGTTGTTATGAGGAAAGTGCTCAGTAAATTTTGTATCAATTTACATTTTACAGCTTTAAGTTTTAAAATGTACAACTGTCCTAAGACTTTTGAGACACCATCTATGCATGGATGGATGTTACAGACATGTGGCTTTAATACTTTAGGGATATGGATGCAAATTCTAACTCTGCTTCTTATCCTCCATGTGACTTTGGGTTACGTCTAACCTGGGTTTCAGTTTCCCTATCCATGAAATGATTGCCTCTAAGGTCCACTCCTATGATTATCTTATGACTATAAGCGTTGTGCAACTTGAAGTACAAAATGTGGTCTATAATTTCTGGAGACTCCCAATGCAGGATTTTGCTTTGCTTGACTAGAATTTGTTAGAGGGTAACAAATTCCCTTCCATGGGAAGAAAAGAGGGAAAGAAAATAGATCTTTGGGGTTTTTTAAGTTTTAATTGATATGTTTTGCTTTTTTATTACAAACATTTAAAGATTAGTGCAACTTTCTTATAGGTCTCTTGTAACTAAGTAAAATTAAGTAATTTTAAGTAAAATTTAAATATTTATTAAGTAAATTTAAGTAATTTTAAAGTAAAAATTAAATAATATTAAGTATTACTTAAAGTAATATTAAATATACCAAAAAGTCATAGTTAAAGTAAAATTAAGTATACCATGTATAATTAAGTAATTTTAAGTAAAATTAAGAATATTGTGACCTCATGTGAAAATGTATGCAATATTTCATATCTTAGGAACCCCCTTAACTTCTTAATTTTTAAAAATTCACAGAAATCTCTCCCTCCCATCTCTACCCCATTAGAGAAAGAAAAAAAAATTCCTTGTAGCAAATATTCATTCAAAAAGAACAAATTACCTCAGTGGTTTTATACACACACACACACACACACACACACACAATATACACACCCCATTCTGTTTACTAAATTTGTCACATCTCTGTAAAACGTATTTCATCATTGATCCTCTATAATTATGAATGGCATCATAGATTTTTGTAAAATGAAAGAAAAAACATTTTTAAGAGTCAGTTGAAAGAACCCCAATACCTGGTCCTGCAGCTTCTGAAACATCAGAGGATGAGGTTCCTCTAGGATCTTCTCATTTAGGCGAGACTGTCCTTCCACATTAACTTGTGAGGAGGCTTTACTGGACAAAAAGGTCATGTAAATGTCTTTTGCTTTTTCCTGCATCTACAAGAAAACAAAATAAAAATCCACTTATTATCATCTGCCTACACACACACACATATACACACACACACACACCTATATCTATATATCTATATAAATATATATATTTAATTTATTAATTTATAAATATAAATAAATATCTATATAAAGATATATAAAGAGCCTATGGTTCTTTCTACAATACTTTCAGGCTTGTCAACATCTCCTAATGCTATGCATGTGGCAACCAGAAGAAACAGCCACATGAAAGAACATAATGCATCTCACCCTGCTTCTTCCCTCAGACTTAGACCCATTAATCTATACTTGTAACAGCAACTTTTAACCCTCATTTTCTTTCTGAATGACAGCTTAAAAGGGACTGACATTACTTGGCTTTTTTACTGAATACTCTTATTGATGTGGATGAGAACAGAAATAATGCCTCTAATAAATACAAGGTTTCAGGGTTAAGACACTGTCCAAATGAAGCAATGAAACATCAGATCCATGATATGATAATTAGTGAATTAGGCTAGTAGGAAATTCTACAACATTCAAAAACAAAAATTCAACAAAAACTTTATTGACTACTACATATACGGCATGGGTACTACATGCTAAAGATACCAGTGTAAATGATAAATAAATGCTCAGTACATTAGCCCCAAATGTTCATACCATTCATGAGATATTGTTGCTACATTACCAAGACCAATCTATATTTTATTTTTAGGCCAATAGGTTAAACAGTGAAAAATACAACATTTTTTTTTAAAGAGCTTTTTATTTACAAGTTATATGTATGGGTAATTTTACAGCATTGACAATTGCCAAACCTTCTGTTCCAATTTTTCCCCTCCTTCTCCCCACCCCCTCCCTTAGATGGCAGGATGACCAGTGGATGTTAAATATATTAAAGTATAAATTAGATACACAATAAGTATACATGACCAAACCATTATTTTGCTGTACAAAAAGAATCGGACTCTGAAATAGTGTACAATTAGCCTGTGAAGGAAATCCAAAATGCTGGCAGGCAAAAATATAGGGATTGGGAATTCAATGTAATGGTTCTTAGTCATCTCCCAGAGTTCTTTCACTGGGTGTAGCTGATTCAGTTCATTACTGCTCCATTGGAACTGATTTGGTTCATCTTATTGTTGAAGATGGCCACGTCCATCAGAATTGATCATCATATAATATTATTGTTGAAGTATATAATGATCTCCTGGCCCTGCTTGTTTCACTCAGCATCAGTTCGTGTAAGTCTCTCCAGTCCTTTCTGAAATCATCCTGTACAACATGCTTTTAAAAATAAAATGAAAATCTAGGAATATCCTGGGGGGGAGGGGGGAACTGTGGAATCAAATGGGAATGCTCTGATGAAGGGTTTTTCCATCTAAAAATTAAACAAGGATATTTAAAAACTGAAGTTACAGATGAATGATTTGCACACATAAAATACTTTTCAATCTTTAAAGTGCAATACAAATGTCAACTATTATTATTACTAAAAGTCACAACAGCTATTGTCATATAGTCTTTGTAACAATGAATCTTTGAACAATGTAACGATGTCATACAATCTTCGTAACTATATTGTAGTACATTGTGCTCTGTTTTAAAAAATAAAAATAAAATATAAAGCACAAAGCTCTGTTTGCTGACTATGGATCAGAAACCTCTATACCCATTCTCTCATTCTATACAATTCTTGTCTGATTCTTTCCAAAATTCTTTCCTAGTAAATCAGCTGACTAACCAAAACATAAATAGAGAGATAGATAGAGAGTTAGATAGCTACCATACAGCTCAAGCCTTTCTTTCATTCTGCAGATAAGAAAGCAAACTACTACACCAAGAGAAAGAGTCTTGGTGGTGGTTGTTGTTGTTATTGGTGTGTGTGTGTGTGTGTGTGTGTGTGTGTGTGTGTGTGTGTGTGTGTGTTATATCACATTGCTCTTGAACAAAATACAAATTTTTGTGTCAGGTATAAAGTCAATGAATTGTTTATTGGGGACGAGAAGCTATATAAATTACCAGAAGCTGGTAGATAGCCAGTCATATAGACTTCTGATTTTCAACATATTTCTGTCATGTTGGACTTAAAAAAAAACTTCATCATGCTCTTACAAAATTTTAATATCTATCACTTTGGAAAAGCTAATAGAAAACTGCTACTACCCACCTGGAATGACTGAGATACCAGACTGCCTGGAAAAGAGTTCCTCCAGTGGGAGACCCATTCCAGTCAAAGATAAAAACAAGAGAAGAGGTCACAGAATGAGAGCTTAAAGGGATCTTGGAAGTCATGGCCATGAGAGAATTGGGAAGTAGCAGGGATAAAGGAAGGAAAGGAGGATTTCCTAAAGAGGTAATAAATGGAAGAGCTGGGATTTGAACTGAAATCTTCTGACTTCAGAGTCAATCTTCTTTTCAGTATACTACATTGTCTAATCATGTGCCTCCTCTTGCTTGCAAAAAATTTCTTTGAGTTATCTGGCTAATGCAGAAATATCTTAGTTCCAGAACCCTAATAAATACTCTCAAGGAATGCCCTAAAAAATGTATCAGAAGGAACTACTACAAGAAAACCAAAGAGAAATGACTATAAGATCCTCTATCCAGAATTTCACAAGTTTTCTAGAAACCTGTAAAGATTCTATAGATCTGCAGAAAATATAGTGCACTAAGTACCCAAACCTGCAGCAGGAAATGAGAGCAAATTCAAATTCAGATCTAATCAGCCCATGTTCTAGCTTACAGGGCCTCAGTAGCACCCGGGAAGCTAGTACTAAAATGAAGCAGGTGATAGGGCATGACGAGTAATCAGCATAGGACATCCAGAGCCCATCAGTGCTTCATCAGGACAAAAAGCTAACACAGACCCAGACTAGCACCCAGCTAGCCCATGTCCAAACCATAACAAAAATTAGACTGCTGCTGAACAATAGCAAGAGCCAGGGCTAGTACAGCACCTACCAGAGCTACCAGTATCTTTTTGGGGCCAGTGACAGAGCCAGCTGCAGATTTAGACTGTGCAAGAATGAGACATAGAAGAGGTTCAGGTCAAACCTAAGGTTAACCACCAGAAATTCATGCTAAAACCAAGGAACTTCTACAGAGAATGGGGCCTGAACTTAGCCACAAAAACCAGGACCAAGCTGGGCCTACTCACACTGTCCAAGATTATAGGAGGAAGCAGATCCTGATCTGAGTTTATAATCCCAATCCAGAAAATGAAGCTGAACCTATGAGTAAACAGGGAAAAAATACTAAACATGATAAATTTTATGGATTGAAAGTAGCCTATGATATCAACTCAGAAGAGAGTGACTCCAAATGAGTCCATATAAAACCTTGAAGGAAAAAGGATTCTAAGACTAGAAGAAATCAATCAAGAGACACAAATTTCAATGCTATTTAAACATTTAAAAATGTTTAAACATTTAAAGGAATAGAAAGGAGAATTAATAAAAATAAATCTAAGTAACCAGGAAATATTAATTGCTCAAGAATAGGCTACACTAATATAATAAAAAGAACAATACTATCTAAATTAATTGACTTATTCAGTGTCAGATCAATCATACTACCAAATAATTACTTTAGACGGTGACAAAAGATAACAAAATTTAGGAAGAACAAAATGTCAAAAATTTCAAAGGGCATATGGAAAAAGATATGGAAAAGAAAGAGGCATGCCAATTCTCAAACTATACAATATCATCAAAACTATTTGTTGCAAGTTAAAAAACTGAGGCACCAATTACTGAAATAGATTAGATATACAAATCTATAAAACAAAGCAAAAATAATAACATGTTCAACAAATCCAAAGACCACATCTTCTGCAATGAAGACTCACTAGAAAGCAATATGGCAGAAATTAGGTATAAAACAACAATTCACGCCAAATACTCAAACTAGCCCAAAAAGACCCAAGGCATAGATATAAAAAATGACATTAAAAAAATAAATAAAGGATCAAAAAAGGAAACGTCTTTTGTAGCTATAAAAAAAGCTCATTACCAAATAAAGAATAAAGAGGTTCAAAGAAGATAAAATGAACAGCTTTGATTAAACAAAATTAAAGTTTTTAGAGAAGTTAATGGAGTTAAAAACCAAAAAGGAAACAGTTAACTAGAAAAGGACCTCAGCAGCAAGTTTCTCTGATAAAAGTCTCATATCCAAAATGTACAAAAATTTGATTCAATACAAAAGAATAAACAACACTATCTAGTAGATTAAGGTCAAGAAAACGAACAAGCAATTTTCAGAGGAAAACCTCCAACTTATCAATAGCCAATTCAAGAAATGTTCAAAATCATTAATAATTCAAGAAATGAAAATTAAAGAAACCATAAGACTCCACCTCCTGCTCATTTGATTGGCAAAGATTTTTTTAAAAAAGGAAAATTATGGTGTTTAGATGGATGGTGGGAAAATGGGCAACTTTTGCAGCTATAAAAAGGAAGAAAGTTCATTACCAAAATAAAAAATAAAGAGGATCCCAGAAGATTAAATTAACAATTTTGAGTACATAAAATTAAAGTTTTTAAGGAAAGCCAATGCACTAACATTGTCCAAATTCGAAAGATTTAAACATTCTGATCTATGTAAAAATCAAGCATGATTCCAGAGGACCAAAAATAGAGAAGGCTGTCTAACTCCTGAATGACTATAATGCAGAATGAGACACATATTTTTGGAAATGGCCAATATGGGATTTGTTATGCTTGACTATATTAATTTGTTACAAGGATTTTTTTTTTCCTAAAGAGAGGGAGGTGGAAGAGAGAAAAAAAAGTCTTGACAATTAAAAAAAAAAAAAGAAAAAAGAGATGATGGAAGAGATGGAATCTGAGACTTGTATTAATTAAAAAATAAAGTAAGCAGAATGCACTGGAGAGAACAACTGATACAATACCATAGTAAAGATGGTAAAAACAAACAACATTTAAAGACTTAAGAACTCTAATCAATACAAAAACTAACCACAATTAAAGAGGGCAGATGATAATATAAACTATTCATTTCTTAAGAAAGAAGTGATGAATTTGACATGTAGAATGAGCATTTTCAGAGATAGCTAATATACAAACTTTGTTTTGCTTAACTACATATATGTGTGTGTTTTAAGGGTTTTGTTGTTCTATTTTCAAAGTAGGGAAGAGAAATAAGACAGAGTAGTAATATAGTTGTCTTAAAAAAAAAAAAAAGATCATTGAAGCATTTTTTTAAATCATAGAAGAGAACCTAAGGAAGGAAATAAGGAAACATATAAGCAGAACAGCTTTGAAAGATACATGATTTAGTCACATACTTAAAAATCTTGAAAAATAGAAACTGCAATTTCACACACAATCCTTTTTTTAAAATTGCTCATCTTATTAAATGTTTGTTAAGTTTGGAATTAAAAAACAGGAAATTGCTTAAAAAGAAAAAAAAAAATCACCTTACCAAAATTGAAGTGAAAAGAAGCCCTATTTTGGAAGAGATGCTAATGAGATGTTTATTCTTAAAACAAACAAACATCTCAAGTAAAATGATTAATTTGTGACAGAAGGAAAAAAAAGACACAGATAATATTACATTAAAAAAAATCTCAATGAATCAAACTTTAAAATTAAAAAATCATAAGACCTTCCGGCCTTGCCCTAGTCAATAAAATTATGAACCCTCTTATACCTCTACCCCCCACACACATATCCTCACTACAAGATAAATTTTAAAATCATCTCCTTATCCTTAATAAAATCTGAATGTTTCCAAGTACTAGAGGACTAGCAAAGTATATGTAGGATCATCTCTCAGGATTCCAAGTAAGATCACATTTTGGGATCTGTTTATCTTATGATCTACACCATACTTCTCCATTCTTATTCTGGAGAGATCAGATTACAATAGACACCTAGAAGAGCAGTGAAACTGAAAATAAGTTAAGGTAATAGAGTAATCTAGGAGGGAAATGAATGGAAGTAGAAAGGGGAAGTCCTCCTAGTTTAGCTAAATATCAAAGGATTTTCAGAGTAGTAGTGAACATTATGGTTTGTGTGTGCATCAGGTAACATATATAGCTATATTACATATATACACACAAATCTACTCATGTGTATGCATATATGTATGTTGAGTATACACCAGTGCATTGTGCATGTGCATATACCATGTATGTACAACACATGTAGACCATACTGGTTCTTTTTTGTCATACATGTATGTATCATATATGCACGTGTGTGTTTGTGTATGCCTCAGGACTTCTCCCATGCATAACTACCCTGACATTATGGCAGTAAGTCAGGGACTAAAAAGCTTGCCCAGGCCCTTCATATTAGTTACAGCTTTGCCTGAAGCCCATTAACTTTTTTTTTTGGCCATTTTCTGCATTTTTCTGTGCTGTACATTTTGGTCAGAATAGTTTCAGTACCAGTTCTTATCTTGGCCAGGAAAAGAAATGTGACTGAAAAGGGAAACACTCAGTCAACCACAAACAAGTCACGGGAATACTCTGTGTTCAAGCACTGAACAGTTCACAAAAAAGAAGAAGCATGTCTGGCTATTTTAGTGAGTTTTCTTGTGTTTGGTTAACCCTGTTGTAGCTCCTGCAGTATTTGCTGATAGGACTGGTGTCTATGGCTTCCAACTGTACCATTGTAATCTGCCTGAGCTGGGAAGGATCTTTATGATCACCACTAAATCCAGCCCTTTCATTTTCTGACAAGGAAACAGACCCAGAAAAGAGGACTAATTTATTTAAAGTCATGCAAGGAAGAAATATAGCCAAAATAAAAACTTGGCAAATCATTCTATAAGACACATTCCATCTCTAAATTTCTGGGATTCTAATATATATTGATATATTCCCAATAATGAAGACGGTAGTTAGCTAAAAATCACTTTTCTGCATGTCATGTTCATTTCAAAATCTCAGAGTTACAAGCAACTTGAGAAGCTCTAGTGTTCAATATTTAAATTAACTAAACAAAAATGCTTTCTACTGCCTATATGACAAGTGATCACCCAGCTTTTATATAAGATTGCTTGTGACAGACCATAAGATCATAGAATCAAGTTTTGAGCCCAAACCTTGTGTTTTCTCCTCCACACCTTGAACCTGCCACTTCCCAAAGAATACACACCATTCTGCCTAGCTCTACTTGGGAAAAGATTTAGTCAAAAAAGTCTTTGTATTTCAGTCTTCTCTTTCTTTCCCTCCAACCACCTGGAAAATACAATTGAAAGTAATCTTGTCTCCAGGTTTAATAAGAATCCCTTTATCCCCAGCACTGAGCACAATGTCTGGCATATAAGAATATAATAAATGCTTGCTAATTGATTGATCTTTATGGTTGCTAGGAATAACAACACCTTATATGTGTTAACTTAACTAAGTTAAGTTGTTAGAGTTCAAATGTTGGAGTTTGTTCTTCTCAGAGCACAGCCGGTTTAGAGGCTTGGAGTCCTTCGGATGTCTCCAAATCCAAAGGTTTTGTCCTTCAGCCTCTGCCTCTGCTTTCTTCAGCCTCCAGAGCCAGCACCGCTCTTCATGTCATTCCGGTGAAATCTCGACTTGTAGCGTCTTCCTCTGAAGAACTTCTTCAACTGGCCCATTGGCCTATTTATGCTCCTTCCAGAGAGAGGGATTATGGGTTTTCTCCCATAGTGCTCTCTGGCCCAAAGAGCTTCAAGGGAGGTATGAACTCATTGAACTCCAATGAGTAAAGGTGTGAACACAAGCCTTGTATTGATTAGTTCTACTTAGTACCTAGTTTCAGGTTCTGGCCAAAACATCTTCTTGTAAGATTAGATCAACTCTAATTAGTTAGCAGTTAGTAAGGATTCCAACATTAAGTGAAGACTTTCCTCACAACAGATCTATGAAACAGGTAAGACTGTGTATTATTGTCATTTTGCAAATAAAAAACTGAGGCTGAGAGGTATAAAATGACTTGCCTAAGGTAACACAATTGGTAGGTGCCAGAGGCCAAATACATACACAGATCTCTTAATAGTAAGACCAAGGATCATTCCACTATGTCCTTCTGCCTTTCAGAAGAGAAAGGCAGCTCAGGCAGTTAGGTGGTACATTGGATAAATTTTTGAGCCTGGAGTCAGGAAGACTTGAGTTCAAATCCCACATCAGATACTTACTGGCTATGAGATCTTAGGCAAGACACCTCTGTCTGCCTCAATTTCCTCCACTGTAAAACATAGATAACAATAGCTCCTACCTCACAGGGTTGTTAGAACCATCACATGAAATATTTATAAAAAAGATAATACAATGTACTTAATAAATGTTTTTTATTACCAGGTTAACACTTTCAAAAAATAATAATGATGTAATAGTCTAGAGAGTTGTTCAGGTGGTAAGAGGTTAAAAGATTTGCCTAGGTTCATACAACTAGCATACACTGGAGGCAGAAGCAGAAGAGGTTCATTACATATAGAGGGGCTCACTTCAAACCAAAAAGTATTTTTAACCACAGAAACTCAAAGGTTATCTATTAAGGCAGAAGAGATTAAGGCAGAAGAGACATGCAATGTCATAAGTGCAATATGCTCACAGATAACTGAAGTATTAAGTTTCATTATTCCTTCTCCAAAAATGTTTGAATCAGAAGCCAAGAGTTGAAAATTATGTTCATATGTATCAATTTTATAAAGGCAATCACAATCATTTGGGAAGAACAAGATTTGTCTAAAAATGTGCAGTGTTTATTGATGCAGCACATAGATAGGACTGTAACCAATGTGTTGCTCCTTATTCACATGCTTAAAAATTTCAAAATCTTAGAGGGAGAAGGAAACTCACAGATATAGCCCCATATATTCAATTGACACAAGGGAACCAAGGGTCAAGGAATGAAGGTGACAGGAATTTGCAGGAGAAACATGATTAAACATGATCTTGTCTCCTACTCTGTTTTCCAAATGAATATAGCACTTTACAAAGTATCTTCTTCACAACATCCTAGGAGGTAGTTAATGGGGTCTAAAGATTATAGTTACAAATTAACTGGTACATGAGATGCCTATAAAGAGAGAATCCCTCACAGAAGCAGCTACACCCAAAGAAAGAACACTGGGAAATGAATGTAAACTGTTTGCATTTTGGTTCTTCTTCCTGGTTTATTTATACCTTCTGAATCCAATTCTTCCTGTGCAACAAGAGAATTGTTTGGTTCTGTACACATATATTGTATCTAGGATATACTGTAACCTATTTAACATGTAAAGGACTGCTTGTCTTCTGGGGGAGGGAGTGGAGGGAGGGAGGGGAAAAACTGGAACAGAAGTGAGTGCAAAGGATAATGTTATAAAAAATTACCCAGGCATAGGCTCTGTCAATAAAAAGTTATAATTATTAAAATAAAAAAATAAAAAAGGAGAGAATCCCTCTATCAGTTCAAGTTGGCACATTCATTATAACTACTTAGTCATTTGTGCAAGTTCCCTTAGGTAGTCTTAGAAATATATAATATAAGTGTTATCATCCCCATTTTGCAAATGAAAAAACTAAGACTTGGAGATATTAAATAATTTGGCCAAGGTCAAAGAATTAATAAATACCAGAACCAGAATATAAACCACATCTTCTGGCTACAAATCCAGGACTTTTTGCCATCATTAAAGGGTTCCACCATCTTGAAAAGGAAATATTTTCCACTATCAGAGCATTTCATGCACTGCCTATATTGATGCCTAAAAAAGTCATTTACTCATTCAACATGGATTTATTAATATCTATATTCCAAGAATTGTACTTTATACTTTTATGTATTCCTTAAAAGTATTTCTGCCTCAAGAGTTAACACAAGGCATATACCTATTTTGTAAAATCAAATAGCTTTTTATCTTTTATTATGTGGTCTGGCATTTAACAGATATTTAGTCCAATGCCAAGTCCACATGAATTTACTCACAAAAACAGCAAATGATGGAAAGATATCACATACATTCCTAAAGCCCATGTTGAAGCTAAGTCCTGGTTAACACAAATAAGGAATCCCCTGAAATAGACATAAGAATTCAGATTCAACCTATTCAAAGTCATAATTGTAGAAAATATGCTGCTTCCAGCCCAATGGAAATCTATAGGGCAAATTCAAATAATGTAACCACTTAAAGGTAATTCATTATTTGTCCTAATCAGGGTCCTAGCTTCATTGATAATAACTCCTAGCAGTACTAAATTTGTTGTTATTTCTATTACAAAAGTCTTGCAATTCTTTTCTTTACTTCTGCCTAATCCCCTCAATCACCCAACTTTGCAAGCAAGATATTAGGGGGTTGAGAGGATCTGGGAGTATTTTCTGGTTCTATATATTTTACTATAAACCATACATATTCAGCAACATTCAAGGAATGAATTTTTTTTTAAAAACCAGGACTTCCTCCATGGTTCATTAAGAGATAAAAAGTTGCTTTGCTAAATATATCCTATATGCTAACTCATGTGGAAGAAGCACTTTTAAATAATGTTTAAAAATATAAAGTAATCATAAAAATAGTCAAGCTGTGTTAGAAGGCTGACCAAACAATGCTAAGAATTTATTACATTTAACAACTTTAGTTGTAGGTGCAAAGACCTTTCCTTCAAATGGTTGCAATTGATACAATGAAATCAAAAGAAATCTATAGATTAAATCTTAATGTGTATATTATACATATATATGTATACATACACATTCATTTAGAAAAGGTGGAGAATATACACAAATAGATAAGAGAAGCAGCACTGTATAGTAAGAATCAGAAAACATAGTCCCAATCTGGCTATGTGATTATGAGAAAAATCACTTAAATCTGTCTATGTCTCAGTTTCTTTATTCTTACAAAGGGGATTTGTTAAATATATCCTACACAAATAAATTAATAAATACACACATACACCTCTGAGAGAAAGATATATATATGTACATATATATATATATAAAATATTATAAATATATACAAGGTATACAAATATCTCCCTCCCAGGTTTGCTATAAGCAAAGGAGATACAGTTGGGGAAAAGCCCAAAATTTTATTAGTAGATGGAATTCCCAAGTGAAGAAACTTTTATCAATTAATGCAATTCACCATCATGTCTCCAATCCAGAATCTCAGAGAGTTGTCTAGATGCAGGACTTCTTAAACTTTTTTTCACTAAAGACTTTTTTTTACCTGAGAAATTTTTGCATGACCCTGGGTATATGGGTGCATAAAATAGTTTTACAAATCAAACATTTATTTATACTAAATCACAATTTCATGACCCTCACATTCATTTTCGGGACTCTATATGGGGTTACAACCCACAGTTTAAGCAGCTTTGGCCTACAGAAACTGGAAACTGAATGGATGCCCATCAATTGGAGAATGGTTAAATAAATTGTGGTATATGAATATTATGGAATATTATTGTTCTGTAAGAAATGACCAGCAGGATGATTTCAGAAAGGCCTGGAGAGACTTACATGAACTGATGCTGAGTGAAATGAGCAGGACCAGAAGCTCATTATATACGGCAACAACAATACTATATGAATTCTGATGGATGTGGTCATCTCCAGCAATGAGATGAACCAAATCAGTTCAAACAGAGCAGCAATTAACTGAACCTGCTACACCCAGCAAAAGAACTCTGGGAGATGACTATGAACCACTACATAGAATTCCCAATCCCTCTATTTTTGTCTACCTGCATTTTTGATTTCCATCACAGGCTAATAGTACACTATTTCAAAATCTGACTCTTTTTATACAGCAAAATAACTGTTTGGACATATATACATATATTGTATTTAATTTATATTTTAACATATTTAACATGTATTGGTCAATCTGCCATCTGGGGGAAGGGATGGGGAGAAGGAGGGAAAAAGTTGGAACAAAAGGATTTGCAATTGTCAATGCTGAAAAATTACCCATGCATATATCTTGTAAATAAATAGCTATAATAAAAAAAGGAAAAAAAAAAAAAAAAAAAAAAAAAAGCTTTGGCCTAGAACACTGAGAAGTTAAGTGATGTGCCTGCACAGTCAGTATATATCAAAGACTGGCCTTGAACTCAAGTTTCAAGGACATTTTAAGATGTATCCCTATTTATAATTATTGAAAAGTATTTTCCAGCCACCCATAGTGTGTAGCAGCAGAAAAAGTACTTGACAAGAAGTCAGACAACTTAGATTCTTTTCTAGCTCTATCATGGATGGCACAGTAGATCGAAGGTCTGCTTCAGGAAAACTTGAGTTCAAATCCAGCCTCAGACACTTACCTGGGCAAGTCAATTAATCTTTTTTAACTCAGTTTCCCCATCTGCAAAATGAGCTAAAGAAGGAGATAGCAAACTACTCTAGTCTCTTTGTCAAAAAAACCACAAATAGTGAACAGTCAAATGTGACTGAAATGGCTGAAGCAGCTCAGCATCCAATTCTATCAAGAACTAGCTTTTACCTTACACAATCTTTTGTGGGCCCCAGTTTCCTCACTTTTAAAATAAAAAGAACAGAGCTTCCCCTATCTGCTTTTCAGTGATGCTACAGTATTAAATAAGGTAAAGGATTTGAAGATTCTTTAAAGAGTATAAGGCTCTATAAAAAGTCATGGCATCAATATTATTTATATTAAAGAGAACAGCTTGGGTGGTACAACAAAAAGAGCATTTGCTTTTGAATCAAAGGACATGTATTCAAGCCTCAGCCTTGTCATTTACTAGTTATGTGACTTTCCTCTGGGTCTCCCAGAGGATTAGATTAAAGTATTTGGATTAGATGAAAGTATTTAATTATTCAGGTGATAACAAAATGTAAATGCATCATGCAAAGCCTCCACACTCCCTCTTAAGAATGCACATAAGTATCCACTCAGCACTTAAATCTAAAGTTACACAGTACTCTCCCCTCCCACCCCAAAATACTTTTCATCTGAAATTTTCAATAAGTTGATGACTTCTACTGAAATGAAGTAGAATAATTCATAATTATCTTTGCTAATGGCAAAAATAAAGAGGAAACCCTGTTGTCCCATGTCCACTTGAGAAATTAATGACAACATTGCCTTAGATTTCTCTCTTAGAAATTCTCTTTGCTTAATTCTATGCCTAGGAAGTGAAAGAACTTTGCATCTCCCTGCTTCCCCTCCATACCGAACAAGAGACAAAGAAAAGTATCTTGTGGACATCTGTAGATTCAAAGGAGCTACGTGTCCTCAGTATTAACCATGGTTGTTTGTCTCTCCCAACAAATAAATGCCATCTTTCCCAACATGTCCCACTCTATGTGCTGTTTTTTCCTCCTTAAGATTGGCCTGATATGACTCTATTCAGGATTTCTGTGGTGACATTTACTTCATGAAAGTCTTTGAGAGAATGGCAGTACTTTTAAAAAATATCAAGGTAATTTTAAAGTCTTCTGGGTACTTTTTAAATTTTTATTTTTAATTTATGGAGTAAAACAAGTATTTTCATAACACAGTACAATAAAAAGATGATTGTCATGAACTTTTAACAAAAAGAAATTGGGATCTTATTTTATTTCCTCAAATTACTTTTGTAATTGTTAGTGACACTTTTGTAGGTTATCATTCATTAAAACACGGTACAAGTGAGGAAGGCCCTGGCTGTGAGGTGGAAGATCTAGGCTTGTTCCCAGACCCCTCTGTAGCTTTAAACTACCTACTGACTTCCCTTTTCAAATCTCTCATGTCTTTCAGGGCTGACATTTTACACGAATCTGACACTCCCAAGCTTTCCAATTTGCCTGGACTTTTTTCTTTTAGTGCAAACTTTTGGAAAATCTGAATGCCAGTAAAAAAAAAAACAAAAACACAGTCTCATCCCATCCCTCTACTCCCTTCATACTCCTGGGAGTCAGAAAGAGTAAACAAAACACTTTATGTTAAAGGGCTAGTTAACTCAACCAATGAGTACAGTTTGGCAGTTCACTGACTGGTTTCACAAGGGAAAGAAATGGAGAATTATGAAGGAGATGTGAAAGAAGCATAACTTGCACCAAACCTTCTTAAGTCTAATATTAGCTAGGTACTATAGTGGATAGAGTGCTGGGACTGTAATGAGAAAGATTCATCTTCCCAAGTTCAAATCCGACTCAGATACTTACAAGCTATATGACTCTGGGCAAATCACTTAACTCTGCTTCCATTTCTTCATCTGCAAAATGAGCTGGAGAAGGAAATGGCAAACTACTCTGGTATCCCTTATCAAGAAAACCCCAAATGGGGTCATAAAGAATCGGACACAAAGGAATAGTAACAAAAAATACTAATAATAGTAAAATTTATTTAACAATTTAAATACTATAAAGTCCATTGCAAACAGAAGGGCATCAGACCCCTGAAATTTGAAAGCAAAAAGCAGATTGGGGGATGCCCTCCTATCCCATAAATGCCACTTGAAATTCCCAGCAGCTGAAACAACATCAAATTAAAAGGCAGGAACAGAAATTTCTAAGAACTTTGTTCTTTTAGCTCTTTTAAATTTCCAGTCCTACTTATTTATTTATATTTCTTGAAGGGCCAGAAACTCCCCAACAGAAAAGTAGAAAATAAAGAAAAACCATTTTTTTCTCCCTTTGAAGAGCACTAAGAAAGAGGTGTAAAAGAAGACAGGACAGAGTATGATTGAAATGAATAGCTTTTCTAAATAAAGAATCCTAACAAAATACTTATCTATTTAGAACTGGGTTGAGCCTTTTGCACCCTTGAAACTGTGTCTGTGTGTTGGAAATGGAAAGGAGAATTGAGACAATTATCTCAACAATCTACTTTTTAAGAGACCAACAGGACAAAGCCTTTCAGTTTTCAGCTTTGTCTGAGGCCAAAGTTAGTTGCTCTTTGTTTTTTTGTTTTAGTTTGAATTTTTTTTCTTTTTGGCTTGATAATTGCCTTCATTTGCCAGTGCAGAGAAAAAAAAAATTATGGAAAAATTCCAGAGCAGTAATAAATGTGATAGGCGTAATTTTACAATTCACATGAGCCCAATTCTTCCAGTGTAGCAATATACAGAATCACAGAGTCTTAATGGCTGTATAATTCAACCGTGGCTGTATAATTCAACTGTGACTGAACAAGGATGTTCTCTAGATTCTAAAAAAACTGAAAAACATCATGGGCAACCAGAAAAAAAGCTGGATTTGGATTCTCAAAGATCTGGATTTGAATTCCTGACCCTAGCTCTGTGATCATGAGCAAATCACATAATCCTTCTCTGAGCCTCAGTTTCCCTATTTGCAAAATGGATAATTCCTATAATACCTACCCAAAGAGTTGTTGTGGCAACCAAATTGAGAAATATGATAAATGATTTTGTCAACCTTAAATTGCTATGTCAATGTCAGCTCTGAGAGTTTACCCAATAGTCATACAGACTTCACCTGAATGTTTCAGAAAGGAGAACCATTTCCCTACCCACATCTCTGTTTTCCTAACCTCAGCAGCTCATTCCATTCCTAGATAGCTCTAATTGTTCTACATTAGCTTCTTCAATTTCCACTCATTCAACGTAGTTTCACCATTTGAGACCCAGAAGAAAAAGTCATCTCTCCTCACCTTACAATCTTGAGTAATTTAAAGAAGGAAAGCATCTTCCACCATTCTCTCCCATCCCCAGATCTTTTTTTTTTCCTCCAGACCAAATATTCCTAGTTCATTCAATTCATCCTCACATAGTGACCTAAAAGCCCTTATCATTCCAGTCTTCCTCCTCCAAATGCCCTCTAACTGAAATTGTTCTTCCTAAAATGTGTGGCATAAAATCAGAGTTTTCTCCTAGTTCATATCCTAAATATTGAAAATGAGCATGTCTTTGAATTTTTTCTGGAGCTATAGGCAACTTGTAGTTTCTTAGTGTTTCTATGGTCTTTTGTAGACATACTTCTAACATTTGTTCCTCAGGTGCACACCCCAAGAAATCATCGATGTAATGTAATAACATAACTTTTGGAAATGCTTTTCTTACTGGAGTAAGAGCAGCAGCAACATACATTTGACACATAGTAGGGCTATTTTTCATTCCCTGTGGCAAAACTGTCCATTCATATCTTTTATTAGGCTCAGCTAAGTTGACGCTGAGCCTGAAAAGAAACACATGATGGGATTATTCCATACAATAAAGCTGGACTTAGGTTCATAGGGGAATTTAAAAACCAAAATATTACCTTTCCAACATAACTACTCAACTCAATCCATAAAACCTTTCCCTGAAAGACTAAAAGATTAATCTGTGGCTCTTTTTGAGGAGGCCTTAGAATTTTTAAATGTAAATGAGATTAAAGCACATATTATGAATTAGGGAGATAACATGGTTTAGCAAAAAGACCATTTGCTTTATCGAGACTACATTTAAATCTTGTTTCGGCTATATGCTATGTGACTATAATCAGCAAGACTTCTACTTTTCTCATCTGTGAAATGAGAATAATACCTCTAGTGCCTATTATACTGGGTTGCCATGAGGTCACTGCGTGAAAGGATTTTGTAAACTTAAAAGGGCTTTTTAAGCCCTTATTAATTCATAAATTCAGACCTGGAATTCATCCCTGCTATTTCTTTCTTTTTTTCTTTTTAAAACACTAGCTGTTTTTATTGCTGTTTTGAGAAAATTCCAGTTAAATGATTGCCTAAAGTCATACAGCTTTTAAGTGGCTAAGACAAAATTTAAAGTCAGGTTCTTCTGACTTCAGAGCAGGTACTCTATCCACTGAACCACTTTGCTGCATCTCCAGTGCTCTCCTACTATTTACTTTCAAATGTGAAGTGTTCAATTCAACTCTTGCTGCTCTCATGATATTTTTAAACTTCCCTACTTCTTTCCAGTTTAAAATCTGCCTATGCACAGAAACTATAAAGACAATGATAATGTATACATATGCAGTCTCCCAATACATTCTGATTTTCCAAGGCTTTGTTAGTCTACTTTTCTTAGCAATCTGAATCCATAGAACCTCAAAGTATGGCAAAAATCAGCTCAGGTATAGTCATACCTACGGAAGATATGTGATTCCTGTAGACTTACATAACTAAATTAAGAGAAACCATTGGCCAAGATTTGTCCATGGTGATGAATTCTATGATCATGGAAACCCATTTAAGGTCATGTAATACAAATTGCCTAATATATTATAGAACATTTGCCAGGAAGAACACTTAGAAATGCTCTAAATAGAGTGCATGCCAACTGCATGATGCTTCATAAAAATGGATATTAAATAATTGACAATGCATCTAACAATACACTGGGCTTTTATCTCTAAACATCTGGTTACCATTTACTATGTCTTGTATGCATTCTTAATGTAGCCCAGTAAGGGAAAGGCATCCTGGTAATTTGTTCAAAGAACAAAAGCTATAGGCAAAATCAAACTCTAAGTTACATAAAGAATAATTTTACTCTGAAATTCTGTTAATTTAATCTTCTTTTATTATGATTTTCGTTTTTATTTGGGGGACTCTAAACCCAGGATTTCATTGCAAAGGAAACGCCTAAAAAAGGAAATTACTTCCAACATAGACTACTACTCTTGGACAATTTTCTAGCCTTAGAGAGTTAACATGATTTTACATTCGATTAAATCATCCTTTTCTTTTTTAATATGGAGTACTTAGGGTCAGAAGACCATAGGCTAGAAAAGGTCTCTGAGCCCATAGAGTCCATCAACCTCTTCATTCTACACATAAGTAATATTAGGCTATAGTTTAAGTGACTTATTCAGGATAACACAGGGAGTATCACCATTTACATAATACTTTATACTTATAAAGTAATTTATAGAGATTATATGAGCTGAGTAAGACAACATTCTAATGTCCATTTTTCAAATGAAGAAACTGGCATACATACAGAGAGAAAAGCAGAATGGTACAGTAAAAAGAGCAACACAACCTGGAAATAGAAACCCAATCCTAACAACCACTATAAGCTATTTAACTTTGGGAAGTCACATGATGTCAGTTTCAGTTTTCCCATGTATAAAATGGAGATAATATTCAAACATCTTTTTTCATAGGTCTGTGACAGGAAAAACACAATTCTAAAACCGGTAAAGTGCATTATCAATATCAGGTATTATTATTACTGGTAATTTGTCCAAGAGTGAACACCCTAGTAAGTACAAGACATTAGGAGTCAAATGCCCATCTCAGGATTTCAAATACAATGCTCTTAACCCATTCCAAAATACAAGGAACACGTCAAACACATTCCAAATAGTGGGCGCCAATTTCTTTAAGCATTACAAATGTGTCCTGGCATGACAGTTACACCTACTTCAAAATTTTTTTTTCAAGGAGAGAAAAACAATATATCCCATGAGACTGTTACAGAAATTCTTGGTTGATAACAGCAGTGAAGGAAATACCTGTTTCTTATCTTGAATTTTCTTAAAGTCTTCACACGCTAGCCAAAATAACACATTTTCTTCACTAAATTCTTTTTTCAAAAATTCCTGGGAAGAAACAAAAGAAAAATATTATACACTCTCCCAACTTAGCTTCTCTCTTTCAAAAATTTCTTTCACATGGAACTGATCAACTACTCAACACTGTGCAATCACCTTCTAGCAAGTCCATAGCAAATGCCTTTGTTTTCAGTGCATTTTTTAAAATCTAATAAGATTACCTTAGATTTTATAAACATTTGGATTTGCTGATTCTGATGTCATAAGGAAAAGGAAAAACTGGGCAAGTTTCTTTAAAAATTCTCATTAATAAAGATTACCCTAAAATAAATTAAAATGGAAAATATAGTAGTTCTTTCTAGGGTGTTTAAACAAAGTAGATTCCAAGGTATGTTTCTCTAAAAGCAAGAATAGTTTTAAAAGAGAAGAAAAAGATATCAATAGATAGACCTTATCTATGAAAGAAATGATGAAGACATTTTTTAAATTGAGATGCTTTTATTTATTTTCACATGTAAAACAAAAAATTAAACTGTGCATGATCATTTGGGATGTTAATAGAACTATTTTCTTCCTCTATCAGGAGTCATTCATATATTCTTAGGTATGTTCCTGATGTGTATAAAAAACTAAGGCCAGTAAGAAGAAGTTTCAGAGGGGCAGATTTCAGTCAATTTAAGTAAAAACTTATTCATGATTAGAGCACCTCCCAAAATAAAGAGTTGCTTCATTAACTACTCAGTCACCCATCACTGAAAATGTCCAGAAAAGCAATTTGTTCCATATTTTGCAAAAGAGATTCATAATTCAAGTGAGGATTAAACTACATGATCTCGGAGGTGCTTTGTAACTGACTCAGAGTCATCAAATGTTAGAACTGAAAAGGATCTTGGGTATTCTCTAATCTAACCAGACATTTTATAGCTGATGAAACTAATTTTCAGAGAGATGAGAATGACGTGCCCAAGCTCATACAGCTGGTAAGGGACGAGAATCCCATTCTTTGATTCTCAGTTCATTATTTTCTCCATAATACCGTACCATAACTATCAAATATTTTCTCACTAAGACATACAACAGGTCTGAGGTTGCTTTATAGCTTCTAGCTGAGCATAGAGAGTAGGGTGGTATTTCCTTTATCCTTTTTGATTTTTTTAGTCAATTGACTACAAAGAGTAGGTTGGCTTAGACAGATTCTTCATGTTCTTTTGTGTTTACTTGTGGTACTTTTGATCAGTTAACAGTAGAATATGACAACTTGACCCTCAATCAAATCTTAGGAAAGATTATCATTTCATGAATGCTATTTGACAGATACCTTAGTAAAAGAAATGAATTTCACTATTTAATCAACCCATTTTTTCCTCTGCTGTCATAGTTCATAGGATTTAGAGCCAAAACGAACCTCAGAGATACTCTAATCCAATCTTCTCATTTACTATTTCCCCCAATTAATAAACGCGTATTTACACTTGTATGTGCAGGGCAATATGCCATAAAGAAAGGTCTTGATAGGAAAATTAATAGATTATCTAAGAGACAGTATCTAAGACCTCTGGAGAACATATTCAAGAATCCTCAAGGATTTTGGAAGCATCCATTGATATCAGCAATTGATATTCAAATCCTGGTCCCAACTTCTTATTTTAAATAAGAACAGGGAGGCTAGGTGACCAGAGAGGTTAAGATTCTATAAATAGTAAACAGCAAAGTCATCTTTCAAATGCAGGTCCTCTGACTCCTATTCCAATGATCTTTTCACTAAATTCTCTATACTTTCTGTGAATATTGAGGTAACTCGAAATGTACCACAAAACACTTTCTATTCTTCTATCAGTTAACAGTTCATCTGTTAAATTAAGGGTCTGAATCAGATGATGTCTAATGCTCCTTTTAGCTCTTATGGTTCCAATAAGACTTTCAGAGCAGGCACTCAGACTAGGACAGATAGGCTCATTCTCCCACCTGGAATCAAAGAGCTAGAGATTCTTTAATCACTTATAAATATTGTTCTCCATCCACCCCCACCATTATCCCAAGGCATACAATATCTGAAATGTACTATCTTCTGCTTGCTCTTAGTAAAATTCTCCTAATGAAAACATTTTCAATTCATCAATGACTGTGAAATGAGAAATTTTTCAGTCTTTCAGATATAGCACAGAGGACTAAGCCTTGGTCTTTGTTTTTGTTAAAAACATTTATCTAATCATTTAAATATATTTTGCCAATATCAATAGTAAAAATAGCAACCCTAAATCTTTTAATTCCTTCTGGGTCTTCAAGCAAGTTCTCCAAGGAGGTCGCCCATTTTGCAGTGCTTTTTACATTCTGGTGGCTGCTGCTAGGAGTCCCATCACCATCATGTATATCTTGGAAAAAAAAAAAAAAAAAAGCATGTTACAGATCATTCAAAAAGCAACAACAACACAACAACTTGAATCTTACCCAACATTATTTGTACCTACTCTAAGTATTAAGGATCCCTTCCCTTACCTCAAGTAGATGCACTAAAAAGTTTTACCATTTAGTTTTTACCATCTAAAAGGCTAGATCAGATTCTACTACTTATGAGTTATATATATATAAAGTTAGTTGTAGAACTAATCAATTAATAAACAATCATTAAGTGCCTATATATACCAGGTACTATGGCTACTGAGAAAATTAAAATGAAAGCAAAAAAAAATGAGTTTCATTCCACAGAAACAATGGCTTCCTTTGATAGTTTCCCCCCATTATTTCATGTTTTAAAAACCTTCGAATTCTACTCCTAGATTACTTTCATTTCATTGGAAATTTCTTTCTACAGAAAAAAAAATACTAGAATATTCTGTATATTTCATGAGTATATAATACACAAAGTTTTTGAGAACCATTAATGTTGGAATCTATCTTACTCAACAACTAACTTGAACTATTCTTATGATCAAACATATATTACCATTATTCTTTTACATAGCAAATTCTGCACAGTAATTTGCTAAAGTTTCATTAGTTAATTGTCTCATCAATAAAAGTGGATATCTGAGTTCATTGTTCCCAGAAGTTCATTGTTCAGGGCATTCATATCTATGTCTTTGACAACTAGTTTTCAACCCAGATTTGAGATATCTCCAGAACCTGATCCTGCTTTAAAACAAAATAAAAATAACCAAAAACAAAAAACAAAAACAAAAAACCTTAACTCGATGTTGTGCTGTCAAACTGCAACAGTCTCATAAATATATACATACAGTAAACTATCAGATAGCCCACATTTTTCCAAGCTACTGCCAAGTTCGGATTGACTAATCCGACTTCCCACTCTCTGTGGCATTAAACTAAATACCTCTCTTACCCTTGTAATGTTTCCATTACTTTGCTCATAATACTTCTACTGTTTTCCAATCCACACAACTGATTACATTTTAGATTATTTCAAATTATTTTAAAGGAAGCTATTCACTCCTGCTAAAAAAAAAAAAAACTTCACAGCTTCTGCTTATTTCTCAGAAATCATAGTTTAAAAAAAAAAAGAAATGTAAACAGATTAGCTTCCAGATATAAAACTCCCAGTGTCTTTTCTCCAGCATTAAGGAAATTTTTAAAGACTCTTTGATAAATAAAAAAAGTCAAGATTTAAAATACTGTAATTCAAAGAAAACAAGATTTCTAATGCCCATGAGTCCCATAGCTAAGTTTTTAGTTTACGCATAATAAGTACAAGGCATTATCTTGGGATGGAGTAGATGATTTCCCCTGGTAAACTGTCTTCAAACAAAGATTGTGTATCTATTTGTTAGGAATGTAATGGGCGAGATTCTTGGACAGATATATATTAGAATACATGGCTTTTGTGATTCCTTTTAATTTCTGAGATCCTATGAAAGAAACTCTTTTCCTCTGAGCAAACTTGAGAAACAGAGAGAGAAAGACAGAGACACACAGAGACAAAGACAGCACACAGAGACACAGACAGAGATAAACAAAGAGAAAGAGAGAGAGAGGAAGGGAGGAAGGAAAGGAGGGAAGGAGGGAAAGAGGGAGGGAGGGAGGGAAAAAGAAAGAAAAAAAGAAAGAGAAACAGAAAGAAAGAGAGAGGGAGGAGGGATGGAAGGAGGATGGGAGAAAAGGAGAGAGAGAGGGAGGGAAGGAAAAAAGAAAATTATAGATGTTAAAGGAGTTGTGGGAAAACAGGCACATTGACACACTCTAGATTGACTTGTGAATTGTCATGGTCATTCTGGGAAACAATTTACAACTGTGGCCAAAGGGCCACTAAACTTTGTATACATTTTAATCCAGCAATATCACTGAAGCTATTACTGAAAGTGAACAAAGAAAGAGGAATAAGTTCTGTACCAAAATATTTATAATAGGTCTTTTTCTGTGACAAAGAACAAGAAACAAAGGGATGCCTATCAGGTGGGCACCAACTATACAAATTATAGTATGGGAATATCATGGATTACTATTGTGCTATAAACATGATAAAGGAGATGTTTTCAGAGAAATCTAGGAAGAGTTATATTGATTGATACAGAGTGAAGTGAGCAGAGCCAGGAAAACAATTTATACTAAAATGTCAGTATTGTTAAAATAAATAATTTTGGAAGACTAAGAACTCTGATCAACAGTAAGGATCAGTCACAATTCTGGAGGACCAGTGATAGAGAAGATTACTCCTCTACAGAAGTAATTAACTAATATGCAGAACAAGAAACACATTTTTGGAGATGACCATTATGGGAATTTGTTTTGTTTGATTCTGCTTATTGGTTTCAAGAATTTGTTTGTTTTTTTCCGTTGGGAGAGATAAGGCGGTAGGAAAGAAAAAATACAAATGCTTGATAATTGAAAAAAAATTTTAATTTTAAAAAAAGCAAAAAAAAAAAAATAACCTTCAGACTCATCATGACTCATTGTTATTTGATTAAATTACTCTGTTAAATTTTGGGGTTATTAATTTCACCTTGTAAAAATAATTCCTCTAGAAAATTTACTAAGTGCTTATTCTTTAAGGAATTTTACAACTCTGAAACCTGTACATAGACTAATACTTTTGTTACATATTTTAAAATCTGGATTTGAAATTTATCTTAAACTATATGGTAAAAGAAAAAAGTAATTTTTATAAATTGTTATTTATAAGAATAGAAGATAAAATATAAAAGACTTTCAAATAGACAGAAAAATAAATTTAAATAATGATAATCCTAGATTAAATATATCTCAAAAGTCATCTAACCTACCTCACCCCAACTTATATATGAAGAAGACTAGGTGAACTGGTTGTGAACCTTACTTTATCTTATATGGAAGAAAATAATAACAACAACCATAAAATGTAAATATTAAAAATAAATCATTAAGTTTTCAAACATAAATGTAGTATCAAAAATTTAGAACTGGAGGTTTTTTCCTGAGTGTTTTTCTAGCTCAACCCTTTTTTTTTTTTTTTAAAGATAAAGAAACAGACCATCAAAATTAAACGACTTGCAGAAGGTCATATGGGTAGTAAATGACAAAGACAGGTCTCAAACCCAACTCTTTTGATTTCAAATGCATCACCTGTTCACACACTATGCCACCTCCAAACGTGAATTTCTTAGAAATCAAAACTCCAAAAGTATCTAGAACATTCATCAGTATAGAATTCTGGCAATCTGAACTACTATTAGATCAAGGAGCATGAGATTCTATGTGATCATCTATAGCTAAATCACTTACACGAGGTAAGTAATATTTTAATAATAGCAATATATTATAGTTTCCCAAGAGCCTTGAGTCACCTCTATATCTTATAATGATCTAGCTGTAAGAGTCTTCTAAAAAAATTTTAAAGTTAGATTGATTGCCCAAAAAAAATGTAAACCATGTACATCCCCCTGTGCATATGCATATATGCATGCATATATACACAGACACATCTCCTTTACATACATATTACTTTGCAGCAACACAGCAACAGACTGCTTTGAAATCCATATGCTCCAAAGTCTAGTCTAAGCTAATCACCTTCTTAACACATTTCGTCTTATATCCACATGGAAAAAGCATGCACTCAGACTCATAACCAAAGAGTGACAGCCTATTCAACACAACTGATCATCTATGAAAACAGCTTGTTGAGTAACTAATTTATAGAAACAAAACTTCTAAAGACTAGGTGTTAGTAGTTACAGAATCCAACTACTAAGAATAATATGCAATTCCCCTAGTAGGAAACTGAATATGAACTGAAGCCAAACTGAAAAATAAGATAAAATAAGAAATATCAATATTCAGTAGCAAAACAAAACATAACAAAATGAAATAGAAAACATCTTTTGTTGAGTGAGATGGAAGGAAATCTCTTGAAAAGAAAAAAATATCACAGGGATTATACAATCCTAAAAGGAAACCAAGCATCTAATTATTATTATAAAAAACACATAAAACCAAAGTGTCCAAAAGTAAGCAACTTCTTTCTCGACATTAATTGAAAATCCAAGCTAAAATATCAGAATAGTAACCAAACACAGACATCTAGAGATACGAGGGAAATCATCCCTTACTTTCCATCTTCTGAGTAGTATTTGAATAGCTCCCAGTTGAAATGGCTGCCCATAGACCTGCCCTTGCCATCTTTGAGTTTTCAAAGATTCTGTGTCCTTAAGAAGCAGAGAATGTATGTCTCCTATGCACCCTTTGACCAAAGAATAAGTCTCAACATCCTCTTTTGAATGGACTAAACAACAGATGTTCACTGACTTCCAGTTTGAACCAGAAGGAAGGAAACAAAAAAGGATGAGCTGTTGTTATTTGTAGTCTCCATAGAATCCTTGCTCTCCAGGCAGATACCCAGAGATTTAGACAAAAGTCCCACATAATTGCACAAGTATGTGGAGAGAAGGAGAAAGGCAGATCCATAAGTTAAATAATATAATACAATAAGTTCTGTTGGGGTCAACAATCTAAAATGTAAAATAATAATTATTTTATATTATTTAATTATTTATAAATGTCATACTATGTACATAATTATAGTTTAATTTATAAAATTTAATAATTATAAAATAATTCTATAAGAAAAAGGCATAGTATCATTCCCTAATTATGGAGAAGAGAAAAAAACTTACCTACCAAATAAATGGAAGAAATCCTTGGCAAAGGAATCAATGGGTTTGATCAGTATATAGTTATTAAAGAATTTCTGTATAACAAAAAAAAAAAAATTCTCCAAAATAAAAAGGAAAGAAAGAAATTGAAGTGGGAAAGCACTTACAGTAAATATGGCTGATAAAGACCTGATTTCTAGAACTTTCAAGAAATCTATCTATATCCATAAGAGTAATCTATATATCTTCCCACTACAAAGTAATGAAGATATGGAGCTCTATTCTTAGAGGGGTAATATAAATAATTAATCATCACATTTAAAACTATATTCTCTATTTGAGAAACATAAGTTAAAAACAGCTTCTTTACTATTAAATGCATAGAAAGAAAAGAATGAAATCCAAAGTTACTTATGGTAAAATGCTACTTAATTACACCACTAGTAAGGCTTTTTGAAAAGTAATATAGCAATCTATAAGTCACAAAATTTGTCACATATCCTTTGATAGGACAATGATCAGTAGTATTAGTTATCAAATCCTGAAAATTATTTTAAAAAATAACTGTACAAAAATATTCATGGCTGCTTTATTTTTTACAGACTCGTGGAATTTCAAAGTTGAAAGAGTCCTCAAAGGCCAACTAGTCTAACCTGTCTCTGAACAAGAATTCCGTTTACAAAATACCTGACAAGTGTTTATCAATCTTTTCCATGAACTAAGCCAAGTAGAAGGAATGGCTAGCCTTCTTCCTTAAGCCCTGTGATCTCAAGAATCAAACTTGGAGTTTAAGTCTGGTTTATTTGTCTTTTCAATTATTGGTGCAGGTAATAGAGTCTCTGGACCCAAGAATCATGACAACTTTGGAAGCAGGATTTCAATTTAGTTATTGCTGCCAGCACAGTGGGAATTATGAGAAACCAGGGGGCTAGACACAAGCCCATGAGGGCTTTGGACTAGTGGGCCCAGGTTATATAAGAATTGAGACAAGCTATGAACCTGATCCCTTTTAGCTCCCGGAAGACTGAAGTAGTGTAAGAGAAATTTTGCCCCACTATGGGGTATGGGTGTGGGTGGGTGGATAGGTCTGTGGGTGGAGTATTTATATGTTTGTTCTTGCTATGTTTTTAAAGTAAATATTCTTTTGTAAAAACCTGAACACTAAATGGTTAAATGTAACTAAGATACAGAGGACTCCTAAATAAGGAGAATCTAATCAGTAGGGGTTTTATGTAATTGAGAATGTCCCAAACTTTCTTAAGAGGAGTATTTTTTCAGGGGAGAGCTGAAATGTAACATACCTAACCTTCAGCAACAGGGAGCCAAGACAGCCACTTTTATATTATAATGACTGATTTTAGACCTGAAGAAGAAATGAGGAAATGCTTTTTTTTTTTTTTTTTTTTTGCTGTGTGTACAAATATTGTATGTACTATTAGATACAATTAAATAATTAATTAATAATATAATAAATAATTAATTAATAATAATTAATTAATACAATTAAATTTAACAATATGTTGGTTGAGTTTTTATTCATTATGTTTTCCTTTGTTACAAAATGAAGACTCACTGGAGACAGAAATGGAATATAAACAAGTATATTTAGAAGTGACCATGTTTTATTTTTTAATAATAACTTTATATTCTTCAAAATACATGAAATATATTACGTTCCAAATTTTTCTCCCTTCCTTCCAACTTCCCCCTTCCCTGTATAGCAAATAATAAAATATAGGTTAAACATGTGCTAGTCTTCTAAACACATTTCCACATTTATCATGCTGCACAAGAAAAATCAGATCAAAAAGGGAAAAAAATGAGAAAAAAAAACAAGCAAACAACAACAAAGATGAAAATACTATGTTGTAATTCACATTCAGTTCCCCAAACTGAACTCTTTCTATATGCAGATGGTTCTTTCCTTCGAAAGTTTATTGCAATCAGCCTGAATCACCTCATTGTTGAAGAGAGTCAAGTCCATCACAATTGATCAAGTAACCATGTATCAAAAACAAAAATATAAATTGAATTTTAAAATTCAGAAAAACTTGTAAGAATTTATATGAACTGATGAAGAGCAGAGTAAGCAACAAGGAAAACATTTACACAATGGTCACAGTGATGAAAAGGAAAACAACACTGTAAGATGTCAGAATTCTGACCAATGCAATAAATGAAAACTACTTGGAGGCAAGGATTACTTTCATGATTGGATTCATATTCCCAATATCTGGCACAGTATTTGATATATTTTAAGCATTTTAGCAAATGCTTGTTGATTCCATTTAGTTGACTAGTGCTGACTTTAGAGTATGAAATATACTAATTTCCTACTAATGAAATATACCTCAGCCGAGACCTATATTTTTAAATATAGCCAATGAAACATAGACAGATGAGGAGATTAAGAATGGAATTAAATTCAAAGAATTTAATTGAAACTAAATAACAAAACAAAACAAAAAAGAAAAGACCAAAAAAAAAAGATTTTTAAATGGAAAATGATGACAGAGGTAAAGAGAAACTACATTAAACAAAGTCAATAAAGAGATAATCTAACAAACAGTACCACTATTAAATAGATGCACCAATTATTAATTTTATATTAATTAATAGTATTTTATTATAAAAGTATTATATTATATTATAAAAGTATTATATTATATTATAAAAGTATATTAATGAGGTCTTATGGGAAAAGCTGAATGAATTACAAAAAGCTTTGAAAATAACCAACCAACAAATATTTATTATCTACAATGTGACAGACACACTGTGCTAAATACTAGAGAGAACATTCCTGGTGAAACCAAATTTGAGAAAACTCAGTGATTGAAACTTTTCTTTTAAATAGGTCTTTGATTTCATCAGTGAAGGAAGTGACCTCTATCACTGCATTGATACTTTTTCAGGTATCTCAACTTCTTAGAAAGTAGCTTTGTGAGAATGAAAAGTTAAATAATTTGCCCATGATTACAATTCAGTCTATGTCAAAGACAGAACTTGAAACCAAACTTTCCTAATACCAAAGCCAGGTCTCTATCTCCTATGCCACACTACCTCTCATTGATAAAGCTACTTACCTTAACTGTCATTTACTTTGAGCTTAGTGATATGTATTATAGAAGAATTATTATTATAGTAATTCACATTTACATATTGTTACACAATAACAGTAGAAAATTTTAATATTCTTTCAGAGATGGGTAAATCTAGTAGAATGATTAACAAAAAAAGAAAAATATTGCAATGATCTGATATTTGGAAAATCAAATTAGCAAAATAAAAAATGAAAGAGATAAATTAATAAAAACTACTACACTGTACAAATACCAGAGATAACAATACAATTTTATTTCTTCAGAAATAAGCCAATCAAAAGCTTCACAGAGCACTGTCAAGTGTCATCAATTTCCTAAAAGTTTATTGATGAATAGAACCATAAGTCCATGTCAGAAAATTGAGAAATTAAGAGAAATAGATTATTACTTTAAAGAATAAAATATTCAAGTTAATTAAAAATAAAAACAAAAAACCTTAAACAATCTAATCTCAAAAAAGAAAATTAAAGTACAAATAAACTACCAAAAAAACTTTATCTAGATGGATTTACAACTAATTCCCATCAAGTATTTAAAGAACAAATATTCTCTATGCTAGAAAAATTATTCTCAGTTACACAAAAAGAAAATATTCTACCAACCTCCTAATATGTAACAAATATATTACTGCTTCTAAAAAAAACAGGTAGTGAAAAATAAGAAAAAGAAAAATATAAATAACTATCACTAATTAATATTAGCAAAGAGTTTGTAACAATATAACTAATAGACAATTCACTGCAACAAAGTTGGATTTAAAGCAGGTGATATAAAAGTAGAGCAAAATTAGGAAAAAAATGAACAACAAAAATCACATGATGCTGATAAAGTCTTTCACCAATGTCTGATTAAGTAGTTACTCATTTAAAAAAAACATAATTATCGAAGAATCATTCTTTGATCAAAGTATATATTTCAAACCAAGATATGGTATCATTTTTAAAGAAGAAAAATAGAAACCTGTCCAATAAATGCAGGAGTAAAGCAAGAATATGCCTTCCACCCACTATTAGTCTTGCATAGAACTGAAAATACTAACTATAGCAATAAGAAAAAATAAAATAAGTAAGGAGAACAAACATCAGCAAAGAAGAGACAAAACTATTCTCATTTGCAGGCCATGTAATAGTTAGAAAATTTCAAAGGATCAGTGAAAAAATCAAGAGAATTAATACTTTTAATCAAGTAGTAGGATACAAAATATATTCATAAAATCATTAATAATTCTGTATAACATTAACAAAAACCAATAAGAGATGATTGTAAAAATAAATTGCATTTAAGGTAACCACAAAATGAATAAAACATAAGTGCATCAAAAACATAAAGGACTTATCGAAACAAAATTTCAAAAATCTTAAAGAAATAGACAGAGATATTCATTGTTTATAGCTAAAGTATGCCAATATAATTAAAGTAACAACCACCTATATCAATCTATAGATTTATTACTATACCGATCAACTTACAAAGAGGTTACTTCATAGAAGAAAAAAATAATTACAAAATTAATTTGAAAGAAAAAATGTCAAGAATTGCAATGGAAAACTGGGCAGGAGAGATGTAGAAATGAAGGCAGACTAGCATTTACAGAAATGAAATGATATTACAATTCAGTAAAAATAAAAGTGTTTTGGCACTGGTTAGCAAAACAGGGATAGAAAAGTGAATAATACAAAGCTAAAAGCAAATGAGTACAGTAACTCAGAGAGACCTTAGAACACAAACTATGCAGGGAAAGATGCCATATTCAACATATATTAGTGGAGAAAGAGGATAGGGACTGGAGGAGGGGATAAAAGGTAGAAAGAAGAGGGAGAGAACTGCAAACTATTAACAATCACATGAAACAATGTTCCAAATGACTAATAATAAGAGAAATACCAATCAAAATGAATTTGATGCTTTACCTTACACTCAGCAAATTAGCCAAGATGACAAAAGATATGAACAGTCAATGATGAAACAGAGGTAAACAAATACATTGTTGGGGGAGCTGTGAAACAGTAGTACCATATAAAATGGCTATAATGTCCATTCTCTATGACTCAGAAATTCCACTGATAGGCACATATCTCAAGTTTACTGATAAAAGGGAAAGTTCCATAAACAAATTATGGTACATGAATATAATGAAATCATACTGTGCTTTAAAAAACAATAAACAATATGAATTTTAAAAAGCATAGATGGACTTATTTGAACTAAAGCAAGGGGCATAGAGCCAAGAAAACAATATATATGATGACTTCATAATGAAAGTGGAAAATTACAAAGCAATTAATAAGAAAGCATTTTCCCAATACCTAGAGATGAAGAACTTGTACTGAAGAACACTGTATATTGTCAATTTTTAAAAATATATTGATTACTCATTTTTTATTTTTTTTAGAATTATTCCTTCAATGGGATGACTGGGAAAGGGAGGAGGAGAGATAAAGTAGAAGTTCAGGCTACATAAAAGCAAATTCATTCATAAAAATTTATTTGTAAAACCTACTATGGAAAAAAGGGAAGTAGTTTGGCATAAAATAGGCTTAACGTAGTATCTTTTATACTATCTAAGCATCTAAATGTAAATGGTCATATCATTTTAAAATAATGAGAATAAAATGAGTTTATCGTTCATAACCCAGGTTAGGAGAAAAATTCATAACTCGATAAGGGATTGAGATCACAAAAAAAGGATCATTTCCATTTTTAAAAATTATAAAAATTCTGTGCAAATACAATCTATGTAGAACAAATAATAAAAGCTATAGATTGTTGGGCATGGGGAAATTACATCAAGCAAATAAAAGCAGCATCATGGTAAAATGGTTGACTTTGGAATCAAAGGTCAGGGTCTAAATTCTACCTCAGACAAGTATTAGCTATATGATTTGGGGCAAATCTTATAACTATTTCAGTTCCTTGTTTATCAAATATCAGGAAGGTAAACTTGATACCCTTTAAAGTCCCTTTCACAACATGTACAAAGCTGTTTGTAGTAGCCCTTTTTTTGTAGTGGCAAGGAATTGGAAATTGAGTGGTTACTTATCAGTTGGGAAATGGCTGAATAAGTTATGTATATGGATGTAATGGAATATTATTGTTCTATAAGAAATTATGAGCAGGTTGATTTCAGAAAAGCCTTACATGAACTGATGCTAAGCAAGGTGACTAGAACCAAAAGAACATTGTACACAGTAACAATGTGTGAAAGACAATCACAATCACAAGATTATGTGATGACCGACTGTCATGGACTTAACTCTTCAACAATGCAGTGATTCGAGGCAATTCCAATAGATTTGGAATGGAAAATACCACCAGCATCCAGAGAAAGAGCTATGCAGACTCAATGGAGATCCAAGCAGAGTATTTTCACCTTTGTTTATTTGCTTTTTCTTTCTTTTGGTTTTTTAACCTTTGGTCTGATTTTTCTTGCACAACATGACAAATATGGAAATATATTAAAAGGATTGAATATGTTAGACATATCAAATTGATTGCTGAATTGGGGAGGCGATTAGGGAAGAGAAGGGAAAAAATTGGAACACAAAATCTTATAAAAATGAATGTTGAAAACTATCTTTACATATATTTGGAAAAATAAAATACTACGAAGGGAACAAAATGAAGTCCCTTCCAACTTTAAATCTATGATTCTATAAATTGAAGCAGCTCCGATAAAAGTTTGATACCTAAAGTCTACAGAGAATTGACACAAGTATATAAGACAACAAACCATTCACCACCTAATAACTACTCAAAGGATACATACTGATTCTTCAAAAGGCAAACAATCACATGAAAACAATGTTATAAATGATTAATAAGGGAAATACCAATTAAAGTAGCTCATAGGTCACTTCATATTCATCAAATTCACGAAAGACAAATAGATAATGTTGAAGGATTTGAGAAAAGATACACAATGAAGCACTGAATTAATTCAATAATTCTGAAAATAACTTGGAATTATGTGAGAAAAGTTACTAAATGATACATATTTTCTGTTCCCTCTATTGGGCATTTACCCCAAAGTCAGCAAGGGAAAGACCCCATTTAAACATTATAGCATTAATATTTGTAGAAGCAAAGTAGATGTCCACTGATTTTAGAAAGGCTGAACTAATTATTGTAACTGAATATTCTAGAATCTTCTTATGGTGTAAGGAATGACAAAGAAAAACAATTTTAAGAAGCAGAGTTATATGAAATGATATAGAACAAAGAAAGCTGAACTTGGTGAATAATACATGCAATGACTACAATAATGTAAATTATGACAATTCTAAAAGATAACAGAACAAAAACCAAATACAAGGGGCCAAAAAGTTCCAGGGGGCTTTTGTTGGAACACATTTCCTTCTGATTAGGTAAGTAGTAAATAGGTGGATACAGAATGCAAACTAAACATTCAAATACAGTGATTGTTACAGGTGGTTTTGTTGTTAATTAGTATTTTGTTCTGTTTCTCTTACTACATAAGGAAAGGTATTATTGGGAATCAGCTTGCTATAGTAAAAAATTTGCTTTATTTGAGTTAGAAATCTAGTTTTAATACTCATTTTTTTCACTTACTATACATGCAAGTGACCTAATCGTAATGATCTCAGTTTTCATAGAAGAAAAATCAAGGGGTTCACTCTAAGGCCCATTCTAGCTCTATATCTTTGATTCTTTTGGAAGAATGGCCTTTTGGGAAGTTATCAGGTTGTTTTAAAAAATTCATCAATAAAATAAAGTAACAAACTCATCAAAAAATAAAAAACAATCCTTTTAATCCTGATTAAATCTCTCTCCCTCTCTCCCTCTCTTTCCCCCCCCCTCCTCTCCTTCTCCCTCTGGTTAAGCAGGGCAAAGTCATTCCACATGATAGGATCTCCTATAATGATCCTTACTCTGGCCTGTCACTGGACAAATTCCATGACACAGACCCACCTTTACTTGGCAAAATTCAGCAAACATGCAGCCTGAAACATTCTGCAGGGAAAGCTTCCAGACCTTCACAAAAGTTATCCTTCTGCTGGTTGTAACAACAAAGATATTAAACGGCTGCATACATTGTCATCTTTAAATAAATTCTCAAGGTGGGTAATAAATCTAAAAATGTTTCAAAGTATTTAATGAGATAATCTTTAACAGGCTTCAGGGAAAAGTCAGAGTCTGGGAGGAGTTGAGAATTCTACTATGTACTTATGATTACATACTCAAACACAGTCATTAATCATTAGAATTAGAGAAGTCTTAGAAATCTGAGTATCTAACTCACCCATTTACAAGAAGTGAAATGACTGATTTAAGATCACTTAACTAAAGGATAAAAAAGCCAGAAAGAGAATTCAGATCTTCAGACTTCTAATCTACCCAGTATTCTTTTGATTGCTTCTCTGTGGGAAGAATTTATTGTTCATATTCCTTTAGGTCAGTGAATTAAGAACTGCGTTTTCCAAAATAATGAAGGTCTTCTTAGGGAGAAGTTAAGAAGGGGAGGAAAAGAAGTGAAGAATTATTTAAACCTAGCTAAGGAAAAAGTACACCTACCTCAAAAAAAAAAAAAAAAAACTCTGAAAATTACCTCCTTCCATTCTTACACAAAGAATATAGGTAATAAGAAAAAATAAATCATTTCAACAACATAAAATTTAAAAGCTTTTGCATGAACCAAATCAATACTGTTAAATTTTAAAAAGGGAATTGTTAAGTGGGAAAAATCTTTCCATCAAATGTCTCTAAAAAAAGTCCGAAATACAAGATGTATAGATCATTAGCACAAATATATAGGACAACAGCCATCATCCAACCAAAAAAAAAATCTATCAACATTCAAAAGAATTGCAAACCATCAATAGCCATATGAAAAATTGCTCCAAATCAATGACAAGGGGAATACAAATTAAAACGTCCCTGAAGTTTCATCTCACCATCACCAAGTTGACAAAGATGACAAAAAATAAAACAGTTAATGCTGGAAAAGCTACAAGACAACAGATGTCTACTGTTATGAAACTAAATAAGTCCAACCATTCTTGAAGATAATTTGAAATTATGTGAGAAAAAAATCTGTACTTGATATCTACCTTGATCCAGAGATTCCCACTACTGGGAATATACAAGAAGGTCAAAAACAAAAAGAAAAATCCCAAATAAACAAAAATATTCAGAGTAGCATTTATTATAGTGGCAAAAATTGGGAAGAAAGTGTTCACTGATGTGGCAATGATTGGACAAATGAATGAAAATTCCTTTTCATTCATCTTGAATGTAACAGAATATCATAGTACCATAAGAAACATGAGGAATTCAGAAAAAAATATAGAGAAATTTATATAAACAAATGTAGTGAGTAAAGTAAGCAGAGGCTAAAGAACAATATAAACAAAGACTGCAACAACACACTAAAATGAAGTCAAATGCTAAGTTATCATGATAAATCTTGGCCCCAGAAATGGAAATGAGAAAATATATCTTTATTTTCAATTGAGAGGTGAAGGATTTCAGGTGTGGAATTTTGCATACACTGTCAAATGTGGTCATCACTCCATGTTGTTTTATCTTAACATATTGGTTTTTTGTTGTTGTTGTTTCAAGAAAACACTCGAGAATGGGTGAGAAAAAGAAAAGGGTAGAGGATATATATATTCAGAAATATCTGTAATGAGAAAACAAAAAAACTCCAATAATATTTATTTAAAGATAAAGACAGTTTTTGAATACTGAATCATTAAAGGGTACAAGACCAAAAGCATCAGTATAGAGGGTACTTCCTCCCATCAATTTTTCAATAGAGTGGCTTGATCATCAGAATCTTAAATATAATCATATAATATGTATAGTAGACTTAAAGTTGTGGAAAACATTCCAAAAAACAAGTACCCCCATTTCTTATCCATCAATCCTTAGATAATAGAATGTTAGAATTGGAATGTAGAGATCATGATTTTGAACTCTCCTGTTTATCTTTACTTTGCTCCCTACACAATTATACTATCAACCAATGAGTCTCAAGTTCTTTCATGCTAGATTGCCAGATTTTAAGACTCAAGGTTTCAATCTAAGTATTAGGTAATCAAGCATGGAACCACAGAACTTAGTGTCAGCATCATCACTGTACATTGTAAATGCTATCAGTCTTGATATGGATTATGTGAACATTTTTTAAAGCTCAACTAACTAATATGTTATAACCAAATAAATATATTGATAGGCATATTGCTAGGAAGAGGGAGAGAGTGGTTGATGAGAAAGGGTTAATTGGGGAGTTCTAAATTAGTATATCCTTTCCAGAAAGCAATCTGCTAATATGTAGCAATAACAACAACAAAAGATAGACAACTGTTCACACATCTTGACCTGGCAATTGTGGAAGGAATATTCTCCAAGGGAATAATCCAAAAGAAAAAAAATTAATTTGTAATACAATGTTCACAGAACTGGTGTTTAGAAGAGTGAAAAATTAAAAACAACCCAAATGTTCAGCAATATGGGAACAATTAGTAATCTGGGGTACAATAACACAATAATACACATGACCTCTTTAAAATGACAAGCATAGAGACTGTCAATCACTGATGGAGTTATAATTTAGAAGGATCATCAAATCCAACTGTATCATTTACATATAAGAAAACCAAAGTCCACAGAAATTAATTAGGTGGTTTGCCCAAGGTTATATAGGTTTTCACAGAGTTGGGATTTGTATTAAGTTATTTTAAATCCAAATCCAATCACATGGAAATATTTTGTTGTTTGGCTGTTTTAATAATGGGGTCATGGATTTTTCTTGACAAAGATACTAGAGTGGATTGCCATTTCCTTCTCCAGCTCATTTACAAATGAGAAAACTGAGGCAAATCCAGTTGAGTGACTTGCAAAGAGTCACACAGCTACTAAATATCTCAGGCTGATTAAATTCAGGGCTCTAGGCTTGGTACTCTATGCACTGTGATATTTAACTGCCCTAGAAATAGTTATTCTATATAGGGGAAAAACATTGGGGGGAAAAACAGAGCAAAAGATATAAAATAAACAGAGATGACAACACAGTTGTCATCTCTGTAAATATATGGAAGATTTGAAAATCAGACAAGAATTTGGAATAATACAACATTTAGAATTTAATATTCATTAAGTTATTTGGGAAAGGAAGAGAAGAATAGGGAAAAGTTAGTTAAGTTTTCAAATTTTAAAATGCATTACTCGCATCAAGTAAGTGGGGAATATGAAAACCAAGTCAAAGCCTGAAGTTTCAGCACTCCATAGCCTTGTAATATTCCCCTAGGGTCAACCTTTTAGTGGAATCTGGCAAAAGTGAAGAGATCAAAGTGAAATAATTTCTGTCACCACGTCATTGCCTGAAAATTCACATCCAAACCCATTATACCCCTAGGTACTGACAGTCTGTGTAGTTTGTACACAGCTAAAATCAAGATTGGGCTGTTTGATCTCTTTGGAACAAGTCAGTCTTTCTCTGTCTCTGATTCCCTGTATCTCTGTTTGTCTCTTCCTCCCCCCACTTCCCTCTCTGTGTGTCTCTGTCTCTCTCTTGTCTGTCTCTGTCTCTGTCTCTCTCTCTCTCCCTCCCCCCCCCCCCCTTCTCCTTCTTTCCTACCCCTCCTCCTCTTTCCCCCTTGTCTCTTGTCTTTTTCCTCCCTCCCTATATATGTAACAAAGGCACAAGAACTGAGGCTGAAAACTGGAGATGAGATTCTGAGATTCCAGGCTAATCAGGGTCAAATCTCATTCCTCCCTCCCCCACAGAAGGTAATAAAAAGGATCCAAGAGAAATCCTCACCTACTTCTGCTTTTTCGATTCTAACTTCAACGTGCTTAAGGATTCTATGTATGCGTGTGGGTAGTCTTCCCAGACATTAAGTAAAAAGAAAACTGCTACTCTTCCTCTTTCAACCAAACTTCCTGTTCAAAGTCTTCTCTCCGAGCTCTTCTTAAAACAGCTCCCCGCCTCCACGGGACTCCAAACGAGAGAAGGACTATTGCTTTTAGAGTTTTGAAATTGTAGTCCCTGAGAAGGGAGGGTGAAAAGGAGAGGAAGAAGAATGGAGGGAGAGGAGAGAATCTTTTTCGGCCAGAGCTGAGGGGACTGGACGCAGCTCCTTAGTGCGGGAAGATTTAGATGGAATTGCGAAAAGGGGGACTCCAGACCATGCCAGCCTCCCCGCCTGAGGTCGGAGGCTGTTGTCTGAGTGATGGAGGGTGCTTTCCTAGTACCAGCTGGAGAGCTCTTCCCTCTTCTGTCAAACTTGAGCAACCATTCCCATAGGCACTACCCCAAAACACACACACTGCTCTCTCCGCGTTTGCACAGCCCTAACTTCGCGGCTCTGATGCCAACTCCTAGCAAGTTCGAGATCCGCTTGCCAGCCCTCGAACCCCAGTCCCACTGCCACCACCCCCATCCCTGGTGCGCTGGACCGCTCCGAGAGCACCCGTTTACCTGAAGGCGGCCGTTTTCTGCTGAGCCTGCTCACTGCCCGGTTAAACATCTCCAGCTGCCGACGCGAAACCCAGGGCTGCGGGAAGCCGAGGCAGCCGTGGCAGCCGCACGAGTTGGGGAAGAGTAGGAGGAGGTGGAGCGTGCTGCGCCCCAGCTCCAGTGCGAGGCCCCCACCTCTGGAGGCGCCGCGTGGCGCGCTCAGTGCGCGGCCGGCCCACTACGCGCCGCGCGCGCGGGGGCCCTTCCCGGGCTCCCTCGCCCCCCTACTCCCGCCCCTGGCTTTTCCCGCGCTCCTCTTTTCTCCTCCGCGCTCCTTCTGAAGTGTAAGGGTAGCGGTAACAGGTTGAAAGTTAACCACCTTCTCCCAACAGCGCTTTCTCTGCACTCTTCCTAGCGATAGACCTCCCTGGATGCACGACTGCTCACCGTGCAGTGCTGCGTCCAGGGCAAGGTGCAGCGGTGAAAGAAAAGCTAGAGAAGAGGAGAAGGGGGGAGGAGAGGCAGCTTGAGAAGGGTGTGGGCACTGAAGGAAACAGCTCCAGATGTTGAGCCTAGCGCTACTGCTGCTGCTGCCAACCTATACAGGAATAGCGTACCATTTTCCTGCTCCTATACTCCTTGAGACGCCCCACGGCATCTTAAGGAGGGAATGGATGAGGACAACCTGTGAGTCTCCTCTCTATTCTGTTTGGTCGGAGAGTAGCTACTTCTACCCTACTTTAAACCCCAGATTGTGTATTCGAGAATAAAAATTAGGAAGGCACTCTATTTGGGTACCGTTACAATCAGGCCGTTGGACTAATTAAGCTAAATATCAGTTCCAGCACAATCACAAACTGATCTGAAACCTTCGGGGTATCTTTTGACTTGGGGGGAAGAGGTGGGGAGATACAGGATGTTTGGTTTTCTTCACGAAATGAGAGAATTGGACAAGATGTTCTTTTAAGATCTCTTCCAGATCAAAAATTCTCTAAATAAGTCTTCCCATTTCTGTAGGATTCATTAGGATCTTCTATCTGTCCCTTTGCTCCACTTTTTTTTTTTTTTGGGGGGGGGGGGGTCGAGAGCTGTGTATTGACCTCCGGGCTAAGAAATTCTCTCTACTAATGCATTTGGCAGCTGCTTAGCAAGGCATGTTGGACAGAATCTCAGAGTGCAGGAAATGAGTTCAAAACCTACCTTACGCTCTTTCTAAGCTGTATGTCCCTTGGCAAATCAATTAGCCTCAATTTCTTTATTTGTAAAACGGAGCTTGAGAGAATCAATGAGATTATTTTTGTAGCTTGTTTTGCAAATCATTAAGCTTGTTTTATCTTTGTATCCCCAGCGTTTAGCACAGTGCTTCTTATATAAAGAGCTGAATCAATTTTTATTTATTTGAAATATAAGGAGGTTTGCCTGGAGGCACCGGAAGGTTCAATAACTTGTCCAGGTTGGAAGTATCAATATGTATCCAAGATGGGTCTTCCCTGATTGGTATGTTAGCTCTCTAATTGATCACCGTTCTTATAAAAAGTTATTGTCCTCAGATACAGTCTCTCCTCTCTTTTTCTTCCCCACTCCATCTTAAAAGGCAGTAACTACATTCTTGCAGAATTGGAGAATTTTCAAAGTACTGTCTGCGCATTCCTTCATAAGCCTCAGGGCAACCCTGTGAGAAAAGAACAGGTAGGATCCTTATTTCATAGATGAAGATGCTGTGGCCCAGAGAAGTTAAAAGATCCCTTTAGAGTGTCACAAAGCTTTGCAAAGACAATGACAATGAAGTTGCCAGAGTTTGGTAACAGAGAACTTAGTTCTCCTGGTTTCTGCCTATTACTCCTGACCGTTTTATGCAATGTTCTTTCAAAAGTAACTAATTTTTATTAGTCTTTTTGTTCTTATATCAAATTTTTGTGGAATATATTCCCTTCCCCTTACTGTAGGAAGACCAGATTGTAATTATAGACAAGTTTTATATAGTGTATCATTTATATCCATGATGTCTAGCTGGTGTCTTATAAAGACTGTTCACTGGCTCCAGGACTGTAAGCAGTTCATTTTATTTCTCTGTTCTGGACAACTCTCTAAAAATTATAAGTTGCAGGAAGGTTACAGACCTGTATTGGTGAAGGGAGCTTTCTCATTCTGGAGTTCACAGTACCAATGAAATCACAGGTTCCTCAATTATACTGTGTATATTGCTTTCAAATGATAGTATTTCCATTCAGCCAAAAAATGTTTGCTAAATATCCACCATATGTTAAATACTTTACAAAATAAATAAGGGGCACAGTAGCTATAGCACTGGTCCTGAAGTCAGGAAGTCCTGAGATCAAATGTGATCTCAGACACTTAACATTTACTAGCTGTGTGATCCTGGAAAAGTTACTTAATCCCAATTGCCTCACCCCAAAATAAAAATAAGTAAATAACAGGCCATGCCCTCAGGAGCTTTCGATCTAATAATAGTAATAATAACTGCCATTCAAATAGTGCAAAATGTTTTGAAAATTAAATATTTAACTTGTAGGTAGAAAGGAGTATGTCAGCAAAGACTTCCTAAAGGAGTCTGAATTTGAAACCTGGCTTTGACAAATGGGCAATATTTGGACACAATGGATTGAGAGGGCAGGGGGAAGCTGAGGAAATAGGACAAACCAAGCAGGACTAGGACTTGGAATGGCAACAAACCATGCTCCCCAGATAAGTTTTTCTGATATGTATCGTGACAGGTGTAGAAAGGTCATAGCATCACAGACTTAGAGTCAGAAAATATCTTAGAAGCCACCTAATCCAACCTCATCACCCATTTTATAGATGGGAAAACTGAGGCACAGAGAGGATAAGTGAAGAGTCATATAGCTAGCCTATCTGAGGCAGGGGTTGAATCTAGGTTGTCTTAACTGCAACTCCAGATCTCTATAGTCTGTACCAAGTTATAAATTTATATTTGCTGTAGCTAAAGAGATGTTGAATTCTTTTAAGTTAAGAAATGATATTTTAAGAATATTTTGCTTCCACACCATGTAAGAAGCTGTATAGAAAAATATGTATCTCTCTAGGAGGAAGCTAGAGGCACAGTAGTTAGAGCATTGGGCCTGAAATCAGGAATACCTAAGTTCAAATCCAGAAATTTTCTAGCTGTGTGATCCTATGCAAGACACTTAACCTCTAATTGCCTGTCTACCATACAAGGTTACCTTGTTGTAAGGATCAAATGAAATAATATTTCTTAAAAAAAAAAAAAAAACTCACAGCACGCACATACACACCTACATCACACACACACACACACACACACACACACACACACACACACAAACTTGGTGGTCTCTGGCATAGTAGCACTATCTAATCCTTCTAGGTGCTTAAATTCTAAGGTCATATGTCTTTGAACTATCAAATGTTCAGGAATAAATTTTTGCTTGTTTACTAAAAAAAAAATGAGAATGCTTAGTTCACACTGGCATATATTAATTTGATATTGGTGACTTTTTAGCTAAAATTTTTCTAAAAGGGGTGAGGGGGTAGGACAGATGCTTGTTTGGTTTTGTTTCTTTTGGTTTTATTTGTTTTAGTTTTTCTGCTTTTGCTGGTTCTTCTGAGGAGTGTGAATAAATGAGCTTTTTCAGGCCTCCACCTACTTCGATACTGGACCAGGAAGCCACAGTCCATATTTCCTCTGCCTCTTGGCTATTTTTAACCATGAGACATGCTGCTCTTTGGTTTTATCTCTCCATGTCAGAATTTCAGGAGGACGCTAAGTCACAACCCTGACATCAATTACTCTGCAGAGTTGGTGTGAGTGAGCAAGAGACTGAACAGCTGATTTAGGAATGCTTTAAGTATTTTTTTTTTTTTTGCTAGGATCCAAAGGTTTCTCCAAAAGGTTTGTTTAGACATTTAGAGTATGTGGGGTAGGAAAGAAGGGAGGGAAAAAGTAAAGGCTACTGTCATTAATATGTTTGTTGAAAAGCTATAATTTGACAGTGCTAGGGACCATGTATCTTACTCATGATAATAAGACACATGGAATGTACTTTCCTCAATACAGAGCCTTATAAGGTCAACAGTACAAATTTTATTATCAAATGAGATCAGGTACATAAACTGCTTTGTAAATCTTAAAACATCATATACATGTCAAACATTATCAATTCCATTTTCCAGATGGGAACAAATAGTAATTTGTTATTACTAATCTCATTTTCTAGATGGGAAAGCTGAGGCTCAAAGAGATTAAATGGATGTATATGATCACCCAGCTAATAAGTTTTGAAGCAGAAATTATTTAGGATCCAATTTTCCTGAACTCAGATCCTTTATTCTTCCTAAATGTATCATTGTTGTTGTTCATTTTTTTTCCTTTTCCAATTTATTTTACAAATGAGGAAACTGAGGTAAACAGGGTTTTTGTCCAGGGTAACACAATTAGTGTGTATCTGAGACAATATTTGAACTTGGGAAGATGAGTCTTCCTGATCCCAGATCTGCCACTCTATCCACTGGCACTACACAACTGTCCCTTATTGTACCTTTTACTTATTGCCTCTATCAAATACAAATTCATCTTTTAATTTTTTCTTTTATGCTGATTTTAGCAATCAACAAACAGAATTTGTGTTTGTGTTTTTATATAGCAGAAAAAAGTAATTCTATATGAATCTCATGTATAGTTTGTATTTTCTTTTTAGTCTCTTTCTCCATTTAAAAAAAGATGTCTCTCAATGGTCCTTTTTTTCTTTTTTTCTTTTTTGCTACCCATTCTCTATCCCTCCTTGTTCTCTTATCAATGCCCTCCCCCATTTGAAAAGAAAAAGGGATACAAATTTATCTTATTTACTGATAATTTTTTCTGGTCTTATTTTTATAGGAATGCCTTGCCTATTGTTCTTAGTTGGTTACAGAAGACAGCCATAATATTAAGCAAAATAACATTAACTAGGACTATTGAAATTTTAACAAAGAAACTGTTTCAGTGATGATACCTGAGAAATCTTGATGACAGTAGGATTTGGTTTTAAGTTATCAATGATGTTATTGGAAAAGAATATTGTTGGAAGCTAACTTCATGCAAAATATGCCTGTGATTTGGGAGAAGGAAGAATTTCAAATTTTTTAATAATTTTGAGAGTTGAATTCTAGGAAATCCCACCAGAATTTGGTAGTTTCAAATTCCTAAGATCCCAAAGAAAGCACCCAAACCCAAATATCCTGCCATGGGATTTCAATGGGAAGATCCCAAATTAACTGCTCTTCTCTTTCTCAAAAATTGGCTATGTGGAACTTCTCTAGCAGGTTTTTCCTTCTTTAGTAGTTTTAATATTGGTAGAGTCTTTAAATAATGGTCCTTATCTCATAATAATCTAAATAATTGTCGATGCTTATAGATCTGTTTTATCTTCTTTCTTCCATTTCTCCTCTTTTTCTTTTCTCTTCCATTTGCTTGGAGTTTTTTGTTTGTTTGTTTCATGAGGGATTTGCTTTTCTGCCTTTTCTTACCCCCTTCTTTGTCTATTTGCCTTTATCTCTAAGTTGACATTTATTTTTAGTTACACTAATTGCTATCTCTCTAAGCTGTTCTTTTTCTAGGCTTCCCCCCTACAAATCCCCACCCCCATCTGAATTTCTCATTGATTCATTCTTACTAGGGAAAATTTTATATCTGCTTTTCTGGACCATCCCCTCCCCTCATTCCATTCTTTCAATTGAATCTATATTTATGAAGTATAGTATTACTTGCTCAGGACAGGGATGGGGATGGGGGAGACAGAGATTTTTAAATGGTCACAAAATGGTCCCTGTCCTCAAATTGCTTTTTTTTTGATTAAGGGAAATGAGACAACTAGCTATAATACACTATGTAATTTTTTTTCTCTTTTCCTATTCTTTTATTTTTTATTTTTTTATTTCACTCAAATATGTATCTGCTGTTTCAATTGGTTTCAATTCCTCAGGAAAAGATGCCCCTTTCAAAATAAATTCATTACGTCTAAACTCACTACCACACTGCTAACTCAGAGTTTGATTGACCTCACATTCCTCAGCCTCCTTTTCCCTCTGATTGAAAGGCTGGAGGGTGCAAGTTCCTCCAAAAACCTTTCTTTATAAAGGGTAGAAATTGGCCTTATAGTCACTTCATTTTGCATCTGCTGTCCTGCCTGGTTTCAATTCCACTGAACAAGATGCTCCCACATGGAATACCCTCTCTTTCTCTTCTTTTTGTTGTTTTCCACCTTTAGATTATTTAGACATTTAGAGTTCCTTATAAGTTCCATGAAAGCAGTGATTGGCCTTTCCCTTAACTGTCTCCCCGGTACTTAGCATTGTGACTGGAATATAGTGGGTACTTAAAGGCAGTTAGGTAGCACAGAGGATAGAGTGCTGTGCCTAGAGTCAGAAAGACTGATCTTCCCAAGTTTGAATTTGGATCCTTTACTAGCTATGTGACTCTAGACGAGTCATTTAACCCCGTTGGCCTCAGTTTCCTTACATATAAAATGAGCTGGAGAAGAAATGGCAAACCATCCCAGTATCCTTGCCAAGAAAATCCTAAATGAGGTCATTAAGAATTGGATACAACTTAACATCAAAAATAATTGTTGAATTGAATTTTCCTAACCTAATATCTTCCTTTGGCTATTATTTGCCATTTGTCTCTCTTTCTCATTCAAAAAGTCATGTTTGTCTATTATATTTCAAAGGACTCTTCCTAAGTGCTGCATGTTATTTTTACTATAGAGATGTGGAAAAAGAAGGTGAAAGTCGTTAAAGCTGGAAGATAACGATTAAGTCCCAAAAGTATGATTTCTTTCTAGAGAAAATGAAAATATTCACAGACACCATTCTTTTCTTCATCCTGAGCTACGTCAACCTTTGCTTTGGTGTTAAAACATTTGAAAGTATATAAAAAAGTTTAATAATAATAGCTAACATAAAGCACATTACATACATTACCTCATTGAGCCTCACAACATCCTTGTGAGATGGATGTGATTATCATACCAATTTTATAAATAAGAAACTGAGGCTGAGAAAGTTTAAGTGATTTGCCTGCAGTCCCACAGCTCCTAAGAACCTAAGGCCAATTTTGAATTCAAGTCCACCTAACTCAAAACTGACACTCGCAGGGATCCTCAAACTTTTTAAATAAGGGGCCAGTTCACTGACCTTAGACTGTTGGAAGGCTGGACTATAGTAAAAACAAAAATTTTGTTTTGTGGGCCTTTAAATAAAGAAACTTCATAGCCCTGGGTGAGGGGGATACTTGATCTCAGCTGCCGCATCTGGCCACCGGCCGTAGTTTGAGAACCCCTGTAATATCAAACTGACTTAATTTCAGAATTAAGAAATATCCTGCAAACTTCTCTTATATCTGATGTTTATTCTTATTCAGCTCCAACTTGAAATGGAGTAAACCATGACAACTTTTAAAATATGGGTTGAAACATAATTCAAAGGTAATTTGGGATCCTAAGTGCAAAGAGAGCTGAAGGACAAGGAAATTGCTACGTGGTATCCTGGCTGAAACAAGTTTACAGATACCTGAATACTTACATTCATAGGACCCTCAAGGGGAAGGAAGAGATCAGCCTTTTTTTCTCCATGTTTTGGTACTGTTTTACTCCTGAAGTGAGCCCACTTTTCCTTTGGTTGTCCTGCCAAGGATGAGCCTTAAGTAGTTGAACTAATGATAAGTGAAAATACAAAGATACAAATGGTCAGGTAGTATAATGACTAAATCCTCACATTTGTAATCTCTCAGAGGACCTGGAATTCTCCTTTTTTAGAAAAAGTTTTAAACCCTGGTAGCTTATCCCAGTTCCAAAAGAGATAATTACAATCTTATAATGATAATGATTTATTTAGCATACATTCTCCAGAAAGTTGATCCACAAACCCAATTACGCGTAATCCTAAAAAAGAGGAAATAAGGAAACGGGCACAGGAGTGTAAAAAAGTAAGAGAGTCTATTTTAAAAGTGGTAGCCAACTCCACCCCACCAAGTCCTGAAGAAACCTAATTTGAGCTACTGTAGTGTCTATCCACTGCAGCAAGAACAGCAGAATGTTGGTGAGAGGCCTCATTGTTCTTACAGATGGTGAAACTGAGGAATAAATAGTTAAATCTCCTATAAAGAAAAAGGAAAATGTTACTTCTACAAATACTTTTTCCTGTCTTTTATCTAAATGGGCAGTAAATGTCACAAAAAAGAAAACCATCGTGGTTTAATATAAACAGGTTTTTTATGTGTTGGATTTTTTTTTTTTTAGTCAAAGCCCATATTTGGAGTCTAGCTATAAATACCTATTTTATGTGTTACAAGGTCCAAATGCTAGCCTTCCCTGTGTAATGGAAGGTTTCTATTTTGCAGAAAGTCAAGCATTAAAACTCACTGATGGTAAGGGTAAGGTTTTCCATGCAAAACAAAACAAAACAAAACAAAGCCACCTTGAAGAAAAAGCTGTTCTAAAAGTTTGCATTGCACATTCAAGATTAATCTAATTTAACAATCCTTTATTGGATACCTACTATGTACCAAACATTGTGCTAGATGTTCTAGCTAGAAAGACAAAAGAAAAGCAGCAGCTACCATTGAGGAGATTACACTCTATGGTGGAAAGACAACAGGAAGACATCTAACCAAATGCAAATATATATATATATATTTTTTTTTAAAATTCCAACAACTGGAAGAAGAGGGGATCAGAAAAAGTCTCATGTAGAAATTAGTTCTTGATCTGACCTCTGCAAGAAGTTAAAAATCCAAGAGGTGGAAAATATAGTCATAGAACAATATATCTAGAGAGAAGAGATTCTAGAGACCCCTTCATTTTATATATTAGGAAACTAAGGTTCAAGGAGTTTAAACAAATTGTCAAAAATCACCCCTTGCTCACTCACTGGTAGGAAAGAAGCTAGTAAGAGCCTATATGCTAAGGTGACATTTTCAAATGGGCCTCTTATAGGAAATAAGGTTCATCTTTATAATTTAAATGTTTATGTTTATTAATGAATATGTTCATAATAAAAAAATTATTAATGGAAAAAAAGAGCCTACGTGTCAGGTACTGTGCTAAGTGATTTTAAAATATTATCTCATTATCTCACAACAATCCTGGGAGGTAGGTGTTATATTATCCCCATTTTACAGTTCAGGAAATTGAGACCAACAGAAGACTTGCTCAGGGTCATCTGGCTAGTAAGTGCCCAAGGTTAGTTTGAACACTACTCTTCCTAGTTCTAGACCTAAGGCTCTATCACTGCATCACCAGTTGTCCCTAGTAAATGCACTTCTAGGCTATTTTGGATATTTTCTTTTTATTCTCTATTTTACTTCCCCTCCTGGGTGGCCACCATGTGGTTTATGAGTGCTTCTGTCTCTGTTGCATCAATTCTTCCTTCTTTCAGATGATATAGTATGGCTTTGATCTTCTAAGCTTCAAAAGGAAGGTTAGAATGGTGAGCCACTAGAAATCTGTAAGCAAATTTACCACAAGCTAGAGAAGGAAAATCCAGAATGACCTGTTTGATTTGGCTCAGATTAAAGGCAGATAAGAAGGAATCGCCAAACTTCATCAACTAATGAACTTGTGGGGCAAATGCTATATATAAATTGCTTTAAATCTGAATGAACTCTCTTCCTCTTCCTCTTCCTCTATGGTGGTATGGGGGAGAATGTGGGCCACAGAAATTGGGAAAATGCTTATAGTCATTTTCATTCTTGTGATGTCATTTAATATACATTTGTAGAAGCTGAGTTGTTCATAAAATGAAACTGGGGCACTAACCAATGATGGTTCACAAAATGGGGGGTTTAAGCTGGTTGAATTAAGAGAAAAAGGCATTACACCCAATCCCTCAGGGATACTTCTAAAACCCTGAGGGGAAGGTGCAGCCTGCCTCACTCTGGTCCACAGTCTCACTATACCCTTAATCCACAAGACCAAAAAGATGACTAAAATTGTGTTTTTTTTACCTTGACACCCCAACTATGTATGTTGCTATACAAGTTGAACTCTTTCTATATGTCTCTGGACATCATGGATTCTGGTGATCATGGACCTATTACCCATATTATTAGGCCCACATTGTGCCCATCTATGAAGGTTATGCTATCATTCACCTGGATTTGACTGGCCGTGACTTAACAGACTACTGAACAGAAAGAGGGGGCAGCTTCATTACCATTGTTGAAAGGGAAATTGTTCATGATATCAAGAAGCTGTATTATATTATTCTGGCCTTTGAGCAGAAAATAGTTATTACTGGTTCTTTTCTGTGGAGCAGAATGAGAAGTTTCTCAATGACCTGGTGATCACCCCTGGCAATGAAGGGTTCAGATGTTCAGAGGCTCTGTGGCATTCATGAGACCAATTTCAATTCTATCATAAAATGTAAGACTGAGTTCCAAAAGGATATATGTGCATGTATATGTATATATGAATACAATGACCCTAACATAATATTGTCTGATATTACTACCATGCATCCTAAAATTAATAGAATGCAAACAGAAATCAAAGCCCTGACAGTTAAGTACAGTGAAAAAAAAATTAGGATCCGGGCTCCCTTTAAATGCAAATATTCAACATAGCTTGGTGACTTTATTTTGACTCCTCTCATTATTTTCCAGCAGATATGGAAAATGAAGTAGAAATGTGATGAATCTGGTCCATCCATTGTCCAAGAAAATACTTCTAAATGGACTATTGGTAGATGCATAGTGTTTGCTGCATCAATATTCACACAGTATAAATTTGCCCTGGCAAATATACACCTCCTGTTAACCTCATGAAACTGGAATAAGCCTTCATTGAAAAGAAACATTGGGGAAATTTGTTTCTGAAGTTAGACAAATATTTTTAAAGTTAGCACTTTTTAGGTTGTTGAATCATTACTAATTTGACCTTTTATATGATTTGGCCTTCTATTCAAGTGTTCTGTTCATTTACATTTTTGTTGTTCAGTCGTTTCTCAGTCATATCCAATTCTTCATGACCCCATTTGAGGTTTTCTTGCTTTTTTCAGCCTATTTTACAGATGAGGAAACTGAGGCCAACAAGGTAAGTGGCTTGTCCCAGAGTCACACAGCTTGTTAAATGAGGCCAGATTTGAATTCAGGAAAATGAGTCTTCCCGACTCCAAGGGGGGAACTCTATCCATTGCCCCCATTTACAGTGTAGCATATCTTGTACATACTTTTAATGTAATCCCTGATACAAGTCACTTTTTGTGAAAGGTAAAATAAAAATTAACTTCTCTACATGGAGAATTAACCTGTAAATAAAACAATATAAGTCTTTGGTTCATTTACATGTTTTATAGTTTGATTTCTAGAATTAGATATCAATAGAGTATCTGAAGGTGAGATTTCCAACATCGAAAAGAGCTGGCTTTTCTAGAATTCCTCTCCTAAGGATAGCAAGAATGAGTTTATAAATGTGTTACATTTTGGGGCCAATCAAGCAGGAATATCTATTGATTCTAAGCTGGAGAAACTACTGCTTTGAGAGTTGGGGGATTTTGACCTTAAACTATTTTCTCCCCAGTGTCATGAGGCTAAATTATATAATCCCAAGCTGCAAAAAAACCAAAACAAAACAAAACAAAACAAAACAAAAAAAAAAAACCAGTATTTGCACAGTTGTATATTTGCGTATCTGGGGTATATTGGGTGTGTTCAGGACTAGTGGCTCTGGTGTAAGGGCCTGCCAACACCTTTCAGGGATCTTCTCTCATGTCCACTTGATTCACCACCTGTGGGCTCCAAGATGCTATAGCATGCACAACTGCTACAGGTAAACCTTCTTGGCAGATGGCTAAACCAGATGGAGGGAAACTGATGAACTTCAAACTTATCAGTGAGTTAGGAAGATGTGTACTCCAAGAATATGAAGACTTTGCCATGAAGGCAGCTGAAAGAGGTACCACTGAGCACTCAGAGAATGATCAGGTATCCACTGAATCCCTGGACATCATTAGTTTTCCTGACTTTTAACTTGCCCCTGGACTTCGATGACTCTGGGAGAGAGTAAAGTTGATGACTCTGCCTCATTTTAATTCACATAATGCATCACCTGTGATGCCATTGATTCTCTTCAAAAATAAAGGACCAAAAAAAAATTTTTTTTCGAGAGTAGAAAACTATAATTTTAAAGTCATCTTAAGAGTTGAGAATTATAATATCCAATGTACATGAAAAATAAGCATCAGAAGAGATTTGGGAATGGGCCCTCCGATTGCAGAATTAGTGCTGTTTCTGCCATGGCACACTGATGAGGGAGAACGTGAGTGAGAAGGCACTGAGGAACAAGGGTATGTACAGGGAACAACCACTCCCCTTTTGTACAATTCTCACTTGTCAGGATGAGGAAAGGGTTAAAGGGGAGGCACTAGTTTTAAGCAAACTGTCCAGTGTTAAAGAGGAGATTTTTAAAAAGTTTGGGAGAAAATATAAGAACTAGTATCTAAGAGAATGTTTGCTCATCAACTGAGTGGCTGAACTATTTGCAGCATAAAAATGTGATGAATTATCATTGTGAAGTAAAATTTTAAAAAATTATTTCAGAGAATTCTAGGTATTATGTAAAATGATAAAAACAAAGAAAACTTTGTAGAAACAACTTTGAAAGATAACTGTTTAATAATGGTCATTAAACTAGACATCTATCAGTATGATGAGGCATGTTACCTATTTCCTACTGGACTTAAGATGCAGGAGATATATATATATTTTTTGCACAGCTGGGTGGTCTCTTTTGCCTGACCATGCTACTGAACAAATTTTGATTCTCTTTCTCTCTGTATGTCTCTCTCTTTTTAATGGTAATTAGGGGTGGAAGGCAAGACAGGGATTAGCAACAGTGATGCAAAGAAAAAAAAAGTGATAGAAATAATTTTTAAAATGCATAGATGTGTGACCCTGGGAAAATTACTTAACCCCAATTGCTTCAGCAAAAAATAATAATAATAAAATAAAATAAAAATGCATAGGAGAAAACAGAAGAAAGTTAAGATGACAGTTTTGAAAATAACATAGAATTCTATGGGTTTTTTTTGTTTAAAGCATAGGTATGAAATGGAGATTCATGGTTTACACATAATCCTCTTTTATGATCTGTTATATACTAAAATGCTCTTTCTTCTTTCTGGTGTTTAAGTTTAAAACTTAAAAAAAATTTAAAACATTAAAACATGAATGAAACTTGCAATCGACATTTTTGATTAGTTCTTAAAATACAGCAGGAAATACTCTTGGAACTATTAACTTTTAAGAACAATTGAGGCAACTTTCTTTGGCTCCAAAGTTCAATATTAGTTTGCTTCTATTTGATTGCAAAAAAAAATTGTTAGTTGAAGTCATATTGTTTCTGTCTTGGGAAGAACTTTTGCATCTTAAAAAGAAAATGTTGAAATACATTAAGTTTTTCAGTCTTAAAAAACTGGGGTAGGGAAAAGTAAAAAAGTCTCACTCAAAGTAAACAAAACCAAGTTTGCAGCCATCTGGGACATTAAGAAGAGCTATTGGAACAGCATCTACGTTATTTCTGAAGAAATCTATGAAGCTTACACCTCTCTGAAAAGCAGTTATTTGTTCCACACTGAAATTACCTCTAAGCACCAAAAGCATTCCTTGAGTTACTCTTAGGAAGAGAACAGTGATATCCATTTAGCAGTACCTGTCAATTTGCGAATGGCAAAAAAAATTCATGCATAAATCTGGTCCTAATTAAAAGCCAGACTATATTTATCTTAAATGAGATAATTCCCATACATTTCTATAACTTCATAACATATTTGAGGTCTCATTTTTGAAACATTAGGATGCCTATATTTTGTATTCAGTCCATGTTTCCACATGACTTTAGGTAACAAGTAAAATTTACTTTTAGAAAGACTTTCTAGTTGCAAGAATCTTTGTAGTTGGAGCATATATCCACTTCTTCCCTCTCCACCTCCAACTAGATAAATGTTTGTTTGGTTTTTCTTTTCAGGATACCCAGGAATTCCTCTCATCTTGAAAAAAAAAACAGCAGTAAATTTTCCAGTTGCAAACATACATTTGACATTACAGGCTAAGCTGATTTACTGATGTTTTGAAGATAAAAACTGACAAATCAACACCTGCTAAATTCTGCAGCCCCTTGATTCTGTATTATCCAAGTTGATTATGGATCAATCAACAAGCACTTAAGTGCCAACTCCGTGACAGGCACTATGCTACAAGATAAGGATATATACAAACAGGAAATCAAGACAGTTCTGCCCTTCAGTAGATTTCATTCTGGTAGGTGGAATACATATGTTCATAGCTATATAGCGAGTATAAAGGATAGTGATAAAGGAGAGGCAGAAGGAAAAGAAAAACTGCAACAAACTGGAATTATCAGGATTCTTCAGGTGTTGGCCTGAGTAGGTCCTAAAAGTACAATGTAGTTATCAAGTCTGAAACTCTCACATTTTATCCAACAATCCAATCAGGCCCTCTCATCATCTGCCTGGTATTGCTGACCTGTTCTTATTCACCGGGAACAGTACCCTACTTAGGTGACCTGGGTCACCTTCATACCTGGGTCTTCCAAAATCCAGCCTTCTATCCTTGGAGAAATTAGTCTATTCCTCTTCAGAGTTCCTTTAAGCTACCTGATTGTTAACTTTCCCCCCCAACAATCCTGTGAGGTAGATCACAACACAACTCCCCCTCCCCCACTTCTGCATTTCTATCTGGAAATCCAAGAATACCACTTTATTTCTTAATTATAAATGTCCAGTCACAGATAAGTTCAAATAATGAGCATAAGTAATTAAATGGCAATACATGGTCAAAAAAAAGATAATGTGCTAGTGACATATTTTCAAGAGAAAGGAAGTCCCATGTTATAGAGTCTGATGAAATTATTTACATTTTCTACCCAATTATTTAAGACTTTCTTATGAAAGGTCTGTTACTTTATCTGAATTTCTTATTACAAATTGTTCTATTTACTGATATCCAGTTCTTAACTGGTTGCTTAATCTATCCAATAATATAACACTACCATCAGAGTATTCTTAGTATTAAAAAATAAATAAATAAGAAATAAAACTTCCCTCAGAGAAATTCACAAAATATATCATGGAATAGCAGTGAAGTAACATCCAATACGAGGGCCAATGCTAATTTAAATCTGTTATGGGCCAGAACTCTGAACTTGAAACAAGGCGTTAAGTCAGTGGAATTGATAGACAATGGTAGTTCAGTACTTGTACTTAGTACTTAATATAGTTTTACAAGATTCACACCTATGATAAGAGAGCATATAAGGTTGGACAAACTCAGCCAGAATCAGAACTAGGGAAGACAGAAACCGTGGTGGTGGTGGTGGTGGTGGTGGTCCTCCTGCCTCCCCCACAGAAACCAAGACACATTCAGGAGGACCTCAAGAAAGCTGGCCCGGGCCCCAGGCAAGGAGATAATAAAGGATTTTGGACTTTAACACCTTGCTACACTTGTGGGTGATTACTGAGCTGAAACGAAGGTTGCTCCCAGAGACCACAAGAAAACCAAATCAAGGAGAACATTACATAAATCAACAACTAAAGAGTGAGGAGGAAATCATTCATAATCTAGAGGATCCATTATTTTCTCATTATGAGAATTCCTTCTACTGGTATAGATAGTAGTATGCCATCTGTATAGGTTTGTGAGCATAAAATGTAGTTAGTGTTCAGCACACAGTAAGTGCTATATAAATGCCGATTCCCTTCCCCCATAATCTTATCTTGTTTAATTCTTAACTACATACAGGCTTTTGTACATTCTCCACAAGGTTCTATGTAACATGCAGGAATCCTTCCGTTTCACTGACACTAGTACTCCGTTGCCCATGCAGGCAAAGTGAGAAGCATATATTGATCACTTACCATGTGCCAGGCATTGTGCTAAAGAGCTAGGTTTATAAATACAAGCAAAAAGAAAGGCAGTCTCAGATCTCAAAGAGCTTGCATTTAAATGGAGGAAGCAACTGGAAAGCCTAAGCGGGATGTGATAGTATGGGATTGAACTGCTAAGAGTGTCAGAAACACAGCATGGAGGGAAATGAAGCATGACTTAGCTTGGGTTTGTCACAAAAATGAAACCATCATGCATGATATCTCTCAGCCTGGTTACATAAAGGCTGATCACTTCTTTTTCCCCATTTATTGTCTTAATGTTTTCTATTCAATTTCTCTTCTTTCTTTAGGGTTTGAATATTTACCAAGTGTTCTTGCCAAGAGGCAGTCCTATAAGATAGGTTATGCAAATGACATCCACATTTTATAAGTGCATAGATTTGAAGCTGGGAGATACCTTTGGTAACGAGTTCAGCCCCTTCAATTTTACAGATGAAGAAACTGAGGTACAGTGAGATGAAGTGCCCAGAATCATACAACTAGTAATTCTAAAGTGGATTTTGAACTGAGGTCCCATCTTTGGAAGGCAACTGGAGGGCAGTAATATCAGTTGGATTTGAAGCCAGGAAAGCCAGGGGAGGAAATGAGAGTGAATATCGCAAGCACAGTGGACAATGAAAATGCCCCAAGATGAGATATACTCATTCTAGGAAAAGCAACGAGATTAGTGTCACTGTGTCAAAAGGTACCCAGTAAGTATGAGAAAACTAGAAAGGTGATTAGGGGGTACCTAAGTCCTAAGAGACCTTGAATGCCAGAAGATTTTATATTTGAACCTGAAGGTGGTAAAGAACCATTAGGGTTTGCTGTTGGTGGGGGTAGGGTGACAGGAATGGACTCAAGTTTACTTTGGCAGTTTAGGGGAGGGTAGAATAGAGGAGAGATTTATGGCAGAACTAGCAAGATATTGTAATGGTCCAGGCATGAGGAGAGAAGGGTCTGCAGGAGGGTGGTGGTAATATTAGAGAAGGGATATATTCAAGAGATGCTGAAAGGGTGAAATGAATAGATTTTGGCAACAGGTTGGATAGGAGGTGAGAAGTGGACAAGAGCAAGATGATGATGAGGTGAAAACATATTACTGATAGAAATAGTAAGCTAAACAGTAATAGGAAAATCTGGGGGAGAGGGAGAGACAATGAAATCAATTGAGACATGTTACTTTAAAATGTCAAGACATTCAATTTGAACTGTCAAACAGGCAACTGGAGATGTGAGACTGGAGGTAAGCAGAAACACTATAGGTAGCTTTGAGAATCTTCAGCATAGAAATAACTGAATCCCAGGACAGGACCCTGATTAGTGGGCATGACCCAAATAATATCTAATTTTTATCAATTTGATAAAGATTTAACAAAGAGATTGAGAAATAGTAATACAAGTAGAAAAGCCAGGAATGAGCAATGTCCCAAAAACATATAAAGGAGAGTGATTAACAGTATCAAAGTCTGCAGAGATGTCCAGAAGAATGAGGACTGAGAATGAACAGTGGATTTGGCAATTAAGAGATCACTGGTATCTTTGGAGAGAGCAGTTTTGGTGAATTATGAGGTTGGAAGCCAGACTGTAGAGAGTCGAACAGAGAGTGAGAAAGAGGAGAGGAAGGAGAGGCATCTATCTTTGATGGACAAGTTCAGCCACAAAAGGTAGGATATAAAAAAACAGTTAGCAGAGATTGAAGTGAGAGCATTTTGAAGATGGGGAAAACATAGGCATGTTTTGTCCAGCAAGTAACCAACTGGGAGGGAAGGAGAAATTGAAAATATGAGAGACTAGAGATGAAGAGGCAATTTGCTAGGAGATGAGATAGAATGAGATCATTAATGCAGATTAAGTTCACTCACGTATCTGACATCAGGCACAGGTTGATATGTACAAATAAGCTACAAAATTTTAAATGTCTATCACAATAAACAAATTAGATTAAAATTCAACAAATCTGTTAGTACCCCACAAAGTCATACTTCTACAACGAAAGACCTATTTTAGGAAACCATCATCAGCCATTGTATTCCTAGACTGATTGGAATTCCTTTGAAATAAAATGGATCACCTCATTTTTCTCCCCAAACAAATCAGGAAAGTAAATTTCAATTTCATCTTCTTGACATTTGAAATTCACAATAACCCTGGTTAATGCTTTAGATCTGCCATTGCTACAAGCAATGATTTCCTATTTGAAGTTGAATGCAGACAACACCTCAGTTTCCAAAACTCCAAAAGGCAGGTAAACTGCATTTTACTAAAGAAGTATTAAAAAACATTTAAGAGGGAACATTAAGGTCAATAATTAAGAACACTGTTGGGAGAGGAAATTAAGTGTTACAATCAAGTTTATATATATTTTACATTTATCAATCTGTCATCCTCATCCTTCTATATCCATCCTGAGATAGGGCTCATCTTTTTGCCAAGGCATGCAATATTTAATTTTATAAGCACTTATCAAATACCTCCTATGTACCAAGCGTTAGGGATACATACACACACACACATAAAACAGTCTCTTCCCTCGTGGAACTTATAATGGAAGAGGAACAACATACATAAAATATAAAACATGCAAAACATGGATAGGTTTCCTAGAGGAAATGGCATTTGAATAGCCCTTTGAAAGGACTTAAGAATTCTATAAAGCAGAGATGAGTAGAGTATACCTTCCAAGCATGAAAAATAACCTATAGAAATGCATGAAAAATAACCTATAGAAATGCAAAGAGATGAGATGGAATGTCTTCTGCAGAAACAGGAAAGTTTGACTAGACCATGGAGTACTTGAAGAATAATAATCTTATATTAACTTAAAAAGGTAGGACAGATTGAAAAGGGCTTTAAAAGCTAAACATGAATTTGTAGTTCGTCCTAAAGACATAAGGGAGTTACTTAAATTTCTAAAGCAAGAAAAATGTTATGGTCAGAAATGTGCTTTAGGAATATCAACATCAGTTAAATAGGGATTAAATTTGAATGGAGAATTATCAGAGATGAAGTAAATAGGGAACTATAGTCTAGGCGAAGAATGAGGAGGGCCTGACCTAGTTGGAAAAAGATGGCTATGAATTAAGAATAGAGGTTAGATTGATATATAGAAGTGGTAGAATAGTTTTGGAAATTGATTAGAGGAGAGAAGAGATGGTGGAAGATGACTCAGGTTGTGAATTTGACTGGAAAAAAGGTTGGGCCCTCAAGAGAAACTAAGAAGAGATTAACATATGGAGGTTTTAGATATGGTGATGACTTCTATTCTGGATATGAGTTGAAATATCTACAGAATATTGCATTTGAAATCTAGGGTAGAAAACTGGTGATATGGTAGACCCTCAAATATACCCATATAGAGGAATGATCAAGGGTAATGAGTCTGCAAATGATATTATAAGAGCTGGTATAGAGGTAAGAAGTATCAAGAAAACCAAGGAACATCTCCCTTTCTCCATTTACTGTGATGAATTCTAAATAAATTGTAACTAAAATACAAGGTATTAGATTATAATCTTAACAGTTTGGCTCTTAAAATTGACATCTTTATAAATTAAGAAGATAGTACTAAATATACATATTAAGGTTTGTTTCCAGCAAGTTAGTGTTAAGATATTAAAATTTTAGAACTGCATTGAAATATTCATATACTTCATTGTGGGTCATCTAATTTTCTGGCACAGATCATATATCCATGCTTTTTCATCCCATGCAATTGCTGTTGATATTTTATTGTAGATCCTCCAGAGAGCCAAAATGTTAGAGGCCTTTAAATCTTTCCATGCAGTGAAGCATTCAAGCTGTGCTTTATCCCTTGCTTGACATAACCAATCCCTTTTCAATCATAAATTTTGTCAATGACACCCTTTATACCAGACGAGTAAAACACATGGCCCATAACATTCCTGAGTGTAGTCCAAACCAGATTAAAATGTAATTAGGAGATATTTAACAAATAAAAATACAGTAAAACATAATACAATTTTGCAGTCCATAGCGATCCTTATGAACAAAATCTCCCACTTTTTTTTTTTTTTAGTTTGACACCGCTACACTTCTTGCTTTACAGCATTCTTGCTTAAAACTTTGAAAACACGTTGAAGCCTACTTGGATCTATTATGCATTTCTCCATTGCCCTTTGGGTCATCAACACAAGCAGGAATACAATATCTTTAAAACTCAGGTATCTGCACCAAGAGCAACCATAGGGATCATTAGAAGAACTAATTTCCAAAATGCAATCCAGCCCACTCCTACTTTTATTTGTGAACCCAATTCATTACTTTTTGCATATACATATACCCTCTGTAAAACGTATTAATTTAACAGACTGGCCAGTTGACTAGATGTAATCTGGGCATTAAACTTTTATTTTTAAATACATATAGTTTTTTTTTTGGTTTGTTTTTTTTATTAATGTGGATTGTTAGTCGCGCTACTATTACTCTATAAAATTTAGAACTTGATGCAATTGGCATTTGAGCTTACCAAGCAGAAGCATAGCAACCAAGGGATACACATGTCTGGAATACAAACTCATTTGTAAAAAATGTCAAAAAGAACGGAGAAAGATTGCTAGTAGTTTTGCTTCATAAAATAGCCAAAAGTAGAAATGAAAGAAAAGTTCTATAACACAGATTCTTAACCTTTGTGTAATGGACCCTTTTAGCAGATTGCCTTGTGGAGTCCTTCTGAAGCTTTTAAATGCATAAAATAGGATAGGTAAAATTACATAAGAAACCAATAATATTAAGATATGGTTTTTAAAATATTTTTTAAAAGCTCATAGAAACCTTAGCATGAGATTCACCTGGGCCATACCATCCCAAGATCATTCATAAATGAATCTGGCAGATCAAAAGAGAGAAGAAATATTTAAGGTCAAGCACAGATTGAAAAAATCTGAAAGCAATACAATCTTGAAAAGCATTAAAAGAAATATTTCACAAAATTTCACAAAGAAGATATCAGAAAGATAAAAAGAAAAATTATATTACTATAAGCCTCCCTCCCCCCCAAGAAAGACCAATCTTTTTGAATTGGGAAACATCATCATCATGTTGTCATCAATAACTTACATGCCTATATTGCCACCTTTATAATTATAAACTACATCTGAATTGAGAGTACCTGGAGAAAAACTTAAGAAAGGGAAAAGCTTTTTGTAAACAATTTTCTAGAGCTGATCACAGTAAGTCACACACATTTGACTGAAAGGTACAGAAAATATAAGACACTGTTGTTTAGTGATTTTTTTAATAAAAAAAGTGCACTTGACTTGAGAGAATAAAACAATCTTATAGACTTGCACAATTCCTTGATAACTGTAGGATAGACACCCTTCAATTAAACAAGTAAGAGATAAAACAAGATGTATGCTTGCTGAGGATATTAGCTAACCATAAAATTTGCCTTGCACAAAATCCAAATGGAAGATTCCCTACAGATGAAGAGATTACCCCAGCAAGCAGATTCCCTCTATTAATGCAGATCAACAACTGCTCTTCAATTTTTATTCTTTCAAAGATGCCTGGGACATCAAGAAGTTGTGATTTGTGTCAGTATGTCACAGGTGAGATTTGAAACAAAGTCTTTCAGACTGTAACATCAATTCTCTATTCTTTAAGCCTTTCTGCCTCTCTATATTGATAGAGAGCATAAAATAAAATCTAACAATGAAACAATAAGACTATAAATATTCTTTAAAAATGATTTAGCCATTTTACAATCAAACTTGTAAATCTGGATAATTTGTCAGTTTCAAAGCATATGTCCAGTTGTAGTCAGTAATTGCCTGCAAGATGGTCTTCTATCTACTTATACAATGTCTTCTTCAAAGAGCCAAATAAAGTTGAAGCATGAGGATAGTTCAAAAACAAAATATTACTATTTTTTCAGTATTAAGTATTACTGAAAAGTACCACACATAAGTATTCTGTTCTATAGGAGGCTAAATAACACCTCTGCAAAACTGCTGCCTGTTCACAAGAATAAAGCCGACATTCCCCTACAAGAGGTCCAAGGCAATCTAAACACAGCTGCAATAGCTATATATAGTCAACTGAGTATTAACAGAATCTTTGTAAATATGCAATTACTTTTACTTTCCTAACAGCTGTCCACCAGCACTTCATTTTATTCAGGTTTAATAAATTTAACAAGCTGACTTCAAGATGGTCAATTAGGAACCATTTCCTCAAAAGAAAATCTCACACCAATTGATTATTTAGTTGTGATGGTTGCAACAATGTGAATGTATAGGATTGGCATAAATCTGGAAAAATTACTGAAATACAAGAAAACTGTTCAGGAAACATTTTTTTTTTTTTAAGTTTCTCTTTCACATTCTTGTTCGACAGTCTAAAGGAGATAGCTAGATGACAGTGGATTGAGCACCAGAGGACCTTAGTTCAAATATGACCTCAGACACTTAACATTTACTAGCTGTGTGATCCTGGACACTTAACCCCAACTGCCTCCTCCCCAAAACAAATAACATCTAGGTAGGTTGCATTAAATATAATTTTCTCTCTCTACCCAACATGTCTAATTTTTCTCTCTTCCCAACATATCCAACTTTACAAAAGTGTCAGTGTTTAGCTTTTAATGAGCATTTCATTTTATTGTATTCCTTTTTTTTTTTTTTGGGGGGGGGGGGTAAGGCAATTGGGGTTAAGTGATTTCCCCATTATAGTGCATTTTAAAAGGTTTTAGATATTTCAGATTTAAAAAAAAATCTGACATGTTTTTAAGTAGAGTTCCTCCATGGGGCCACCAGAATTATTTAGTGAATGAATTATAAGATTTGTTTGTAAACGTTAATTAACAAGTGCTATTAAAGTACATGAACATTTTTTTTAAATAAGCAATGAAGACATTTCCTATAAATTTTTGTTCCTCAATTGTCAATTTTCTCCAGATATTACAAGGATAGATTTTGACTTAAGTATGGTTCAATTATCTTGACTACTAAATGTTTTGGAATTTAAACAAGACATATTATTCTATTTGTTTTTTACATTGAAACAAGTCATTTCAAGAGAATACAAAACCCATTTCACACAGAGATTAAATTTTACTTTACTGACACTTTGGTTTTGTTTCATAAAAAATATGATATCTACACATAAATCCTACATATATCCTGATGATATAGAAAGAGTAACAAATGTTTGGATTTGAGGGTAGAAATAGGAAGAATAACAAATGACAATACAGAATAAGTCACCTGTCATACAGTCTAGTCTTTATTTAAAGACTTTTTTGAACTGTGATTTACAGTTTTGGCATAAATAGGCCAGTCATTTAGCCACTAACTGCCAACAGTAATAGAAATAAAGTCGTGGTATTGTAGGGAATTAATACTAGTAGATAAATTACCAGAGCAAAGAGAATGGCAGAGTAAAAACATATCACTATAAGACTCCACAGAAGTTTGACCCAAAGCTTTTTTGTGTGCCAAAGGCAATCTTCACTGATGGTTTTATGAACACTACACAAACAATCCTTAGCTTAAATTAAAATGAAAAAAGTAAAAACTCTTATGCTGAACCATTAAACATTTAAACCTGTATTAGCTTAAAAACTTAATTTAAAGAGATGAGGAAAAAGAGGCAAATGTTATGTCATTTGGAAAAACTTCATAAAACAAAAACTGCTAAAATCATTTTCATTAGTTGATAATGAAATCTTGCTCTTTATCCTTATAGGTTAAGGCCAAGGACACTTCAGTCATGTATCTATTTATAGTAATGAAACTGTATGCTAAATGATTTTATTAAAATTCTAGAACATTGTATCAATGCATACTGATGGCAATAACTAACATGATTAAATATCTAAATTGTCATTTTAAATTTATTTGGACACCTAAACTCAGAAGTAATTATTTAAAAGAAAAAAGTATTAAAAACTAGTGGATTTAACAAGCCTTTTTCATCTATATAATAAAAAGTACACTTCTTAAAACTCAGTATTGTTTAAGTTCCTAACTACAGAAACAAATGATTCTCACTTGGACATTCTCCATTTAAAATATAAAACTTTTTTTTAAAAAAAAATACTATCCCTTAGGATATTTACCTTAACTGGGTAAGTTTTATAACAGAAAAGCATAGCTGCTAACTAGTACAGCTCTTTTCTAACTCTTCCATTTCTAACTGAAATGAAAGAATTTTATTAATTTATCGATTTGGACACAAGAGTCACAACTTGACAAAACTTGAGGTCCTGTGAATTTGTAAGGAAAAACAGACTAGATTGAGTCAAATATATAAGTAAAGAAAAAGGAAAAAAATACATTACAGCAACTTTTACTTATAAAATTCCTATATTAAACTACATCTTATATACTCTGAAACATTAATTTAATTTTTAAAAATAGCAATTTGTAAGTGCAAGTTGTAACTTACTTGTCTGTTAAGTGTTATGTTCTAGTTTTGGGGCTTGTCTCAAGTGTATTCTGAAACATTTGCACCCCCTAGCTGTCACATCTAATATAGACAGAATTGCCTAGCATACATTCCTGTTCAGCTATAAATTTGAGGCAGTTTTAGTCAATTTATCTAGAAAATGATTCAGAAATAATCATCAATCTAAAACATCTTCATGATTTATCCATTTATACACAATACACAAACAGTCCAAGCTCTATACAGGTCTATCACATGCAAACGACTCATTAAGACATAAACTTTAAAAATAAGAAAGTTATAACTCAGCATACTGTAGCTCCATTTTCCAAATGGCACATTGAGTAGTCTAAAATAGGATGTTTTTTAAACAATCTTATTTAAAAAATTCCTGGGCAAAATATTTCCAGGCTTAAAAAACACCCCCAAAATTTTCAAAACACTCACTATACAACTTATAGTAACCCTAAAATACATTTTACAAGGCTCTGAACCAAGGTATTTACATACCAAAAAATATAAAGCAAAATAAAAATTTAATGGTATATTTAAATGCAGGAATGCATTAAAAATTTGTAAAATTAAAATTAAGGCTCTTTCTGAATAGTAATTTACATAACTTTACATAAGAACAAACTTTTTAAATATCACTCTTGAACATTCTTGTCAATCTACCACATTTAAGCAGTAGAACATATTAAGTATTACTTCCAACAGATTGCTAGTTCTGTTTGAACATGCTTTTAAAACGTTGTAGTTATTAAATATTTACAATGTAGTTTTCAATCTTTATGCAAAAGCCCAAGTTTGACTGCCTGACTTTAATATATAAACATATTTTCTAAAAATTTGCTTCCAAAATTAGACGCAATATATTATAATTCTAATAAGAAAAATACTTCTGAGATGTGCCTGAATGTGGACCACAAGTATCTGTTCAAATAAATCAGAATGTTCTTTTAGACTGCAACATTTTCTATGTCAAACTTCAGTTTCTTTGGGCATTCAGAAAATAATTAAATGCTCTTAAGTTACTTTTCAGGGTGTGTATTTTTTTTCTGAATTAAATTGTCTTGACTGAAATAACAGTTGATCCACCATTAAGAAAAAAAGATTCAAGATTCTTGTAGAACTTATAAGTGATTCACTGTATTTCTAGATCCCCAATTTTTCCTTTTAGAACAGTGATACAAAACAGTGAAGACAGAACAGAAAAAAATGGAATGGTAATATAAGAAGCAAAATTCATAACCCACTTCTCTGTTGCTATTATATCAAAATTTGTAGTCAGAATTGTCTTTATTGACTTTATTTTTGTTTTTGTACACAAAGAAAAATCATGTTCATATCCATCATGAACAAAAACTGAAAAAGGCAGAACTAGAAGACATGTGTGTCCTTCACCAAAGCAAAGCTGTGCTAAAGGTTCCAAACATTTCCATTTTAAAAATAAATATTTCCATTTCCCGATGTCTACGTTCCTGTCTTCAGAGTGTCACTGGAAACTGAAGCCTATCATGAATTACCCTTTTGTTTAAAGAGTCCCAGCTCACTGTGTTTGGTAACTCGCCATGCCATATCCAGCTTGGTTAGGTATTACAGGAGCAGCTTGTCCTTGGGCAGGCTGAGCACCAAATCCACCCATCCAGGCTGCAGATGGAGATTGGCTTTAAAGAAAGAAATGTTTCATTTAGAATTCATTTATAGTGAGATAGAAAAATCTAAAAGTTCGTTGGTAATAAAAAATTTCTGTAGAGCTGCATGTTTATTGTAAAAATTCTAAAGGAGATGGCTAATAAAAATAAACTTGTTCTACGTAAGTTTACAATCACATTCAAAATAGATTTAAAATGGTACAGACTTAAAGAAGGAAAAGATTATCATCTTTGGATTGCATGCCCCAGTAATTTACAAACAAAAATGGTTTAAATGGTAAAATTTCATATACACTAAAAGTTACATATCATAGTACATTTACTGCTTTGAGTATCTTTTATTATAGAATCTCAGGGTATTGCATACACACTGTAAAGTCTACAGGAAATTTTAAAAGGAAGGCTTAAGTTGTCTGAGACTCAAAAACATCCTAGCAACTCAGTACCCAAAGGTGGAACAGGCTGTGTCAAGGTCTCAGGAGATAATGGCCTCCTGCCCTAGAGGTTTAAAAACAAACAAACAAACAAACAAAAAAAAAAAAAAAAAAAAACAGACCCTTATCGGCTTTAAGGTGAGAGAGATGGGGAAGAAATTCCCATCCAAATGCAATTTGGAACTAGTGGTTCCTTCAAATTCTGAGATTCTGTGATATGAAAAAAGCCCAAGGTAATATCAGGAACTCACCCATGGAAACAAAAGAAAACCATAAGTGTCATATATTCTATTTGGTATCAGATAAATTTTCCTATTTATTCCATTACAAAGTAAAATCTCACTTTAGAACTACAAAAATTTGAGAAATTAACATGCAAAAATATCTAATAAAATAAAGGCACTGTGCTACCTTATGGCTTATAGATTATATCATTATACAAGTGAAACCACTTGAATTTATGAGAATATACACCAAGCTAACTACATACGACATTATTCTAACCACGGCTAATAGGCTCAAAGCTAACAAAAACCTCCAAAAGATTCTTATATGACTAAACTGTAATCCTTGAGAATTCAGAAGCAGCTGGAATATAGTGTGAAGACCACCACAATGTAAAGACATTGGTGACATTTACTTTAACTCTTTTTTACTGACCCTGACTAAACAGTGAATAATATAAAATCTATATGAATAACTTTTGTTTGGCACTATTTTAAAATGTATTAAGTATAACTAGAGAAAAAGCAACATGCCAAATCATTCACCACTTATGGATTAGGAGAAAACACTCTAGAGCAATAAGGATAAAAAAAAATTCCCTGTTTAAAATACATTCCTATAAAAGGCTCTAATGTGTTCATTTTTACTTCTTATTTAATCAACCAGCAACTCATAAAAGTCAGTATAAACTCCATGGAGAATATTAAAAAAATATGAAGTGATAACTTACTCAACTCCAAATCCTTGCTGATTCCATGCTTGCCCATACATTCCATAGGATGGCACTTGCCATCCATTAGCCATATATTGTCCATATTGTTGTGGATTTCCATATACCTGACTCCACTGGCCCCATTGACTATAATCAACCTAGGAAAATAAATATCTTTGATGAAAAATAAGAAACAAGTCTCATTCAGGATTTTGTGAGAAGAAAGAAGAGAAAGAACATAATGAGTGAAGACCTTCATTATAAGGCATTGCTGTTATGCAAATTTTTAAAGGTGACACCTGTGTAGAGGCACTAAGACAACTTCAAGTTTATTCTCTTCTAATAACATTTAAAGACATTTAAAAGTATTACAATTCTTTAGGTTTTTCATCATAAAGTTCATCATAAACTCTTAAATGAAACAGTGTGAAACTGTTTTGAACATGAACCCAATTACCTGTTGGAAGTTTTTAGTCATATCAGGAGATTCTTTACCCCAATAACACTTAACTACATGTCCTTCAATTGTCGTACCATTTACTGAAACAATGGCATGGGCAGCACTTTCATGTGTTGAAAATCTAAGAGATGAAAAACCAATATGTTAAAATTTTTATTTTACGGCACACAGTTGCAAGATTTTGTTTGTTGTAGATTTCAATTTGGATATGTATGGTTTTTTTTTTAACTTTGCACAATGAAGCATGCATGCAAAATGATAGCTTACAGATACAGTTCCTTACTTCTAAGAGGTAAATCCTATGAGCCTATGAAAAGATTTGCAATGCAAAAGAATACTAGCATATGGCATGTTGATATGGTGCCAACCAAAAACAATTCAAAGGAATGAATCAACATTTTCTTAAAGCAACAAAAATGGCTATATATGGCAACCTTACCTGACAAATGAATAACCCTTTTCAGGAAAAACTCTTATTTCCATAATTTGTCCAAACGGTGAAAATGTCTGTCTCATGAGCTGATCTATAAGAACCAAATCAAACCAAACAAAAAAGACAAAAACCCCCATAACATTTAAAGCAGATTTGTACCATGAAATGGTGTCACACCATGAAATGATGTCAATGGTACAGAAATACCCACTAAAATAAGAGAAGGAAATAGATCCTACCTGTTAACCCAGAAGCAATTCCTCCACAGTAAACAGTACAATTTTTTGGACTTGACTGATTTACCACATCTTCAAATCTCAACTGTTTAGTGTTGTCTTTTTACAGAAAGAAGAATGGAAGTTTAGGTTATATTAGTTGTAAAGCACTACAAAATTCAGCTTTTGAGAAATACATCTTATCTAAACAAAGCACTATTTTGAATTGTTATGTCAGTGTGCAAAAATGAACACAATAATTCTATAAAAATAGAAAAGAGAGGAAGGTATGATTCTTCCTCTATATAATTATATCACCTCACCTATTAATTCTAATCAAATTAATTTTACATTATTCTTAAGACTACATGCTCAAAACAAACCCCATTATTCTCTGGAGATAGTAAATTTAGGATAAAACCTAGAATTATAAAATTATTATGAGTTGATTGTTATTACTGAGAATGCTAAGACATGATGCTATGCGGAAGTCAAAAAACAGACTCCAATTAAATCTTTCATACTCTCTAACATCTTAATAACAGTAATTGTCTTACTTTCTTGTGTACTTTTAGGAGCTGGTGGTTTACGTGTTGCCCAATTGGTCCGGATTTGACGACCTCCCAGCCACTGACCTCCCATATGTACAATTGCATTTTCTGCATCCTATAAATCCAAAAAGAAGAAAATAATAATAAAAATGCTGAGAAAATTAAAACAATTACTAGAAAGATAATTACCAGTTATTATTATGAGGAACTGAAATTTTGGAGTTGCCAGGATTTAAGAAATCACATCAGTAAGTTTTAATTCACAGAGTATCCTAAACAAGTCATAGTTACAATCTGGTAAACAATAACATCAAGGTTAATTTCAACTCAAGTGATTCAAAAAATTTTTACTTACCAATTTCAAATCACTGAACTGGTAATCAAGGAATAGTTTATTCTTAAAGTAAAAACAAAAACAAAACAAACCCTGATCCAAGAAATTTTTAAAGTGTTACTCCAGAATCATTAAAATAAATTTTTCCCTATCATAAACTTAAAGTTGGATGTTTCTGTGAATAAAACTGCATATTTAAAAATAGGTTTTTAATGTAATTTTGATTTCAAGATGTAATGATACCATCTTAACATAGAATTATATTGTATCAATCAATGCATTATGACATTTAGTAACTTATGCAACATAATTAAAATGCTTCAAAGAATCTGTCATTAGTCACAGAGTTTATTTAGTCAAAATCAAGCATAATGGAATCCAACTTTTGTCTCTATTTCAGTACAAAGATTCTAATGAAATGCAAAGATTCTAATTTCCTAAAGCAAAAGTTTTAACAATTAAAAAAAATTTTTATTTCTAAAAAATCAATGTTAGTTTTTGGTTTAAGTGTCTCTATTTATATTTTACAGTTAATATAAATGTCTAGCATCAGATTATTTGAGTATTTTTGAAATAAAAAGACCACACAATCTTTTTAATTTTTCATTCAAATATTCTAGTATAACTTTAAAGTCCCAGTTGCAAAAAGAGATATTAGATGGGAAGTGGAAAGAATAAAGAAGTGTTACTTATAAAGCAGAGATAGCAACATTATTCAAGAAAATATGAAAAAGATAAATTTTTATTATCCTAATGTCAGGGCACCACTAATACCACTCAAGTGTAGTTATTATTTCAGTGAATGTTGCTATAGCCAAATTTCTGTTCTAAAACTAGCATACAAAGTACCTATTTTACCAAACTAACATTAAAAAACATTTTTCCCCTTATATTTACTAACAAATAGCACATTCTTATATTCAAATTCATGGAAAAAGAATGAGGCTAGTATATTAAAAATAAACAAATAAAAAACACTTATCACACACAATAAATATTTAAGCTAATAGAAATTTCTACCAGAAATGAACAAAAGCAGTTAGATGTTACTTACCAGTTTGTTATAAAATGATACAAAACCATAGCCTTTTGATTTTCCAGTTGCCATATCTTTAACTACTCGTGCATCCCTGTGAAAAGAAGCACAACTAAATGAGGGAAATAATAATTACTTTCAAAATAAAAACTAAAAGGAACCACACACACTGAATTGTGAGCATATTTTTATATAAATTTCCAGTTAACCCTAATTAACTATAGCCATTCCTGAACTCTCCCTATTGCTTCTTTACCTGTTAGAAAAAAGCAGTAGGACAAAAACATGTAATAAACATGCAACCTATCAAATACAGCCTGTTCTTTCTAAAACTAAATGCTCAAACTTGAAGATTAAAGGGAACAATAGTTTCCTTTTCTAATATTCTACTAACTACAGTCTTCTAAGGTTTACTGTTCTATAAATTACTTTAACAATGCTAACTACTTTACCATGCAATCTCTAAATAGTTAAATGTCTTCTGCCTAGTGATACAAAATATATGAAATATTAAAAAATTGAAAAAGAGGAAAAAAATAGGAATTAAAAAGGCATACATGGCCTGTTAACAGATTTCTTTATTTTTCTTGGTCAATTCTCTACCATCATTTTGGAGTTTGGGCAGCTGTAAATTTTGAAAAATTGACATTTTCAGAAATTTAAGAAAGGAGAATAAAAAACTAACAACAATGCTAAGCACACCAGTACGAAAACAACAAATTTACACAGAAATTTTTAGTGAGTAAGTTAAAATGATTGGAAATATAGAACTGCACTGAATATAGAATGTTAAAATGTAAATACTAAAATATGTATATATAAATAATGTATAATAAGAATAAATAGAAAATGAGAAAAAAAATCTACAACTGAGTTCCAGTGTGCACAGTTCCTTGCAGTTAGCCTTCAAGATCCTGTCCATTCTTATGAGCAATTCTGCAAAATAACCAGAATGCTATTACTTTTAATTGTGACTTGGACTTTAGAAAAACTGCAGGTCTCAGGTATAAATAAAGATTGAGAAACAGCAACCTGTATTATTCTTTTTATACTGATTTTTAAAAATAGTATTACTTACCACACTTAAGAGATTTAAAAGCAAAGCAAACATCAAAAATAGAAGATTAACAATTAAATATTTCGGTCCATTAAAATTAAATATACAGAACAACAAAAACTGTAGAGAAATGAACATTGTTGTTCTTAGCTGAATTATATTCCTGTAAAGCAGTATTAAATGTTCGTTAATTTAAATCTGTAGAAAATAAATCTACAAAATATCCTGCTTTTAAACAGCAAGACAAGGTATACTTTTAACATTTGCAAAAATTTTAATTTTCTAATACATTTGATCACAGAGTATATTGTGAACTTTGCTCTACAGCATGCGTTAGAAAAAGATCAAATGGCATTTTCCCATTTCTAACATAATCATGCATTACCAACAAGAACATTTATTCATATTTCAAAATACCTTTGACTCAGACATTTTAATACTAACAAAATTATTAGTGACTAAAATCATAAAAAGACAACATATTTTACATTTAAGCAAAAATAATCTCTCCAAATTCACAAATTCATAATATAAAACATTCTAAAATTTTACTTTACTATTACCCCCCCCTCCCAAAGCATTCATAACACAATCTAAATCACAGTTCCTTTTGTTTTTTAACTAACATATTTTTAAAACACTTACAAAATCTTGGACCTTAAGTTAGCATTTACTTATATATCAAATATATTTCTTTAAAATAGACGTAGAAAATAATTTCATTTATAAACACATTACGCAAAGAATTAGTTGAAAACAAGTCTCAAGAACATTAAACTATCATTATTTGCAGTTAAAATAATATAACATAAAACAATGCTAACTAGGAAAAGAAAAACCTTAATTCTGAAATAAATCGATCTAAAAACAACTTTCCTGGCACTACTGAGTGAGAGGTATTGATAATAATACTTACGATATTTTACCAAAAGGAGCAAATGCTGATTTGATATCTTCTGTTGTTATTTCTGGACTTAAATCTCCAACAAATACATGGAAGTGATCTGGAATCGAAGCATTTTATGATAAAAACACTCATGAACTTAATTAGTAGATCTCAGATTTGGAGAAATTTTGATTAAATTGGGATTTATAAAAATGTTACCATATTGATCCCTGAGGTATACAATAAGAGCTGCTATATACTTACTAGAGGTATCTTTTTTCTGGCTACTTGGTGTTGTTGCCCAGTTTACTTTGACCTCCTAAAAATAAAGATTGCATTTAATACAATTAGTCATTTCACTGTGGTCACTAACCTACTTTTAATTTGGAAGGTTTTTTTTTTTTTTTTAAATGAAGTATCAGACTGAATAAAACAAAAACAAATTATGACTTAGGAGCTCTCTAGATTTGAACAGTCACCAAAAATGAACACAAACCAAAAGTAATTAGCATGCAAAGAAATGTGTGTGGGGTTACTTTTAAAATGTACAAAATGGTCTTCAAACTTACCTTTCCCAAAATTTTTCTCCCATTCATAGCCGCTAATGCAGCAGCTGCATCTCTGTGTTCATAAAATTCCACAAAGCAATATGGGTCATTGCTTGTATGCTGCAAAACAGAAAATCCAACAGAAGAGTTGACCCTTCTGCTATCGGGTTGCTGAGAAGAAAATCCAGGAAAAAACATTACTGATAGCTAGGAATTTTAAGTGAGACTGCAAATAGCTAATGAAGCCTAACATTTTAAAAGATAAACTTTAAACAGTATGGTATTCATAAAGAACACTGAAAAGGCTTATAACAGCATGACTATATACAATTTTGTAACTTCCAAATAATTTAATTTTATATCAAAAATTATTTCTGATAATTTTGTTGCTAATAACATAAAAATAGTGTTCTTTATTAAAATTACTAGTACATACCAAAGTGCTTGAACATTTATCATTGGTGTTACTTAAAAATAGTGGACCAATGATTAACAGGTAATCAACCACAACGTAATTAATGAGAAATATATAAAATTCAACTTCTACAAATGAACTATTTCTGAGATTTTCTATTTTACCAATAATTTTCAAAACATAAAATTGGGCACACCAAATCTGAAATGACACTGAATCAGATGTAGTAAGGCAGTGTTGAATACTGGAAAAAGGTGGAGTCAGAGAGACTCCAATTCTAGTCCCAGGTCCACCACTAATTTTCAGGGTGTCTTTGAGCAAGTCATTTTGCTTCCCTACTTCTCAGTTTCCTCATCTGTAAAATCAGGGATTTGGACTAGATGATCTCTAAGAGTTCTTCCAACTCCAAAAGTTAGACCAAAAAAGAACCTGAAAATTAGAATAGAAGGGTGAAGATCACTAATTACTGATGCTTCTCTCCCCTATGTATATTTGAAATGGATGAGTTATACTTATGCATTACACCCTTGCATCTTCTGGAGTTTCGTGAATAGAGGGGGAAAAAAATATAGGATAATAAAAGCATAAAGCCAAGTCTTTTTCTCTTTTTTACATTTCTGATCAGCACTACAGGAAATTTACTATAGTACTGGTAAACTAGATTACATGATTTTTCTTTTTTTTGTAAAAGGAAATTATAAAGAAAAAGAAACAACATAGGAGGCCTACTGAAACAATTTTTCTAAGATTGAGCCTTCCTAGAATTCCACAAATCTAGTGTTTCATAAATCCTCCCCCCCCCAAAGAAATTGAGGTCTATCTACCAATTTTGAATTTGATCTCAGCAATCAAATTTTCTGAAAATGCAAATAAACAACATTTAAGGAAATGCCTACCATTACACATTGTAAATTTTAAAAATTGTTACAAAACTATTTTGCAAAATTAGATTCTAAGTTAATTTATAATTGTACACATATATATAATAAACATAAGAATCAAAACTCCCCCTAATCATTATCAAAGTCACTGAATTAGTGCACATATTTATTTCTAGATGAAGTGGAAGGGACCAAAACACCATAAGATTTTTGACCACAACCGCTTTCTTGTGCTTGTAAAAATTTCAGTAAAATCATGTAAAAATGGGACTCTTAATTCTCTAACCTGTCACACAAAATCCTATTGTTGGAATAATGTCAACATTATTCTTACTTGTAGAAACTGAGAGAAAAGAATTTAAATCTCAAATCAAATTCAAATGAGATAATTAACAAATATTAATAATATTTATAAAAAAGGAAAGCTAATTGACATAAAAAGCTAAAATTCTATGGGCGCTATGTACTCCTTGCACTCTTTCCAAAATCTGCTAGTATACTTCTTTCATTTCCTAGTACTATGAAATACCAGAGTTATCTATCAGATTATTAACTGTAAAAAAAAATATAGTAGCCCATTTCTGAAAAGTTTTGGGAAAAAAAAAAAGTCTCTATTACTTATTAGCTAAAAAAAAGAAAAAAATTGCTCTAGGCTTTTGAAAGTAAAAGCATTAGGCTATTTGCAAATACCTAGCTAATTTCGTGTTTATTTAGTGTCTATAAAGTGTGTCAGGTTCTCTAAGGTAAGCATTCTAAGGCACTAACATTTTCAATAATTTTTACTGTATTATGCTAAATTGTTTTTTTTAAGATAAATTATACCCAACAAGAAAAATTGGTTCAAATTCATTTTGCAATGTATAGTACCTTCTCAAAAATAACAAGATTTTAACAGAAAAATAAGATTTTTCAAGCTTTAAAATAAAACTACTTCAAAAGTGAAATAAATTACTAGTTGTTCAAGGATCTTTGGATTCTTCTACTTCTACAGCTCTACAACTTTAAAAGGCATCACTAAGTAACACTTGAAACAACAATAGAGAATTGTTTCCCTTACACTTGTTAGTGATATCATCCATTATTGTTAGATGATGGAAGTTGCAAATTTAGAAGACAAAAGGAAATTTAGAATTATACAACTTAACCTATATACATCCAAATGAATACATAAGAGAATTTAGACATTTTAAAAGAATATTAACAAAGAAAGAAGGAAGGAAATACTGTTTATAGGCTTTGTTCAGATATTTTCCTGGTAATCGCTTTCAAACCTATGATAAGATTTAAATTTTAAAAGTGTAGCCCTACCAAGTTGGTCATTATTAATTAGTTTACTAAACTTTCATTAGATACACTGTATAATATTAAGTATATTACAATTTCATGTGACTGCATACACTAGGACTTTTTAGCTTCAAATTTTCACTTAACATTTTTACTTTCAGATAATTTCACTCAAGTTTTCATCATAAGCAGATACAGTATCAAGAATACCCTTTCATATTCAGCATTTTGTAAAAACAATTATAGAGTATGGAACGTGATTTTAAATGAAACTTATTTGAACTCATTTTGACAAAAGGATCTAAGTAATACAACCAATGCAACAAAACTTCAAACTCCTTCTGACAAAGCCCTTATTTCAAGAGCTTACAGCAAAAATCCTGATTCATCAACACACACATCATTGCATTTTTAAAATTAAATGCTATGATAGTTGATGTCACATTTTATTGGGAAGATCTTACCTCTGTTATCATTTTACAGCTTTTACATGGTCCAATTTGACTGAATAATTGAAGAATAAGGACTTCTGTCACATCCCTGGAGAGATTACCTACATAGCTACACAAGAGGGGGAAAAAAAAACATTTTCACAAATATATCTTCTTATTTGCCACTGACAAGCTTTTAGGTAATTTAAGATATATCAGTATCTTGATAAAATCTTTCCATTTCTTAATGTTGCGATTTATCCTACGAATAAAACGTGAACATCTGCTTTTTTATAAGCACCACAATATTTTCTGTCACTGAAGTAGTTTTTGGGAACTCCAAGAGCAATTTTAAGTTGTGGTCTTATAGTTTATGTAACTAAAATTATTTCAATTCTTTTTCATCTGCAGAACAGGCTCTTTATTTTCATAAAATATTTGAGAGGGGAAAGGCAAATGTCCCAAATTAAGATCTTTATCACAGATAATAACTCAAATAGTTACCTGAATTATAAATACCAACCTCCAATAATTAAGATGTTAATAGGCCAAAAAGGGAACAAGTTATAAGGTGGGTCTATTTTAATGCCTAAAACAACATTTTGGGAGAATTTCAATATAAGTATATAAATATATACATAGACATATACACATATGTACACATGTCTTTTTAAAAGATATTCAATGTCACTGGAGACTTATGGGGATAAAAAAAATGAAATTGAATTTGGAAAAGAAATGTTAGATTTTTTAATTAACTTAATTTTGTATTTAACTAGATTAAAATTTTTATGAATTAAATTAATTTTTAAAAGTTACTATATATTTTTATATAGCCACTTCACTTTTATTTATCTAGCTATACTTTGCATCAAAATCCTTATTAAAATTGTTAGTTTTGAATAAAGTAAATTTGAACATTAATATTCCTAATATCAAATATATACCTTTTCTGGGAATGGGAGTGGGTAACTTGGAGGGAGAGAGAAGTAACTGGGGGAGAGGGAAGATCCTAGGAGATTCAGAGAAACAAAAAGGTAAACCTAATATACCCTCTGTTATGGATTTTTAAAACTGCTTTATCACCAGAATTTATAAGTCGTCTAGAATTCATTTACAGGGTAAAAATGACTATCGTTTCCTAAAAAACAAAGAACTCAAATGTAAACAGTATCCTTCAATCATATAAATAAAACAATACAAATAAAATATTAGCAGGCTTTATTTTTGCTTTCTGGAAGAAACTATATAAATTCCATTGTCATTATAACATATAACATCTGAGAAATTAAACAAGTTTCTAGATAAAAATGAGTCCTACAAACATAATAATTAGATAGTTTTAAACCATCTAAATTTCTTTGAAATACTGAACTCAAGAAGAGAAAATGACATAGGACAAAATAAATGTAAAATTGTAAAAATCTGATCAAGAGAATAAATAATAATTTTTAGTTGTATTAAAAACTTTACAGTAGAAACTATTAACATACTGTTCAGAAAAGGCCACAAAAAAATCAAGTTATATTTAAATGACATGTTTCTAATAATAAATTTCATACAAAATTTTTCCAAAACTGATTGCTCAAACAAAACCAGCAACAAACTTTACTTGATGTCCCATGCACTATTTTTCAAATACAACAAAGTCACTATTCTAATAGAAGACCACATGTTGTACTGCTTTTTTTTCTAGCAAGTAATGTAATGGATTTATGAATTATCCCTATCCATTTGCTTGGAACCAGTATTTATTTGTGAGTTCCCTATAGTTAGGGACCACAGTTTTTTTCTGTGCAAAGTTATGGGGGCTGTACTGCAACTGAACTCTGAATAAAACAAATCTTTATTTAATCAAATTAACGTTGAATTTTTAAGTTAAAAAATGAGACTAGATCCTTGTAATGGTTAAAATTAAATAGGTTCTATTACTTTCACTTGAGACTACTTTGTAATTAATACAGAAGGATATGTATTAAAGAACTATGTTAAAGTATTAAAAATTCTAAGGAACTACATAAAACTTTTTAAATTTAATATTTAGGAAAAGATATGGTAATTAATATTAGCTTCAAGAAGCTATAAAGTTATTCTAGGTCCACTTCTTTTTCTAGATCATTTGGCACTTAATCCCAAAATGGAAACTTTATTTCTCAATATACATGTATTGTAAAATACATGAATATATATAATAACAGGTTTTAAAGAATTCCCTAAATGGACAATTAGATAAGTGTGTCCATTTTTAGCAATGAGACAGCACTAAATTATGATTTTCAGATCAGTTCTTGTTATCTCAGAATAGAACATAATTTATAATGTAGACAACTGATAAATGTTTCTATATCAGATTTCTCAGCTTTACATCTAGCCTTCTACTCCCAAAGGCCTCATATTTTGTGTGGAAAAATTAACTCCCTAGTCTTTATGTTGCACATAAATGTTAGCAGTGAACTTTTAGTTTCAAAAAAGTCACCATTAAAATCATTCCTAGGACATTAACATCGTAATGTTAAGAGAGTCCCAATATGGTCTCCTAAATTTTAATAAAATCTGATTGTCAGTTTTTATCTATCACAGCATACCCTTTAAAAAGTCACATCAGTCATATATTATAAAGTGTTTAAAAAAAAATAAAGGTGGGCTATTTGTGTTGTATTACTATTTATTAAAATAAACCTGTACTGTATTCTCTGATTTTACATTATCACAAATTAAATTTTTCCTAGAAAATACTACAGTACCATTCTAAGACATTTGTAATAGTCAGCTCTCTAAATCACTTGCACTTAAAAAATATACTGTATAATGGGAAAGGCAAGCTACCCTTTTCCTTAATGCCACAAAATACAGTTGTCTGGGTGTTTCCCCAGCTCTTATGCTGATTATGTGAAATATTTATTGGGAAAAAAAAATCTAAAATACTGGAAAGATTCAACATTGTAAATCCTTGCATTTGATGGGAAATTATGCATTGTGCATATGAAAAATTTATAGGAATTCCAAAACAAGTCAATACAAGGGTACACCTGATAATCAGACTGCAAGAAAAAAGGAAGGGCATACCTTAGAGCACTATTTTCTCTTCTAAGGGCAGGAACTGTAGAAATTGAAAGTATTAAACTGAAAAAGATATTTTTTTTATCTCTAATATCAGTGTTAAAATCCAGTTCAAAAGCTGAAGCAAAGTTGTTTAACATTAAGACTCTACATTATCAAACTACCTATATCTGTACAGTTGATGGTACCTATTTTAAAACATTATTTTATGGGAATAGATGGTGGTCAATGTTGTTAGCAACTGAATGCAAAGGTTATGGAAAGACAAAAGACTGAACAATAAAAGAAAAACTTCTCCTTTGTTCTTACCAAATAACCAGAGATCATAAAAAGAGTATCCTTATGTAGATCCTTCATATGTCAATTACTCAAAAGTTTCATTTCAGACTTGCTTCCATACACTAGATATAACTATTTTATTTGGGAGAAAGAGAGTGCTGCAGTGAGCATACTATGTTATAGGTTTTGAAATAGTGACTAGTATACACAATACATTTAATAGAATTGGTTTGATAATATAACCAAATCTTTGAAAACATGAGGTTCTGAAATAGGCTCCTAAGACATTTTTTCCTATTAATAACACTGCATGTAGATTTTCAGACTCTTAATTTATTCCTAGTTATGAGGAAGAGTCAAAATAAAGCTTCCTATTTTTCTATATTTATCACTGATTCAATTAATGAAGTATTTTTCTAAATCCTAATTCTTTTAGAATCTGGCACCTTAGGCAAATGGCAAAATAAGCTAATATAGTAAATAGAGCCTCCCCTATCATAATGAAACTTATTCCACATAGATTCAGCAGGCATATAATACACCAAAATTTTTCTCTCTTCCCTGTAAAAAGCTATATTTATTTAGTATTAGCCTGGATAATGCAGTCTTATGAGACAGGTGTCAATCATGTTTCCATACCAATTATAAAGCAGTTTCCTTTTATCCTATATGGAAAGTTACCTACTATTTATTAAACAAAAATTAATGTCAGATGAAAACAATAAACATCAAAGATAATAAGCATTTCATGTAGAGTATGGCAAATATAACACTATTCTCAGAAATGCAATCCTATACCACTTTAAGCACTGCAAAATAAATAAATAATACTGTAGGTAATTAATATTTAAAAACCTACCTATTAGCTAACACCACATTGTTTTCTGAAGATAGAACCATATGTCTTAGCTTGTGTGTGTCTGTAGGGAAAAAACCTCACTAGTAACACACAGGCATGTCAGGATAACAGAGAAGTTTTGGTTAGAGTACATGATTAAAAGCATACTAACTGCTTGAAAACTTATTCCATAGATCACATGATCAAAGTAATTATGGCAAATAGCCAGATACAGTACCTAACATTAATTCTTTTGATATCTTCAAACTTTATCACTTGTGCCTGAAAATATCTTTTTAAGGAAAACCTCAGAAGGTACTTCAAGGAAAAAAAAAAAATCAAACCCATTCTTTTTTTTTCCTGATATAATACAAATCTAGACTTATTTTATCTTATTTTTTATTAGTGACTTCTATGATAGTATTAAATAGAAAAATGAAATGCATCCTATATGAAATAAGGTAAATAGTTCTATGAGAACAATTTGGATTTTTTGCTAGCTATATTGATTCAATGAAAGATATGTAATCAATATAAAACAGAGCAGAAAATACATAAAAGACATTGTATAAGGCATAGAAGGGAAGGAGGATGAAGTGTGAATAGAGTCAAAGAAAAAGGGAGACAGGGTAGTCAAACATGAAGTGATGAATAAAGGTATGGACAGAGTTTACAGGATTTACTTATGTGTGTGTGTGTGTGTGTGTGTGTGTGTGTGTGTGTGTATACACATATATACACACAGATGTATACACTTACACACACTCATATCACATTTGTACATACCTGTAAACAGATCCATGTTTAGATGAATGTCAGAGCATAAGATGAGGAGAAGAGATGGAAGAGAGGGGTAGAAATAGATGATATAAAAGAGGTTAGCATATTAGGTCTGACAAATAAAGTCTAATGAGACTTGTGGAAGTAAAAATGTGATGCTGTCAATATATTATATGGGATGATTCAATGAAATCCCAGTAATAATGCTCTTTCATTCTAGAGGAAAACATTTTTTGGTCTAAATAGTAATTGGCAACTGTATCATTTAAGAAACTGTTATTTTCTTCAGCACCTGTTATGATATAATAACATTTCAGATTTTAGACACAATGTAACTTCTACCTTGTTAAAGAAATCCCGGCTAGGAGTTAAACTAAATTCTTCCCTATACATCAAGTCAAAGTACACCTCACTAACTAAACATTAGAACTTGGCTTCAAATTTTACGATTGTTACAGTTCTCTTTCTTAAAAGGGAAGACCAAATAGGAAAGACAACACAAAATGTTAATACAAAATTTTCACCAAATGGGGCCTTTCATTTGTATATTCTGTATGCGTAAGTGGGCCCTCATTCTAAAAATCTAAGATGGAAAATAACTTCTGAAAAGATGGTGAAACAGTAATGGAAACAGTTAAGTAAAACACTGTTCACAAGAAATTAAATAGTAAAAAAGGAAATAATTTCCAAATTAAAGTATATTACTGGGCCACTTACTTTTTTGGTTAGGGTAAACCAATAGGAAGCCAAATGTTCAACTTGCTTGTATAAGCATCTTACCCCCACTTCAAAGAAAGCAATTTTTCCACAAGATCATTTGGTCTATTAACAGGGACAAGTAAAGTAAACTTACTTTACTTTACTTTAAATTTAACTCAAATCAGAAGTGCAAAGCAGAAAGCTAAGAAAATAAAAGATACCCAACAAAAACAAAAGATAAAAATTATATTCCCTTTCATAAATATTCAGAATAAACCAACACAAAAGTTAGAAGAGAGAAAGAAAGGAATGCCACAACTACAGGGAAAGGAATACAAATGCTGAGTCATCACTTCAGAAAGGAGACAATAAAATTAAGTCATTTTAAAGAAGAATCATTCATCCGCTGGCGTTTACGTGTAAGAAGCAATAGCAAAACAAAAGAAAACACCAGAGCATCAAATTAAAACTCCGAAGAGGCGTCCTCTTCGTCCCTCTCTGAAAACTTGGGGGTGACACAGATTACAAGTGCCCGTAGAAGGGCGAGCAGAGTTCAACAAGTGGCTATCCATCTGGAAGAGGCGGCTTTCCAAGGGAATGGCAGAGAAAGGACAGGATGCTGCTGGGGAGACAAGTGCACAGAAACGAGGTGACACCTCGAGTTGAGAGGTGCCACCAGAGGGCGAGGTGGGACAGGAGCGGAGGGAGAAGGCGCAGTGATTGACACACGAGGTTCCGAATTTGGGGTGCAGGGGATGGAAGGGAATGAGACAGATGCTCCGCTAACTAGCCTCGTGCACCCGGCTCCGGGACCCTCTCACCCTTTCCCTCCCCGCCTTCCACCCAAACCCTGAAGCCAGACCCTCCTCCCCAGGTCCCCCAGTTTTGACTCTTTTACTCCTCTGACCCCTGAACCCTAAAGTGGAGAGGAAAACAAGGAGCGGTGAGTGCTCTGACTGCCTCATCCTCTCGGATATTGGGACAAGGGATGCAGATAAGGGGAAGGGGCAGCAGGCTCCGGGATGCGGTGGGAGTGGGAAGGTGGAGGAGGCGGCGGCGGAGGAAGAATGTGTACGTGTCCGCCTCAGCTAGAGGCCGCCGCCCCGGCCCGGTCTTGCCCCCCGCCCCTCCGGCCCCTGGGACCCAGGCCGCACGGCCTCCAGCATCCCTGCCTGCTCGGGTACTCACAGGGTCCGGGGCTGCCCGTCGTCCTCCATCGCGGTGGGTGAGACGGAGAGATCCCGGGACCGGGGGGCAAGGGGGAGGGGGCAGGGGGAGGGGAAGAGGGCAGGAGCGGGGGAGGGAAGGGGGCGGGGTGGGGGAGGAAGGGGGGAGGGGGGCGACGGGCTCTGGCGGGGGACAGAGGAGAAGGCGCCGAACCCTGTTCTCGGACTCTCGCTCTCCCCCCAGCCCGCTCCGGACGCTGCGCTCAAAGCAGGAGGAGCAGGAGGAGGAGGAGGAGGAGGAGGAAGAGGAGGAGGAGGAGGAAGAGAAGGAGGATGGACAAAATGGCCGCCGCCACCAGCCAGGCAGGAAACTAGGCAGTGCGCAGGCGCGGCCCGCCCGCTCGCAGCTTTAACCTAAGATACCGAGGGCAGCGCGCCGGGGCAAAAGGGGTGTTTGAGGTGAGGGAGAAGATCGGGAGGCTGGAGAAGCTCTGTGCTCAGTTACACCTGATACAGTGTTCCCGCTGGATTCGCCGGCTGGTCCACTCAGCCCGCCCAAGAAGGAAGCGACGGAAAGGGTACTACAGGGTAGCTGAGATCTCTGGGAATTGTGGTCCTAGACACTAGCAAAGGAACGCGTTCTTCCCGGAGACTTCTGGGAATTGCAGTCCTGACTCTCTGACCAACGCGATCGCCGTGGAGTGACGTGAAGAAGGGCTTTCTGGGTAGGGTAGTCGCACGTCAGGACCAGAGTCCGACAGGAAGTAGTAGTCCCTGGAGGACGCGACGTGGAAAGACGAGGAAATAAAAGTAGGAGAGGAGCTGTTCAGAAAGTACACTACAGATCCCAGAATGCCGTGTGTCACTTCTTCAAGCTTCTTGAGAGCCGCCTTTGGCAGAGCGCCCGGAAGGGCGGAGCATCCCATGGGCGGTATCTGGGGCGGAGTTTCCGCTCTCTCCTCCCCTCATCTCCATGGAGTTTCTAAAGCCGTTGAGTCGCCAGACTTCGCGCTGCGGCAGCTCGGTCTTCTGATTACTGGGTCATCGAAGAAGGGAAATATGTCGAGGGGCAGGGCGTCGTTCGTTGACCCCGTTGAATTCATCAGACACTTTTTATGCTCCCACTTTTTGCAAGGTTCCCCCCTCCCCCAGTATCTCCGTCGAGGTACCGAGACCTGCCACCTGGACCTTGCCTTCTTGGACCTTCCCTTCTACTGAGGAGGAATGAAGCGCCCGCATCCGCGTGATGCCGGAGAGACAGATACAAGTGGAGGGGAAGGAGAAGCCGAAAATGCTGCGAGGAACGAGAGCGCTGGCACGAGGCCGGAGGGGGGTGGGGTCGGGGGTGGGTAGCGGGGGGCGGGGAGGAGGCTGGGGAGCCGGGCCTGGAAGAAAGAGGACTTGGTCGGAGGTGGCCGGGATCGGAAGGGCCTTTCCTGGCTGGGGGATGTCTAGAAGAAAGCACTAACGAGAGCCCACTCGAGACAAATGCAGGGGGTAGCTTGAGGTAAGTCAGCTAAGGAATCTGCGGCCAAATTTCTAACTTTGTGACCCTGGGCAAGTCCCGTAATCTCTGTCTGCCTCAAGACTTTTCTGTAAAAAGAGGATAATAATAGCACCTCTTGGGTTTACCTCTTGGGTTGTGGTGAGAATCAAAGGAGGTACTATTTGTAAAGCACTTGGCACAGTTCGAGGCACACTGTAAGGCTTAATAAATGCTTTTTTTTCCCCTTGAAAGTGTGAAAGAATGAAAGAGAGGCAAGATAGTGATAGCTTGTAGAAAATTTTGCCTCTACAAGCAAGGTTAAGAGTTTATTTGGTAAGCAATGAGGATGAATGATAGGAATAGAATTAATTTTCTCACACTTAAAACAATACTTTGGGTATATTTAAGTGTGTCAAAATATGACTTTTATATTCAGAGTCAGATTCAAAATTTAAGCACTTTGTAAGTTGTACAAAATTTAGGTAAGGCAATATTTGCCCTTGAGGAACTTAAAGATTAGTGAAGGAGTGGAGCAAGATCTCTGGTTTTTCTCAATGTAGATAATCTTTTCAACCAATTGGGCTCACAACCCTTCAGTGATTTAGTAGATAGCCTTCAAGAGCTGCTAGGGCTAAACAAACTACCCTGTAGCCAGTCTATTGATGAGTCTTTCCAAAATTGGTTAGATAGATCTTTGGAAGATAGATAAGGCTTAGCACCTGTGTTCAAAACTTTTTTTAGTTTGGTAGGACCTGCCAAAATTTTGAGAATCCTGAATTGTCTTTATGTCATGATGAGGACTTAAGTGAAGATGATCAATTTCTTTTCAACAAATAACTAAAATATATGCTAAGGGCATGAGAAAAGTAAGTATAGAGTGCTGTATAAAGTCCTAAGGAGAAAGGTCAAGAACAACTGGTGTTATCAAAGAAGACTTCTTGGAGAAGTTGACATTTCAGTTGGACTTTGAGAATAAGTAGGAATGTCAGCAGGAAATGAGGAAGGAGAGCATTACAGATGTGAGGGATAACCTGAGCTAAGGCTTGAAAGGAAGAGAACACAAGACAGGTTTGAGGACCATGAGTTGTCCTTTTTTGGCTAAATCATAGTATGGTTGAAAAGGAACTGAATAAGATTAGAAGGATAAGGTGATTCCAGGTGTAGAAGGTCTTCATTGTCAAGACAAGCAGTTTTGACTTTATTTGGTAGGTAGTAGGGGACCACCTAGCTAAGTCACTAACTTGTGAAAGTGCACAAACTTTAGATTTTACTTGCAGGTAACAAACACCAAGAGTACTACTAGTTCGTGATCAAATTGATTTCTCCACCTTTTAGAAGATTGATTTCTCCCCTGGTGTGTGCCAGATTGTCCATAGAGTCTTTTCAGATTCCTGATCACTCTTAAAAAAGTTTGGGGCTTCTCCCTTATTTGTAGCAGTGCCAGTTTAACCATCCTTATGGCTTTTCATTGAATGGTAAGATTTAGAACTGGAAGAGACTTAGAAATCATCTAGTTCAACATGGTATGACTAAGATCATGAGTCTAGAACTGGAATTTCCCACTCCCTCATTTTACACTAAGTAGCAGAGAGGTTAGGACTTGGAGGTAACACAGGTACCTGAGAGCAGAACCTCCTTTCCAACGGTCAGGGTAACTTTTCATAGCCGTTAACCATCTAAGCCAAATTTTCTTTATCTGTAAAATGGGTATGTTGCCTGTACTATTTAACTCATAAAGTTGTTGTAAAGTTGAAGTATGACTAGTGTATACAGTGTTACATAAATGTCAGCTACTGATTGATAGATTTTCTAGAAGTGGCCACAAAATGGAGCTTTGTAGATTTCTTCTCCTCCTTCCCCCCTCCCCCCTCCCATAAAAACATTTCTGTTAGTAGAAGCAGGAGCTGATCTTGCCCTGCCCCAGTTCTTGCAATAACAGAATAAAAGAGGGGTGAGTAGATGGCAAATTAGATAAAGTGCAGGGCCTGCAGTTAGGAGGACTTGAGCCCACATCCAACCTCAAGACATTTGCTATGTACCAGTTTTGTGACCCTGGGAAAGTCACTTAATCCCAACTGCCTCACAAATACACCCCAAAAAGAATAATAGATCAGATATTAGTAAGTTGAAACTTTTTTTGCCTTTTTTTTTTTTAATCCAAACTATGCTTGGGTAAGTGTATATGTGTTTTAATTTCAAGTAAAAACAGCCTGGATGGAGTTGTAAGAAGGTGGTTCTGTGTGTTGTTTTTCATTCTTTAATATGCTAATTAGTGCATATTATTTGTGATTTCAGAATATTCTCTTTCCTAAAATGTAGTTAGATTAACATGAGAGTTTGCAGATGATATGATTGAAAAAGACTTTCTCCTTAGAAAAACCTAAAAAGCTTTGTGCCCTCAGAAAATTATAACACTATACCTTTAGGGGGAGTTTCAACTTCTTTCTCTGGAGATTTGAGGATCCCAGAGGCTCTTCTACTAGTTAGTCTTCAAATTTATTTATCAGACTTCAGTTTCTTCCTCTCCAAAACAGAAGCAATATCTATTCTGATGATCTCACAAAGTTATTATAAAAATCAAAGGACATATAAAGTAACTTTTTAGCAAAAATATAAAATGATGGGCAGCTAGGTGGCATAGTAATAGAGTGCTGGACCAGAAGTCAAGAAGACTTTTCTCCCTGAGGTCTGATTTGAACTCAAATTCAAATCAGATCTCAGACACTTACTAGCTGTGTGACTCTGGACAAGTCACTTTATCCTATTTGCCTCAGTTTTCTCATCTGTAAAATGAGCTGGAGATTTTTGTTGTTACTCATTTCAGTCTTTTTTTTAATTAATATTTCCCCCCAATTATATGTTGAAATAATCTTTTAAATATTTTTTAAAGTTGTTTCAGTCTTATCCAATTCTTTGTGACACCATTTGGGGTTTTCTTGACAGAGATACTGAAGTAGATTGCCTTTTCCTTCTCCAGCCCATTATATAGATAAGGAACTGAGGCAGAAAAGGTTAAATGAATTTCCCAGGGTCACACAACTATATCTGAGGCTGGATTTGGATTCAGGAAGATGTTTCCCTGAATTCAAGCCCAGTGCTCTAGCCACTGTGCCACCAAGCTGCAACATGAACTGAAAAAGAAAAAGGCAAACTACTCTAGTATCTGTGCCAAGAAAACCCCAAATAGAGTTATGAAGAGTCAGACACAATTGAAATGAATAAACAACAGAAAATATAAAATATCATATTGCTATGTAAAATATCCTACTCCAGTGCCTCATTCTGAATGGAAGTGATTCTGTATTTTCCAAGGCTATACTAGTGGAGTGAAATCTGCAGGTTATACCAAGCTGGAAAGGCCTTCAAGTATACACTTAACTATTGATGTGCTGTTATTCAAAGATAGAGATAAATTTAAAAAAAAAAAAAAAACTTATCTTTAAATTGCTGATTGTGACATTAACAAATTTCTCAGTCTCCACAATTTACAAAGAATACCTGCAAAGATGTAAAAGTATTATATAACCTATACTGGACTGGGAACGCACACTGATGAAATCATGACTCCTGGAACTACTAAACTATGTATAATTAGCAATAATTTATTATTGCTAAGATAAATATTGTTCTGTAACTAGGAAGGTATCATAAAGATCATATAGTTCAACTTCCACATTTAACAACTAAGGAAACTGAGGCCCACTGAAACATAACTTTTCCCTGTAATGCAGGGTATGGCTCTTATCCCCTTTTTCCTTAAGGATATGGAGGCAGACAGAGGTAAAATTACTTGCCAAGCTCACACAACTAGAGCATATTGAAGGCAGGATTTAAATTCTGCTTCACCATAGAACTGGGACAAATTGTATGAATGCTTTTTGCTTTTTTGGTTGTTGTTGTTACAAAGTGAAAAATGACAGTGATATAAAGACAAAAATGTTTTAGAAGTCAAAATCTGAGGTCCAAAGAAATAAAGTAATATTCAGAATTTCAGAGTTGATGTGAAACTAAAATTTCATTTTCCTGACTTTTTGTGAAGGTTTATAGTGAAATGAAATGGTTTTTTCCTTTGATTCCCAAGTACCATCTTTCCTTTGACTATCAAGAAGAAAAGGCCCTTTGGGGCTTAATTAAACCCAAGATTACTTTGTTGCAATAAAGTTGCCTAATTTTTGTATAGTGAATTAACTTGTGAAAAGTGCTTTTCCCACACAGTAAACAAAGAAAAAGGGTGTGTGTGTGTGTGTGTGTGTGTGTGTGTGTGTGTGTGTGTGTAAAAAAGATGGAGAGGTATAAAGGACAGGTTTAACCTACATTGCTATAATGTCGGTGTTCATAATGCCTTTAACTTGGGAACTATGTGTAACCCTATGTTTCATTTTGCAGTGTGTATATATCTTGGCTCACAAGTGATATTGTAAGCCAAGGACCAGGATTTAATATTTTTGTGTTTAGCACAGTACCAGAAAATAGTAGCCAAGCTGGATAAATAATTTGTGGCCTGCTAAGAAAATCTTGTTCCCAGCCATTGAAGGTAAAGACTAGGATAGTTGTAGGAGAAAAGCAATAAAATCTTACTGATCTTCTTCACCCTTTCTTAAAGCAAATCTAGCCTTTAGTTTATGAACCAGCCAGTCCTTGTTCATCCTTGATCCGGAAATCTATTCCAGTCTTTCTGATTACCAAATTGAAATTCTTCTCTGATAATTAGGAGATGATTGGGTACAAGATCCAGAACAATTCTCAGTTAATTCAATTCTTTGTTGACCACAGTTCTTAACTTTTACTTCCAGCACTTTCTCTTCAATTTTTGGCAAGTTTTGAAATGCTTTTTAACCCATAGGTACCTGCTTGAATTTTGATTTAGTACTCACCAACCATATTCCAGACACTGGATTGAATGCTAAACATTTCAGAGAAAACTAAAAACAGCCCCTGCCCTCAAGTTAGGGAAGACAACAGATAAGAAGAAACTACAAAGTTGAGATAGTACCCCTGTGGAGGATATGAAGTCTTGCATTCTTATGGGAAATGATGAAATTATCTGCTCTGGATTTCTTCCTTAGAGGATTTGAGAGTAGCTTTCTGACAATCCTTGCTCTCAAAGAATTTATCTTCTAATTGGGAGAAACAAAATATACAGATTTCTATTCCATCAGATGGAAAGGCACTGTGGTTGTTAAGAATACAATACCAAAGTAGGGAATAATGCATCTTTAGTGCCATTTTAATTGAAAACACAATATAAGTTTCTGACATTTATTTGAGAGCACAAGGATTTGGATAAGAATTTTCTTCCCTTGATCAATGCACAATATGAATATCCTTTGTTATCATTTTAAAGTGATTTGCCCTTGGCCCACACTTAACACCGCACACCAAGATAATATCAAAATGGGTTCATGATCTAGGCATAAAGAATGAGATTATAAATAAATTAGAAGAACATACGATAGCTTACCTCTTAGACCTATGGAAGAGGACGGGATTTGTGACCAAAGAAGAACTAGAGGTCATTATTGATCACAAAATAGAAAATTTCAATTATATTAAGTTAAAAAGCTTTTGTACAATAAAACTAATGTGGACAGGATTAGAAGGGAAGCCATAAACTGGGAAAATATTTTTTACAGCTAAAGGTTCTGATTGAGGCCTCATTTCCAAAATATAGAGAGAATTGACTCTAATTTATAAGAAATCAAGCCATTCTCCAATTGATAAATGGTTAAAGGATATGAACAGACAATTTTCAGATGAAGAAATTGAAACTATTTCTAGTCATATGAAAAAAGTGTTCCAAATAATTATTGATCAAAGAAATGCAAATTAAGACAACCCTGAAATACCACTACACACTTTTCAGATTGGCTAAGATGAGAGGAAAAGAAAAAGACAAATGTTGGAGGGAATGTGGAGTTGTGAACAGATCCAGCCATTCTGGAGAGCAATTTGGAACTATACTCAAAAAGTTATCAAACTGTGCATATCCTTTGATCCAGCAGTGTTACTACTGGGCTTATATCCCAAAGAGATCTTAAAGAAGGGAAAAGGATCTATATGTGCAAAAAATGTTTGTGGCAGCCCTTTTCATAATGGCTAGAAACTGGAAACTGGGTGAATGCCCATCAATTGGAGAATGGCTGAATAAATTGTGATACATGAATGTTATGGAATATTATTGTTCTGTAAGAAATGACCAGCAGGATTAATACAGAGAGACTTGGAGAGACTTGACATGTACTAATGCTAAGTGAAATGAGCAGAATCTGGAGACCATCATACACTTCAACAACAATGCTATATGATCAGTTCTGATGGATGTGGCTCTCTTCAAAACTCTTCTCAACAATGAAAGGATCCAAATCAGTTCCAATTGTTCGGCTATATCCAAAGAAAGAACACTGGGAGATGAGTTATAGACCACAAAATAACATTTTCACTCTTTCTGTTATTGTTTGCTTGCATTTTTGTTTTTTCCGGGTTATTTTTACCTTTCTTTCTGAATCCTATTTTTCTTGTGCAGCAAGATAACTGTATAAACGTATACTGTATTTAACATATACTTTAATATATTTAGCATATATGGGACTACCTGCCATCTAGGGGAGGGGATGGAGGGGATAGAGGAAATGGGAGGGGGGGGAGTGAAAAAGTTGAAAGTTTTTGCAAGAGTTAATGTTGAAAAATTACCCATTAAAATAAATAAAGTGATTTGCCCAATGTTACATAGCTAAGGCTAGAATTTATCTTCTCAGACTTAAAGCCTCTTATCCTCATTAAATCATGCTACCTTTGATCAAGAAAGTAGCTCCAAAAAAGAAACTGAAACCAAATGAGAATAGAAAGATACATAGTGGTGGGAACTTCTGATAGATAGTGACAGACTATCTCTTTTTTTTTTTTTTTTTTTTTAATTTTATTTTATTTAATAATAACTTTGTATTGACAGAATCCATGCCAGGATAATTTTTACACGACATTATCCCTTGCAATCACTTATGTTTCGTTTTTTCCCCTCCCTCCCTCCTCCCCCCCCCAGGATGGCAAGCAGTCCTATATATGTTAAATATGTTGCAGTATATCCTAGATACAATACATATTTGCAGAACCGAACAGTTCTCTTGTTGCACAGGGAGAATTGGATTCAGAAGGTAAAAATAACTCGGGAAGAAAATCAAAAATGCAAATAGTTCACATTCATTTCCCAGTATTCCTTCTTTGGGTGTAGCTGTTTCTGTCCATCATTTCTCCAATGAAACTCAGTTAAGTCTCTTTGTCAGAGAAATCCACTTCCATCAGAATACATCCTCATACAATATCGTTGTCGAAGTGTATAATGATCTCCTGGTTCTGCTCATCTCACTTAGCATCAGTCCATGTAGGTCTCTCCAAGCCTCTCTGTATTCATCCTGCTGGTCATTCCTTACAGAGCAATAATATTCCATAACATTCATATACCACAATTTACCCAGCCATTCTCCAATTGATGGGCATCCATTCATTTTCCAGTTTCTAGCCACTACAAACAGGGCTGCTACAAACATTTTGGCACATACAGGTCCCCTTCCCTTTTTTAGTATCTCTTTGGGGTATAAGCCCAATAGAAACACTGCTGGATCAAAGGGTATGCACAGTTTGATAACTTTTTGGGCATAATTCCAGATCGCTCTCCAGAATGGCTGGATTCGTTCACAACTCCACCAACAATGCATCAGTGACAGACTATCTCTTAGTGGTAATTAAAACCTGCTATGTGCCAGGCATTGTGTCTATAAGGATCAAAAATATTGGAGAGCTGGTGCAAGAATATCTACACTGACAAAAACAAAGTATTTAGGATTGGGGAGCACTTATCACTGAGGAAATCGTAATTGCCCTTGTGTAGGAAGTAGTATTTGAACTGAGCTAGAGATTCTAAGACAAGTCAAAGTGGTGGGTAGAAAGAGAACCAAGGGAGTAGTATCATGAAGGGGGATGTTCAGAAGGAGAGATGGTGATTAACAATGTCAAAAACCATGAAATCAAGAGGATGACGATTTTTGAAAAAGTCAGTCTAGTGGTTTTTGGTCTTACTAAGAGATAACAGTGACATCTGTAACAAGGGAGTATGAGAGACTGAAAAGTTCTAAACAAAGATAGGTAGATTCATCAAAATGATATGAGCCTCCTGATCAACACCCTTATTTTCTTCATAGAGGATCTACATGTATAAAATGTAATACAAATTAGCAAATAATGAAAGTGTATTTGATACAAACAGTGATGTGAAATCATAGGTTCTAAAACTAGAAGGGGCATTAAAGATCTGCTTCTTTGAGTCTAAGTGTTAAGGATTATGCCTAAGTGTGAAGGGGCTAGTCAGTTCCCCAGAAGGTTCCCACAGTTGTGAATCATAACATACTTGAAGGAATTGCAAAGCAGCCTTTATTGAGGCAGATGTTGCTTGTAAATTGGGAATGAAATAAATTTGAGACGAGGGAAGGGGAGAGAGGTCAGAGAATGCAATTGCCTCTGTCTCCTTGTATTGTTATCCTCTCACTTGAAGGGATCTATTCTGCTGGTCAAAATTAGATCCCCAGCAGCCACTAGCAGTTAGTTTCCATAACAGTTAAGAAAAATGAAGGGTCTTGTGCCAAGTTCTGTAGGTAATATGGAACCAAAGCAAAATTCAAACACCTGTCCTTCATCTAAAACTTTTTCTTAGCATAGGTTATGCCACCTCTGGTTATCAGGATAGACTCTACAAAGATGGTGATATATGAATTGGATAGGGAAAAAGATAGGATGCAAGCAGATGGGAATGAAAGAGGGGAGTATTCTATGCAGAAAGAATACCATGAACAAAATTTTTTTTAAAAGTGTTCATTAATAATAAGTATAGTTTAAATGAAGCAAAAATTATAGTAGCTGATGTTTATCTAACACTTTGAGGTTCATAAAGCATTTTATGTGAATTGTCTCATTTGCTCATCAAAAAAAAAAAAAAAAAAAACCACTGTGAGGAAAGTACTCCAGGTGTTATTGGCCTCTTGAAGATTAATTGAAGTTTAGTTTGAGTGACTTGTCCATGGTCAGAGATGGCATTTGAACTTACAGAAGTAGAAATTTGACTCCACATTTAATGTTCTACTATAGATAAAATTACAGTGCATTGAGTCAGATTATGAAATTTTAGATTCCAGACTAAATAGTACAGACCTTAGTTGATAGCCAAGGGAGCACCATTGAATATTTTTGTACAGTCAGAAATCATGATTAGAACTGTGCATTAGAAAAATTAGGTTCCTGATTAAGGGCCTTTTCCATGCCTATAATGAAAACCTTACACATCCAGTTTCCCAAAGACAAAACTGTGAAATGGGGGTGAGGGAAAATCCCTGGTTCAAATGAAAGCCTCTGAGTTTTTTCATATTGAAAATTATATTGATGGGAAAGGACACTTTGTCTCAGTTTCCAGTTAGCCCCTTTTGTCATGGCATGACATCACATAGCAAAATGTGATTTATGTGTACTAGAGCATAATGTGTTTTTCTTGTCTGACGTAAATTTCCAGTGAGTTGTAACTGACACTGTTTCCAGTATGAAGAAATTATTTCCAGGATTTAATTTGCAAGATTGCAGAATGTATTGTTCACATTGATGGGAAGAAGCTGTAATTTTTCCCTGTATGTATATACTGGCCTGCATAATGCTGATCTTTTTGGTTTTTTTTTTTTTTTTTTTGTAATGTGGTACATGCCCACTTAGAATACAACAAACATTGATAATATAGCTAATCTAGATTAGGCTAATTGGGTCTTTCTTTAAAACATGGCTTTAAATCCATAGAGCCTTTCAGTACCCCAATTTCCATAAAGGAGGATTATTTGAATAACTGAAAAGCTGCCTGTCACAAGAAAGATAAAGCTTTGCTCATTAGATTTATTATAGAAAAAATTTTTATTCAAGAGTAGACGAGATCAGGGCTTCTTATACTTTTTCCATTTAAGACTGCCTTTTGCCTGAGAAATTTTTATGTGACCCCAGATATATAGGTATATAAAAAAGATATATAAGTAAAAAATTTACTGATAATAAATTATAAAGAAATTTATTTTAAAACAGTTCATTTGTACAAATATAATTCTGCCATTTATTAAAAAATGAATACAAATTTGCATACTAATGAGATGGATATGCTTATTTATTTTTCCATAAAAAATTAAATCTTGATAGAATATTTGATATCTTTTACTGTTGCCAAATTTTTCATAACCTATATAGTCAGTTACCAAACCCCATTATGGGGTGGCGATCCATAGTTGAAGCTTTGGACTAGATGGCCACTAACATCCCTTCCAAATCAAAACTCACTCATTCTAATCAGAAAAAATGCCACAGGTGTCATAAATTGTTAGAATTTTAAAAAAATTTTTGGTTTTTTTTACAGATGATTCAGAGCTGTGAATTTAGGAGAAATAAGTGGTTTCTCTGAGATTATATAATTATATCCGAAGGTAATTTTCAGCTTTAAGTTGATAAGGCAGTCTAACGCAATAAAAAATATTTAGAATTAGAATAAGAAGACCTAGGGGTTCAGATTCTAGCTGTGTGACTTTAAAGTTTACTTAACCTTGAAATTAAATTTCTTTCTACATAAAATGAGGGAAATGGTCAAGATGACCCTTAGTTAATATCCTTTTTAACTCTGACAATCTTGTGATCCTAGTCAGAGTTAAGTATCACCATATGCAGCTTGGCTAGCACAGTGCTTGCAGCCTGAGATATTAAGAGATCACCTTTCACAGTTGAATTTATATCTTTGGGTACTGAAAGAATAGGCAGATAAAATTATTGGGTCATTGTTTATAATCTTTGAAAGAATTTATAGTAAAGGAAGGAGGTTTAGGCCAACTACTTGACTTAGAATCCAGGAACAATTCTAGAATGTGTATGTTTAGTGAACATCTAGAACAGGTGGGTCACAAATTGCCTTAAGAATTGGTCAGAGCAAATTGACTACATTTTCTTCTTTTGATAGTTACTAGATGTGGGGGATGATATATATAAACCTAGATTTTGGCATAATATTTGACAAAGACTGTCTTGCTGTTCTTATAGACAAGATGAAAAGGTGTGGACTAGGGAGTATTCCAATTAGATGGAGCCAGGATTGGATAAACAAATAGAACTAAAGATTTGTAGGTTTGTTACCTTGTAAGTTTTCAGCTGCAGTGCCCCAGTGATTTGTGCCTTGCCCTGTACTGTTTCTTGTTTTAATAGGAAATCATTGTACATAGTAACATCAAGATTGTATGATAATTGACTATAGACTTAGCTCTTCTTAACAATGTCATGATCCAAGACAATTTCCATAGACTTGGAATGGAAAATGCCATCCAGATCCTATGGAGACTAAATGTGTATCACTAACCATTGATATTTTTACCTTTTCGTTGTTGTTGTTATTGGTTGTTGTTTTTTTTCCTTTCATGGTTTTTTTTTTCTTTCTGATCTGATTTTTCTTGCATAACATGACAAATACAAAACTATGTTTTCAAGGATTGCACACATTTAACCTATATCAGATTGCTTGCTGTCTTGGGGAGAGGGGATGGTAAGGAAAGAAGAGAAAAAATTTGGAACATAGTCTTACAAAAATAAATGTTGAAAACTATCTTTACATGTATTTGAAAAAATAAAATACTACTGAATTGGGGGGGGGGATCCTAAATGATCTCTAGCGTTTCTACCAGGTTTTACTTGGTATTTTGAAAGTTTTGGAGGGGCTGGCTTCAAGATTATTTCAGTTTCTCCCTGGAAGTATTGCTGTGTTTGCTCTAAGGGTTATTCACTACCCCATCCTGAGTATCTGCCTCTTTTGATGGGTTGATAGCCAGAACTCCCCTACTCCCAACCCTCCTCCCCCCCCCAAAAAAAAAAAAGTCAGGATATCTTTCATGCCTCTTGACTTGAATGTGGTTTGTTGTGCTTCCTCCAGGTGCATTCCTAGTACATTCCTAATACAGCTCTATATTTTTCCACCATATCCTATGCCTGATTTCATCCACCCTTGTGTTTGGACTACTCTCTCACAGTAGCAAACAAAGCTGATTCATTAATAAGTGCCTGCATTAATCAGTGCACAGTCAGATCTCTCAATGATTTTCTCCCTTTTAAAAACTGTAGTGATCTTCCTCCACAGGAGGCAAATTTTGGAAAGTCACATGATACTAGCATTGAAGTATTCTTGTGACTTATTAACTTATTTAGCAACCTCCTGGTGACATACAGTGTTGGTGGTAGGAAAAATTGAAAAGAAGTATCACTTTTCCGCTATTTCTGGTAGTTATCCTTAGGCTAATCTGCATGGTAACCAAATTCTCAAATTTATAGTTTTGCTACTAGTAGAAACTGAAAACCTTTTCTCTCAGATTTCTATTTAGCCAAGCTCAATTTCTGTGATTCAGTAATTATAATTCATTCTTTTCAGTAAGCTATGTTTCAAGAGCTCAGTAATAATGAAGTATTTGAAAAATGTTTCTGGAATCAATCAACTCAGTCCCTTTCTTGTATTAGTAATTCTTTCTAAAATTACTTTTAAATACTTTATTCAAATGGAATTTACATGAGCAGACATTATGATTAATAATCATGCCCTCCCTGTGGTCCTAAATTATAAGCCACTTAGTAAAGTAATGCATAAAATGACTAGGCTACATCTCTCTCCCCACCTTGGCAAGGAATCTACCAAAAACCTGTCAGAAAATCAATTAAAGAAACTTGTGTTACAATCATGGTTGGCCATTTAAGAATGTGTTAGTGAAAAGAATAAACCAGATAATCTTCTAATTTGCATCTAGTATTTGATGTAAAAATATACTCTTATTAATCTGTTATTTCATTGGAGCTATCCAACAAAGAATTGTTGGGAAGTGCTGATGAAATTTATCGGTTTGCTTCTACTTACCACTCAATATGTAATCAAAAGTGATCCTCTCCTCATTTCTTAACACTTTGAACTACTTTTGCAGTTTTGTCAGTATGTCTTATTTTATTAATGAATGCGTTCATATAAAAAGAACTTTTGAAAAATCTTTATGTAAAGCACTATGCCAAGCACAGGAGTAGGACCATTGGATAGTGCAATGAATAGAGGGCAGGATTGAAGTTAAGAAGACTCATTTTCCTGGCCTCACACTTACTAGCTATGTGACCCTGGACAAGTCATTTAAACTCTGTTTGCCTTAATCACTGAAAAAGGAAATGGCAAGTTATTCCAATATCTTTGCCAAGAAAACTTGTCATAAAAACTCAGATTCTACTAAACAGTTGAACAACAACAAAAACCAAACTAGTACGAAATTGAATCCAGGTGTTACACATGTAGAAAACTCAAGGGCTAATTTCAGGTCATTTATAAAATTTGCTTTGAGACTTTCTACAAGATTTCCTTTATTTATATTTGTCTCTTTGTTGCCACTTGTAGATCCTCTTCTACCACCATAACTCAGCAACTTCTTCTCATTTGATGTTCATTCCATTCAAAAATATAATGAGATCCTGATGGAAATTATAGGCCAGTACACAGGGCATTTTTCCAAAGAGTCAAATATATAGCTTAATGTCTTTCTTTGCAACTCAATTCTTGCCTTTTTATTTATTTATTTATTTTGCTAAGGCAATTGGGGTTAAGTGACTTGCCTAGGGTCGCACAGCCAGGAAGTGTTAAGTGTCCGAGGTCACATTTGAACTCAGATCCTCCTGACTTCAGGGCTGGTGCTCTATCCATTGCACCACCTAACTACTGCCTCAATCCTTGCCTTTTTATAGTTGGGGATTTATGTGTTGATGTCCCCTCCAACAACATCCTGGTTTCCAAATTCACTAGGTTCCTCAACTCTCCTGATCTGTGTATTCCTTTTACCATAGCAATATATAAAGATAGCTTTATCATCAAACCCTGATATCCCATCTTCATGATCCATATGCTGAAAAGGTTCTTACTATAACTCTTTTTTTTTCCATCTCTCCATCTTCTTCACTTCTCATTTTTCCAATCCATCATCCCTTGTGCTCACTTCATCACATATTCAAATTTCATCAGTCCTACTCTGGCCTTACTTTGCTCTTTGAAATATTAATGCTTAAAATTAGAAGAACATAAGCTAGTTTACCTCTCAGATTTGTGGAGAAAAAAGGAATATGTGACCAAAGAAAGACTGGAACTCATTATTGAACACCATAGAGATAATTTTGATTATATTAAGTTAAAAAGGTTTTTTTTTTTTTTTGGTACAAACAAAACTAATGCAGACAAGATTAGAAGGGAAGCAATAAATTGGGGAAAAATTTTTACATTTAAGGGTTCTGATAAAGGCTTCATTTATAAAATATATAGATAATTGACTCAAATTTTTAAGAATTCAAGCTATTTTTCAATTGATAAATGGTAAAAAGATATGAACAGATAATTTTCAGATGAAGAAATTGAAACCATTTCTAGTCATATGAAAAGGTGCTCTAAATCATTATTGATCAGAAAAATGCAATTTAAGACAACTCTGAGATACCACTACACACCTTTGGCTAAAATGACAGGAAAAGATAATGACAGATGTTGGAGTAGATATGGGAAAACTGGGACACTAATACATTGTTGGTGGAACTGTGAACAGATCCAACCATTCTAGTGAGAAATTTAGAACTATGCTCAAAAGATTATCAAACTATGCATACCCTTTGATCCAGCAGTATTTCTACTGGGCTTATCTTTCAAAGAGATCTTAAGGGAGGGAAAGGGACCCACATGTGCAAAAATGTTTGTGGCAGCCCTTTTTTGTAATGGTATGAAACTGAATGGATGTCCATCAGTTGAAGAATGGCTTGTATAAGTTATGGTATATGAATGTTGTGGAATATTATTGTTCTATAAGAAATGATCAGCAGGATGATTTCAGAGAAGCCTGGAGAGTTACATGAACTGATGTTAAACAAAATGAACAGAACCAGGATTTCATTGTACAAGACGATGGCAAGATTATACAATGATCAATTCTGATGGATGTGGCTCTTCTCAACAATGAGACAAGTCAGACCAGTTCCCATGATTTTGTGATGATGAGAACCAACTAAGTGTGGATCACAACATAGCATTTTTACTTCTTTTGTTGTTGTTTGCTTGAATTTTATTTTCCTTGCCATTTTTTCCCTTTTTGATCTGATTCTTCTTGTTCAGCAAAATAATTGAATATGTATGTCTATGTTGAGGAAAATAATAAAGTAAAAATTGTTATCTCTTTAAAAAAAGAAATATTAATGCTTACAGTTAAACAATTCAATTTTAAATTGTCCTCCATTCTCCTATTTCTTGTCCTATTGTCCTGTTATTGTTCATTCCTTTTTGAATTAACTCTGTTACTTTTCCAGAGACAACTTTACTGATGGATGCAATTGGAAGAAACCATAATTATGATTTTAAAATCCACCAACAACTTTTGATATCTGTTTTTAGCTGGCCAGATCCTCATTGCTAGACAACAATCCTTCTACTCTCTCTATCTAGACATCCTTATCAAATTCTTTCCATATCATCTTTTCCAAACCTCTTTCCCTTGAATCTCTCATAATATTAGCACCACCCCACCCCTCCATCTTAGTAAAAGATAATACTTTATATTTTGCCAAAAAATTAAAGCTCATCCTTCATAAACTTCCTCTTCTTTTCAGTTCTTCCCTTCAACATTATCTCCCATTTTTGCATTAGTCTCAAAGGAAGAAGTAGTCTAAGGCCAACCCTTCTACTTATATCATTAATCCAGTTTCCTTCCCTATTGTCTAGCAGCTTGTCCCTTCTATCATCTTTCTTATCTTGATTCTCACTTTACTTACTACTGCCTCCTTCCCTGCTGCCTATAAAATATGCCCCTATCTCCTCTATTCTTAAAAAAAAAAAAAATCTTCAAATGACTCTATCATTTCCTCAAGCTCTCATGCTATACTTTTTCTTTCATTGCTAACGCCTAGTGAAATTCTTTATACTCATTCCATTTTATCATATTCCACTCAGTCCCAATACTTTGCAGAAGTCTTGCTTCTGACCCTACCAGATTGAAATTCATCTTCAAAAGTTTTACATGATTTCTTAGTTGCTACTATTGAAATGAATACTATTATTTCAATCTTCTTCTCTATTGACTACTGTGTAGCATTTGAGATTTTTGAGCAAACTTCTCCTAAACAGTCTTGATTTTCATGTCACTGTTCTTTCTTATCTCTGTTCCAACTTATCTGATCATAGAATCACAAATTTAAAGCCAGAAGGGGTCATGCAGACCAACTAGTTTAACCCCATTATTTTATAGATGAAGAAGCTAAAACTTATGGAGGTTAAATAACTTGTCCAGAGTTAATTGCAGAGATTTTTCCCCTAAATGCCCCTTGGTATCTCAATTTTAAGTGTCTGAACAGAATTAATATTTTCCACCAAAAAAAATCTTCTCTTTTTCACAGCTTTTCTATGTTCATGTCATCACCATCTTCCCTCCAAACCAGTTATCTCTTATTTTTTTCCTTACCTCCATGGCACATAATTAATGAGTTACCATTGTTGCTTCTGCCTCCATGATATTCTATACTCCATCTCCTCCTCTACATTCATAATAACACCATCTTAATGTCATTGCTGAATCATCATATATGTCTCACCTCCCATACATAGATATACCCCAGTGCTCTCTTCTTGGTTCTTTTATTTATATTCTGTCAGTGATTTTAGCCTTATGGATTCAATCTATACATCTTATATAGATAATTTCCAAGTACACATATCTAACCCTTAACGCTGTCCTGAATCCAATCTGTTAACTCCAACTGCTGCTGTTGGATATCCCCTGTGCGTCACAAACTTAACATGTGCAAAATAGAACTCATTATTTTTCCCCCTACATCAACTCTTCCTTCCAACTTGTATTCTATCTCTACAGTATCTGTCTCTTCACTCATATTACAGCCAGCATAATTCAGGTCCTCATCACATTGTGCCTATTGTCCTAATTGGTATTCCTCCCTCCAATCTCTTCTCTTTTCAATTCACCTTCCATGCAATTGCCAAACTGATGTTCCTTAATGTAGCCCACTCTGCTGCACAAAAAACTAAACCAAGACTACTGCAGCTAGATGGCACAATAGATAGAACACTGGACTTGGTGTCAGCAAAACTTGAATTCAGATATGGCTTCAGACATTTTTAGCTGGGTGATCCTGGGCAAGTCCCTTAACTTCTTTCTGTCTCAGTTTCCTCTTCTGTAAAAGTAGCTGTGAGAATAAAATGAGATTATATTTGTACAACCTTTTGCAAATCTTAAAGTCCTATGTAAATACTGACTTTTGTTATTATTACATTGACTCTCTTCTGCTCCTAGGTTGAAGTCTTTCTACATTTAACATTCTTCCTAATCTGGTTGGCTCCAGCTTATCTCTCTAGACTAATTTCACATTTTTTTTCATAGATTTAATATTCCAACTAAATTGCCCTACTTGCTGTTCCTGTATGTAACATTCCATTCTCTGACCTCTGTCTCTGCACAGATTTTCCTCTTGCCTATTGCTTCTCTTTGAAATCCTAGATTATTTCAAAGTTCAGTTCAAGCACTACCTCCTTCAGAGAACTATCCAGATCTCCCCCTATCTCACCTCGTGGTGCTTTCCTCACAAACCCCCAAATTACTTTTTTTTAAATTTTGTATGTATTGTATGTTTATCTTCTTCATGTTCTTCCCTCCCCACCTCAGAAAACTATAAGCTTCTAATTTTTAAATTTATGGTAGTTCTGAAATATGAACCTCATCCTTTATGCCCTCCTATCTCTCTTTTTTTCTTTTTTTTTTTTATTGTTTTCAAGTTTTTTTTTTTAATAATTATAACTTTTTATTGACAGAACCCATGCCTGGGTAACTTTTTACAACATTATCCCTTGCACTCACTTCTGTTCTGACTTTTCCCCTCCCTCCTTCTACCCTTTCCCCCAGATGACAAGCAGTCCTATATACATGTTAAATATGTCACAGTATATCCTAGATACAATATATGTGTGTAGATCCAAACAGTTCTCTTGTTGCACAGGAAGAATTTGCCCTCCTATTTCACAAAACATTGTGACTATGTAATTAAAGGAAAATAGAGAATAAAAAGGTAAATACTATGTTTTTACAAAAAGAAATTAGTTCTTAATCTGAGGTAATGATTTCTCCCCCACTTACTTATTTTGCTTCAGAAATGATTACATACTTTAAAAGTTAAAACTTTTAAATTTAAAAATTTTTATTATGAATTTAAATACCAAATAAAACTAACATTTTCCATATTTATTGAAGATCAGAAAAAGAGTTTCATATAAAAAACTGAATTTCTATTTTGTGCAACTTGCTTTTCTTTTTAATAGTGCAATAAATTCAACTTGTAACTTTCAAATTGGTTTTCCTTCTGTTCACATCTGGGCTTTGTTGTTGTTGTTATTTTAAATAAAGCAAGAGATTTTTTAAAGCAAAAAGCATTTATCTGAATAACAGAAAGTTTTTATCAAGAAGCTTACCCTGAGAAGTTTTCTCATTGAATTTTTGCCATGCAGAATTCTCCAACCTTTTGAATAACCACTCAACAAATTAGGGGGAAAAAATTGCTTTCTAACAATTCAAGCAAATTGTTGGAGCAACTTTTGGCATACTTTACCCTCCTGCATAAATAAGTATAATAGACTCAATTTTTAACTGGTGTTAAACTTGAATGACAATGATAATGATAGTAAAAATAATAAATGAATTCAATATGCAGAAGGCCAACATCTGATTCATTGATGAAGCAGCTAATGGCAAGATTCCAATAGAAAAAAAAACAATCTTTTATTATGATTTTTCTCCTTTGCTCACCAGAGTTTCTTGATAAAGGAAAGCTTCATTACTTCTTTGGGCTTCAGTTTCCTTTTCAATAAAATGAGAGGATTATATTCTAGGAGTCATTCTCCTTTAGGTCTATGACCTTACAAAGCCTTTAATTTCACAAAATTTGCCATAAGAATTCTGAACAATTTTCTTGGTTCAGATGTTTCACCAATGCCTATGGTTATTTTGGAAGATTACTAAATCATTTTATACAATTTTATCATTTGATTACTCATTCTAAAATATTTCAAGTTTCAGACTTTTAAATATGTCATTCCATTAAAAATCAGTCATGGTAGTGTCACCATGAATAGACATTCCTCTTCTAAGTGATTATACAAATTTGACAACATTCCATAAATAAATGGATTTGGCATTGTAAGGAGCACATCTGTTTGCTTATGGGTTAAAATTTGAAATCACTGAATTTTGTCTCCTAGGCTTAGCTGAACCAAAGTGTGACCTGCCAAAATCATTGACCCAGGTTTATTAATAAATGAAGCCATTATGCCTCCTTGAATGTAGTAAAAAAAGATGCCATAAAATCATGTCTTGCATTTTCTTCCTTAATAGAATTCAAGAATTCTATAATCCCATTATTGCCTATAGTAACATAAAGAATCCAAATTCTTCATAGATTTCATCTGAACTTGTACAAATTGTAGTATTATTTCTTTGCAAATCTTTCATCCTATAGATAGCTCCTTCTCAATGCCAAAATAAAATAACCATAATTTCCATCACCTTTCAAACAACATAAAATAAATTTAAGTCAAGATGAAAACTTTTTTTTTCAAGTGTTAAAAATCATTTTTATATGCATCAACAATCTCAAATATACAGACATACACTGATGGTAGAAAATGAAAAAGAATTAAAAAGCCTTTTGATGAAGATGAAACAGGAGAGTGTAAAAAACTGATGTGAAGCTTAGATCTTGGCAACTGGTTCCACCACTTGCTGACAAATAGAAGAAGAAATGAAAGCAATGTCAGATTTTATATTCTTGGGCTCAGAGATCACTACAAATAGCAACTTGCAGCCATGAAATTAAATAACAATTGCTCCTAAGAAGAAAAGCTGTGGCAAAACTGAACAGCATACAAAAAAGCAGGGAAGCAACAAATATGAGCTTGGACAAATTTTGGGAAACAGTGGTGGACTCGCTTAGCATACTATATAGTCCCTAGGAGAGTCACACTAAACTAGCACAACAACAAAGACTTTGGAGGATTGGAATGGTCTCTGTTTGATTTTATAGCAACTCCTCACTTCTACAAATAATAAAGATTAAAATAATTTATATTTATTAATAGCTATTATGTATATGTAAAATATGTTTTACATACAACATGTCATTTTATTATTATAATAACCCTGTGAAGGAAGCTGAGGCTCAGGGGTAAAATGCCTTGTCTATTGTTACGATTAGTAAGGTTAAGAGATAAGATTTAAACCAAAGATTCTTCTGATACTACATACATCTTTGTTCCCATTGTACCTCACTTATTCCCAGCATGCAAATAAAGAAACGATCAAAATAAATAATAAAATCTCAGTCATAAAATCAGAATTATTCCTATTGTGATCAAATAAAAAAAAATAATAGCAGCTCATTTACTTGACCTCTCATTCTAATCTCTTTTTATCTATTTGTGTATAAAATTGCAGGATTTTTTTTTTAAGTTATACTTAAAAAAAAAAAAAAAAAAAAAGAGGTATTTCATGCTTTCCTGGCAATTGTTCACTTTGCATAGGACTGCATTTTTTCCCCTGTAGCATTGTTATTATCCTTCTTTTATTTACCACATATTGTTGTTCAGTCATTTTAGTTGTCTGACTCTTTGAGACTCCATTTGAGGTCTTCTTGGCAAAAGTACGGGAATGATATACCATTTTCTGTTCCACTTCATTTTTAGATGAGTAACTGAGGCAAGGATTAAGTGACTTGTTCAGGGTCACACAGCTAAGTGTCTAAGGTTAGATTTGAACTCAGAAAGATGCATCTTTCTGACTTCAGACCCAGCATTCTTTTTTCTGCACATATTGTTACTTGCCAGTTTGTGTCAATTCTGCCTTCATAACGTCTCTCAAATGTATCCCTTTTATCTTCACATCACCACTACCATAGTCAAGCCTTCATCTTCTCTTTCCTGGACCACTAAAACTTATTTACTCTCAGTTGGTTTCCTGCTTTCAATCTCTTCCTGCCATCTAATCTGTTCTCCACACAGTTGTCAAATAAATCTTTCTAAAGCAGAGATCTGGCCAAACTCTAAAACTCATTCATAAGCTTGGTTTTTAATGCTATTCACTATTTCTTCAACTGACTCTTCCCCACTGAATGTGACTCCCCTTCATGTCCCAGCCAAACTGGACCACTAACTTTCCCAAACTTGACATTGCATCTTCCTTTCTTACAAATTAATTTCCCATGTCTAGAATGCACATCTTCCTCTCAGCCTTTCATAATCTTCACTTTTCTTAACTGATCAGTTCAAATAAAAGCTAATAGTAAACTTTCTCAGTTCTTAGGCTATAAAACTTATCTACTCATCTCTGTCTAAAATTGTTTCTCCAAAGTAAAATGTAAATCTTTTGAAACCAGGGGCTATTTTATCCTTGCCTTTCATCTCTTCTCTTCTGCCAGAACCTAGCACAATACTTTAAACAGGCACCATTTTTCTATTCTAACAACTTCATAGGGTGCCTGTTTTTCTATAGTTCTTTCAGTGTTGCATTTTTGTCCGTTTCTAACTAACTTTGCCAATTTAATGGATGTAAGATAGCACCTCAAAGTTTTTTTAATTTGCATTTCTCAGATGAGTAGTCTGAATATTTTTTCAGATTATTAACTCTCTTTATATGTATACATGCATAAACATGTTTATTTTTAAACTATCATATCTTTTGATTGTTTATCTATTGAGGAATGGTTATTATTCATACATTTGTGTCTGTTCCTTAGGCTGTATTTAATTTCACAATAAACATAAGTTGATATTATTTGAAAATCTTCCTGTACTCCTTGGTGTTATCATAAATAAAAGAAGGCTGTCAAAAAATGACAATTTTGAATTAGTGTTAAGTGTTAGCAGTATAAAGACAATATGATGTACCCTTTGATCCAGCAGTGTTTCTACTGGGCTTATACCCCAAAGAGATACTAAAGAAAGGAAAGGGACCTGTATGTGCCAAAATGTTTGTGGCAGCCCTGTTTGTAGTGGCTAGAAGCTGGAAAATGAAAGGATGTCCATCAATTGGAGAATGGTTGAGTAAATTGTGGTATATGAATGTTATGGAATATTATTGTTCTGTAAGGAACGACCAGCAGGATGAATACAGAGAGGACTGGCGAGACTTACATGAACTGATGCTGAGTGAAATGAGCAGAACCAGGAGATCATTATATACCTCAACAACGATACTGTTTGAAGATGTATTCTGATGGAAGTGGATCTCTTCGATAAAGAGAGCCTTAATTGATCAAAGATGGACAGAAGCAGCTACCCCCAGAGAAAGAACACTAGGAAATAAATATAAACTGCTTGCATTTTTGTTTTTCTTCCCGGGTTATTTATACCTTCTGAATTCAATTCTCCCTGTGCAACAAGAAAACTGTCCGGTTTTGCACAAATATATTGTATCCAGGATATACTGTAACCTATTCAACATGTAAAGGACTGTTTGCCATCTGGGGGAAGGGGTGGAGGGAGGGAGGGGAAAAATTGGAACAGAAATGAATGCAAGGGATAATGCTGTAAAAAATTACCCTGGCAAGCATTCTATCAATAAAAAGATATTTTAAAATATATATATATATATAAAAAATTAAAAATAAATAAATAAATGACAATATGATGTAATAAAGTGCTGTACTTGGAGTTAAAACCTATCATGGGTGATTCAAACTAGTTCCAATAATCTTGTGATGAAGAGAGACATCTACACCCGAGAGAGGACTGTAGGAACTGAATGTGAATCATAATATAGCATTTTCACTCTTTTTGTTGTTTTTTTGCATTTTTTTTTTTTTATTTTTCTTGTATAGCAAGATAATTGTATAAATATGAATGCGTATACTGGGATTTAACATATATTTTTACTATGTTTAACATACTTGGGGAGAAGGGGAGAAATTGGAACACAAGATTTTGCAATGGTTAATGTTGAAAATTTTTCCATGCATATGTTTTGAAAATAAAAAGCTTTAACTTAAAAAAAAAACCTATCACATACTGTAACTGCACCACTCCTGTGAGTCTCAGTTTCCTCATCAATAAATAGATATAATAGCCAGAGCATCTAACTCATAAAAGGCAGCATGGGATAATAGAGCCATACTTGTAGAAAAGCTTGTATTCAGTTTCAGCTTCTGACACTAGCTACATGACCTTGAAGGCAGTAAGTCTGTTTATGACTCCAGGTAATCTTCTCAAACTGAAAGATATAGACTCACTGAGGAATCCATGTAGAGAAGCATTTTCACAGTAAAATACCTGAACGCACGAAACTAGGTGGGGAAAATCTACCTCAGAATTAATTATTATGAGAATTAAACAAAGTAATAATGTATATAATGCTCTGTGCAGATCTTAAAGTACTATTTAAATGTCACTCATGTAATCTTGAGAAAGATATCTATTAAAATGCAGAGTGTAAGCTCTTTGAGGGTAAGAAGCTTACTGTAGCACCTAAAATAGTGATTGGTGCAGAAAAGGCTCTTAATAAATGCTCATTAAATTGAATTAAAATTTATATTTTCATCGGTGATTTCATACATTAATAAAAGTTCTTAAAAATCCTAGGTTTGGGTTTTTGGGTTTTTTTTTTTTTTTTGGTTGTTTCTTTTTGCTTTTTGCTTTCATGTCATGATAGGATCAATGTTCACCAGGGTTCCCTCTCATCCCCATCTAAGCATTAGATTAGATATTCCCTAAAAGGCAACAAAGATGTAGTATTCATGGGGAAAGACTCCCTCAAGCTGTGTCTCCTTTGGTAGTGTTAAAAGTTAATTTTGGTCACCTAGGAGCATTCTGTGGTTGATACTCTAGACTTGGTAAATGCCAGAAGACTTTGCAAATTAACACAACCAATACAGCTGAAGAGAAAGCTTTTCCACATGGAGTTAAGGAGGACTGAGTCTTTAGAAGCTAAATACATACTTGCTGCAGATCCTTGTACTGGTAGAGCTAAAGAAACCTTTTTTAGTCAATTGTTCAGTGACCCTATTTGAGTGCCTCCTTTCATTTTAACATAGGACTTGGACTAATGGGATCCAATTAGCATCATCCTTTAATGTATACTTGTGGATATCCCTGGTGCTGTAATAGCAATTGTAGTCTATATCCTGATTGCTAGGTGGTTTTCCAGCTTTCTGCAGTTTATCCAAAAGAAGGCTGTCAATTTATTAAAGAGGAAATATATTATAATATAACCAGCAGGTAAATATGTATTATATCTAGGATATACTGCAACATATTTAACATATATAGGACTGCTTGCCATCTTGGGGGGGGGGGGTGGAGGGAGGGAGGGGAAAAAAAGAAACATAAGCGAGTGCAAGGGATAATGTTGTAAAAAATTACCCTGGCATGGATTCTGTCAATACAAAGTTATTATTAAATAAAATAAAATTAAAAAAAAAAAATATATATATATATATATTATATATATATATATATATATATATATAACCAGCAGGTGGTGCTGCCCTCAAGCCACTATCTTTTGATATCTTAACCACAGTTTGTTCTGTGATGGTGCTCAGATTCCCAGAGAGATGAAAAGTGTTGCAAACCCTTCTATGTAAACAAATCTGTAACAGTCCGATTATGTCACTTCCCTGCCCGAGAACTTTATGTGCCTACTTGTTGCCTCTAAGATAAAATAGAAACTCAGTTTGGCTTTATGGACTCAGAATCTGGTGCTAGCCTTCCTTTCCAGGTTTATTGTGTACTTCTGCCTTTCAGGCACTCTGTCCCCACTTTGAATTTGACATTCCATGTCCCATCTCCATGTCTATGCATAGACATCTTCTGAGATTAGAATAGATTCACTCCTTACCTCTGCTTAATCCTTAGTTTCCTTTAAGGCCCTGATCCTGTTCTGGGAATGTGTTTTTCTATGGAAAGGCTTTCCCAACCCCCTTAGTTATCAATATTCTCTTCTTCCTTAAATTTTCATGTATGTATTTATCTATTTGCGTGTTCCCTGTCTTCAGTAGAATTTAATTCCTTAGGGTCACTTTTTATATCCCTAGGGTCTAGACTTATCACACTATACTACACAGAGTAGATACTTAACTGATACTTGTGGGTTGGATTGATCAATGTTTAGCAGGACTTTTGACTTCTAATCCTTATTTTCTCTTTTCTATTTCATCTTTTTTTTTCTACTTAATAAACCTTTTTCAGAGAGATACATTTATTTATTAAGCCATAATTTAAAAATAATTTATTTCTGTTCTTTCCCCAGTCTCCAACCCCAGGTATTTCACGACTAAACCTCTCCCATCTTTTTTGAGTGATTGGTTAAAGGCACTTTCCTAGGCATTTAGCCAAAATACTATTCTCCTAATCCCAGTAATGAACACCTCAGGGTACCTCTTCCCTTAGTTACAAACAAAAGATCACTCTATTCCTACCTTCCGAAGTTCCTTCACATGGGTGTTCCAGCCCTGTTGTGGTTGTAATGAAATTTGGTTGCTTTAAATATACCACTATTGTATTGTATTGTATTGTAGTCTATATCCTGATTGCTAGGTGGTTTTCCAGCTTTCTGCAGTTTATCCAAAAGCTAGCTGTGTGACCCTGGGCAAGTCACTTAACTCCAATTGCCTTGCCAAAAAAAAAAAAATCACCTAAATATATACCTCATGTATTCTTCAATGTGGTAATATTTTATACTAAGGAAGTTTAAGGAATTTAAAAACTTTTCTAACATAAATGCTTATTTTTCTTGCCTTTTGAATAAATTGCTATCTTTGTCAATCAACAGAGGAGGCAATTGCCTATATAGTATGATTTGAGAGACCCCAAAAGTGGTTATTGTGCCTAAAATCCCTCATTTGATTCATTCCTCTATACCTTCCTCCTTTTAAAATTCAAATATGCCTGGAACTTTGTGTTAATTAGTTTATTAAAAGATCTCTTCCCAGATAAGTGGGGTTTTTGAAATGGAAAGTAAAGAAAAAGGAAATGAAAGGCATTATAAGATAGCCTTCATCTACTTCACAATTTAATACAAAATGTATATATGTATTGATGAGTAACTAGGTGAAGTTGGTAGAGAAAGACTAAAGTATTGACAGAATCACTCCCAGAGGCAAGCAGTAAAGGGAAACTGACAGACATCAGTTTAACCTTATAATCCTTCCTTGCTAGAAATCCAAGTTGTCAAAACCCCTTTCCTTGCTAACTATATGCTCTGCCAACTCTAGTTCATATTTCCCATTCCTGTTGTCTATTGTATCTCTTCTTTTTGTCTGTAAATAGAAATGAAGGAAAGCTCATGTAATGAGCCCACACTCTCATCTCCTGATTCATCTTAGGTTTCTAGCTACATACCAGTAAGTCTAGAGGAAATATACTAAGTGAGAAGTCCTAGAGTACCACTAAAGTATTCCAAAAGCACTCTTTCATCTCAGATAATTCACTGACAACAGTAGAAAATCCATGTCTTCAGTTTATAAAACTTTGCTGTATACATCGCCTATTTATCATCTTGGACTAAATTATAGGAAACACCCATCAGGTTTATGAGTTTTAGGAGGCACTAGTGTGCCTTCCATAGTTCTGTCTGAGGAAAGGAAAAGGAATAGATGTTCTTCTGATTTTATTCCAGACTTGCTTTTTTCATTCCCCTCTCTCCAATAACATCATACAGCCAAACATGGGTTGTTTATTGTTGTTTTTTTCCCTAGTATAAGGGTGCAAACAGAAATTATAGGAGGAAAGAGAACAAAAGAGCTAACCAATCAAACCACCAGAAATGGATTGATCATTTTTGACTAAAAAGCCTTTCTTCGTAGAAACTCCCCTGTGACTTGGAGTTATAGAGGAAAAGAATGATTTGTAAGCAATCCTGCCAAAATCAAGACCATTCATCATCTCAGCCATACATAGAAGATATCAACTAAGCTTCATCGTTTCTCTGAAAGAAGAGAGATGACAGCAGAAATAACAAACCTAAGCATCAGGATGTCCCCACATTACCAAGATGGAAAATATGTCCATGTACTCTCCTCCTCCTAGCATCTCTTTCACCAAATTGTCTGTTAATAATGTAGATTTCACATCCAGTTCTCTTAGTAGGCCCTATTACAAAACTTCCATTTCTGTTAGATTCCAAAAAGGCTATACTTCAAGGGTTACAACTAGTTAGAACAAGAAGCTACCAAATCACATGCTCTTTACACCCATACCCTCTGGAAACCATTTCACAGATGGGCTCAGCCACATCTTGGCCCTACGTCCTTTCCATATTCCAAGGGTATTGTGAGCCTCTTGTGCCAAGGTTATCTGCTTTACCATCTCTCCCCCCAACTGCTCAATTGAATCTGTCTATAAAACTTGTTCTAAGGTCATTTTATATGCTTCTTGCTATATTATAATTGTGATTATAGCTTTAACTGGTAGCTCACTCTCCAATTCGGGTAATGAGAGAACATTAATGAATTGATGAATGAGTGGATAAATGGAGGAGCATTTACTATATGCTTCCTATATGCAAAGTACTATGCTTAAGAAGTTGAAGAAATATAAACAGAAAAGAAAGACAGTGCCTCTTCTCAAAGAACTTACATTTTAATATTGGAAACAATACCTGTGGAATATTTGAGCTGTAAATCAGATAGAAAAGTCCCATGGTCCTTAGGATTCTGTGACTAAGAAGATGATAATACCCCTTCCTTTAACTATTTCCACTTATAAAATCATATCAGTTTCTGATGTTGATAGTGCTAAGAATTTTTGATGGTGAAAATTTATCCTTCCAACATTTTAATATTTATGACAACACCTTCACAGGCAGTTGCCAGGTTGCATATACATTCCTTCCACAATGTATAGCTGAGGACATTGGGTTAGAAACACTGCTATTTATTTCCCAAGGCTTTTTGCCTCAGGATCCTAGGCTATATGCATCCTAACCTGAAGGGAAATGGTGGTCAAGATGGTGGTGGTTAGACTTGCCTGAAACATGTTGCCTCCTGTTCTCTCTCTGAGGATTCTTTGCTGCTTTTCAAGTAGGCTGGTTTGTTTACTCCATTTATGGCAGTTGGTTGACAGTTGATGGGGATGGCAGACTGTGAGGATTGGGATTGAAACAGGACTGGTGGTTTGAGGATTGTTTCTATGACTAACTGTTGGTAGCAGTTGGTCAGCATTTGTTGTTAGCTATCATAATGAATGTAGATTCCCTCTCTACTATAATTTCTCCCCTCAATTATGGCTATGGGGACTGGGCTGAGAGCAGGTCTCATGGTTTATTCTTTAAGCTCTCAAGAATATTATACTAATCTTTATCAGGATATGAAGAGAGATAGTGGTCATGGTGGTGGTGATTTGACTTTAACAAATTATGGTATATAAAACTAGTGTGCCATAAGAAATGACAAAAGGGAGGGGCAACCCCTAGATGATAGAGAAAAGGCAGGAAGTTTGTGCTCTCCCCATGTTTCCTTGAAACAACTCTAAATGAAACCTCAAAATGAATTCTGGAATTATAGAACCCACAAAAGGATAAGATAAAACAATTTTCCAGCCCAAGATAACTTAGAAGGACTGCAGGAAAGGTCTTTCTCCCTTGAGTAAAAGGAACATGCAGCCAGCTCAGGTAGTATCTGTGCAATCCAGTAAGAGGCCCCAGCACCCACTAGCAATTGAAGCCCCACAGTCTCAATTTAGCAGGCCCTTGAAGGCACAGTGGACCAGCTGTGAGGCCACCAGCCCCAAGGCCAAATCTTAAGAAATGACCTGATCCCTGGTACAAGAAGTTTGGGATAGTGTTTTCTGTGCTCCAGGAGCAGAATTCAACTGGAAAAGTCACAAAATAATCTGGAAAATGAGCAAAACAAAATAAAAAGGAATCCTGACCCTAAAAAGCTTCTTTGGCAACATGAAATATCAAAAGACAAACTCAGAAGAGGACAAGGTGTCAAAAACTCCTGCATGTGAAGCATCAAAGAGTAATATGAAGTAATCTTTTTTTTTTAATAAAACAAAAATTTTTAATAGGCATATGTTAAAAATTAAGATAATACAAAATTGTTAATAGGCACACATTAAACTTAATATATAATATATAACACAAAGATTGTTAATAGGCACATATTAAAATTAACACATAATATATAACATAAAAGTGTTAATAAGCACATATTAAAATAAACATATATAACACAAAGGTTGCTAATAGGCATATTAATAAGGGCATTTTGGGTGGTACAGTGGCTAGAAGGCTGGTCCTGGCATCAGGAAAACTTCTCTCTGGTTGTTGCTCAGTTGTGACAGCCTTGTCCAGCCCTTGTTGTCCCCATTTGGCCTTTTCTTGGCAGAGATCTTCCTAGTGGATCCAGTGGATCCACTTTGTCAGAGATAAAATGATTTGTCCAGGGCTAGGCAGGATGTGAGGCTAGATTTGAATTCAGTTCTTCTTGACTCCAGGTCCTGTGCTCTTATCTCTCTCTCTCTCTCTCTCTCTCTCTCTCTCTCTTTTTTTTTTTTTTTTTTTTTTTTTTTGTGAGTGGGTTGGGGAGGAGACATTTATTTGGTCACCCCAAATACAGGATTTGGAGGCACAGGAGTCAAGGGCATGTTACAGTGTGCCTGACCATGGGAAGCACAATGGCAAGTGAAAAGAACATCGACTCTGAAGATAGAGGACTTGAATGAAACACTTGAGTCTTGCAGTGTATCCTTCAATTTCTCATCTTTGTTGAAGTAGTTGTAGGAGGAGTTGGGTTGAACTGTATTCTCTTACTTTACTATGTTGTCTAGTTTCTCCTTTTTCTACTTCTCTTGATTCCTGTTGTTGGAGATCAAATTTTTTGTTTAAGTCTGGTTTTTTCCTTAGAAACAGATGGAATTCCTCTGTTTCACTAAATGTCCATCTTCTTCCGTGGAAAAAAATACTCAGCTTGCTTGGCTGCATTCCAAGTTCTTTTGCCTTTCGGAATATCGGATTCCAGGCCCTTCGATCCTTTAATGTTGAGGCAGCCAGATCTTGTGTGACCCTTATTGTGGCACCTCGGTATTTGAACTGTTTTTTCCTGGCTGCTTGTAAAATTTTTTCTTTAGTCAGAAAATTCTGAAGTTTGGCCACAATATTCCTCGGAGTCTTTATTTTAGGGTCTTTTTCAGAAGGTGTTCGATGAATTCTTTCAATGCCTATTTTCCCTTCCGGTTCTATTACTTTTGGGCAGTTCTCTTTGATGATTTCCTGTAAAATAGTATCTAGGCTTTTTTTTTCATCATAATTTTCTGGTAGTCCAATGATCCTCAGGTTATCTCTCCTAGATCTATTTTCCAGGTCTGTTGTTTTTCCAAGTAAATATTTGACTTTTTTTTTCCAATCTTTCATTTTTTTGGTTTTACTGGACTGATTCTTGATGTCTCAATGAATCAGTCATTTCTATTTGTTCAGTTCTGATTTTTAGTGAGTTATTTTCTTCATTAGCTTTTTTTACTTCTTTTTGTATATGTCCAATTGAGTTGTTTTGCTCTATGGAATTTTTTTCCATTTCACTAATTTTTTTTTTTTTAGTGAGTTTTTTCTTTTTCCAATTCGCAAATTCTGTTTCCCTGCACTTCTTGGGAGTTTTTTATCTTTTCCAATTCACATTTTAGGAAGTTGTTGCTCTCTTGCATATCTTCTCTTTCCTTTCCCCATTTCTCTTCTAGTTCTCTTTTAAGGTTTTTAATAGTCTCTTCTAGGAGAGCCTTTTGTACTGGAGACCAATAATTGTCTGGAGACTGTCTGCTATTAGTCTCTTCAGGGTTGAAAAGCTGTTCTTTTTCTATGTAGAAACTATCAATCGTTCTTTTGATTTTTTTACTCATTTTGTTAAAGACTGTAAGGTTTGCCTTCAGAGCCAGGAGGTTACCAGCTTCCTCTGCAGAGCAGTGAAAGGTATATGGATGGGTAGCTGTCCTGCCAGCCAGCTACAAAAAGCAGTGAGGTACTGGAATGCTCTGGGAAAGAGTTCCCCACCTGAAAGTAACTCAGGCCTGCAGGGCTGAGCTGGGAAAGTGGCCTGCAAAGAACCCCTGCTGTGTGAGATAACGACTGCCCTGGGGCTAGACGCTAAGCAGTGAGAGTTTCACTGCCCCAAGCCAAAGCCTGCCCTGGAGCTGTGGGTATTAGCAGCTGAGCAGTGAATGGATTTGCAAGGACCGGAAGTGTCTGCCCCGAAGCACAGTCAGCTGGGAAGGTTCTATTGCTCCAGGATGAGCCCCCCACTCTGGCGATCAGAGGCTGCCCAGGCTGTGCCCCCTTGCCTTGCATATTTGTAACTGCCCCCGCAAAAGCCCCGAACTGCAGGATGTGGCCGAAGGGCTGCGGTAAAGTCTGCCTGAGTCACTTCCGGGTTTGAGGGGTTACAGCCAGATCTTGTTAGGTTCTGGCGTTTTTTAGAGGACCCTTTGTTTCAGGCATTAATTTCTCTGCCAGTTTACTGCTTTGTAGTCAAGGCAGAGCAGTTAGCCTATAGCAGAGTCATCTCTATAACTTCTCTAGCCACAGAGATCACCCCTGCCCCTGGTCTGCTCAGGACGCTAGTCTCTCCCTGCCTGTGCTAGTCTGTTCCTGGCCCCTGAGGACAAACCTTTCCTGGCGAGCTTCCGGATTGACTTCGGCTGATAAGTTGTAGTGCTTCTCATCTTCATGAATTTAAGCAGTGAAGAGCTATTTTTGAGGCTGGATTAAATAATTGGTTATGAGGGGAAGGAAAGGAGCTTAGAGAGTCGTGTGTGCCTGCTCCGCCATCTTGGCTCCGCCCCCTAATATGAAGTAATCTTAAGCCTAAAAAGTCCTCCCGGAAAAGCTCAAAAAAGGATTTTTAAAAATTAGATAAGAGAAGTAGAAGAAAATTTGGGGTAAGAATTAAGAAAATCATGAAGAGTCAGGTATTTGATAAAAGAAACACAAAAATTCACTGAAGAAAATAACTCCTTAAAAAAGGAGAATTAACCAAATAGAAAAGGAGATACAAAAGTTAAAGAAAATAATTCCTTAAAAATTAGAATTAGGCAAGTGACTCTTGACAGAATCGAAATCAAAAGAATGAAAATATGGGAGAAAATGTAAAATACTTTATTGGAAAAGCAACTAACTTAAAAAATAGATTCGGGAGAGATAATTTAAGAATTATTGTACTACCTGAAATTCATGATCAAAAACATCTTTTAAGAAATTATCAAGGAAAATTGCCCTAATATTCTAGAACCAGAGGATATGAGTAATAGAAAGAATCCACCAATTATCTCCTGAAAGAGATCCCAAAATGAAAACTTTAAGAAATATTTTAGCTAAATGCCAGAAATCTTGGGTAAAGGAAAAAAATACTTGAAAGAATCCAAGAAAGAACCAATTCAAATATTGAGGAGTCACAATCAGGATTACTTAGGATTTAGTAACTTCCTACATTAAAGAATTGAAAGATTTGAAATATGATGTTCATTCTGGAAGGCAAAGGAACTTGGATTACAGTAAAAAATCAACTACCTAACAGCATAATTTTTAAAAGTATTTTATTTTTTGCTAATTATATGTGAAAATGATTTTTAACATTAGTTTTTGAAACAAAATCTCTCCTTTCCTTCATCCCTGTGCCTCTCATTGAGAAGACAAGCAGTTCGATATAGGTTATACATATGTAATAATGCAAAATATATTTCCATATCAGTCATGTTTTGAAAGAAAACATAGACCAAAAAACCTCAAGAAAAATAAAAGTTAAAAAAGTATGTTTCAATCTGTGTTCAGATACTCTCAGTTCTTTCTGTGGGTATTAGTAACAGTTTTTATCCTAAATCTTCCCAGTTGTCTTGGATCATTATATTGCTGAGAATAGCAAAGTCATTCACAGCCAATCATTTTAAAATATTGTTATTACTTTGTGTAGTGTACCTGTTACTTTGTATCAGCTTCTCTGTTTCCAGGTTTTTTTGAGAGCATCCTGTTCACTACTTCTATTGGTATGATAATATAACATCATGATCACATGCTACAGTTTGTTAAGCAATTTCCCAATTGGTGGCTAGCCCCCTACTTTCCAGTTCTTTGCCACCAGAAAAGAACTGCTATAAATATTTTAAAACATATATGTTCTTTTCTTTTTTTTTTTTTTTCTCTCTTGAGATAGCAATGGTATTGCTAGGTCAAAGAGTATGCATGGTTTTATAGCCCTTTGGGCACCAAATTGCTTTACAAAATAGTTGTCGGGTCACAACTCTCCCACCAGTGCATTAATGTCTCATTTTTCCCATATCTCCCTCCACCACCTTCATTTTCCTTTTCTGTCCTATTAGCTGATCTAATAGGTATGAGGGTAGTACCTCAGAGTTGTTTCAATTTGCATTTCTCCATTCAGTAATGATTAGAGCATTTTTCATATGACTCTGGATAACTGTGACTACTTTATCTGAAAATTATATCGTTTGATCATTTATCAATTGAGGAATGACTATTTTTGTAAATTTGACTCAGTTCTCTATATGTTTTGAGAAATGAGGCCTTTTTCAGAGAAACTTGCTTCAAAATTTTTTTCAGCTATAATTGCTGTTTCTCTTCATTCTTTTTCACCCATTTATTCTATTCCCTTTCTCTCCTTTTTACCCTATCCCTTCTCAAAAGTATTTTGTTCTATCACTCCTCCAATCTGCCCTTACTTCTATCACTACCCCCTTTCTTTTATTTCCTTCTTACTTTACTGTAGAGTAAAATAGATTTCTAAACCCAATTGAATGTGTATGTTATTCTCTCTCTGAGCCATTCCCTTTCACCTTTCCTATCTTTCCCTCCACTATTAAAAAGCTTTTCTTGCCTCTTTTATGTGATAAATAATTTGTCCAATTCTACCTTTTTTCTCTCAGTGCATTCCTCTCTTTTTTAATTTTCTTTTTTTTTTTTTTAAGATCTCATCCCTTCATATTCAACTCACACACGCGCGCGCACACACACACACACACACATATACACACATATATTCCTTCTAACTGCCCCAATAATGAGAAAGTTCTTATGAGTTGCAAGTATCATGTCACCATTTAGGAATATAAACAGTTTAACCTTATTAAATCCCTTATGATTCCCCTTTCCTGTTTACTTTTTTATGTTTTATATTTGAAAGTCAAATTTTCTATTTAGCTGTGCTCTTTTTATCAGAAATACTTGAAAGTCCTCTATTTCATTTAATATTTTTTTTCTCCTGAAGGATTATACTCAGTTTTATTAGGTAGGTGATTGTTGGTTGTAATCTAAGTTCCTTTGCCTTCCAAAATATCATATTCTAAGTCCTCCAATTCTTTAATGTAGAAGCTGCTATATTTTGTCTTATCCTGATTATGGCTCCATGATATTTGTATTATTTCTTTCTAGCTGGCTTACAGTATTTTCTCCTTGACCTAGGAGTTCTGGAATTTGGCTATACTATTCCTAGGAGTTTTCATTTGGGGATCTCTTTCAGGAGATGATTGATAGATTCTTTGTATTTATATTTTACCCTCTGATTCTAGACTATCCAGGTAGTTTTCCTTAATAACTTTTTAAAAGATGATGTAGAGGGTCTTTTTTTGATAATCGTTTTTAGGTAGTATAATAAATTTTAAATTATCTCTTTTCTAGGTCAGTTATTTTTCTCCCTATGAAATATTTCACATTATGTTTTATTTTTTTATTCATTTGGCTTATTATTTATTTAGGTTTTTTGTTTCTTGATTTATCATGAAGGTATTAGCTTCCATTTGCACAATTCTAAATTTTCCATTTGGTCAATTCTGCTTTTCAGTACATTCTTCATTGTTTTTTTTGTTTTGTTTTGTTTTGTTTTTTGGGGGGGGGGCGTTGTTTGTACCGCTTTTATGTTACTCTGTATTGTAAAGTATTATTTTATTCAATTTTTGTGTTTGTCTTTTTTACCAAGATGTTGACTCTTTTTTTCATGATTTTTCTTGCACTATTCTCATTTCTCTTCTCAGTTTTTCCTTTACCTCTCTTAACTTGGTTTTCAAAATCCTTTCTGAGCCCTTCTATAGCCTGAGACCAATTCATATTTTTCTTGTAGGTTTTGGATGTAGGAGCTTTGATTTTGTTATCTTCTGAAAGTGTTTTAATCTTCCATGTCACCATAATAATTTTCAGGGGTCAGAATTTTTTTTTTCTATTGAATGTTCATTTTTCTAGTCTACTTCTTGTCTTGTAACTCTTTGTTAAAGTGGGGCACTGCTTCCAGGATGGAGGGCGCACTGTCCCAAGCTTCAGGGTTTTTATGTGGCTGTTTTCAGAGACCCTTCTAAAGGCCTGTAAGTTTTCAGTTCTTTCAAGGTATTTACTACTCTCCAGGTCTATGTTCTGTTCTGTGAGGGAGCACTCTTTTTTGCATTGGAACTGTGAGGAGGCTCCCCACTCCACTGTAATCACAAGCTTTAGTGTGTTAATGCTCTTCCTTACCCTGGGATTGCTACCTAGGCCTATGACCCACATTTTGAACATAAGCAAAGCAACAGAGTCCTTCCCCAGTGGCAATAATGAGATCCTTCTGATAAGTTGTTTGATCCCTCTTATTGTCTGTGGACTGACAGCTCCAGAAGCAGCTGCGCTTCTATATAGATTTAATGGCTCCCAAAGCCTGCTCCTGGTTCGGTGAGAGGGTCTGTGCTGGCGCAACCCATCCTGGACTTGTGCTCCATTCTCATTTTGGTGCAACAGACCTTTCCTAACAACCTTTTTAAGTTGTCTTTGATTGGAAAATTATTTTACCTTGTCCTTTTGTGGGTTCTGCCACTCCAGAAATTGTTAGATGGCATTTTTTAAAGGTATTCAGAGAGGTTTTAGGGAGAGCTTAGGCAAGTGGCTGCCTTTTTCTCTGCCATATTGGCTCCTCCATTGTGAATAATGTTTCAGGGGAAAAAATGGACATTTAATGAAATACATATTTTCTTACATTCCTTATTTTGACTAGAAAATTTGATTTTCAAATATGAGATTCAAGAGAACCATAAAAAGGTAAATAAGAAAGAAAAAAACAGAAGTTATCCAATAAGGTTAAACTGTTCTCCTGCATGGCATGATGACAGTTGTAATCCTTAAACACTATCTCTTCTAGGACAGTTAGAAAGAGTATACATAGAGATAATGGGTATAAGTTGTTAATGAGATGATATTTAAAAAAAAATAAGGGGTGGAAAAGAGAATGCACTGAGAAAATGAAATAGAGAGCCAGAATGGGGTAAAATATATCACATGAAGAGGCACAAAAGAATTTTTACAATGGAGTGAAAGAAGAGAAAGGTCTTCACAAGAGGTAGAAATAAAGAGAGCACATCTCAGTCAAGGGAGTGGGAGAGAGCAACTTGTGCAAAGGCATGTAGAAGAGAAAATTTCATGTATGAGGAATAGCACAAAAATGGTATGCCAGCTTATTTTTGTTTCCCAACATATAAGGATTTATATATAGTAAGTATTTAATGAAATATTTGCACACTGGAATGGAACAGAACAGGGAAAATAAATAGAAAAAATGGACCTTCCAACAAGGATTTTTCATATGTTTTGCCAGTTAAATTGTTAGTGTTGTTTTTCTTCTATTAGTTAACAGTAATACCACATTAGTAATGAATTTGAAGTAAATCCAAATGGCATGAGCAAATAATGGCTAACATTCCTGTCTAATTAGCATGAACAATACTTCCTTTTATAAGAGAAAAAGGGAAACAAACCAGTTTGGCTTGTTTTGAAGAATATAGTTGCTTCTCTGTAAATAAGGAAGTAAACCTAAAAGACTGTAACTTAGTTATTTTTTAGCTTTGTAAATCACTGAGCTTTGGAAGAAAATTTTCCAAATGGAAAGCAGAGTTGCCCCTTCAGAGTTATAGCTACTTACTATAAAAAGATGATTTTTTTTTAAAGTCCTGAGAGGATAAAAAAAAAAAGAAAAGAAAATTAAGTTCTGGGAAGTCTGGGAAATAAGACATATTCAAGTAAGAGACTATGAAAGGGAATTGTGTTCAGAGGCCAAGAAGATGAGAATGAGACAAACAAAAAACTTGAATCCTATTAATAATTTTTCAAAATGTAGGTACTTTAAGGATGGAAAAAGTGAATTGACAAGGGAGTAAAAATAAAGAAAACTTTCATAAGTCTAAATCTAATCATTTTAGAAGGGAAAATTTTGTAATGAGCTGAGGCTTGAGTTGAACATTGACTGGGGTCAGAGAGGAGCACTCTGGAAGATTGAGAGCCAGAAGCCCTCTCTCAGAGGCAAGACAGATTCAACTTGGTGCTGGCTCTGGAGCTGAAGAAAGCAGAGGCAGAAGCAAAGGACAAAGCTGCAAGAGCTCTTAGAACCAAGCAGAGAGATAGGCCTCAACTAACTGAGCTATTTTGGAAGGAGAAAATAAGTTTGCATTTTTATTGGCTGGCTGCATTTTGGGTGATTATTACTCTTAACTGAAACAAAGGATGCCTCCAGAAAAACCTCCCCAAGAAACTTGCTCTTTCCCAGAGAGAACCATTATTATTTTAAAAGAAAAAGAACACCACAAAATTTGATTGTGTAAATTGTTACAAACTATATGGTAAAAATATTATTGGAATAATAAAGCATAATTCAAGATCAAGGAGGACAGTAGTTAAAAAAATTTTTAAAGGACCATTTTATAATGCATTACTTCAAAATCTCAGTGATCCTTGCCAATTCATGAAATGGTATATCGTGGAAAGTGGAAAGAACCTAGTGGAAAGTGCCCAGAGAACTGAATTCTAATTCCACTTTTACAATTGCCTTATAACTTTGGACAAACCACTATATTTTTCCTGGCTTCATTTTCATGTTTGTCTTAAGTGAGGGTTTTGGACTGGGTGAGAATAATTCAAATTATACAGCACTTTAAGTCTTATAAGGTACTTTATTAGGTAGGTCATGCAAGGTATATCATAAAAAGATAGTTCATTTTTATAAATAAGAAAAACCCACCTAAGAAAGGTAAAATGAAACCTATCTTTATATAAGTAGCAAATGCCTAAAATGAAGCCGCAAAATGCCCCACATGCAGCATTTGCTGGTATTTCGGTTCAAGTTTCAATATTCCTAGCATATTAGGCAGTTGTTAAATAACTCTGGTTGTAGATGGCTCAGAAGGCAGTAAAGTGTCTTTCTAGACTTCTTGATGCTTGAGGACCTTTAAGGATCATCTAATTATTATATAAGTAGAAAGAACCTTGGATTTGGAATCAAAAAACCTGGAGCCAAGGCCAATCTCTTTAAGTAATTTGTTTATAACGTTTGTACCATGATCAGAGTAAAATATGGCTGGGAAGTCATATACTGAAAAATATTTACTTAATAGTATTTTTAAATTTTCCTATTACTTGTAAAGATAGTTTTCAACATTCATTTTTGTAAGATTGAGTTTTTAATTTTTCTCATTCCTTCCTCCCTTCTCCCCTCCCTAAGACAATGCAATCTAACAAGCAATCCAATATAAGCTTTACATAAATCATGTTATGTTAAAATCATATTAAACATTCAGTTTTTCCCCCCACAACATATTATTAACTGGCATAGCTTTCTGATTTCAGATTCAGTAAGCCTGTACCTACAGGGTGATATCAGTTACCACCAGAGTATGGCTCATGTTCTTACTGTTAATTCCAGAGACAAAAATAAAAAAATCCATGCACATAATAAGCTCCAAAGATCTGCTGATTTTATATTCTCAAGTATGAAGCATGAATTAGCATTGCTTTCTTTTAGACACACTGAGTACCATCAATATTTCATGTATATCATGTACCATTTAGAACTGGAAATATCTATTTTTCACTAGTTCAAGGGTTTTCCATTGACCTAACTGTCCAAAATGGTGTCCTTTGTGCCAAGAACACAAAATTCATGGAACAGCACCATTAATATTAAATGGTATTATATAGGGTCAGTAATAACCTAGTATACTTCATTGCACAGCACCCACTTTTACCACAGTCTTAGTGCCATTGTGTAAAATTATCTAAACAATATTACTTCTATATTGAATTCTTCTGTACTGCTTTACAATGTAACTGAATTTATGGCTTTATAAATTATGGTATTAATTTTATAATTGGGTCTACATCCACATGGCTTTAAGTTCAGCTCAGGAATCCTGCTGAACTAGTTTAGTTTAACATAATTGATACTATATCTCATGCCAGTATCCCATAGGGATATATCATGGATATCTGTTTGTTTAACCCAAAAAATAACTATCTCCAGAAGAGATATGGTCCTTTCCTATTTTTGTAGTTAAAGGAATTTTTATCTCTTCAAAGGAAACAGTAAATTTATTAGTTGTGAACCTCTAGCAAAAACTACATGGCAAAGATGAGCCCCCCCATAGAATAGTTGACATTCCTTGATTGTTAGAGAGGAGTGTAATTAGCCTTACCTAAATGCCAGCCTATTTTTCTCAAGCCAGTAATGATGGGTTTTTTCAAAATTTATTTTATTTGAAGAAACAAAATAAGCAAAAAGAAAAACAGGAAAGCAATACAAAACAATGAAACAAACCAAAAAAGAATATTATCCTGTGCTAGCAGATCAGAGAGGATTCTAAATATATGACAACAAATACCAATTTAAGAAAGCATATATATGTAGAAGAATTTATATTTATGAGTATCCATCTTTACTTCCTTGTAAAATGTTTTGTTCTCTGCTGCCCACCTTATTTATTGTATCTCTTTTCCCTCCTTTCATCCCCACCCACACCTCCAAGCAAGCTATAGTTAAGAAAGGCTTATTTATATATTTACATATACATATATAGATATATGCATACACATATATAAAGACACACACATGTCTCCATTTCATCCCCCATCCCACCCCCAAGTAAGCTACATCTACGAAAAGATATATGTGTGTATAAATTATATATATTCCCCATACACACATTCCCCAGTTACATAGATCTTTCCCATCCCTGATGACTCTTTAAATTCTGCTCCAACCCTTTGCTTACCCATCCACTTATCCCTTACCCTTTATTTTTTTATAGATTGTGGAAGGTACTATACTCTTCATGGCATATATGTAGTGTTGTCTATTGAACCCCCATTCCTGCTATGAGTAGGTTTTCAGAACTAGGAGCCCTTCTCCCCCCTCTAATGTCTCTGTGTCTTTTCTTCCTCTGCACTTCAGTTGTATAATGATTACTATTTTTACCTTTACTCTGCCAGTCTTTCTTTTGAGTTTACCGTATTGTTGATGTAAATCTTAAACCAGTTTGTTCATGTTTAGAAAATTTGTCTATGTTGAGTTTCTTAAAATTGCTCTTTGATATTAGCTCTTATATGTAAAGTTTTTTGTTAAGTTAGAGTTTGGTTGATAGAAAGTCCTGAAAAATCTGAAAGTTCACTGAATGTCAATTTTTTCTCATTGAAAATTATAGATAATTTTGATGAATATGATATTTTTAGTTCATTTGCTTGTCTGTAGATATGATTACAAGATCTGCAGTCTTTTATTGTAGCTGCTGCTAAATCTTGTACAATTCTAATTGTAGCTCCAGCATATTTGAATTATTTTTTTCTCGTTTCTTGCAAAATTTTCTCTTTGATCTGGGGGTTTCAAAATTTGGTAAGAATACTCCTGGGTGTTTTCCATAAAAGATTTCTTTAAGGTGGTGATGGGTAGATTTATTCTACTTCTACTTTCCCCTCATGTTCTATTACTCCAGGACAATTTTCTAGGATTATTTCCTGCATTATTGTGTCAAGGTTCTCTTTTTGGTCAGAAGTTTCTGGCAGTCTAATTATTCTCATTTTTTTTCTTCTTGATCTATTCTCCAGGTCTGCTGTTTTTCTTATGAGATGTTTCACATTCTGTTCTATTTTCTCATTCTTTCTAATCTGTTTTGTTATTTCTTGGTCTCTCGTAGCTTCATTGGCATCTCCTTGTCCGAATCTAATTTTCAAAGAGTTATTTTCATCTTTGAGACTCTGTACCTCCTTTTTCTAATCGAATAACTTTTTTTCATAATCTTATTTTTCTTGGATGGTTTTAATTTTTTCTTTTTTTTTTCTCAATGTCTCTCATTTACTTGATTTTTGAATTCTTTTTTGAGTTCTTTTATAAATTCTCTCTGGGTAGGGAACCATTTCATGTTCCTTTTAGAAGCTTTTTTTATCGGAACAGAAGTGAGTGCAAGGGATAATGTTGTAAAAAATTTCCTGGCATGAATTCTGTTAATAAAAAGTTTTTTTTTTTTAAAAGCAGCTTTTTTTTTAACTAAAGTTTCCTCTAAAGATGAATTCTAGTCTTCCTTGATCCCATAAATATGTTTCAATGATGGGATTCTTTTTTTCTTTGCCAGTTCATTTTATTTTAATAAAAGATATTAGTGTAAGCACCTCTACTCGTGGGGTGAGAGAGATGATGCCTCAAACTTCCCTTCAGTTCTCCACTGAATAGGAACCCCAAACCAAGAGCTGTACCCTCCTGCAAATGCCCACAATCAGCAGTTTCTCTGCCCTGCAGCTTTTGCACTCATTTGGTGCTGGTTCCTTCTTGCCCAGAGCTTCCTCTAAGCAGCACAGCTGGGCCTGGAGTTCCCAATCAGCTTAAGTTCACTTGTCTTCCTGGACTCAAATCCTCACTGGACTGGGAGGTGAAAGTGTCTGTGGTTCCTGCTGAGGCTCCAGGCATACCCGGCTAGTTAGAGGAATCCCCATTTGATGTTTCTTTGGAATTAGCCTGGAGGTGTTTCTACTTCATTCAGGCAGGTTAATCTTAGCCTGGGTTCTTTCTTTAGAACTTGTCCAGGTCTATCTGGAGGAGCCCACTTCTGTTCCCCAGTCTTCTTGGTTTTTCACCAGTCTATATTTGTCCTGAGAGAAATTGGGAGAGTTTGAAATTTACCAACAGACTGTAACATCTTCCCAGAATCCTCCCTCCAGTCATGTTTTTGCCTCAACCCTACAACCTATCACCTTTTCTCTACAACCTGCCAAAATCCTTTCTTTGATACATATTTATAAAGAGGGTCCCTTCCTTTTCTGTGTGTCACTAGCCTGATTGAAGTGTTCAGTCTGACCATCTTCATTAATAGTTATATACAAGTGTTAATAAACTGATTTTGCTCAAAGAATATACCTTTTTACTTTTATAATAAAGCAATTTACTTGCCAGTTTCAGCAACCCAGATCCATGCCTAGTACCCTCTGCTAGATTAAGGCATTAGGGAGGAAGGACTTGATAGCATACCATGAACCTCCTATTATTCTACCACAAACTATATTGGAGGAAGATGGATAGCATGCCAGAGAGGTGACCCAGACCTAGACTTGGCTTGATGTCCTCTTCTATCCAGGTGACTTAGAGGAATCAGTCCACTCTCCTTGCCTCTGCAGCTACATTAGAGGAACAGCAGGCTGGGAGGAACCTAGTCCTACCCAGGACCAAAAGGAATAATCAGTTAGCCCCTTCATCCTTGACCCGTGCCTAGTGACATTATCTTTTGAAGACCATGAACTCATCTGCCATCCACTACTACCAGTATAGCTAACAAAATTCTACCATTCGTTTCTCTCCCTGTCCTTATTTTAATTATTATTTTTTTATTCATCTTTTGTTTCTGAAGAGGCCCAGTGCATCACAGAATTTTGTCTTGACTTGTGGGTAAATTGAATTCAAATGAGATAAAGATTTATAAAAACTGTCAGCTTCACTCTTTCTTCTTGACATCCAGTGGCAAGGCAGATATCAGGAAGACTGGTGATGGCTCAGGGTGCTGTGAATAACTTTGACATCTTCAATATCTGACCAAACTCTGAGTGTTCCACATTGACTCCTTCAGCCATCTTTATGGCCACTGAAACAAATTATTTCCTCATTTCCCTGGAGAAAGTTTTCACATGCTTAGGGTAGACAATCTCCATAACTGACAGAAGTTTGAAGTCTGCTGGTTACCCTTAACCTGGTTTAGCCCATCTGCCAGGACAGTTTTATCAGAAACAATTTTTACATAGTTAATGGTATTTGGAAAGGATATATGTATCAACCTTTAAAATAAGAAAATATGTAAATGTTTTATAATAAAGAAAAATTCAAGGCTATAGCCAAGATGATAGAATAATAGTACAACAAACTCCCCACTCTTTTCCCCAAAGCTCTTCAAACAGATCCAGAAAACACACCAAAGCAAATCTTGATGGGGAAATTCAAGAGAGAAAAAAAAATCAGTCATTTTTCTAGCTCTAGCTGGCATAGGAAGTCAGAGACCTATGGATCCTGGGAGTAGGAGTCTGACATGAATACCATAGAACATCCTAGCACAAGGAGAGGTTTTGAGTCCAGATAAGATGAGATCCCAACCCAAAGCATCACAGGATATGGGAACATGTAAGTTGGAAGTTTTATCTGCTTCAAAATCTATAGTCATTCAGTGTAAAGGGGGACATTCTAGGGTAAGGAGTAGACTCAGGTCCTGGTCTGTGTTCCAAGCAAAAAGGAGGTTCAAAAGCAAGCATCTGCTGTGTGATGTGGACTTCTAAAGGGTGGTTTTTCATTTCCAAATTCATTCTAATTGCTTCGTACAGAGCAACAATGAGGACAGGAATTTTAGTTCTATCATACTGACCAGCCAAGCTTCACAGCTAGCTAATAGGAGCTGAGTCCAGAAACTGTCTACTGTTGCTCATAACCAAACCCAGGTGAAGAACTTGTAGAGCTTAGACCAAGAAAGCAGCAATTAGCTCTGAGTCAGACCCTTTGGGAACATGAAAGTTTTTGAGTCCTAAGGCTGAGCTATCCCTGAGAATTTGGAATAAAACAACACTCAAACCAATGTAGCAAGAAAGCAACAGAAGATCGACCCAGACCTTCTATACTGAAAACAAAAAAAAAAAGACTGAAAGAATGAATTTTAAAAAAAGGAATCTCACCATCAAAAAGTTATTATAACAACATAAATCCAGAAAAAGAGAATAATTCTAAAATATTTAGTAGCAAATTCTCAAAGAAAAATACATCTTAGGCACAAATATAACTTGAATTCTTAGAAGAAATTAGATGAGTTTTTTCCTTTTTTAAAGGTAATTTAAAATGAGAGCCCTAAAGAGAAGATTGGTGAGGGGGATGTATCATTGCAGTACCCATTTGGAATTTACTAAGGATACAAAGCTTTAGATTCTCAAACTAGCTTCTGCATTAGCAGTTTTGTGTAATGTATGTAATATACAGACTTTGCATGGACAGTCCAATTATTTATTCCCAAAATTAAAAGGAGGAGATTCTAGAAATTCAAAGGGCAATGAAAAAATGATTGATGATGATGATGAGACTCCAGGAATTTACCAACAACTTATATGAAGAAAATGAAATGAAGGACAAGAATTTGTTTTTACTGAAAAAGAAGTACATAGATTACATATATAGAATGAGAAACAGTAAGTGAAGAATATTACACTTGTCCTCTTGAAATGTTAAAAGAAGAAAAGGGGAGTTTATAGCAATGTCATTCTTGAATTGAATTGAAGGAGCAACTCCTAAGCAACATGATCCCAAGAAATCTTCTTTTTTCTAGCTAGAAGGAATCTACTTTCTGAGATTGTGATAACCAGGAAATCCTTCCTCTTGTAAGTAAAATATAAGAGTTTTGGAATGATATTCCAGAGAAAAAAGAATTTCCTGAGAAAAAAGAATTGCCTCTCAGAAAGAGAATTACTAATCTGCCTCACTCCCTTAAACTGGAGTAATAGCAAGAAAATGCAGCCACAACATAGGGGAATAAGGTTCAAAACTAGCTCTTTCACTCACACACACACACACACACACTTACTTCCAGTAAGTTAAACAATGCAGATCCTTTGGGAAAATGGGCTGCTTATTTAGCAACCAAAGTATGTTTCCTTTCTGAGGAGAGCCCATACCACAGGATAATAGTCTGAGAGAGAAACTAAAAAGGATATTCTTAGAAGGGAGTCACTGGAATGAATGTTAAGGTCTTGTCCAAGTAATCTCTCCAATTATATTCCCTTTCAAGCAAAGTCCAAACAATAGGATGATGCTGGGTTAGAAAGACCTTAAGACCCTGATGGAAAGTAGAACCCACTGGAAAGAAGGAATGAAGGAATAAGCATTTATGCAATGCTTAACTATGTGCCTGACACTCTCTCATTGGGAAAAAGGAAAATAATTAGTTTTCCTTCATCTGATCTGCAATTTGGATATTGCCTGGGACTTTGAAAGATAACTGATTTTTCCCTATGTATGCATCCATACATAGATAGTATATATGAGAAACAGGACTTACACTCAGGTCTTCCTCATTCTGAAGCTGATTTTCCATTATACCAAAGTATATTTTATTTACATATGTTTTATTTTCACCTTATTAGATTATAAATTTTTAGAGGTTAGCAAATTTTGTTTTATTTGCAAAGCACTATCTCAAACACTAAGGGAAAATATATCAAATATATCAAATCCTTGCCTTCAGTGACTTTAGAACCTCGTGAAATAAATAGATTAAAAATAGTAAAAAAAAAAGAAATCTAAATAACACAAATTAGAGTATGATGTGTGTAAAAAGATACAAAGAAGACACAAGAATGTTATTGCTTCATTCCATCTTTTAAAAAAATAACCTATTAAAAAATCTTTAGCTTGAAAGGGAAATTAGTACTAATAAGAAAATTGTTGGATATTTATAAAACTATGTTAGAAGCATAAAATGTGCTTTTGACAAATCTTGTTAGCAAGCCCACCTAAGTTATAGTCGTGTTTAATATGTGCTTTTTAGATGATTTTAAATCACAGATCCAGATAAAAAGTATATTTCAATTCAGTGTGGTCTCATGCCATTACATCTGGAATAGGAGATGTGGATTCTGAGGTCTGGCCATGCCATTAACTCTTATGACTATGGATAAGATAAAATTAAAACTACCACTAATAAACTTGTAGCCTAATACTAATATTATAATATAATAGTCACTATTATCTGTATAGCACTTTAAGGTTTGCAAAGATATACTACTGTCCCATTTGCTATTTATTGCCAGCTACCTCGTGAGATAAAGTGCTGTTATTTCCATTTTCCAGAAACTGAAACCAAAAGTCTTGCCTTCACTCAGATATATGACTGATACAAGGTTTAAATTCTGGTGTTTCTGATTCCAGTCCTATCACTTAAGATAAACCACATGGATGGCTATAGTGCCTTTAGCTTTGAAAAACACTTCTCTCACCACAATCTTAATAAAATATAGTACAAATATTATTATCCATAATTTAAATATGATTAAGCAAGGAAATGGACTGAGGATTAGGGTTGTGGCAGGAAGTGAGTAGGTAAAGTGACCAAGGTAGCAGAGGAAGTAAGTACTCAGCCTGAAGAGAATGCTGTAACATTACTGGTGCCATACATCCTTGCCTAGGCTAATTGCTACTCAAATCTCTCCAAAGGAGATTGAAGGTCTTCTCCTAGTCAAACCATCAATCCTTCTGAGGTCCAATTCTCATCAAATTCTGTGATATGGTTTCTCTGTCGTGGCTCAATTGAGACTCTTAGTCTAGAGTTGCTGCTTTTACAATTGATAATCCTAAAGGAAGTATAGATTGAGTACCCTCTGGGAAATGTGGTTGCATACTTTTGCTTAATTAAAAGAGGACTCAGTTTGTATATATGTTAGAACTTTTGGGTTCCACTCAGTGTCTGGGGTTGACTTCCAAAAGAATGATGAATGGAAAATTGTGAGCTTGCAGCTAGCTGCTCAATAGTTTATGCTTTACAATGCATTGTGTTCTAGTTATTCTGTACTTTTTACACATATATGTGTATATATAGTAAAAATTCTAAAAATTTTAAATTTTATTTAGATATTTGTAATTAAATGATAAATTTTATAAACTAAGAGAAAAATTATAAACATAGCATTCTCCATTCATTTCCATATTCTATAATCAGATGAGTGTTCATTGAAAATATAGTATATATAAAAAAGGGGTCAACAAATTGATGGAGGCTTGCAACTAATTTTGATAGGATTGGTTATACAGATCCCTAACCAATAAATGACCCTACCCTGTAGGGAGAAGCTGAGCTGAAGGATAGATGATTGTTTGGAATTTTTGGTTTTTGTTTGATGAAGCAATTGGGGTTCAATGACTTGCCCAGAGTCAATACAACTAGTAAGTGTTAACTGTCTGTAGCTGCATTTGAACTCAGGTGATCCAAGACAATTCCAATAGACTTGGGATGAAAAATACAATCTATATACAGAGAGAGAGAGCTATGGCAATTGAATGCTGATCAAAACATATTATTTTCACTTTTTTGTTGTTTTTTTCTAGTACTCTTTTTTCCTTTTGTTCTAATTTTTCTTTCACAACATGACTGATATGGAAACATGTTTAAAATGATTACACATGGGGCAGCTAGGTGGCACAATGGATAGAGCACCAGCTCTTAAATCAGGAGGACCTCAGTTCAAATCTGGTCTCAAATACTTAACACTTCCTAGCTGTGTGACCCTGGGCAAGTCACTTAACCCCAATTGCCTCAGGAAAAAAAAAAGGGAAGGGGGATTAAAATGATTATACATGCATAATCTTATAAAAATGAATGTTGAAAACTATCTTTACGTGTAATTAGAAAAAATAAAATACTAATATAATAGAAAAAAGAAATTAAAATTAAGTTGAATTGAAAAGAAAAAATTCTACTATGCTATGTAAACTGCTGAGAATTATTTCGAAGGTTTTTTAATAGCTGGATATATCATCCAGCACTCATATTTTAACTTAAATAATAGCTTCATTGCTCCTACATAATGCGAGGCTACTCCCTGATGCTTGAAAAAATTTTCTGCCCAAGCTGACAGTTTGCAGGATGTTTCAAGCACAAACTTGCTTGATGCCCCAAATGACAGGTTATAGAAACTCTTATAAAACATTGTCAAAACTGGAAAAACTCCCTAATTCCCATGCGCTGTTAGAAAACAATGGAATTATAATCATAACAAAACAACTCATTTATATAGCCTTTAAATTCTACATTAAATAGATAGGGGAGTTATGCAGGGCTATGAGATTAACTGTTTGGAAGATCCTTGGGTAATTTGGTCATTTCAGTCAAATACCTATAAATACCTACATACCCCACCTTGCAAATAATCTAATAAGCAACTACTACAGTACTACACTGTGCTAGTGAGTGTTGATAGCCATACTTCAGAAAATGAGGATTTAGGGACCCGCCTGCCCCAGAGCTTGAGTTTCCATTTCTTTAGACAAGAACATCAAAGATTAATAACAAAAGATAGTATATGATTAAATGTCATTTATGAAGTATACACAGTTTTCTGATTGTTTTGGGCTTTTGTATTCACAGTCATTTCCCGCCCCTCTTTTTTCAATAGTGTTTTATTTTTCCAAATAACATTTAAAGATAATTTTTAACATTTATTTTTGTAAAACTTTGTGTTCCAAATTTTTCTCTTTCCTACCCTTACCTCCCTTTCCTCCCCAAATACAGCAAGTAATTTGATATAGGTTAAATATGTGGAATTCTTCTAAATGTATTTTCACATTTTTCTTGTTGTACAAGAAAAATCAGATCAAAAGGGGAAAAAAAGAAAGAAAAAAACAAATAACAAAAAGGTGAAAATACTATGTTTTGCTCCACATTTAGTTTCCTGTTTTCCCTCTGGATACAGATAGCATTTCCAGGCTTTTCTAAAATCAGCCTGCTCATCATTTCTTAAAAAACAATAATTTTTATTCATATACCATAACTTATTCAGCCACTCTCAATTGATAAGGACATCCCTATAATTACCAGTTTCTAGCCACCACAAAAGAGCTACTGCAAACATTTTTGCACATGTAGGTCTTTTTCCCTCTTTTTATGATTATGATCTCTTTTTGATACAGACCCAGTAGTAACATTATTGTATCAAAGGGTATGAATAGTTTGATAATCTTTTGAGCATAGTTCCAAATTGCACTCCAGAATGGTCAAATCAGTTCATAACTCCATCAAAAATGTATTATTGTCCTAGTTTTCCCACATCCCCTCTAACATTTATTATTTTCTTTTCCTGTCATATTATCCAATCTGAGAAATGTGAAGTGGTATGTCAGAGTTGTCTTAATTTACATTTCTCTAACCAATTAGTGATTTAGAGCATTTTTTTTATATGACTAAAAATGGCTTTAATTTCTTCATCTGAAAATTGTTTGTATCTTTGATCAATTATCAATTGGTAAAGGCTTGTATTCTTATAAACTTGAGCCAGGTCTCTATATTTTAGAAATGAAGCCTTTATCAGAAACACTGGCTATAAAAAAATTTTCCCCAGTTTTTCTGCTTCCCTTCTACTTTTGGCTACACTGATTTTGTTTGTGCAAAACATCTTTAATATAATTAAAATTAATCCATTTTTCATTTCATAATGTTCTCTAATTCTTTGGCCATAAATTCTTCCCTTCTCCACAAATCTGAGAGGTAGACTTCATCCCTTGTAATCCTAATTTGCTTATAGCTTCACCCTTTATATCTAAATCATAAACCCATTTTGACTTTATCTTGGTATAAGGTATTAGAAAGGTGTTGGTCATTGCTTATTTTCTGCCATGTATTTTCCAGTTTTCCCATCAATTTTTCCCAAATAGTTTGAGTTCTTATCCCAGAAGCTTGAGTCTTTGGATTTATTAAATACTAGATTACTATAGTCATTGACTGATGTGTCTTGTGAACCTAATCTAATCCAGTGATCCACTACTCTGCTTTTAGCCAGTACTAAATGGTTTTGATGACCACCACTTTTTAATATAGTTTTAGGTCTGGTATAGCTAGGCCATCTTCCAGGTGAATTTTATTGTTATTTTTTTTTTTTTTTAGTTCTATAAAATAATTTTTGGCAGTTTGATTGGTATGACACTGAATATGTAGATTAATTTAGGTAGAATGTCATTTTTATTATCTTAGTTTGATCTATGAGTGATTAATATTCTCCCAATTATTTAGATCTGACTTTGTGTGAAAAGTATTTTGTAATTGGATTCATATAGTCTCTGAGTTTGTCTTGGCAGGTAGACTCCAAATATTATATTGTCTACACTCATTTTATATGGAATTTCTTTTTCTCTTGAGGCTGGATTTTGTGGTAACATATAGAAACACCAATGATTTGGTGTTTCTTACTTCACTTAGTTACTTACTGCTTACTTCACTCTGCATCAGTTGATGTCTTCTCAAGTTTCTCCCAATTATATCCATCATCATTTCTTATGCCACGAGAGTATTCCATCACATTTATATTACATAATTTGTTCATCCTCCAAATGATAGGAATACCAAATTTTTAATAAGATTCAAAATAAGTGCTGAAATGTGAAGCCCACCTGTGGGTTTATTTTATATCCTCAAACTTTGCTAACGTTGTGAAGTATTCACAATTTAGATTTTAATATATCTTGATGAGTTCTTATTCTTTCTCCACCTCTAATCTTTCTTGTTGATTCTAGGGTATTCACTGTTCTTCTACCTTTGGCTATATTCACTTTGCTTTATGCCATAAAAGTCTTTCCAGATTTCTTTGTATTCCTCACACTTGTGCTTTTTAATGGCATTTAGAGTATTTCATTACATTAGTGTACCATAATTTAACTACTCTTTTATTGTAGGCCTGTAGTCACTTCACTCTGTTTGCCTCAGTTTTCTCCTCTACAAAAGGAGCTGGAAGAGGAAATGGCAAAACACTCAAGTATCTTTGCTAAGAAAATCCCAAAAGGTATCAAAAAGAATTGAACATGAAATGAACAGCAGCAACAAAATTGTTGGAATTTTAGGTTAAGTGTTAAGTTAATCTTTTAACAAATAGTCTTTTTTTCTTTGATACCATTTTCATGGTATCATTGACAATAGTAGATTATTGGGTCAAAGGATATGGTTGTTTTTGCAACTTTTATTGTACATGGCCAGATTATCTAGCCAAAAAAACTCTCAAATTTGCAGTTCTTTGTAGCGTATATTCTACTTGAATGTGTAGAGATTGTTCCTTTTTGTTTTTATATCTCCAGTACCTACCAAAGTACTTGCATATAGTGGTTGCTTAATAAATATCAAACTGAACCTCACTGGAATTGAATTTAGATGCTTTTAATTATGTTTTATAAAATGTAAATTCTTTTAAGTTTCTCTTCCTCTATTTATGTTGAAAAAATATATAGAAAAAGAAAGCACTTGGGACAGTTTTATACAGTCAGGCAAAAGAAATGTCCAAAAAGCCTATTTCTTATTCTGATAGAAGTCTGTCACTTCTCTGTTAGGGAGTGGTTAGTCCTTTGGAATTATTGAAGGTAATTGTTATGATAAGACTCCAAAAGTATTTCAAAGTTGTCTTCACAGTTATTGCATAGTTTTCCTGGTTCTGCTTACTTCACTCTGCATCAGTTGATGTCTTCCCAAGTTTTTCCCAGTCATATCCATCCGTCATATATGACATCATTTCTTATGCTATGAGAGTATTCCATCACATTTATATCATATAATTTGCCATCCTCCAAATGACAGGAACACCAAACTTTTAATAAGATTCAAAATGAGTGCTGAAATGTGAAGCCTATCTGCTCAATTTTGTCTACTCCTCTTAGCTGAATTTACAGAGTATATTATCATTAGATCCTTAGGCATATATTTTCAGTTTCCTATCAATCAAGCTATTATATCTTTACAGCTTCCTTCCTAAAATCTTAACTTTTTATTATCTCTTTATACCAAAAATTACTATGCAATTGTCATTTAAAAAGACAACAAAATGTTATGTTATCCATGACTGAATTAACTGTAGATATAATTTCCTGTACCCAAAGAGATCTACTTTTCCTTCCTTCCTTTCCTTCCCTATTATCCTCCTTCCCCTTTAATTTCCTGTTGGTTTTAAGCTGTCAATCTTGGACAGGTTTGAACAGGATAGGAGATAGGAGAGAGGAGGATGGAGTGAGGGTGGGGCACATCACTTGAGTATTAATCTCTGAAAGCATTCCAAAGTTGCATAAAAGTGGCTTTAGCGGTTTTTTATTCCCTGCTTTTTGTCCCCTCCCATTTGCAGAGATAATAGAGTACTGACTGTCCTGCCAAAGTTCTTGTATCCCATTACAAATTAAGTCCTTTAATATATGATATTTAAAGCTTGACTGCCCCCACCACAAGGGTGTGGGATTAGGTGCAAACTCTAAATCTATGGTAAAATAAACTCACACAGGAAAATCTATTTTTTTACACCCCTCACCCCTTTTACCACAATCACTATGAACTAGTAATTATTGTGTTTATGATCCAGGAATAAGTACTATTGTAATTAAGTTTTTTTGTCTTGTCTAGATGAAAAAAACAGGTCTCTCCTTGTCTTCCTTATGGGGCAAGAACTTTGTACAGTAGTTCTTGACTTTGGTTCTCTTAAAAAGAGATCTATAATTGCCCAGCCAAGTCTTTCAGCACCAGGTAGGCTATGGCATGAGTCTATGTGTCTCTTGTTCAAAGTGAGGTTAGCCAAGCTCAGAGAGCTAAGTGGTTACCAGGTGATGATTTTTTTAGCCACTGCAACTCACAAAGACTATCTATAAGGGAGTAGAGGAGTTGTGATTGGTGGTGATGGAGGCAGGACTTACAACCACAAAACCATCTTGCTTTGAAGTACTGCAGAGTAAGTATGTCTTATCATTCAGACCCAAGAACAGGAACAAAGATTGATGGGGAAGTCTGCCTGAACCAAGACCTCAACTATCCAGAGCTCTGATGAGGAATGCTGCTGTTAAGAATTGAGTGGGTCCTTTCATTCTTTTTCTTAGTGGGCAATTGCCCTTGTTTAGGCTTTAAGTCATAGGCACCTGGGACAAAGGTTGCATTATCTGACCAGCCCTATAAAAGTTATCCATAATAACACCACCAGAGGCCACACATTCATCATGGTTTAGGACTACTTAATTGAAGAAGGCATGAAAGCCTCCTTGTCCCTGGCTTCAGACATACCATTTTGAATCCACAGTCCTCTGCTGTGTAACTGGGATGGCTCAAAATCTCCAGAGCTCAGCTCTAGCAAAGAGTGTTTGAGGGCCTATAAAAGACAATATCCATGAGGATTAAAATCATGACAAATTTACAGACTTCAATCAACACTTACTAATTACAGAGACAGGCCCTGGAGTCAAGAGGACCTGAGTTCAAATGTGGCTTTAGACACTTAATACATCTTAGCTGTGCGACTCTGGGCAAATCACTTAACCCCTATTGCCTTGCAACAAAAAACCAAACCAAAACAAAAATAATTAATTGCAAAAATCTACTAAAAAGTTGAGAGCACAAAATGTAGTAGATAGTCTTGAGAGCAGAGAACACCTGAGTTACAAATCTTCCTCTGACATACTAAGTATGGGGATCATGGCCAAGTCATTTAGTATCCTGGAAAACTCCCTCAAATTGTTACTGACAAGTGGCAGATATGCAGTTTTGAAGGAGTTTTCATACTGGGAGATTCCTGCGCTAAGGAAATCACAGATCCAGACCCCTTTATCCCAATACAAAACTAGTTACAATATGAACTGTATGCAAGAATTTAAAAATTCATTTTGAATTTGACTTGCAAAGGAGCAAAATGAACCCAGCCTATAAGAGGCCCTTCTCAAGGCCCTTCTCCTCTAAGCCTTCCTAGACCATTCAATCTCACAATGACATCACTTTCCTTTGACCTCAACAATGATTTAGCAATTAACAGTCACATCCTTTATGACATTTCTTATATTGTGGTATAGTACTGTTATTTAATACCTATTATTGGTGTCTAAAGGGGCAGTAAGACAAAGGATAGAGAGCTAGTCTTGGGGCAGGAAGACTGGGGTTCAAGTTCTCCATCTGACACATATTACCAGTGTTAACAACTTTATAATCATAGGCAAGTAACAACTTTTCAGGTCCCAAGGTAACACTCTAAGATGATAAGAGGCTGATCTGTATCAGATGGAAACTAGATACCTTGATTAAATCACAGGTAGGGACCCCAAAAAAGTTATCTGACTTTTTAGGTTTATGTCTTGTCTCAGAACTAAATCAGATCTCTTGTAGATAATCATGGACCAGTTGATATATTTCTTCCTAACCAAAAATCCACAGAATTTTAGAGCTAAAAATCACTTCAGAAATCATGTAGTTTAATGCCTTCATTTTACAGATAAGGAAATGTGAGTCCCATTGAGTTGAAATCATTTGTTCAAAATCATACCTAGTAGACAATAGAGTTGGGGCTCTCCCATTTAATAGTAATCTACAGTGCTATAATCCTGACTAATAGGTATGGAAGTGAGACTTAATATCCATGTCTCCTGACCCCTAAAATAGTAGTTTCTCCCCTGTTATACTATTGTCTTCCTTGAAATTATAAATTCCCTAAAGATAATGATAAATGTTGGAGAGATGTGGGAAAACTGGGACACTAATGCTTTGTTGATGAAGTTGTGAACTGATCCAGCCATTCTGGAGAACTATTTGGAACTATGCACAAAGAGCTATCAAACTATGCATATCCTTTGATCCAGCCATATGTCCTACTGGGTCTGATTCCCAAAGAGATTATAAAAAAAGGGGAAAGAACCCACATGTGCAAAAATGTTTGTAGCAGCCCTTTTTGTAGTAGCAGGAAACTGGAAATCGAGTGAGTGTCCATCAGATAGAGAATGGCTGAATGGGTTATGGTATATGAATATAATGGATTATTATTGTTCTATAAAAAATGATCAGCAGGATGATTTCAGAAAGGCCTGGAGAGACTAACATGAACTGATGCTGGGTGAAGTGAGTAGAACAAGAGAACATGGTACACAACAACAACAAGATTAAGTGATGATCAACTGGGATGATTTTGTCTTATTTTTTTTCCCGTTTGATCTGATTTTTCTTGTGCAGCATGATAAATGTGGAAAGATGTTTAGAAGAATTGCATATGTTTAACCTATATTGGATTACTTGCTATCTAAGGGAAGGGGAGAAAAATTTGGAACACAAGGATTTTTCAAGGGCTAATGCTAAAAACTTATTTTTACATGTATTTTGAAAAATAAAAAGCTGCTATTATTAAAAATAGATATTTTCATGAAAAAAGAAAAAGAAATTATAAATTCCTTAAGAGAAAAGACCATATCCTGTATTTATTTGTATGCCTTCTCCCCCATCCTAAGTGCCTAGCACAATGTCCTGCACATAGTAATTTCAATAAAAATATACTTGGTTTGTTATTTATAATTTGAAATGTTTTTGACTATTCTTTGAATACAATTAGCTTGACTATATGTTTACCTTATATAAATATGTTCTCCAAGTATTGTGCTGTTAGCTTTACAGAAAGAATTGAAAATCATCTTCAACTAAATACATATCCAAACTCTAATTGGTATTGTGTGAGGCATTGTCGTAAGAATGACAGGCCAAATGGCCTCTTATAGAGACTTCACAAATTAAAATGAAATAGATGCAAGAGGTCATATCTCTCCGTTACCTAAAACTTATATGTCCTTAATTAAATCACTTTTAACTCCTCCTGGCCTCATCTGATTTCCTCATCTGGCAAAATGAGGGCATTAGACAAGATGATTTCCAAAATTTTTTCCATCTCTAAATTTATGATCCAGTGACCCAGGAAAATAGAGATATTAAATCAATCAGATGTTTATGTAATATGTAAGTCAAGTATAATAATATTTTAGGAATGAGTAGAAAAAGCTAGACATAAGTGGATATTTTGTGTTCATATTAAATAGAATACGAGGGAAATCTATCTGTTATATAAGAGTTTATAATCCACAATAATCTATGGCAGATGTCAAGCACATAAATTAAATATGTAAGTTAAACATTTACATTATATCGACAGCTTTTTGAACTAAATATATAATTTCCCTGTGAGCCAGCTGCTATGGTGCTTCTCTACTCTAAAAGTGTTAAGACAACATTGTATGACTGAAGACTTGTTACAGACCATTTCCAGCATGTCTTAGAGAACTAGAATGTGGAATCAGAGTGACAACTGCAATACCCTTCCACTGGTAAACACTGTTCCATCATTGGTGAAAACATTGTTTCCTAGATTGCAAAACTATTCAGGGCATTCTTCTTTGGGTTTATATGATTCTTCTGTCTCAGCTTGTAACCTGTAGGTTGGAGAATTAGACTCAGTACCAGTACACAAACTATTTAGATGAGTCTAGGAGAAGAATGAACTGACAAAATTTGAAATTGTAGGGAACTGAATCATTCTGACTCTTATTTTCCAGTCTGGACATGAATTAATAAATCAACATATATTTTGTTTAATAGCAATCAACTCTTCAAAAAAAAAAAAAAGGATGTTTCCCTTTTTAAAATGATTCATTAAAAAGTGAAGTTCAGGATCCAACCATTCTGGAGAACAATTTGGAACTATGCTCAAAAAGGTTATCAAATTCTGAATACCATTTGATCCAGCAATGTTTCTACTCGGCTTATAGTCATCCCAAAGAGACCTAAAGAAAGAGAAAGGGACCCACATGTGCAAAAAAAAATGTTTGTGGCAGTCCTTTTTGTTGTGGCAAGAAACTGGAAACTGAATGGATGCCCATCAGTTGGTGAATGGCTGAATAAGTTATGGTATATGAATGTTATGGAATACTATTGTTCTGTAAGAAACGACAAACAGGATGATTTCAGGCCTGGAGAGACTTACATGAACTGATGCTAAGTGAAATGAACAGAATCAGGAGATCATTATACACAACAAGAAGACTATACAATGATCAATTCTGATGGACGGCTCTCCAACAATGAAAAGATTCAAACAAGTTCCAACTGTTCAGTGATGAAAAGAGCCATCTACACCCAGAGAGAGAGGACTGTGGGAACTAAGTGTAGCTCACAACATAGCATTTTCACTCTTTTTGTTGTTTGCTTGCATTTTATTTTGCTGCTTTTTTTTTTTGTTTGTTTTACTGGTTTGATTTGATTTTTCATGTGCAGCAAAATAATTGTATAAATATGTATGCATATATTGCATTTAACATATTTCTATCGTGTTTAACATATATTGGACTACTGCCATCTAGGGGAGGATGTGGGATGGGAAGGGGGCCGAATTGGAACACAAGGTTTTGCAAAGACTAATGTTGAAGAATTGTCCACGTGTTTTGAAAAATAAAAAGCTTTAATAAAGAAAAAGTGAAGTTCAGTGCTGTGTATTTAATTATATTGAAGTCTTAGTCCAGAAGAGAAATGAGGAAATCCTTTTCCCTCTGAAACTTGGAGCAATAAAGGATCTATGGGTGTTGGAATATTATATAGTTATCCAGAATGGTCGTTGCATTGGTTAGTTTTGCTTACCTGTTCTTGGTCACAAAGGTGGTGGTTAAGGGACATGTCCTGAAAAACCTGTAAGATAAAAACATAAAATGAGTGAGAATGGGTAATTGACCTGGATGGGGAAATAGGAAAAAAATCTTGAACTGATGTTAGTGTTTTTTCTTCTTGACAATGCTTCAGAGCTACAAACCTGGTTCTCTTTGGGAAAAATAATGTTAGGGATTTCTTATGATTCTTGGGTTACAGAATTCAAGCAGAATTACTCTCTACCCCTCCCCCCAAAAAACCCCTTTCAAAATACTAAGAATGCGATTTAAAAACAAGCTATCGGTGACAATCAGGCCCTCTGCATGTGTTTGCTCTCAGTCTTAACCCTGCTAAATTCGGAAATAGCTATAATGAAAGGGAAAACTACAACCTTAGTACCTAGCTAGCACATGAGTTACCTACTGGGAACTCTTCAATTTTACAAACATCCGATCCAAGCGCATTTTTAGCATTCCCTTCCTATTTTCTCTTTTTTTAAAAAAGCCTCAATAAACAACAAGACCCCACCTTCCCAATTAGATTTGCTTTCCTTCAGTCATTCCGCCCTCCTCCCTCCCAATGTGCAGACGGGAGCCAGCAGCAGTCCGGTAAAGCAAAGCAATTTTCTCTTAATAAAAGGAAGGTTACAACAGCCCTGAACCGGAAGGCTCTGGACTAGGTGGAAAGATTAAGTGCCACAATAATAACCGATGACTCAGGGCGGAGCTCTGCATCCTGGAAAAGGGGCACAGCCAACTCTGCTAGATGGAACCAGAAGTTTCTACGAAGCCAGTTGCTTCCTCCTTCTCGCTCCTCTACTTATCTCCCTCCGTGCCTCTTTGCACCAGGAGGGCTATTTCCAGATACTTCCAGCTCTTTCCTCTCACGTCACTCCCCCATTAATTCATAAAGGTTCTCGGCTGCAGACTTAAGGACATCCTAGTAGTCGGACTCCGTCGCCGCCTCTTTAACCTCACCCTCCCCCCGCTGCCTCCGCCCAGAGCAGTCCAGCCCAGCTCAACTCACTCTCCCCGCCCCAGTCCCAGCTAATAGCAGCCTCGCCAGCAAGCAGCAGCAGCAGCAGCAGCAGCAGCGGCCGCAGCCCTAGAGACACAGCAGTAGCCACAGCCACAGAACCAGAAAGTCGCACTTACGGCAGAGCATGAGCGCGGCCACTCACTCTCCAATGGTTCAGATGGCGACCAGCAATAGCGGGAGCGGCGGGGAACGAGATCCCTTGCCCCCCGGCTGGGAAATTAAAATCGACCCACAGACTGGTTGGCCCTTCTTCGTGGATCACAACAACCGAACTACTACGTGGAACGACCCGCGCGTCACCCCCGATGGGCCCAAAGTGAGTGGTTCTACTCTCCCTCCTTCCCCCCCTCCCCAACCTGGCCTTGTCGACTCTTATTCACCACGGTCTAGGCAGCATCGGGGAATTGGAAGGAAGGAAGGGCTGTCTTGGGGGATGGGACAAGGAGTACGACACTCTCCTTTCTCCCCTTTTGGTTTGCTTTTGGAAGAGTGTTGCACTGTGCAGGCAAAGTTTGGAATAGAATGGAGGGATTCGTAGGGCGGGGAACGAGATAGGCCGGGCGGTGGTGGGCAATGAATGTGTCTGCGTGTGCGTGCGTGCGCGCGAGCGCCCTGCCGAAGTACAGGTTACTCTGTCCGGCGGCGTGGCAGTGCAGAGAGGAAGGAGACGGGAGGGGGGAATGGAGGAGGACCGTAGATAGTTCTGGACAAGACATGGGCGGATGGGCAAGTGCTAGAGAAATTCGCCCTCGAGACGATGACAGATTAGCCAGATCACTTCAGGGAGGCGGGGGGAGAGAAAGGGAGATGGGGTATGGGGGGCTGGCTGGGGAAGGGCGGGAGGTGGAAAAGGGCATTCATTGGCAAGCCCCTTTCCTCTCCCACCCCACCCCCCAAAGTAGGCAGAAGGAGCTGTCTTTTGTCTCTGACGCACTGCAGCTCTTCTCTGTGTGTTAAATCATTTGATACTTTAGCCCTGTAATGTTTATTTAAGGTTGGTTAAGTCCACTAGAGCCGCCAGAGAAAGGAAACTGATTTATTCTTCAGCTGTGTCTGCAGGTTAAACAGTAGGCTACGTTGGAGCATGAGACACATAGCATTTGTTAGTGGCTGACTGCTTTCTTTTGCTCCTTTTACAAGTTGTCTGGGAAGTTTGAATGTATGTTCACAGGAGAGAGGCATTTCTATTCTAAATAAGTCCTTAGATAGAGATGCTAGTGAAAGAGGCTGTCCGATGTAGGGGAAAACCTAGTAGCCCCACACTTAAAGGACCTAAGTTTATAGTCAAGATTTTGCCCCTAACTTCTCTAGATGACCTTGGGCAAAGCACCCAAATTCTATGTACTTGTTTCCTCATCTGAGATTGGATGCTTGATAAATTGGATTGGATGATCGATAAGGACTCTTCCAGTTCAAATCTTTACAGATCCCTAAAGATAAGGAAAATACAGGAAAGGAGGATTCTTTCTGACATATTTGATTTCTAGGGGACATTTGCTCTGGAAAAATTAAGAATTGGCCTTTTCGTTTTTTCAATTGACAAGATAAAAAAATAAGCTGCATTTTAAGAGAAAATCTAGTCTCTTGATATTTTGTGGTACTTGTATGGTTTAGTTTTTAAGTTTCCATTCTTAAAGAAAGTATCTTTAATAAAACTCTTTAGCTTGGGGTGAAACACCAAGAACTCGTGTTTCAAAAAGTGCTATCTTTGGGTCTGGGCCATGCTTTGGTAGGTCTCTGGAGCTTTCTGAACACAAAGGAAAAGCTAGAAGATAAAGACAGAGGTTGCTAAGGCCTATGTTGAAAGAAGTTTGGATGGACTCTCTGGAGCCCCAAAATTTGGCTCATGGCCTCAAAAGCCTGGCATCTTTAGCTGCCAGGGAAGGTTCCTGACACTTCTTCAGAAATGGGTTGGAAGTTCCCAGCTGTTCCCCTAAAAATGGTGGGCAGGGAAGGCTGTTGCCCACTCATGCAGCAGCAAAATGCAGAGTCCAGCTAGTTATGAAGGTGACTCTTCTTGTCTCAGCATTAGGACAGCACATTTTCTAGGTTGTAGGCCTAGGCCGAGCCCTAGCCAGAGTACTTTTGCTCCTAAACTAGATTTGTCATCATTAGACTCCTGAGTTCACAGAAGGGATACTATTTTAGTGTTTGTTAGTAATGGTCTTTTTTATTTTTCACCTTTAATTTTATATTACTATTTAAATAAAATACCCTAAATCACCAAAAAAAAAATCATCTTTATTCCAACATTTAAAGACTAGACTTGATAAAGGATCCTTAACACTTCAAAATACAAAAATCAAAGCCAGGTGATCAGTAAAGTAGTAACCAATTGACAGGTTATTTTGAATTTTAAAAGGTACTCATGTTTAAAAACAATTAATTTAGGAAAGTCTTTTATAAGTAGTATTTTTTTTTAATATTGCTTTTTAAACCTCCTTGGACTTCACTTTGCTGAGCTATAAAATAAAGACTAGTCTAGATGACTTCTCACGATCATCTCTAATACCAGGGCTCTGATACTATGATCTTGTAATCTTAAAATGTTGAGGAAACTCTCCTGCCCACAGACATCAAATTCACAAGTAATTAATTGTATACTCATTTCTAAAAATTAGCACAGCTGACTAATTTTCTATAATTAACATTGTGTAGATGAATTTTTGAATGTGCAGCAACTTGGGTGGGGTAGAAATCATCTTAGAATTCGTATTATAGTTGGGTTGGCATTTTAAATCAGCTTATATCAGGTAGTTATGGAACATTTATTTTGCCATGTCATTCCTATACAAACAACCAAGCTTATGGGAAACCTGTAGAGATCAGGAATATTCAAGACAGTTGTTAATTAACTATCAAGTTTGAGCATTTACTGAATGTGTTGAACGGCCTAGATAGATTGTCTGGTATTTTGTTGTAAACATGAAACTGGTCTAACAAGTACAGAAAGCTATGTGCAAGAAATGTCTGCCCAATACATGTAGGCTGTGGCTTTAAAAAAAAAAAAAATCAAAGGTTTTGGTTTAGGTAAATCTAAGTCTTATCACTTTGGGACTTAACAACTCACTTTTAAAAAACACTTTTCTTACAAAAAATGATGTAGATAACATAATTATTATGAATCCTACTTTACAAATGAAAAAATCTAGGGATTGACCCTACAGGCAAATGGTTGACTTAGTCTGTGATAGAGATAGACTTCTTAGGTTTTCTGTCTCTTGTCAACTGTGAGTGGTGGAACCAGATAAAATGTAATTGGGAAGTATTTACAAAAATAAATAAAAATGCAGTACAACATAGATAATATTAATTTGCAATTCACAGTAGTTACCTCTCATGGGAGGGCTTTAGCTCTCCCTTCACCAACCTTCTCATATTCTCCTATTCAGACACACTTCATTAACTTCCAGGAGAATAGGTGTGTTATAGTTCATATTTTACATCTATATAGTTAGACCTGTTCCCTAGAAAAGTGTGGAACCCCAATTTATGAATGCAATAATCCAGGAAAAAAAGCAAAAAGAGAGTGTTCCTGGGGCTGGCTGTCCCATAAAATATACTGGAGAATATGGGCTTCTCTCTAGACTCAGAAGTATCTGTACTTAGGCCCAAGTGTCAGCAAATCAGCTTCCCAAAATAAAAAGGATCTTCTACATAAAAATATAGACTAATAGACTAATGAAGTCTTTGATTTGGAGAAGAGACTAGGCACAGATCTTACAATATCTATTTAATTTAAAATTAAACTAATGGATGCATTAGTTCAGAAGTGTTGATTAAGCAACTACTATATATAAGACACATAGTTACGAACAAGAATACATGGACCCTGCCTGGAGGAACTTAATATGATAGTAAAATTGAAACTTTAGGGGCAGCTAGATGGTGCAGTGAATAGAGCTGCAGCCTTGGAGTCAGCAGGAGACCTGAGTTCAAATTTGGCTTCAGACACTTAATGCGTCTTAGCTGTGTGACCCTGGACAAGTCACTTAACCCCAGTTGCCTCTCAGAAACAACAAATTGCTAAAATGGAAACTTCCTTCTTTACTGTGCAAACTCTAGACCCTCAGACTGAGTCACAAAACTTTTTGATACTTTACAGTGGCTACAGCATGCCTCTATTAACTTTCTACATATAACCCTATAAGGGTTATTTCTTTTTGTATTACCTCTATTTGACATCTATCAATAGATGTTTTTATTTAGAAGAAAGAGAAAAAATGCATTCTTTATTCTATAAATTCTTTTCATGGTTTACCTCCTTCACTTAGCAGTTCATACAAATTTTCCCAGATTTCTCAGAAATCATCCCATTCATCATTTTAATAACACAATAATATTCCTTTGCAGTCATATGTTATAATCATGTCATCCTTAGTTAATAAGTAGCCACTTTGTTTGCAGTTCCTTGCCATAACAACAAAATTGTCCATAGAAAAGAATGCATATTGGTCTTTTTCCTCTTGTCTCTTTGAAGACCACATATATATCTCTTTACACCACACATACAGAGTTTAGTAACTTTTGGAATATAGTTCCAAATTGCCTTTCAGAATGGCTGAATCAGTTCACATCTCCTCCGAAAGAGCATTAGTATGTTTTATTTCAACCCATTCAACATTTGTCATTTTCCTTTTTTGTCAGCTTTGCCAATCTGACGAGTGAGAGCTGGAACCTAAGAGTTACTTCAATTTTCATTTATGTAGTTATTCATGATTTAGAACATTTTTTTTCATATGGCTCTTTATATATAGCTTGGATTTCTTGCGAACTTCCTGTTCATTTGACCTATTCAGCTGCCTATTTTTATCCACTGCTTATTGATCTATTAAGGAATGGCTTTTGTTGTCTTAGATATTTTGACCTCTATCAGAGAAATTTGCTGCAAGGATATTTTACCAGTTCACTGTTTCCCTTCTATCTGCATTGCTTTTGTTTGTGCAAAAATTTTCTAGAAAAGTTCTATGTAATCAAAATTATTTTGTCATATGTGATAATATCTATCATTTGGCCAAGAGATCTTCCATATCCACAGCTGGGAAAGGTATCATCTTAACCTTCTAGTCTTATATTTATAATATAACCTTTTATATGGTTTTAGCTTCTAGGAACTTATTGTGGTATATGGTATGAAATGTTGGTGTAAATTTGTACTGTTATTCAGTTTTCCTAGCAGTTTCAATCAAATTAGTCTCCCCAATAATTGACTATTTATGGATTTTTATTGGAAGCCATGCTGCTGTGCTCAGAAGTAATTGAAGATGTGAGATTAGATAAACCAAGGACAACAAATATGAAACCTTGATGTGCCTTCGTAGACAAAAGATTTCATTTGTTTACCCTGATTCAATCTTATGGGTCTGAAGAAGCTATTTTTATTTTCAAATAATTCATTTCCTCTGTCAGAGTAGCAGTGTCATATTCTCCTTGAAGAAGGAAAGCAGGATAAAAAGACAAGTTTTCAACTCATAATAAACCTGCTTTCTATCCATTTCTATAAAGAAAGATTTCCATTAGGCACTGAGCTATGAGTCATTTTGTTTGTTGTTGGGCTTATAAACTGAGTGAAACCACATTTCATCCTTTATCTTAACATTTCCATTAGAAAACTACAGGATCTCTACAGCTTAAAAGCATAATCCTTTAAAATCTCAGACACACAGGAGCTTAGCTTTTCAGTAGACATTCTTATATTGCTGGGATTTTTCCTCAAATAAATTCCTCAGATTTATTTATTATAAAAAATAAAATAAAATTTATTTAAAGATAGGTAAGTGATTTGAGTATCCAATTAATCATATAAGCATAGTGGAACTTGCCTAACTACATGGCAAAATGTGATGTGTCCAGTTCAGTACTTGGTTAGTTGAAGTTTCCTTACTCACTGGTAATATTTCACCCACACTTCCCCCCGTGTGTCCCAATAGTTAGTGTAGTAGTGACAATGATTCAGAGCTGAGTGAGGCCTGTGCCCCTCAGTCAGCGCTGTAAAAATGACTCAGCACTGAGCCCGTAGATTTGACAATGCTTGAAGCCCAAGTGTACTGAATGTTCTCAATTTGATTTTTATTCCCACTCAGTGAGGTGACAAGCTAATTAAACGCTATCACCTTGTGTTGTTTATTAGGACTAGGGAATTAAGGACTTGCCAGTGTTTCTTTTTTTTTTTTCCCTAAAAAAAAAAAACAAAAACAAAAACACTGGTAGTTTTTTCTTTTGAGAATTAAGAACTGTATAGTGGGCAATCCCACTAAAGTTGTTAAGGAGGCTCCTCAGTTTAAGGAAGGAAATTTTCCTTAGCTATCTTTCTCACCTCCAATTTTGGTTTATCTGATTATCCATTCTTCTGCATGATTTATTTAGCTATCTTCCCCTGTGCTAGTGTCTTGGGTTAACCAAACTCTGATGTATAGTGTATATATAGCAAATTGGCCTCCTAATAAAGAAACAGAGCTGCTTGGCAGTTCCTTCACAGTAATAAGGGAAGGGTCTGTTGGTCAGTGTTAGAAAAGATATCCTATTTGCATATGTAGGAACAGTCTGCTCTTATGTACTTCTATCAGTGAGACAAACTAGATGGGATTATCCTCCATGGACACAGGCCCTATACATCTTTTGGTCATTATGTTATAATTTTGTAATTTTTTTTCCCTTCAAGGCTGCCTCATATACTTTTTTAACTTGTTTGATTGGAAGTAAATCAAATACTGTTCCTCATCTTTAATCATCAATAATGATTGATTTAACTTGTATAAAAACACATTAGGAGGTGAGGAACCTCATAGTGTGATTTGCCCTGGACCTGGAAGCTGTCAGGGGCAGCCCATTTCTCTCATATATTTTCTTGGGATGTCCCTGAACTTTTTTCTTTCCCAATGTCCGTTTGAGGAATATGCTATCACTTTTTCCCTCTTGTTACTTTCCTTTAGCTCTAAGTGCTACTCATTCTTCAAAATGAGACTACTTAAGGTTAGAATTTCCTTCACAGCTTGGGTTTTTATAGCTCAAAGGAACAAAAACTTTCTCTTCCATTCCTGAAAAACAATAAAGAGAATATGTGCTTCCATGGGCTGTTTTTAGGTGATATTTTGGATATGGCAGCTGCTCATTTGCATTTTTAGTTTTTGTAGTATTCAACAACCCTGGAAACATTGTGAGTCTCTCCATTGCACGAATCTCATGGTATAAGTTTTTGTAAGCTGAAGAGCTGAAAGGACTCCTAGAGGGGTACCTTGTCCAAACTCTTCATCTATCTCCATACAGGTGAGGAAACCTGAAGATCACAAAAAGTCAAATGTCTTCCCCAGGATTACATTAGGAAGTAGAGACTGGATTTTTTTTATCACCCACTTCACTCACCCCCATCTTCTGACTTAAAAAATCAATGAAGTCCTTTCTCCTACTTATTCATTAAAATCAATGTTTGTACTGAATGGGTTGACTAATTAGTACTGAATGTGCTGCTAAAGAGGAAATATAAAACAAGTCAGTTCTCAAAGTAGGTGGGTTTTTAATGTCTAAAAAAGATGATTTTTTGATTAAATTGATTAATTGATTAAAAAATTGAGCAGACTTTGAACATTCCATGCTGAGTTAACCAGATTATTAGAATATCATTGTTTTAGTTCTTTTATTAACATATTTTTATATCACTTGCATTTCCTTCTCTCCTTTGTGCTTCCCAATAAGCCATCCCTTGTAACACAGTTTTATGTTTGTTTGTTAGTTTTTAAGAGAAAAATAATTCAGTAAAACAGACTTATATCATTAATGGCTGGCAGTATATGCATTATTCCATTTCTATAACCTCACACCACTGCAGGGAAAATTAGGAGATATAGTTCCCTATTTCTCTAGGACCAAGTTCCTATACTATAACCAAGCATTCATTTTGATTTTATTATTCATTCCATTTTCATTGTTGTAGTCAAGTGCCTTACATTGTTTCCTTGTTTCTATTAATTTTACTCTGTATTAGTTTACATATTCACCTATACTTCTTTGAGTTATTCATATTTTTCATTTTATGCTATGTTAATATTCTATTAATTTATGTATCAGTTTGTTTAGTTATTCCCCATCATTGGACAAGTTCTATTTTGTGTCCAGTTCTTTGCTACCAACAGGAAGTGTTGCCATGATTGTTTTGATATGCTTGTGGGCCCTTCCTTTCTATGTTTGACTTTCCTTGAGACTTCCTTCTGCCTTTGTAAGTTAAGCCTTTGTAAGTTAACACAAAGTATGGCCATTTTCATCACTTTTATTTGAGTATTGTTATAAAATTATTTTTCTTCTTTATTTTACAAGGAATGAAACTTATTTGGAAACTTTGGATGATTTCTTATATAATCATTTCTCCTGAGACTGATTTAAAAAAGGTTAAAGCTTTTTTTTTTTTTTTTTTTTTTTTTTTTTTTTTTTGGTGAAAAGGCATTAGGTTTGCAGTTCTCTGAATGCATGAGACAAATAAGGAAAGGATAAGCTAACAGTAAAGCCTTTCAAAGGGAAGAGAATGATTATTTTGTCTGCTCATTTACAGGGGGAATGAGGTGGAACAGCACCAGTTGTCTTAGACCCCAAAGCAAGACTGAAATTTACCTCCTGGTTGAGATCCTTGGTTAAAGTTTTCAAATTGCATGTTGATTTTACAGATAACTTTTAATTTTCCATCTCTAAACTGTAAAATTATGTGTATTTGTATCTTTATATATACATATTTACTTACACATAGGTAAACGTTTATTTATACACATGTACATGTTACACATATATTTATATATGTAGATATTTAAATTTTTATGTATGCAACCTTCTATTCTGGTAGATTGTCTCTCCTTACCTCCCATAAGAAGGGAAGATATGTTTTATCTTATTAATCTCCTCTCTGGGACTTTAATTGTTTTTTTTTTTTTTTAAATTAAGCAGAGTCCAACTTTCTTTTAGTGAATTTGTCATTTATATTATTGTAATGACTGGACACATTCATTATTAAGTTTATTATGTTTTAAAATAAAACATGTTTTGGTAAGTAAGTTGGACTAAAGAATTTAGCACAACCTGAAGAAAGTTACTTTTTATAATTTATAGCAAGGGTTCTTAACCTGGGATCCATGAATTGATTTCAGGTTGTCAGTGAACTTGTATGGGGAAAAAAGGCATCTTTATTTTTACTAATATTTAACTGAAATTTAGCTTTTCTTTTCAATAATGAAGGAAATCCCCTGCTGTATGGTTTTGGTATGTGCTTGTGATCACTGAATGTAGAGCATACCATTGAGAGTTTGCCCTTTTGTTATCACAGCATTTTTATTTTAAACAGGTTGATACTTGTTAGCTAGAACAGGAAATTTTGGAATTAAGAGCACTGCTTTCTTTTCTAATACCATGCATTGTGGACATAATTCTTGAGTCTCCACAGTTGTCTGTTAAATGGTTACATAATAAATTGCTTTGTGAAACTTAATGATAGAAAGAGGGTTTTAAATCTGCAGCTATAATGTGCTGCATAAATACAAAGTTCTTATTATCAGTCTGCACAAAAGCCACTAAGAGAAAAGGCATGTTAACCCTTGTCTTTATATGGACAAAGCAGTTTATTAATGATTAAAAAAGAAATATTAACTGTTTGCTATGGTGTAGACATAACTTAAGGAGGGAAGAATAACTTTAAATAATCTAGTTTTTTTTAAATTTATTCAGCTAATAAGTGTTAAGTATCTGAGGTCAAATTTGAACTTGGGTCTTCCCAATTCCAGGGATATTAAACCCCCTACCTTGCCCTGTCACTAAAAGATTTTCAGGATAAACTTGGTGGATTTTAATTCCTTACAAATCTCTCTAAATTCCTGTTTTGTTGAGATTCTGAATTCATTACTAAGTACATCGATGGAAAATATCTTTTAATCATTGGAGATTTATTGAGCACCTGCTCTTGCTTTCTGCTTCCATAGAGCTTAAAACTGCCTTGACTAGCACATTTTGATCATTCATTTGATAGTTAAAAGCAATATTTTCTAGGCCTACTACTGATTTCACACTAAAAATATAGTGACTGCTCAGAATGTTTGACACTCAGGATACAGTGAAAAGATTACTGGATTTGGAGTTAGAGACCTCTCCTAGGTCTGCCATCTATTATTGGTGCAACTTTGAACAAGTCACTATGCCTCTCTAGACATGTTTGTTCATTTGTTAAAAGCAGGGGGGGGGGGGGAAGAGAAAGGGGTTGGAATGAATGGTTTTTGAGATCCCTTCCCTTTCTAGATCATTGATCCTAAGTGACTTCATGTCTCTGAGTTTCTTTATCTGTAAAATGAGGAGATTGGGAACTACTAGATGGATCTCTGAGGTCTCTTCCAGCTATGAATCTGTAACTACACTTCTGGGTTAATATTCCACAATGAAAAATAAAAAGAATACTGAAAAATGAATTAATTAGGGTTGCTCCTGAACAGTGATAATAAGGTTAATTAAACCTTTTACAATATGCTGTGCTTGTGCTTTACCTTTGCAGCCAGGGGAAAAATAGAGGATGAAGACAAAGAAAGCATTATTTTTTATTGATTGATTAACTGTTCTAATACACTGATGGTGGGGAGGATACAAGAAGAAGATCTTGGCTACTTTTAGTAAAGATGGCAATAGTTTTAGTGTCCTGAAATCCATATACTATTTTAATAGAAGGTTAAAATTATATAATATTAAAATTTCTGCATATCTCATTTGACTCCACAAGAAATGGGTAATCATAGTTGACATTTTATAACACTTTAAAGTTTGCAAGATGCTATACGTATATTCTCTTTTAATCTGTGCAAAAGCTATATGGATTAAAATATTATTATCTTAATTTTACAGATAGGAAACTGAAGTAAAAAAGATTAAGTGGCTTGCCCCTTAAATCATCCAGATAAGTGTTGGAGGCAGGAGCTGGGTCTAGATCTTCCTTGACTCTAAGCCTGTTACTTGTTCTATTGTACAATGCTGCTTTCTATGTCCAAATTACTTCTTTTAAAACTTATTCCATCCAAAGCAATCCCAATAGACTGTGGATAGAAAATGCCATCTGCATCCAGAAAAAGAATTATGGAGAGTGAATGTAAATCAATACATGCTATGTTCACTCCTTTTTTTTTTTTTTTTTAATTTCTTTCCTATGGTTTTTCCCTTTTGTTGTGATTTTCCTGTACCAACAAGATTCATAAAACAATGTGTATTAAAACTTAATTAATTGATTGATTTGGGGAAAGTAAAATAAAACTGGTTTCTACTCCAAAATTTCCTGAAAAAGGAATTCTAGGTTTCTTTTCTTATTGTAAGAGAATTCTCCTTATTTTTTTTTCATATAATCTTGTATTTTGCTGTAGTTTTTCTTGGTCCATCATCATTGAAACTCTACCTATCTAATTGTATGATCTAAGCTACAATTTAAAAACTTCTTCTGGCCTAAAAACTTAGATAATTAAATTGTTGCCCTACTTAAAGTCTCCACAGTTATGAAATTAGAAGTGCAATGGAGCTATTATTACTATGGTGATCTCAGGTCATTGAATTTAGAGGCAGTAACTGCCTTAGAAATCATCTGATTCAGATCTTTGTTCAGATGAGGAAACTGAGGCCCAGCTGAAAGTGAAATAATTAACTCAGGATCACACAAGTAGTGGCAGATTTTAAGTAACAGAGCTCAGATTTAAACCTTTGATTTCTTAACTCCAAATTCAATGCTGTTTCTACTACACCATGTAATAGCTGCATTACACTTCATTCTTTTTATATAACTGGCAATGCAGTAAGAGGATCCGAGTTCAAATACTACCTCTGAGATTTATTGTCTGTATGACCTGGGCAAATCACTTCATTTCTCTGAGTCTTTAATTTCCTCATTTTAAAAATGAGAAGGGGTTTTGCCCAAGCCTTTCAGATTTCTTTTCCAGCTCTAGATCTATGGTCCTGTGAAAGCAAGGGAGAAGTTGGGATGGGGAAAGGTCCAAAAGGAGAAGAATGGAGTGAGCTTTTGAAATCTATACATGGTAAACCCCAAGAATCTTTTCTGGAAAGAGTATTGTTAACTGATAAAAGATTTGCAGGATTAGTAGTTGGAATGCAGCAGGTTTAACACTATGCAAATGTGGACAATATTGGGGCTTTGTTGTGTTTAATCAAGATCATCAAGCTAGATACATTTCTCAAATTAATTCTTCCTTGATCATAATGGAAGATAGAGGAGAGAAGATAGATGGATTAATATTATCCTTTCATACTATGAAAAAGTATTAACCTTTTACAATATGCTGTGCTTGTGCTTTACCTTTGCAGCCAGGGGAAAAATAGAGGATGAAGACAAAGAAAGCATTATTTTTTATTGATTGATTAACTGTTCTAATACACTGATGGTGGGGAGGATACAAGAAGAAGATCTTGGCTACTTTTAGTAAAGATGGCAATAGTTTTAGTGTCCTGAAATCCATATACTATTTTAATAGAAGGTTAAAATTATATAATATTAAAATTTCTGCATATCTCATTTGACTCCACAAGAAATGGGTAATCATAGTTGACATTTTATAACACTTTAAAGTTTGCAAGATGCTATACGTATATTCTCTTTTAATCTGTGCAAAAGCTATATGGATTAAAATATTATTATCTTAATTTTACAGATAGGAAACTGAAGTAAAAAAGATTAAGTGGCTTGCCCCTTAAATCATCCAGATAAGTGTTGGAGGCAGGAGCTGGGTCTAGATCTTCCTTGACTCTAAGCCTGTTACTTGTTCTATTGTACAATGCTGCTTTCTATGTCCAAATTACTTCTTTTAAAACTTATTCCATCCAAAGCAATCCCACTAGACTGTGGATAGAAAAAAAAGAAACCACTCACAAGCATGTGTGTATATATGTATGCACTTCAGTATTTGCTTGTAGTATGATAGCATCATCTTCGTATTGGGACAACACTTTTGAAGGCATTGGGGCTCATCTTAGATTCTTTTTTTCCTTTTGGCTTAATTGAATATGGGTTTAAAATTTGTTTAACACCAAATATACTGCTTCTATTGAGCACAATATTATAGTACCCAGAGAATTAAAATTAGGTCATCACTCAGAGAGTAACAGTAGTTGCAAATAGACTGTAATCCATACAAATAAAGAAAGGGGAAAAAAAGCAAAGAATGTCATGGAAAAAACTACTGTCATGCCAAACATGTGATGAAAGTGAATAATAACTGATGGACAGCTTACTATATGCTCCTATTACTGGTATCCTCAAGATGACAAGAGAAAGCAGAGCCTCATCAGTACATTGGTCCAACATGGCAAACTTAGAGGAAGACACAGGCTTAAGCAGATATGCATGGGCTGTTCTCATTATTGGTGAAAACTCCAAATGGATTCACTCCTGGCTTCATTTGAGAATAGAGGTTAAATTTTATTATTCTTAAGTTTTCTTATCATATTAATTCTTTTAAAAATGGTGTCTTTTGTTGCTTTCCCTTAAATTTCATAGCACATCTGTTACTACCTCTTTAGTTTTTAAAACGTTTAGCCAATGCTCACCTTGTATCCCCACATTCTTGGGTGCCCCCATCCTTCTGTATGTTATTGTAAATTCTCTGGGATGAATATTCCTGCAGTTATGTTTAGCTGACAGAGCAGGCTTTTCCCTGATGGGGAGTCAGAGCTAGAAGGTGAAGATGGGCTACAACCACATTGAAGTTTGGATTTACCTGAATCTCGGCTTCACCCACGAATGGTTCTCTGACTTTGAGCAAATTGCTCACTGTCTGTGAGCTCAATTTCCCAGTCTGCAGCACCTGCCTGCCAAATGAGCCAACCCTTCTTCCCACTTTTATAGATGAGACTTAAGTGTCCAGAGAGGTGAAGAAATGAGTTTGGAGGCCTAACTCTTAAAGTCAGCTACTCAAGGTCTCTGCTCTTTCTACCATTCCATCTGAAGACAACACTTGCACTGGCCCCAAGGTAATTGATATGAAAGTGCCTTGTAAGCTTATAAAGTACTCTCCGATGATACCTTACAAGATAACTGCTTTTCTTTTAAATTCCCATGGATTCTATGTTTTGTATCAAAATAAAGTAGTTTAAATCCCTATAGTATAAGCCCCAAATCAAAACTTTGCTCTGGATTTCTTCTAATAATAACTTGAACTTAATGGGACAGATTTTCATCTCATCTGGAAGTAATTTTTCCTTATCTCCTGTTCTTGTAATTTTCCATGGAGTAATTTAGCAGTAGAACCTGGCACTTGAGGACAGAGCAGTTTGCAGGGAATTTCAATGTAGTTTACAAGATGGCTGGCAAGAATTATCATATTTTAAATGGAATAATCAGCTTTGCAGTAGATTTTTCATTCCTGTCTGGGTTTAGCAAATAATACATTTCCAGTGTCTTTACAGAAAGGATAATGTCAGTTAGCAAAATTATTTGGCAAAAAAAAATTAGTTTCCAGAATGCTAAGATTGAGTAATATAAAAGTTAAATTACCAAGTTATATGTTCTAAATTAGTAATACTAGGGGACAGTTAGATGGCACAGTAGATAGAACACTGATCCTGGATACAGAATTACCTGAACTAAAATCTGGCCTGAGACACTTAATACTTACTAGCTTTGTGACCCTGGACAAGTCACTTAAACGTAATTCTCTCAAAAAGAAAAGAAAAGGAAAGGAAAAAATTAGTAACACTAACATTACATTTTAAAAGTAATTTTATATACATGTGAGTCTCATTTCACTTCTATGAAATGAATAATACGACTACAGGTTTTGTTATTACTGTTTCACAGATTATAAAATTGGCTCAGAGAGGTTAAATAACTTGTTTATGATCACACAGATATTAATTAGAATAGTTAAATATTCAAACCAGGTTACCCTGAATCCAAGTCTAGCATGGTAAGCCAGTCTGTACCCTCTAAATTAAGATGATCTGTTCAAATTCTTTATTATCACACATTTTTTTCTTTTTCTTTTTTTTTTTTAGAGTAAGTAAAATGTTGGAGGTATACTGCCATCTTCATCTCATAAGTAAATAAGTTGGAAGGAGGATGAGCAAGAAATAATATAATTATAGTAACATGTTCCCCTTATATTATAGTTAAAAGCCTTGTTTTCTACAGAAAAGAAAGCAAAAAGCTTTACAAGATTCACTTTGCTTTTGCCTAAATTTGAAAGCAAGGGTGTCTTAATGTAAGAAGATTATTAGGAAAACTATGCTGAAGCCTATTCACTTTCATGTTGATAAATTTGTGTGATGTTTCCCTCCCCTTACCCCACCTAAGTTGAACCTCTTCCATGTGACTAAAGAAAACAATTAAATAATATGCTTTGATGACAGCATATCTAGTGAATTATCCAATGTTCTTGGCTTACTAGTCCCCCTCCTTTCTGACCTATGGGTGAAAGTATTTTATTTATTATCTCTTCTCTAGACTTTTCACTGGCTTTTTTTCCATTACTCAAAATTCAGTTTCCTTTTAATGATGTTTTTCTTTACATTTTTGTTGTTCTTGTGTACATTGTTCTTTGGCTTTGAGTATTTTGACCTAAATCATTTTATACAGATCTTCTCATAGATATCAAAATTCTTTATTGGCCATTTCCTTAACATTTGTATAGCAGTCTTCTTCTTATTTTTTTTTAGCCATTCTCCAATTCATGACTATCATCTTTCTTTACATTTTTTGCAGCCACCAGGAGTGCTGCTATGACTATTTTGATATACATTGTTTAGTTCTTTTTAAAGAGCAATTTAAAAACAAAAGAGGTTAACATGGATAGGGAAATACCTTAGAATCAGGAAGACCTGGAGTCCAAATCCTGCTTCTGATGCATAATAGCTGTGTGATCATTGGTCATAAATATCATTTAAATTCTCAATGTCCCAAGGAACAGCCCAAGACTACAATTTATCAGAATACAGATCTCCATTAGAAGGGGTAGTTTCCTCTTTGAAAATTCAGAAAGTGAATATAAAGACAAAAATAAGGCTACCTTAAATTTTTGGATCTAGAAATTCAAAATTTCCTTTATCAAAACCTGAAGAAAAACTTAGTATTTAATTTTTAAAGATTTTTCATCTTTTAAATTAAGATAGCTGACAATTTTCAGTTTTAATTTAATTTCAAAATTAAGATCCAGTGAAAATTGGAAAGAGCTGCTTTACAACATTACTTTATTCTTGGTGGGACTCTTATTTGTTGCTGAGTCATTTTTCAGTATTGTCTGACTCTTCATGACCCCATGTATGGTTATCTTGTAAAAGATACTGGGTTATTTAACCATATTCTTTATCTAATTCCTTTTAGAGATGAGGAAACTGAGGCAAACAGGATGAAGTGACTTGCCCAGGGTCACACAGCTGGGAAGGATCTATAGTCACATTTAAACCCAGGTCTTCCTGATTCCAAGGCTAGCACTATCTCCTATGATACCTAGCTACTCTTGGGCTCTAATTATGGAGTTATGTATATATAGATGTATATATCCGCTTTTAAGGAAGATGCACAATGTGATAGTGTGAAAAGAACATCAGCTTGGAAGATTTAGAAGTTAATTTTAGTTGCAACTCTTGTTATAATTCCTTGTAATGATATTGATTCTGCCCATCTCCCAGGAAATTTTTGTGATAATTTTTTCCTTTGATTGATCCTTTGAATGATTTCCTTTGATTTGATAATTGATTCCTTTGATTGATATAAAGACATTAGGGTATCTCCAAAGACTGAAAAAAATGGCTATTTATTAGAATCCTTGGTTTCCTTTAAAGCACAGTCCAAGCTGCCATCACTTATAGGAAATACTTCTCTCTCTCTCTCTCTCTCTCTCTCTCTCTCTCTCTCTCTCTCTCTCTGTCTTCCTCTGTCTCCCTCTCTCTCTCTCTCTGATTGTCTGTCTGTCTGTCTCTCTTTTTCTAGTTACTCCTTGTTAACCTCCTTAGTAAACTTAATCCACTCACTTATTTGTCAACATGCTCTTTGCTCTATTCCCTGAGTTGAATGTAGGGTCCACAAGGGCAAGGACTGTTTAATCTTTGTATTTTGTATCCCAAGCACAATGCCTTGCACAGAGAAGCCAAGAAGTACTTATTGGATTGAATGGAAGCTTTTTGAGCCCACAGGAATTTTTGGGGGGCCAAAAAAGACCAAAAGGATTTTGTAAATTTTAAAGCACTATACAGAGGTGTGTCATAGAATTTCCAAGATGCAGTATAGAAGAGAGAAAAAAAAGATAAATTTTAAGTTTGGAATTCAGCTTAATGAGAATTTATTAAATGCCTATTCTATATAAGATGTCAGGAATATAAAACCAAAAAATGAAGACCCTCAGAGACTTTGCATTCTTTTGGAGGATCCCGATCCATAAGTAGATAAGTGATATAAGATAATTTGAGACAACAAACAAGCACCTAAGAACCCAAAATTATGAGGAAAGACTTCTTTGGGAAAGGTTAACTGATTCATGGCAAGGAAGTAAGAGGTGAGAAGCTTCAAAGCAGTACTCATTGCTTTCCAGGGAGTAAGGAACAGTTCATGCAAAGGCACAGAGACAAGAAATAGAATGCCAGGTTTGGGAAACAACAGACAAACTGGAGGAATAATCTCTACGAGGCCCAAGATTGGGATTTAGAATGTTGACTTTAGGGGAACAGCAAGAAGACTGGTTTCATTGGAACCTGGAATGAGTATAGAGGGGAACCATGGAAAAGGAAGTCTGTAAAAGGTGATTGGATCCAGGTTGCAAAGGAGTTTGTATGTGAATCTGAAGATAGTGGCGAATCACTGAAAATTCATGAATAGGGGAATGAATGATATATACATTAGAAAGATTATTTTGGTAGCATGAAGGTTCAAGGAAAGAAATAGAAACAGGGAGATCAAAAGAAATGTATCAGAAGCCAGTGACATTAGTCTAGAACAGAGGTATTTTACTGAGGCCTGAACTAGAGTTGTGACTGTGAAGGGGAAGGATTGTGGTTTGAAATGTGAGAGATCTCGTGGAGGAAAAACCAACATCTTAGAATTGGTTAAATATCTCTGAGATACCACTACACACCTGTCAGATTGGCTAGAATGACTTGGAAAGATAACGCGGAATGTTGGAGGGGATGTGGGAAAACAGGGACACTGATACATTGTTGGTGGAATTGTGAACACATCCAGCCATTCTGGAGAGCAATTTGGAACTATGCTCAAAAAGTTATCAAACTGGGCATACCCTTTGATCCAGCAGTGCTACTACTGGGCTTATACCCCAAAGAGATACTAAAGAAGGGAAAGGGACCTGTATGTGCCAAAATGTTTGTGGCAGCCCTGTTTGTAGTGGCCAGAAACTGGAAAATGAATGAATGCTCATCAATTGGAGAATGGTTGAGTAAATTGTGGTATGTGAACGTTATGGAATATTATTGTTCTGTAAGGAATGACCAGCAGGATGAATACAGAGAGGACTGGCGAGACTTACATGAACTGATGCTAAGTGAAATGAGCAGAACCAGGAGATCATTATACACTTCAGCAACGATACTGTATGAGGATGTATTCTGATGGAAGTGGATTTCTTCAACAAAGAGATCTAACTTAGTTTCAATTGATCAAAGATGGACAGAAGCAGCTACACCCAAAGAAAGAACACTGGGAAATGAATATAAACTGTTTGCATTTTTGTTTTTCTTCCCGGGTTATTTATACCTTCTGAATCCAACTCTTCCTATGCAACAAGAGAACTGTTTGGTTCTGCACACAAATATTGTATCTAGGATATACTGTAACCTATTCAACATGTATAGGACTGCTTGCCATCTGGGGGAGGGGATGGAGGGAGGGAAGGGAAAAATCGGAACAGAAGAGAGTGCAAGGGATAATGTTGTAAAAAATTACCCTGGCATGGGTTCTGTCAATAAAAAGTTATTTAAAAAAAAAAAAAAAAGAATTGGTTAAATATAAGTACAAAGAAAGGAGAAAGAGCCAAGGACGATTCTGAATTTGTGAACTGGGGAGACTAGAAAAATGGTGGTACACATAATAGAAAGAAAAAATAGGGTAATTTAGGGAGAAGAGTTTCATTTTGGATATACCCAGTTTGTGATGCATATGGGACATCTAGGTAGAAGTGTCCAATAGACAATTGTGGGCTGGCAGTGGAGAGAAAGATTACAGCTTCACATATAGATTTATAGTTATCTGCTTTAAGATGATAGTTGAATCTACAGGAGCTGATTTCTTAAAGAAGGGAAGGAAAGAGGGCTCAGGGCCAAGCCTTGAAGGAAACATCTAGGGTATAAGGTGTAGGAGGAGAGTCAGGTGAAAACCTTGACAAAAGTCAAAGGAGGAGTGAGAGAATTGCTTATCATTGTCAAAAGCCAGCATAGAGATACCAACTCTTCAACCAACTAGCTGTGTGGCTTACAACAGTTTTATCTCTCTGGACCTCATTTAATTTATCCATAAAGTGGAGGATGTTGGACTAAATGATCTCCAAAGTTTCTTTCAACTGTTTAATTATAGAAATGTTATCTTTCCTGTATTTAGGGATTTTGTTTAAAGATTTCACTGATTAGTAACTATTTAAGTTACTGTGCAATGTCTAATTATAAAATTGCAAAAGCAAATGCAGATCTCTAAGTAACTATCAGTCATCCCTCATTGTCTGACCAATCTGTCACCAGGTTAGGTTGATTCTTTCTTCCCATAGTCTCTTTCTATTTTTGCCACTGCCATTATCCCTATTATAAGTTTATACATTAGATCTAGGAGAAGTCCTGCAGCTCATTTAGTCCAATTTCATTTTAACAGATTAAAAAAAAAAAAAAAAAAAGGCTAAGAGTGGTAAGGTGATTTGCCCACAAACACACAGGTAGTAAGTTGTGGAATTAGGATGCAAATAGTAGATATTCCAATTCCCAATCCAAGATTGTTTTCACTGAAACAGTTTCCTCTCATCTCATGCCCACCTTCTGAAATACTTTACAATACAGTTAGAAAATTAGTTTCCCTGCATCCTGACCTTCTTTCTCTTCTCCAATCCATCCTGCATTTGACTTTCAAAATATTTAAAGAATTTGACATTTTTAGAGTATTAGTCCATTCCTTCCATGAAGACCAGAATTAAACACTTTTTAAGCCCCTTGAGTATGCCAGGCTCTATGCTAAATTCTGAAATTCCTTTTCACTTTAGTGTAAAGAGTCTTCATAAGTTGCTGTGGTAAAAAAAAAAAAAAAAAAAGTCATTGTTAGGTGATAGATAATTGACTGGCCTCTCTGATCCTAAATGGATTGGTCCTCAGATAACAGAGAGCATTATTGGACCCATACAAAAGGCTCTCATATAATTTCTTTTCCAGTGGCTTATTGTAAGTTCTTATGTATAATGGACACAAGTTCTTGCAGGTTGTAACAAGATAGAAAAGTTTTGAGAAAAAGACTTTAAAAATCTTCTTAAAACAATGTTTTTATCATGTAATCCTACTCTACTTCCTAACACACACTGTCTCCCTATTATTGCCTGTTAAATCAAAGTTTAGCAACTCAACTAGGCAAGGAAAATCTTTCCCCTTTATTTATTCCAATCTTAATCTCTAGTCATACCTTATGTCATATAATTTTTTCCCAGTAAATCTAGTCCTTGACATGTAACCTGCTCATTTCTGTCATTGCTTAAAAAGATCTCCATTCTATTCTTTATCTCCTACTATTTTTCCACCTATACAAGTTTCACATGTCTTTCAAGGGCCAACTCAATTTCATCACCTTTCTAAATCTTCCTCAACTACCTACCTAAAACCATACCTTTTTCTTCTCTTGATTTATTGGACATGTCCTCCCACCCTTTTGCATTCTGGTGGAGTATAAGATTATAAAAGAAACCAATTATGTTGAAATATAGTTATCAAAATATTTTTTTTAATTCATAGATTCTAAGAGTCTTAATTATTACTTTGAAAGCTGGGTATTTCATGTATATATTCTTGCCACTCTAATTAGACTATAAGCTACTTTAAGGAGGAGAGATTCTCATCCATGTATCTTCTACTCCTGTTTCAGTGTTGGCCCATTATAAGCTTTTATTACATACTTGTTGACTTGACCCCATTAAGCATACCCCAATTCAAGGTTTTGTCCAATACTGTGAAAGAGTATGACAGATGAAAACAACAAACCCTACCACCTCACTCCCCTCAAAAAAACTCACTAAAACCCCATAGCAATGATAAAAGCTCAGCCTTTTTTCAAACTCTGCTCTTTAAAGTGAAAAGAGGAGGAATAAATCCTCTATGGATATTTCTGTGAAAAATACAAGATTTTTATGTTCCTTTTAGCTCCTTTTAGTGGCCAGAAATTCAGCTCCTTCATATGCCTGACTCTGGAGAGTTAAGCATGGTAATTTAAAAAAAAAAGGCTGGAGCTCCGGCATGTGGGTGTGCTAATCCAGCCCCTGAGAGGGAGTAGTAGCTGCCAGTGTCCCCAAGGACATAGTGATATTCTTGCCTTTGATATTTGCTGAAGAAAGTTGATAGGAAAGGAGTTTATTGGAGAGAAACATTGTTAGGTAAACATTGAGCTTCCAAGATCATCAAAATGCTAAACATACATATATGTGATCATGTAACAAAATTAAAATTTAGATGTATCACATAGTTCTCATGTTCACTTTTGCCTTTGGCAAATTTTGTTGTAGGAGAGGTTTTTTTCTGTAATCTCAAAAGTTTCTTAGCTTTTAATTGTTTTGTTTTTTTCTTCAAAGATATGATCACTTGAGGAAGAATATTTCTATTTGGGCCAGCAAATTTCTATCTTTCAAGGACATTTCTGTGTTTAGATGTACGTGATGGTCAAAGTTATTGTTTATTCAATTGTCAAATGTTAATTTGACATTTTTTGCTCATAAGATTTAGCTACTTTGAGGGACTCCAGATATATTGATATGCCTTATTTGGAAAGCTCCCTGTGTGGTGAATAATGAATTTGCTTGATGAGTGACCGAGGTGCCTTGTTGTCTGTTACATGATCTTTCCCAGAGGTACATCTGGAACTTGGCCTTCTGGAAGGCCCCAAAATAGACTGGTCACTGAAGAAAGAACTTCATAAGAGGACATGAGGGGAATCCCAGTCATTCCTAACCTGGACAGAGTTTGTTAGCATCAGTAAGGCACAAATAGTCCTCGGCTCCTAACCATTTCTATGTTCTTTCTGTTTTGTTTATTTGAGGGCATTTTATTCTATTCTCAACTTCTATTGTTGAGCCTGGCTTGAACTTATTTTTCAGTAGCCAGCTTCTGTATTGGTGCAAAGATCGTTGTTACATACCTCTTTGACTCATTTTTAGTCTTTCTCATTAGTAAACTGAGTAAATCTATGGGAAGCTTGAAAAATTGAGTATAATGTGGTGGATCTGAATTAAACCCAAAAGATCTGGGTCAAATCCTGCTTTAGATACTTACTGTGTGACCATTTTAATCTTTAAAATGAAGTATTTGGATATGCCCCCAGATTCCTCTCTAAATCTATGAATTGTCTTGAAGTAATTTACTTCTATAATTTGATATTCTTACAAGTGTTTAATCACCAGTCCCACAAGACTGATCAACTCTGCTGGGTCTCAGATATTCAGTAAGACGCACACACCTATGTGCTTGATGTGCTCTCTTCCCATTATGTCATCCAAAGTAGACTTGACTGACAGCAACCCAAGACTCATCCTGCTATAACATTTAACCAAACAGCAGCTTCTATAGGGAAGAAAGGAAGTGTGAGGAGACAGGAAAATAATGTTACAGAGGTGGTTGTTTTTAATGTGATTTTTTTTTTAACATTAAACATATATCAATTAATTAAAAGATATTGGACATTAGGGAGACAAAAACAAGAAGAAAGGTCCTTCCCCTCAAAAGAGGAATGACCATTGAGAGAATAATTTAGAAACAGCAAAAGAACAAATGTGATCATGGCTCCATCCCCAGTAGTCAGATGAGATACCAGTGGTGCGGACTTTTTTTTTTTCTTTTAAATAAGGGTCATTTAAAGTTGATTGTCCAAAAAACATTTCCACTTTGTGCTTAAGGGATCAAGAAGTTCTCTTTGGCTCTGAAGACTTGAATTAGCTGCATGCTTTCTATATTTTATTTGATTGTCATTCATTTCCATCCCCCATTTCTTTGTTTGTCTCTGCTTCCTTTTGTTTTAGGAAAATCAGTCATCAGCCAACGGCCCATCTGAGGAGAGTCTTAAACCACCTCCCACAAGGGAGGGCACCCCAGTGTATCCACAACTTCGTGCTGGCTACATACCCATTCCAGTTATCCACGAAGGATCTGAAAACCGGCAGCAGCACCCGTTCTATCAGCAGCCTGGGATGCATCGAGTGAAAGCAAAGACCTCTCTGAGAGCTCAGTCACCTCTAAGGTCCTTTTCTCCATCAGAATCCCCACTCAGAAGCTCATCCGAATCTACCCAGCCAGAAAAAAAGAGTGGAAAGTCAAAAACAGCTGCAGCAGCCCAGGGTCCAGCATCTCAAGGACTTGAGGTAACTGGGTGTGTCTTACAGGAAAGCAGCCTAGTTATTACTGTTCAGTGCCCTTTGAGACTGTCTTGGTTCATTTCATTACTCAGTAGGCATATAATTCAAATGTCCTGGATTTTTCTGACTTGTAATGTATAATGGATTATTTGGGTATCCTCATCAGTCATTAAACCATTCAAGAAAGTTGGCTTTTTCCTATATATATATATATATTTTTTTTTTTTCCTATATATATATTGTTTTGACAAAAGACACTTTGCAACATTTATTCAAAGCAGCATAAAATAGACATGCCCTGGAAAATGTGTATTAGCACTACTGTTTTAATAATCTCTTGAAGCTGTTTCATCCAGTATATAATAGCTGATATTTATATAGTGCTGCATTTTTTTTTCTTGATATCTAGCATAGAGCCTTGGCTAATAACTGAATGAATAAGAACAATCAATAAACATTTATTAAGTGCCTAGTTTGTGCTGAGCCCTGGTGATACAAAAAGAGGCAAAAGTAGTCCCTATCCTCAAGGAGTTTATGATCTAATAGGGCAGACAGTATTATTGCAAAATTAGCTATATACAGGATAAATAAATAATTTACAAAGAGAGGGCATTGGAATTGAGAAGGATTGGGGGAAGGTTCTATATATAGTGATTTAAAATGTTATTATATATTTAATTCTCACAATAACCTTGTGAGGTAGGCATTCTAGATATTATCCACATTTCACAGATGAGAAAACTAAGTCTTACAAAGTCTTACATGATTTATGGAAAGACTTTATGGACACATAAAATAGTAAGTATGAGAGGCAGAATTTCAATACAGTTATTTTTTGATCTGTAAACCTCTTTCAACTTTATCATGCTGCTTCCACCACTAGCAGCCATTAAAAACAAAAATCCCAGTGGTTCCCATCGTGGATTAATTTTCTTCATAGAGACAATTTTCTGAGACTCTGCACCTGAATTTAGCCTGGCATACAAGATGTTGAGAACAAGGATCAAGGTCAGATACTGTCTCTGTCTTGTCCTGCCAGAGTGACTGAGTAAGTCACTTCATACCTCTGGACCTCAGTTTCTCCAACTGCAAAGTGAGGTTAGGCTAGATGATTGTTTACAAAGTTCCTTTCCACTTTTCTAGCATTTTGATATCCTATGCAAGGAAGCACTGTGGGAAAGCCATACAAATATCTTGGGAGTCTGGAGAGTTAGGTTTTATTTCTGGATCTGTGCCAGCTGAGCGAATCCCCTAACCTCTCCAGGTCTCTGATTCTTCATCTGCATAATGAGAGGTTGGTCCAGATCTTTTTTAAGGTCTCTGAAGTCCTATGGTTCTGAATGGGAGGTTGCATTAATATCGAATCCATTTTCTGGATTGAGACCTTTGACATATTAAATGTATAGACCATTACCTAACTGTTGTATAATAATATTCATTTCCTGTCTGCCCTAAAGATAAGTTTCATCTCTTCTGCATTCTGCATTGTACTTTCTGCTTATGGGAATTAAAATAACCCTGCTGTGGAACATCAGGGCAAACTTTCTCTTTTACAACAAGTAGTATATGTATTTATGCTCTCTGGGATTTTTTTTTTTTAATTTGTATTGATTTGTTTTTAATCTCACCTATAGTTCCCAACATATCCCTCAATCTTTTCCTTTCCAGAGAGCCATTACAAAAATGTAAAGTGAATCATCTTTTTTACGTTTGTGACTTTCAGAGATCCCAGTCTCCAGACTCTTCCTCCTCCTCCTCCTCCAGTCTGCCTCCATCCACTCTTAGGAGCTCCAAGGCCTGCCACCATCTTCCTCGAGGCTATATCCCTATCCCTGTGATCCATGAGCAGAATCACCCCCGACATCCATCACAGGCTTACCATCAGGCCCATCATCAGGGCCATCACCAGGCCCAGAAGACTCACTATCCAGCTTCCCAGGGGGTTCATGCTGATGATCGGGAAACCAGGGCTGCCCATGCACAGTCTCCGTACAAAGTTACCAGGGGCTCATCCAGCCGGGAAGCATCTCCATGCAGAGCTAATGCATCTGTGCTCTCCTCCTCTCCTGCCCGAGTGCACACCATCATGGAAAGCCCCGAGGTAGGGAGACTTCTAGACCAAAGCGTTCAGCCCATTTTATGTCTATATAGTTCTTTGATCTTTTTAGTTAGTATCATTTTCACCCAGTTAGTCTTTCATCATTTCTGGAGGAAATGCAATTTATGCTTTTCACATGAAGCAATTATTTGGAATTCACTATTAGAAAAGACTCTTGAATTTAGAGTCCCAAATTCCATATTCTACCTCCTCTCCTAATTTTACACAGGAGCCAACTCAAAAGTCTGAGGAGGTTCCATGGCTTTCCCTAGATGGACAGAATAGCAAGTAGCAGAACTACTTCTGAACCATTTGTGCTAGAAAATGTAAATTTAAACTCGGTTACAGTGATTTCAAATCTGTATCCTTTCCATTTTGGCACATGAGACAGCTCTCTGGTGTGTTGGATAAACAGATGAACTTGAAGTCAGGAAGATCCTAACACCAAATCTGGCCTCAAACATTTAATAGCTATGAGAACCCCACACAAGGCACTGGACTCTATCAGGCTTAGTGTCCTCGTTGGGAAGTAGGGATAATAAAATAGCTCCTACCTTCCAGGACTGTTGGTGAAGATCAAAGCAGCTTAGATATATATAAATCATTTTGCAAACCATATCATGCTTGATAAATGTTAGCTACATTATTGTATTACTGTCTTCTCCTCTGAGCTGTCTGCAGAAATGCAGTCTGAGAATTAAGGTTCCTTTTCACATCTTGTGCTTCAACTTATACTTGCTCCAAGCTGATTTCTTTTGGACCTGATCTAATTTCATAAGTTCCTAGGAGATTAGCTATGGTAAAATGCAGAAAGCATGGAATCGAAGAATCAAGAAACTGGGGTCCTGCATCTGCTACTCATTAACTTTCTTTATACTGTTGGAATATTAGGGAGAAAAGTTTGATCAGTCCCTTCTAAGTTCTTCTACCTCAAAGTAACAAAACCCTTAGAACATGTACAGACCAACCCTTTCTCCAAATTTTAGAAAAATACTAAGCCACTTCTAGAGCATTTGCAAGAATTGATTTCTCTGTCCTAGCCATTAATTCACTCACATTCTTATCAAGTCTAAACTCCCTAAACTATTTTTTATGACAAGTAATTTCCTACCTTGGGCTGTAAAATAAGAGGGTTGAATTAAAATTATTGGATGATTTCCTGAGGTTGTCTCTTACTCCTATGGTTTTTATCTGCTTTTTTAGTTAAACTTTTGTTGGCCTTTGGTAATAATTTGCCAAAGGACTTAAAATTAAGTTGCTGATAGGGGTCCCTTGAATGATGTCATGGGATAAAGTGAATTTGGATAAGAGATTGATGCCTTATCAGCTTTGCTTTTATAGGAATGATTAGATTGTCTGTAAAATATTATTTCTTACTGAGAACTAAAGCAATGAGGGAGTATAGAGGCGGCCACAATGGGAATGAAAGCATGAAGGATTTGAATCCTGCCTTAGCCACTGAACAGTTGTGTGACCCTGGAAAAGTCACAGAACTACTCAGCTTTAGTTTCTTCCTCTTTACCATAGGAATAGGAGATAGTACCAATCATCCAGGGTGGTTGTAGTAGCAAATAAAATTAAGGTATGTGAAGTGTTTTGTAGATTTTAATATAAATGGTAGCTATTATTATTGTTTTTATCTAATGTGTCTAGTGCCACTTGGAGCTGCCAGCACACTAGCAGCAGATCTGCCATGCATTTCTGCTAACCCAGAAGTCCTTGAAGTTACCTCTTGTGCTTCTTATAAAAATGATATGCCCTATTTTGCTCACAACAGCCATACGCCTTAAAAAAAAAGAATCCTGTGTTCTGTAGAATGGTGCTAGCTTCCTCCGGCAGGCCTTGGGTTAACAGAAAAACAATTTTGTTATAGAAAAACTTTTTGCATATTTATTTCCCTTTGAAAACTTAAGAGGGCTTTTTCTCCCCCTCCCTAGTCCTTGTAATCTTGGTATGAGAATACTTTGGCATCATCATACAAGTTTGAGGGACATTGTGATACAGGAACCTGAAGCACCTCCTCCATTCAGTCCATAGAAATAACTTGCTAGAACTGTTTTTTGTGGAATCTTAAGAGCTCACATTTGTGAAGCATTTTAAAGTCTGCAAAGTCCTTTCTATAGATGACCTTATACTTTACCAACAGTCCTCTGAAGTGTGGGAGTTGATATCATCTCCATTTTATTGGCAGCAGAATTTAAGTGACTTGTCCATGGTCTCCTGGCTAATTAGCATCTGAGATGGATTTAAAACCCAGGACTTCCTGAATCCAAATTCAGCATTCTATCCACTATCTCCTCTTTGCTTATGCAATGTTAGGGAAAAAAATATAGGCACTTTATGATTTTAAATTGTTATCATGACATGTTGCTAACATTTGATTAATCCATCACTCTATCAACCAACAAGCAATTTATTGGGTACACTCTTGGTTTCCAACTCTGTCCAAGTAAAAGGCAAGCTCCCATTCCCTTCCCACATGTGCCCGCCTGACAGTGCAGTTGTGTAGAGCAGTCTCATCTACCTTGTATAAGAGAGAGATACTATGTAGGCTTTGTTCAGAGCAGGGAGAGGTCTGTGTAGTTTTGGTGCAGAGCTGGATGAGTCTTTTCAAGTGAAACTCACTTACTCTAACTAGACTCGATTCTGGGCTTTACTGCTGGAAGAATCAATTTTGGAGATGCTCTGTTTCAACCCTCTATTTTACTGATGAATACATTGAGGGCTAGAGGGGGGATTTCTGTATTGGTGTCTAAGTGAATAGGAGGTGCATTTTAGAGCATCTTTTCATATTTCTTTCATGCACAGATGATATAAGAAGCAATGGAACTTGTGCAGTGTCTCATACTAAACTTTTATCTTTCTACATGCACTCAGAAAATCAGTGCAAACACACTGAATAACAAGATTAAAAATAGCTCACATTTATAATGAAAGCTTTAAGTTTTCCAAGTACTTTATATATATTCTGTTATCTCATTTGACCCTCACAGCAAAGCTCTCTTATAAGGTAGTTGCTATTATTATCCCTATTTTATAATTTAATAAACTGAGGATGGAAGAGGTTTAGTGTCTTGCCTGAGACCAACTAGTAAATGAACTCAGGGCTTTCTGATTCTAGGACCAAAGGATCCACTATGCATTGTACTACCTAACTGGCCATGGTTGTTGCTTATGCTTGTGTCTGGCCCAGTTGTCCGGACTGGGTGGTATGTTATTATTAGAGCTGGAAGGATCCTTACAGGCCATCAGATTCCAAGTCTCTCATTTTATATAGGAAATAGTCAAGGCAGGATTTGAACTTGGATCTTCCCAACTCTAAACTTAACTATGGCACTTAGTTCCCTGCAGTTAGTTTATCTTCTTGTCTCTCTGGCTATCTTGAAACAGGGTTCTTGTTCCCTTCTCATTCCCTGCTTTTCTCTTGGCTCTTAAGGGCTTAAATATCATAATCATTCTTTGAAAAAACAAAGTGTCCTAGGGAGAAACAATCCCTGACCAATCAGAAGTGACAAAAAAAAGGAACAGAGCCTTTCAGAAATGGAATCTTAGAAGAAAACACTCTGACCAGAAACTTATATGTACCAAAATTACTGGTGAGCTGAAAACAGTACAGGCTAAAAAGATCAAAAAGCTCCATCCCTCCCCTCACTCCCATCCTTCACACATACAACCCACTCCTACCCACTCCTCATCTCCCCCCTCTCTCCCCCACAAACAAAACCAAATCTTTCCTACCTATGACTTGCATCCTACATTGATTTAATTAACTTGATAAATGATCTGTATTTCACTTTGTCTTATGCAGCCCAAACTTGTCTTTAAGATATATTTTCTAGTATTTTCAGTTTTGGAAATATCCATGCATCTACTAATCTTCTGAAAATTATCCCTCTTAGTTAACGTAGTCTCCAGTTTTTAAAAGTATATTTGTCTTCTCCAGGCTTCTGCTCAACAGCCAGGGGTCCACCAAGAGTCAACCCCAGTGCCCCAAACTGAAAACGACCTGGAAAGTAAGTCAAGCCCTGCTGAACCAGATCTGTCTTCAGGCTACATCCCAATTCAAGTTATTCACAAGGAGGCTGATTCTAAACCAGTTTCCCAGAAGCTTCCACCTCTTCCTGAGAAGGTTGAAGTGAAGGTCTCTTCTGCTCCAGCTCCCACTCCCTCTCCCATTCTTGACCCTTCTGTCCCTAGCTCCTCCAAGATTGTAGATGCAGAAGAGAGGCCAACCTCCCCCATTCCTTCCTCTCCTGAACTGGCATCACAGAAGCCAGCTGATGTGGAAGCAGTCCCCAAACATCCTGGTGTGATGAAAGTGGAAGCAATTCTGGAGAAAGTCCAAGGGCTCGAGGAGGCTGTGAATTCATTTGAAGGAAAGAAGACAGACAAAAAATATTTGATGATTGAAGAGTATTTGACCAAAGAGCTTCTGGCCTTGGATTCAGTGGACCCGGAAGGATGTGCTGATGTGCGTCAGGCCAGGAGGGATGGTGTAAGAAAAGTCCAGCAGATTTTGGAAAAACTTGAACAGAAAGCTGAAGATGACCCAGGTCAAGTTCAAGTTTATGAACTCCAGCTGAGCTCCCAAGACAATGTTAAGCCCCCGCAGGAAACCGTGGCACCCCCTACCACCACAACAACCAAAAGTAAGAAGACAAGGCATGAAAAGAGAAGGGAACCCAAAACGGAGGCACAGCCCAAAACCAAAGAGATAGCAGACCCTAGTACAAGCACAAACACATCGCGTAATCCAGCAGAACCATAGCCACCTACCTGTTCTAAATAAAAAACTAACTTGGACTCGGTAACTTGACCCTGTGTGCTTAAAGAAATTTTAAGTTGCATGCATTTCAGGAATTTTGCAGTCATTGGTTAATAATAAACATAGCAGCTTGTAGGGGTGGGGGGGGAACACAGTAACAGCTTGGGTCAGGGTAGAAATAGTAAGGATAAGCACAGATAGAATCTAAACACTGAAAAAGCTAGAATGAAAATGACGCTTTTCTTCTGTATTCTTCTCTTGTATAAAGAAGCTGCTTGTTTCAAAGGTTAGTCCCATACTTGAGTCATTCTAGTGCCCTCTGTGTACAAGGGCATGCTATGTTAATCCATGTGCGGATTGTCTTCTCATGTTGCTTCCTTACCTAAAGGGAGCTAGGGGGAGAAATCGCTATACCACCACTCAAGAATAACCAACTTTAACTTTCAGCAAGATGATTTTTTTCCTTCTTCTTTTCACCATTGGACACTTTAAGTCATGACAGCAGAAAGTGTATAAGAAACCATAGTGTTATTTATATGTGTGGATAACTTTCAGTGCTCAATTTTAAGGATGGAAAATAAACCAAGAATAATTATAATAACCAGATATGCTCATTGTGATTTCTGAAGCCCTGGTTCCTGATCCATATCTGAAGTAAGTCTTATTTACAAGTCTGGGTTTGAGGTACATTTTTGCATTGACACTCTGACATGACTCATCACAACTGAAAGAGAAGAATGAAATATTGTGACATGCATGCCAGCATCCCTTTTGGAGACTGCCAAACAGATTCATTTGAGAACTTCAGTGAGGCATTCTTAGCTGCCTCAGGCTTCAGGGTATACTAAGTACCCTGAGTCGTCTAGCCCCTTTTAGATAATGCAGGGTGGGGTAAAGTACTTCAGTCTGTATTTCCAGAGAAAATGGGCAAGGCTTTCAGAAGGCCAGAGTATAGGGATTCATTTTCTGGGACAACTAGAACCACAAAATCATGCTGGGATTTCACTGTTTCTCCCTAAAGGTAGGCTATTTACAATAAGGTTCTGGGTCACTAAGGTGGGGTTGGCAGAAAAAGTCTGAAATACTGATAAGATTATGATACTTCCTGAGGTAAGCAGGGAAGGGTCTGATAAGGAATGGTCCAGTCCCCCCCTATGGAGGTCTTGGGTAACCCCATCTTAATGTATCCAATCAGAAAGCCACGTTATGATGTCAAACTCCCTCGGTTCCCCTATAAATCTATCCATGGCCTAAGCCATTTTTGCAGAATTCCTTTCGAGTTATCCTGCTACTGCTTCCTTATTTTTCTTTTCACCCTCTACCCCCATGCCTCATGATGCCTTTCTCCATGCTATAGCCAACAAACTCTTTTAAGGTGCTAAATCCCTTTTAGGATTTAGTGGCATGATCCCAGCTCATGGTGTATTCCTTTTTTTCTAATAAATTAGAAGTTCCCCTGAGGAACTTGTCTTTTCTATTGTTGATTGTTAAAACCCCTTTCCTTATTAACTGTATATATGCTTTTCTAAATCTCATATTTACTATTCTTTCTGCCTATTTTACCTCATCATTTTATCCATAACCTCTTTCTTTGTAAATAAACCTACCTTTTGGCAAAGGAGAAAGCCTTTGTGAATTCTTCATATGTGAGTTATTACTGAACCCCAACATTTGGTACCAGTTATTCTTCTCAGCCTCATTGATGTGCCTACATAAATCTCATCACCTAGAAACAATTCTGTTTCTAAAGACGGGATTTGGACACACCCAGAATCTTAGATTCTAGGTCCTGCCTCTGACCAAAGATTTTCATTTCTCTGTTTACCAAAGAACAAATCTACCAGGGATTCCATCACAGTAAAGAGGCCCAGAGTTGTCATATAAAGTAAGTCAATAACTTTGAACCTTTTATTCACCATATTTTTGCATTTTCTTTTCTTTGTGTTTAAATGCCTTCACTTTTTTCTCCTTTAGAATTATCTAGATAGGTTAAGCTCTGAAAAGGTAAGGGTAGGGGCAGCTGGAAGGGGGGAGCAGAGAATTTGAGGTTAGCTAGTATATTAACAAATTTTTAGAAATCGTAGCATCATCTAGGTCTCCTAGCTTGAATTCTATAATCTTATGATCCCTTATCTTATACATAAAGAAATTGACAGCACATCAAAGTGACTTCTAAGATAATACAGAGTCACTGACAGAACCTATGCCAAGAATATAGACAATGGGTTTGGCTCTCCAGTGTAGTCGCACTTTTTGTACTATAGCATGCTGCTTCTCTGTAAACCTGGTTCAGTGTTATATGTGTGTTATATGATGCTTCATATGTTAAAAATATATAAATAGTGGGGAAAAGAACAGTTCAAGAAAATATCTAAATGCATAAAAATTCTTACATGACTGACTAGTTCAGAATCTTGTTAAATGTCTTGTTAGATGCATTTAAGCAGTCACTCAAAATGACTGTTTATAGAGGGATGTGTGTGTATCCACATATATTCTAATTTATATTGGTAATTTTCTTTTCCCCTTGAGTGTTCTGACTCATTTCAAAACAGCAAACCAGTAGAGAAGAGCGGTATTAAGCAAACCTTAAGCCTATCCAAAATCTTGCCTAGAGAAGGAACATGATTACAGAAAAAATCTAGGCATGGTACAGACTTTAAACAAAATAAGTGTTTTAAGTTGAAAATGAGGGGGGTTTTTTTGGTACAAGCACTGGTAACCCCTAAAGGCTGTTTTGCTCCAAAGCTTATGTTCTGAGTGTCATTATTGACTCTGGTTTACTATTGGAATTAGCAGTGCACAATCCTGTGTCACCAGTTTTCTACTCTTAGCTTTGTGAACAACACTGAAGTCATTCTGACGTTGATCTGCCAACATAATTCTAGTATGAACTCATCTGGGTACCACATTCTGGCTGTGGGATTGCATTTCTGCTTCAAGCACGTTGCCACCGCTAATATAAAAGAGGAGTACATCCTTCACGCAGCAGAAACTGAAGATGACTTGTAATAAACAGAATCACTAGGAGACTTAACCCGGGCAAAGAATACATACAGAACTCTCTGCGTCTTTGGACTGTTGTTAGATAGCTGAATTAGAATCCAATTTGGCATCTCCTGGTGGTCCCTAGGTTCTAGATGGGATAGTGGCAATGAACGTCCCTATCCTTCACATACCCTATGCTGGAACCAGAATAAACCACTTGTGTCCTGAATATATCCTTTACTTAGCTATTTCTTTACCCATTATGCCATTTCCTATTCTTGGAATTGCCTATCCTCTTATCTCAGACTCCTGAAAAATCCTTCAAGCCACACATCATGGCATATCTTCTGTGAAGTGATTTTTTTTTTCCTCAAAAATCTCAAATCATTTTCTTTGTTCAGTCTACTCCATATTCTATTTGTGAACATGTCCCCCAAGGACTTAGTGAGCTTGAATTAGCAGGCAGCCCCTCAACTGCAGGGTTTCCACTTAGGGTGAAGAGACTAAATTGTTTCCTAGGAAACAAATGGACAGTGGGAGCAAAAGAACTCGCATTAGAATTTTCATTTCCACTTTTAACAGATTGTATGATTTTTGACACAGTCACACCTTGAAAGGGAGTAAATCATTCAAGAGGTGCTACAAAGGACTCACTTAACCTATGCTGGCTGAAGAACTTGATCCCAGTCCTACAAGTAATTTCAGGAAAGGACCTCGTCCCATGGAGTATACCCACAAACGGAAAGATATCTGGAGTGTCTTATAGGTAGATGCAGTCTTAGTGCCCCCTGTATTGAAGTCCTACCTATCATCTGTTCCACAGTCACTGTATCAGGCTGCCCATATAGTATAATGAAAACAGGTCTTCAAGTGCCAATCGTGGAAGACCTCCTCCCGGGTTATATGGTAATCCCACTGAAAGCAGGTCCAACATAGAACTGGTAGATTGTTGGGAGCTATTCATTGCAGTTGCTGTCTTCCTACTCTTAGATTCAGGTGCATTATTTTCTGTGCAGTGCTAACTTTTTTCTTCAATCTCTTTTCCTAAATGTTTTATTCAGTCATTAACTATCAACCATCTGCTATCTTGAAGTCACTGGGCTAAATGCTAGGCCCCAAACAATCCCTGCTTTCAAGGAATTCATGATCTAATGTATTCACTGATTTTACCTTTCTCTACCTTTATGTGTAAGTTAACTTAAATTTGTCATGTCTCAAACAGCACTCATTAGAGACACTTCCTAGCAGACTGCCATCATGGATGCCACCAAAATTCTCCCATCACTGGTCCAAGATCTTGGAGTTGTCCTTGAGTCTTTCTCTTCTCTGTATTCAATTTCTCACAAAATCTGCCCCTCCAAAATATTTCTTCACATTATTACATATAAAACAATATGAGCAGATGTATATAAAGTGATACAGAGCAGAGACAAAAGAACAATATATACATTGACTACAATTAAATAAAATGTCCATGAAGAGAACAAAACTCAAGTCAGTTACAAAACATCAATATTAACACTTTGATATCAAAGGTAAAGACAACTTCTTTCCTGAAGACAGTGTGCTTCATTGGAAAGATCATTGAAATTAAGAGTTATAGATTGATAAAAGGAAGAGACCTTTGAGGTCATCCAGTCTATTCCCTCTCTGATTTTATTGTTGAGAAAGCTGAAATCCAGAGACATTGAATGCCTTGCCTACAATCTCAGGTAACAAGTGATAGAGTCAAGATTTGAATCCAGGCACTTAAAGACCTGTTTTCATTATACTATATGGGCAACCTGATACAGTGACTGTGGAACAGATGATAGGTAGGACTTAAATACAGGGGCACTAAGACTGCATCTACCTATAAGACACTCCAGATATCTTTCCCTGTTTGTGGGTATACTCCTTAGGACAAATCTTTCCTCTGACTTCAGATTTATTGCCCTCTCCACTGTATCCTGTCTCCCATAAAGTTTAAACTCTTGGACAAATCATGTAAACTGGACCTCCGTTTCCTCATTCATAGACCTCTTCCAGGTCTAGATTTGCTATCCTTTCTATGAACAATTGTTGGATTATTTTCAGAAAAGATACTTTATTGGGAGATGGAGTGGGAAGTTATTTGAGTTTGTTAGGAAGTATCTGTTGTGTCAGAACAAAACATAACATTTTTTAAATATAAAAAAGGTTAAGGCACTTTCCGTTTGTGACCCACAAATGCTTCTTTGGACTCCCATTTAATTGATAACAGTAGTTAGCTATTTCTCAGGAGATGGAGCAAAGAGCATAGTCATGTATGGTCTCATCCCACATTCCTATAAGCCACTGTGTGAATGTGGGTGATTTGTCTACTCTTCTGTAACATTATACAAATGTAACTGTACTCCAATGAGTGGAATCCAGAGTGGAAGTTATTTTAGGCTGTGCAGGAGGCTGGTGGGAAAATGCTGGAACACGTTCTGAGTCACTTAGTCAAATACCTTTCTTTCCCCTTTACAGTAGTGAAAACAAATAATAAAAACAAAATCCTTGAAGGAAAAAAGCTTTCTCCTTTGAAATTTGTTGTTGGAAAAAATTAACTTATTTCTTCAACATTTTTTCTCCACCAAAAATGTTCTTGGCTTTATTACTGGTCTGAAATGTTTTTGAAATACTAGCATCCTTTTCCTTGTCTCTTTCCCACTCTACCTGAAAATTCTTTCTTTTCTATTTCCTTTCTATAGGAAATTTCTATTCCTATTCTATTTCTTTTCTATTCTTGTTCTCAGCCAATTGTCAAAGTATCTTGATCATGTGATTTTCAGCTACTCCTGTTCCTTTACTGGTTCTTTCCCAGTTGCTTAAAAGCATATCTAATTCTTGTATTGTTAAAGGAAAAAGAAAAAGTCATTACCTTAACTTCTCAAACAATTGTCCTATACCTCTCTTCCATTTTCTAGCCAAATACCTAGAAGAAAAGATAGCTCCGCTTGTCCCTACTCAAGCATTTCTTTTCACTCATTTTTCTTTTTCTTTTTTTCTTCCTCTTTACCTTTTTTTATTAAAGCTTTTTATTTTCAAAACATATGCATAGATAATTTTCAACATTAACCCTTGCAAAACCTTGTTACAATTTTTTCCTTTCCTTCCCCTTTACCTTCTTCCCTAGATGGCAAGTAATCCAATATATGTTAACTATGCGCAATTCTTCTATACATATTTCCACAATTTCCATGCTGCACAAGAAAAATCAGATCCAAAAAAATGAGAAAGAAAACAAAATGAAGTAAACAACAAAAAGAGTGAAAATACTTTGTTCCTTTCACTCATTTTTCAGTTCTTTGTAATTTTTTTCCAACTTCATCATTGAACTGAAACTGTTCTCTCCAATTAACAAACATTTATGAAGTGGTTACCATGTGCTAGGCACTAGGGATATAAAGACAAAAAAAAAAAAAAAAAGGCAAAACAGATTCTACCCTCAAGGAATCTGCATCCCATTGGGAGAAAACATGTACATATGGAGGAATATGTAAGGTACATAATAAAGCAGATAAAAGATAATTTGGTGGGGAAGACATTAGAAGCTGGGGCAAGAGATAAGATGGGGGTCAGCTAGGTGCTGCAGGGGCAGCTCATACCATAATGGACAGAGCACAAGCCTCCAAGTCAGGAGGACCTGAGTTCAAAACTGGCCTCAGACATTTAACACTGCCTAGCTGTGTGACCTTGGGCAAGTCACTTAACCCCAATCACCTGTGGCGGAGGGGGAGGGGGGGATGAGGGAAGAGAAGGGTAAGGGTGGGGAGGATCACAGAATTCTGGATTTAGAGTTGAAAAAGACCTTAGAGGTCATTGAGTCCAACTTCTTTGGTTTACAATTTAGGAACTGAGGCCTGGAGTGGTGCTTGCCTAGAATCATAGAAGTAATAAATATTTGAGACAGGAGTCAAATCTAGCTCCTTCTCCACTTTACCACATTTTGTTTCTCAGAAGGTGGTGCTTGAGTTAAGTCTCAAAGGAAGCTGAGAACTCCAAGAAAGATACAGATACCAAGAAGCTGAGGTGCAGGGGAAGGGCATTCCAGGCCTATGAGAAAGTCAGCACACAGAAGAGAGGAGCTAGGCTGGTACAAGTGGACCTTAGAGTTAGCCTAAGACTGGAAAGGTAGGAAGAGGCCATATTATAAGATGCCTGATGGGAGTTCTTACCTATTACCTTATAGTAATAATCTTACCAGTAATAGGGAATCATTGGAATTGCATGTAACTTCAGAAAATCATTTTGACAGCTGTATACAGGATGGATTAGCACAAGGAGAGGCTAGGAAACCAAATAGGAGGTTATTACCACAGTCTGGTAAGAGGTGATGGGGGCGTGAGCCAGTGCAGTTGCTATATGAATGGGGAAAGATTCATACAAGAGATGTCATCAGGCCAGAAGTGACAAGAACAGACAGCTTGACTGCATCCATGGGGAGAATGAGTGAAGAGTTGAACAAGATTGCAAAACTAGGTGACTAGAAGGATGATGATATGATAAGAGGGAAGTTTGGAAGAGATGAGTTTGGGGCGGGAGTTCTGTTTTTGGATATGTTGAGTTTGAAATAATTGTGGAACATCAAGTTTGAAATATCTAATTGGCAGTTTGTGATTTGGGACTGGAGCTTAAGAGGCAGGTTAGGGATGAAAAAATAGACTTGGAGCGTCATTTATAAACATAGAGATAATAATTGAATCCATGGGAGCAGATGATGAGATCACTAAGTAAAGAAGAGGAGAAAGGGAGCCACAATAGAACCTCTAACCACAGTTAGAGAGCATGATGTAGATGATGGGCCAGCAAAGGAAGTAAGAAGGGATAGTCAGATAGGTGAAGAACCAAAAGGGAACCTTGTCATGAAAAACCAGTGAAGGGAGAGTATCCAGGAGGAGCGAGTGGTCAGCAGTGTCAGTGTTCCAGAAAGGCCAAGAAGAATAAGGACTGAGAAAATTGCCATTCCATTTGGCAATGGAAAGTTTATAGATGCCTTTGGAGAAAATAATTTCAAATAAGTAATGATAATAAAATAGCTAGCATTTATTTTGTAATTTAAGGTTTGGAAATCATTTTATAATATCTCTTTGTTTCTAAAAATAAACATCTTTTAATGAAAGAGAAAGAAAATTATTTCTTTTTGTCTTCACAAAATCCCTGGTAGCTGGTTGCTATTAATTATCCTGATTTTACACATGAGGAAATTCAGACACAAGTTAAGTGACTTGTCCAAAGTTGTATAGCTAGTAAGTGTCTGAAGCTGTATTTGAATATAGGACTTCCTAACTCCAGGGTCAGCCCTCTAGCCACCGTATGATACTGTTTGAGAATGTATTCTGATGGAAGTGGATCTCTTCGATAAAGAGAGCTAATTCAGTTTCAATTGATCAAAGATGGACAGAAGCAGCTACACCCAAAGAAAGAACACTGGGAAATGAATATAAACTGCTTGCATTTTTGTTTTTCTTCCTGGGTTATTTATACCTTCTGAATTCAATTCTCCCTGTGCAACAAGAAAACTGTTTGGTTCTGCACACATACATTGTATCTAGGATATACTGTAACCTATTTAACATGTAAAGGACTGCTTGCCATTTGGGGGAGGGAGTGGAAGGAAGGAGGGGAAAAATCGGAACAGAAGGGAATGCAAGGGATAATGCTGTAAAAAATTACCCTGGCATGGGTTCTATCAATAAAAAGTTATTAAAAAAAAAAAAAGGATAGGAAATAGAAGGACCAAAAAAATCTAGCTCCAGACTCTCTTTCCGGACAGACCTGTCTCTCCCATTTGTCTAAATCGGTCTAGTTGTCTTCCCTCCCAAATGACATCCCACTGACTGGCTGTACCCCACATGCTTGGCATCCCCTCTTTATAGTTTCCTTCAAGAGTCAGCTCAGCTCCCATCCTGTAAATGAAGTGTCTCCTGATTCCCACTCCCCAACTGCTGTGCTCTCCTTCCCAGTCATCTTGTGCTTATTTTCTTTATCCCTATATATGTAATAAAATGTAAGCTCTTTGAGGAAAGAGATGGTTTCTCTTGTGTCCTTGTCTAGCACTTACACAGTAGCCAGCATATATTAAGTTGTTTTCCAGTCATGTCTGACTCTTCATGATGTCATTTGGAGGGTTTCTTGGCAAGGATCCTGGAGAGGTTTGCCATTCCCTTCTCCAGTTCTTTTTACAGATGAGGAACTGAGGCAAACAAGGTTAAGTATAAGGACTAAACTTGTCCCACCTATGATAAAAGAGACTGAGACAGAGCTTTGAGCCAATGGTATTTTATTAAAGGATCCATGGCCCCCGCCCTGAAGCAGACTTCAGATCTTCCTCATGACCTGAGATGCTCCTCTCCTTCCAGAGCCCTATTTTTATAGTGCTAGATATGTAGACATTCCAGAATAGTTATACCAGATACAGAATAATTCCATTGATTGACATATGACCCATAAACCAAAATAAGCAAAATAATGTCAGCAGGATCACGAGTTGGATGAAGCAAAGAATATCTCCACACAAGATGGATGGGCTTCTCCTTGAGTTAGGCATGAGGAGAAGCTATCATAGTCACTGGTCATAAGATAGTAATAAAATGGCCACCTGCTCCCACTGGACCAGAGAGAATGGTCCAGAGGTACAAGAATCACCACTGCCACACTGAGCTTGGTTACTATAACAAGGAGAAACAAGAGTGGAGCATTTCAAGTTAATTTCCTATAAGCAATTGAACTTAGAATATGCAGCTTGCAGCTCTGGGGCCTAATATACAGAACTTTGGCATGATTCTATCACATTGATTGATACTGATTAAACTAGAGTACAAGCCCAAATGAACTATTTCTCACAAATGTCACACAGTAGGAAGCATCTGACTCCAGATTTGAACTCAGAAAGGAGTTTTCCTGACTCAAGGCTCAGCCCCGTATTCTCTGAGCTACCTAACTTCTTACCTGGCATATAGAAGAAATTTAATAAATGGTTGTTGATTGGTTGACTGATATTAAGCTATTCGCTGCTAAGGACTTGAAGGATGATTCCTGCTTACCTCGTGTGAATTTTATTTTATTTTATTATTTTTTTTTTGACATTTCAAATTTATTTATTTATTTATTTAAATTTAATTTTTATTTAATAATTACTTTATATTGACACTCGTTTCTGTTCCGATTTTTTTTCCCCTCCCTCCCTCCCTCCACCCCCTCTCCTAGATGGCAAGCAGTCCTTTATATGTTGGATATGTTGCAGTATATCCTAGATACAATATATGTTTGCAGAACTGAACAGTTCTCTTGTTGCATAGGGAGAATTGGATTCAGAAGGTATAAATAACCCGGGAAGAAAAACAAAAATGCAGATAGTTCACATTCGTTTCCCAGTGTTCTTTCTTTGGGTGTAGCTGCTTTTGTCCGTCATTTATCAATTGAAACTCAGATCTCTTTGTCAAAGAAATCCACTTCCATCAAAATATGTCCTCATACAATATCGTTGTCGAAGTGTATAATGATCTCCTGGTTCTGCTCATTTCACTTAGCATCAGTTCATGTAAGTCTCGCCAGTCCTCTCTGTATTCATCCTGCTGGTCATTTCTTACAGAACAATAATATTCCATAACATTCATATACCACAATTTACCCAGCCATTCTCCAATTGATGGGCATCCATTCATTTTCCAGTTTCTAGCCACTACAAACAGGGCTGCTACAAACATTTTGGCACATACAGGTCCCTTTCCCTTCTTTAGTATTTCTTTGGGATATAAGCCCAATAGAAACACTGCTGGTTCAAAGGGTATGTGACCCGTCCACCGGGTCATCAAAGTGTGGGCCCTGAGGCTGGCATTTGTCTGTAAGGCTAGGCCTGAAAAGGAATGGGGTTAGAAATGAGGAGGGAGACCAGTTGGGGTGAAACAAAGTCTCAGTTTAATGAGTGAAGAGGGTCTAGTTAAATACATTTCTGAATGGGGGGTAGCAAAGTAAAGAATGTCACACCAGATGTGTGGCAGACATCCTGGAGCCTAATTGTTATCTTGCACCTGGGCTGATAGGGCCAATTTTCTGGGACACACATCATCTTGTCTCAGGAGTTTAGGGTGTATAATTTGTTTACGATAAGGTTGTAGCTTCAGAATTTATGTGCAGGCGATTACATTCTTCTTTAGCTCTTTGATTCCAAGGACATGGTCTCTGGCATGTCCCCCAAGGACATGGTCTCTGGCATGTTCCCCAAGGACATGGTCTCTGGCAGGTATGCACAATTTGATAATTTTTTGGGCATAATTCCAGATTGCTCTCCAGAATGGTTGGATTCGTTCACAACTCCACCAACAATGCATTAGTGTCCCAGTTTTCCCGCATCCCCTCCAACATTCATCATTATTTTTTCCTGTCAACTTAGCCAATCTGACAGGTGTGTAGTGGTATCTCAGAGTTGTCTTAATTTGCATTTCTCTGATCAATAATGATTTGGAACACTCTTTCATATGAGTGGTAATAGTTTCAATTTCATCCTCTGAAAATTGTCTGTTCATATCCTTTGACCATTTATCAATTGGAGAAATGGCTTGATTTCTTATAAATTTGAGTCAGTTCTCTCTATATTTTGGAAATGAGGCCTTTATCAGAACCTTTACCTGTGAAAATGTTTTCCCAGTTTGTTGCTTCCCTTCTAATCTTGTTTGCATTAGTTTTATTTGTACAAAGGCTTTTTAATTTGATATAATCAAAATTTTCTATTTTGTGATCAGTAATGGTCTCTAGTTCATCTTTGGTCACAAATTTCTTTCTCCTCCACAAGTCTGAGAGATAAACTATTCTATGTTCCTCTAATTTATTTATAATCTCATTCTTTATGCCTAGGTCATAGACCCATTTTGATCTTATCTTGGTATATGGTGTTAAGTGTGGGTCCATGCCTAATTTCTGCCATACTAATTTCCAATTATCCCAGCAGTTTTTATCAAATAATGAATTCTTTTCCCAGAAGTTAGGGGCTTTGGGTTTGTCAAACTCTAGATTGCTATAGTTGACTATTCTGTCTTATGAACCTAGCCTTTTCCACTGATCCACTAATCTATTTCTTAGCCAATACCAAATGGTTTTGGTGACTGCTGCTTTATAATATAATTTTAGATCAGGTACAGCCAGGCCACCTTCATTTGATTTTTTTTTCATTAATTCCCTTGAGATTCTCGACTTTTTATTGTTCCATATGAATTTTGTTGTTATTTTTTCTAGATCAATAAAATATTTTCTTGGAAGTCTGATTGGTATAGCACTAAATAAATAGATTAGTTTAGGGAGTATTGTCATCTTTATTATGTTCGCTCGGCCGATCCAAGAGCACTTAATATTTTTCCAATTATTTAAGTCTGACTTTATTTGTGTGGAGACTTTTTTATAATTTTGCTCATATAATTCCTGACTTTCCTTTGGTAGATAGAGTCCCAAATATTTTATGGTATCAACAGTTATTCTGAATGGAATTTCTCTTTGTATCTCTTGCTGTTGGGTTTTGTTGGTGATGTATAAAAATGCTGAGGATTTATGGGGATTTATTTTGTAGCCAGCTACTTTGCTAAAATTATGAATTATTTCCAATAGCTTTTTAGTAGAATCTCTGGGGTTCTCTAGGTATACCATCATATCATATGCAAAGAGTGATAGTTTGGTTTCCTCATTGCCTACTCTAATTCCTTTAATATCTTTCTCGACTCTTATTGCCGAGGCTAGTGTTTCTAATACGATATTAAATAATAATGGTGATAGTGGGCAACCTTGCTTCACTCCAGATCTTACTGGGAAAGGTTCCAGTTTTTCCCCATTGCATATGATGCTTACTGATGGTTTTAAATAGATGCTCCTGACTATTTTAAGGAAAAGTCCATTTATTCCTTTGCTCTCAAGTGTTTTTATTAGGAATGGATGTTGGATTTTATCAAATGCTTTTTCTGCATCTATTGAGATGATCATATGGTTTTTGTTTGTTTGGTTATTGATATAGTCAATTATGCTAATAGTTTTCCTAATATTGAACCAGCCCTGCATTCCTGGTATAAATCCTACTTGGTCATAGTGTATTATCCTGGTGACGATTTTCTGTAATCTTTTTGCTAATATTTTATTTAAGATTTTAGCATCAATATTCATTAGGGAGATTGGTCTATAATTTTCTTTCTCTGTTTTCAGCCTACCTGGTTTAGGTATCAGTACCATGTCTGTGTCATAAAAGGAGTTTGGTAGGACTCCTTCAATCCCTATTTTTTCAAATAGTTTATTTAGCATTGGAGTTAATTGTTCTTTAAATGTTTGGTAGAATTCACATGTAAATCCATCTGGTCCTGGGGATTTTTTCTTAGGGAGTTGATTGATAGTTTGTTCTATTTCTTTTTCTGAGATGGGACTGTTTAGGATATTTACTTCTTCCTCTGTTAGTTTGGGCAAGCTATATTTTTGGAGGTATTTTTCTATTTCATTTAAGTTGTCGAATTTATTGGCATAAAGTTGGGCAAAGTAACTCCTAATTATTGCTCTAATTTCCTCTTCGTTAGTGGCGAGTTCTCCCTTTTCATTTTTAAGACTAACAATTTGATTTTCCTCTCTCCTTTTTTTAATCAGATTTACTAAGGGTTTGTCTATTTTGTTGGTTTTTTCATAGAACCAACTCTTAGTTTTATTAATCAATTCAATAGTTTTTTTACTTTCAATTTTATTGATCTCACCTTTTATTTTTAGAATTTCAAGTTTAGTGTTTGACTGGGGGTTTTTAATTTGTTCCTTTTCTAGCATTTTTAGTTGCAAACCCAATTCATTGACCTTCTCTTTCTCTATTTTATACAAATAGGCCTCTAGAGATATGAAATTTCCCCTTATTACTGCTTTGGCTGCATCCCATACATTTTGGTATGATGTCTCATTATTATCGTTTTCTTGGGTGAAGTTATTAATTATGTCTATGATTTGCTGTTTCACCCAATCATTCTTTAGTATGAGATTATTTAGTTTCCAATTATTTTTTGGTCTACTTCCCCCTGGTTTTTTGTTGAATGTAATTTTCATTGCATCGTGGTCTGAAAAGGATGCATTTACTATTTCTGCCTTACTGCATTTGAGTTTGAGGTTTTTATGTCCTAATATATGGTCAATTTTTGTATAGGTTCCATGAACTGCTGAAAAGAAAGTGTATTCCTTTCTGTCTCCATTACATTTTCTCCAGAGATCTATCATATCTAACTTTTCTAGTATTCTATTTACCTCTTTGACTTCTTTCTTATTTATTTTGTGGTTTGATTTATCTAATTCTGAGAGTGCAAGGTTAAGATCTCCCACTATTATAGTTTTACTGTCTATTTCTTCTTGCAGCTCTCTTAGTTTCTCTTTTAAGAATTTAGATGCTACCCCACTTGGTGCATATATGTTTAATATAGATAGTGCTTCATTATCCATGCTACCCTTTAGCAAGATATAGTGCCCTTCCTTATCTCTTTTAATTAGATCAATTTTTGCTTTAGCTTGATCTGAGATCAGGATGGCTACCCCTGCTTTTTTGACTTCACCTGAAGCATAGTAGATTTTGCTCCAACCTTTTACCTTTAACCTGCATGTATCTCCCCGCTTCAGGTGTGTTTCCTGTAAACAACATATTGTAGGATTCTGGCTTTTAATCCATTCTGCTAACCGCTTCCTCTTTATGGGGGAGTTTACCCCGTTCACGTTTATGGTTAGAATGACCAATTCTGTATTACTTGCCATCTTGTTAACCCCGGTTTATGCTTTTCTCCCTTCTTTCCCCTTTCCCCCCCTTCCCAGTATTAAGCTTGTGAGCACCACTTGCTTCTCACAGCCCTCCCTTTTTAGTATCCCTCCCCCCGCCTTAGAGTTCCTCCCCCTATCTTACCCCTTTCCCTCCCAGTTCCCGTATTCCCTTCCGCTTAGCTTATTCCTTCCCTTTTCACTTTTCCCTTCTCACTTTTCAATGAGGTGGGAGAAGTTTCACCATAGATTGAATATGTCTTAAGATTTTTCACTTAAAGCCAATTCTGAAGGCAGTAAGATACCCACTATATTCATCCCCCTCCATTCTTTCTCTCAGATATAATAGGTTTCCTATGCCTCTTCATGAGATGTACTACCCCCACTTTACCCTTTTTCTGATACAATGTCCTTTCCACATCAATTTCTAGAACAAGGTATACATGTATTCTTTATACATCTATATAGTCAAAATATAGTTCCCAAGATTAATCTTTACCTTTTTAGATTTCTCTTGAGTTCTATATTTGTAGATCAAACTTTTTGTTAAGTTCTGGTTTTTTCATCAGAAATAGATGAAATTCGCTTACTTCGTTGAATGTCCATCTTTTTCCCTGGAAAAAGATGCTCATTCTCGCTGGGTAAGTTATTTTTGGTTGCATACCAAGTTCCTTAGCCTTTCGGAATATCATATTCCAGGCCCTTCGATCCTTTAATGTGGATGCTGCCCGGGAGAACTGTTCAGTTCTGCAAATGTGTATTGTATCTAGGATATACTGCAACATAATTAACATATATAGGACTGCTTGCCATCTTGGGGGGGGGAGGAGGGAGGGAGGGGAAAAAATGAAACATAAGTGATTTCAAGGGATAATGCTGTGTAAAAATTATCCTGGCATGGATTCTGTCAATACAAAGTTATCATTAAATAAAATTAAATTAAAAAAAAAATGTGGATGCTGCCAGATCCTGGGTGATCCTTATTGTGGCTCCTTGATACTTGAATTGGGTTTTTCTAGCCGCTTGCAATATTTTTTCCTTCATCTGAGGGTTCTGGCATTTGGCCACTATATTCCTTGGTGTTTTGATTTTAGGATCCCTTTCAGTGGGTGATCGATGAATCCTTTCAATGTTTATTTTTTCCTCTGTTCCTATGACTTCTGGGCAGTTCTCTTTGATAATTTCCTGGAAAATAGTGTCCAGGCTCTTTTTTTCATCATGTTTTTCTGGAAGTCCAATGATTCTCAGATTGTCTCTCCTGGATCTGTTTTCCAGGTCTGTTGTCTTCCCCAGAAGGTATTTCACATTTTTCTCTATTGTTTGATTTTTTTGGATTTGCTTGACTGATTCTTCTTGTCTCCTTGAGTCATTCAATTCCACTTGTTCAATTCTGATTTTCAGTGAAGTATTTTCTTCACTCACTTTTTAAAAATCGTTTTCTAATTGTCCAATTGAGTTCTTTTGTTCTGTGGAATTTTTTTCCATTTTGCCAATTTTGTTTTTTAGAGAGCTGTTTTCTGTTTCCAGTTTACTAATCCTATTTTTCAAGGATTTTACTTCTTTATCCACTCTCTCTTTAACTTTCTCCAGGCTCTTTTGCCAAGCCTCCCTCTCCTTTTCCCAAGCTTCCCTCTCCTTTTCCCAAGCCTCACTCTGCTTTCCCCATTTTTCTTCTAGCTCCCTTGTGAGAGCCTTTTTAATCACTTCTATGAGGTTCATCTGTGCTGAGGAACAGACGATCTCCTCCTTTGGGGATTCACCTGGAGACTGTCTGTTTTTAGTCTCCTCAGGAATTAGAGTCTGCTCTCTATCTGTGTAGAAGCTGTCAAGGGTTAAAGTCCTCTTCAGCTTCTTGCTCATTCTGTCTAATAATCAGAGACAAACTACCAAAGAAAAACAGAAAAAACTGGAGTCTTTCTTTGGGGGAGGGGCTGGGTATGTTATCGAGCTTCCTTTACAGACTGTGGGGGGCAGCAGTGAGGCACTAGCAGGACTGTGTGCGCGTGGGCTCTGAGATCCCAGAGCGTGCTGAGTCACTGTGGGGGGCGGGGGGAGAAAGGGGGCGGCCAGGTCCTGAGAGACTCCAGCTGTTTGGGGTTGTGTTCTTCAGCCCCGGTGTTTTTAGCTTCTCTGCTGGGCTGCTGACTTGCTGCCGGAGCAAAGTATCCAAACCTGTAGCGAAGCTCTCCCCACAGAGACGGCTGCGATCACTCCCCACCCCCTCTCCAGTCTGCTCCCGTGCTCTCACTGCCGCTGCCCTCAGCCTGCGCCCGATCTAAAACCGTCCCCACCCTCCAGTAAAGACAGACCTTTCTTGGTGAATCTCAAGGATGGCTTCTCTTGGTAACTATTTGTGGGTTTTTTTTCAGTCAAGCAGTAATTCAGAGGCTTGTAATGAAATGGATAGTGAGAGAAAGTGTGGAGCTTATGCAGCAGTGTGTCTCCTCTCCGCCATCTTAACCGGAAGTCCCCCTCGTGTGAATTTTAAAAGAAGATTTTAAAAGGTCCCCTTTTATTTAGTCAATAAACAAGCTCTTATTAAGCACCTACTATGTGCCAAGCATTGTACAGGCCTGGCATACAAATACTAAAGTGTTCTGGAAGTCAAGGAACTGACATACTACCAAGAAGATGCAACAGGTTTGGAGAGAAGTAGATTTGATTTCCATAAACAATAACTACAGACTGCAGGGGGCTGGGAGCAGGACATAATACCTGGGAGCAACCGAAAAGGTTTCTTGAAGAAGATAACACTAGAGCAGAACTTTGAAGGGAATTGCAAAGAGTATTCTTGACTGGAGAGACAGACAACCTTTTCAAAGGTACATGGTAGGAGACAGAATGAAATACTGGAGGAACCACATATGGACTGGAGTGTAGGAGGGAGGGAAACAGATAAAGTGTCATCAACCATCAAAGATAGACTGGAACTGGGTGGTGAAGGTCACTAACGTCTTTGAGCCATGTAATAAACCTGAAAAGACAGGCCCAAACCAGGTTGTTTCAGTCCTTTCATTTTCTCTCCTCTCAACTTTCTGCAATCTGGCCTCTAATTGCATCATAAAGCAACTAGGTGGTGTAGATAGAGCACAGAACCTGGAGACAGAAAGAAACAAATTCAGATCCAACCTCAGACACAAACTCGCCATGAGACCCAGACAAGTCACCTAACCTCTACATACCTTACAATCTTCTCAAATAAACCCTTAGGGAAGTAATGAATAACCAAAGAATGGTTATCCTCAGAAAAGTTATAGAATCCTACCTTAGTCTGACAGATTCTTTTAGGACTTACAGACCTTACCTGTCCATTAACAAGTTTTTCTGAGTATTTAGTCTGTGCAAGGACCTTTAACTAGTAGGATATAGACATGAATAAGAAAAGTTCATGACTTCAGGGAGTTTATAGTCAAAATGAAGAAGAAACAAAAACAAATATACCCCTAAAAGATAGCACATTCTTCCTTTCATCCTCAGTCAAGGACCAGTCAAATAATCAATAAAATATTGTAACAGGAATTTACAGAAGAGAAAGATCATTGTATGCTAGGTAGTCAAGGAACCCTCCATGGAGCAGTTGGAAGGGTATTATTATTGCACAATAGGATGGAGAATGCTGATTCCATGAGGTATGACAATTGGTCAATTGTTATGTAATCTTTTGGGAGAGAGGTTACATATATGAAAAATAAGCGTAATAACAATTGAAAAATGAGTTGTACTGGGGAAGAAAAAAAAAAGCCAGAGGCAGAAATAGTCTTTCTGCTTCCAGTCTCCTCATCCACTCTACACAGCTGCTAGAATAATCTTTTCCAAAATTTTTTTTAACTCTCACTTGTCTGCTCTGAAGAATCTGTAATGATTACCAATTAAATCTGATTCATGTTGCCTGGCCTTCAAGGTCTTTCCTTTCTTCCCTCCTGTCTCCATTAATAAAAATAATTAGCTAGTATTTATATAGGTCTTCAAAATTTTCAAAGCACTTTACATGTATTATTTGATTTGATCCTCACAGCAACCCTATGAAGTAGTTGAGTATAGCTATCTCCAGTTTACAGATAAACTTAAGGATGAGAGTGGTTAAGTTATTTACTCAAGTAAAGGCAGGATCAAACTCAGGATTCCCTTTCCTTAAGACCAGAACTCTTAACTATTATAATATCATTTTTGTTTTATTCTTGTCAATCTGCTATTTTCACCATACCTCTTAACATATATGCATTCCTTCCTCTCCTCCATCTGACTTACTCATTTCTGCTTTGGGGCACAAAAATAAGTATATTTATACTATTTCCTCAACTTCAAATGGCCTCTCCACTAATTCATAGCTCATCTTTCTTTCAAACAAAACCCAGCTGGAAAAGCTCAAAACTTCAAATCTCAGCTTCTCAGAGCATCTCCTTGGTAAGTGCACTCTCACAGTGATCACACAGTTACCCAGGAATTGGAAAAATCTCTAGGCTGCCAAATGCCAGCATACCAAATAAAAATTTTCAAGTCATACAATACTTTCAGCAAAATATTACTGGAAATTGTAGAGTTACACTACATTCCACCACGGTCTTCCAGGTAGAATGGAATGAAGACTGGATTGCAGAAGTGAGCTAAAGCTCTGGAGTTAACTCGTTGTGCTAGTCACAGTCCTCCTGGACAATCATTTCACTTCTCTGGAACTCACTTGCCTTACCTAGAACATGAAGTTGAATCAGATGACCTCAAACTACCTTTCAACACTAGCATTCTCTTCAACTTTTCCCACTCACGATCTCTTTTTGCCCCCAATTTTTTGTGACTCGAGGTATATAGGTATATAAAATAAGTATACAAATCAATTATTCACCAATAATAAATCATAATTTCATGACCCCCACATTCAGTTATGAAATTCCATATGGGGTTGTGAACCCACAGTTTAAGAACTCTAGATCAGAAGTATGCAATCTGCTGCCCATGGTTTCATGAAGGCTTCCAAAACTCCCCAGCATGGCCAATGCACTCCTTGTGTACTGTTTAATGGGCCTAATTCTATTTGAGTTTGATACACATCAGTGAATTTACTATCACAATTACCTGAGGAGTTCACAGTACTAGCCAGCACTTCTCAGTTAAGAATCTAAGGGCATCTCAAGATTCTCTGAAACTTCTCCAGCCCATATTTCTAGTATATAGGCTGGAAGAGAGGAAAATAAGATTTCTCATTTTTTCCCCTTTTTGATCAGATACGGTTCTTTTGTTGTTTAGGCATTTCTGGCTCTCCATAACCTTATTTGGGGTTTTCTTGGCTGATATTGGTGTGGTTTGCCATTTTCTTCTTCAGCTCATTTAACAGATGAGGAAACTGAGGCAAACAGGATTAAATGACTTGCCTACGGTCACACAACTAGTCTGAGGCCTATTTTGAACTTAGATCTTCCTGATTCCAGGTCAGACAAATCTACTTATACCACTTAGATGCTAGATCCTGTTCTAATAGCAATTCCAAATTCACCTCCCTTCCTTCCCCTTCCTTTATTATTCCACTCAACATCAAAGGCTCTTAGGGGAAATTTGAAGCTCCCTTTAATTTGCTATTAACTTTTCTTTCCTAGTTCCATTCTTCATTTGGTGTCAGTGATTTTCTATTTAATCTAAGTCTGTGTGAATTTATCAAATTAATCTTTTGGGTACAGCATTATGCACCTGGAGACTTCAGCATCTTCTCTTACTGCTAAGTTTTGGAAGATCCCAGTCATATGAGCATGATATAAATAAGTAGATCACACCAATATGGTTTAAGTGCATGCAGTTTATTTACTTATGTCCACAAGAAACAAAAGAAACAAAATGAAATATATTAACATAATGTATGTATCTGCTATTCCTCACACCTTCAGGCAACTTTTTTTTTAACCATTTTATAATATGTGTGTATGTATATCTGTTTATATATATCTATATTTCTCTATTTATCTATTCAATATATCCTAAACCCAAGTATTTCAAGTCAGTTTGTAAGATAAAGAATTCACATTCAACAGGCACCTTGATTCAAATAAGACATAAGGGAAGAGGAAACTTATAGAATAAAAATAATACAAAATTAATAAACACAGTGGCCACAATAATTAGAAAGACAGTATAGCAAACAAACATACAACCTTCATCATCACCATTCCAAGGAACCATCAACATCTGAATTTTTTGGCTGGAAGAATAGCTGGTCACAGCCATTCAAAGTCTCAGGATGGGAAAAATTCCCAGGCAAAGTGTATAGTATTTCCTGGGTGAGAGTTTCAAAGCCTCTTTTGCACTAAAAGGCTCTTATAAACTAACAACAAAAAAGGCACTATGCTAAGTATTCTCATTTGACACATGATTCGAGACAAAGCAGCCCCCAGGTGTAGGATGTTCCATCTCCAAAGGCCCACCAAGGAGAATATCTGTTCATTCCTTTAGGATAATTGTATTTACTCAGGAACTGGCCAGATTTCCAAAGCAAACATAGGTCAGCAATAAAGGAACTTACTAATCAATGCACCAGGAGAGTGGCCTCCCCCTTCCTTATGCTTCCTGGCATTCCATCAGATAACTGCAAGCATGTTTTCATGTTCTCAGTAAAAAGTTACACAAAAGACATGGCTGAAATTCACTTATGAATCCTTACTCACTATGATTGCTTTTACAGGTGTGTAGACTAAGGATCTACCCAATGTCCCCAGTGTTGGATCTAGCAGATACTTGAGCTAACAAGCATTCCCTTTACTGGAGCCAGCAAGCATCCTCATTCATGGTTTGTTGAGTGATGGAGTCAGTAACAGGTTCCGGCACACCAACAGATTCCTCTATACTTATCCTTCCTCTTTTTAGTTCTTTGATCCTTGAGTTGACCCAGCCATGTCCTTCCTCATTTTTCTTGGAAAAATCACTCTTGGTATTCAAAGCTTGGCTGACACACCCATCTTCAGTTTCCTCTGAACCTCGGTATTTCCTCTGACCCGCATTCCTCTTTCTCTTGCTTTCCAGCCCCAGTCTTAGTCAAGACAAGAAGGAAAGGAGCAGAGCAAAAAGCAAGGAGGGCCACTAATGACTCCCTGTGTGACTATCAAGGCAAGTCAAGACCTTGGTTTCCTTATCTGTAAAATAGGGTAAGGGAGACTTGTTAAATCAGATGATTACTAAAAGTCCTTCCAGCTTCCAATCATATGTATTGCTTGATTTCCTCATCATTAATAACAAGAATTCTTAAATCCTAGAGGAGAATTTCACTATTCCGGAAAAAAGCCATTCATTCCTATGACATCCTGATGCAATTCTATCCAGAGGAATCCTTTGCCATTTTATCCCTGGATGACATTATTTGCTCACGCTATCCTTTAAGAATGGAGGGAATGATATTTTTATAATTTGATTCCCTTCCCTCCCTCCCCCCACTTCAAATGACAAAGAAGAACCTGGCCTCTGTTTGGAAACTAAAGAAATTCGTTATAAGTGGGCTTCCATCAGACAGTTGATCAGAACATAGTATTTGGGGTGTTACCTTTGGGTGAAGCAATTTTCCTGGCTTTAAAGCCAGGCTTTCCCCCTAATCCTTGCCAGCCATGGTTAAAATCCTTGGTCGGGAATAGGGAGTGAAACTGGGAACCATCCCAAGGATACCCAAGGCGAAGAACAGAATGAAAGGTCAGGAAAATATTTTCATATTTCAATCTAAAAGCAGTCTGGGTTGTAGAGAACGACTGAAAGCAAAACGAGGAAGCAGACAGCTTGTCTTCCATGTTTACTCCCCTTCACCTTCCTACCCCTTCATCTCTCCAGTTACTGACTTGGCCTCCTTCCAGCTGTGCCTCTGGCTCCTTGACAGGACTCCGAAGAACCTGGATTATTGGACTGGGGGAGTCGGGGGCAGGCCCAAACACGGCTAACCCACCCATTCTCACCCTTTCTTCCTTGGCCTCTCAAATGTCAGAGCAAACGCATTTTGTGTCCTTTCCTCCCGCTTCACTCTTGTTAGCAGAAACTCCGTGGGCAGACCTCATTTTGGCCGCTAGTTGGCGGCATAGTGCAACAGCCTCGGATCCGGAATCAAGAAGACTCCTGTTCCCGAGCTCAAGTCTGACCTGGGACACTTATAGCCACGTGACCCTGGACAAGTCACTTCCCTTGCTTGCCTCAGTTTCCTCATCTGTAAATGAGCTGGAGAAGGAAGTGGCAAACCACCTCAGCGTCCCTTCCAAGGAACAGTGAAACAACTGCACCAACTAGCTAACTTGCAGTTTCTTCCATGATTTCAGCCCGCTGTCGGCCCTCAGGGCCTCATGGTCTCCACCCACAGCTGGTGTCAGGCCTTGAAGCTCCCAGAGATCCCAGCGAGGGACACAGGGGTGGGCTGGAGCCAGCTCCGACAAGAGGCTCGGCACCTGGCCGGCCGCTCCCGCGGCGGGGGGAGCTCTGGCAGATTAGCCATCTATATGTACAAAGATATTTATAGTAGCCCAAACCTGGATTCCAAAGGGCCTCTGACCCATAACGGAATATTACTGTGCCATAAGAAATGATGAACTAGACAGTCTTAGGAAAGACTTTTATGAACTGAGAGCTAGAACGATTTATACGATCGTTTCCTAAAGAAAAATAGCTCTTTCAGAATTCTATTCAGGGCAGTGATAAGCAGATGAAACATTCCACCTACGTCTGGTCAGAAAGGCTATGGTCTGACTCACTACACAGAGGCAGCTAGATCAGGGCAAGCGGGTCCCCAGTACTGGGGACATGTGCTAATTCCAGCTTTGGGGGTGTCTCTTAGTTCCAGCACTGGAGACATTGGCTGGTTCCTAAGCCTAAACAACTGGACTGAATACTTGGGTTTGGGTTGTAGAATGATTATGGGTTATGCAGGCCTGGAAGGAACCACTGGATCTAGAGTCTAAAAGGCCTGAATTCAAATTCAGATATTTACTACCTACATGACCCTGAGCAAGTCACTTCAAATACTTTCTGCCTCAGTTTCCTCATCTATAAAATAGAGATAATAACAGCATCTATTTCTCCAGGTTACTTATATATAAATTTTAGAAATGAGGCCTTTACTGATAACAAATCTTAAAGAAATTTATTTTGAAATGATTCTTTAGTATACAAATAATTTTACTACTTATTAAAGATGAAAGAAAATTTACATACTAATGTGCTTGTTTATTTTTACATAAAGAATTAGATCTCAATGGAATATTTGATATTTTTTACTCTAGCCAAATTTTTCATGACTCCTATATGGTTTCTCAACCCACAGTTTAAGAAGCTTTGGCTGACATTCTCTAATTGATAAATGGTCAAAGGATATGAATAGAAAATTTTCAGATGAAGAAACTGAAACTATTTCTAGTCATATGAAAAGGTGCTCTAAATCACTATTGATCAGAGAAATGCAAATTAAGATAACTGAGGTATCACTATACAACTCTCGGATTGGCTAAGATGACAGGAAAAGACAATGACCAGTGTTGGAGAGGATGTGGGAAAACTGGGATACTGATACATTGTTGGTGGAGCTGTCAACAGATCCAATCATTCTGGAGAGCAGTTTGGAACTATGCTCAAAGAGTTATCAAACTGCAGTTGGATCCAGCAGTGTTACTACTGGGCTTATGTCCCAAATTGATCTTAAAGAAGGGAAAGGGACTTGTATGTGCCAAAATGTTTGTGGCAGCCCTTTTTGTAATGGTAAGAAACTGGAAACTGAGTAGATGCCATCAATTGGAGAATAGCTGAATAAATTGTGATATATGAATGTTATGGAATATTATTGTTCTGTAAGAAATGACCAGCAGGATGATTTCAGAGAGGCCTGAAGAGACTTACGTCAATGATGCTGAGTGAAATGAGCAGAACCAGGAGATCATTATACACAACAACAAAACTATCAATTCTGATGGACCTGGCTCTCTTCAACAATGAGATGATTCAAATCAGTTCTACTTGTTCAGTGATGAAGAGAGCCATCTACACCCAGAGAGAGAACCATAGAAACTGAGTGTGAACCACAACATAGCATTCTCACTCTCTCTGTTGTTGTTTGCTTGCATTTTGTTTTCTTTCTGTTTTTTTCTTCCTTCTTGATCTGATTTTTCTTATGCAGCAAGATAACTATATAAATATATATACATATATTGGATTTAACATATACTTTAACATATTTAATATGTATTGGACTACCTGCCAGTTAGAGGAGAGGATGGAGGGGAAGGAGGGGAAAATATGAAACAAAAGGTTTTTCAAGGGTCAATGTTGAAAAATTACCCATGCATATGTTTGTAAATAAAAAACTTTAATTAAAAAAAAGCTTTGGCTGAGAGTATATAGTGGAGTATATAAGAGTAAATCAGTTTTTTTGACTGGAAATACTTAAACAAGAATAGAATAATTTCATTGGTAAAGTCTGCTTTTACCAATCTTTAGAGATCATGAATCAAGGGACGTATTAGCAGTCAGCTTCTCTCCATACAAGCCACATCTTCCTCTCTGTAGACAGTACCCAAATCACATGGCTGTATGACAGAATCCAAATAGAAGAAGGGCTTAATAAAGCAAAGCATTGTTCCAAAGGAGATTGGGAAAAAAAAAGATTGGATTTCCATAAATCCATCCCTATTGCTAGAAAAACTACCTCAAGTACATGCCTAATTTAATAATAGTGGGTAAGAAGTGTTATTATAGATAGAGCATGTAAGTTAGTTTCCAAGGTATTGGGGAAATTCACAGCAAGGGAATAAGATATTATTTCTTGAAAGGCCCTGAAGCAGTCTAATATGACACTAGATAGATGGAATTATGCTGACTTGTCTGGATTCTAACAGATCTCCAACTGTGATGGCATAGTACTACCTACCAATATCATTGAAGGATAGCTGTGAAAGTGATTAAGCAATCAGTAGTTTTTGTAATAGTCAGTAGAGGGCAGTAGAAAACCTCTAGTCCCTTTTGCTACCTGGACAGAGAAGCTGCTATTATGGGCTTGGAGCAAAATATAAAGGGAGGGGCAAGAACTAGGAGAACCAGAGAATGTTTGTAGTATCTCAAAGCCAAGGGGAAAGATCCAAGGAAAGAAGTTCAGAACACAGATCAGATTCAGCCAGGAGTTTGGAATGTAGCATGATCAAAGGAACTTAGCACTCACAAGAAAGAGTCCTTCCTGGTTAGTCTAGGCTTTGAGTATGAGAACTTGTTTTAAAAATATATTTTGACAACTTTTATTTCAAAATAATTAGCTCTATTTGCAATCCCATTGTTTTCTTTTATAAATTTAAGAACATTTGTTTGAGAAAAGGTATATAGGTTTCCCCCAAAATGCCAAAGGATCAGTAAGTCACCAAAAGATTAAGAATTCTTGTTTTAAGATTAGAAGGGAGGCAATAAACTGGGGGAGAGGGGAGGGAATTTACATTCAAGGATTCTGATGAAGGCCTCATTTCTAAAATATAGAGAGAATCGACTCAAATTTATAAGAAATCAAGCCATTCTCCAATTAATAAATGGGCAAAGCATATGAACAGACAATTTTCAGACAAAGAAATTGAAACTATTTCTAGTCATATGAAAAAGTGCTGTAAATCACTATTGATGAGAGAAATGTAAATTAAATAATTCCGAGGTACCATAATACACTTCTCACATTGGCTAAGATGACAGGAAAAGACAATGACGAATGTTGGAGGGAATATGGGACATTAATACATTGTTGATGGAGTTGTGAATTAATCCAACCATTCTGGAGAGCAATTTGGAACTATTTGGGCCCGTTTCCTAAAGAGATCATAAAGGAGAGAAAGGGACCCACATGTACAAAAATGTTTGTTGTAGCCCTTTTTATAGTGGCAAGAAACTGGAAACTGAGTGGATGCCCATCAGTTGGAAAATGGCTGAATAAGTTATGATATGTGAATGTTATAGAATATTATTGTTCTGTAAGAAATGACCAGCGGGATGATTTCAGAGAGGCCTGGAGAGACTTCCATCAACTGATGCTGAGTGAAATGAGCAGAACCAGGACATCATTGTACATGGCAACAAGATTTATATGATGATCAATTCTGATGGACGTGGCTCTTGTCAACAATGAGATGATTGAGGCCAGTTCCAATGATCTTGTGATGAAGACAGCCATCTGCACCCAGAGAGAGAGAACTGTGGGAACTGAGTCTAGATCACAACATAGCATTTTCACTCTTTTTGTTGTTGTTTGCTTACATTTTGTTTTCTTTCTCATTTTTTTCCTTTTTGATCTGATTTTTTTTGTACAGCATGATAATTGTATAAATATGTATACATATATTGGATTTAACATATATATTTTTTAATATGTTTAACATATATTGGATCACTTGCAATCTAGGGGAGAGAGTGGGAGGAAGAGAAGGAATTTGGAAGGCAAGGTTTTGCAAGGATCAATATTGAAAAATTATCCATGCATATGTTTTGAAAATAAAGGGCTTTAATAAATAAATAAATAAATTTTGGAAGGTGAAACCTTTCATAGTAAAAAAAAAAAAAAAAAAAAAACCTTTTCTCTTAAAGGGATACTTTTTAGCTCAGCCCTTGGATGATAACTTCCCTTAATATTGGCAATAATTTGGCAATAACTTCCCTTAACATTCCCTTAAAGTCTTCTTTGATGTTCCTTCAGTTTCTGCTTACCTCAGAGGAAGGTGCTATAGTGTCCTCAAAGATTGTGCTAATAGACTCTTCCTGGAATACATAGCACACAGTGAATTCAAGCCACCTCATAGGGTCATTCTATTTAAATGCTTTACAAACATTAAAGTACTATGTAAATATGAGTCACCAATATTATTGTTATTACTTGGCAGGAATTGCATCATTCCTGGAAATACTTTACAAATATTAACCAAAGACAACCTGAATCAAATGAATGGATGCTAGGCTAGATGTCTAGAATGCTGTTGGCTTCTTGCAGGACTCAGCAAGCTCTTATATACATCTTCATATTGTGACCTGCTAGAATCCATGGGGACTGTGTAACTATAAATGCACTCACTGAGCACCTTTGGTTTATACTCATCAAGCAAAGCCCACTTACAATAGTCTGTTAGCATAATATTTTGGGGACTATGAAATCTGTGGCACCTCCTCATTCATTGATAGGACAGAATCTAAAAGGGAACACAAAGGAGCTTGTTAAGATTATAGAAAAGTATAATACAAAGATTAATGAAACTCAAGAGGGGATATCCTCAACTAATTGAAAGACTGTCACTTCACTTCAATGTGTGTGTGTGTGTGTGTGTGTGTGTGTGTGTGTATGAGAGAGAGAGACAGAGACAGAGAGACAGAGACAGAGAGGCAGAGAGACAGAAAGAGAGAGATTTCATCTTTATCATCATTATTATTGTTATTGTTAAGGAAAAGACTTTTTCTACTAAGTCCCAGAAGGTGGAGCTAGGAATGAGTAGTGCAAAGTGGATGTGGAAAGAGACTTTCCACTTGATTTAGACTTGATGAAATGGTAACTTAATAAAATGGGCCATCTAGGTCATAATGTCTCCTTCACTGAAAGTCTTCAGGCAAAGGGTAGATAACCAATTGTGAAGCATGCTATAAAAAGAACTTTTTCAGATAAAATTTGGATTATAAAGTCACCAAGGTCTTTTACAATTCTGTAGTTCTAAATTTAGTAGTTTGGGACAGAACATGCTTTTTCTTGGACTTCTTGATTCCAAACCCGAGATTAGACTGAGGCAACTTGTAGCAACAGCACAGTTACTGGAAAAGATCCCTGAATAATTTTGGTGAGTTGGTAGGAAATTGTTATTGGTTTTTCACTTGGCCATGTGAGCTTTACAGAGTCCTAGAAGGGTGATGATACAGCCTGGCCAGTGCTTGGCACTCACTTTGAGAAGCTTATAAAGTATATGGATTGTAGCTCCGATGTTTTCACACCCAATAAACTGGCATTGTATAGTTCGGTTGTGTGGTTTTGGTTTATTGGGGGGGGAGGGGGAGGGATATTTTGTTTTGTTTTTTCATGGAGGAAGGAACAGAGTCAGAGTTTCCTGGGTGTGTCCTTTGGTTAGAAGAGGTGAGAAAAGCAAAAATCAGAATATGAAGTCGCTGTCCAAACAAGAGTCAGAGACAGAGCCATCAAACTACAGGGCTCAGGCTAGGTCAATAGTCATTATGAGTCTTGCATATATTTAGGATAGTAAAGCTGAAGAGGACCTGAGAGTTTTCAGAATTCTGCAAACTTGTGAATACTTCTAAGTCCAGGTACAGAGGAGAAAACAAAGGCCCAGAAAAGAAAGACAGAACACAAGTTTTGTTCCCATTTTTTTTCCCCTCAAGTCTACCCTTCCCCCAACAGAAATACAATTATTCCTTTGTGTGAATTTGAGCAATTCATTTACTTTCTCTAGTCTTTAATTACCTCATTTTATGGTTACAGATTATTTTCATTTGCTTAAGAACTAAAGTAATGATCAGTAATTGAAGAAGACTCATGATAAAACATGCTGTTCGCTTTCTTGACAGAAAGGTGCTGGACTTAGAAATATGAATTAAGACACATATATTTTTGGAAATGGCCAGCATCAGAAATTTTTCTGTTTAACTATGCATGTTTGTTTCAAGAGTTTTATTCTTCTTTCTCTTTCAAGATTGGGAGTGTAGGTTAGAGGGGAAAAAAAGATAGATTCTTCTTAATTAAAAAAATATGTGCTTTTGCTTTGTCTTACATAATACTCAAAACAAACTTGGAAGTACTTAGTGAATGTTTTACTTTTCTCTTTTTTATAGATTAAGAAACTGAGGCTTAGGAAAGTTAAATGTCTTTTCCAAGGTTACATAGCTAATAGTTACAAACTCAGACTCCAAGGTCCATTCTATTACACTATATGGACTCAAAGGACAGCTCCATATAATCCACAAGTTTGCAGAATCCAAGCATTGGAAAGGATATCATGGGCTGTTCAAACTGCATCTGTATAAGAATTTTCTTTATAGTATCCCAGATGAAGAATGCTACTCTACCCACTCAAAGGAGGGAAGAATACACATAGACACAGCTGGATACAGAAACATATTTCACTTAACAGGGAAATAAGAGGGAATGAGGAGAGGAGGCAAGAGATATTATAGAAAGTACATTAAGAGAAGGATTCTAAGCAAAACAAATTCTAAGAATGTGCAAAAAAAATCTGTTTTTCAGGTGGCAAAAAATGAGAATCTGAGTGTTCATTAACTAGGGAATGACTGAGCAAATTATGATATATAAATATGATGAAATACTATTGGGTTGTAAGAAGTGATGAACAAGATAGTGTCAGAGAAACCTGGAAAGATTTGTATGAATTGATACTGAAAGAAGTGGACAGAGCCAGAGTAATTTTATATCATGTCAACAATATGATAAAGACAACTTTAAAAGACTTAGGAACTCTGAATGGAGTAATAATTCCAGAACATTAATGATGAAGCATACCTACATCCTGACAGAGGTGTGATCAACTTGAAGTGCAAAATGACACATACAAACATATATAAAAATATGCATATGTATATATATAAATATATATTCAAAAACATATACATAAATAAATCATATAAACACAAATATACATATACATATATATTTTTAATGTAGAAATCAGTTTTGCTTGACATATATATGTAATAGGAGATTGTATTTCTTTTTTTCTTTCATTCTCAATTGACAATCTAATGTAGGATAAAGAAAAAGTAAATTTTTGTTTGAAAAAAATTTAATTTTAAAAAATTACCTATCTCCTGAAAGAGAAGTAATAGATTAACATACAGAATGAGACACATATTTTTGGATGTAGCCAATAAGAGAATTTGTTTTGTTGACAGTGAATATTTGTTTATTTTTCTTTTTCTCCCCAGTGGGGAGAAGATGAGGAGAGAAAATTAATGCTTGTAATTAAAAATAATTTAATACAATTAAATACAATTCGATTTTTCTTTAATAAAATGAAGAGTTTTATTGAATTGCCTTATTTTTGTGGAGCTGGCTCTGGCTTATTAAAAACTATGCCTGTGAGCTACATGCTTGGCCAAGTCATACAAAATTGGAAGGACTCAAGTTGGAGCCTAATAATATACACTGATCAACCTAAGTTTAGGGAAACTCATTTGCATGTCCATTAGATAATGATATTTGGCAGATAACAGAAGCTCACTGATCTTATGAAAGAAGCTAAGGTATAGAGGGGATTGTACCCTCCTCAGTGGAATAGTCGCCATCTATGTGAAAGATGAATCTTTCCAGGAATGCTGGAAGAGACCTTGGGCAGGGAGGGCAACTGGATCAGGGAATGGAGAGATGCTAAAAACAGAGAGAAAGTACTGAAGAGGGAATTTCTTTAAATTACTTAGTCATATTTGGCTCATTGTGATCCCATTTGGGGTTTTCTTGGCAAAGATACTGGAATAGTTTGCCATTTTTCTCCAGATCATTTTATAATTGAGGATATTGAGACAAACAGGGTTAAGTGACTTGCCCAGGGTCACACCACAAGTAATTGTCTGAGGCCAGATTTTAATTCAAAAGATTCATCTTCCTGACTCCAGGCCTGGTGCTCTATGCACTGCATCAGCTAGTTGAATTGAAGAAGAAAGCTAGGAGATTGCAAAGTCAAATCCTAATCTGTGGTGAGGAAAAAAGAGTAACCCTATTCCATTTTATTTATTTTTAATAGTATTTTATTTTCTCAAATACATGCAAGAATAGTTTTTAACAATCATAAAACTTTGTGCTTTACACAACCTTTATAAAACCTTGTGCTCCAATTTTTTTCTCTCTGTCTTACCCATCTCTCCTCTCCCAAATAACAAGCAATCTCATATAAGTTAAATATGTGCAATTCTTCTAAATATATTTCCATATTCATCATGCTGTACAAAAATACCAGATCAAAAAGGGGAAAAAACACGAGAAAAGAAAAATAAATAAGCAAACAACAACAACAAAAAGGCGAAAATACTATACTTTGATCCACATTCAGATTCCATAGTTTTCTCTCTGGAGGTGAATGGCACTTTTCATCCCAAGTTTATTAGAATTGCTTTGAATCATTGCATCAAATCCATCTTAATTGATTATCACATAATCTTGTTGAGTAACCCTATTTTATAGATGAGAAGTCAGGCTCAGAGAATTGAGGAGCTTGCACAGTTATTAAGAAGTGACAAAACAGACATATGTAATTGATGATATGAAGAAGAACCCAAGTTTTTTGGCTCCCTTTTTCATGTTCTTTCCCATATTACACTATATCACTTCTCTTAAGACATGTATCATATAGATACAGATGTTTGTAATGGGCTGAGGCTCGGGTTGATGCGCTGAGGTCCCAAGCACATGAGGCTAAATAGTAATTGGACCATACTCTATTAATATATAAGCTTGGAGAAAGAATGGCCCCGCCCACTCTTTGTGCAAGTCCTGATGTGTTGTATAGGAAATGACGATTTTGGTGGGTGGAGGCAGGGGATTGGAAAAGGAAGGGGAAGGAGAGACTGCTGACTGGTGTTTTGACACAGCTGCTCGAAGTGCCATTGCCACGGCCTTCAGCTCAGGTCGCTCTCTGCTATCTGGCTTCCTGTCGCAGCTGCCCATATTGCTATCGCAATCCTTCTTGCCCATATTGCTATCACAATCTTTTTTCATCTCTTCACTTCAATAAAGATTGAAGATTTTTCCCCTAACCTGAATTCCTGACTCTGGCTGATTTTAAATACGCGGTCATTACAGATGTTCACACTAATATTCTTTTGCCTTGAAAGATTAAGCTATACAACATTTAGTATATGATATTTTTGAGACAATACTTCATTGATGTGTCAGAAATCTATTTCATTGTTTGCTCTCTGAATCAATCCACTAATGTTTGCAAACCTTTTTATGTTTGCTTTATTGTCAGTTCAGAAAAAGGGAGTCCTTCTCCCACACACACACAATGGATGCTTCTGAATTTCCTACAAGGTTGAGAGGAAGTTCTTAGATTATTTTCTCTAGGGCCTTAGTGAAATCATTCCACTCCTTTGAATACCCATTTTTCTTTTCCCTGTAAGATAAGCAGGATAGGCCAGAAGTACTCTAAGATCCCTTCCAGCTCTAACATTCTAGTTAAAGATACTTGCCAAAAAAGCCATCTCTTTAAGCAACTCTTTCTGAGATTTAATTTAATTAGATTATAAAGTTGGAAATGACCATTTCTCTTCCCAATTAATTCAGTTATCATACTGAGCTCCATCATTGCATGGGTAAGGGAGGAGACAACACTGGCAATAAAGTATAGCTCTTGGGGGTTAAATAATAATGTAACTATGGTATTCTGTGGCATCTTTTGCTTTAAAAAATAACCTAGCCATTTCTTGAAATATATTTTAGTCAGAGAATTCAAGTGAGCATGTAGCTTCAAGAATTATGACACAACAGACAATCCATTTACAAGCTAGAATTCCATTCTTCTGGCAGTGGGGTAAGGAGACTGAGGAAAAATGTCAGAGAGAAGAGTATTTCTAGTCCAAGGTACAATGTGTCAATCAATAGCTCAGCTCAAGAAAAGCTCAATTTAAGAACTATACTGTTTGTGAATGATTGTTTCTGAGGAAATAGGGAAAGAGGATTGTGGACCATTTGGAGGAAGTGAGAAACATTTAAAGAACTGAGAAAGAATTCATATTTAAAGGTATCCTTCCCTGGACTGAGGAGAGAGAGGGGATTTTGCAACCAATATTGTGACAGAGATATAGCTTTTAAGAAGAAAAATTTAGATTTGCTGCTAAGGAGTTGTAGCAGTGAATAGGACTGGACAGACTGCCCTTTTATTTCCTTCCTTTGTTCTGAGGAGCTCCCTTGTGGAAGAAGTTCTAGTTTTCATATGTTACAACTTATTGAGTTCAGACAGAAAATTCCTTTGTGCCTGAGTCTTTCTGGTAAATAAGCTATTTCCCATTCCTTTCTGTCACTAATAATCTGAGTTCTATAAATGGAAGGACATTTAACCTAACTTTCTCTTTTAACAGATAAAGAAACTGAGATTCAGAGAAGTTATGAGCTTCCCAGTGTTGCATGAGTAATTAGTTACAGATAAAAAATCTGAACCTGGTTCCTCTAACTCCAGTGCCAATATTTTTTCCATCAAATCCTGAGAGAAGGATTTACAGTTCTTGGAGCTCACTTCATGTAGCACATTATAGCTATTAAATACCTCTTAGATATTCTCTCATTTGCTATACACGATAACTCTGGAAGTAATCAGGATCAAGTATCCATATTCCCATTTCATTATCATTTTCCATTTGTTATCTTGTGGATGAGGACGTGAAAGCTCAAAGAGGTCACCCAGCCAGATTTAGAAACACTGTCTTCCAATTATAGTGTCTTTTTACCACACCACATTGCAACTACACTCTGTTCTATTTATAATGACTAACACCTGGCAGTCCTTTAGCCAAGGAGAATTTGCTTTCTTGATTAGGGAACAGACTCAGAAAATGTTGATACTTTTTGATTGTATTGAAGCCACTTGTCTCTGAGACTCTTCAAAGCCCTGCGAATCAGCTCATACTTTGACTCAATTATTTAACAGCAAATAGATGTAAAAGAGACATTGTCTTGCTTGGGAGGTTGTGGGAGAGATGGAAGGAGAGGTAATGAGAGAACTATTACTTCAATACAGAGCTCTTTCTAGTGAGTGAGTTGTAATAATGAATTATTCTGTAGTAGAAGGACAAAGGTGAATAGATGAATGTAGTTAAGTTTCAAGCCTAATATCAATATCAACATCACCCAGCCACAGAAACAAAATATTGGTCAGCATCTTATTTAAAACTGTTTCAAGCACTGGCTAACCATTTCTAAATATAAGATAGATTGTTCTGCAACATAACAGTAAATTCTTAAGGATTTGGGATTTCATTCATGGAGAATGGTGGTTCAATGCATGAGTAATTTAGAGTATTAGAGAATTGCCCAAGATTCAGAGAGACCTAATAATTGGCCCATGCACAAATGACAAATAGCAGAGGCTACTTGTCACTGAATCTTGTACCTTCTCTATCACACTGCCATACAATCTGTCCAAAATGTCTTCAGATTATAACCTTACTTCTGTTCAGATCTGCTTACATTTTGATTAATATCTTGTTTCCATTATAGGAAAAAATATAACTTGAAGTTGAAACCAAAGAGTTTCCTTTCAAAAGAAATCTTTCATCAGTTTTCTCTCAAGACCCCTAATTTAGTCAGTTTTGTATTTACTAATATTTATGCACTTACATTGTTTAATATACATGTTTTCTTTATCAAAATGGACAAAAAGCTTCTTAAGGGAGTGGACTGACTCCTTTTCTCTCATGACAGAGCCTCAAATTTTGCTTAAAGGAGAGGCAGTATGTTTAGAGGTGTGAATAGAGCAGTTTCTGAACCTCAGGTCTTTGAGCCTGTATTTTTTAAAATTTAATTTGATAACTTTATTTTAATGTAATTGATTTTCTTAATAATTGAATGTATTTTTTTTTTTTTTTTGCTTTATTCTCAGAAGCCTCTTGGCTCCAAAGAGATCCATGACACAAAAGAGGTCAAGAAACCCTACTATAGAGTGGGATGGCAAACCTGGGGGGAAAAGGCATCGACATGACCTGAAGCATCAAGAAGCTGGGCTTTTATCCCATATTTGCCATTTTCTAGTCATATAACCTTGGATTTCCTTTCCTGAACTCCCTTTTTGGTAAAGGTGATGGCTGAACTAAATGATGCTGAAGATCTTTTCTGGCTTGAAGAGTCCATGAAAAGTCTTTTTTTGGAATAACTTTAAAGTCTAATGCAGACTCCTTGGAATCTTCTCCATTGTGCCAAGCCTTTCTCCTTCCAAGGTTCATTCGATTTTTGTAAAGGGTTCTAAGTGATTGGAAGCCAAATCTGTTTGTGGTAGAGGAGTGAACTGGGAATATTGTTTTGTTTTGTTTTTGAAAACAACGACAGCCATAAACTGGAAATCTAACTCTAAAGCAAGTGTGCAGCAAGCTACAGCCAATGGGCCAAAGCCAGTCCTCCAGGGTTTTTGTACATTATATAAAGACCATTCTTAGTTCACTGAACTATGCGAAAGCAAGCTGTGGGCTGTATTTGGCCCATGAATAATTGTTTTCCATCTCTTGCTCTAAAAGAATCAGACTGATATGCTTGTGTGATCCACAAACGTGGCCTAACATTGATTCCCAAAGACAAATTCTGAAACATAATTTGAATATTGGCAGCATCTTTGGAATAAGCATATAGATTCATTAGGTCACAACTTGGAAGAGATCAACACTCATTGGAGTATACCATTCCTTAAATGTAACTTCAGTTCTATTAAAACTTCACCCAGCTCAAAAGTCTTTTTTGAGCCTTTTGAAAATTTCCCTGACATCTCTTCCTATCCCCTAGCAGAAAGGGTCTTTTCTTTCTTACACTTTGGTTGACATTGTATTTGTGTATCTCATATATCTGTCATGTTCTGTTTTGTACCACAATTATTTGTTTAAGTATTATCTACTGATAAAAGCCTCATTTCTAAAATATAAAGAAATTGACTCAAATTTATAAGAATACAAGCTATTCTCCCATTGACAAATGGTGAAAGAATATGAATAATTTTCAGATGAAGAAATTAAACCCATTTCTAGTCATAATAAAAATGCTCTAAATCACTATTGATCAGAGAAATGCAAATTAAGACACCTCTGTGATATTACTACATACTTTTCAGATTGGCTAAGATGACAGGAAAAGATAATGACAAAAGTTTCAGGGGATGTGGGAAAACTTGGATCTAATACATTATTGGTGGAGTTGTGAAATGACCCAACCATTCTAGAGAGCACTTTGGAAGTATGTGCAAAGGACTATCAAACTGTGAAAGCCTTTGATCTAGCATTGTTTCTACTGGTTCTGTATCTAAAGAGATCATTAAAAAGGGAAAAGGACCCAAAAATGTTTGTAGCAACCCTTTTTGTAGTGGCAAGGAACTGAAAACTGAGTGGATGCCCATCAGTTGGAGAATGGCAGAATAAGTAATAGCATATGAATGTTATAGGATATTGTTCTATACTAAACAATCAGCAGGATGATTTCAGAAAGACCTGGAGAGACTTATATGAACTGATGCTAAATGAAGAGAGTAGAACCAAGAGAACTGTACACAGCACAAGATTATATGATGATCAACTTTGATGAACATGGTTCTTTTCAACATTGAGGTGATTCAGGACAATTCCAATAGACTTGTGATGGAGAGAGCTATCTGCATTCAGAAAGAGGACTGTGGGAACTGAATGTGGATTACAACATAGTATTGTCACCTTTTTGTTGTTGTTTGCTTGCTTTTTTCTCATTTTTTCCCCTTTTTGATCTGAATTTTCTTGTGTAGCATGATAAATGTGGAAATATATATAGAAGAATTGCACATGTTTAATATATCGGATTACTTGCTATTTAGGGAAAGGGAATGGGGGAAGAGAGGGAGAAAATTTTGGAATGCAAGATTTTGTAAGGGTGAATGTTAAAAACTATTTTTGCATATGTTTTGAAAATTAAAAAGCTATTATTTAACAAAAAGGATTATCTACTCTGAGTTGTGAAGTGATACAAATATTCTGGAGAGCAATTTGGAACTATATCCAAAGGGCTATAAAATGATGTATAGCTTTTGATCCAGTAATACTACTACTAGGTGTGTATCACAAAGAGATCATAAAAAGGGGGAAAGGAACTACATGTACAATAATATTTATGGTGGCAAAGAATTGGAAATTATGAAGATGCCTATCAATTAGGTAGTGGCTGAACAAATTGTGATATATAAATGTCATGAAATACTATTGTTCTACAAGAAAAAAAATGAGAAGGTATATTTCAAAAAACCTGGAAAGATTTTCATGAACTGATGCTGAATGCAATGAACAGAACCAATAGAACACTGTGTACACAGTAACAGCAAGATTATATGGTGATCAGCTGTGAAGACCGAGTTAGCAACCTGGATGCTTTAGAATCAGCCAGAGTCAGGATAAGCAAAAGTCCTTGCAAGGTCTTTATTCTTGGTCTTTAGGGGTAGAAGTGAAGGGAATGGATGCAGGATCTCCATGACCTTCTTTCTCTTCGTCTACTGTCAAAGTGACTTTTGGTTTGTCTTTCTCCATCCCCTAATCCTTCTCACAGTTCTCTGGATACACCAAAAGATTGAACCAGCACAGAATAGTGGGAAGGGCCATTTTCCAAGCATATGCTAATAGAGTATTGTCCAATCGGTAATTAGCCTTAAGTGCTCCGTTGTCTGACCTCAGTGCATCAACTCAGAGTTTCAACCTTTTACATCTCCCTCTTTCTTTTGTTTTAGAACACAGATGATCATATCCTCCCTGACTTCTCAGGGAGGTGAGAGCCCCCAAGGGGAGGTGATCATGCCCTCCCTGACATCTCAGGAAGGGAGATGAAAAGCACCCAAGGGAAGTGGAGATTGCTAGTGGGTTTCTGGGCTGAAGAGTCTTATTAGAAACAGGTATGCACAAACCATCAGCATGGGAGCTATTACAGAAGCACATAGCAATAACGCACAGGCTATTAGTGGTGACTCTCCCCACAGTCAGTGCAGGCTCAATGTGGTGTAACAAACATGAATTGTACATGCAAGTAGTGATATAACAAACAATATGGATCAACATAGTGTTGTAAAAGATTTCCAGAAGTCCTAAAGGAGGGTATGTAAACAACAGTCACACATACGCCTTCTTCAGCAGCCAAGAGATAGTCCCAAATCAATCTATTGTTCACTGCTTCACATGTCAGGGAATCCAATGATCCCCATAAGTTTTTAAAGTCCTGCAACAGTCTTTTTATATGTTAGGGAATCCAATGATTCCTGCAGATTTTGAAGTCCTGAAACAGTCTTATCATGTCTCAGAGAATCCAATGATTCCAGAGGGTTTTCAAGTCGTACTACAGTCTTATCATGTCTCAGAGAATCCAATGATTCCTGAGGGTTTTCAAGCCCTACAACAGTCTTATCACATCTCAGAGAATCCAATGATTCCTGAGGGTTTTCAAGTCCTACAACAGTCTTATCATGTCTCAGGGAATCCAATGATTCCTGAAGATTTTCAAGTTGTACAACAATCTTTTCATGTCTCAGGGATTCCAATGATTCCTGAAGGTTTTGAAGTCCAACAATTTTTGATGTCCATGAGTCAAATGCCATAACTGTCAGGCTCTTTCAGTGGTGGGCACACTCAGCAATGGAACCACTTGATGTTTCTTGGGTCTTCTCCTTCATTTCAAGGGTCTGCTCCATCTCTCTCCTATGGACAAGGCGAATATGGCTCATTGGCACCCATCTGATTTCTTCTCCACTGGTGGAGATACAAGCAAATCCTCTCCCCCAAACAGTTAACCTATCTGGTCCCTTCCATTCACCACTTTCTGGGTCTCTCCACATCTCCTGACAATTATCTAAAGATAGTGGAGTCACTCGCACTGGACACTGCCCTTCCGGTGGGTTATAAAACCTCTCTGCTGGAGCCAGTGCATCTTTGTCAAAAATCAAGAAGTTAATAGTATAAAGGGCTAGATTTAGAAGTTCTCTAGGGTTACCTGTGGCTCGCCCTTTCTTTTGTTTTTGGAGGAGCGTCTTAATGTCTCTTTTTCTCCTCTCTACTATTGCCTGATCTTGAGGATTAAAAGGTATGCCAGTGGTGTGTAAAATCTTATACTGTGCACAAAAGTATGCAAAATGTTTAGACTTATATGCAGGACCATTGTCTGTTTTTATTGCATGTGGCACACCCATAATTGCAAAAGCTTGTATAAGGAATCAGTGACCACTCGGGCTGTCTCTTTTGCTGTTGGTATTGCAAAAGTGAATCCTGAAAAAGTGTCTACCACAACATGAATAAAAGACAGACCCAAGGGTTTTTGAGTGACTCTTTCAACCACATTGGATAAAGCCAGTTCAATTTCTCTCAAAGCCTCTTGAGCTTCTTTTGTAAGCCAGCATGGTGAGTTTAAAGCATTGTCTCCCCTTAAAATGTCATGTAATGGTTGTAATTGATTGGTAGTCAAGCCTAACACTGGTCACATCCATTGGATATCTCCTAATAATTTCTGAAAGTCATTTTAGGTGTTTAGCTTCTCTCTTCTTAAGGAAAGTATTTGTACTATAAGCACCTTTGCGTATACTTCATATCCTAAATATTGAAAAGGAGCATGTCTTTGAATTTTTTCTGGAGCTATGTGCAATATGTAGTTTCCATGGTCTTTTGTAGATATACTTCTAACATTTGTTCCTCAGGTGCACATCCCAATATATCATCCATGTAATGTAATAACATAACTTTTTGGAAATGCTTTTCTTACTGGAGCAAGAGCAGCAGCAACATACATTTGACACGTAGTAGAGCTGTTTTTCATTCCCTGTGGCAAAACTGTCCATTCATATCTTTTATAAAGCTCAGCTAACGCTGGGCACTGAAAAGGCAAATTTTTTCATATCCTCCTTATCTAGAGGAATAGAATAGAAACAATCCTTAATGTCTATAACCCAAAGAGGCCATTCTCTAGGCAACTGAGTAGGAGATGGAAGCCCAGGCTGAAGAATTCCCATAGTTTCCATCTGTTCATTTACCTTTCTTAAATTAGTCAATATCCTCCATTTTCCAGATTTCTTTCTTACAATAAATACTGGGGAATTCCAAGGACTTAGAGAAGATTGTAAGTGTTCTTGGTCAAGTTACTCCTGTACTATAATAAGGCCTGAATTTTATTGCTACCTAAGGGCCACTGTTCTATCCACACTGGTGTATCAGTTTTCCATTGGCTAGGAACAGGTGAAAGTGCTGGCAGGCCTTCAACAGCAAACTTGCCTAAAAAACCAAGGTGCTCATTTTTAATCCTAATTGTTGTAAAATGTCTCTTCCCCACAGATTGATGGAGATTTTTTCAACTATAAAAGGAGTAAAAACTCCTGTTTCACCTTCAAAAGTCCATCTCAAAGGGGTAGCACTAACTTCAGCTGCTATTGATCCTCTTACACCAGACATGTACGTGTCTGCCTTAATCTTTGGCCAGTGACTGGGCCAGTTGGCACCTCTAATGACTGTACGATCTGCACCAGTATCTACCAATCCTTCTAATGGTATGTCATTTATATAGATAGTGAGCATAGGTCAATCAGTTGTCACAGCTGCTGTCTAATATTTTCCTGGATTTTGTTGCTTGTAGTCAGAATCTGGGCGACTATCACCAGATTGCTTATTAGGAGTCTGTATCAGTAAACCTGATGCTACTACTTCTCCTGAGTGATAAGTCACACATTATCTACTGTATTAGTGACTGGGATATTATCTACACATTCCGCAGTTTCCCACATCAGTGTATGGATGGACACTGTTTTGTAAGTACACTCAGAAAGTGAAATGGTCAAGCCTACTATGCCTGGAGGCAAGGGATCCATAGGCTGGAGAAGAACAGATTTCACCTCTCTAGGAGGTATCTCAGTTGTCCCAGCTACATACAACTCTATTCTCCCCAATTGTAATTCTTTTCTCCCATCAGGTTGCTTCCTGGCTGATTGTGTAATCCCTTTCTCCCATCATATAGCTTCCTGGCTGATTGGTCATGTCTGGGTACTGGGCTTCTAGGCACTCTCTGGGGGTAGCATTGGCTGCCATTATGCCCCAAATGTTTTTTGTCTTGGGCCCTGTGGCTAGGCCCCTCATCCTGTTTCCCTGAATCAGTCTACATTCTGAGGCCCAATGGAAGCCTCTGTTGCATTTTGGACATGAGGTTTTGGGTTTTGTTCTCCCACCCTATTTTCTCACTCTGTCTCTGTGCCAACATTGAGCTTTCAGATGCCCCACTTTACCACATTGAAAGCATTGACAAGTCTCTCTGGAAGTCCCTTGCCAAAAAGGACCCTGTCTTCCCATGTTGGAATCTTAGGGAGTCTGCACCATAATCTGGCTATAAAAGGTATTTGTGTCCACTGTGGCACAGCATCTTATGATCTCCTCTAAAGGAGCATCCTTATATAGTCCTAGTATAATTCTTCTACAAACCTCATTAGCATTTTCTTTAGCAAGTTGCCTTATCATAATATCTGTTACTGCATTTTCACTATTAGTTCGTATGATAGCTGTCTGCAAATGTCTCACAAAATCAGCAAAGGGTTCATTTGGCCCTTGTGTTATTTTTGTGAAGGCTTCACCCGTTTCATTTTTATTGGGGAGAGAAGCCCATGCTTTGATAGCAGCAGCAGCAATTTGCCCATAAGCTGCTAAGGGGTAATTAATCTGTCCTGAAATTTCTGCATAGGAACCTACCCCTGTTAGTTGGTTGTAGGTGATTGGAGGAATAACTCCACTATGACTATTTTGTTGGGCTTGTATCCTACAGAGCTTACTATATTTAGAAAGCCACAACAAGTTTTGTCCAGGTTCTAAGCATGTCCTTGCTATAGATTTCCAGTCCCTAGAGGTTAAGACTTCATAATCCAAATTCTGTAATAACATCTTAACATAAGATGATGTAACCCCATAAAGAATACAAGCCCTTTTCAGGTTTTTGAGGATTTCTAGATCAAAAGGAGTGTATCTTCTATTTTCTTGACCTGAAGAATTAAATTGTTGAATCACAGAATAGATTCCTATTTTTAAATCACTTAAATCCTGCCCTTCTTCTGTGGCTTTAAGTGGTTCCTTTTGCAATCTAGTCATAGGAGGGAGTGATTGCTGGGGGGATGTGCTGGTGGTGTCACTGCCCCTCCCACTACTCCTCTTCCCTCCATCCCAGAAGGTGAAGTTGATGGGGGCATGTCAAGAACCAGTTCCTTTATCATTGTAATATTCACATAGTTGACCTCTTACTAGTTTCCAATTATCTAGCCCTATTTCTTCTTCCTTTAAGAATCAAGGGGATGTGCATTCTAATGTACCCAAGAGTCTAGCAATATGCTCCCAAGTTACAATTAAGCTTTGTCTCTTGATCAACTTAAGTATGCTTTCTATAGAGCCTCCTGGGGGTGAGGGTGGAGGTGGGGCTGGGGATGGAGAGAATCTTTTCCTAATATCTGCCCTATTTCAGCTAGAAAAGGTTACTGGTTTAGCCCTTAACAAAGTTAGAGTCCTGCTTGTCTATTAAAATACTCACCCTATTTCGCGGTCACAAAGAACTTCTTCAGTGAAATTAGGGTCCTTGGTCCACACATTGAGCACCAAATGTGAAGACTGAGTTAGCGTCCTGGATACCTTAGAATCAGCCAGAGTCAGGATAAGCAAAAGTCCTTGGTCTTTATTCTTGGTCTTTAGGGGTAGAAATGAAGGGAATGGACACAGGAATCTCCACACCTTCTTTCTCTTTCTCTACTGCCAAAGTGACCCTGGCTTGTCTTAATCCACCCCCTAATCCTTCCCACAATTTTCTGTATATGCCAAAAGATTGAACCAGCACAGAATAGTGGGAAGGGCCATTTTCCAAGCATATGCTAATGGAGTAATGTCCAATTGGTAATTAGGCTTAAATGCTCAGTTGTCCCACCTCAGTGCATCAACTCAGAGTTTCAGCCCTTTACAATCAACTATGATAGATTTAGATCTTCTGAGTAATACAATGATCCAAGACAATTCCAAAAGACTCGTGTTGAAAATTGTTGATCACATACAGAGAAAGAACTATAGTTTGAATGCAATTGAAGCATACTATTTTCACTTGGTTTTTTTTGTTTTTTCTTCCTTATGTTTTTCCCTTTTTTTCTGATTCTTCTTTCATAACATGATTAATGTGGAACTATGTTTAACATGATTGTATGTGCATGTCTTTTTAAAAATAGAATTATCCATCCTATTCTTTATGAGGACAGAGACCTAGTATTGTTCTTGGTAGGTGCATAATAATACCTTATAAAGGAGTTACAAACAAGCCTGAAGCTAGAAACCATGGAAACCATAGTGAAGTTTTTTTACTATTCCCCATTCAGGGGCATTTTTGGCCCATAAGGCTTCAATTGAGCAGCTTCCTCAGCTGAGGGACTGCACTCTACAGAAAGTAACATCATAAGAAGACAGGGCACCCAGTTGTAACAATTCAATGTACTCTCTTTGAGCACCCTCCCCATACATGGTTTCTGTTCTTGATTATTCTTCCCATTGATGATAGAAATCTATATTTTTTTATTATGACTTTTTATTGACAGAGCATATGCCTGGGTAATTTTTTACAACATTATCCATTGCACTCACTTCTATTCTGACTTTTCCTTTCCCTCCCTCCATCCCCTCCCCTAGATGGCAAGCAGTTTTATACATGTTAAATATGTTGTAGTATATCCTAGATACTGAATAGTTCTCTTGTTGCACAGGGAGAACTGGATTCAGAAGGTAAAAATAGCCTGAGAAGAAAAACAAAAATGTAAACAGTTTACACTCATTTCCCAATGGTCCTTCTCTGGGTGTAGCTGCTTTTGTCCATCATTGATCAAGTGGAACTGAGTTAGAGCTTCTCTTTATTGAAGATATCCACTTCCATTAGAGTACATCCTCATACAGTATTGTTGTTGAAGTGTATAATGATCTCCTGGTTCGGCTCATTTCACTCAGCATCAATTAATATAAGTCTCTCTAAACCTCTCTGTATTCATCCTGCTCACCATTTCTTACAGAACAATAATATTCCATAACATTCATATACCATAGTTTACCCAACCGTTCTCCAATTGATGGGCATCCATTCATTTTCCAGTTTCTGGCCGCTACAAAGAGGGCTGCCACAAATATTTTGGCACATATAGGTCCCTTTCCCTTCTTTAGTATTTCTTTGGGATATAAGCCCAGTAGTAGCACTGCTAGATCAAAGGGTATGCAGTTTGATAATTTTTTGGGCATAATTCTAGATTGCTCTCCAGAATGGTTGGATTCATTCACAACTCCACCAACAATGCATCAATGTCCCAGTTTTCCCACATCCCTTCCAACATTCATCATTATTTTTTCCTGTCATCTTAGCCAATCTGACAGGTGTGTAGTGCTACCTTAGAGTTGTCTTAATTTGCATTTCTCTGATCAATAGTGATTTGGAACACTCTTTCATATGAGTGGAAATAGTTTCAATTTCAGATGATATATATTTTATGAAAGATATGCCTTATATTTATTGGAGAGCTATTTTTCTTTTCTCTATTTTTATTTTTAATTAGGCCATTTTGATAAATGTTTGCCTGGGATAGAAAATAAAAAAAAAACATATCCTAAGACCACCTGATGTTTGGTCTTGGTTTTTACTGAAATCCTAGTCTAGAGTACTACTGTGTAGTTTACTGTAGTGTGTAGTGCACATTTAGGAAGAATAGAAGCTATACCCTAGAAATAATAGAATTGTTTTTGCTCTCAGGTCTACCATTTCCTGAGTAGAATTACCAAATTGACTCAGCTAAACTTTCTTTCACAGGAGATTTCCATGGGCTTTTGTTACAGGATCCTATTATCAATAAGGGCAGAGTAGAGAGGCAAATTTCCTCCTTCCTTCCTTGCTACTATTACCAAGAGCTATAAAGGTATCTCCAAGAGATGAAGATTGCTTAGAGAGGGGTCAGTATGCTTTTTATGTAGATTACAAGGGACACAGCTGATCCTCTCAGTCATTGGAGTCCTCTATTATTCACCAGTTGCCTTCCTCTGAAAACCAACACAATATATCTTCATTTCGTTAATTGAGGAGCTTCTCCACACATTGTGATTGATTGTTTAGGAAAACTTTCTTATGCTCCATTACCTAATTATAGAAAACTCCCCAAGTTGTTTAGTGACTAAGCTACTTCCTTTACATGAATATATTCGAACAAATATATAGAACAAAGTCTATGATCATATGTCAAAGTAATTTTGATAGTATTACGTATTTCATTAGAGCACCAGCTCTAAAGTCAGAAGGACCTGAGTTCAAATCTGGTTTTAAATATGTACTAGTTATATGACCTTGGGCAAATCACTTAGCCCCAATTGCCTCCAAAAAGAAAAAAAAAAAAGATGATTTTGTGGGAATTATAATAAATCAAACTAGTAGAAAAAAAAATTGAAAAAGCCAATGGATAAAGAAAAGAGCACATTGAGAAAATAGAAGTGAAGCATTGTAGAAGGGAACCATTGAAAAATAATTCAGGAAAGAGAGGTAATGGGGGATTAGCCAATAAGGGCCCATCCCTTTAAGTATGTACAGTACGCTGTTTGCTACCAATCTACATGATGGCTTTGGTGAGACTTATTTCCAGATATATAAGGAGAGAACTGCCTTCTGCTTTAGAGCTTATGTAGGTAGTCTGGAATTGTTTACTGTCATCTTACTGTAGTTAATGAAAATCCTTTTAATTCTCTGCAGGACCAAGACTAAAGATACATATAAAAGGGTGCAACAGAGGAATTAAAATCTTTCTTCTCCCTCTTGAAAAGAAAGAAGTGCTGTAAGTCTCTTGGTGAAGTAAATGGGAAGCAAGAGTCTTTAACTCCTCATTGAAATTTTTCTGTGTGTTGTTTTTCATCTTTTCCTTCTCAGGTGAATGAATGTAAAATTCATCAAGTTTGAAGGGGAAATGTCTACATATCTGAACTGAAAAGGACTGACTCATAGATGACTATAGTTGCAAATAATTCTAATATCAGAAAATAGTTAGAATCTTTTCCTGAGGCTGATAATCATTTTGGTTAGGAAATCAGTTTCTAGATGCATGAAATCTGGAGAAATTTATGCAAAGAATGAAAGCAAAATCCTTTAGAGAAAATGGATAGTTGTGTGAACGTGGGATGAGAAAGAATATATGATTCAAGAGTAACATGGTTATGTGGAAGCAATGAGTGAGTCAGTGCTGCTGGTTTGTATATTTGGATATAGATTCCTATCAGTGTATAGGTTTAACTGTGAATTCCTGAGAGTTTCGAAACTTTGTGAGTGAACTTTAGTGACCCTGAAGTGAACTTTGTTTTAAGGATAATAGGAAAAATAAAGATTGAGGTTGAGGAAGTTAGTGGATAAGATATCAGTTAAAACTAGGTATACACTGATCTTAGTACTCTCTCCTTGAAATGATCTTAGCACTAGTAGCCAAGTGGAGCTGGCTTGGAGTCAGGAAGACCTGATTTCAAATATAGTTTCTGATACTCACCGCTTTGTGAGCCCCATCAGATATGGCATATCTTAATGGCACAATTTTGAGTTTCCAATCATCTCTGCATGGGAAAAATGAGCACCTGGAAGTATAAGCAGACCCAAACGCTGGAAAATACAATTAGTAGTTGCGTGAAAATGATGATAGTCATGAAAGGTATTTTTATTAAGACTCATGTCACTGATCTGTTCATATCACTTTCTTGCTCTGAGCTCCTTAATTTCACTTTTTGTGTGCCTTCCTTTGCTATGCTGATTAAGATAAATGATATTAGTCTTTTTCTTACACTTGTCTGTGCTATTTTATTTACTTTTTAATAGTATCTGATTTTTCCAAATACATGCAAAGATAATTTTCAACATTCATGTTTGTAAGACTTTGTGTTCCATTTTTTCTCCTTCTCTCTCTCATCTCCCTCCTCTCCAAGACAACAAGCAATCTGATATAGGTTAAATATGTTCAATTCTTTTAAACATATTTTCATATTTGTCATAGTGTGCAAGAAAATTCAGATCAAAAGGGGAAAACATCTATCAGAAAGAAAAGAAACAAACAAGCAGAAAAGTGAAAATACTGTTTCACTCTGCATTCAGTCTCCGTGGTGTTCTCTCTGGATATGATTGGCATTTTCCATCCCAAGTCTATTGGAATTGCCTTGAATCACTATATTGTTGAGAAGAGCCAAGACCATTCCAGTTGATCATCACATAAAATGATACTACTCTTAATCTAAGCATTGACCATTCTTTATTGTTGCCCTAATGTAGTGCTTCATGGCATCTTCACTAGGGCTAGAAAGGTTGGACTGAGAATCTCAGGGCCCCATGAGCAGTTGGGGAACTCCAGATTCCACCCCTTCACAGTTCTCTCAAATCAAGCCTCTCTTCTACATACACAGGCTCAAGTTCCTACTTTACACTCCTGCACTCTTTCCAATGAAATCATTCTTCCTAAATGAATCATCCCATTCTATATACACTCACTAATGCTTTCCTACTTAGTCACTAATCTCCAAATGGAGCTGGGCTTGGAGTTAGGAAGACCTGAGTTCAAATAGTCTCAGATACTTAGCAGCTTTGTGAGCTTGGGCAAATCAGTTAAATTCTATTTGTCTCAGTTTTCTCAATTGTAAAATCAGATTAATATCACCTACTTCTCAAGGTTGTTTTGAGGGTCAAATGAAATATTTATAAAATGCTTTGTACCTGGCACATGATGGGCATTTAATTAATGCTTATTCCCTTCCCCCTTCCCCCTGCACTACATATCAGTTCACATCACCTACATAACCATCAGCTCATCGAACATACTCCTCTCTTCATCATACCTTGAGCCTGGTTTCTACCATCATGCCTTCTCTAATGCCAGTATCAAGGATAAAAGAAAAGCATCAAAATAATTTAAATAACTCTATAGTATAATTAGCATCTGAGGCATTTGTATCTCTTTATCACTTCTACACATAGTTGTTTTGTGTTGAGATCTTATCACTTCATAGGAATGTTGTTTTGTTGAATTACAATTTTAAAAAGACTCAAATAGTTTTTATTTCTATGGAAATTGCTAAATGAATTGCAAGGTTGCTGCAGCATTACCAATTTTTTTGTTGCTGAAGTATTACCATTTTTATTAGTTCATTTTTTACAACTTGTCCTTTTGCTGAAATTACTTGTTTTACCCAATTTCAGTATTGATAGGAATGCCAATCTGAGAAGGAATCCTTTCTCCAAAATCCCCAACAAATACTTATACAATCTCTAATTGACCACCTACAATGGGGAATCCATTACCCCTAAAGGAAGTTTGTTCTAATTTGGAATAATTGATCAAAAGCCAACTATCTTCCTACATGTGAAATATGCATCTATTTTCCTTTCTGGCTCTAAATGTAGAATCTTGTGACATTTAAAACTAATTATGTTTTCTCTTAAGGCACAGTCTAAAGACCTTGGATCTTTCATTTAGAATGTTATACTCCAACTAGTCAATGTCAATTTTTTAGTAAGTGGATATTGTTTAATGTAAAATGATTAACACTTTAAAATGAACAAATTCTCAATTAATTTTTTTGGCCTAAAAAAAGTTAATCTCATGAATAGCATAGTAGATTTTATTTACTACTGAATAATGCTAGTCCTATGTTATTACATTAAAAACTGTATTAGCCTCAATGTTCTTGACTACTCCAAGAAAAAGACCTAACAGCAATCATAAAACAAAGTATACTCTCCCAAAAAGTTATTTGTAACAGTAATTATAAATAAAATTTGACAAATATTTATAGATATTTTCCAGAACTTGATAGGAGATAATTTTCTTACAGTTTGGTTTAAAGTTCTAGAACTAGATGAGAAATCCCAGTTTGAGGATGCCAAAATAAATAGTTATTACCTATACACATTGTCCAAATAATCACTACACATAGACATTTAGTGTTTGTAAACATCAGTGTCCTTTCAAAACTTAACACAATACTTCAAGTGTATTCTGATCAGCAGAACACACTGCCTCTCTTATTGAAGACAAAGATTATGTTTAGGGGTGTGATGTCATACATTAACTCACATTGAGTTTGTAGTTCACTGAAGTACCCAGATTTTTTTTCACATTGGCAAACTCCACCCATGCCATTCTTATGAAAAAAAAATTTTTTTTAATTATAGAACTTCACATTTATCTTTTAAAAATTCTTTCTTGTTATATTTGGATCATTTGTTAGTCCCTGCACTGAGAGGAAATGTCAAATGAGAAAATCTTTGTATCAAATTACTTATATATTTGGTATTCAAAAATAAAATCAAGAAATATGGATAAAACTGATAGCCATTTCCCAAAAGATCAATGATCAACCTATAAATAGTTCCAAAAATAATTTGAAAATATCCATATTCACATGAAAGAATTGCTCCAAGTCACTACTAAGAAAAATTAAAATCAAAACAATCCTGAGATTTCTCCCCATGCCCTGCAAATTGGCAAAAATGACAAAAATGGCAATCAATATTCAATATTAAAGGGATTTTTAAATGACAGACACATTAATATATTATTGGTGAAGATGGGGCACAATATAACCATCTTGAAAAACTATTTGGAATTGTGCCAATAAAGTAACTAAAATATTCATGCTCTTTGAACTCCAAGATTCCATTTCTGGGCATATATATCCTAAGAAAGCCATCGATAAAAAGAAAGCCCTCATATACACTAAAAAATTTATAAATGCACTTTTTTAATAGCAAAGAATTAGAAACAAAGTAAGTGTCCATAAATTGAAAAATAAGTGACTAGATAATTGTTCTTCTGAAAAAGATGTGAGGGAGAAGGTTCCAGGGAACTGCAAGCTCAATGTGAGTCAATATATATGGCAGCCAAATAAACTAATGTGATCTTAGGCTGCATCAAGTTTGATGTCCAAAAATGTGAATTTGTTGTCCCACTGTACTCCACCCTAGTCAGATCACCTTTAGATTATTATGTTCATTTCAAAGTGTCACATTTTGGAAAAACAGTTAAGTAGTTAGAAAGTGTTCTAACCAGGATGGTGAGGAGCCTAAAGATTATGACATTAAGGGGATTAATTGAAGAAATTGGAGATAGTTCACTTGGAGAGAAGAAACTTTAAGGAAGATGTGATATCTTGAAATATTTGAAGATTTATCCTATGATAGAAGGATTAGACTTATTTCACTTGTTCTAGAGTGGGAGCAGTGAGTGAAGTTGCAGAGACAGATTTTGGATTAATATAAATTAAAATTTCTTGAGAGTACTATCCCATAGTATAAAGCATTGCTTCAGGAGGCAAAAGATTCTCCTTCCCTGAAAGTCTTCAAGTGAAGACTTTCAGCATTTATCAGCACTCAGGGGAGATATTGTTGACTGAATTTCTCTATAAGTGTGGATTAGACTAGAGGACATCTTTCTAGTCTTGAGATTCTTTGATGTTGTGAAGTTGGATTGTTAATGAAGGCTAGATAAAGCCATGCTTGCTCTTGATGAGTTCCACTTAATTTTCCAAATTACCACACTTCTTCCCCTTATTAACAAAAGATCATAGGTTTAGATCTGGAAGGGGTCATCTGGTCCACCTTCTTCATAAACAGATGAGGGAAAATGCAGTCCAGAGAGATTAAGGATTTACCCAAGATCATATAGACAGTCATGAAGCTTAGCTCTTGTGAGCCCAAGTTCAGCACTTTCCCCACTACACTATTTTGTCAAAATCAAGCTTACTAGAAAACTATTGAAATTCTTGATCAACCCATTTCCTATATCTTTTTTTTCCTATTATTGAAATAGGTCATAAGAAGAAGAATGTTGGTAGGTGTTTTAACTTCCCACTCAGAGGTTAAGATTTAAAAGTAATCTCTTTTATCATCTGCAGCTTTACCTATCAACAATACAATACTGGTACTATTTTGACACTACAAGACCTATTAGATCCTCAGTTTCTGCATACAGTTTCTTATTTTTAAAATGTATTTCTTTATTAGGCATTTGGGATTGTGATCTTCCCAGGATTACACGACCAGCAAGTATTTGTGGCTAGATTTGAACTAAAGTCCAACTGACTTTGGGACTTAAACTCTATCTACTAAACCACCTAGCTGCCCATTCTATCTTTTCTTGCAAACACTTTCAAAGCTGTTTTTAGTCCACTATTTTACAATGCATTTGCACTTTAGCCAAGGTTCCTAAAGTTGCTCCATAAGGACCATAGGGTTTTCTAATTATCAAATTGGTAGACACATCTGTAGGGATTGGTATGACATTCTCCAATTGAAAAATGGTCAAAGGATATGAACAGATAATTCTCAGACAAAGAAATTGAAACTATTTATAGACATATGAAAATATGCTCCAAATAATTATTAATCAGAGAAATGCAAATTAAGACAACTCTGAGATACCACTACACACCTGTCAGACTGGCTAGAGCGACAGGGAAAGATAATGTGGAATGTTGGAGGGGATGTGGGAAAACAGGGACACTGATACGTTGTTGGTGGAATTGTGAACACATCCAGCCATTCTGGAGAGCAATTTGGAACTATGCTCAAAAAGTTATCAAACTGTGCATATCCTTTGATCCAGCAGTGTTTCTACTGGGCTTATACCCTAAAGAGATACTAAAGAAGGGAAAGGGACCTATATGTGCCAAAATATTTGTGGCAGCTCTGTTTGTAGTGGCTAGAAGCTGGAAAATGAATGGATGCCCATCAATTGGAGAATGGCTGGGTAAATTGTGGTATATGAATGTTATGGAATATTATTGTTCTGTAAGGAATGACCAGCAGGATGAATACAGAGAGGACTGGCGAGACTTACATGAAATGATGCTAAGTGAAATGAGCAGAACCAGGAGATCATTATATACCTCAACAATGATACTGTTTGAGGATGTATTCTGATGGAAGTGGATCTCTTCGATAAAGAGAGCTAATTCAGTTTCAATTGATCAAAGATGGGCAGAAGCAGCTACACCCAAAGAAAGAACACTGGGAGATGAATATAAACTGTTTGCATTTTTGTTTTTCTTCCCGGGCTATTTATACCTCCTAAATTCAATTCTCCCTGTGCAACAAGAAAACTGTTCGGTTCTGCACACGTATATTGTATCCAGGATATACTGTAACCTATTCAACATGTAAAGGATTGCTTGCCATCTGGGGGAGGGGGTGGAGGGAGAGAGGGAAAAAATCGGAACAGAAGTGAATGCAAGGGATAATGTTGTAAAAAAATTACCCTGGCATGAGTTCTATCAATAAAAAGTTATTAAAAAAAAAGAATGTTTTTGAAATCATTTTCCCCTAACAAATAAAATCACTAAAACCAATTTGCTGAAACCCTCAAAATGGATTTTCCTATGTAATTCCAATTTTTGTTGTTGGTGACAAAACACTGTAAAGTAGATAACTGAGACAGTAAATAGAAAGAATGAGATTCTCAGGTTATTTCCTCTATATAAACACTGAGTATATGCCAAATGTGCATTCCTACCAGGATCATTTGATCAATAATCAGCTTAACCCTACCACAGCCTAATTAAAACCAGACCCAGAACCAAACCACAAAGGGGATTTCTGAGTAAACCACTATGGTGCTTTACACCAGACCAGTGCCACTGAACCAGGACCATTTAAATTGTATTCAACAGCACATAGCTCAACTTGATTCAGAAACAATGGCTACAACAAACAGAAAAGTCTCTTTTTTTGTGCCTACAAGGAAAATGAAGTTTTAAAAAAGGCATTGAGGATTCTGAGAAGATGATGAGTAATTAGAAAATTTCAAGTTTTACAGATTTTCCCAACAAACAAGACAAAACTGTGCCTCAAGGTGAACATTAGAATAGTAAAAAACAAATTGGAGTCGAGGCAGAACAGTGGTCCTCCTGGGACAATTAGAGAAGATCCAAAGAAAGATACTACTAAGCCAAGTTTGGCCCATGTGAAGTGAAACCATCTCCAGGCTAGTTCCACTCCCAACTGGCTGGGTTTGGCTGGTTGAAAGGTAGCCTTATACTCTAGCCACAGGAACTTTCACTTCCTAAACAGGGAGTTCAGGGTCTGAGGGGGGGAGAAGATTGAGGGAACCTTTGCTGATATGTAATGCCAAACCCAGCTGTGCTGCAGAGACAGCTCTGGATGAGTAGGAACCAGCAGAAGCCCAGTGAATGTAGAAGCAGTGGGGCAAGGACACTGATGGCTGCAGGCACTCACAGGAAGGTGAAGTTCTTCATTTTGGGTTCCAGGCCAGTAGAGAGAACTGAAGGAGAACCTGAAGCCAGAGGCACTCTCGCCCTCATACATCCTTGCCAGAATTTGAGGTTATTATACTAACAAGTTCTTATTTAAAAAAGAAAAGAAAAGAAAAGAAAGAGGAGGCAAAGGAGAAAGAACCTAATCGTAGAAAGTTACTATGGGAGTAGAGAAGAATGGGGTTCATCTTCAAAGGAAGATACTGAACCAAAAAAGTCTCTCCTACCCCAAATATCAAATGGTCACCTGCCCCAAAAGAATTCATATCAAAAAAAGACTTTAAAAATCAAATGAGAGATAAAAAAATTAAAAAGGAACAATCCAAGAAAAACAATAAGATTATGAAGAGAAAGTCAATCAACTAGAAAAGGAGATCCAGTCTTTTTTTTGGTAATTTTTTTATTATAGCTTTTTATTTTCAAAACACATGCATGAATAATTTTTCAACAAAGACCCTTGCAAAATCTTGTGTTCCAATTTCCACCCCTTTCCCCAGAAATCAAATAATCCAATATATGTTAAACGTGGTAAAAATATATGTTAAAAGGGATAGGCAGATGGCACAGTATATAGAGCACCAGCTCTGAAGTCTGGATGACCTGAGTTCAAATCTGATCTCAGACACTTAACATTTCTTAGCTGTATGACCCTGGGCAAGTCACTTAACACCAATTTCCTCAGCAAAATAAATAAATATATAAATATGTTAAATATATATACAGTTATCTTGCTACACAAGAAAAATCAGATCAAAAAGAAAAAAAATGAGTAAGAAAACAAAATGCAAGCAAACAACAACAAAAAGAGTAAGAATGCTATGTAGTGATCTACACTCAGTCCCCACAGTCTTTCTCTGGGTATTGATGGCTCTCTCCATCACAAGACCATTAGAACTGTCCTAAATCATTCTTGTTGTAAAGAGCCACGTCCATCAGAATTGATCATCATATAATCTTGTTGTTGTCATGTACAATGATCTCCTGGTTCTGCTCATTTCATTTAGCATCAATTCATGTCTCTCCAGGATTCTCTGAAATCCTGTTGATCATTTCTTATAGAATAATAATATTCCATAACATTCATATACCATAATTTATTCAGCCATTCTCCAACTGATGGGCATCCACTCAAGAGATCCAGAGTTTTGAGGAAGAAAATGACTCTTTGAAAATTAGAATTGGACAAGGATAAGCCAGTGAAGTCATGAGAGTGAGAAATAATAAAACAAAATATAAAGAATGAAAAAAATAGAGGAAAATATAAGTCATCTCAAAGAAAACAACAGATCTGGACAGTAAATATAAGAATAATTGGATTATCGGAAGGTTACAATCAAAAAAAGAATCTTGATATGTTACTACAGGAAGTAATTAAAGAAAATTGTCTTTCCTAATTGATAAGTGATTAGAGGATATGAACAGGCAGTTTTCAGGCAAAAAAAAGCTATGTATAGTAATATGAAAAAAAATGCTCTAAATCACTATTGATTACAGAAATACAAATTTTAAAATCTCTGAGGTATGACCTCATACCTAACAAATTGACTCATATATCAGAAAAAGAAAATGATAAATATTGGAGATGTGGAAAAATTGGGACACTTGCTCTGTAAGAGTTGTGAACCAATCCAACCATTCTACAAAGCAATTTGAAAGTATATTCAAAGGGGAATCAAACTGTGTATATCCTTTGATTCAGTAATACCACTACTATGTCTATATGCCAAAGAGATTATTAAAAAGAGACAATGACCCACATGTACAAAAAATATTTATAGCAGTTCTTTTTTTGTGATGGTTAAAAACTGGAAATTGAGAGAAATTAATTTGGGGATGGTTGAACAAGTTGTGGTATATGAATATAAAAAAATACTATTGTGCTATAAGAAATGATGAGCAGGCAGATTTCAGAAAAACCTGAAAAAGTTTTCATGAACTGATGCAAAGTGAAGTGAGTAGCACCAGGAGAACATTGTACATGATAAGAGAAACTTTGTGAGATGATGAACTAGGAATGATTTAGCTCTTCTCAGCAAAACAATGATCCAAGACAATTCCAAAGGACTCTTGGTGGAAAATGCTATTCACATTTAGAGAAAGAACTGATGGAGTCTAAATGCAGATCAAAAGATACTATTTTCACATTTTTAGTAGTTTTTCCTCCTTTTGGTCTATTTTATAGCGTGACTGTGGAAATATTTTATAGGTTTTTTTTTCTTTTTTTTTTCTCATTTTTTTCTTTTTGATCTGATTTTTCTTGTACAGCAAAATAAGTGTGGAAATATGTATAGAAGAATTGTACATGTTTAACCTATATTGGATTGTTTGCTGTCTACAAGAAAGGGTGGGAGGAGGAGGAGGAGGAGGAGGAGGAGGAGGAGGAGGAGGAAGAAGAAGAAGAGAAGAAGAAGAAGAAGAAGAAGAAGAAGAAGAAGAAGAAGAAGAAGAAGAAGAAGAAGAAGAAGAAGAAGAAAGAGTAAGCAAAAAGATAAAGAATCTGACCTGATTGCTATTATGGTGATGGAGAAGATCTAGAATCAAATTCAGAAAGGATATAATCAAGTAAAAAATATATTACTTTTACTTAAAAAAAAAAAGACCACAAACCCAAAAGAGTTTTTTGAAAAGCTTAGAAAGGACTCTAAAATGAAATGAGTGAGAAAAAAACAGGGAAAAAAATCCAAGAATGATTCAAGAAAATAAAGAAAATTATGAGAAGAAAATTAATTAGAAAACGGTTTTTAAATTATGGAAGAAAAATTAGAATTACAAATCATTCTAATGAACTAAACATTAGAATTGAGCAAGGGAAAGCTAATGACTTTATAAGACACCAAGAAATAATAAAATAAAAACAAATTAAAAATATGAAGACAATATGAAACATCTAGTTAGAAAAACAATTAACCTGGAAAACAGATTGAGGAGAGCCTATATAAGAATATAAAGACTACTGAAAGTTATGATTAAAAAAAAAGTCTAAGATGACAAACATGAAAGATCAATTATAAGGGATTTAATAAATTCAAACTGTTTACTTCATATATGAGAAAATATCTATAACTATGTAATGATAATTTTATTATTACTAGGGTAGTTTCAATGAGCATACTCAGAAGGCTTGGTATTGAGTTGAGGATTATCCTAAAAAAAATTGGGTGGGAACAGATAAAATGAAATAATTATCTCATTTAAACAAGATGTGAATGGAAGAACTGTTACAGTAGAAGGCAGAAGAGTGTGAAGGATTGATAGTTCTAGAATCTTATTCTTATCAGAACTGGATTAATAGAGGAATAACAGAGTAGAAGGATAGAAAAGTCTTAATTTAACGGAAAAATAGAAGAATGAGGGGAAAAGATAAAGGAGGGATTCTTAGAAAGATATGAAAGTTAAGAAATAAGAAGATTAGGAGATAGAATAAGTGATAGACTCTTAAGAAGATGTACAGATCAAGAAGAGAAGGGTAAGGAAGGAAGAAAAGACAAAGTTTTTAGAAGATTTGTAGATTAGGGGCGCAATTAGAAAAATAACTGATAGAGTTATGAATGTATAGTTTTACATATATATGTATGTATAAATATGTATTGTGTGTATGTATGTGTGTGTGTGTTAAATATTGATTGGCTTTTTCTACTAAGGGATAAGAATGGAGAGAGGCAGGGAAGGAGACAGGAACTTAAAATGTAAAAAACAAAATTTAAATTTTTTTTAAGTGTCAAAGTTTTTCTTGTACAGCAAGATAAATGTATAAACACATGTACCTATATTGGATTTAACATACATTTTAATATATTTAACATATATTAGATTACTTGCCATCTAGGAGTGGAGGTGGGAGGAAGAGGGGACATTTAGAACATAAGGTTTTGTAAGGGTCAGTGTTGAAAAATTATCCATCCATATGTTTTGAAAATAAAAAGCTTTAATAAAAAAATAAAAATAAACAAGTATCAAAGCCTTCTTCATTTTCTAATATTATCATCCCATTTATCCTGAACAATAGGTCTATCTTCTTTCCACAATATAGCTTTAAAACCCATTTTTTTGTGTGTGATTATTCTTAACATATATTACTAGCCTTAGCTTATTCTGAACTTCAGAATTCTTGAGATTTTTCTTCCAGAACCAGAACTTTCTTCTTTGATATTTATCCTCTATTAACCTGCTTGTGTATCATTTTCTGTTTATAGCTTTTGAAAATCTAGTTCTTTACCCTGAACACATCACCTTGGTACTTAACAGTAATTTTTGTTTCTATGCCATTAGCACTTCCACATCTGCAGCAAACTGTAATGTATTGTTTTCCATGATCTCTGTAGGTCTGTTGCTTGTTTTATTTCATTCATTCACTTGCAACAGTGGGAGAAAATTGTTATTGAACATTTTCCCTAATTTGTTAGCTTGTAAAAATAAGTGTAAGTGGAAGGCATCTGTAGCATTGTGATTTTTTTTTAAATGTGTGAAATCCATGTAAACTTGGTTGGCTCATGTTTAACCTAAGTGTTCCTCTGCTACATTGAATAAACACTTTCCTGACAACAATCTTGAGAGATAGCTAACTTAGATATTATTATCCCTAAATAACATTCTGAAACTGACTTGACAGTTATCTGAAGAACAGGTTGATAGCATAATTATATCACAAATTATATGATTTATATTATTGTACTTTCTGTCTAGTTAAAGAAGTTCTGGCTTATCTTTTTTTAAAGTCACCCAATAAAGAGCCTGGGAATTTCCTATATGTTCATTTTTCTTATTTTAGCATTAACCTTTCCATTATAAATTCCAGCAACTCAGTTTTCTACTTTAAAAATAAATAACATGAATAATTTTTATTTGTTGATTTGTTTCTAGGCTTTCCTTTTCCTCTTTGTTACTTTGTATGTTTTAGGGGAAAACATGTTTCTACATTAGACATTTTATTATAATTTTTTTCCCTTTACTGGACTGTCGATTTCAGTGGCATAGGGAAGCAACTCCAGATGAGCAAACTCTTTTTAATAATACAGATTAGCAATTTATAGTTTTAAAGAGCTTCCTCAGGGGCACTCAGAGGTATTTATCGAGCCTTTCTCAGATCTTCTTAATCTCAGTGCTTTCCTCCTGAGTATCCAGTATGCATATATTATAATACATCACTAAATATATATAGCATATATACATAGTATATCTAGTATACATATAACTATTACATATACATTACATAATATATGTATCTAGTGTACATATATTATACACATGTTATAATGTACACTAAATATACATGCTACATTATGCATAATATAATGTAATGGGTAATGTAGGCATGTATACATGTATTATAATATATGTATACTAGATACATATACTATATTGTATAATATATTATATAATATGTAATATATGCATTATAATATATGTATACTGCTTAAATTAAGAATAAACACACACACACATATATATGCATGCTTATTTGTACGTAATATGTATGTTAATCCCTCTCATGACAGTGAACTTTTTGAGAGCTGAGATTGATTGCCTTTCTTTATATCTCTAGTACTTAGCCCAGTGCTTTATACACACTAGATGTTTCATAAATGCTAGTTGACTAAATTCAGCCAATATGTGTCTGAAGTAGAATTTAAATCCAGACTTTTCTGATCAGAAAACTACTAATTTCTATTCCAAGCTGACTCACCATGCTGTTATCATTCTCACATAACCTATGTTCCAAAGCTCACTGATCTGGGACCCTCTCTTTACCAATGGAGAGGGGAGTCCTGTCCGGCTTGAGGAAATGAGGTGGACTTGGCAAGAGATGAGAAAACTCCAGCCTTCACTAGTTCCCCTTCAGGACTCCTCAGGGTTTAGGCGGGAACTCTGTCTATAGGAATATAATTTCTGATTACTTATTTTTTCATGCTATTATGATTTGAGGGACTAAATTCTCTCCCCTCCCCCCTGCCCCGGAAGCGGTGGCGATTTCTTTTCTGTCTTGTTCTGTTGTTTTAGTCACGTCCAATTCTTTGTGACCCCATTTCGAGTTTTCTTGGCAAAAATATTGGAATGGTTTGCCATTCCCTTCTCCAGCTCATGATGATGACACTGATGAGAAAACTGAGGCAAATAATGTTAAGTGACTTGCCTGGAGGTCACATAGTAAGTATCTGAAATCAGAATTGAACTCAGGAAGAGACTTCCTGATTCAGAACCTGGTGCTTTATCCACTGCACCACTGACTTGTCCATTCTTTCAGCTTTAGACTGAAAGTATTTTATTTTCTCTGGAGCAGCTCTTTGAATTTCAAATGGAACTACTGGGATATACCTTTAAGCCCATAATTACCTCAGCCTTTTATTGAATGATTAATTAAACCTAAATTTTATAGACTATAGATTATTATAGATTAAGTTTTATAGACAATTATAGACTCAGTAGACAGAGTATCAGGCCTAGAGACAAGAAAACTCATCTTCCTGAGTTTCAATTTGACCTCAGACATTTACCAGCTGTGTGACTCTTGGCAAGCCATTTGCCTCAGTTTTCCTCCTCTATAATGAGCGGGACAAGGAAATAGCAAACTATTTCAGTATTTCTGCCAAGAAAACCCCTGAACCCAAAATGGAATCACTAAGATGTTAAGATAACTAAGAGTTAGACAGGACTTAAAAATGGCTCAACAACAATAAGTTAGATTTAAAAGATTGTAATCTATAAACTAACAATTATTTGCCTCCTAGATAGATCTTTCCTGGAACTTTCCCTCCTGGAATGATTTTGTGTATTGGCGCAGGGTGTGGGGGGGGGGGGGGGGGAAGGAAAGGAGGAGGGAATGAGAAGGAGAAGGGAGGCGAACCACTTCTTTTTGCATCAATTTTTGCCTTGAGTATTGCCTCGGGCAAGCAAATTGAGGCCTGGGAAAAGTCCTTGGTTTAGAAAGTTTTTGACATTTTTCCTTCTTTGGTCAGCTTTATTTCAAGAGTATAATGTTGTATTCTCATTCTGGGAAATATTTTTATTTGCATTTTCCTAGGTTTGAATCCTTTAATAGCTATTCCAGTTATTTTTACTTTTATGTGTAAGTCTTAGACAACAAGATAGATAAAGAAGGAAGGAAGAAGGAAAGAAAAGCATTTGTTAGATACTCAAGTTAGGGAAGTTGAGCTTCTCTGTAACTAAGTCATTTCTAGTTTTTCTCTCTGGAACAAAGTTCCATCTTCTATATGAAGTGAATAACATAATTTCAACACACAAAGTTTTGGGGTAAATTAAAATTGATTTTGTTAATCACACCAGCAAATGACTACCAAAAAAAGCTCATTATCCTCTCAATGATTAAAAAGGAAGATGGCCACTTTTTGAGGTTTATATGTCCTTGGATAAGAGATGTTACAGCAGATGGCAATCCATTCTAGATTGTTTAACAATTGAGAGGTGGACATTACATCATATAACTCTTGGACAGAGAGACAATCCCTATATCCAGAACACTCCCAGTTTTGGGTTAGCTAAACAAAAAAGATCCAAGCTTGATTGGGCAGAATTCACCTTAAACTAGAGATTCCTTGTAAGGTTGGATGGGGTCACAGGGAGGAGAAATTTAAACTCAATTTTGAGAGACTGAATTTTTGAAATGACAATAGAAAAGGGTATAATCATTGGCTATTAATAATCATTTCTCTCACATATGATATTCTTTAAGTTATAAAAAGACATTTAATGCATTTTTCCCATTCCAAAAGTCTTTTCTGCTCTAGGATTAGCATCCCTAGTTCCTTCAGTTGACTCTCCTGTAGCATGGTGTCCAGGTCACTGGCCATCTTCCTCTAGATGCACTCCAACTTGTTAGTGTCCTTTCTAAAATGTGATGCCTACAATTGAACATTGTGCCCCAGATGTTGTCTGATTAGGGCACACTATAGAAACTTTATGATATGGTTTGTTTCAAACAATATTCTTTTTCTAAGATTGTTTTATCTCTTATGGGTGCAACAATCACTAATTCATATTGACCTTTATTATTGTTTATTCATTCATTTTTCAGTCTCTGTCCAACTCTTTCTGACCCCACTTGGGGTTTTCTTGGAAGAGATACAGGAGTGTTTTGCCATTTCCTTCTCCTGTTCATTTTATAGAAGAAGAAACTGAGGCAAAAAAGATTAAGTAATTTGTCCAGAATCACCCAGCTATGTTTGAGGCCAGAATTGAACTCAGATATTTGTATCTGACTATATACATACATATTATATATGTAGTGTCATATACATACATATTATATATATATATAAAATATGTATGTATATGACACTCTTTTCACCACTCAATTTACAGGCCCCATGTTTACCTTACAGTCAATTAGAATTCCCAGGGTTTTTTTGTTTGTTTGTTTGTTTGTTTCACCTAAGCTATTGTCTATCCACTTTGCTAGCTAATACTTATACAGTTAATTTTTTGGAACTTAAATGTTTAACTTAATGATAATCTCTATTAAATTTAATCTTACTGGATCCTGCAGGTGGTAAGGTTCTTTTGTAGGATTTCTTTGACAAGTTTAACTTGATAGGTCAGACTTGTCAAGGCTAACTCCTAATTAATAAGAATGGCTTGTTTTGATAGAAAAGATTTCTTTGATAACATAGGAACTGCTTTTTCCCTCTTCTTTGGCCCTTTGATGGCCAAAAGATGACTAATTCAGTCATAACTAGTTACTTGTATTTGAGGTCTAGGGTAAAGGAATCAATTTTCTAGTAATGCCAAGATTTTTAAAGGCCAAGTACCAGTACTCAGCACATTTTTTTGGTTTGGGGCTTAACCCTTGCTTTAGGTCTGGACAATTGGAGTCCCATGAAAAAGTAAAGCTCATGGAAGAAGGATATTGTTTGACTTTCTAGCAAACCTGCAGAATTTTTTGTTGAGATGAAGCAGAACTCAGAAAAGTGGAAGTGAGCTATTTAAAGTCATATAATGAGTCAGCAGCAGAGCTAAAATTCAATCCCAGTTTCCTCTTGACTTTCTTATTAGACAAATTTTGAGAACACCTAACCCTTTTGTCTTGTCAGCAATAATTTCACAAAGGACTTCTTTCCAACATCCTTACTGCAATCAAAATAAATTATGATTATAACATTCCTTTTGACCTACAATTAGAAAAAGATATTATTTTAGTCTAGTAATTTTCTTAATAACCCTATGCATACTCATAAGGGTCACTGCTTCCTTTTCTAAATATTCACAAACTGCCAGGAAATGAAGTCAAACTAATTGATTTGTAATATCTAGCCATTTCCTTTTTGTGAAAATTAGGACATTTGCCCCTTTCAGTTTTTTGCTATCTCTCTTACATTTTCAATAGTTCTAACAGTTCTTGGACAAAAATGAAACAGTCACATTTTTCAGATGTTTTAGTATTTGGGGGATGTATTTTTTTCTGGATTTGATAACCTGTTGGTTCTTTGTTTTCAAAAAGGACCAATGACATCATGATTGATTTGCGGGAGAGCTGAATTTCAGTGAGTTATACAAAGTTGTCTGCCTCAATCTCTCTTCCAGAGTTCTTGAAGACCAGTAGCAAAACAAAAGTCAAGAAGACTAGCAATGGCCCAGGATATAGTGGATGATCTTGGCATCTTTGATGTCTGACCAAGCTCTAAGTGCTCCACGGAGCTTATTTCAGATCCCTTCATGGCCATTGGAACAAATTGTTCTCATTCATCTATTCTGCCAGGAGGAAGTCTTCACATACTTGGGGTATACACCCCAATGGGGTAACTCACCAATGGGTTTGAGACTTACATTCAACTTGTTTAGCCCAGCTGCTGAGATAGTTTACTTTGGTATGACCACTGTATATACTATACAGGTGGGATGATGGGTGAAAGATGAACAGCAAAGATGGATGAGCAGCCCTGAAAAAAGCTCAACAAACCTTCACACCAAAAAGGCTGGTCCTTCTGAACATCCTATATATTTTTTTGAGAATTCTCTTGTACTTAAAACAAATATTTCCATTATATAGCATTAAGGAAGTTAGGTAATTTCTTTCTTTTTTTCTTTCTTTGTTGGAATCCTTACTAATTGCTAAGTAGTTAGAGTTGATCTAATCTTACAAAAAGATGTTTTGGGCAGAACCTGAAACAAGGTACTAAGTAGAACTACCCATAATCCCTCTCTCTGGAAGGAGCATAAATAGGCCAATGGGCCAGTCGGAGAGTTCTAGAGAGGAAGACGCTACAAGTTGAGATTTCACCGAGTGAAGAGTGGAGCTGGCTGGAGGCTGAAGAAAGCAGAGGCAGAGGCTGAAGGACCAGACCTTTGGATTTAAAGACATTTGGAGAGAGCTCTTGGAACCAAGCAGAGAGATAGGCCTCTAAGCTAACCGGGCTATATTGGATATAATAAAAGATCTGAACTTTTATCACCTGGCTGCATTTTGAGAAGAAAAAGCTCACCACATTTCTTTTTCTCTTTCTTTCTTTCTTTTCTTTTCTTTTCTTTTCTTTTTTTTTTTTTTTTGGAAGCTAATTGGGGTTAAGTGACTTGCCCAGGATCACACAGCTAGGAAGTGTTAAGTGTCTGAGGCTAGATTTGAACTCAGATCCTTCTGACTCCTGGATTGGTGCTCTATTCATTGAGCCATCTAGCTGCTGTTGCCTCCCTTGTCTTTACAATTTTTGTTCTTTCCTTCCCAGTTTGAAAATCATTTTCCTTATTAGGGAAAATAAAAAGAAAATAAGGGTTAAGTAGTTCCAAAGTGTCTACAGGAAGCTAGGTGGTACAGTGGATAGAGTGTGGTCCTGGAATCAATTCAAATCTGGCCTCAGACCCTCTATGCCCACCCATCCATTTTTAGTGTCCCATTCTCTTTTGTCAATGGCACTATCCCTTCTTTGGTCTTCCTCTTGTTTACATCATAGCCTTTATATCATTGGTTTCAGCTTGTTCTAAGGTTGCTCCTGACAATATTCTTACATGACTATGTCTCTCTTTTATATTTATTTACCTGATTTTGTATCTGTCTCCTGTACTTGTCTTAAAAACCTTTATTGTTTGATATATTATACATTCAAATTGGTCTTTTTTAAAGTTTATTTTTTCCTTTTCTTACACTGTGGAATCATTTGTGTTTATTTTATCTGAGTTTTATTCTTCAGAGCTTTCCATCCTTACAACTTCCTCTGTTGAATTTTAAGTCACAGAGAAATCTTTTCCTTTTCATGAACTCTGAAATTTTGTCCTTCAAAAACGTATAGTGTTTTTAGCTTTCACTTCCCAATCACAATTCTTACAACATTTAGAACAAAGTAAGACAGTCTCATAGAATGTTAATGAACATGTGGTCACATTTTCTAGAGTCCTATGGTTTCTAGTTCAGATAGCACTTTCCTTCTTATTAGAATCAGCTCCAGAATACCAGTTACCCATTACTGCCTCTACTTTTTAAAGAATGAAATTGTCATGAAGACTAATGATAAATTTCTGCTTTTAACAGAAAAACACTCTAAGCCAATGCACGGTGTGCTGGAAAGGAAAGTGGATTTGGAGCTAGAGGACTTGATTCTAATTCTAGCTCTATCTTTTATTATTTGGGTTATATACTTCCCTTCTCTTGTTTTCAATTTTCTTACCTTCCAAGTGAAAGAGTAATACCAAAGAACTTCTAAGGAACAGCTACATCATTTCATTCATCTTTCATTGAGTCACTTTCAGCTTGTCTGTTTAACATGTTTTCCCGCCTCAGGTACACGTGTCTTCCATTGTGTCTTTTTTGATGCTTCTAATTTTTGAATCATTGTGTGAGAGATGATTATTTTTCTCTCAAATAATCAGTTATTGAATTAGATCAGGATTTTTTCAGAAACTGTAAACTGTTCAGTCTATGAAGGACATTAATTATTAATGAGATAACCTAAATCCCAGGAGTGCCTTTCAGTCCTGTGTGGGAGACTCAACTCAACTACTCAACTAGAGAACCTTACAAAAAAACTTTAAACTGAGGGAATTCTGGCTCATCATGTTCCACTCAGCCAGATTTCAGCAGAGATGGATTCTCTTTTGTCTAGATTGTCCTAAGTGAAGGTAGACTGGATAAGATCAAGAAATCAGACCCACAGCTCCTCATTAGAATAGGTTCACCTCTCATTATAATATTCATTCTTCTCATTAATTGTTAGCCAGAGTTGATTGCCATTCTCGGGAATACCCACTCTTCCAAGGACATATAAGCATTGGGTGAGGGCAGCATTCAAGAGAGTCACTTACTCTTTTATTAGTTATCGCTATAATCATTAATAAAATGATTAATTATCCAGAAAGTATGTCTTTCAAAATTTTTATACATCACTATAGATAATATATTGGTACATGCAGCTTTCATCTTTTCATTGTTCTTTCAGATATTTGTATTTTTAATTCTTCTCTTCTATGTACATAGTGATTTTGTAGAGATAAAAAAGTAAGTATATGGATCAATAGATGCCAATGTCTTTTTACCTCTTTTAAAAAAATTAGAAATACCAATTATAGTGATCTTTTCCATTTTTTTGGAATCTTTCCTCTTTGAGATATCTTGAAAATTGACTCCTAAGTACCTTTAAAATTGTATTATAAATTTCTCTTATGTGTGTATTATATAAACGGATATAAAAACATATATAAGGATTGGCCAAACTCAGACCTTTGAGCCTATACAGTTTGCTTAGCCAATCTAACCTTAATGTGGACTTTGAAGCATGAGTAAATAAATATTCTGTTTCTGGTTCATTAACCACAGGGTAAAAGAACTGAATTTTTCTTTGGCTGGTAAGCTGAAACTGGCACTCCTTAGAGAAGATTCTTTTTTCCCTTCTTTGGTTGTGAGTAAAGAGGATAAAATATTGTGGGTCTCCCTTGGATGAGAGTGGAGCTTCAGGCCCTTTCTAATCCAAAACCAGGGGCTTTCTGAAGTCAGCTAGACCTGGATCCCAGGGCCATTGTTAAATTTTCATTCTGAGTTATTTACATCTTGAAAATGGAGCAAATACTACAAATTGGAGCTTGATGTATCATTTTGTTGATTCCCTATATTTAAGAAAAATGTTAATAATAAAGATTAAACTTAAAAGGCTGCTCTGCCATACTTTTTTTTTTCAAGAGAGGAGTGTTAAACATTTATCAGCACACCCCGCTGAAAGTCACCCAGCAACTAGGAATGCATGGCCTTGTAACAAGGCAATTAAAGAAATCATTGCAGTGGTGCCAGGGCCTCCTATGGCCCACTGCCTATCTCCTCATCTGAGCAGATATGTGAACTATAAATATAGGTCTCTGGGTCTGGTCTCTTTTCATTTGTTCTTCCCTGCTCTTGGGTCATAGAATATTAAAGATGGCTATGAAATTGGTTTAAAAAGCTGCAATATCAAGTGCTCAGTCCATTCTGGATTAGCTAGACGTCAAACAGGAGAGCAAGAAAAAAGGCCCTAAAAAGGGACTTGCTTGATGCAGTTCAGGGATACCTGAGATATTAATCCATCTAGAAGCTCTACTAACATGTTTGGAAGTGGACGTTATAAGATGAATATTTGTGTTAGTTAATTTACCCTTGTGTCCACTTCTCCTGGGGAACCAAGCCTTTTCTTTGTGTTCTTGCTATATCTTTTCAATAAACATATCTCTGAAAAAGTTAGTTAACATTATTATTTAAGTTATATAGAGCTACTATTATCTATTCAAATATATCTATGTCTGTCTATCTATCTATCTATCTATCTATCTATCTATCTATCTATCTATCTATCTATAATTTTCCTCCAGATACATTACAGGAAAATATTTAGCATTCATTTACACAATTTTTTGAGTTCCAAATTTTTCTCTTTCCTTCCTTTCTTACCCTCCTCCCTTTCCTTCTTCCAAAGAAGATAGGCAATTTGATCTACTTTACATATGTGCTAACATGTAAAACATATTTCCTTATTAGTCACAGTTGTGAAAGAAGAAACAGATCAAAAGGAAATAAACACAAGAAAGAGTAAAGTAAGTAAAAAAATTATATGCTTTGATCTGGATTCAAAATCTATCTAGGTACAGTTAACATTTTTCATCATAAGTCCTTCAAAGTTGTCTTAAATCATTGTATTGATGAGAATAGTCGTGTCACTTATAGCTGATCATCTTACTGTATTGCTGTTACTTTGTACATAGTACATTTCATTTTGTATCAACTCATGGAAGTCATTCTTATAGCACAATAGTATTCCATCATAATTACATACTACAATTTATTCAGTCATTCTAGGGGTAATATTATCCATTAATATTGGAAAGGCTATGTCAGAATGAGGGACTTGAGCCAATTATATTAGATAAAATACACCCCAACACCTCAGGGATATAAATATTAGAACCGTCAGAGGGAGGATATAATTGGCCTTGGTCTGATTTGTCAGTACAGACATGAATTAGGATGATAATTCTCTTTCTCTCTCTCTCTCTCTCTCTCTCTCTCTCTCTCTCTCTCTCTCTCTCTCTCTCTCTCTCTTGCTTTCTTTTACTTTCTCTCTTTTTCTCTCTCTCCCCCCTCCCTCCCTCTCTAAATACATTTATATGTATATTTGCATACCTATGTGTGCACATATGCATGATTAGATAGATGGATAGATACAAGATAAGAAATAAATAGGGAAAAAAAAGATAAACAGCACATCTCAGTTACTTTTTCATACTTTCTCTCATAGTCCATCAGGTATTGCGGTGATAGACTCCAGATGTGCTGAGGAATAAACTACTATAAAAGTACTGGAATACCCATTCTACTTTATATATGCTTGTTTTCCTCCATTTCATGTCATCTATAAATGCTTTTGGGATGATCTGGCTCAGCTTGATTTTCTGCAGTCTCATTTTTTTCCCCTCTGTCTTGTCCCTGTTTTGTGAAGCCTCTGATACCACATGTATTCTTCTTTTGCTGTCCTCCCCCTATTTCAATACTTCTATGGATTCTTCCTGACCATCCAGATTACAGTCTATTCACACCTCATCCTGAGTGATTCCTATCTGTGTGATCTTCGTCTCCTTGCTCTTGCTGATTAGGCCACCTCCTTTTGTAACCATACATTTCCTGAACAATATCACTTATGATACTTCCTGTATGTAAATCATAATGCTATACCCATCTACTTGTACCCATCATGCATCTTTCCACAGAACTTTAGGTCTTCCACAACTTTGACATTTTTTGTGGACATTGTTATTCTAAAATCTGAAGTCATCCATCCTTTGTGGAAGAAATTTAGATGGATCTGTGATTTCATCAATATGGATCTCTTTTCTAATGATGCAAATTGCAACCCATCTCTACATTCTTTTCCTGTGTGATTCTCTTATCCATATCCTCCCACAAGCTGTTTCCTGGGATCCACCCAACAATGGAATGGGAAGACTTCTTCCAATTCTTCAGACACTTTATGGATAGCAAGGGGACATCCCAGCTAGTGATCAGTTATCCCTCATTCAATCTGTATGACTGCTTACCTCTCTCTGATAAAATCCTTAATACTACTTCTTCTCAGCTGTTCTTTATTAGTATTTTGTAACAGAATACTCATGGGCACCATGTGTATTCTCATTGTCCTTTGGGTGACCCAAAGCTTAGTTGTTTGGTGACAGTTGTGTTCTATGACTCATAGTGGTACAGCATCACAGGAAGGATATTGATTTTTACACAGAGAACTTTTGTTTCTAAAGAAAGAACTTAGGAGTCATTGAAAATATTGTGTAATTTCCTCAAAGCCATTCAACATATTCCTTTCCTATTCAATTCTGGGACCCCTCCATTTGTGAAATATTTGAATCAAAAAGATAATTTTGTGTTATGAAAAAATTTGGGATCCTAAAAGTACTGTCTAATTTCTCATATGAAATCCAGTCCATTTTCTTCCTCATTTAATTCTGGACCCAACTCATTGTCCATCTGCAATTGCTGCCTCAGAAATTGCTTTAGCAAAAACAAAACAAAAATAAAAAAACCTAGCAGTGCACTTCACCTCCTTGCCAAGTAGAGAGAGATGGAGGTCAAGGGCAATACTGATTTAGAATACAAATCCTGAGCAAGTCACTTAACTGCTGTTTCCCTAAATCCACCAAAGGGAAAAATGGTAAATCACTCCAGGATCTTTGCCAAGAAGAGTCCATGGAGAGTATTGGTATGCTATGGTCCACGGGGACACAAAGAGTAGGATATTACTAAGAAACGGAGCAATAACAACAAAGGGGTAGGGTACTGGTATACTTGCCTTTCTTGTGGGGCTTCTATATGGGGCCAGTGTCCACTTCTTCCCTCTGTGCTAATTGAAGGAAGGTTATATCTTTGTCTTCCTAATGGGATCAAAAGCTCTTCCCAAATCTCTATTCATACCACTGTCCATCATACCAGATGAAGAATGGGAAGCTGCAGAATTTGTTTATAATCAGACACAGAATATACCTGATAATCTGAAATTGGGAAAAATTTTAACTGGGAAATAAATAACCTCAAAGAGCACTGATTGCTTTGGTTTCCATTAGAGGTCATGTCTCTGTCTCTCCTTTTGTCTTTGTCTCTCTCTCTCTCTCTCTTTCTTTCTTTCTCTATCTCTCTCTCTCTTTCTTTCTTTCTCTCTCTCTCTCTCTCTCTCTCTCTCTCTCTCCTCTAACTGAGAAGAAAGCAGGACAGAGCCAGGAGGAAATGTTCTTTCAGTCCCAAAGGGCTTCTACAGTTTTTCCACAACCCACTAAGAGTCCTCAGTGAGAAAAGCAGAGGAGAGTATTTAGAAATCAACTCCACAAATGACATTTACTCTACATGGCATACTACTTCTCTTCCTGCTGCTTTCCCCCAGGGTTTCTAAAGTCAAATGGAACCAATCTAATGAATTCTGGAATCATATCTGCTTGAGTTTCTTGCTTGAACATTCCATAACAATGTTGTTTGTATGGAGAGCCCCAGGAAGTCAGGATAGATTTATTTCACTCTGCCTATATTCATACAAATTTCATGTTTCTTCAAATTCTCCATATGTGTTATCTCGTTGTACAATAATATCCCATTTTATTTTGTTGGAATTTTTACAAACTGTTAAGTCACTAGAATTGATAGAGATAATAATTATCTAATTTAGCATGGTTCAGTATGATTGATCTGATCCTACAAGGAGATGTTATGGGCCAGAAGAAACAAGATACTAAGTGGAACTGAGAAACAATGCTTGTGTTCATACCTTTACTCATTGGAGTTCACACGTTTGGGAGATTTCAGGGTTTAGGATGAGATATCCTAATTCACACCTACCTTGAAGCTCTCAGGGCCAGAGAGCGCCTTGGGAGAAACCCATAATCCCACTCTCTCAGAAGAGATCATATATAGGAAACAAACAGAGGCTCTCTGGAGGAGTTCAGCTGAATTGGAGACTGAAGAAAGCAGAGGCAGAAGCAAAGGACAAAGCTGCAAGAGCTCTTGGAACCAAGCAGAGAGATAGGCCTCTAAGAAAACTAACTGGGCTATATTGGAAACAATAAAAGATCTGAACTTTTATCACCTGGCTGCATTTGGGTGATTGTTACTTTCAACTGCAACTAAGGCAGCCTCCAGAAAACCTCCCTGAGAAACCTGCTTTCTCCCAGAGAGAACATTATATTTTAAAGAACAAGAACACCACATCATTCATATACCAGAGATTTTTTAAAACTGATTTCCTAATCAAAGGACTTTCACCTTTTTTTACATCTCTATGCTATCACAAAAACAAAAACAAAAACAAAACAAAAACAAAACACAACACTACTACTATAAATGTTTTTTGGTATTTGTTGGACCTTCATTTTTGTTTTTGTGACTTTCTTTTCTTTTTTTTTTCTTTTTCTTGCCTTTTTTTTTTTTTTAAATAACTTTTTATTGACAGAACCCATGCCAGGGTCATTTTTTACAGCATTATCCCTTGCACTCATTTCTGTTCTGACTTTTCCCCTCCCTCCCTCCACCCCCTCCCCCAGATGGCAAACAGTCCTTTACATGTTACATATGCCACAGTATATCCTAGATACAATATATGTGTGCAGAACCGAACTGTTCTCTTGTTGCACAGGAAGAGTTGGATTCAGAAGGTATAAATAACCCGGGAAGAAAAACAAAAATGCAAGCAGTTTACATTCATTTCCCAGTGTTCTTTCTTTGGGTGTAGCTGCTTCTGTCCATCATTTATCAATTGAAACTGAGTTAGATTTCTTTGTGGAAGAAATCCACTTCCATCAGAATACATCGTCATACAGTATCGTTGTTGAAGTATATAATGATCTCCAGGTTCTGTTCATTTCACTTAGCATCAGTTCATGTAAGTCTCTCCAAGCCTCTCTGTATTCATCCTGCTGATCATTTCTTATAGAACAATAATATTCCATAACGTTCATATACCACAATTTACCCAACCATTCTCCAATTGATGGGCATCCATTCATTTTCCAGCTTCTGGCCACTACAAACAGGGCTGCCACAAACATTTTGGCACATACAGGTCCCTTTCCCTTCTTTAGTATCTCCTTGGGGAATAAGCCCAGTAGTTGTCTTTGTGACTTTCTAGGCATATATGAGCAATAGTAGCATTACTGGGCCAAAGAGTATGGAGAGTTTAGAAACTTTCCCTGTGTAACAAAGTCAATTTGCATAAGACTCTCTTCTTTGGGGAAAATTGATTAATTGATGCTCCACCCCTGCCTGAAGGGTAGAATTGGTTAGAAATTGGGAGAAGAGAGAATTTTGTTTTCTTACTTCCAGCTTTGAAAGAAAAGACATACAGTTCCAGATGCTCTTCAAGTGCTCAAAGGGAGAGAAAGATTCTGGGAAGAGGACCTGATATCCAATCATATCTCAATCATATCTCTATCTCTAGCATACTATATTAGTTTTCAGGGAGTTTTTCCTTTGGTGAGATCTTTCTCCCCTCCCTTCTCCTCTCCTCCCCTCTTCTTTCCTCTCCATGTATGTTCTTTGTAGAACTGGTGGTAAGGATTCAAGCTTTGGATGTATAACTTGGGAATTCCTTCTTAAATGATCATGAGCTCAGTTTGAACCTAGAAATTGTTTCCCTTAGACTAAAATATTTAGAGGGGGAAAACAGATATAATTTTAGCCTAGTATCTTCTTTTACTGAAGAAAACTCTGGCCCTAACCTCCTACTTCTCTTCCTGGCATGAATCAGTCTTCCTTGAAAAAGAGTGAGTGGAAGAGAATCTAAAGATATCTATCTAAGCCTCATTGTGAGACATATCTAGACAAGCCCATGCAAACACCCATAATCCACATGGGCAACAATATATCACTAGTTGATATCCCCTGGTTGGACTAATTAAAAGCTCTATCAACAGTGTATAAGTATATCTGTCTTCTTATTGCTTCATCAACAAAGATAATTATCAATAATCATAAGTCTTTGCCAATTTGCAAAGTGTGACGTAAAGTCACAGAGTTGTTTTAATTTTCATTTTTCTAAATAATAATGTTTGGGATATTTTCATTTTATAGTTTAAAATTCTTTTGAAAACTATTCAATGAACAGAACCAGCCACACCCTGCAAAAAACACTGGAAATGAGTGTGGACCACAACATAGCATTTACACTCTTTCTATTATTGTTTGCTTGCATTTTTGTTTTTCTTCCCAGGTTATTTTTACTTTCTTTCTAGATCCTATTTTTCTTGTGTAGCAATACAACTGTATAAATATGTATACATATGTTGTATTTAACATATAATTTAATGTATTTAACATGTATGGGACTACCTTCCATCTAGGGGAGGAAGTGGAGGGAAAGAAGGGAAAAGTTGGAACAGAAGTTTTTGCAAGAGTCAATGTTGAAAAATTACCCATGCATATGTTTGGTCAATAAAAAGGTATAAAAAAATAAAAATAAAAAGGCATAAAAATATCTAAAAAAAAACTTCATATACTTTGACTACTTGTCTACTAGAGAATGATTCTTGGTAATATATATTTATGTCAATTAGTTATATATTTTGTATGTTAAACTTTAACAATAATTTCTATTGCAAATATTTCCCTACCTTGACACTGCCATTTAATTCATTTGTTCCAAAGATTTTTAAAAGTTGATGTAATTAAATTTTGTGTGTGTGTGTGCTTCAGCCTATATTTTTTTCCTTTTTAAAAAAAATAATAGCTTTTTATTTTCAAAATACATAAAAAGATAATTTTCAACATTCACACTTGCAGAACCTTGTATTTCAAATTTTTCTCCTTCCCTTCCTTTCTCCCCTCCCCTTGACAGCAAGTAATACAATACATGTTAAACATGTGCAATTCTTCTATACATATTTTCACAATTACTAAGCTGCACAAGAAAAATCAGATCAAAAAGGGAAAAAGATAAGAAAGAAAACAAAATGCAAGCAAACAACAACAAAATGGTGAAAACATTATGTTGTGATCCACATTCAGTCCCCACAGTCCTCTGTGTGAATGCTGGTGGCTTTTTCCATCACAAGACCATTGGAATTGACCTGAATCACCTCATTATTGAAAAGAGCCACTTCCATCAGAGTTGATCATCACATATGTTCTCTTGGTTCTTCACTTCACTTAGTATCAATTCATATAAGTCTCTCCAGGCTTCTCTGAAATCAACCTGCTGATCATTTCTCATATAATAATAATATTCCATAACATTCATATACATGTAATTAAATTTTAATGAGATCTTCTATGTATTATTTGTTTAAGATTTCTCTCTCTAGTCATAGTTATGAAAATTACTTCTCATTATTTTCTTTTTCTATTTTTTAAAAAATGGGATCTTTTACATTCAGGTTGCCTTCCATTGCTTCATGTCATTTTCCCTCCTTTCTCGTTATCTATTAGAGTCACAATTCTCTTTTATATCTCAGATCAATCCTTATGCCTGAGATCTTTGTTGCTGTTTGTCCTTTTTTCTCAAAGAGGAGCATGACGTTAGTGAGGTAACACTATGACATGCAAGTGAATTGAATTTAAGTGAGAGAGGGCTGTGCAGGGACACCTGCCTTACTTCAAAGCCATCATGGTCCAGTGACCACTATAGATCAGGACAACTGGAGATGGCCCTGGATGCATTGAGAGAGAGCTTGGCCTTCTTAAGTTAAGGCCTTCAACAGGTCTCAGTTTGACTTAGGCCTCAGTAAGACCACCCCTACTCAGTGATTAATGCTAGTACCAACTGAAGCAAACAATGGCCTTTTTCACACAGTCAAAAAAATCTAAATGAATAAGTAAATAAACAAATAATTGGTGAATGAATAAATAAGTAAATAAATAAGTGAACAAATAAAAAATAAATAAATCTTGGAGGGAAGACCCTCAGATTTTCTGGCCAAAACAGAAATGACTGCTATTTACATTCATTCTGAGTCAATTAGGGCCCAAACAATGATTGGGACCTATTGTTGGCTGTAATGGGCTGAAGCTCGAGTTGATGCACTGAGGTCCCAAGCACGTGAGGCTAAATAGTAATTGGACCATACTCTATGAATATATATGCTTGGAGAAAGAATGGCCCCGCCCACTCTTTGTGCAAGTCCTGATGTGTTGTATAGGAAATGATGATTTTGGTGAGTGGAGGCAGAGGGGCAGGAAGGGAGGCAGGGAGAGACTGCTGGTTGGCTTCTTATCGCAGCTACTCACATTGCTATCGCAATCCTCCTTTAACTCCAATCCCCTTTCACCTCCGATCCTTCTTCATCTCCACAAAGAATAAAGATCGAAGATTTTCCCCTAATCTGAATTCCTGACTCCAGCTGATTTTAAATACGCGGTCATCACAGTTGGCCATCTCTGGTCCTCCTGATCTATATCTGGCCAGTGGACCCAGATGACTCGGAGGAGAAAATGAAACTGGTGACCTTGCACAGCCCTCCCTCACTAAAACCAATTCACTTGCATATCATACATCACCTCTCTGATGAAATGGTCCTCTTTGAGAATGAAGGATAAACAACAAACTCTGTGAGTAGGACTGCCCCACTGGGGATCCAACTGGAAACTGGTCAGTTAGGAAACTCCCTTTGCTGTTGTTCTGTTGTGTCCAACTCTCTCTGACCCACTCAGGGTTTTCTTGGCAAAAATGCTGGTGTGATTTGCCATTTCCTTCTCCAGCTTGTTTTACAGACAAGGACATTACATACAGGGTTAAGTGACTGGCCCAAGATCACAAGGTTAGTAAGTGCCTGAGGACAGATTTAAACTCCTGAAAATGAATCTTCCTGACTCCAGACCTGGTGTTCTATCCTCTGACCTAGTTATTTATTATGAATCTAATTGGTTACACAACCATTGTGTAGCAGATCTGGGACCATGTCTTCCTGACCATAAGTTTCTGTTGTATCTAGAAACCCTGAAGATCTTCCCCTTCCTATTTTAATTATTTATTTGAGTAGGCAAACATCATCTTATGGAGAAAACTAGGCCTTATTTCTTCCCTAGCCTTAAATCAATGAATGGGTATTACTTCAGACAGACTGAAACCTGGGAAAAATTTTAGCTTAAAAAGGCCAAGATCTCCCACTGATCCCCACAGGATCATCTCTAATGATCCTGATCTATGATTGGCCCCTGGGCTCAGATGACCCTGCAAGAGAGAGTGAGACTGGTGACTTTGCACAGCTTTGTCTCACTTAAATCTAATTCCCTTGTAAGTCAAGACATCACCTTCTTATTCTTTTTTAATTATAGCTTTTTATTTACAAGATATATGCATGGGTAATTTTTCAACATTGACCCTAACACTTCTGTAACAACTTTTCCCCTCCTTACCCTAACCCCCTCCCCTAGATGGCAGGAAGTCCAATCCATGTTAAATATGTTAAAGTATATGTTAAATCCAATATATGTATACTATTTATACAGTTATCTTACTCCACAAGAAAGATTGGATCTAGAAAGGTTAAAAAAAACCTGAGAAGGAAAATAAAAATGCAAGCAAACAATAACAGAAAGAGTGGAAATGCTATGTTGTGGTCCATTCTCATTTTCCATACTTCTCTCTCTGGATTTAGCTGATTTTCTTCATTACTGCTCTATTGGAACTGATTTGATTCCTCTCATTGTTGAAGAGGGCCACCGTCCATCAGAATTGATCCTCATATAGTATTGTTGTTGAAGTATATAATGATCTCCTGGTCCTGCTCATTTCACTCAGCATCGGTTCATGTAAGTCTCTCCAGACCTTTCTGAAATCATCCTGCTGGTTGTTTCTTATAGAACAATAATATTCCATAACATTCATATACCACAAGTTATTCAGCCATCCTCCAATTGATGGGTATCCATTCAATTTCTAGTTTCTGGCCACTACAAACAGGGCTGCCACAAACATTTTTGCACATACAGGTCCCTTTCCCTTCTTTAAGATTTCTTTGGGATATAAGGAATGGCTTGATTTCTTATAAATTAAAGTCAATTCTCTACAAATTTTGGAAATGAGGCCTTTATCAGAACCTTTAGCTGTAAAAATGTTTTCCCAGTTTATTACTTCCCTTGTAATCTTGTCTGCATTAATTTTGTTTGTACAAAGACTTTTAAACTTAATATAATCAAAATTTTCTATTTTGTGATCAATAATGATCTCTAGTTCTTCTTTGGTCACAGAGACAAACTATCCTAAGACATCACCTTCTTGATGTCATTGATCCTCTTTTGAGAATACAGGACAATCAACAACAATCCTGACCATAAGGCTGACCTTCTTTCTAGCCATGCAGCATTTCACTTTGCACATAATAGGAAATATGTTTGTTGAATTTAGTTGAATTAAATTTTGTTATAATTTGATGATGATTTTGATTTTTCTTTTAACAAACTAATGTCTTGTTTAACACAGACACCTGATCGTGAAATGTTTAATATGTTGTATAACTAGTCATTTCCTATCTATCAAGAAAGAATCTGGAGAGGTGTTATGGCACAGTAAATAGAGAACTAGCTTCTGAACCAAGAATCCAAGGTTCTTGGGGTTCCAAGGCAACCACTGGTACAGACTGATTGTGTGACTTAGACAAATTACAATTTATCAGGTCTCTAGGTAATGATCTAAGACTATAAGCTACAATATAGTAGCTTTCCTGCTTTAGTAAAGGTTACCTATATCCGTGAATTCATAGATTCAGTCCTTCACCATCCTAAAAACTTCCTTCCTTCCTTCTTTTTTTCCTTCCTTCTTTCCTTCCTTTCTTCCTTCATTCCTTCCTTCCTTTCTTCTTCCCTCCCTCTTTTCCTTTCCTTTCTGCTTCCCTCCCTTTCTTCCTTCCTCTCCTCCCTCCCTTTCTTCCTTCCTTCCTTTCCTCCCTCCCTTTTTCTCTCTTTTCTTTCTTTCTTTCTTTCTTCTTTCTTTCTTTCTTTCTTTCTTTCTTTCTTTCTTTCTTTCTTTCTTTCTTTCTATCTTTCTTTTTTTCTTTCTTTCTTCCTTCCTTCCTTCCCCTTCCTTCCTTCCTTCCTTCTTTCCTTCCTTCCTTCCTTTTTTCTTTCCTTCCTTCCTTCCTTCCTTCCTTCCTTCCTTCCTTCCTCTTCCTCTCCCCTTCCTTCCTTCCTTTCTTTTTTTCTTTCTTTCTTTCATAGAGCTATATCGACAGGCTTATACTGGCATTCTGAATACTGAAATATTTTAAACGAAGTCCAACAAAACCTTCAGGAACACATACACACATACACAAAAACACACACAATATATAACAGAAGCCTTGTGAATAATGTGCAATTTATGAATTTATGAATATTGTGAATTATTATATAGTAAATAACATTCCAAGGAGTTTCAGCTAAAGAAATATTTCTGGGTTTCATTACCTCATTAATTTTTCACAAAATTAAAACATACTGAAATAATAATAATAGTGAGTCTTCAGATTTTATATTATCATTTTTTTCAGCATAAGGTTGAAAGTATATCAGACAGAAAATGTTATTTTTAGAATTGTCATGATATGTATGAGACAATAAAATTGAAGTGTAAGAGTGATTCTCATCCCAGGCCATGCTTAGGAATAAAGAAAATCTGCTTGATTTCTTTCTTGATTTTCCTTTCACTTCTATAGTATGAAAATAATCAAGGGTTGAGTTCTTAGAAGTTGAAGACAGAGTTACAGACAAAGAGGTGGAATTAGAGCCAGTTTTGAAACTGAGGAGAAACGGGATCTTTTCCTCCCAAGGAAGAAAATCTCCTTCAGAAATTCAGATTTTAGGAGGTGTGCTTCATATCTGGACATGTAAAACTTCCTACAAATGCAAGTACATTAGTGAACAATGAGCCTATGGCTCTGAGTATGGGGAGAGTGGCTTAGAAGAGAGAGATTAGTATTTTTAAAAATTATTTTTATTTCATTAATTATTTCCCATTTGCATGCAAAATTTTTTAACAAGATTAAATATTTCCCAGACACATGTAAAAAATTTTAACAATCATTTATTAAACTTTTGATTTTCAAATTCTCTTCTTTCCTCCCACCCTTCCCTCCTCTTTGAAAAGGACTTAAATTTTGATTATACATGTGAGACTATGCAAAATAGCTTTCCATATTAGCCACATTGCAAAAGAAAACACAAACAGAATAAAGTAATAAAAATAAAAAAGGCAAAAACTTATGTTTCAATCCATTCAATCAATGAAAGTTTATTAGTTCTCTCTTTCTCTCTCTCTCTCTCTCTCTCTCTCTCTCTCTCTCTCTCTCTCTCTCTCTCTCTCTCTCTTTCTCTCTTTCATTTTTCATTATGAGTCCTTTGGAATTGCCTTGCATCATTGTCTTAATCAGAGCAGCCAACTCTCTCACAGGTGATCATCATTAGCATTGCTATTACTATGTACAATGTTTTTCTAGTTTTGCTCACTTTATTTTGCATTAGTTCATGTGAATCTTCCCAGATTTTTCTGGAAGTATCCTGCCTGTCATTTCTAACAGCACAACAGTATTCTGTCACAGCCGTATATCACAACTTATTCAGTTATTCCCCAATTGCTGGGCATCCCCCCCAATTTTCAATTTAGACCAAAGTGTTTCTAAAAGGAAATGAAAACAACTGGCAAAAGCATTCAGTAATACATGAAAAATGTTCAATATCAAATATGGCAAGGAAAATCTCAGGAGTGTATTTTGACAATGTTAAGAATCCTCTGGGTGGACTGGATGAAATTTAAGAAATAAATTATTTAGGGTACAGAAATAACTAGTTGTCAAAAATCAATTATTATTAAGTGTGGAAAAGGTGAAGAACTTACAGATCAAGCACATATTGACCAGAGACTGTTAGCTAAATTAATTGAAGCCTTAAAGGCCTCAGTTTTGGCTTCTCTGTGATTTTAGATAAGTCCTGGACTACATTCCATTGTCCAAATAAGGGATTAAAATTAAGAAGCTATACATCACTACATTTACTGCATTCCACTGACCAAATAGGGGAATAGAGACTTATGTAACCAATCACAACAAATAGAGGGTAGGATTTTGGAGGTTTTTTGTCTGAAATGTACAAAAACTGTGACCATTCTCAAGAGAGTGGCCTTCCTGCTGTGAACTTCAGCTCACAGAACAGGATGGTTCACTTCTTGAGATTCTAATAAATAATTCTGCTTTTTATGAGTGATCTCTGAGTAGTCAATTTGGGTGGGTGTCTTCCTCCTGAACAATAATTTTTTGGCAAGGCAATTGGAAATAAGTGACTTACCTAGGGTCACACAGCCAATAAGTATAAAGGATCTGGGTCTGGATTTGAACTCAAGTCCTCCTGACTCGGTGTTATATCCACTGCACCACCTAGCTGCCCCCAAAACCATGTTTCTTTCTGGAAGTGGGCTATCCATCTTTTATCAGTGAATGAGCCTGGGCTCAGCCTTCCTAATAGTCTGGTGACTGATACCCTGAGGCAAAGAGACTTGCTAGACGTTGGGTCCCCAGGAACTGTCCTTTACATATATATATATGCTTCACAACTATAGCCACTCACTGAGGAATAGGGATGCTGTTATAACCTGGAATTACCCCCTGCTAATAATTTTGTCTGTTCCCAATGGGGCCTCTCACTTGATAGCCTGGAACCAAAAGAACTCCCCTCTCTGAGATGCTTCCCTGAAAAACTTGGTCAACTTGGTCTCTTGCCTCTCATCCCTCTCAAATCCAATCCAATATCTGTCTCTGTCTCTCTCTGTCTCTGTCTCTCTGTCTCTGTCTTTGATTCTCTCTGTGTCTCTATTTGTCTCTGTCTCTCGTCTGTCTTCCTATTTCTGTATGTTTCTGTCTCTGTTTCTTTCTCTTTCTGTTTTTGTTTCCATCTCTCTCTGTCTCTATCTCTTCCTCTCTCAATCTCTCTGTCTCTGCTTCTAGTCTCTCTGTGTCTCTGTCTTTCCATCTATCTCTGCCTCTTGTCTCTCTGTTTCTCTGTCTCTCTGTCTTTCTGTGTCTCTGTCTCTTTACCGTTATCTCTCTTTCCAATGTTCTCTACAAATTGTCTCCCCAATATTCACTATGCACCACTTCATGGACTAAGATGAGATCTTTCATAGGATTTTCACCTTTTCTCTAGGGTGTGTCCTGGAGCCAACTCAAATCAGTTCACTCACCTTAGAAATCAGCAAACACTACAAATCATGACTTAATTGATTATTTAGCCTCAAGAAAATGACAGAGAAAATGTTAATAATATAAGTTAAACTTAAAAGTATATGCTAGAGGGGCAGCTAGGTGGTGAAGTGGATAGAACACCAGCCTGAAGTCAGGAGGATCTGAGTTCAAATGTGTTCTCAGACACTTAATACTTCCTAGCTGTGTAACCCTGGGCCACTTAACCCCAATTGTCTCAGAAAAAAAAAGTATATGCCAGGTGGGACATCTAACTGGTGAAGTGGAGAGCCTCTGAAGTCAAGTAGACTTGAGTTTAATTCATTCACTAGATGTGTGATTTTGGCAAGTCACCTAACCCCGATTGCCACCCCCTCCCCCCAAAAAATGTATGATCAGTACTTTTTTCCCCCTTAGAGATCAGTTCTTTTTTTTATACATATAGTTTTTTATTTACAAGATATATGCATGGGTAATTTTTCAGCATTGACAATTGCAAAACCTTTTGTTCCAACTTTTCCCTTCCTTCCCCTTTCCCCTCCCCCAGATGGCAGGTTGACCAATACATGTTAAATATGTTAAAGTATAAGTTAAATACTCTCTCTATATACATATACATAGTTATTTTGCTGCACAAAAAGAATTGGACTTTGAAATAGTGTATTTCATTAGCCTGTGAAGGAAATCAAAAATGCAGGCGGATAAAAATAGAGGGATTGGGAATTCTATGTAGTGGTTCATAGTCATCTCCCAGAGTTCTTTCCCTGGGCACTGCTGGTTCAGTTCATTACTGCTCTATTGGAACTGATTTGATTCCTCTCATTGTTGAAGAGGGCCACCGTCCATCAGAATTGATCCTCATATAGTATTGTTGTTGAAGTATATAATGATCTCCTGGTCCTGTTCACTTCACTCAGCATCAGTTCATGTAAGTCTCTCCAGGCCTTTCTGAGATCATTCTGCTGATCTTTTCTTACAAAACAATAATATTTCATAATATTCATATACCACAATTTATTCAGCCATTCTCCAATTGATGGGCATCCACTCAGTTTCCAGTTTCTGGTCACTACAAAGAGGGCTGCCACAAACATAGAAATCAGTTCTTAAACATTTATTGCTATACTTCTGACTCTCAGGGAGTCGTGTCTCCCTGAATGGACACAATATCATGTCCCATCCCTTAGGGAATTGAAAAGGGGGGAGAGTGAAGAATAGGAGTCAGAATGTCACAAGCAATTTTCTGAATTTGACTTGTTCAATGCAAATCTTCAATCTTTTAAAGGCATTCCTTTGAGTGCTCCCCATTCCAACATTGCTTGGTGAAAACACATTGAAAAAAAGCTGAATTCTTGCGAGAGATATTTGAGGTCTTTTGGAATTCCTATAAAGGAATCACAGTCAATCAGCAAGTAATGCATTTGTTAATCCCTTTCTATGTGCCTGGTCCTGTGCTAGGTACTATGGAAATAGATATAAGTATGATATAATCTCCTCCCTTAAGGAACTTCTATTCGGGATGGGATGGGGGTGGAGTAGAAATACAGCATAGCTACAGATAACTAAATTCAGTATATGTACAAATTAAATACACTGTGATTTAATATATGTGTGTATGGTGGGGGTGTGTATGGAGGAAAGATGGACATGAAGGTTGTGGAACTTGAGCTGTCTTAAACTGAAGCAGGGATTCCTAGAGGAAAAGAGCAAGAGAGTGTCATATAGGTGGCTCAGTGAATAGACCACCAGCCCTGGAGTTTGGAAGACTTGAGATCAAATCAGGCCTGAAATACTTAGTAGCTGTGGGTCCCCACGACAAATTACTTAACTCTGATTGCCTTTAAAAAAAAAAAAAAAAAAAAAAAAAAGACGTAAGGGGAAGATAATCCTAGACATTGGTGGTGAGTGAGGATGGAATGGTAGAATGGAGGGGAAGGAAAGTCAGAGACATACAATTGCAACTGGATGCATTAAATGAAAATTATCAAAATCTCATTTTTTTTTTGCCAAATCACTATTTTATCTGAACTTTAGATAGCAACATATAACTATATAAACATATTCAGACGTATAACCCTGGGCAAGTCACTTAACCCCAATTGCCTCAGCAAAAAAAAAAAAAAAAAAAAAAAAAAAAAAAAAAAAACAGAAACAAACATATTTGAGATCTGATTAATATGGAAATTATCTATTTGGTCCAAAAATATGCTATCCTAAATATAATTCAATTTCCTAAAATGAGATCTCTTTGAAAGGAAAAACAAAACATATATGGGTACGAAATAATTGCTCCCAAATTATTGCACTATTAAGATATATTTACTGGGAAGTATTTTTCCCCTTATGTCTTATTAAAATTTACCAGTGTGGCTAAGTCTCTCTGGCCCCAGCTTCCTCATCTTGGACTTAATGACCTCTGTGGTCTATTCCACCTTTTGACTGATGACCCTAAAGACAAAATCACACATTGTTGAAATATTTTTTAAAAAGCATTAACAATGACAACCAGCAAAAGAGAAGAATAGAAGAGTGTAATATATACAATAATTACTTCATTAGGATAGAATTGACTTTTAATCAACTAATTTGTGCCGAAATGGTGGTGCACCTATAAATTGTGTGTGTGCATGTGTGTATGTGTGTGTGTCTATAAAATTCCAGAAAGTCATGATTTGGGTACACGATGTCAATGCCAACTTCACAGCCCAGCTGCAGAGCATTAAGCAGGAAGGAACGGGGTGGTGTGGCCCCACAAGCCTGGTACAAATAGATACTGCTGCTGAGCAGACAAGTGTTTGTTCCATTGTGCTCTTTGGCAGCAGCAATTCCCTGGATGTCCTCCATCCCGTCCTCTCCTCAGTTTGACTAGCTTTCCTGGAACAAGGTTCTGCTTGCGTCGAGGTTTCTGTTTGCAAATTTGCCCCCCAGTAATCTTGCGAACCGCTGTTTGTTTCCCTCCGGGGACAGGAACTGTGCTTGCTTGTACTCATTCTGCATCAGTGATTATCTTAAGTACCAGTTTCTGGGCTACTTTTCTCTGAGGGAAACCACAGAATTTTGTCTGCTAGCTCTTTTCCAGTTTCTCTGCTGGAGTTTAGATCGAGGTTCTATTTCACCTAGTCCCAGAACTTGTATCTCCCTCCTTCCTGGAGGGAAAGGATCCCTCTTCTGCCCCGGAATCTCAGCCTAAAAGTCTCCCTCGGTCATTTCCATTTTCCCCTAATCTGCCTACCATATCAATGATCTGACTTTGAACATTTTTTTTTATACCTATGTGCCTGTTGTCTTCTCAGGTAGGTTGGAAGCTCCTTAAGAACAGAAATCATCTAAAGGTCTAATTTCCAAAATATATAAAGAATTGACTCTAATTTATAAGAAATCAAGCCATTCAGACAAAGAAATTGAAACTATTTCTAGCCATATGAAAGCATGCTCCAAGTCATTATTAATCAGAGAAAAGCAAATTAAGACAACTCTCTGTGTAGTGGTCACACCTGTCAGATTGGCTAGAGTGACAGGGAAAGATAATGCGGAATGTTGGAGGGGATGTGGGAAAACTGGGACACTAATGGTGGAATTGTGAATACATCCAGCCATTCTGGAGAGTGATTTGGAACTATGCTCAAAAAGTTATCAAACTGTGCATACCCTTTGATCCAGCAGTGTCACTACTGCTTATATCCTAAATAAATCTTAAAGAAGGGAAAGGGACCTGTATGTGCAAGAATGTTTGTGGCAGCCCTCTTTGTAGTGGCCAGAAACTGGACACTGAACGAATGGATGCCCATCAATTGGAGAATCGCTGAATAAATTGTGGTATATTAATATTATGGAATATTATTGTTCTATAAGAAACAACCAGCAGGATGATTTCAGAGAGGTCTGGAGAGACTTACATGAACTGATGCCAAGTGAAATGAGCAGGACCAAGAGATCATTGTATACTTCAAAAACAATACTATATGATGATCAATTCTGATGGACGTGGCTCTCTTCAACAATGAGATGAACCAAATCAGTTCCATTTGTTCAATAATGAATAAACTAGGTACACCAGCAAAAGAACTCTGGGAAATGAGTGTGAACCACTACATAGCATTCCCAATCCCTCTATTTTTGTCCGCCTGCATTTTTGATTTCCTTCACAGGTCAATTGTACATTATTTCAAAGTCCGATTCTTTTTGTGCATCAAAATAATTATGTATGTGTGTATATATATATATGTATACATACATATATATATAATTTAACTTATACTTTAACATATTTAACATGTATTAGTCTACCTGCCATCATGGGGAGGGGGTGGGGAAAAGAGGGGAAAAATTGGAACAAAAGGTTTTGTAATTGTCAATGCTGACAAATTACCCATGCATATATCTTGTAAATAAAAAGCTGTAATTTTTTTTAAAAAGGATGTAGAAGTGTCAATAAAATGGAAAAAAAAAAGAACAGAGATCATCAATTCTGATGGACATGGTTCTTTATAACAATGAGATGATTGAGGCCATTTCCAATGATCTTGTGAGAAGAGAGTCATCTACACCCAGAGAGAGACTGTGGGAACCGAGTGTGGATCATAATACAGCATTTTCACTCTTTTTGTTGTTGTTTGCTTACATTTTATTTTCTTTCTCATTTTTTCCCTTTTTGATTTGATTTTTCTTGTGCAGCAAGATTATTGTATAAATATGTATGCATATAGTGGATTTAACATATATTTTTACCATGTTTAACATATATTGAATTACTTGCTATCTAGTGGAGGGAGTGAAAGGAAAGGGAGGAAAATTGGAACACAAGGTTTTGCAAGGGTTAATATTGGAAAATTATCCAAGCATATCTTTAGAAAATTAAAAAGCTTTAATTAAAAAAAATAAAAAAAACCATTATTTTTGGTTTTCATCTTTGTATGCCTGGAACCTTGTAGATGGTTAATGAATTCATGTTAAATGGTTGTGTGACCTTAAATAAATTACTTTACTTTTCTAGATCTCTTTTGCTTTCTCTGTAAATTAAAGGAGATGAACTAGGGAATTACTACAGTTCCTAACACTTCTGACTGTTTTTATTTTCTATGTAAATTTTAAACTTGGGAAAATGTTTTCAAGGCTACAAGTATTTCCTTCTTTTCTTCCAGACCATATATAGAGTTCATTGTGGTTTGGTGTCACAGAAAGTAGACCAGACTCACTGCCGAGCATCCGGGTCATTTAAGAGGAGATGCCAACAAGCTAAACTGGAGTGTAAACAATGTCTCATGGGAGTTACTGGAACAAAGCTAATGTTAGTCTAAGGGTCATTAACAACAGCCCAGGAGTAAGTATGTTGTCTCCAGGTCAACAGAGAGGACCAGGGATTTTTCAGAGGAGTTAGGATAAGGAACAATGAGCTCATACTGCATTAACAGCAGGGATGAGGGCTTCAGATCTTGCTCTGACTTCATCTCCATCTGCTAGCACCCTAAGGCCCGTGTCCTTCTGGGTCTGAGACTGTAGGCCTTATCAACATGTCATAAGCAGCTATTGCAGCATGTAAACAAATCCTAAAGGAAAGCTCATTTTTTTTCTCTCGTTAACTGTGTCATTGCCACTCATTTGGAGGGAGAAGGGGAACAAGGTACCAGTCCATTATCTATCGAACTACAGGGGAGACATGAATTGAAACTGTAGTGTTAGAAGTTGTAGTTCTTAAGAGAGAGTGATGGAAGAAAATGTAATGTTCTCTTGTTTAGTTTTCTTGGGGTCTCTGGGAGCAGCCTTCCTTTCAGTTCAGAGTAATCACCACACGAGTAGCCAGGAGTTAAATTCCAAATCCTTTATTGTCTCCTTGCCTGATGCTGGGCAGCTTTCTGGAGAGCCTTTCAGTCTGGCCTTAGTCCTAGTGGGGGAAATGCAGAAGGCCAGGCCAGCCACCAGGAAGATTGCAGATGGAACTGAATTTCTCCCCTTGGTTCTGAGAGCTTAAGCTCCTGACTCCAATCCTTTGTCTTCTCTACCTCTCTGGCTTCTCTTACACAATCTTCTTACACTTCTCTTACACAATCACACTGCTATTGTCTTCCCTCTGAAATTATATTGTATTTTCACTGTATAAATTAAGTATGGGCAACTACATGGTACAGTGGACAGAGTGCTGAGAATCAGAAAGATTCATCTTCCTGAGTTCAAATCTGGCCTCAAACACTAGCTGTGTGACCCTGGGCAAGTCACTTAATATTATTTGTCTCAGGTTCCTCATCTGTAAAATGAGCTGAAGAAGGAAATGGCAAGTTACTCTGGTATATTTGCCAAGAATACCCCAAATGGGGTCACAGAGCAGCAGCCATACCTGAAAAATGACTGAACAATATAATGTATTTTTGATTGTATGTTATCTCCCCTAAGATCCATGATTATTGGCTTTCTTTGTATCCTCAGCAATTAGCATAACCATCTAGCTGTTACCTGAAAAACCCAGTGAAGAAGAATCCATGACTTTTGCAGGCTGCCTTCTTCTTTGAATAGCACTAAATGTTAAGAAGTATTTATTTTAGTCTAAATTGCCTTTCTGCAACTTCCATTTTTTTTTTTTTTGTTCCTACTTCTACCTTTTGGGTTCAAGAAGAAGAATCTCATTCCCCTTTCCATACAATAGTCCATAGAATATTTGAAGACAGCTGTCATGCCTTCCCTAAATTTTATCTTCTCCAGACTCCACATCCCCCATTCTTTCAAATGATCCTCACATTCATAGTTCTAAAAACATTTCTTTGCTCTCTTGAACATGATTCACAGAACTAATCATAATGGTCCAGGGATGATCTCATCGGGACAGTAGGATTGTCACTTTTCAAGGTCAGGCTACTATGGCTTTCTTAATGTTGGCTAAGATGAGTTCAGATCCTCAATTGCTGATCTACTATTAGATCCTCTTCAGCTTTGTTGTTGTTCATTCACTTTAGTGTCATGAACCCATTAGGGATTTTCTTGGCAGGAATACTGGAGTGATAGGCCATTTCCTTCTTCAGCTCATTTTACAGATGAGGAAAGGGTCACAAAGTAATCATATCTATTCAGTCATGACTATCTGGGGCCAGATTTGAACTCGATAAGATGAGTTTTCTTGACTCCAGATCCAGCATTCTCTTCACTGTGCCACCTAGCTGTCCTTGGTTTGCAATTCACTAAAATACCAAAATCTTTTTCATATGAATTATACCCTAGTTGTGTACTTTCAAAGATGATTTGTTGAATTCAAGTATAAGCTTTATCCCCATTACATTTAATTTTATTAAATTTAACTGAAAGTTTTAGCCTATCATGTCCTTTCAGAACCTGATTGTCATTCATTATGCTATTCCACTAAATCTTCTGTCACCTGCAGATTTCAGAAAGATATTTTTATTCAAACAATTGATAAATGCATTAAATAATATGGGCATTCCACTAGCGACTTTATTAACTATTTTATTAAATGCTGGACAAACTACATTCACTGCATTGGCTTTGATTTGCCACTATTAATGCTGTCAAAGGAAATGAGATTAATCTGGCAGGACTAGTCTCTAATGTGACCATGCTGGTTCTTTGTGATCAGTTCTCCCTTTTCCAGATGCTTACTAATCATGTGAGGATGAGTTTATATTTATGTCTGCTAACATACAGATATGTTTCTCCCCCGCAACAAAAACTTCCTTGTGAATATGGACTCAATAAAGTGAGCACTGTCAAAAGGTATACATAATGTTTGTTATTCTTTATTGTATAATTTCATATTGCTTTTTAAAAAGGCTCAATTTCCAAGTCTACTAACAGTGTAATAAGTGCCTGTTAAACCATAGCAGCACTAACATAGCAGCATTTTGTTATTTTTGTCATCTTTTTAAAATTTCATTTGCATCTTTCTAATTTCTACCCATTGATCATGGCAGGTAGATGGCACAGTGGATGGCTTATCTTCCCTAGTTTAAATCTGATGTTAGACTCTTATTAGTTGTGTCATAAGGCAAGTTAATCCTGTTTGCCTTAGTTCCTCATCTATAAAATGAGCTAGAGAAGGAAATGACAAACTGCTCCAGCATCTTTTTCAAGAAAACCCCAAATGAGGTCACAAAGAATTGGACACAACTGAAAAAAAGATTGATAACAAATTTTAAAAAAACTTATTGGTCATAGTCTGTGCAGGAATTGGCACTCATTGCTGTGTGAGCGTCTGCTCCAGCATATTCCTTCCAACATCTTTTCCCAGAGAATTAATAGGATACTACCATGTTTCCCCAATAATAAGACACTGTCTTATTAATTTTTTTGGACAGAAAACCACCAGAGGGCTTATTTTCAGGGGAGGGCTTATTTTAATGAACATTGACAGCAATTTTAATAAACAGGTAAATATGAACAAAAAAAGTACCTTTATTCAATAATGATCATGTCATCTTCTTCAACAACATCGTCATAAGTGTCCATACCCTGAATTCCGTCCTGGATGTCTTGTACCTCTATTTCCTTCAGAAGAAGGGGACCCAATCTGTCATGTCCAGCACTATAGCTCTCTTTAAATGAACATGTCTTGTCCAGGTAACCTGCTTGTAGTGCCTTGGCGACACAGCTGTCAGTAATTTTATCCCAGGACTTCTTCACCCAAGTCACGACTTCTTGCAGACAGGGCTTCACAAAGTTTCCACGCTGATTTCTTTCCATTCTATTTTCAGTGTAGTCATTGACTTCCATGCGCAAATGGTCCTTGAATGCTTGTTTATTGCAATATCAAGGGTCTGGAGATAGGCAGTCATTCCTGCAGGAATCATTACTTGATCTATTCTTTTCTCTGCAAGGAAGTTCTTCATTTCTTTAGCGCGGTGAGTGCTAGCTGAATCCCAGATTATCAGACCTTTTTGGTTACCTCACATAACAAGTGGCAGCATTAAATCTACCCACTTTCTTATAACGGCTTGTGTACATCAGGCTTTTTCGGTTTCAAGAATGTAAATGCCTGATACACGTTCAATCTTACCTTTCTTGCCCTTACTGATGATTAGAGATGTGGCTTTCTTTCCATCCAAACGAATTGCCAAAACACAGGTGACCTGTGCAGACAGAATAATAAAATTATAACCATCAGTCCTTCTTTTCACTCCATCATGCCCCTCAATAATGTTTTAACCCCATCATGCTCCCTGAGTGCTCCTTCTATCCTCCATGATGCCCCCTGAGTTCTTCTTTTATCCTCCATCGTGCCCCCTCACTCCCGCTTACATACTGGGTTTTTATGTTGTCCTGCCTCAGCTCTCCTCCACGGCACTGCTCTCAATGGCACCAGCAAGCAAATCACTGGGGAAGAACAGGATGACGCGCTCACTGCTGCAGCTCTGATTGGATGCAGCTCGGAGTGTGGCATGCGTTTCACCCCGGGGGGGGAGGGAAGGAGTGGGGGAACGGTGCATACAGAGGGTACCGTAATGTAGCGTGTAGCGCAGGGGATCACCTTCACTACAGTAGCAATCTCAATAGGGCTTATTTTCGGGGGAAGGCTTATTTTAGAGGAATCTTACACAGTAAGGGGAGGGCTTATTTTCGGGATAGGTCTTATTATCGGGGAAACACGGTAAATTCAGCAACACATCCCATTTTACCTCTTACTTGATTTACCAGTGTATTGGGGCTTGATCTGTTCATGGTCAAGATCAGCTAATAGAGGCTTCCTGCTTCCTTTGCTTTCCTTACCATATGGATGAGAGTAGTCACCTTTGATTGTACAGTTAGAACAGGTTATATCTTTAAAACTGACCTGATTGGAACAGTCTATCTTGTTCCTTCTGTAACTAGAGGGTAAGGGTTATACAAAATTTACCTACAGTATAGGCACTATAAACTGAACTGGGGAAAAGGATACCTTCCCCAACCTCCCAATCCCCTACCTTTTACCATGTCTCCAAGAAATAGACCTAGGAGTGTTTGTTTCTTTTCTGTGTCCTTCTCAGTTTCAGGTGCTTGTGATGATCCCCACTGGACCTGGGAGTTTGAGCTCTGGCTATTTTTTAGGCATGATTACAGCTGAGATATTGCAAAGCAACCAGACTAGCAGAGAAGCCTGGAAAAACAAGGCGTTTGGGATTTGAGTTGAAGGGGGTTTTATTCTTGGAATTTGAGATCATACTCTATTAGTTACTGAGCTAAACTATGAATTTAATCCATTTCCCCATTTGAGAGATTGATATGGGAAGAAGATGAAACCCCACATGTTGGGGAAGTAAGCTGTCTGAATATTTGTTAATATAACCTTAAAGTAAGTCTTTCTTTGTCAAAGCTAATCTGTTAGTGCTTAAATGAAACTGGATATAGGGGACCTGGGTACACATTGGTAGGAACCTAGATACCCTAACCCCTCCTAAGAGTACTAGAGAACCTTCTAAGGATTCTCTATATAAGGAAATATAACATACTCAGCCTTCTGGTAATGGGGACCAGGGTAGTTAGTGTTACAATAGTCTGGGGTTTGATAGCAGGTAACAGGATCCCAGATTAGGAGATCAGAGAACAAGGATCAGAGATCCAGGCAGAAAAGTAGTCTGGAAACAAGTAATTTTAAAATATTTTTAAAATTAAAAAAGAAGGGGTCTGGTCAGAGAAAGAGTCAGCATCTAAGCAAGAGGTTTGAGTCAGAAGAACAGAATACCAAAAACATAAATGGAACTTGATACTAAGATAAACTTCTGAAGCAGGGCTTCAGGCCAGGGCCAAAGGTAGTCTCAGAGTGCAGGTGGACTTGAAGCTATAGATATAAACAGATAGTAGCATCTGGCTAGAAATGGAGAGTAGGGAAAATTTATAGGATCATGGATTTAGAGTTGGAAGGGACATTAGAGGGCATTTGGTTCAATTGTTTCATTTGGCAGATGAAAAAAGTGAACCCCAATATGGTTATGTGACTTGCCTAAAGTCATGTAACAATGAACCTCAGAGATGGGATTTAAAGCTACAGCCTCCCACTTCACAGCTAGCATTTTTTCCCCACTATACTCCCCTACTTTCTTGTAGGGGTTTATAATCCTTTCATGGGCCCAGGGCCCATATTTTCATGTTTTAAGTAAGTGTTTGATGGTGCTTTTGCACCAGCAGAATTTGACAAGGTCAGAAGACAGGGATGAAAGGATGAGACAAGGAAGATATTAAGTGATCAAAAGGTCACATCCAGAGATGGCATAGGTAGATTAGGTAGATTTGGTGCATAATAGGAATAGTTCAAGAGATCAAAAAGTTCAATTTAGTGCATAATAGGGATAAGTGGTTTGGCGTTGAGGAGATCAAAAAGTTAGTTAATAACATATATTCCATTAGTAATCTAGGAACTTTAAGACTGAGTTTTGATCCAACTATAGTGATTAACATTCATCTGGTGCTTATTATTCTTCACTTCTGTTTACTGTATTTGTATTCCCGGTTAGTCCCTCTTTTGTTTCTTTAGTGAGACTTACCACTATGGATTCAATGTTTTCTATTCTGCCAATTCTTTCTGCTGTGGTCATAAATTCTGCTATCACAATTCTGCTTTCTCTTTCAAATCATTCAGGAACCTCCATGCAGTCTTGGAAATCCACAGATTCCTCTGCCTTATCAGATTCGCTTTCCATTGTCTTGCAATATTTATTCACATAGCATATGTACTTTGAGCTGATCTGGAGGTCATATTCCCTTCTGTTATTAATATATTTCCTGTTGGTTTAACTGTTTTATATTCAAGGTCTCTTCTCCCTGAAATCTTTGGTAATTTCAGTCTTTTTTTTTCTTCTTACAATCCCATATTGCTCACTTTCTGACTCTTCCTTTGATTGTAGGTACTCTGAGGGCACTGGACCTGAGGGCTTGGACAACCTGAAACTCTAATCTTAGGATCATCTATTCTCTTTATCTTTATAGAGAATGAAGGACCACAAACACCCAACCAGCCAAATGAGAAAAAGCTTTGATGAGCCATTGGCTGGATGAACTGGCAATGACATTACAAAGGAAGTCTTCAGATGAAGTGAAGGTCACTTGATCACACTGAGGAGTCAGTGGATGGAAGGTGCCATCTATAAAACAATGGAGGCATGCTTGAACATCTGGGGGTATAACCTCATGCCATCTAATCTGAAAATTTCAATCAGCTTTTGTTTGAACAACGGACCCAACCTTATAACTCTCTACTAGAATAGATTTAGCAGTAGGTGCTTTGGGCATAAAAAGAAGCCTTCTCTTCTTCATTTCTAACTTCAGCTAGGGAGGGATTGACTTCAACCTGAGATAAATGGTCAATAGCTTCAACATTGAATGATGATGGTCTCTTGAGAACACTATGGAATTGTTCAGTCCATCTCTCTAGGATCATGTCCTCATTAATCAATGTAGCTTCATCAGCACTGGCTACTTAAGATGTCCCATAGGTCTTTGGCCCATAAATAGTTTTCAGAGCATCATAAAAGTGCTTTGGATTGTTACTATCAGCATAAAACTGGATTTCATCTTCCTTTTTTATGAAACCTGCATCTTTTAAAGTTTTGGTTGGCAATTTACTTTCCAGGGTTGTCCACATTGAAAATAAGGTTGATACATGTATTGCCAGAACTCAGTATTTGGAAAGCTCCAAAGGAAAGTATGGGAGGGAAGTATTAGATTGACTACTAAACTGAAGGTCTACAGAACTGTTGTACTGACTACATTGATATATATCTGTGAAACTTGGACAGTATATAAGTATCATGCTAGCAAACTGAATTGCTTCTATTTGAATTGTCTTAGGAAGATTCTGAAGATCATCTGATGAGATAAGGTACCAGACACTGAGGCCCTTTCTCAAACTAAACTGCTAACCATTCAAATTCTACTGCAGAAAGCACAGCTCTGTTGAGCTAACCATATTGTTAAAATGTCAAATGTACTCTTGCCAAAAAGACTATTTAATGGAGAAGTCACACAGGGCAAGCACTTATGTGATGGTCAGAAAAAGCAATACAAGCATACTTTCAAGATCTCTCAAGAATTTTAGAATTGATTACATGACATAGGAGATGCTGACACAGAACCACTTAGCATGGTGTGCCCTCATCAGAGAAGGTGCTGTGCTCTATGACCAAAATAGAATTAAAAGTAGTTTAGAAAAAATATGAGATGCATAAATTTAAAGAATACATCCCAAATATTCATATGCCTTATCTGTGGCAGAACATTTCAAGATCCTATTGGTCTGATCAGCCATTGTTTGACATATTGTAACTTGACTCTAACATAATGATGTCATTTTGGTCCTCTTTGAGAAAGAAGGATAACAACCAGCCAAACAGCCAAAGAAAAAGCTTTGATGAGCTGTTGGTTGGATGAACTGGAGTGACATTGCAGAAGTTTTCAGATAAGTGAAGGAAACTTGATCTCACTGAGTGGTCAGTGAATGGAAGATACCATTTACAAAATATCAACCTAGTTGAAAAATGAAATTATTCGAGGTATTTGGATTCCAGCGAGCAGTGATTGAAGAAAGAGCAATTCAGCTAAACACCTTCTGAGGAGACACTCGAGAGAAAACCATATTTCTTTCCTGTCCTCTTTTATGTTCTTTGCTTGTATGATGGTTAAGCAAGTGTTTCTAGTTGTATGGGAGAAGCAGCTCTTGATTTCTGCTGAAGTTTTCAGTCACTTTTTCCAAAATCATTTTTTAAAAAACCTAAATAGTTTTAGAATGAACAACTGTAAGCAGTTTTTTTTTTTTTTTTTAATTCATAATAGTGCTGTTTTCCCCCCCACACACTGGGGAAATATGACTCATGGTGAAAGTAATGGAACAACATTTTTTGAAAAATATATAAGTAGGGGGAAATCTACTATGATTATATGCTCTCTGTTGTGGTTGATAATGGGAAAGAATGACTTGTAAACTGAGGCAAATGTTCTCTTAAGGGAATTTAGATCTCTTTCCCCAAAAGTATAAGATGCCAGGAGAATGCAAAGGCCAATTCCCAAGATTTAAATCCCCCTTTTTCCTAAAGGAAAGAAAACTAGCAGAAGATGATGCCTGTGAAATTAAAGAAAGGTTTTTATTAAGCAGAGAAGAAAAAAATAACAAGTGCTGAACAGGATGCCAGGTAATAGATGTGAAGAGTTTTAAACAAAGGAAGGGAAGGAATTTCAGAAAAAAGGTGGGCTTAGAAAGGAATGAGTCAGTAAACCCATCCCCAAGAGGAGGAGAGAGTGAGAAATTCCAGGAGTCAGAGCTGTGACCCTTAGATACACAAATCAGAAGGCCTCCTTCATAATGAGCAGTCTGTAGTTCAAGGCTTGATAAAGCTTGATATCTTAAAAAAAGAGGATATTCTAAGAGCTCCCTAACCACAGTTAGGGAAAGGTCTAGAGATAAAGTTGTCTTTAAATCACATAAAATAGGATATGTACAGAATCTCACAACCTGTAGTAAGAAAAGTCTTTGAGGACATGGATGTCTCTCAAAGGTCCATTAAACCACCAAATAGCTCAGGGTCTGCTTCAAAGGTGGTTTGAGCTTAACTGGCTTCAAAGTTGCTGATTTTCTGCATATCCACCTAGTTTTACTCTCCATCAGCACAAAGAATTGTTGCTGTGTCAAGCCAATATATCCAGGACTCATATAGTTCTTCTGGTTACTTGGATAATTGGGGGAGGAAGGGCCTCAAGCAAATAAAGGCATCCATTTTCACACCCTGTAAACATCCAATTGCAAATATGTGTCTATTATCCTCTTTGTTGAGATTGTGGTAACAAGAGTATTTGATAATCAAACATTTCCCATAAATTGGTATTACCTTGAAAGAGTCAAGCTGGATTTGATGGAAAGATGTGATGATGTAACTCACCTTTTATGCTGTCGTAGGCCCCTCTGGCAGTTTGATGAAATCTGTGGATAAAATACAAAGGATTACAAAGGGAACCAACTATTCTGAAAAAAGTTATCAAAATATTTAAAATTTCTAAAAAGTTCACAGATGTTAATAACTCCTCATTTAGTGGAGGAAAACACTAGATGAGGAGAACAAGATTTGGGAATTGTGTAACCAAGTCTCATAATCTATTTGGGCCTGTTTCCTCAATTGTAAATCCTTTTTAACATCAACATTCTCTTATGCTATATTGTTGCTGTTATTCAGTGGTTTCTGATTCTTTGTAATGCCATTTAGGGTTTTCTTGGCAAAGATGCTGGAGTAGTTTGCCACTTCTTTATCCAGTTCATTTTACAGATAAGGAACTGAGTCAAAAAGGGTTAACTGACTTGCCCAGGATCACACATCTAGTAAGGTCTAAGGTCTGAGGACCAAAGGTCAGGTCTTTCTTACTCCAGGCCTGGTACTTATTGAATGCATTATTTAACTGTCCCTCTTATTTTATATAGGAAATGGGTAAAATCCCTCCTTCAAGTATTAAAATTGGGAGGCCCAGCCAACTTTCTAGGACTGAGATGCTGGTCTTATTAAAATAGGTGTAGTCTTCTGGAGAAGATAAGAATTGCCTGAAACAGATGGAGAACACTATCTCTTATAAGAGTTGAGAGTATGGCTTAGCCTCTCTCAGCTATATGTGAGTAGTTTAAACATGCTGTCTGTACTTTTTCCAGTATTTACTGCTTTTCTTTCTCACCAAGGAATAGCAAGTGCAGAAATTTATATTATGAGACTGCTTAAGCAAGAGCTTAAATTGAACCAGTCAATGGCAAGCATTAAGAGTTGTTAGTATTGCAAAGGACTTAGAAATTATAACATATTACCACTCATATGAAAGAGTGTTCCAAATCATTCTTGATCAGAGAAATGCAAATTAAGACAACTCTGAGATACCACTACACACCTGTCAGATTGGCTAAGATGACAGGAAAAAATAATGATGAATGTTGGAGGGGATGCGGGAAAATTGGGACACTGATGCATTGTTGGTAGAGTTGTGAACGAATCCAACCATTCTGGAGAGCAATCTGGAACTATGCCCAAAAAGTTATCAAACTGTGCATGCCCTTTGATCCAGTAGTGTTATTTCTGGGCTTATACCCCAAAGAGATACTAAAGAAGGGAAAGGGACCTGTATGTGGCAAAATGTTTGTGGCAGCCCTGTTTATAGTGGCTAGAAACTGGAAATTGAATGGATGCCCATTAATTGGAAAATGGCTGGGTAAATTGTGGTATATGAATGTTATGGAATATTATTGTTCTGTAAGAAATGACCAGCAGGATGAATACAGAGAGGCTTGGAGAGATTTACATGAACTGATGCTAAGTGAAATGAGCAGAACCAGGAGATCATTATATACCTCAACAATGATACTGTTTGAGGATGTATTCTGATGGAAGTGGATTTCTTTGACAAAGAGACCTAACTCAGTTTTAATTGATAAATGATGGACAGAAGCAGCTACACCCAAAGAAAGAACACTGGGAAACGAATGTGAATTATTTGCATTTTTGTTTTTCTTCCTGGGTTATTTTTACCTTCTGAATCCAATTCTCCCTGTGCAACAAGAGAACTCTTCAGTTCTGCAAACATATACTGTATCTAGGATATACTGCAACATATCTAACATATATAGATAGGACTGCTTGCCATTTAGGGGAGGGGGTGAAGGGAGGGAGGGGAAAAATCGGAACAGAAACTAGTGCAAGGGATAATGTTGTAAAAAAAAATTACCCTGGCATGGATTCTGTCAATATAAAGTTATTATAAAATAAAATAAAATATTTTTTAAAAATTATAACATAGGTGACTTGAGATGAAATGACTTGTCCAGAATCACAGAATCAGGACTAGAACCCAAGTTTCAATCCCATTCCAAATTATTTCCACTATATATATTTTCATTTGGGGTCTATTTATTGTGTATTTGCTACAAATATTAGTCGTCTAGGGAACACAAAAGAATCAGAAAGTAGGGGCCTCTGTAAGACTAACAATTAAGCTATAGGAGAAAAAAAATCTGGCAAAGGAAGTATATGGAGAACCATTATTAAACCAGCAAGTCAAAAGGATGTGAGAGGCTCCTGCTAGCTTAATATCCATATGAAAGGCCAGGAATGTGGCTAAGTAGGAGACACAAAGACCTAGTCTCCCAGATTCAGTTTTGTCTTTGTGCATTTCCTCAATCTTCAACTACCCAGGAAGGGATTTTTTAGAAGTGAAAAAATTGGAGAACCCCCAAATTCATTCCAGAAACGTTTGGTTGCTACAGGCTTAACTTGGAAGCCGAAGAGAAGTAGAGCCTTCAGGACAGGCAAAGGAAATGGTTACTAAAACCAAAGATGAACTTGTCCTTAGAGACCCAGACCTAAGGGCATTCGCTGGTTAGGAAGTTGTAAAGAGCTGAGTGCCTGGGGCAAAAAAAATCTGAAAGAGACCCTAGGCCTTCCAAAAGAGAATCCAGAAAAGGGACCCGCCTCTCTATAAAGGGGGAAAAAAAGGAATCTTTTCTAGAATTGTTATTGGTTTGGGGACTGAAACAAGGGTGGCTGTTTTTTCTCAGAAAGCTGAAAAAAATACAAACAAAAAACCAAGAAGGTTTTTGAACTAAAAGAGGTTGGCAGAGGGCACTTTTAAAATAATTAGGCACCCATCACCCAGGACTCTAGCTGAAGCCAGAAGCTGCGTGGCTCCGAGGCAGCAGCGCCCAGCGGAGCATCTTCCACCCGAGACGGATGTGTATCGAAGTGTGCTCGTCTGGGGGAGATCCACAGGGAGTAGGTCCGGCGGGAGCAGGGCAATGACATCATTAGACGACGTCAACGGCTCCTCTGCTTCCTAGGGAGAGAGCTGCCAAGGGCAAGGAGCAGCGCCTGCTGCTTTCTGCCACCCAGGCCTCGTTTCCTAGTGAAAGCAATCCCGATGCTAAGTTCTAGCGGACCGCTGGTCAGATGACAACTATTTATTAGCCACTCACTACGGGCCAGGCCCTGTGCTAACTGCTGGGCATTTCTCTTAAATTTGTCCGGGAAATAGAGTTTGTGCGAAGTTGTTTGCACGTTGTCTCCACCGTTAGATCATGAACTTCCTGAGGACAGAGGCTTCCTTTGTATTCCTAGCATCTGACACATATTTGGCGTTTACTAAATGCTCATTCATTAGCTAAGACCCGCAAAAAAACTTGTTGCATTGAAGCAGAGAAGGGGAGGATCGCGTGTGTCATTTGCTTTCAAAGGCAGAGTGAGGGTGATGAAAAGAGGAAGCCTGCGCAGGGGGCGAAACCCCATTTGCGGGGGGTCTCTTCTGTAGAAGAGTCCATCTGTTTTATCCGGGGGGACGAGCAAGGACGAGCAAGGACGAGCGAGACCGGAACCCCTTCCCGACCCTACTTGGGAGTTTGGGGTTTTGTTCTTTAAGAGTGATTCTGAAGAACTGGCGGAAGCACGACTGGAAGAGGCGCTGGCTCTTGTCCCCCGCAAGGGGGCGGGCGGGGAAGGGGGCACGGGCCGGTCCCTGGGTTGCACAGACAGGGGGACAGGAGGAGGGAGGGGAGGAGATGACGGGAGGGGAAGAGATGACAGGAGGGTCGCCCTCAGGTGGCTACTCCAGTCCCCCGCACGGGGGCGACGTGGAGACGCCACGGGCGGGATCACGTGAAGGCAGGGAGGGTGGGGACGGGGTGGTGCTGGGGGCGGAGCCTTGGAACCCGGGGAGAAGACCGAGAGCCGGAGCTGGGCTCACACAGACAGACCTGGAGCCAAGAAGGAGGTGACGGCCGCGGTGGCGGCGGCGGCGGCGGCTTTTAAGGCGGCGCTCCTCTAAGCTCTTCGCCTTTGGGCCTCGGCTCTGGCTCTGCGGCCGCCACTCTGGCGGCCCCAGTTGAAGAGGGCGCCCCGGCCGGGCCGGGGGTCCGCCGCGGGGCGGGCTCGCCACCGTGCTCTCCGCCCCTGGGGCCCGGGGCGGGCATGGAGCTCTTCCAAGCCAAGGATCACTACATCCTGCAGCAGGGCGAGCGCGCGCTATGGTGCAGCCGCCGGGACGGGAGCCTGCAGCTGCGCCCTGGTAAGCGGAGACCCCCGCCCCGGCAAACGGAGACCCTCGCCCCAGCGTGGGGAAGAAGGGGGAGGAGGGCGGCGTGGGGACGGGGCCGTGCCCCTGCCCCGCTCCTGCCCTCCTCACACCCCTGACCCCCTGCGGGGACGGGGATGGGGAGAGGCCATTGGGCCGGGCGGTTGGCAGGGGGTCCGCAACCTCTGAGCTCCTGTAGGGCTGGTAGGTGGGCGCGGTATCTCCGGGAACGAAGTGAGAAGTCATTATCTATTAAATGACCACTTCGTGGTGATGATGGTTAGGGTCAGGTTGAGGTGTGAAAGACGAATGCTGTTACTTGAGAGCAAGGTCCTTGGAATTAGAATTTGCGAAATAAAGGTTCCGGGAGGGGTAAGGATGGTCAAGGTGGATAGATGTATTTTCTTTTTTAACTCTGTCCTCCCGGCTCCTCATACGAAGATTCGGCGTATTGTATCCTTGAAAAGAGGAAGTTCGGCTTCTGCCTCTTTAATGAATCCATTGGCCAGATAACCTAGCTTTCCTTTGTAACTGAGAAAGGTTTTTTTTTTTTTTTTTTTTTTTTTTAAATCCTTCAGAGGTTTATTTCTTAGAGAACAGCAACCACAAATAATTTCTATCACAAAACAGGTTACCAAACCTCTTTGTCATAACAATTAAAATTCACTAGTATACACCCACAACAGTCATATGATGGAGGTGGCAATCTTGGAAGATAGTATCTTTCAAAGGTGGGCCTAACCCAATGTGTGTGACTCCTAGATTTGATAATCAGTATTTGGGGGCATAAAATAAAAAGGGTTTTACATGAACTTTGCATGCTTTTTAAAAATGCCTTCTTTTCTGGAATCTTAGGCAAGTGGCCAGAATCGAATGTTCCAAATTTAGATGTTCTGTCTTCCACTTGTAATATCGGGCGAGAAATGATCATGTCTTGTCCATCTGTCTATTCCTGGCAGTATTGTTGACATCAATTTTAGTTTCTCTTCCCCAACTTTAAAAGTGTTACTTTATTGGGATTACTACTGTTTCCTCATGCTTTATCACTTTTGTGTTTCACTTTAAATGCACCTTTTCTTATGTAATAAGTATACTGAACATTCTAATATACTTTAATTATAGCATTTTTATATGACTATATTCATTGCCATTTGAAGGTGTCCACAAAGTGTTATGAAATTGACATTGTTTAGGGATCAGGCTTATTAAAACTATAATAATTTTGTTTAGCATAAAAGATTCCTGAATCATTATCTTAATTTTCATTTTGAGAAGTTGAAGATTAAAAAAAAATTCACCATGAAATAAACTGTGTAGATATTTTGTTCCTAGGTTTTTTTGTTTGATATGTTTATCTTTTTCTAATATTACCCAAACTAATATTTACCCTACCACTAAACTAAACTAAAACAATTTTTTTTAATGGTCATCTTGTTATAATTTTGTTCTCTATACTTTGATCTTGGGAATTCTTGAAAGCAACTTTCCACAGTATAACTTTTAAATTTTCTAAGATTGGTACGTAAACAGACTTTTAATTACTAACAAAGCCCATGATATATATACTTGAAAATGTGGATTTAGTGCCAAATATTACTTGCTTCTTTTTTTTGATAATCCGGCAACCCTGAGAAATAGCCTGATAATAGCTGTAAAAATGCTGAACCAGGAATCACAAAATCTTTGTTTTATTCCCATTCTTTTTACTCACTGACTATAGTCTTGGACAAGTCATTTAATTTCTTTAGGTCTAATTTCATTCATTCCCTCAAGTTCACTTATGTGATTTCTAAGGTCTCTTGCAGTTCTAATGATTCCCTCAAAGTATTAATTCAGGAGCTTTCATGCCATGTAGGACATTGACCTAGATCAGAGATTCTCCATGTTGAAAAGGCTCCAGAAGGTCCCTTCTTAGATCCCAAAGATCTTTCTTTATTCTTTCCGAAACTTTATGTTCAAAGACAAATAAATATAGGGTTAGGTCAGGAAAAAAAAATTGTTAATTGGAGAGTTGGGCAAGACTTACATGAAGAGTTTATATTTTGAAAAACAATAAGAACTGAAAGGCCAAAATAAGGTGAAAATGTATTCTAGACTTTAATTCCTAGACATTGCATCTATTCAAATTCAGATAAGAATTTAGGGTTGAATATATAGATTGAGAATCATCTGCATAGAGATAATTTCGTTTTTGGTAGCTTCTTAAGAGTTGGAAGATGACTCAGGAGAGAATTGGTAACAGCTATACTTACAGGGCTGGAGATGGGTAAAGAACCTGCCAAAGAGATTGTAAAATAGTTAATGTTAATGAAGCTAAAGGAAAAGGATTTCGAAGATAGAGGAGATGATAGCAGAAAGATTGGTGAAGGAGGATGAAGAATTAAGAAAAGCTGTTAAATTGTGCAATTAAGAGATTATTGGCAGCTTCAGCTGAAGTTAGAAGCCAGAAGCCAGAATACAATAATAAATTGTAAAGTGAATAAAATAACCAGGAAGTGAATGCAGTCAATGAAAAGAATGCTAGGAACCTAGCAATCATTCACCCAGCATTGATTCACAAACACTTTTTATTACATACCAGACACTGTGATAGGCATTGGAGTTAGGAAGACAAATATGAAGTATTCTTCATTTTTAAAGAACCTACACATGTATGTGTCTACAGAATAGATAAAAAATAAATATGAGGTGGTTTATAGAGAGAGGGTAGTGACATTTAGAAATTCAGAAAGGCTTTGTGTAGAACCTGGGTGCTTAAGCTGAGTCTTAAGAGAAGTAAAGAATTCTTAAAAGGTAGAAATAAGGAGAATACATTTTAGGATCTATGAGCCCAGCCTTCACAAAGGCCTGGAGATGAGAGATATAATGTACTAGATGAAGAACAGCCAAGAAAGCTTGTTTGATTGGATTGTTAAGGGTGGAAAAAATACACACATACACACACACAATGAGGTTGTAGGTTCCATCAGATTGTTAAGGGTTAAAAAAAAAAAGTCAACAAATATTTAAGTGCCTCTTTCTATGATAGGCCTTGGTTCAAACACAAGAGGTCATACAGGCAATAGGGATCCATTGGAGTCAGACTTGTAGTGTTGTGAATAGATAATTTTCTTAAAGATTTTGTAGAGATGGAAAAATAGGCATATATGTTGGTAATTATTGATTTTGTTGTTAATAATAATTATCATTCATTTGTTCAGACATGTCTAGCATTGGGTTGATACGGTTTATTCGAAATTCTCACTTGATTTCTATATTTAGTTCTCCCTACTTTTGAGGCAGTACTGCTTATCCTTTTTTTCTCCATGACATTACACATTTTAAAAACCTTACCTTTCATCTTTTGCTTTTATATCATCTTTAATTCTCCATAAGATTCTATAAATGAGTTTAGAATCGAAATCAAAACTTCTTCAGCTATGGGATGTGACCCCATATGAGGTCATATAATTGAATGTGGAGAGGAGATGTTTACAAAAAATTTGGCAACAGTTAAGGTTTCTGAAAGTAGTGACCAAAAATTAATACCAGGTATTTCTGATAGTGCTTGCCCGTGTTGCATTGAGCAGTTTCACTGAAGCTTTGGCTATGAACACAAATGTACACTTTGCACTGTGCTTGCGCAAATCTTGCTAGACCTAGACTAGAAACATCTTGACTCAAATTCTAGATGGGGTCACAAATTTCTCAGGAGAAAAAGGCTCATGTATGGGAAAAGTTTAAGAAGCCCTGGTCTAAAACAGTGTTGTTCTAGGCTGTCATATTGCTTTATTTGACAAGGAGATAAAGTTTGCTGGCAAATAATTTATGTCTGTTAAAATTCTTAAGGAAATGGTGATAGTTTGTATTGGTATCAGTTCTCTTATATTTTTCCATCTTTGGCCTGTTTCCGTCAGTCAGCTTGTATATGTATGTGTATATAAAAATGTGTATATATTTATTTATATTTAAACAGAAACACACATTTGTTTATTCTTTGTCATAAAACATACTCAGGACTGTGTTAAAATTAAGGTGAGATTACATAGAGATGAAGTGCTCCACATAGATCTAGTACAATATTATCTCAAAACAGAATCATCAGGCCTTGGAACAGACTAGAACTTTTAAAATATAATCTCTAATTGCTCAAAGGTATTTAATCTAATAGCTACACAAAAACAAACAAATGAATTATGAATACTTATTGTTTAGATTCTCACCAGCCCATCAAAAAATATATCTTGGATAGTTGCCATAGATGAAACTAGGTTTAAATTTGAATGGTGGACAAGTGTGTTTTAGGGAATATTTTTCAGTACTTTTAGTACTCAGACTTCTCATTGAAACAAAGATCTAACTTTTTAACGTTAATATTTTTCCAATGATGCTACAAGCCATAGGATATGACAACCTTCTGAATTACATTTATGTATGTTCTGAAAGTCAATGAAGAACTTCTTGGTATAAGTCAGTAGATTGTAGCATATTGACATTTAAGAGAAGCAGGAAAAAAATTATATTTTTAGAGATGTTTAATCAGGAAAAGAAGTGGGCTTATCATATTATGAGAGCCAGGGATATCAGATGAGAATCTGAGGTGCTCCATTCACATCTATGAAATGCGAAGAGATTTAGAAGATCCATATCACATTCATAGATATGGACAGGATGCACAGGATGAGAAGTTGTATAGGGGCTGTGATCTTTGAGACACCCACATTGATGAGGTCACAGATCTGTAGAAGTGAACTTTTCAGGTTAGGAATAAAAAACCTCAGAGAGAGAGAGATGCCATTCTAAATGGGAACATACATTTCCAAGATTATTTGACAATGGGAAACGTAGATTGTATTAGTTTAAGATTGCAATTTATTGAATAGTTGATGATGTACGTTGGTAGGGGAAGTTCTTCCTTTGAAATCACATTCTGAACCAAAAAGTAAAAATGACTGGTTTAACTTCTGCCTCTTGGGCCCTCCCATGTTTCATTTTGTTTTTTACTTTTAATATTTAAGGTGCCAAGTACATAAGGATTGTATAGAGGAATAACAAATTCTTCAATTTGACATTTAAAGATTTACCCCACTGCCTTGTTTTACATTCATCTCCTTTATACACTCTCCAGTCCAATCAAACTAGCTATCTTATTGTCCGTTACCCAAGATATTCCATCTCCTGTTTTTGTGCTTTTGTCTAGGCTGTCTCCTTATGCCTGAAATGTAATCTCTTTTCTCATCTTCACCTCTTAGGATCTTGCTTTTCTTTAGGGCTCAGCTCACAGCTCATGGGAAGTTGTTCCTTGATTTCTTTCCTTTTTCTCTCCCCCAACTGCTAGGGCATCCCCAAAAATTTACTTTCTGTTTATTTTATATGTACATAAATGTATATACATCATCTCCCACAGTATAATGGAAGCATCTATAGGACAGGTATTTAATTTTATTTTTTAATCTTTGTTATTCCTCCCAGCTCAATAAATTCTTCTTAATTGATTGAGGTGAAACAGGGTGGTCATAGAAACCATCAGGTCAGAGATATTGAAGAATCATTTATCAGTGTCATACTAATAATTGACTTATTACTTTCTTGTACAGCAGTGTTTAATAAATTGTAATAATGGACAGAAACAATTTTCCTTATAAAACAAATTAAATTTTATAGGATACTGGTTAGTTATTTTTTGCTAACTAATGAGAATACTATCTTTTTTATACTTGATTTGTGATCATATATATGAATTTTGCTATCAGGCCTTGAAGGAAAACTCTAAAGTATCCTATGCCCTAATTTTGGGTTAGATTTTATGATATTGGATGAACTTGTAATTCAATTTGAAAGGAAAACTGGAGTTTTCTGGCTTTGAATAGGCTTGTTAGAACATTGGCTACATGCTTTTTTACATATGATTATTTCTTTTATCTGGAGTTATTAAAAAAAAAAACCATTGCTTGCTGAAATAGACATGATTAGGTAGGAGAAAAGGCTGGTTGTGTTTTATTTAGTAATTGTGATTGTTGGCCTCTTCAGAATGTTGTAAACTAGTTGATTAATGGTTACACTCCTGTTAAAGACATCTGTGTTTCATTATTCTGTGAATCATGTCTGTGCCCTCCCATTAATCCTTCATAGAAGATCTGTGTTGGAGGCATTCTCTGATTCTCTTAACACTCTTGGGTACTGGTGCAACACTTAGGCTGTCTGTTATTCATGCTCTTGCTACAATACCACCTATGTTTCTGATCCTATTTTCAGGAAGATTCTTTTATGCCACTTGTATAAGCAATTGTTGGATATATTTTTGCATCCCTCTTATGCTCCCTGTGTATTTGTCTATTCATTGTCTTTTGGGGTGTCTGTAATTTTGATTCTTGGGAGATTGTTTATCTAGATTTGTGATTTCATCAATTCAGGGAACTTGCTTTTACCCATTGCAGATTAGTTATATATATGTATATATATAGTAACTCTGTACAAATTAAAGTCTTGTAGAGCATTTCCTGAGTCCCTTAAGAGGTTTAGTTCAAGTTTACATAGCGTGTGTAAAAAGCCTGACTTGAACTTGGGTCTTTGATTCCAAAGCTAACATGCTCTATCCATTATGCTAAACTTCTTGAGTTATCCAATGAATAAATTTTATTTGCACAACTTTTTAAAATTAAAAAAGGATAAGGTTAGATAGAAACATCTTTTATTTCTGAAGAAAAATGGGAATTCACAATATTTGAGTTAGAGGATACTTTAGAGACTTCTAATACAGTTCTTTCATTTTGTTGAGGAGATAGAGGTCCAGAAAGCTGAAATGTCTTCCTTGGTTCTTGTAGTGGAACTTTGTAGAAAGACTTACATTGTTTTCTTTAGTTAGTTAGTTGAGACAAATAGAAAACTCAGGTTCATATTTAGAAGTTACTGAATAATGTAACTGAAAAATTCTTTCTGCATACCATTCTTTATCAAGTAGAATTTAAGATCTTCTGGTACTTAAAAAATTTCTTGTATTCAACTTGAAGCCAACTTGCTGCTGGAGAAGAAAATGCCTCCTTTGGGACTTGCACAAAATTTCAGGCCAGTCCCTCTTTCTATTCTATTAAAAACAGAGTTTAATTTTATTGTTTTTTTTTTTCTGAATACCATGCTGAAGGAGCTATGTTTGTGTCATTTAAATTTTAAGTTAAACTTTCCTATAGATACCATTATTCCCTTAATACAAGAATGACTTTTAGTGCCAATTAGATATAAGCATTCATTGACTCTCTTGAGAGTTCATGTGTCTACCTTTGTTTTTTTGTTTTTTATGTTTTTTAATATATAAGATATGAAAGTATTACTTTAGTATTCTACCACCCTGTCAAACTATTGATTTTAATTTTCTTTATCAGTTTTTTCCTTTAAAACTTCCTCTTATCTAGACTTTAGATTTTTTTAATATCTGGAATTTATTTTTGAGGGAGATCATGAGTGAAACACAGGGAGACAGTATACTATTATTGAAAGAACTCAGGCCTGTGTTCTTGAGCCTTGGGTTCAAATTCCAGTTCTGTCATTCACTACTGTGTGATTGTAGGCAAGTCACTTTTGTCTTGGGGTATGTTGTTTTACCAATTTCTACTAATTAGATTTTTGTTTTATATGCAGACTAGTAGAAAAATGTCCCAGTACTTCTGTCTTTTTCCCCCCTTTCCTCAGAAACCAAAAGCTTGCTGTCATGATATTTTATTATACTTTTAAAACCAGTTTTTTGGAAGGTGAGAGGGACTATTTCTGTTGTGAATTTGGATTGTTCTCTGTAATTAAGTGATTAAAAATTAATTATATAAGATTTTACTACTGTTGACAAAGATGTTTTCTATTTTATCTCTTTCTTGTTATGAGGCTCCGTCTAATAGGTATGTTTTGCCGGCATAAGAACAACTCTGTGTCACAGGATATAATATTGAGTCAAGAAAACCTGAGTTCAAATGTGGCCTTAGACACTTCTAGCTGTGTGATCCTGGCCAGGTCACTTCACCTTGTTTGTCTCAGTTACCTCATCTTTAAAATGAGCTAGAGAAGGAATTGGCAAAATACTTCAGTGTCTTTGCCAAGAAAGGGGTCATGAAGAGTCAGATATGACTGAACAACAATAATAACTATCACCTTGACGGTATTTTATATTAGTGTTGTGTTCATGATCTAATTTTGTACTGTGTGTACACACACACACAAAATATGCATCACTCATGCAACATATATTTACTAAGTATATGCAGTTTACTAGGCACTATACTAGCCATTAAGAGTACAAAGAACAAATGAAATAGCGTAGCTTTGGGGAGACACATGTTCATACATATGTATAAGTAACAAATGCAAGGTGACTGAGGGAGGGAGAACATTAGTGAATTGATTAGGAAAGGCTTCCTATAAAAGGTATGCTTGAAGCCTAAACTGTGAAGGAAATGAGATTCTGTAGCTGAAGGAAAGGTGAGGAGGAAGCGTGTTCCAAAAATAGAGGGAATGTCAGTGCAAAGACTAAAAGGTGGGGATAAAATGTTGTGAACATGGAACAGTCAGAACACCAGTGTGATGCTGGAGGTGGAAATAAGTAAAGGATGACATAGTTCTGTGTGAAGAAAAGTAAAATGATTGTATCAAAAAATTGCTTTTATTTTTTCTTACAAAAAAACTATTAAAATGATTTTAGAGTAGAAGAAATAAGTTTTGGCAAATATATCTGATTAAATATCTTATAATCTGTAATTGAAGCTATTAATGGAAATGTGGTTTAAAGATGGACACAGAATTTTTGAAAAAGATTCAAAGTGTTAATCACTTGTAAAAGCTATTTAATTCTCTGATTAGAAACACAAAATAACTTTTAAGATGCTACCATTCAACATGAAATTTGCAAAATTTATTTTAAAATGATCTAATTTGATGTTTTTAGTACAAGGTGGACTGGAATCACATGCTCATATTATCATCATATAAACATATATTTAGAGCTGGGGTTTTGAAAGTAATCAAACTCCTAACATCTTTTTTTTAGAGATTAGAAAACTGAGGGGGGAAATGGCTCCAACCCTAATAAGGCTAAGATTGAACTATAGAAGGTTTTTTTCTTTGCCATTGTCAAACATGTCTGATATTTTATTTCCTTTTTTATTATGAAAATTATGTTTCCTGGGGTTGTATTGCAAATTATAATTTAAGCTTAAAATTTTTCATTTGGAGCACAGTATTATAGGAGGCATTAAATGGTGAAGTGGAGAGAGTGCTGAGAAGTCAGGAAGGATAAAGTTCAAGAGAGAGAGAGAGAGTGTGTGTGTGTGTGTGTGTGTGTGTGTGTTTAAGAGAAAGAGATACACACATACACACCTTGGACTATACACTTATTTCCTGCTTGCCTATCTCTTCAGTTGTAAAATAGGCATTAACAATAGCACCTTTCCGGGACCTGTATGTGCCAAAATGTTTGTAGCAGCCCTGTTTGTAGTGGCTAGAAGCTGGAAAATGAATGGATGCCCATCAATTGGAGAATGGCTGGGTAAATTGTGGTATATGAATGTTATGGAATATTATTGTTCTGTAAGAAATGACCAGCAGGATGAATACAGAGAGGCTTGGTGAGACTTACATGAACTGATACTAAGTGAAATGAGCAAAACCAGGAGATCATTATACACTTCAACAACGATATTGTATGAGGATGTATTCTGATGGAAGTGGATTTCTTTGACAAAGAGACCTAACTGAGTTTCAATTGATAAATGATGAACAGAAGCAGCTACACCCAAAGAAAGAACACTGGGAAACGAATGTGAATTATCTGCATTTTTGTTTTTCTTCCCGGGTTATTTTTACCTTCTGAATCCAATTCTCCCTGTGCAATAAGAGAACTGTTCGGTTCTGCAAATATATATTGTATCTAGGATATACTGCAACATATCTAACATATATAAAACTGCTTGCCATCTAGGGGAGGGGGTGAGAGAGGGAGGGGAAAAATCGGAACAGAAACGAGTGCAAGGGATAATGTTGTAAAAAAAAATTACCCTGGCATGGATTATTAAAGTAATTATTAAATAAAATTAAAAAAAAAAAAAAGAAGGTAAAAGAAAAAAAAACAATAGCACCTTTCCATATTGTGAAAATCAAATGAGATAAATATTTATAAAATGTTTAGTACAGTGCTTGGCACATAGTTGGTGCTATGTAAATGCTAGCTATTATATTTGTGCAAAACTTTTTTAATTTAATGTAATAAAAATTCTCCATTTTGCATTTTATAATGTTCTTTATTTCTTAATTCATAAATTTCTCCCTTCTCCAAAAATCTGACAGGCAAACCATTACCTGCTTTCCTAATTTGCTTATGGTATCATCCTTCATATCTAAATCATGAACCCACTTTGACCCCTCCTGACAAAGGATGTGAAATGTTGGTCTGTGAGCAGCCTTTGCCATACTATTTTTTCAGTTTTCCTAAATGCTAGTTATTATTATTGCCTGCACTTAAGACTGCAGATCATAAGCTCATAGATTCAAGAATTAGAAGGGATCTCAAAGGATATCTAGTTCAACTCCCTCATCCTGTAAGCAGAAGAAAGTGAGATTTTGAGAGGTGAATTGACTTATCCAAGGATACAGAGGTAGGAGATGCAGTCTTTAAATTCAATCTGGACACCAATTCTTCCCACTGTCTTTTATGATTTCATCTAAGTTTTTTAGAAATCAATATGACGTATCCAGTAAGTCACAGAAGTAATCCTGTCCTTTGACTCAGTAGCCCTTTGTCATTAAAAAGGAAAAAGGACTTTTCTCTACAAAGACAAAAAAACAACCTTCCCCAAACCAAAACTATTCATAACTACATTATTTCTAATAGTGAACAACAACAACAACAAAACAATCTATTGAATTGTTAGTGAATAGCAATATATCTTATCTTTCACTAATATGGTACAAATCTGTTATTATATATGATGATATGCAGAAAAGCATAAAGAAATGTGAAACCCATTAAGTGATACAAAATGGGGTAAACTGACTAACAAAATACACATCAGCTATAATCACATTAAAAATCTAACAATTTTTTTCCTTATTAAAATCTTTTCTTTTTTCTTTTAATTGGCAAAAAAAAATCTATTTTTTCTCTTTACCCCCCCCCCCCCATTGAAATAAAAAAGAAAGAAAGAAAATCCTTTTAACAAATATCAATAGTCAAACAAATCCCTGTATTGGCTATAGGCAAAAATATCTTTTAATCTATATCTTGAGTCTGTTGCTTCTCTGGTTGAGTAACATGTGTCATTTTGGGTCCTTTGAAAGTTGCGGTTGGTCATTTTGTTGATCAAGGTATTTAAGTTTTCCAAAATTGAAAATCTTTAAAAATTGTCCAATTAAAATGTAGGTTATTTGAATCTTAAGATTTTATGTAGATGTTAGTTTCATATTTATTTGTATTTGTTGTTATGAGGTTCAGAATAAATAATTAAAATTTTAAAGCCTTTTTGGTAAGTTTGGTTGGAAAGAATATCATATGAAATGTTTTGGGAATCTAGCTGTTTTGAATTCATCGTTTGTCCTCTTGAATTCTGAATATAAACAGGTATATGTAGGAGAACGGGTAGGACATAACCTTTGAGTAGAGAAAGATATTCATACCAGTCCAGTCAACAAGTTCTTAGAGTTCTTCAGGCTTAGAGTTTTTCCTCTGTTGCTTATCTCTTAACATATATATCTTGCTTATATCTACTTCTTTGCATATTGTCTCTCCCAGTAGACTGTGTTCTCCTTGAAAGCAGCAATTGCTTTTTGTCTTTCTTTGTATATGCCTGGCATATAGTAAGTGTTTTAAAAAAAGTGTTCCCTGATTGTCTTCTGTATATGGTACTATGTTGGAATCCTTACAAAGTATTAAGTCATTAGAGTTGATAGAGACAATAATTATCTAATTTAGCATGGTTCAGTATGATTGATCTGATCTTACAAGGAGATGTTATGGGCCAGAAGAAACAAGGTATTAAGTGGAAACAATGCTTGTGTTCACACCTTTAGAGAGCTCATATAAGCAAGGAGCTCTTAGGGCCAGAGAGTACTCTGAGAGGAAACCCATAATCCCACCCTTGGATCCCAATCCCACTCTTGGAGAAGGAGCATAAACAGAGCTTCAGTAAGCCAGTCAAGTTAGTTCAGCCAGAAGCCCTCTCTCGGAGGCAAGAGAGATTCATTCCATCTTCTACCTTTGTTCTGGCTGGAGGCTGAAGAAAGCAGAGGCAAAGGACAAATGCAAGAGCTCTTGGAACCAAGCAGAAAAATAGGCCTCTAAGAAAAACTAACCGGGCTATATTGAAGAACACAATAAAAGATTTGAACTTTTAGCACCTGGCTGCATTTGGGTGATTATTACTTTTAACTGAAACTAAGGCTACCTTCAGAAAACCTCCCCAAGAAATCTGCTCCCAGAGAGAACCATTATATTTTTAAAGAACAACACCACAGTACTAGGCTCTGAAAATACAAAAAATCAAAGGAAAAAAAAACTCCTGCCTTCAAGGTGTTTGCATTTTTGGTTGTAGGGAACAACATATGTAAACAAAATATTTATAAGTATATACAAGGGGGAGGGAATTAAGGAAATGTTCAGAGTTCAGAGACCCTGATAGGTTTTAAGTAGGAAGTGGTACTTCATCTGAGCCTTGGAGGTGTAGCTAGGGAAGGGCAGAGATGAGGACGGGGAGGTAGACATGGGAGGGGGTGCAATCATGTACAAGTTGTTTTGGATCTTCCCATTTTCTGTAGGGCTCCCATATTTATTGACTCGATTGGCAAGTTTGGATAGATTCCAGACTAGCAGTGGCAAACCACACTTATTATTTCTTTCTATAGTTCAAAGTAAAGACATTTATGTTTTTATCTCACTTAACACTCCATAAAATCTTGTATATCAATGAGTCCTCTAAGAAAAAATGTTATACGTGGCTTTTCTATTCAGATGTTTTAAAATAGCCTCTATAAGGCTTGAGATGCATAAGTTAATATAAGTATTCCCACTTGTAAAATACAATTTCTCTAGATCAAAACTATTATTGCATGGAAACAGTGCAACTCCTAGTAGTATCTTATTATTTTCTGTTGCTATGATTCATTCTTTACTTACTGAGAGACCTTTAAGGGAACTCCTTCCATTCACAGATAAGCAAAAAAATCCTGTACTGGTTCTTTCATTGATAAAATTAGTCATAGTCAGTGTAGACAATTATTCTTTTAATAACTTTGATTCAGGCTTTAAAAAAAATGCTTCAATTTATTATAATTATATATCCTTCATGTCGATAAGTAGCATATTGAGGAAACTTTATGAATCTTGTTTTTTTTTTTCCATTTTTATTTGTATTGTTTTTGAAACAGTATCCTAGAATATTATGAACTTTGCAGAGTTATATTTGAACATTGAACTTTGAAGTTAATATGAACTTTAATTAAACCCATTATCATTTTTTAAATGTTTATATGATTCTGGATGTATTTTTATTTTTTAATCATAGCATGCATATCTCAAATCTAGGTGTATTTTCCCCCAGGTAGCCATTATAGTAGTTGAACTACAAATTAAAAGGAAAAGAAGAAAATTATTTTGTACCCATTTCAGGTAACTGTATTTTCTTTCTTCCTGTATTCTAAAACAAAACAAAACAAAAACTCTAAGAAAGCAAAACCTGCTTTAAAAAAAATTGGTACTAAATCATTCTTTTCACCATCACATGTCACATCTGGCTATTCCCATTTCCTATTTAACTTTAATTATCCACTTTTCTTACTTTGTTTTGAAATGGAAACAAAGACAATGGCTTTGTAGTTTTGAGGCTGGCACCTAGGATTTCTTGGCTATTTAAAATTTAAACTTTTGCTTCTCTTCTCTTTATCTTCTTAGAGGTTATGCACAGATCTCTATCTCCAGGCCTTACTGACTCATCTCCTTCAAATTTATACTCCAGATGTCTATAGTTTTTATGCATCCCTATAGGTGTCCTACCAGAAGCTTAATATCAGCATGTCCCAGGTCACTTTATTATCTGATGTATTCTCCCCCAGATGCCTTTCCATTGATTTAACTTTTTTTTAACCGGTGAGATGCCCAGTTACATATGTTTGAAATCCTTATTATTGTTAACTTTTTCCTTTCTCTCCCCACATCCCATTGCTAATAAGTTACTTATAAGTCTTACTTAAAGACATTTCTTTGAATCTTTCCACCCCAGTCTTTCATATTACTGACATACTAATCTGCCTCGTGTTTGTGTGTGTGTGTGTGTGTGTGTGTGTGTGTGTGTATTCTTTTCAGTAATAATGAAGATAATTCTGAATATAAATTGACCACGTAACTTACTTGTTTAAGAAGCTATCTTTTTTAGGAGAAAAATGCAAACTCCTCAGCTTGGTTTTTTTTTTTTTTCTTTTTTTTTTTTAATTTTAAAAGAGTATGTTTTATTTTTCCCCAATTACATGTTTTTTTTTTTAATTTTATTTTATTTAATAATAACTTTGTATTGACAGAATCCATGCCAGGATAATTTTTTACAACATTATCCCTTGCACTCGCTTATGTTTCGTTTTTTTTCCCTCCCTCCCTCCACCCCCTTCTCCCCCCAAGATGGCAAGCAGTCCTATATATGTTAAATATATTGCAGTATATCCTAGATATAATACATATTTGCAGAACCAAACAGTTCTCCTGTTGCACAGGGAGAATTGGATTCAGAAGGTAAAAATAACTCGGGAAGAAAATCAAAAATGCAAATAGTTCACATTCGTTTCCCAGTGTTCCTTCTTTGGGTGTAGCTGTTTCTGTCCATCATTTATCCATTGAAACTCAGTTAGGTCTCTTTGTCATAGAAATCCACTTCCATCAGAATACATCCTCATACAATATTGTTGTCGAAGTGTATAATGATCTCCTGGTTCTGCTCATCTCACTTAGCATCAGTCCATGTAGGTCTCTCCAAGCCTCTCTGTATTCATCCTGTTGGTCATTTCTTACAGAACAATAATATTCCATAACATTCATATACCACAATTTACCCAGCCATTCTCCAATTGATGGGTCAGCTTGGTTTTTAAAGTCCCTTACCATCAATTCAGTCTATTTTTTTTCTAGACCAATTGCATATTAGTCTTCTTCTACTCCCTTCTACCCAAACTAGCCTATTTATTATTCCTTGAACTCTGCATTTTATCTCATGGTTTCTGGCCTTTGCACAAGTTTACCTTCATGCCTGGAATGCAGTTAGTTCATCATCACATCTACCTCCTAGAGATAGGAATTTATGGAACTTCCTCTTGTCTTTCTCAGGCTTTTGGAGAAGAAACAGTCATTTATGAAGCACCTACTATGTGCTTTCCAAATATCTCACTTGTGTTTGTCTTGAATTATGATGAAGAGAACCCCAAAGCACCATGTTTTTGTTTACAGATGGAATATTTGCTAATGAGTATTTTGCTGGCCTTTGGCTGCAGCAGCATTTATGGCCATATCTATAGTGATTTTCTAGAACCCTTTCCTGGGTCAGAACTACTAGACTTAAGTGTATATCTTAAATGTATAATTTGTCTTTGTTTTTCAGAAACGCATTCTGATATATCTTCCACTAAAACATGTCTATATACGTGTGCATATACACGTGTGCGCGCACACACACACATCTTTATATATATGTATATGTATATCTATATCTGCTCATTCATGATGTCTTATGGGATCTGTGACTTTTTACTGTGTAGATGAGTTTACATGATCTTATCAAAAGAATTTAGAATTTTTGCTATTTAAGACAATAATACTACAAAATAGGGTATAACCTGTGACTAACTGGCTTTTATTCTGGGAAAGGACTAAATACTAGAGCTTCTAAATCAGTAGGTATTTAATGCTTGTTGGAGAATTAATTAGTATGTTAGTACACAACTGGCATGTTAAAAGTTTAAAATAGTTTAGAATCTTTTAAATATAAGATGGCTTCTTAATTTTGGGCATATTTTCTTTGAATGTATTTTATAAAATGTCAAGATGTATTTCATTAAATTGTCAAAGCATAGTTAAGAACCTTGTTGCGCTAATAATTGCTATCTCTTATTTCCTTAGTTCTTTTTCTTTCTTTTTTTTTTTTTTGGCCAGTGTTATTTCTCATTCCTATCAGCTCTTTTTGTTCTAAGCAGGAAATGAGACTTGGGTCTAACTAGTTACACCCCGGCTTTTTTTTCTTCTAACAGGAACTATTGAATTTGCCAATGCATAACTTATTACAAGATCAGTTTAGAGCATATGCTTATTCTTGGAGTTACGGGTGTGTCTCTTTCACAGTAAGGATATTGGAATGAATGACTCATACCTTATGCAGGCACTCTTGTGCCATTAATTTATTTTCTGCATACCAAAAAGGCAAGAACATTTTTCATTGTAGAAATAAAATACTATCTAATTTGTCTGAAATAAGGATGGCAGTGTTTACCTTAATTTTGGGAGTGGGGACTCAAAATTAATTGTAAAAAACCTTACAAGTCAGGACCTTACAAGTTTTTAGGGACTGGCAGCTTCTCTGATGATTGTGTAGAGCAGAGAAGAATGGATTCTTGTTAGAGGAGTTACCCTTCTCCAATGTTTATGAAAGTAAGCTGACAAAATAGACCAGTTGCTTTGATTTTTAACTTTTCTCTTTTAGGCTTGCTCACTCAGCCTAAGTGCAGAATCATGAACAATGTTTTTGAACAGTGTGCTTCCTGAACAAAGAAGAGACTTATTTACATGGCTACCACAACTCTAAGACAGTGAAGGGAACCTGTGATTTGGACCTCACTTTCCTTCCTCCCTGCTATTACAAAGAGTTATCCTGAAAATGGGTTTGATAGGAAGAAGAAGAAATGCTTGTTCAGCAGCATCAAAATGAGATTATCTTCTTAGGGGAGAGCATGGGGCTATTTTAAATGCATTGAAATGATATTTTAAGCCATTAAAGTGTTTTCTCTGTTTTCAGTATCTACTTATAAACTCCTGCAAGTGCTATAAGTGTTTTTTATCAGTTTATGGATTCCTTTATGTCTTTTGCATTTTTTGTGTATATTATCTTGACTACTTGGCATGGGAGCTAGAGATTCTTTTTACATACAGTGGGGAAATTTAAACACAGGCTTTAAGTAAGCTATATTTGAAGATTCCATCTCCTTCTGCATTAAAACTAGACAATGACAGCAAGCCAAAAGATGAAAATTACTTGGGTTTGTACTTGTTTATTTGAGCGCTGGTGATTATTTGAGGGAGTGGGGTGGATGGGGAGAAGAGAGTGAACCTGAGCTTTACATACAGATTAGTACATTAATAGACAGGTAATATGATTAGTTCAAATAAATAATTATATATGTGTGTGTGTACATACATATACACACAAAATAAATGGTAGAGCTAGGGATATAATCTTGGGCCTTTCTCTTCAAATATACTGTTCTTTCCATTATACTATGCTAGTTGTGGCTACCTTTCTCAAATCAACATTTTCCAAATGATAATGACAAAAAGACACATATTCACAGAAAGAGACTCAAAAAAAGATGAAAGAAAGAAACAGGGACAGAGAGTAAGAGGAAGAAAAAAGGGAAGAAAAGAAGGAGTGAAAGAGGGAAGGAAGGAACTTCAGTGTTCTCAAAACCATTTGGGCTCTAGGGACCTAATGAGCCCCCATTGTCTAAATTACTTCAAAGCAATAGTAGACTTTTTTTTTTCCCTTTTGGATGCCACTGATAGTTTGTTGGTGTAGGGATTTCCCAATAAGCTCCCTCCATAGGAGGATGACACTGTTCCACAACTGTCTCATTTGCCTGGAGGCATTGAGATCTCTGCCCACAGTTGCCCAGCCAGCACCTGTAGGAGATGGGACTTAAACCTGGGTGTTGCTGAATTCAAGGTCAGCTCCATGTCTACAATGCCATTATATGTCTTACATTTTGAATAATGAATCTCAAGGTCATCAGAGTGAGTATAAAATATGCTATATTTAATACATATGAAACTATATGCATAATGATTATAGTTACATATGGAAAACATTTTTGTAGTTTTATGCACTATAAAAAAGTCTTTTTTTTGTTACTGATACATATGTTTATGTTCAGTTGTTTTTTAAATCATGTCTTGTTGGAATCTTTACAAACTGTTAAGTCATTAGAGTTGATAGGGACAATAATTATCTTATTTAGCATGGTTCAGTATGATTGATCTACTCCTCTAAGGAGATGTTATGGGCCAGAAGAAACAAGATAGACCCAAGTAGAACTGATAGACAATAATGCTTGTGTTCACACCTTTAGAGAGCTTATATAAGCAAGAAGTATTTAAGTACTCATTGGAATTCACAAGTCTGGGAGATTCACAAAGTTAACACTGTTAACTTTGTGAATTCACACCACCCTTGAAGCTCTTAGGGCCAGAGAGCACTCTGGGAAGAAACCCATAATCCCTCTCTCTGATATATAAGAAGAAAGCAGAGGCCCAGTCAGGAGAGTTCAGCTGAATTTAGATTGATAGGGGAGCGTCAAGTGAGTTCAGCCAGAAACCCTCTCTGAGTGAGAAGTTTTACTTCGGAACATTGACTGGGGTCAGAGAGGAGCACTCTGGGAGATTGAGAGCCAGAAGCCCTCTCTCAGAGGCAAGACAGATTCACCTTTGTGCTGGCTGGGCTGAAGGACAAACCTTTGGATTTTGGATTCGGAGGGAGCTTTTGGAACCAAGCAGAGAGATAGGCCTCTAAGCTAACCAGGCTATATTGGAGGCAATAAAAGATCTGAACTTTTATCACCTGGCTGCGTTTTGGGTGATTATTTACTCTTAACTGAAACTAAGGCTGTTTCCAGAAAACTTCCCCGAGAAACCTTCTTTCTCCCAGAGAGAACTGTTATTCTAAACGAAGAAAATCAACTTCTTCAAAATCTCATTTGGGATATTCTTGGCAAAGATACAGGAGAGGTTTGCCATTTCCTTCTCCAGCTCATTTTACAGATAAAGAAACTGAGGCAAACTTGGTTAAATAAGTTGCTCGGGGTCACATATCTAGTGTGAGGTCAGATTTTCACTTAAGAAGATAAGTCTTTTTAAGAATAAAGGCCTGGTACTCTCATCTACTGGGCTACATAACTGTTACATATGATAAAGGTCATATAGATGAAAGTCCTCCCAACAGATCCAGATAGAATTTCAATATATGATAGGCTGTTTCCCTTTTAAGATTATTATTTCCTTTCAATAGTGAGGGTCATTTAATTTCATTTTCTATAATCCTTGACAAGACGGCTTCTGTGTCTCCTCTCTTTGCAGAGATGGAACAGCTTTGTAAGTTCTCTGTTATCAAGGCTGGCTCTCTGGGATGATGGGGATGGTATACATTGGGAAATATAGGTAATATAAAAAAAATCCAACAAAATTATTTTTAAAATACTTTCTGCTCTTCCTTACCCATTTCTACATTCTTTCCCAAATGTATGTTGAAGCTGTGCTTCTAATTGCTTGTTGTAGTTAATTGAAGAACCTACAAAAGAGCTATTCAAATGTGTGTAGGTAGGTAGGTATATATGTATGTATACATAGGTAAGGAGTTGATTCCATAGATTCCTGGGATAACATATTCCTTAATGCCCTTTATTATGTCCTTTAGAGTCCATATAGTCAGCCTATTCATGTGTCAGTGCATAGGAGAGAAAGTTCTTCCTCTTATAAACCTGTGTTGCTCAAATTTATATAGGTTAGATCTTGCCTCAATAGAAAGAATAAGAACAATTACTTAACATTTTTAGATACTCAAGTGGGATCAGTTTGTGAGTTTGCCCAAGATATTTGTGAAAAACCAAAGGAGGGGATTCTCACTTGCTGAAGCAGCTCATTTGATTTTTTGACAGTTATTAGAAATTTTTTTCCTATATTGACCCTATCTTCGTATGATACTTTACTTTCTTGATTTCCTCTCTGTGTTGCTTTCCTGTCAGGTATAATAGCAGCTGACATTCCTGTAATACTTTAAGCTTTGCAGAATACTTGGATATATTATATTATTATTTGCTGCCAGCAGCAGCCTTCTGAGGTGTGTCCTTCTGAAAAATTTTATTCTCAGCTTGAATACCATAATCTGGTTAGGATTTAGCCAGAACCACATAGAGCAGCAGAAACTTGTTGTGTAGAGAAGAGGATGTGATATAAACATCTATGTCAAGGCAATTGAAGTGGCTATCTTGATTAAAATTTTGATTTGTGGGTAGTTTTTGTTCTTAGGATAATTGGGCTGAATATAAGATAATATTCTAATTTTACTGCTTTTGGAATTTAATTTCTCCATCATTTGATTTCTGTTTTTTCTTTTAAAAGCTTTGGAAATATTAATAGCATGCATTTAATTGTTAATGCTCTTTTTTTGGGTAGATATTTGGTTGATTACTTCTTCAAAAATAGATGTCAGGTCCTTTTGTAACTGAGTAAATATTGATTATAGTGATTTAATTTTACAAAATTACTTCAAATTATACTCAAGGTTTGGAAAAATTACACGTTTAAAAAAGTGACTTGTCATTGTGTGACTGCTATCTACTGTAAGAAATAGTTTGTGAAAATTTTATTGTAAAAGATGTGAAGCCTTATTCCTATTTAGTCAGAGATACCTTTATGCATATGCAGATCATTTACAAGGACTTTTGGAAATGAATTTGGTAGTTATTTGTGGTCTTTTAAAAATTTTTATTTGCAAATGGACATCCACCTTTGTCACAACTCTTCACATTAAGAAAATGAGAAAAACAAACATATATAGTTAAATAAAGAAATTCCCATATTGTACACTCTCCATTTCTGAGTAATGACTTTCTAACAGGAGGTAAGCAAGCATGTTTCATCTTGAGTTCTCTGGAATTGTGGTTGGTTATTGTGTTAATCAGATTTCCCAAGTTTCTTAAATTGTTTGTTTTTGCAATGTTGTTATCATATAGATTGTTCTCCTAGTTCTGCTCATCTCATTTTGTAATATTGACGGCCTTTCATAACCTTTTTTAGGTAGTAGTAATGCTGGACAGAAGTTTAAAAGTTATTGTTTTGTGTCTTAGACTTGTGGCCATAATAAACAATTGAATGGATCAGCTCAAAGGGCTGGCTATCGATATATATAATCTTAGGTATAAATTATAGGTAGAAGTGAGTTGGACCAAGAATTGACTAAGACGTTTTGGGAGATTTTATAGTATTTTTAACCATATCAAACTGCTCCCTGAAACTGAAACCTGTTTAAAAAATTATAATGTTCTTCATTGTCATGTTTTTTTTTTTTTCTCAAATTATGCCATGAAAAATTTGTAAGGATTTCTAGATATCACAGCTGCTAAGAGTACTGGAAAAATTGTTGGACAATGGCCATGATACACAATTGTCTGTAGATTGAATAGTTTGTTTTCCATAATGGAATTTTATTTTGATAGTAATTCAAGATGTTTGTAATTCTCATAATGTTATTACTTATCTTTAGTAAGTTTGTTTTTACAGAATGATTGGCATTTCAGAAGCAAATTTTCTCTGGTCTTATACTTGGGGCAGTTATTTTTGGTAGGTGTAATCATAGAGGGAAACTCAAATAAAAACTTATAGAATTTTGATTTACATTTGAATTTAATTAGTCATTTAGTAAGAGCATACGATATACAAGGCACTATTCTTTCACTGGTCTGAATTATTTGTGCTCTAAGTTAATGAATACACTTATGCAGAATTTGGTTTTTGAACACTGTTAGAACTATTCTTTCTCCTAGACCATAAACTGTTACTATGTTATAAGCATGCTCTCTCTTTTATATTACTTTGTAGTAGTGTATACTTTGTATTTACTTAATTTTTTTGCCTGTTGTAATCTTCCTGCAGATGTATGTCTCTTTAGAGGAGGCATTGTTTTATTTTTCAAATATCACCTTGGTATTATATAATGTTTAGCCCATCACAGATGCTTAATAAATGTCTTGAGTTGAATGGAATCAGACTACTAGAATTTAGGTACTTAACTTATTATTTATATTAAATATAATTTTTCCATGTAGAGTTAATTGAAATTTCTGAAACAGGCCCATCAAATATTTCTCTTTTGGCAAAGAGAAATAAATTTTTAAAAAAATTCTTAGATCATTGTCATTCTTGTACATGCATGTCTTGAGTCCATTGTGATTTAGGGTTATCTCTGACAATATAGATCACAATCCATCCTGAGCACTTTCCCATCCTGTATACCCATATTCTTCTTTAAGTTTGCCATAGGAAGTTACTCAGCACACTGGATGGGGACTTCTTGAACTCTAATACAATCCAATTAGAAAATGTGGTCTTTCAGTTATCTCTTCTTCTAACAGGCCTGACTTGGGCTGATATAGTTGTTTTCATCTGGGATTGGAATGAAATGAAACATTGATTTAACCGTCTAACATTTAACAACAGGAATTTTTCTTCATAGTACAGAAAGAAAATCTCTTATAATTTTATTCTAGACTTGATAAATGCCAAATAAATTGAATATATCCACATGTAGAATGATTAGAAAAAGAGAAGTTTTTCTGTAAAACTGCAAAACTCTCTTATTTAGAGCTTACTTTTCCTTTAAGTAAAACAAATTCATCATGTAACTTTCAAAATTGCCCTGCTTGTGCTTTTAAAAAAGTTCTTCACTGATCACATTTTCTCTCTTTCCTGTTGCTTTCCTTTTTTGGTAACCCTAGAGCTATTTCATCCCTGCCTCAGTTTTAAAAAGAAAAAAAGCCTTTATCAAGTAAATCAAATAAAGTCTTTATCAAATATGTATAATCCATCACCTCTCTCAGAAAGTGGGTAGCTTGCTGTACAATCAATTCTGGAATTGTAATTGACTATTGCATTCTACATAATTCTGAAGTCATTCATAATTGTTTTTCATATTGTTACTTTACTTATATAAATTGAGTTAATTTCACTCTAATTTTTCTGAAATCATCCTTTTTATCGTTTTTATACTTCAACTATATTCTATTACTTTTATGTATCATAATTCGTTCAGCTATTCTTCAGTTAATGGATATTCACTTAATTTTTAATTCTTCTCTAAAATGAAAGAGCTATTATAAATGTATTTGTACATATGGATGGTTTTCTCCTTAACTTTTTTTGATATCACAGGTTAAAAAATATATATAGTTTAGTAACTTTTGAAGCATAGTTTTAAATTGCTTTCCATAATAGCTGGAGCAGTTCACAGTTCCACCTACAGTGTATCAATCTGCCTCTTTTCTCCTTACTCTTAAAATAATAGCTTTTTTGGGGGGGATAGGGGGAAGGGGGATCATTTCATCAATCAGATAAGTAGGGAGCAGAACCTGTTACTTTAATTTGGATTTTCCCAATCATTAGTGATTTGGAACCTTTGGAAAAAAATGCTCATAATAGCATTTCTTCTTCTAAGAACTGCCTGTTCATGTGCTTTGTCTTTTGGAGAAATGACTCTTGTTCTTATATAGTTGAATCAATTCCTTTATATTACTTGGCTTTGTGCAAACACTTTTCAGTTTTATGTAATTAAAATAGTCTATTTTATTTTCTCTGATTCTTTCTATTCTTTGTTTCAGCATTAATTCTCTTTATCCATAGATGTGGAAGGTAATTTCCTTCCTGTTCCTCCAACTTTACCTTCCCTCCCTCCTTCCTTTCTTTCCCTCCCTGTTTTCTTATCTCTCTCTCTCTCCCTCTTTCCTTCCCTTTTCTTCCCTCCTTCCCTGTTTTCTTCCCTCCTTCTTTCCTTCCTTCCTTCCCCTCTCTTCTTTCCTGTTTCTCTCCTTCCTTCTCCCTCTCTCCTCCCTTTGTCTTCTTCTCTCCTTTCTTCCTCCTTCCCTCTTTCCCTCTCTTTCCTCTCCTTCCTTTCCCTTCTTCCTTCTTTCTTTTCCTGCCTTTCCTGCCTTCTCTCCCTTCCCTCCTTGAATGTTCCATAGGCATTTCTAATTGTTGTGTCTAAAACATAATTTGTCATCTTGTCCCTCAATACCTTTTCTGAATTTCTGTAATACAATGTTCACAGTGTTAGTATCATCCTCTAATTCTCACTTGCTTTCACTTCATATGTCCAGTTAATTGCTAAATTTTGCCATTACTACCTTTATTTATTTATTACTACCTTTAGAAGATAACTCTTTTTGTCCACTCAAACAGTGACCACCCTGATCTAAACTCTCATTAGCTCATGTACAGACTCTTGCAATAAACTGGGTGGCCCTCTTCCTTACCTTCTCTCTCTCTGGTCTATAGTCAACTGCCACTCAGCTGTCAAAATAATTTCTTTAAAATGCAATTCTAACCATGTTACCTCCTTACTCAGTAAATTTTAATTACTTCCTATTACTATCATGATCAAATGTAAAATCCTCTGTTTTGCTTTTACAACTAAGAAACTATTTTGTTATAAGGGAATTTTTGTCATTTTGTATTCAAAATAATTGGGTTAATAGACCAATTTTATTTATTTTCTTTTTTTTTGTAATAAGGCTTTGAAATTATGCTATCGCTAGCAAGCAGGATTTACTAGAATAAGTGAATAGTATTATGTGCCATAAGGATTGATAATTTTTTTTCAGATAGTAAACATTCACAAAATGTCTTTTGGCTTTTTTTTAAATTTCAAAAAACCAACATTAATTTTTTAATGTAACTAATTTCTGAAAATACAGTGTATATCTAGGTCTGTGTATTTTGGATTTACATATGTACCCTATGAGCTATTAGCATAGATTTTCTTTGCTGTCCCTGTGCATGGTGGGAATTATCTCCTTTTTATCTTTACCCTCTGGCTTTCTTGACTTCTTTCAAGTCTCAACTAAAATTTTGCCTTCTGTAAGAATCTTTTCCCAATTCCCCTCATGCTAGTGCCTTTTCTCTGAGATTATCTCCATTTAATCTTATATCTGTCATGTTTGTACATAGTCATTTGCTTGCTATCTTTTGAAAGAAGGGAGTATTTTTGCCTTTCTTTTATAGTATCCCTGGTGTTTAGCACATGATACGTGACACATAACGCACTTATAAATGCTTATTGGCTTGACATACACTTTTCACCTGGAAAACTCATATTATTTTAGTACTTATAGTAAGGTTATTCATTCTTTTACTCTTTCCAATAAATATATAGATATGATTATAGACTTCACATAAGTAGTAAGATTAAGCTACAGTGTTTAGAATCTTATTAACTTGATTAATTGTTAAATTCATGTCCTTTAAACAATTTAAGGAGAATTTAAGAAAAAAGTTTTTACCAATATGGCTTATCTTCTAAAAAACATACTACCGTGACTGCTTGTTTCTACTTAGAACTTCTGAATGATACTGGTTTTATGATCTTGCCAAATTTTTACTCTCTGGGCCTCTTCAGAGTAGGTATTCCAAAGTGTTGTTTATAATAATAATAGTGTCCCCATAACATTAGCCTTCTATTTTTTTCACTTCAGAGAAAAGATTAAGAGTTGGAAAGGACTTTAGAAGTCATTTAATTATAATCCTTCTACTTGTACTTTATAGAATAGAGACTGCTAGTTAAATTATGACTTATCATCACACAACTCAGCTGGAATTTGAATCTAAGTTTTATGGCTCCATATCCAAGGCCTTTTTCTTCTTTACTATTTACTAGGATTTAGGATTGTCCTTGAATAGGGACCTATCTAGTGTGACCTCTTGTAGTCATTTAATCTCCTTGTTTCATCCACCCTTTTCTCCTGGATGATTATGGATGATAACAATGACTCAGCTTTTTAGGTGACAAGAATTCAGCAGTTCTAGAAGACAGAATATTAAGTCTTCTAAACCCAAGGAAAGAACATGTATCCACTTTTATAAAACTACATATCCTTCAAATATTCAAAATCATAATGAGATCCATTCATCCAGAAATGTGAGAAAATACTAAGCCTCTCTCTTTTTATTGTTATATTAACTAATTAGAGCCTTGACTGGGTTTTTAATTTGGATCGTATTTCATACTTAGTCACTTTTGTTGGCCATTTTACTGTTTTAAAATTATGTTGCTTTAGGTATTTTAATATATTTTCTTATGCTAATATATTTTAAAATGAATGCTTTTTTATTTTATTTTAGCCACTGACCTTCTTCTGGCTTGGAATCCCATTTGTTTGGGGCTAGTCGAGGGTGTTATTGGGAAAGTTCAACTTCATTCAGGTAAGTTTCTAAAGTTCTTACCAAAAAAAAGACAACAATTTATGAATAGAATCATAATTTATTAATTATTAAATATTTACTTTACTAATTAAAAATTAACAATATCAAAGATGAGGCTACTATAGATCTTTGCCAGATCACAAAGGTTTAATTATGATTTTGATTCATTTTCTTCCTTTTCTTGGTCTTATAGTATGTGTACATGTGGAAATAAAAGACATGGAAAACAGCTTTTATGTTATGGCCTGCCTTAAGTTAATTTGTTTATTAAAATATAATCTGGATCCTGGATGATACTGAGTTTAGATATTAGAGTATATGCATAACTTTAAAAAATGTCATCTCATATTTATGATCTAAGCTTGACCTATGACATATGATCATAAGCAAGACCTATGACATATTTCTTATGATCATTTCAGAAATTATAATAATACATACTTGTAAATACTATGTCCATGATATCTTTCACATGGCCATAACCCTAATTCAGGACTTTATTACATCTCTCCTAGATTATTTTTATAGTCTCCTAAATGAAAGTTACCCATTTTAATGTATCTTTTACTTAATTGACCAATTTTCCAAATGCATTAGCCTTATCATGTGTTGCACTTCATTTCCTTATTCAAAAATTTGAACAGTTCCCTGTTATCTATAAGATAAACTGTGTAATTCTTAGCTTGGATTGTATGGCATTGTCCAAACTGATTTCATCTTACTTCTCCAGAGTGATTCTGTAGTTCAAACTTGAATTTTTTTTTTTTCATTTTTAGGGAGTGCAGATTATCATAAAACGAACATTTTTATAAATTCTCTTTCATACAGATAGGCAACTCATATTTAATTTATAATGTACAAATTGCCCAGAATCATTGAGAAATTAAATGACCTATGAAAGACTTGTTTTTTTCAGTAGTTCAGTTATCCAAAGCAATCCCAATAGACTTTGGACAGAAAATGCCATCTGCATCCAAAAAAAGAACTAAGGAAATTGAATGTAAATCAACATATGCTATGTTCACTTTATTTTTTCTGTTTTTTTTTTTTTCTTTCCCATGATTTTTCCCTTTTGCTCTGATTTTTCTCTTCCAACATGATTCATAAAATAATATGTATTAAAATAAATAAATTTACTAGGAAAAAAGAGAAATTAAGTTACCCATTATCACATAGCTAGTGTATTTCACAGTTTTTACTCTCAATTTTTAATGTATTTTAGCTTGCAGTGAATTGATTAGTTTTGATTTATCTATGGGAACTGGTTATATAATTATATTGCAAGTGGCTACTAGGACTCTATTTTAAAAAAAAAAACTTATTGTAAAATGATAAATTTGAATAATTTGAGATTCAGCTTAAGTAAAATTTGTTGTTCAGTATACAAGTGTGTCCAACTCCTTATGACGCCCAGTGGCTTGTCATTTCTTTTTCCAGTTCATTTTACAAATGTAAAAATTGAGTCAAATAAGATTAAGTGACTTTCCCAGGGTCATATAATTAATCAATATAACTATGAACTTATTTCAACCTCCTAATTTTACATATGAGGAAATTGAGTTCCTCAGAAGTTAAGGGACTTATTTTTCCAAAATTAGACATTAAACAAAGTCTCGATAGTATCCTAAGTCTTGTGACTCCAAATCCTAGATACTTTGCTGTATGCCATATAAATTATGCCTTATTTGGTATTTTAGATAAATAGGAACCAGTTTTAATTATTTTTTCATTAAAATTTATTTTTGAAGTTTACCTCCTTGGATTATAAACCTGGGAGCTGATAGATTGGTAGGTAGGCCCTTTTCCTCTTAATTCTCTTCTTTTCTTATAACTTTCTGATTTCCTTCCCAACCACCCCTGCCTAGGTGGTTTCATCATGAGTTTAAAAGAAACTCATACATTCTAATTAAGAAAAATTCTCAGGATCTCTGTAGACACTTACTTATCTAGTATTTAAAGATAGGATTTAACAAACTTCCTAGAAGGAAGAAAATATACTTGGAAATAGAACAGAAGGGATGATTTTGGAGAAGAGTATCTAAGAGGAAAATCTCTACAATGCTATAGAGTTTTCTCTTGTAGAGCAGGTAAAAAATCCTCTAAATTTAGAAGACTTGAAATAATTTGTTATCAACATCCCATGTTTGTAAAGGTCATTCATTCCCTGACACAGTAGTGATCTGAAGACATTAGAGTCATAAACAGTGATTGAATTAGAACTTTCAAAGTTAAGGTGCATAATATAAAGTAAAATTGGTCGATAGATAACTTTTGCAAAAAGGACTTCAGGCTGTCATTGAGGCAGGGACAATAAGGGGAGGACTTCTCCACAAAATAGTATTCTATATTACTCTTGATGGTTTTGGGGGAACCAGTCCTCTCTTATGTCAGGCTTGCTTCTGCTTTAGACTTTGACCTTGTTCTCTTCTCTGAAGTCCTCTATACCTCCTGGCCTTTAATTAGATGTTTTTAAGGGTATAACCATATCCTTGGAGTGGAGGTTCCTAAGAATCCAGGCATCTCATTCCTGATTTTGCTCCGCTTGAAGGGAATGAAAAAACCTAATAAGCTGAGGGAAGTGGGAGTGGATTCCAGGAAGGAGGTGTAATCAGTGCAAAGAACCTGGCAGAGGCGGGAGATGGAATGAGGCTACAAATGGAGAGAAAGGGAGATTGGCAGGACTAGACCTTTTAGGGTTTAGAAGTCAAACAAAGGGGTTTATATTTGATCCTATTGGCAATAAGGAGCCATTGGAATGTTTGGAATAAGGAAAATCTCTTTGGCAGTTCTTCATAGAAGGCTTTGAATGATGAGTCTTTATACAAATAAAGAAATCTAATGTACAAAGTAATTGCAGCAGGAGGGGTGCCCTGACAACTCCAGGAATTGGGAAAGCTCTCTGCTCAGCTGAGCCTTGGATGGGAGAGGGGAAGAAAGGAGAATTAGCCATTGATACTTTTTAAGTGGGAAAATGACATGGTCAGACTTGGTTTTACTAATTACATGTGGAACATGGCTTGGAGAGGGAATAAGCAAGATCCAGAGATAATTAGGAGGCTGTTAGTATTAGTAGTGTTCATGTGAAAGGTGACTTGAATTATGATGATAGGCAGGGAACAATCACAAGAGAAGTGGTAGAAATAGAGTCAACAGAACCTGGCAGCTTAAATACAAAGGGCAAAAATGACTGGGGTTGTTAGCCTGGATGAGAAAAAGAACAATGATATTCTTAATAAAAATAATGAAGTTCATGAGAAGGGGGAAGAGTTCTTTTAAGGGAGATATAGTGAATTCAGTTTGGGGCATATTGAATTGGAGCTACTTATGGGACATTCAGGGAAAAGCATCTTGTAGCAGGTGGCTGGAAATGTGGGACTGGAGCTTAGGAAAAAGGAATGAGGGCTGAGCTTGTTTATTTGGGAATTATCTGCATCCAACTGATAATCATGGGATCAGGAAGATGGTAGAGACAAAGAGAAGGCAGTCCCAGAACTGAGTGTATCCACACACAGGGAGAAATAAATGATAATTCTTTAAAGAAGACTGAATGGCTGGTCATATGTATAGGACAACCAGGAAAGAGCAGGGAAAAGAAAGAGAAGCCACAAGGAGAGAGAGTTTCAGCTGTTAAAGGAAAGTGAAGAAGGATGAAGATTGAGAAAATACATTTGGATTGAGCAATACAGACGCCATTATTGATGTTGCAGAAGACAGTTTCAAATTGAATGGTTAGGATTGGAAGGGTTAGTGAAAAAGTAGAGGCAAAGAATATAGACAGTTTTTTGCGGGGAGAGTAAATTTAGTAGTGAAAGATGAGAGTTATAGAAAGCTTGCTAGATTATAGAATTATAGATTTTCTTTAAGGATGAGTTAAGGGGCACCTCGATGATATGATGGAGAGAGCACTGGCCCTGGAATCAGGAGAACCTAAGTTCAAATCCTATTTCAATCATTTAATGCTTTCTAGCTGTGTGACCCTGGGTGAGTCAGCTAATCTCAATTGCCTCACAAAAGAAAAAAGGATGATTTTACTGCTCTTTGACTCAATACTCTTTGAACAACTGGAAATAAATCTGAGTTCTCACAGTAGGGGAATAGCTAAGCAAAAATTATATTAATATAATAGAATACCATTGATAATAAATGACAATTAGAGCTAACTAAAGAGCATGAATTTTTAAAAGTAGACTATGTAGATATACAATCACTAATTAAAATCACATAAAAATTATTTACATAGTAACAACTACAGGAGAATCTGAAATAATATAAATTGATTTTATATCAGAAGGTATAATTTCTTTCTTTCTTTCTTTTTTTTTTCTTTTGCTGAGGTAATTGGGGTTAAGTGACTTGTCCAGAGTCACACATATAGGAGGTGTTAAATGTTTGAGACAAGATTTGAACTCAGGTTCTCCTGACTTCAAGGCTGGTTCTCTATCCACTTCACCACCTAGCTGCCCCTAATTTGTTTCTAATAAAAACTATGTGATAAAGCTTTCTTGTTAGAAATAAATCATCTTATTTGGCTATCAGTTGGGAAATGGCTGAATAAGTTATAGTATATGAATGTTATGGAATATTGTTGTTCAATAAGAATTGATGAGCAGGTTGATTTCAGAAAAGCCTGGAAAATTTTACAAGAATAGAACCAAGAGAACATTATACACAGTAACATGATTATGTGATGATCAATTGTGATGGATTTTGCTTCTTTCAACAATCTGGTATTTCAAGGCAATTCTAATAGACTTGTGATAGAAACTTCTATCTGTATTCAGAGAGACAACTATGGAAACTGAATGTGGATCGAAGAATGGTTTTTTTTTTTTCCCTCACTTTTTTTGTTGTTGTTGCTGTTTGTGGTGTGTGTGTGTATTTTTTCCCCCTTTTGATTTGATTATTTTTGTTCATCATGATAAATATAGAAATATATTTAGAAGAATTGTACGTGTTTAATGTATATTAGATTGCTTGAGAAGAATTTGGACATAGGGTTTTGCAAAGTTGAATGTTGAAAACTATCGTTGCTAGTATTTGAAAAAATAAAACACTTTAAAAAAAGAAATAAATCACCTTAACTAGATTTTAGAAATATGTTTTTGGCTAGTTATAATTTTTTATGTATCAAGTATTTCCTTGATTTTACTAGAAGATTTAATAAGTTTACAAAGGAAAAGAAAGAAGGAAATAAAACAGATAAATGTGACAGAAAATAGAAGAAAGAATAGAGCTATATAGAAATCAGAATTTTTCCCCATTCCTTCCCAGTTGGTTGTTGCATTAAGGTAAAAACTACAGAATAAAAATAGAATCATTCTAGATGTAAATATTAGATCTGGAAATATCTTTTTGAAATCATTGAATTTAACTTTTTTCATTTAATAGATTCATTCAAGGTTCAGATAAGTGAAGCTATTGGCTCAAGATCACATTGTTAATTAATGATAGAACTAGAAACCAAGTTTTGTGAAAGATTCATTAAAATATACACTTAACCACCCCACACATGAGCCATTTCTTTTTTGTTGGTATAAGTCATTAAAATTATAAGCAAGACTTTAGGATCTGAAAAAAATATTGCTTTCTAAAATGTTGTTTAAAACAAATTATTTAAATTTCATAGAAAAATTACCATTAAAAGTGCAGTAAAAAAGTTTTTACAAGAACTATGATGAAAATGTGATCCAAATGTTTTATTTTTATTTTTTTTAATTTGAATAATTTTGATAGGCTCATGAACACCTATTTCATTATTTATCTCTTTTTATCCTCATAATAATCATGAAAGTTAGGTTCTATTATAATCCCCATTCTTCCATTAAGAAGCATCTAGTACAAGATTTGAAGTCAGGTTTGTCTGTCTCTAGGTCCATCCCTCTATTCCCTGTGTCACCTAACCAGTTAGTGATGTTTCAAAATAAGCAGGGGATTGAAGGAATTCCTTTTTGAAAGTTTTTCAGTTGTGTATGAAGTCAGTAAGAAAGATTGAATATAAGAAAAAAGGCAAAAGGTGAGAAAAGTTGGAAATCAGCTAAGGAGGCCATAAGAGTAGAATGCAAGCATCATTGAGGTCTTTGCTGAGATCATGACTCCAAAATTTCCAGTAGCTACCTACCAATTAGCACCAATTTTTTCTTGGTGAGGCAATTGGGGTTGTGACTTGCCCAGGATCACACAGCTAGGAAGTGTTAAGTGTCTGAGATCACAGCAGTGTTTCTATTGGGCTTATACCCCAAAGAGATACTAAAAAAGGGAAAGGGACCTGTATGTGCCAAAATGTTTGTAGCAGCCCTGTTTGTAGTAGCTAGAAACTGGAAAATGAATGGATGCCCATCAATTGGAGAATGGCTGGGTAAATTGTGGTATATGAATGTTATGGAATATTATTGCTCTGTAAGGAATGACCAGCAGGATGAATACAGAGAGGCTTGGAGAGACCTACATGGACTGATGCTAAGTGAGATGAGCAGAACCAGGAGATCATTATACACTTCGACAACGATATTGTATGAGGATGTATTCTGATGGAAGTGGATTTCTCTGACAAAGAGACTTAACTGAGTTTCATTGGAGAAATGATGGACAGAAACAGCTACACCCAAAGAAGGAATACTGGGAAATGAATGTGAACTATTTGCATTTTTGATTTTCTTCCCGAGTTATTTTTACCTTCTGAATCCAATTCTCCCTGTGCAGCGGGAGAACTGTTCGGTTCTGCAAATATGTATTGTATCTAGGATATACTGCAACATATTTAACATATATAGGACTGCTTGCCATCTTGGGGGGGGGGGAGGAGGGAGGGAGGGGAAAAAACGAAACATAAGTGATTGCAAGGGATAATGTTGTGTAAAAATTATCCTGGCATGGATTCTGTCAATATAAAGTTATTATTAAATAAAATTAAATTAAAAAAAAAAGTGTCTGAGATCAGATTTGAACTCAGATCCTCCTAACTTTAGTGCTGGTGCTCTATCTACTGCACCACCTAGCTGCCCTTGTGTGATATTTTTTCAAGTGAGTTCAGAGCAGGCCTTCTCTGTGTTTGGAACATATTCTTTCCAGTTGCTTAATGAACATTTCAAACTGTTCCATAAGAAATCTCAAACAGAATTTGTCAAAAAACCAGAACTTGTTAACTTTTCTTTGGTAAATCCTTCTCCATTCTTGAATTTCTTTATTTTTGTGCACCATCAGCCCTCAGATTTATAGCCCCAATAACACCTGGACTCTTTTCCTTAGAGCCTTTAAAGACTCCTTTAGATCCAGTCAGTTGCCAAAGCTTGTCTTCTACTTCTTCATCTCTTATAGCCAGTCTTTTCTCTTTATTCACATAGCCACAACCCTAGTGCAGATGCTTGTCAACTTTTACTTTAATAATATATAAAGGCAATAACTTATTTTTTTAATTATTGTAGCTTTTTATTGACAAAACATGCATCGGTAATTTTTCAACACTGACCCTTGCAAAAACTTCTGTTCCAACTTACCCCCTCCTTCTCTCCACCTCCTCCCCTAGATGGCAGGTAGTCCCATACATGTTAAATATGTTAAAGTATATGTTAAATACAATATATGTATACATATTTATACAGTTATCTTGCTGCACAAGAAAAATTGGATTTAGAAAGAAGGTAAAAATAACCTGGGAAGAAAAACAAAAATCCAAGCAAACAACAACAGAAAGAGTGGAAATAAGGCAATTTTTTTATTATAACTTTTTATTTACAAGTTATATGCATGGGTAATTTTACAGCATTGACAATTGCCAAACCTTTTGTTCCAGTTTTTCCTCTCCTTCCCTCCACTCCCTCCCTCAGATGTCAGGTTGACAAATAATGTTAAATATGTTAAAATATAAATTAAATACAAAATAAGTATACATGTCCAAACAGTTATGTTGCTGTACAAAAAGATTAGGACTCTGAAATAGTGTACAATTAGCCTGTGAAGGAAATCAAAAATGCAGGCGGACAAAAATAGAGGGATTGGGAATTCTACATAATGGTTCTTAAGTCATCTCCCAGAGTTCTTTCGCTGGGTGTAGCTGTTTCAATTCATTACAGGCAATAAATTCTTAATTAATTTTCTTACCTCAGGTCTCTAGCTCTTCCAACCTCTCCTCTACCACTATGAAAATAACATTTTCTAAAGAACAGTAAGTTCCAGTGGGATTCAACTGCCATAATGATAAAATACAAATTCCTTTGTTTGACATATAAAGTTCATCACACTGTGAATCCAGCTTGTTTCTTTAGGTTTATTTTATAATCTCTCATCTAGCCAAATGGACTTGTTAATAGTTCTTCATACACAACTTTTGTCTACAGTCTCTGTGCCTTTGCAAAAACTAGCTTCCTTTCCTAGAGGGCGTGCTCATCTCCTCTGTGAGTCTTAGACTCCTTTTCTTCCCTCAGACCTCAACTAGAGTATCTTGTTCTCAGAGAAGCTAGTCTCCATAGCTACTAGAAAATTTCATATACACAAATACATACATATGTTGTATTTGCACACATATATATATGTATGTATGTGTATGTTTCCTCCACTAGAATGTAAGCTCCTTGAAAGCAGGAACTGTTTCATATTTGTCCTAGTATTTTCAATGCCTGGCACTTATTGGATACAAAATAAATACTTTGTAGATTCATTGCAAATCATCTTTTCCCTCAAAAGGAGCTGGGAAGTGTTTGGGTCTTCTTCCTCAAATGTCTGAGCACTCTGTCTGGACTTATCCTTTACCTTTGTCACATTTTATCTCTTATCTTACTTTGTTCTTGTTAAATCTTTATTTTTATCATTTAATTGTTTCAGTCCTGTCTGACTCTTTATGAGCCTGTCTGTGATTTTCTTGACAAAGATACTGGAAGGGTTTGTCATTTTTTTTTTTCAGTTCTTTTAGATGAGAAGGTTTTTGAGGGTAAAGACTATTATTGCCTCTTATCTTTTTACTTCCATTGCCTTGTATGGTTCTCAGTTATAGTAAATGGAATAAATTCTTTATGTAGCCAGCCATCTTCTAAGTATTTATGTATAGCTCTGATGAAGAAACAAAATTAATGAAAACAATTCATTTCCTTTAAGGAGTTTACCTACAATCTAGTACATGATGTAATTATGCACATAATGTAGCTAAGAGAACATAAATTCTTAGGAAGAATTAAAAGTTCTAAAGAAGTAAATGCCATTTAAACTGAGTGATAAAGGAAAACTTTGTGGAGGAATGGCAGTTGATCTGGAACTTGGAGGATAGGTAGCAGAGTTTAGGTGAAAGGGGTATTTCCATATCCAGGGAACAATGTAAATAAAGATATGTTGAGCAAAGTATGAGTTGTTTCTGGAACTGTATGTAGTCCAGTTTTATTGGAGCAAAGATCATGTGAAGGAGAATAATAGAAACTAAGGGTACAAATAGAGGCTAGCACCAAATTATATGGAAAGATTTGAACTACAGGCTCAAAAAATATCTCTCTTATTTGGTAGACAATAGAGAACCATTGAAAAGTTTTGCACAGAGGGATATTGTTTGTACATAAGAAAATTTAATCTGGTTACTATATTAAAAAGAGATACTTTTAAGTGGGAAATGAGCTGGAATATGTCTAATTCAAGCAAATGGTAACAGGAACTTAGTTCAGAGAAGAGGTAATATGACTGGTAATAAAGACATAAAGGATAATTAGAATTGAAGAGTTGTCAACTAACTGGATATAGCAGGTTAGATAGAAGAGTAGAAGATGATATTCAGATTCAGATATCTTATAGGTCCTTTAATCTATCCTGTCCAAAAAAGAAATTCTTTAACATATCTAACACATGGTCAGCTAATCTTTACTAGAATATGTCCCATGAAGAGGAACTCTCTGATCTCCCAAAAAGCCCCTTCTTTTGACTAGCTCTTATTGTTGGGAAATTTGCCATCTGAAATCAAGCAGAATGAGTTTAATCCCAATTCTTCTAGGAAACCTTTCAAATACTTGAAGAAAAGTCTTTGACTGTGTTGGGTATTTTCTTCTCTTTGGCTAGACTTCCCCATTCCTTCAGATCACCCTCCTAGAGGCTGACCTTGATGTCCCTCCTGGTTCTGATCACCTTCCTCTGGATAATCTCCTGCTTCTCAATGCCTATACTAAGATTCAACTTCCAGAATTGAATATGATTATGCAAATCTGGTCTGACCAGGCCAGATTACTGAAGGGCCATACCTTTGAATAGAATACTTGTCAGTGCAGTTTAAAATTGCATTATCTTTTGGCTACCATATCATATAGCTTTGAGCTTGTAGTCCATATAAAAACACAGATCTCTGTAAGGCAGAGCCGCATCATGACTCAAGTGCTGGATTTGGGTTCTAAAACATCTGTGCTCACATTCTACTTCCTACTTCTTAGTTATATGATCTAAAACAAGTCATATAATCTCTCTAAAACTCAATTTCCTAATCTGTAAAATTAAGAAGATAATATCTGCCTTGTAGATTTGTCATGAGAGCAGGAAACGTTTTCTTTCAAAGCTGAAAAATAGTCAATAGTTAACAAATCATTTATTGAGTACCTACTATGTGACATGTATTTTTCTCAATATTGGAAATACAAAGAAAGCTATAAGACAGAGTGTGCCTTAAAGGACCTCACAATCTATTGGGAGAAGGCAATACATGGAAAAAGAGTTTCAAAGCCAGGGGTGAGGTGGTAATACTCAACTCAGGGATGGCAACATTTTATAATTAGAGTGGGAAATTATTTGAGGAGGCAGTACCTTCCTTAAAAGGTAGAGGACTAGGGGGAAGTTCTTCACTGTCCACTTTGAGCTCCATCTAGTCAGAGGCAGGGATGCTGTAGAGGTATGAGTTTTAAGAGTTGACTTCATCTTGTGGAATGATGAGTTTCTGGAGATCATGAAGTATAGGAGATTAGCCAGAAAGGAAATGATGAAAATCTTTCTCTCTCATATCACTTCATTAGTGAGTCATTTCTTATATGGTATACAATTAAAATTCTTCCTTTGCTATTGTTCTAGCTGGCCTTCCAGGTCATGCTTTTCAGAGTAATCCCTTCCTGATTTGTTTTTTTTTATCTTGCTCTGTAAGGATTTTGTTTTTTCCCTTTTTCCTTTTGGGTTTGAGATTATAGAATGGTTATTTTAAAAATATAGTAGCATTATTATTTTTATTAGGACTTCAGTGTTAAGATTTTTAATGTCTGAAGCTTTAATCAAATTTTAATTTAGTGGTTATAGTTTGGAAAGAAATGTCTCTTTTCTATGGAATTATGTAAGTTAGTTCCTTTGCCCAAACTAGTACTTTAATTAATTTTACTTGTAGAATCATAAGTTATGAATATTTACAATTGTGATTTTTTTTTGTCTGAATTGCATCACTTTAAAAAATTAAGCTTTGCATGTTCTCTTCCCTTCATCTTCTTACCGTGCTCTCAAAGATAGAATACTTATGACAACAGATTCCATCATTCCCTTTAAATTATTTTACAACCTAATGAGATTTCTTAGAAATACCTCAGTGTTCAGGCAAAATTTTCCAGTTTTGTTTTGTTGGATAACTTTTGGCCATTCTCAAGATTACCCCAGTGTTAATGTATTTTTAAGTTTCAATAGACTATCCTAACATAACCCTTGCCTTTGGCAAAGAGTGCATTTTAGTTTTCCCTTCTCTGCTACAATAGAACTCTTAAAAAATGTTAAAGGAAAATTTTTATATCTGTTTTCAGCTCACTCATGATTATTCAGTTTCAAAGTGAGGACGGTCATATTTGTGTCTGCTATCATTAGTGTAGTTACTTAATATTTTCACATAATTTTGTTTATATAATTAGTCTTTTTGCTTGAAATATGAAATTAAAATGTTTTGATAAAACTTTGTATCTGTAGATAGTGTAAAGAACAAATGAGCAGTTGCCTTTTTTGATTTGCAAAAAACAAAATAGCAAAATTAAGTTAAATAAATAGAAGATAAAGATTTTTTTAAAAGTTTAAAGGAATTTGGGACTGAGGATATCCTAACATTAAGCATAACAACACTATTGTAGAAAATACGATGTAGCCAAAATAAAATGTTTAGTTTTCATACTGGATCCATTCATGATTCCATCATTAGTATAACATGCAAACTACATTTAAAAATTTTTTTTCACTTTAGTATCAGTATAACAGTTACTTGGTTTATTTGCACAATATGCTTTACATATAGACACATCTTTTTTTATTATTTTATATTTAGGAAGTTGACATCTGTTTTCATCAAAGTATATAGGTTTTGCTGATTTGCTGTAAAACTATGAATTGCTCCATCATTATGCAGGCCACAAACTTTGAGGGCATGGCTTATTTTACTAATCACTAACATAGTTTTATATTTAGAGATGGATCTAGGCTAATGTGTTCCTTTTACCGAGAGTAAACTGAGGTTGAGGAAGAGTAAGAATTTGCTCAGTGTTAAGCAGGTAGTAAGTAGCAAGGCTGGAATTCAGGTTCAGATTTTTTAACTCTCAAATTCCATTAATGCTTTTTATATAGAATTAGAATTGATTTTTTTTTAGTTGTTGTATTTCCAGTGCCTTATACATAGTAGACCCTCAAAAAATTAATGAATGGATGAAAAAGTGTTTAGTGAGCACTTACTATGTGCCAAACACTGTGTTAAATGCTAAAAGCAACAAACAGAAAAAACAAAACAGTCTCTGCTCTCAAGGAATTCAGTCAAATTGAAGGAAATGGCACATACAAGAGCGTTCAGTGGCATAGTGGGGAGAAAGGCTGAAAAATCCAAAAAATATTACTGTACTAAAGGGGGGAAATAGCAAATCCAGGTATGTTTAGGTTAAATCAGTAGGGCAGTATCTCAAAGGTTGGCAGACATAGCAGTAGGGCAGATGGTAAGCCAGAAGGCCTTGAATACACAATGGCAGTGCAGATGGTCCAGCTATGTGTTCTTCTATCTTATTGGAAAACTTCTTGTTGTAAGTCCAGATTCATCTAAGTAATTTAAGCAAATATGTTGCTTTGCTTCCTTCTGCCCCCATGAGGTCTGGTCATTGGGATGGGGGGAGGAGGGTGTTTAAGGAATGGGGAAAGAGTAGAGAGAAAGCTACCCTATTTATGGCTTTTGAAGATGATGAATTCCTACTTGTATTTTTTTGTATCAACAGTATAAGATAGATTATCAACATATATTTATGATAAAGAATAAGTTAATCATTACAGTCCTTAAATGGCAATAATAAATGTAATGGAAAATCAGATGAAAATTTCCCCTCTCCACTGATCTCCAGGGGAATGGCATGAAAGGAAATTCAACCTTTCATCTCCCCTAAAGATTGTGATACTTAGGAAAAAATGGGAAAATAAAGACTTTTTGCAGTTATTTTTCCTAACCTAACTTTTTTTCATATAGAGAATAAATCAGGCAGTATGATAAAAAATTCTTAAAGTACCATTTGTTTCAGCTATTCATAGAATTTGTTTAGAACTAGAAAGGACCTCAGTGATCATCTAGTTAAAAATATTTATAGATGAGGTAAATGAGGCCCAGAAAAACTTGTCCATGGTTACACAGGCAGTAAAATTCAGAAAAATGATTCAAATCTAGGGCCTCTGAATTCAAATCCAGCTCTCTTTCCATTGTATCCCACTGTTTCATGTTATATCTACTAGTTATTTAGAGAGAAATCTTCTTTTAAAAAAAGATTGTCATATTATCTCATTATAGCACATTCTTATGTTCTATACTAGGATACTTCTAATTTAATTTTAATTTTAAAAATGAAAGGTAGAAAATGTTTGCAAAGATGTTTGCAGTGTAGCCATGCTTATAAAGCAAATTCTTTTGTTTCAACTTTGTCCTTAACTTTTTAATCCTTTTTTTGAGGAATATTATAAATAAGATTATTTTGATAAAGCTCCTCAGTTTTCAAGGATAATAGCTCTGTATAAATACCAGGGGGGTATTATTTTTCTTTCTTTTTCAGATCTCCCATGGTGGCTTATCTTAATTCGTCAGAAAGCCTTAATAGGAAAACTTCCTGGAGACCATGAGGTCTGCAAAATTACCAAAATTGCTGTATTATCACTTTCTGAAATGGAACCTCAAGATCTTGAGCTTGAGGTAAGATCAAACCTGGATGGGAAGGGATGGAGGCTGGAATTTTAGCTTAATTATAATTAGTTAAATGCAGTAATACAAAATTGATTATGACTTATAGAAGTCACATGAAACTGGAAGGGGAAAAAATGAGCTTTTCCTATCTTTCTATAGACTTCTTATTCAAGAGAGCAGCATAACTTTTTATAGGGGGAAAAGATCATTTAAAAAAAAAGGTAATTGAGGACAGCTAAAACAAAACAGTCTCTGCTCTCTGATAGAGCATCAGCCCTGAAGTCAGAAGGACCTGAATTCAAATCTGGCCTCAGACACTTAAACACTTCCTAGCCATGTGACCCTGGCAAGTCACTTAATCTCCAATTGCCTCAGTCGAAGGAAAAAAAAAAAAGAAAAAAAAAGGTAATTGTCTAGTTAATAACATGCAACTAAATTATCAGTATACTTATTTATTTTTTAATACCTATACTAAATAGTTATTTATGTGCAGTGAACTGAGCCTAGAATTGAATATGGTCAAGAGAGCTGCCTGGATTTTGGTTTGGGAAATTGTGTAGAGCTTTACCAAACTGTTCCCTGTGACACAGTAATTTCTCTTGCGATATTATATATTTGTGAATATTCAACACAATTTCTGAAGAATCTTAACTGAAGATGTCCCAAGAGAGAGGTGTGTGGTAGTTGTAAATAGACTTTAATGTTTTCTGTGATGAACTATATATTCAAAAAAATTATATAAGCGTTGTCTTCTAGGGACTGTGTGATAACAACTAGAAAATTTTATCTTCTAACATTTTGGGTAGATACTCTATGAAAAATTTATAGGAGAATCTTATAGTATGACAAAGCCTGAATGGATTGTGATTTGACTGTTAAGAACAAACTTACAAAAGTTAAGAAACAAACCAAGCTTGATAAAGTTTACATGCTTTAGGCTCAGCTCAGAGATCTTCAGTGTCTTATTAATAAACCAACTTTAAATTTAAATGAGAGTGATCTAAGAAGGTTTCTACTTTTACTCTTAATGATAGGAATAGAAAACCTCTCCACTTATTTCTTATTGTTCTGTGTTATCAGAATTTGTTGTTGCTAACTACAAATGGAATAAACTTAAGTAACTATAAAACAGAGCTATCCAGTCCAATATTCTCATGATAGCTTGAGTTTTTTATCTTTTAAGGATCTCTGGAAGGAAGTACTAGGATTTGAGATTATGATCTGAAAATACAGCTTGAGCTTGAATGTAGTAGGGTTAGGACCTAACCTTGTCATAGTCTTACATGTAATAATAGATAACTTCAGAGTTAACCTCAGAGCTTTAATAAGTTATTCTTCAGGTCTACTTATGCTGACATCCTTCATTCTGTTTTTCTTGGGAGAGTGCCTTTGTTAAAGCCAAGGCTTCTTGGGAAGTGTATGTGTATGTGAAAATTCCTTGCTGGGATAAAATTTGTGTTGAACTATTCTCTTTGCACTCCCCAATGAGTAACTGTGACTTTTTCATTATCCTACCATTTGGAGGCTTAAGAAGTGTCTCTTTAGGGGTAGGTAGGATGGCATAGTGGGTAGAACACTAGCCCTGGAGTCAGGAGGACCCCAGTCTCAGACACATAACACTTCCTAGCTGTGTGATCCTGGGCAAGTCACTTAATCCAATTACTCTCAAAAAACCCCAAATAAAACAAAACAAGAAGTAGCTCTTGGTCAGGAAAAGATTATATATAGGCTCTACTTTTACTTTTTTTTTTCACCCTGAGGCATTTAGGATTAAGTGACTTCTTCAGGGTCACACAGCTAGGATGTGTTAACTGTCTGAAGCCAGATTTGAATTCAGGTCTTCCTGACTTCAGGCTGGTGCTCTATCCATTGTGACATCTACCTACCCCTAAAGAAATACCTAGCTGCCTCCTACATTTACTTTCTTAATCAGGTTCCTTAACTGTTTATTAGCCACAAATTTGACACTTTTTTGAGCCTCCCATCTGACCATTATTTAAAGTACAATGCAAGACAAGAAAAATTTATTTTTTTTTGTTAAAACTTTTTATTTTCAAAACATATACATAGATAATTTTTCAACATTGACTCTTGCTAAACCTTGTGTTCCAAAATTTCCCCTCATTCCCCACAACCCTTCCCCCAGATGTCAAGTAATTCAATAGATGTTATACATGTTAAAATATGTTAAAGCCAATATATATATGTACACATGTTTATACAATTATCTTGTTGCACACACACAAAAAATCATATCAGAAAGAAAAAAATGAGAAAAACCAAATGCAAGCAAACAACAACAAAAAGAGTGAAAATGCTATGTTGTGATCCACACTCAGTTCCCACAGACCTCTCTCTGGGTGTAGATGGCTCTCTTCATCACTAAACCATTGGAAATGGCCTGAATCATCTCATTGTTGAAAAGAGCCGTGTCTATGAGAATTAATTGTCTTATAATTTTGTTGTTCCTATATATATGATCTCCTGGTTCTGCTCATTTCAGTCAGTATCAGTTCATGTAAGTCTCTCCAGGCTGAAATCATCTTGCTGATCATTTCTTGTACAACAATAATATTTCATAACATTCATATACCATAATTTATTCAGCCATTCTTCGATTGATGGGCATCCACTTGGTTTCCAGTTTCTTGCCATTACAAAAAAGGCTGCTACAAACATTTTTGCGCATGTGGATCCCTTTCCTTTCCCTCCTTTATGATCTGTTTGGGATATAAGCCCAGTAGTAACACTACTAAGGATATATGCATATGACAAAAACATTTTATAAGGAAATTTTTACAAATTTCAAGAATATTGTAAAAGGTTTGAATATTTCTTTTGTTCTTTATTTAATAAGGAAGGTACTTCAGCTAGTTAAATGGAAAAGATATTGTTTTCAAGTACAGATTAGAAAGTATTTTTTTTCCAAGCAACACTGTTCAGTATCCTTTACAGTATACTGTGTTATCAGGCTTCTGAAGATTATGGTATTTGTTAATGGGGTTTAAGAAGCTACTTTTAATTATCCAAACTAATAGAGGACAAAGAGGAGCACAGATAAAGGAAATTATCTCCACTTCGTATTTTAAGAAGTAACTTCATACCCAGATCACTTTAGGAGACATTTTAATGATTCAAAACTAAACCATTTTAGTTTCAGCCTCTTGGCTTCCTCCCTTTCTCCACAATGACAATTTTTTATAATGATGCTTAAGAACAAAGAAGAAAAGAAGCTAATGGATTGGATAATGAGCCTTTAAATAATCAAGGGTCAATTATTTTCCAATAAAAGGACATACATTGTGTTATCTTCTTCTAGATTTCAATGGAGACATTATTGAAAGCATGTGTACTATAAAGCAAATAAGTAATCATCACACAGGGCTATTTAGTCAAATGTTCTCATGATACAGTTTGAAGGGTCTCAGGAACATTTTATAGATATCTCACTTTCATTATTCTTGAGCCTGTGTTCTTTGTGATAAGTCCAATAATTGATGACTTGATTGTTTTTGAGGAAAGAAATTATAGCAATCTGATTTTTGTTTTCTCCAGACCTGTGATTTCATCAGTTATGGGACCTCTCTGATGAGGAAGTTCTCTTTGACAGTGTGGAGTGGCCATGTTTCTGTACCTTTTGGTTTTGAAGAGCTTCTGGGATCACTGGGAGGTGGAGTAACTTGCTTAGAGCCCCTGGGCAAGGATAGGTCAGAGCAGGATCAAAACACAGGTCCTGGCACCTTGGCAGACCTGTTAACATGCCAAATTGTGACGAGACACTTATTTTAAAATCCAGTAAGCTGTAATATTATACATTGATTAGTTTGATTTCTTTTTCTTTCTGTTAGTCTTCTTTTCATTCTCATTATTTTTGATGCTCATTCACATATAATTGCACACACACCTTATCTCTAAGAAAACCTTAAATATGAAAGTTACTCTGCTACACTTTGGTGTTCTTTTTTTCTTAGCCTGTTATATATCAGGTACTGTGCTAAGAGTGGAGAAAACAAAGAAAAGCAGAAACACAATCTATATTCTCACAGTCTAATGGGAGTAACAGCATGCAAATTACACAAAGAGGGTGCCTCTGGAAGGCACCAGAATTAAAGAGAACCAGGAGAGGGTTATTGTAAAAGATAAGACTCCAGCTGATGCCTGAAGAGAAACAGGGAAATTGGGAAGTAGAGATGAAGAGACGGAGAGCATTTTAGCATATGAAACATGTTGCCAGCAAGTATTTTTTTTAAGTGTCATGTGTGAAGAACAGCAAGAAGGCCAATAACATTGAGCCATAGAATACATGGAAGACAGTAAAATGTACAAAGATTGGAAAGGCAGGAATGGGGACAGATTGTGAAGGGTTTTAACAGCTGAACAGAAGACTTAATATTTCATTTTGGAGGCAATAGGGAGCCAGTGGAATTTTTTTTGACTTCAGGGGGTGACATGGTCAGACCCGAGTTTAAGGAAGAACACTTTGTCAGCTGAGTGGAGGATGAACGGAAATGTGGAAAGACTCTAGGCCTAGAGTGAAAGCATAGTAAATCTATTTCCATATTTTGGTTCTTGTGAAAATAGTTCATTTTAACATTCAGTTGCCTACCCTTTTGCCCACTATATTGGGCCGTTAAACTGTGTTTTCATCTTTTTTTTTTCTCCCTTCAATTTTTAATTTCTCTAAATTGAAATAAAGAATCTGTAGTGATAGTAGAAATGAGAGCACACGTTCTCACTGTTTAGAATAGTTCTTTAAAGTTTCATAGGCTTATATTCCACTTCTGCATATCCTGTTTGCTGTATTCCATTGCCTTAATAGATAGCAAGCATCATTTTCCTTATTTGGTTTCCCATCAGATGTCCATTTTAAAATTCTAGCTTTACATAGTTAAAGATACATGTCATCTTTAAGGTAGAACTTTTTTTAATGAAGAAAATTATTAGTACTTAATCTTGGTTATAAACTTATAGATTTAAAGATAATAGTACATAATTTTCTTTTGTCCTCTTCTTTTTTAAGGATATGTGTATGAAAGCTATAATAAAGAACTAAGGATCTTCCATATAGAGTTGGCTCAGTTTCTGGAAAGGGAATTTGATTCTACACAATTGTCATTAGTTGTTTAGTGTTTTTTTTTTAAAAAAATAATAATCTCTGTGGGCCTTTTTTAGTCAAAAGAATAATAAAAAGGATCCTAAGAAATAATCTGCATCCTTGGCTTTCAATCCCGTTTTCTGGAAAAATTATATAAAACCATTCTATTATTTTTCTTTTTAAAAATTGACCCCTGGGGCAGCTAGGTGGTACAGTGGATAGAACACCAGCTCTGAAGTCAGGAGGACCCTAGTTAAAATCTGATCTCAGACACTTAACACTTCCTAGCTGTGTGCTTAACCCTAATTTCCTTCAGCAAATAAATAAATGAAGGAAGGAAAGAAAGAAAGGAGGAAGGAAAGAGGGAGAGAGGAAGGAAAGAAGGAAATCGATCCCTACACAGGTCTTGCTATTAGACTGTTTTGTCCATTCTTGAAAATAGGGCTTAAAGTTGTTTAAAAACCTGAGAAGGAAATTATTACCTTGGATTATGGGCCAGGCAAAGAGTGCCAATGTAGGAGTTTGTTCCTATAATGTAGCAGTATATGAAATAATTAATATGCTAAGGAGAAGGATTAAATATATGATAACTTTTACTTTAGAATATGGTTGTTGGCTGTTTTCCTTAAATCCTTTCTGAAAGGAACACTATTGTTGAATAAATGACATTTCAGTCTTATATATTTGGTCATTAATCAGCAACCCAGTTAAAGGATGGAAACCTTATCTGCCTTTGTTTGTATCAAGTGGTTTGCACAATAATTGGCATAGTTAGCATTTAAATGCTTTTCAACTGAAGACTGATAATGATAATGGAAGCTTTAAAGTTTTCACAATATTTTCCTCCAAGCACTTCTGTGGGGTTTGTGTAAAGGACATGAACTTTGGAGAAATATACTTAAAGCTCAGTATGATTGATTTAGTCCTACAACAAGGTGGAATTGATAAGACAATGGTTATCTAGTTTTACATGTACTTAGTACTTAATATAGTTCTGACACCTAAGATGATATTGTAATGCCTGAGAAACTGAGGCAGGAGAGAGATTAGAGAGGTTTAATATTTTATTAATTGGAGAGTAAGATTGACTGGACAGGACTCTCGTCTCAGATTATCCAGTCAGACAGAGATAAGTATACTGGGACCAAGGAATCCATATTGGTCCCAGGGCTGGAGGACCCAAAGAATCCAGTGTCCAGCATACAGCTGCCAGACGCCATTCTCCAGCAATGAATGGAGGAACCCCAACTTCTTAAATACCTTTTTGGAGACAAAGAAGAGAAAGGGAGGGAAGGTTTTTTTTATCAGGGAGGGGAAGCCATAAAACCTAAAAATTCCAGAGACAAAGAAGTAAAGATATCATGGGTTGGTCTTGGAATATTCTAAAGGAATATTGTAAATCCATAAAAGAATCAGGAGATCTACTCTTTTATCTTGCTAATTTATAACCCGAGAGCGAACAATCCTTAGTTTTACTGGGTCAGAGACAGAACAGTTAGGTAACTGAGACAGGGAAACTGAGTCAGGACAGTTAAAGAAAACTGTGGCATAACAATATAAGAGCCAATAAGGACTGGACTAGAGACATTTCATCTCCCACTATTGTGGTGGCTGACCTGTCCTATCATACAGAGTTTCTGCCCTTTACAGGTATATAATAAAAAGTTATCCATATTTTAGTGAATGAGGTCCCAAGGGCCTAGGAGACTCTGTAACCTGCTTGCAATCCCAGAACTAGCATCTTCCGAATACAGTACAGTGTTCTGTTTTCTATAAACAGCCTTCCTCTGTGAAGGTCAGCAGGCTTAAAGTTGAGTAACTATGAGCATGAATATTGATGTCACCAAATATGAAGGCAGTTATTGATATGAAGAGGAAAGAGGGTGAGTCAGAGACAAGGGATGATAATTAAAAGGATGTGGTTAGTGCAAATAGAATGAAACAAAGGAATCTCTCAAAAATAGCTAAGAATGACAGGAGAGAGATCTGAAAGTGGCTTTTGGAAGGAGAGAGAATGCTGCCATGTCCTGATCCAGTATCTCAGGAGCATGAGACATACAGCAGTACTAAAAAAGGTGGAAAGGCCAAGATGTGTTGTGGAAAAATGCAAGCGACTCTTAGCATGAGAGGATAGAAAGAGTCTAAGAAAAGAAGTTTCCTCTGACCGAAATGGAGAAGTTTGGAGTAGGGAACAGTTTTAGGCACAAGATAATGAGTTCCATTTGAGTTTAAGATAATCAACAGACTACTGGTTATGGAGGACTGAAGCTGTGTTGGGGGATTGGGGATTGGGGCTGAATATGTATTTGTGGGAATGTCATCTACATAGAGGTGATGGCTCTGATTTTGTTACCCAATTAAGTTGCCAAGACAGAGAAGGGGAAGAAAAGAGAGACTAAAAAAGAATCTTGGAGAGCACTCACAATTAGGTGCCGTGCTACTGCTGCTGAGCAATTAGGCAGGTAGCAGAACAAAGTAAGAGAGTATGATCAAGAAAAAAGAGGAAAGAATATCCAGGGGGAAAAGCCTATTTAAAGAGCATAAATTATGGCAAGATAAGCCAGAAAATATGATGATTGAGACTAGACTAAGACTTGAGAACCAATTTGTATTTTTCTTGGAAGTATCAGCATGTCTTATCATCATCATCATCATCATCATCATCATCATGATGTGATTATCATTTAGTATATGATGAGGTTTCTTGTTTTTCTCAATGTAAAACATTTGTCATAAATTTTGTTTTTCAGGTATATTTTGGTTTCTCTCCAATCTTATGATTCTGAAGTCAATTATTTTAAACCTCAGTTTAAGATTTTATATTTGTTCCATTTACATCTTATTTTATTAGCTTTGGCCCAACTTTTTTAATCTTTCAGAATCTTATAAGATCCTTATTTTATCATTCATTTTGTTAACTAATTGTTTCAAATTTGATACACATATACAGTTTGCAAACCTTAAAACGAGCTTTCATAAATGCTGGCTATTATTTATTCAAGTCATTGATAAAAATGTTGAAAAACACAAGAAAAGAACATAGAAGTACACAGGTCCTTAGAGCATTGTGTTCTTTTTTTTTTTTTTTCACCATTATTAGATCATTATGAGATTAAGTATTTCTCTTTTAAAAGAAAAATTCTTAACACAAATAGCATTTTCATAAAATCAAAAAAGATTTTATGTGAAATTGTAAATCTCTATCATATTACTTGCTTAAAAAAAGCATGTAGTAAATTGACTAATGTGGAAATGTGTTTAATATGATTGTACACGTACAGTTTCAGTTATTACCATCGTTGGGGAGGAGGGAGGGAGTGGCTTAAAAAATGGAAATCTAAATCTTATAACAGGTGATGTCAAAAACTAATAACTTTTTGAAAAAGAAAAAAGCATGTAGTAAATTCTGTAAATTACCTTTAAATTGTTCTAGTTGTTTGTGCTTGATTCTGAACTTCTGTTTTCTTCTGTGCATTTTAAATGTTTCAGTTTTATATAATATATAAATATACATATAATATAATTATAAATACAGTTTTATATAAATTGTAATTCTGATTTTCTCCTCATTCTATTTTGTGTCAGTTTGTACTACCTAGGATTCTCTGAAGTCATCTCCTTTTTTTTTTTTCCATAATTATTACTTTTTATTGACAGAACCCATGCCTAGGTAATTTTTTACAACATTATCCCTTGCATTCACTTCTGTTCCAACTTTTCCCTTCCCTCCCTCTACCCCCTTCCCCAGATGGCAAATAGTCCTATACATGTTAAATATGTCACAGTATATCCTAGATACAATATATGTGTGCAGAACCAGACAGTTCTCTTGTTGCACAGAGAAATATTAGATTCAGAAGGTAAAAATAACCCGGGAAGAAAAACAAAAATGCAAACAGTTTACATTCATTTCCCAGTGTTCTTTCTTTGGGTGTAGCTGCTTCTGTCTATCATTGATCAGTTTGTGAGGGATAGAAAATCCTATCCAAAAATGACTACTCAGAGACCTTTTGAAGTAAAAAACAGAAAAGTTGTTTATTTAATTAATTCTCATGAGAATGAGCAATTCCACCATAAGGAGGGAAAGAGAGAGAGCTCACGGTAGAAGGACTAAAGAAAAGGGGATAAGGTATACAGTTTTTATAGGTTTTAGGTACAAAGGATTACATCATGAGTTGGAGAACATTAAGAGATAGGTGTCCCCCTCCCCCCCCTTAATTGGATGTTATTTGTGCCAAAAACAGCAGATTCCTAGTTCCAGGAGGAACCATACATCAGGCAACTAGTTGTCTAAACATTGGTAACTTGAACAGAGATAAATGTCATCATTCTAGGTTAAATACATATATCTAAAAATCTTAAGTACATATTGTCTACTACTTAACATACTTAGGCCACAGAGATCTAGAGAAACTAAAATACAGAAGAGTAATTTAAACATCCTTGGAAGTTCTTCATCTTATCTTTACTACACACAGCTGCTGGAAGTTCTTCAACTATACACACACACAGCTCCCCCCTTCTAATATGTAAATGATTTTTATCATATTTTCTGTAAAGAACTTACACATTCCTCAAAGTCTGTTAACAGACTTACACATTGTTTGTCAAGTTCACTATCAGAATTATCTCCTTCCAGCACCCTCCTGTCTTTTTTCTGGAGAATCGTCATCTTAATAGCATCCTCTAGATGCAATAATTTTGATAGGGAGCATTGAACTATTCTAGTTATTAATGTAATCATGCAGGGCAAACATAATGGTAACAATATAATGCCATTGATTGCAATTAGTCCATACCATAAAAGTCATTTCCACCAGTTACCATCAAACCAGGACTACCAACTATTAGAAAAGGGATTTCCACTCCTGTGCGGGCACATGAACTATTCTGTGAATGCCTTTTGTAATTTCTTTTACTACTCGCCCATTATCATCAATTTGCGTGCAACAAGTGGACAAATTTAATTTTCCACAGACCCCTCCTTCCTCTGCTAGCAAATAATCTAGGACGAATCAATGCTGTAAAACAGTTTCTCGTGTTTGAGTGGCTTGATCAGCTAGCAAATCAAGAGCTTTAGCAGTTTGATTAGTTGTTATCTCCAGAACTGCTTGTAATCTAATTAACCTATTTAATATATATATTGGTGTCCTATACTCTCAGCCTCCATCCTGACCCATGTGGCTGGCCCATACTCTTTGATGATTCTTTCTGGGTGCCATGTATTTCCCATCCATTAGCATCGCCTGTTTGAATCAGAGAAGTATCTATGCTAGTTGTATTCCTAATCGTTTGTCACTATCTTCTGGAAGGAAGAAAAACTTGGGCCTTATTGTAGCTATATAACAACTCCCAGTCCAATTCCTTGGGAAGTGAGTATATGCCATTTGGCCACAAACCAATAGTGTCCCCTTAAAGCTGGGTTTTTCTCATGCCAGAAGATAAAAGCTCCTGTTGAGAGTGGGGAATATGTAACATCCCATGGGCCTAACGGGGTCCCCCTTTCATGGTTTTGAATTACACTTCCAAAGTTGGTTTTCAGGCAGGCAAGTGCAATTACAATCACTTTCCCCAGTAAAATCTATATTACTCCAAAAGTTACTAAATATTCTTCTAATAGTTCTATTACTATTTTCCCACTTCCATCCCATTATAGTACTAGCAGTACCTGACTTTGTACTATTTAACCTTAAACATTTCCATAAATCTCCAGGTGTTTGACAAGTTGGTTTCTTTTTAAGTTCCTTCAAGCATTCTTCACTACCCTCTGCTGCATGTTAATGAGTACATTTAATCACTGACCCATCATCACAAACAATACTTGTTTTATCCCATCTATTTTGATATTTACTACAATCTCTAATATCTACCTTTTCTGGCCGGCGAGTAAAAGTCCATTCGCATTTACTTTCTCCCATCCAAGGGCCTGTGCCTGTTTGATTTAAACAATGTCCTCCTGGGACAGCATTAGTTAGTTTCCACTGATGTTCCTCCTGATCTGACCAAAATCCTGTACCGTCATGTACAACTGATCTATTACTCAATATCCAGGCTGGATATAAAGGGACAGGTACCCAGGGCCATCGTGCGAGTTGTTCGAGTCCCCCACATATCCAGCAGTTTTTGAGATAAAATGCATCAGCAATAACCTGAATCAAGTTCTGGAAGCTATTGCCTTCCTTCAGTAAAGGATTAGGGATTGTTCCAGCAAGGGGTAGTGTTATACATAGGAATAGAAAGCACAATCCCCTTCTGTGTATGTTTTGTTTGGCCCCCATTCTATTGAATAAGAAGCCAGATTTCTGAGTTGAAATAACACTGTCCAACTGAAAATAATATCTAACACTGTTAGAAAAAGACCCAGTATAGTACCCCAAATCAATATACTATTAAGATTTTACTTGCACAATTCATCAGGTTCTTTTTAATATTTGCTTTAACTTCTCCTCTGGATTCAGCTTCGAGGTCCACACCTTTGGAGTGTCCACTGGTCCTTTAATTCTGGTATGGTGAGTCCATCCTCTCTTTGGTACCGACTGCTGTGTCTGATGTTAGGAGGATCTGGAACTGTCCTTTCCAGCTCAGGGTCAGCTTGTCCTCCTTCCATGTCCGAACCAGGACCCAGTCAACAAGCTAGAACTTATGCACTGTGAATCCTAAGGGAGGAGTCTGAGCAATAAGCCCTTTTAGTTATAAAGTTTTCAGATGTTGCAGTACAGACATGACATATTTCCTTAAAAACAAATCCTTAGTCTCAAATATTGTGTCTGAAGAAGGGTTTTGCTTTTCTCTAGAATAAGGGTGATCATATAATAACTCATAGGGATAATAATCCCACATCCCTTCAAGGTTTTGTTCTAATCCTTAGCAAGGCAAAGGGAAGGCACTTAGTCCAGGGCAATTGTGTCTCTAAAGCGAATTTAGTTAATTGCCATTTAATTTCCTCATTCATCCTTTCCATTTTGCCTGATGAGGATGGATGCCATGGGATATGTAAATCCCAGGATATTTCTAGAGCTTGGGCTTTAGATCAAAGGACTCTCACTGGGAAATGAGTGCCTTGGTCCTAATCTATTTGCTCCACCAAGAAGTATTTTTACAATCACTGAGACTGTTGCCCGGGTAAGGGAGAAGGCTTCCACCCATGAGGTCAGATGGTCCACTACAACCAACAAGTATTTGAGACGCCCCAGAGATGGCAGTTCAGTAAAGTCCAAGTGAATGCTTTGGAAAGACCTGATACCAGGGGGCCTTTCTCCTTTCTGGATTTGTCATTGGGCCGCCCTATTCGTCCTCTGACAAACAGTACACCCGCTGGCCAGTTGCCTGCTATTGTGTACAAGCCAGTGCCACCAACTTAGTCAAAACCACGTTACACAGGTACTTGAATACATATCTCATACCCTGCTGTGGTCAGTACCTCTCTGCCGTCAGGGAGGAGCCAGTGCCCCTCTTTATCCTCCTGAGCGCCAAGGCTTTGGATTTCCTGCTTCTCTTCTGGGGTAAGGGAAGGTGGAGGCATTTGAAGTAGAAATGCCCTAATTAGCACCATTATCTCCTCCGTACTTATAGATTCCTTTTCTCCAGCCCGTTTCCCCTCCTCATCCGCAAAGCATTTTCCCCTTGTCTCAAGTGAATCTCCTCTTTGGTGCCCCTGCACATGAATCACTACAATGTTCTTAGGTAACATAAGATTAGTCAAAATTTCAGTGACCAATGCCCTGTGTGCCAATCCTTTACCTTTACTATTTACCATTCCCCTTTCCTCCCATATTTTCCCAAATATATGAACAATTCCCCAGGCATATTTTGAATCCGTATATACGGTTCCATTCTTTCCTTCAAGCAATTTTAAGGCTTGATTTAATGCATATAATTCACAAGTTTGAGCTGACCACTCTTTTGGCAAGGATCCAGCTTGAACCAAAGTCAAGTCCTCCCCATCAACAATAGCATATCCATTTTTCCCTTTTCCCATTAATTATTCCTGAGGACCCATCTATGAACCATTGAGCGCCTTTTAACGAAGGGGCCTCCTGCAAATCTTCCCTAATCTTAGTTTGGTAATCAGTCACATTTAGACAATCATGTTCAAGGGACACATGTTCCCCCAGGGGAAGCAGATAAGAACATGGCTGGATTAAGGTTATGGTCTGGTGAGAGTACCAAATCATCTCTTTCCAGTAAAGTATCTTTCCAGATGCTTCATATTTTAAAATCCTCAAATCAGTTAGCCACCTCCCAGCCCTTTGATTCAGAAGTGATCAAACTTGGTGCTGGACACTCACTATCCCCCCCCCCCCCTCCCAAAGGTTAACTTCTGACTTTCTTCTACCAAAAGTGCTGTGGCTGCAACTGCTTGAATACAAATAGGCCATCCCTTTGCCCCACTGGGTCTAACATTTTAAAAAAAATATTTTATTTTATTTTATTAATAATAACTTTATATTGACAGAATCCATGCCAGGATAATTTTTTTACAACATTATCCCTTGCACTCATTTCTGTTCTGATTTTTCCCCTCCCTCCCTCCGCCCCCTCCCCTAGATGGCAAGCAGTCCTATATATGTTAGATATGTTGCAGTATATCCTAGATACAATATATATTTGCAGAACTGAACAGTTCTCTTGTCGCACAGGGAGAATTGGATTCAGAAGGTAAAAATAACCCGGGAAGAAAAACAAAAATGCAGATAGTTCACATTCGTTTCCCAGTGTTCTTTCTTTGGGTGTAGCTGCTTCTGTCCATCATTTATCAATTGAAACTGAGTTAGGTCTCTTTGTCAAAGAAATCCACTTCCATCAGAATACATCCTCATACAATATCGTTGTCGAAGTGTATAATGATCTCCTGGTTCTTCTCATTTCACTTAGCATCAGTTCATGTAAGTCTCGCCAGTCCTCTCTGTATTCATCCTGCTGGTCATTTCTTACAGAACAAAAATAATCCATAACATTCATATACCACAATTTACCCAGCCACTCTCCAATTGATGGGCATCCATTCATTTTCCAGTTTCTAGCTACTACAAACAGGGCTGCCACAAACATTTTGGCACATACAGGTCCCTTTCCCTTCTTTTGTATCTCTTTGGGGTATAAGCCCAGTAGTAACACTGCTGGATCAAAGGGTATGCACAGTTTGATATGAATCCAGAATGGTTGGATTCGTTCACAACTCCACCAATAATGCATCAGTGTCCCAGGTTTCCCGCATCCCCTCCAACATTCATCATTATTTTTTCCTGTCATCTTAGCCAATCTGACAGGTGTGTAGTGGTATCTCAGAGTTGTCTTAATTTGCATTTCTCTGATCAATAATGATTTGGAACACTCATATGACTGGTAATAGTTTCAGTTTCATCATCTGAAAATTGTTCATATCCTTTGACCATTTATCAATTGGAGAATGGCTTGATTTCGTATAAATTTGAGTCAGTTCTCTATATATTTTGGAAATGAGGCCTTTATCAGAACCTTTAACTGTGAAGATGTTTTCCCAGTTTGTTGCTTCCCTTCTAATCTTGTTTGCATTAGTTTTGTTTGTACAAAGGCTTTTTAATTTGATGTAATCAAAATTTTCTATTTTGTGATCAGTAATGGTGTCTAGTTCATCTTTGGTCACAAATTTCTTTCTCCTCCACAAGTCTAAGAGATAAACTATCCTATGTTCCTCTAATTTTTTTATAATCTCGTTCTTTATGCCTAGGTCATGGACCCATTTTGATCTTAACTTGGTATGTGGTGTTAAGTGTGGGTCCATGCCTAGTTTCTGCCATACTAATTTCCAGTTATCCCAGCAGTTTTTATCAAATAATGAATTCTTGTCCCAAAAGTTAGGATCTTTGGGTTTGTCAAACACTAGATTGCTATAGTTGACTATTCTGTCTTGTGAACCTAACCTTTTCCACTGATCAACTAATCTATTTCTTAGCCAATTGGGGCTAACATTTTTGACCAAAACTCTGGATCCCATTGCGCTATATCTGGTTTCTCTTCTAACAAATGAGTATATAAAGACTTAGTTAATAATGCATATTCATCAATCCAGGTTCTACAATACCCGACTAATCCTAGAAATTTGCAGAGGCTCTTTTTCGTCCTAGGCTTAGGAATTCCAAGAATCCTCTCCACCTTACAGGGTCTAATCTCTTTTTCCCTTCACTTATACAATGGCTTAAATATTTTATCTCACATTTCACAAATTGCAATTTGTCTTAAGAAATTCTCAGTTCCACGGGTCCCTAAATAATTTAACAAACTGATAGTGACTTGGACAAGGTCACTTTTTTCCTCCCTGCCACAAGAACATCATCTACATATTGTAAGACTTTTAAAAATAAGAAATTTATCCCAGAATGCTCACATAATTCTTATATACCCAAGTGGATATTCCATAAATTGAATATTATGTCAATTATTTTGCCTTTTTTTTTTAATACCCAACACACAGAAAAATCCTAAACTACATATTGTCCATAACAAAAACATTTTCAAAAGGACAGAGGCAAAAAACTATTATCCTTGGAGTCCCTTTTAAATAATTGGCATCAATATAGTTAATTAAAACTTCCTATTTCTACATAAAAGAATCTGAAAAGTTCTTAAAAACATCAATTAAATCTTTTTGAAATAACTCTTTCAAAATATATATCACATTTCTGATCATATTCTTTAAACACAAAAACCATTATGTATCTAAAGAAACAAATGTTCAGTCAATTGACATCTTGTAAGAGCAGTGTGTCCCCTTTAAATCAGTTTTCTTTCTTCAGCCAAAAGCGGCTGAAGCTTTCCACTGCTGCTCTCCCCCTCCAAAAACACATCCTGTCTCACAGTTGTCTCTTTGTGACCCTTCTGAGTAGATGCTCCATTTAAACTATTAATTAGTTTTGTAAATCAATCTCTCTTTTCCCTTGTCTTTAAATCACCCTTTTTAAAAAAAATTTAAACTTTAAGATTCACAATTAATTTTGAGCCAAACTTCATAAAACTTATAATATAGTTTACAAATTACCCAATACTTTTAAAAAGCAATATACCATTTAAGTAGGGAGATACAAACATGACCCCCCTCCCCCTTCTCCTAAGGTAAACTACCGGCATTTTGTTTAATAACAGTAATTTTGAATTTCAATTTTGAATTCCAACCAAATAATAAAAAAAAGAAAATTTTTCTCTTCAGTTGTAAAGGCCACAATATTCAAACAATTCTTCAGATTTTAACCCAGAATAAATCTAACATGTGCAAGGCAATAGTAAAATTATTTCCCCCAATTTCAATTTTATTTCAATTTCAAAATTATAGTACCTCTTTAAGTTATAGTAAGTTCCCAAAACTCTTAATCAAATGTTGCAGACAAACAATTACCCAGTTTAGTTGTCTTAAACTTTCTGTTCTCTAATTTCATGAAAGCAAACTCGCTAATAATGATTTTTCTTTCTTCTCCTGGCACAATTTTTTTTAGAAACACGCTTAGTTTTCCCACAGCTCCAACAAGTCAGAGAGCCCCCGTGTTCAGCTATTTACCTCTCTTAATCTATTTTTATTCCTCTCTTCCAACATCTGCAGTTTCTTGTTTCCAACATACCAATTTAAAATTACTTTAAAATTAACCCATACTTTAGTTCGTGAGAGTTCCTGAAATCTACCTAGATATTCCATTCAAACTTATTTTCTTTAGTAAGCCAGGAAAGAGTTAAACACCAAATCCTTGCTTTACCTTAAACATTTTTTTTTTCCTTCTCTCCCTCTTCCCCCCTCTCCCCTCAAAGCTGAAGCTGTGAGCAAGAGGTAGAGGGAAAGAGAAAAAGATTTTCCAAACTTCTTTTTCTTATCTAACCCACTGCCTGCAACACAGAGGCTGAATTCTTATCTCTTATGAACTTGCTAACTTTTAACACAGAACAGAATGCAGACCAGACACACACACACACACACACACACACACACACACACACACACAGCTCTATTTTTCTTGAATTTGTTAGCTAAGTCCTGATATAAATCTTTGGACTGCTTCTGCCCCATTTTTACAACTTGGTCTCAAACCAAGTTGTCAGCGGAGGTCCTTCATTACTCTCACTCCCGCAGTCACCCAAGAGAGTCTCCTTAGAAAGTCCTTTACCATTGGGTCAATAGCAGTCCATCAAAGCAATTTTTAGGAGGGCTAGTCCCTCGGGTCTCGCTTGATCCAGCCAATAGACCCCAGACTTTTCCAAGCTCACCTCAAGAACACATCTTTCTTTTCAGACTGCCACCATGGCCTGTCAGGACTCTATTTCTCCTTTTCATCTTCAATTCTGCTTTTCACTGAGTATCTCTGCCTTGGGTCGTTTGTCAGAGAGGGAGGGAGGCTACACACTCAGAGCCAGAGACCACAGAAAAACTAACCGTGGGCGCGCCTATCCCCGTTCGGGGGATGCAGCCGTCTGCCCCAAAGACACATCCCTGACGAGCCCCCAAAGCTGTGAGGGATAGAAAATCCTATCCAAAAATGACTACTCAGAGACCTTTCGAAGTAAAAAGCAGAAAAGTTGTTTATTTAGTTAATTCTCATGAGAGTAAGTAATTCCACTGCAAGGAGGGAAAGAGAGAGAGCTCATGGTAGAAGGACTAAAGAAGGGGATAAGGTATACAGTTTTTATAGGTTTTAGGTACAAAGGATTACATCATGAGTTGGAGAACATTAAGAGATAGGTGTCCCTCTTCCCCCCCCCCCCCCCCCTTAATTGGATGTTATTTGTGCCAAAAACAGCAGATTCCTAATTCCAGGAGGAACCATACATCAGGCAACTAGTTGTCTAAACATTGGTAACTTGAACAGAGATAAATGTCATCATTCTAGGTTAAATACATATATCTAAAATCTAAGTACATATTGGCTATTACTCAACATACTTAGGTCACAGAGACCTAGAGAAACTAAAATACAGAAGAGGAATTTAAACATCCTTGGAAGTTCTTCATCTTATCTTTTACTACACACAGCTGCTGGAGTTCTTCAACTACACACACATACAAGTTTGTTGAAGAAATCTACTTCCTTCAGAATACATCCTCATACAGTATCGTTGAAGTATATAATGATCTCCTGGTTCTGCTCCTTTCACTTAGCATCAGTTCATATAAGTCTCTCCAAGCCTCTCTGTATTTATCCTGCTAGTCATTTCTTTTTTTTTTTTTTGTTTCAAAGCACTTTTTTTTTTTTTTTCATTCCACAAGTGTTTAGGTCACATTTATTATGTAGGAACATCACACTAGACTCAGCAGGGAATACAAAGATGACTGTGTCATAGTCCTTGTCTTTTTTTTTTTTTTTAATTTTTATTTAATGATTACTTTATATTGACAACATTATCCCTTGCACTCGTTTCTTTTCCGATTTTTTTTTCCCCTCCCTCCACCCCCTCCCCTAGATGGCAAGCAGTCCTTTATATGTTGGATATGTTGCAGTATATCCTAGATACAATATATGTTTGCAGAACCGAACAGTTCTCTTGTTGCATAGGGAGAATTGGATTCAGAAGGTATAAATAACCCGGGAAGAAAAACAAAAATGCAGATAGTTCACATTCATTTCCCAGTGTTCTTTCTTTGGGTGTAGCTGCTTTTGTCCGTCATTTATCAATTGAAACTTAGTTAGGTCTCTTTGTCAAAGAAATCCACTTCCATCAAAATATGTCCTCATACAATATCGTTGTCGAAGTGTATAATGATCTCCTGGTTCTGCTCATTTCACTTAGCATCAGTTCATGTAAGTCTCATCAGTCCTCTCTGTATTCATCCTGCTGGTCATTTCTTACAGAACAATAATATTCCATAACATTCATATACCACAATTTACCCAGCCATTCTCCAATTGATGGGCATCCATTCAATTTCCAGTTTCTAGCCACTACAAATAGGGCTGCCACAAACATTTTAGCACATACAGGTCCCTTTCCCTTCTTTAAGATTTCTTTGGGGTATAAGCCCCGTAGAAACACTTCTGGATCAAAGGGTATGCACAGTTGGATAACTTTTTGAGCATAGTTCCAAATTGCTCTCCAGAATGGTTGGATGTATTCACAATTCCACCAACAATGTATTAGTGTCTCTTTTTTCCCACATCCCCTCCAACATTCCGCATTATCTTTCTCTGTCATTCTAGTCAGTCTGACAAGTGTGTAATGGTATCTCAGAGTTGTCTTAATTTGCATTTCCCTGATTAATAATGACTTGGAGCATGCTTTCATATGGCTAGAAATAGTTTCAATTTCTTCATCTGAGAATTGACTTCATATCCTTTGATCTTTTATCAATTGGAGAATGGCTTGATTTCTTATAAATTAGAGTCAATTCTCTATGTATTTTGGAAATGAGGCCTTTATCAGAACCTTTGGAAGTCATCTCTTTTATAATTGCTTATGGTACAATATTATTCCCTTATATTTTGATTCTATTTCTATATCCTTTTAATCCTGCCTTTCCTGATATGGAAGTTGATTTCATTGATACACTAACATAGTATATTTTTTCCAACCCCATTTATTTTCCCATTGAATTTGATAGTTTTGTACCAAATTTTGTGTGTGTGTATGTGTGTTCAAACCTCATTTGTTTCAGAAAAGAGTAAAGTTCATCTGATGCCCATTTTTTCTATGCCTTTCTCCATAGTTGTATGTTCTCATGTAACCCAGTTATGAAAGATATTAGGTTTTTCCCTCCTTTCTTTCTACTTTTATCCTTTCTTTAACTTACCCTTGTTTTTTTTCTTTTCTATCTTAAAACCCTTAGAACAAAACCAGTTCTTTACCTCACACTTGTTATTTTTTTAAAATGTAATTCTTTTCTAAAAATAATTCCATCCATTTATTTATTTTTAGGATATATGTTTATGTTCATTTTAAATATTTCCACATGAGGCAGGTTGGGAAAGAAAAAATAGAACAAAAGGGAGAAATGAAACAAAAGAAAAAAAAAATAGGTGAAAATAGTTTGCATTCAGTTTCCATAGTTCTCTCTATATATGCAGGTAGCATTTTCCATCCAAAGTTTATTGGAATTTTTATTGCTGAGAAGAGCAAAGTCTGTCATGGTTGATCATCATACAATCTTGCTGTTATTGTGTACGATGTTTTCTTGGTTCTTCTTACTTCATTTAGTATCAGTTCATGTAAGTCTTTCCAGGCTTTTCTGAAATCAGCCTGTTCATCATTTCTTTCTCTTTTTTTTAATAATAATTTTTTATTTTTTGAAAATACATGCAAAGATAGTTTTCAACATTCACCCTCATAAAATCTTGTGTTCCAAATTTTTCTCCCTCTATCCTCACTTTCCCCTCTCCTAAATAGCAAGTAATCCAGCATAACTTAAACATGTGAAATTCTTTTTAATATATTTCCACATTCATCATACTGTACAAGAAAAATCAGATCAAAAGGGAAAAAATAAGAAAAAAACAAGGAAATGAACAGCAACATCAAAAAAAAGTGAGAATACTATGGTGTGATCCATGTTCAGTCTCCATAGTCCTACAGATAGCTCTTTCCAAACCAAGTCTATTGGAGTGACCTTGAATTACTTCATTGTTGAAAAGAGACATGTTTTTCAGAATTGATCATCACATAATCTTGTTGCTATGTTCAATGATCTTTTGGTTCTATTTACTTCTCTTAGCATCAGTTCATGTAAGTTGTTCGAGGTTTTTCTGAAATCATCCTACTGATCATTTCTTATAGAACAATAATATTCCATAACATTTATATACCATAACTTATTCAGCAGTTCTCCAACTGATGGGCATCCATTCAGTTTCCAGTTTCTTGCCACTATAAAAAGGGCTGCTACAAACATTTTTGCACATGTGGATCCTTTTCCCTTTTTTTATGATCTCTTTGGGTTACAAGTCAAATAGAGATGCTACTGGATCAAAGAGTATACACAGTTTGATACTTCCAAATTGCTCTCCAGGGTGGTTGGATTAGCTCACAACTCCACCAACAAAGCATTAGTGTCCCAGTTTTCCCTCATTCCCACCCTTCATCATTATCTTTTTCTGTCATCTTAGTCAATCTGCTGAGAGGTGTGTGTAGTGATATCTCAGAGTTGTTTTAATTTGTATTTCTCTGACCAGTACTGATTTAGCTCCTCATCATTTCTTAAAAAACAATAATATTCCATTACTTTCACATATTATAACTTATTCAGCCATTCCCCAATTGATGGGCATCATCAGAATGTTTATAGCACTTATTTTTATTGTGGCAAAGAATCTTTAACAATTCTTTGCCACCACAAAAAGAGCTGCTACAATCATTTTTGCACTGAGGATCCTTTTCCTTCTTTTATGATCTTTTTGCGCTACAGATTAATGTAATTCTCTCAATACCCTTTGAAGATATTAAGAAACTTGCTGCTTCTTCCTCTTATTAGAATGTTAATATTATTTCATATTACAACTCCTTCCAATTGCTTAAATAAATTTACCTTTCTAGGTTTCTCTGTACTCTTGTATTTTTATTTCAGCTTGGTTGTCTTAAGCAGAAATGCTTGAAAGTCCTATATTTCATTAACTATCCACTTCCCCTTCTATAATCCTATAGGATTCTAGTCAGCTTTTTTTGTTTTTGATCATTTTTTAGACATTTAGATCTTTTAGAATATTTTATCCCAAGATAACTCAAATAATACAAAAAAGGACTAAAGGACCCAAAGGAAATTTTAGAAATGTTAGATCTTATATGTCCTTAGGGAATATTGAATGAGAGTAGAAGAGTATATGTGTGTGTGTGTGTGTGTGTGTGTGTGTGTTTATATATTCAGGGTATGTATGACATCTTTACAAAAATTGACCAATATGTTATAGTACAAGTACTTGAAATGGAGAAATGCAGAAAAACTCAAATATTAAACTTCTTTTTTATGAACTAAAATGTAATTAAAAACATTCATAAAAAACATTTAAGAATTGATAAAAATTTCTTTTATTTTTTTGTTGAGGCAATTGCGGTTAAGTGACTTGCCCAGATTCACACAGCTAGGAAGTATTAAGTGTCTGAGGTTGGATTTGAACTCAGATCCTTCTGACTTCAGGGCCAGTGTTCTATCTATGGCGCCATCTAGCTGCCCCCAGACTTGATAAAAATTAATTTGAAACTAAATAATTAAAAAATGGGTTGATTAAAGAACAAACCATAAAACCAATACATAATGTCATTGAAGATAATGCTAACAATGGGACAATATATCACAGTTTTTTGAGAAAAAATATATATTTCAAAATATTTTGAGCAAAAGAAAGACTTTCAAATTGGAGTCATTAAAAATAACAGCAACCTAGAAAACCAACAAATTAAAAAACCTCAATTAAAAATACTAATAAAAGTCTTGAAAATCAGACTGACAAACTGTAAGTAAATATTCTCCAGAACTTTTAATTAATAAATTAAAGCAGGAGCTTTTAAAAATAAGAAAATATAAAACATTACCCGTATCAAAAAAGGAAAAAGATCACACAAAATGAGGGAAAATAAAGGAAATTATTTGACACTAGTTTAATTGATGAATAAATTTGCCAAAAAATGTAAAATATTCAGAATTAAAAGATAAAGAAATAGAGAACATGGTTTAATGCCCAATCTCAGAAAAAGAAATTGAACTAGCCATATCTCCCCCAAAAGAATGAGACTAACTAAATTTACATGCAAATTCTGTCAAAAATACCCCCCACCAATTAATTCCAATGTCATGTAATCTGTTTGAAAAAATAAGAAAAGGAGTCCCACCAAATTCCTTTTATGCTATAAATGTGATCTTAATGTTTAAACTAGAAAATCAAAATAATACTGTAAGATGCCTAGTGAATTTTGATACCCAAATTTTAAAGTTTTAGCAAGGAGATTCTGGCAGTATATCCAGAGGTAATATTATATGACTTGATTGATTTATATCAGAAGTACATGTGGTTTCATTATTAGGACACTATCAATATATAATAGACCATGTTGAAACAAGAACCAAAAAAGTCATATGATTATAGCAATAGATAATTTAAAAAAAAAAACTTCTTTTTATTTTTATTTTAAGCATTTAAAAAAAGTTTCTGATTTTCTTATTTCCCTCTCCTCTCCCACTTATTGAGAAGTTATGAAATGTAATATCACTTACACATATGAAATCTTGCAAAAATTTCCATATTAGCCATGGTACAGTAAAAACAAGAACAAAAAATCCCAAGAAAAATAAAATGTCAGAAAAATTATGCAGCAATCTTCATTCAGATTCCATTATTTTTTTTTTCTGGAGGAGAATGGCATGTTTTCTCATAAGGCCTTCAGAATTGTCTTGGACCATTTTCTTGATTAGAACAGTTAAGTCCTGCCCAGTCATTCACTGTACAATATTTTCCTGGTTTTGTTTACCTCATTTTGTATCAGTTCATGAAAGTCTTCAATAGGTTTTTTTTTTTTTTTAAACCGGCCTATTCATCATTTCTTTATGTTTTTTTTTCTTTTTTTGCTGAGGCAATTGGGGTTAAGTGACTTGCCCAGGGTCACACAGCTAAGACGTGTTAATGTATCTGAGGTCAGATTTGAACTCAGGTCCTCCTGACTTCAGGCTTTATCTACTGCGCCACCTAGCTGCCCCCTGTTCATCATTTCTTAAAGTACAATAGTATTCCATCATAATTTTATCCCACATTTTGGTTAGCCATTCCCCAATTTTGATGGGCATATCCTTATTTTCCAATTCTTTGCCACTACAAACAGCTGCTATAAATATTTTGGTATATATGTCTTTTTTTTGTTGTTGTTGTTGCTCACTTTGATTTACAGATTAAGTAATGGTATTGCTGGATGAGAGGGCTTGCAGTTTTATAGTCCTTTAGGCATATTCCAAATTTTTCTCCACATTGATTAAATCAATTCGCAACTCCATCAATAGTGCATTTGTGTCCCAATTTTCCCAACATTTGTCACTTTCCTTTTCTATTATATTAGCCAGTATGATAGGGTTTAAAGCTGGAATGTCCATTGCCACCACTACCATTTTATATAGTGCTATAAATACTAGTTAGAGAATAAGATAAGAAAAAGAAATTGAGGAAATAAGCATATACAGGAAACAAAATTAGTCCATTCTGCATTCTTAAAGAACCCCAAAGAGTGAGCTAAAAATTAATTAAAACAATAATTTGTCAGTTCCAAAATAGAAAATAAAACCATATAAATCATTAGTGTTTCAGTGTATTATCAACAATAGCCAATGGGAAGAAATTCCATTTATAATTACAGAAAGTATAAAATATTTGGAAATTTACTGCCAAGATATATATAAAAACTATATGAATGTAACTATAGAACATTATATATATAAAGAATAGGTCTAAATAACTGAAGAAATAGTAACTCTTCATGGGTTAAAAACAAAGCAATATGATAAAAGTGATAAGATTATCTAAATTAATTTACTTTTTTAGTTCCATATTAATCAGAATACCAAAGAATTATTTTATAGAACTATAAAAATAATTGAATTCATCTTTAAAAATAATTTTAACAAGTCAGGCATCTCAAGGGAATTAATGAAGAAATTGGGGAGGGAAGGGGGTCACAGTACCAAATCTCAAAACAATACTGCAGAGCAGCAATCATTCTAGAAATCAATTTGATTTGTAATTAATATCCTTTGATGTATTGCTATCAGTAGTAGATTATATCCCAAAGAAATTGTACAAAAAGGAAAAGGATCATAAAAGATATTTTAGCTGCTTTTTGTTGTAGCAAAGGATTGTAAAGGAGTGCCCATCAATTGGAAGTCGCTAAAAGTATTACAGTATATGAATGTAATTGAATACATTTGTTCTGTAAAAAATAAATACATAGTTTAAAAGAAACCTGGGGTGACTTATATGACTCAATTCAGAATTAAGTGAGTAGAACCAGAACAGTTTATATAACGAAATTGTAATGTGAACTTTGAAAGACTTAAAGTCTATTCAATACAATAACCAACTATTTACAGTTGCAGAGGACCAGAGATGAACTATGCTATGTACCTGAAAGAGAAATGATACCTCCTGCTTTTTAAAGAAAGACTACTGGATCTTTCTTATGTGATCTGAAATATGATTTTTTGGCCCTTGAAATCCTTGAATATTTGCATTATTTTTCTTTGAGCTCAGGATTTTGGCTGTGACACTTGACTTTTTCTTTTAGGGTTCTTTTCTGCTTTCTTAATGTTGATGTCCAATTCTAATAGATGTAGGCAGTTTTTATTTATGATTTCTTAAAATGCCATGTCAAGATGTGTATTTTTTTTAATCGTGGTTTTCAGGGTTTTCTTTGATTTTTTTTTTTTTTTAATGTAACATATCTTACATTTTCTTGTATTTTTCAGTGTTTTGATTTTGTTATGATTTTTTTTAACTTTTGTTGATGTCTGTTGGGCTATTCTAATTCTTGACATTCTGTTCTACTTTTTCTTCTGAATTGCTTTTTTCTTTTGCCCCCTTTTTTCCCTTTGGAACCTTTATTTTGTTTTTTAGCTGTTGCTTAATTTCTTCTAGTTATCCATGTAGGTTTTGTGGGAAAATGATTTTTTACATTACCACACATTTTTCCTCATTGATTCTCTAGCTTCAAATTGTTAGGACATTAGATTCTCAGTAATTTTTTATTCTGGATGATGTTTTTTATTTATCTTTTCAGCTTTAGTTTGTAAATTGGAGCTTTGTGCTAGGGCCAGTTCTATCCTTTTCTGTGCCTTTGAGTTGGGTGGTCAGCTTTGTTTGACCTCACCTTGTGTTTTTCAGATCTTCATCTTTCAGTTTAGGGAAAGAAAGGGATATTTGAATTTTAGGAGGCTGGGTTTTTCGGGCCCTCTCTGCCTCCTCAATGACCACAAAGCCTCTGAATTCTGAATACTTTATCTGCATTGGGTAAGCACCAGCTTTCCCCTGCTATTTCCTATTTCCTATGGCTTCCAGGCTACGCATTCTGAGACTTCCAAGTAAGCTTTCTGCTTGTTTTTTTTGAAACAGTATTACAGTCTATAGATTGTCCTGGTAGGCTCTGCTCCATTGAAACGCTGCCCTGCACACTTTGGTGGGGCACCTAGCTGACATTTTAAAGGTTCTCTTTGTAGTTTCTTGTTGGATTTCTTAATCATTGTTTAATGGATTGTTTAATGTTTAATCATTGTTTAGGATGAAGTTTATATTTTTGTTGGCGTAGATATATGGAAATTTGGCCTGCCTTCAGTTCCTGTCTCCATCTCAGCAGAAAATTATGACACTGCTCTTTTTTTTAAAAAATCAATTTTATTTTCACCTCCAACTTTCCTTCTTTTTACTTACCTTCTCCTCCCTGCTCTGAGGAAACAATAAGACTAAAACTCATTTGTGTATAGAGTTGTTTTTTTTTTTTTTTAAATAACTATCTCATTTGATCTGCACAACCATTCATGTAGTTAGGCCCTTTTACAGTGGAGAAAACATTTGAGGCAGACAAAGATTAAATGACTTGCCCTGAATTACAAAACTAGTGTCTGACAAAGAGATCTAACTCAGTTTCAATTGATCAAGGATGGACAGAAGTAGCTTCACCCAAAGAAAGAACACTGGGAGATGAATATAAACTGCTTGCATTTTTGTTTTTCTTCCCGGATTATTTATACCTTCTGAATTCAATTCTCCCTGTGCAACAAGAAAACTGTTTGGTTCTGCAAACATATATTGTATCCAGGATATACTGTAACCTATTCAACATGTAAAGGACTGCTTGGCATCTGGGGGAGGGGGTGGAGGGAGGGAGGGGAAAAATCGGAACAGAAGTGAATGCAAGGGATAATGCTGTAAAAAATTACCCTGGCATGAGTTCTATCAATAAAAAGTTATTAAAAAAAAAAAAAAAAAAAAACTAGTGTCTGAGGTTGGATTTGAACTCAGATCTTCCTGACTCCAGGAATCAAGCTTAACTTTTTTTATCTTTTGTAATTGTCTCTGTTTTATTTAGTAAAGAATATATTTCTTAGAGTTACATGAACTGATGCTAAATGAAGTGAATAAAACTAAGAGAACATTGTACACAGCAACAAGATTATGTAATGATCATTTCTGGAGGACATGGCTCTTTTCAACAGAGAGGTGATTCAGGCCAATGCCAATAGACTTGTGATGGCAAGAGCCATCCTCATCCAGAGAGGAGACTAGGGGGATTGATTATAGATCACAACATAGTTAATTTCACCTTTTTTGTTGTTTGCTTGCTTTTTTTTCTTTCTCATTTTCCCACTTTTTGTTCTGATTTTTCTCTTGCAACATGATAAATATGGAAATATGTTTAGAAGACCTCCACACATTTAAACTATATTGGATTACTTGCTTTCTAGGGGAGGGGAAAATTTGGAACACAAGATTTTGCAAAGGTGAATGTTGAAAACTATCTGCATATATTTTGAAAATAAAAAACTATTATTAAAAAAAAGTTTATTCTGGGAAAAAATATATTTTCTTCCTACAATTGTAAAAAGTATTTGATCTGCTTGTCTTCTAGCATTAATCTTTTTTTAACCCTAACTGTAATTCCTAAACTAAAATAGGCACCAAACTAGAATGTATGTGTAGAAATAGTCATAGACTGTTTTTGCTTGATATGGTATTTGAAAGGCCAGCAGCTGCAGTGAGTCAGAAAAAAGATGCTAGCAAGGTTAACATTGAATATAAAGAGTTCATTAAGTCATTGTGTACATCAAACAGCTTTAAAAAAAAACCACCACTGTGTACAGAGCAGGCTAAGATAAACACAGATAAATGTGAAATGGCTCTTGTCCTCAAAGTGCTTAAATTCTATCAGGTATTAAGATCCAGATGGCTCAGTAATAAAAGATGAAACAAATGAGTTCGGAAATCATTCAGTAAGTTTATATTAAGCACTTCAATGTACCAGGTGGTGTGCTAGATGCTGGAGACACAGACATACAAAATGATCCAGCCCTCCTCAGAATGAGCTTATGTTACAATGGGAACCATGATAAGTACACATAAAAGTATGTGCAGCATAATGTTTAACATATATTGGATTGTTTGCCATTTAGGGAGGAAAGTAGGGGAAAGGGAGGGAGAAAAAATTGAAACTATGCATATGTTTTCTTTGTTTTTTTTTTATTGTAACTTTTTTTTGACAGAACATATGCCTGCATAATTTTTTACATTATCCCTTGCACTCACTTCTGTTCTGACTTTTCCCTTCCTTCCCTTCACCCTCCCCCTCCCCGCCATGGCAAGCAGTCTTATACATGTTAAATATGTTATAGTATATTGTAGATATAATATATGTGAGCGGAACCGAATAATTCTCTTGTTATGTCTATGTTTTCAAAATAAAAAACTTTAAAATTAAAAAAAAATTTAAAGGGAAAAATATATATAGGATAAATAGAAATACTACTATATACATATATATTATACACATTTGTATATATATGTATAATTATACACTTTGCAAATTAGAAGATTTTTGCAATAAGGTGAAAGGAATGAGGGCTTAAACTATGGATAGGTGTGTGAGTAGCTGGAAGGGTTGTAAAGGTAATAACAATATTTGCAACTGATGGATATGTGAAGTAAAGGAGCTCATATTTTTCCATACTAGAGAATGAACAAAATATTTTTAAAATAGGAAACTTCATTTACAATGACACAAACTGTCAAATATCTGGGAATTTATTTACTTAATATATTTATATGATTTTAAAAAATAGATGAAAATACTAGAATCAAATGAAAATGATAACTAGAATGACATTCAGTAGCTTGCAGTTCCTGATGAAGAGAATGCTTGTATTAATGACATTATGAGTTGAAATTCATAAAATGGAAATTCACAGTGAAATTGAAAAATATTAATTAACAAATAAATTAGTTTATTATTATTTTCTGTTTTGCAATCACTGAATTTCAAAGTCTGTGTTCAGTTAGTCTCCTTGCTAATCCTTTAAAATTTGGGCATCAGAATTCACTAGGAATCTTAGTTTATTTTAACTATTGATTTAAATATTCATCATAAATAATGAATTTTATTTTTAATCATTCAGCTTTGTAAGAAGCACCATTTTGGAATTAACAAGCCAGAGAAGATTACACAATCTCCTGATGACTCAAAGTTTCTACTTAAGACCTTTACTCATATTAAATCAAATGTATCTGTTCCCAATAAAAAGAAGGTAAGGAGTTGCTTCAATTTGTTTAGGTTTTGTCATTAGTTTTGACTTGATTTATATTATAAGGTAATTTAATGCAATTATGTTCAAAAATAGATTTGTTCTATTTAAACATTTTTTAATAATTCTTTTCTATAAGTAGAATAGGCACTGGAACTGTTGTTTTATTGGTATAACTTTCACATGAGAAAATTTCATTCTTCCGATGCAGATTGACACTTCTCTGCAAATCTATAAAGCCTTTGAGAATTGTCTTAGAGGTTGTACTTAGAGATTACATGCTTTGCCCAGGGTTACCCTGCAAGTATGTCAGGGGCAGTAATTGACCTGGAGTCTTGATGGTTCCAAGGCCACCTTTCATTGCCTATGCCAGGCTGCCTCTTTTTTTTTTTTAAATTATAAATGCTGGATAAAAATTCTACTTCATTTTGCTTTGTAGGTGAAGGAGAGTAAAGAGAAGGAGAAATTAGAAAAGAGATTACTGGAAGAGTTATTAAAAATGTTCATGGATTCAGAATCCTTTTATTATAGTTTAACTTATGACTTGACCAACTCAGTGCAAAGGCAAAGTATTTGTGAGAACAAAAACTTACCACTTTGGCAAAACGTAAGTACCCACTCCTGATTACAACAATAATAACAGTAGTAATAATTGATATTGTGTAGTGCCAGCCACTACATATTTTGTATATAGTATCTCAATGCATTCTAACAACTTCTCTATGAGCTGTATACCACAAGTAGCAATATCCCCGTGTAGACATGGTCCCAGAGGCTGGTCAGGTACAGAGTTAGAATTTGAAGCTAGACCTTTCCTGATTTTGCATCTTGAGTTCTTGTTATATCAGGGTTATACTTTAAAAATATCAATTTTGTGAAACTGTCTCATTTTTGAATTATAAACCGAGGAGAAGTGATCCCTGAACTTTTTTTTCTTTGTGCTTTTTCTAGGTCGATGAGAGATTTTTTTGGAATAAATATATGCTAAAAGATCTAATCGAGATTGGTGTGAGTAATTATTTCCTAAAAAATAAGCTCTGTCATTCCCAAAATTATTTGAGAAAAAAAATGTGTGTGTGGGGGGGTGTTCTCTTTATTGTACTGCCATTATACCTCTTGAAGTATTTGAATTACTTTGATGCTATCAAAATGTTTGCTTATGAAATAGCAAGAAGATTTTGCTACAACATTCCTATAATAGTTCTCATGGCATGGAACTGGAAGAGGCAGTGTAATATGAATATTTGATAACTGTGGGAGACAAGAGGTCACACAGTTGTTGAAAAAGATATTTGTTGTTTGTATAAAGTAGGAATGCTGAGCCTGGTTTTTCTTTTGTGAGGAAAAACATGTAGCTGGCCACATGCTCTTTTTAAAAGGTCCCTTTTAGATCAGTGCTTCTGTTCTTTTCCTCTTGTTCTGTCTAATGCTGGAAAAAGAATGCTTCGGAACTAGAGGACAATGGTGGACTTCTAAGAAAGGAAAACAGCTTCTTATTCTTGTACAGATTTAATTTTTGTTTGTTTAAATCATTGTTATGAAATCAGATTTCAGATGAGAAAAGTAAATGATATATGATAACAAGTAATATAGAATAAAAGATATAATTGATTTCCTGGAATAATCATAAGTCCCACATCATCTTTTCTCGAAATGTTTTCTAGATTTCTTGTAAATTTTCTCATAATTAATTTGATCAAAAATATAAATCTGGGGGCAGCAGGGTGGCACAGTGGATAGAACACCAGCCCTGAAGTCAAGAGGAACTGAGTTCAAATCTGGTTTCAGACACTTAACACTTCCTAGCTTTGTAACCCTGGGAAAGTCATTTATCCCCAATTGCTTCAGAAAAAAAATAAAAAACATAAATCTGAAATTCATTCTAAAATGTTTTAGGAATGAAAAATATAGAAACATTATAATTGATTTCAGAGATAATTATTGAATGTTATGACCAATAATTGAACGCTTGTTATGTGTCTTAAATCTTTCTGGTTTTCTTTTTTTGAGATATTCTCATATCACTTTTGTGCTATTCCCTATTGACTAGCAATATAATTTAATGTTTTTAATTTTTTTTTTGAGTCTTCTTCCACTCCTCAATTTTCAAGCATAGGTTTTATTTTTCTTTCTTCCTCCCTTTCTATTCTTTTTAGACTTTATTTCTCCCCACACACTTTGATCTAGTGACAGTGGCCTCCTTGCTGTTCCTTGCACTTGACACTGACTCATACCTGGAAGCATTTTCACTAGCTGTCCCCAAGCCTGGAATTCTTTCCTTCTTCATCTCTCCCTCCTGGCTTAATCGGTTTCCTTTGGGTATAAGCTAAAGTTGCATCTTCTGCAAGCCCATTTCCAGCCCTTCTTAATCTTAATGCTTTTTCTGATACCTTCAACTTATCCTAAATTAAAGGTTTTCGCGTGGTCTGCTCCATTAGAATATGAGCTCCTTGAGAGCAGGGATTTTTTTTGCCTTTTTTTGTATTCCTCAGTGTTTAGCCCAGGGCCTGGCACTTAAGTGCTTCTTGGCAGACCACCTTCTCCTTCCTTGTGGGAAAAAAAAAATATGTATATCATAATAAAAAATAATAATAAATATAGTATAATAATAAATATGTATAGTCATATAAAGTGTATGTACATAAATGTATCTTTATATAAAAATGTGTCTCATTTTACATTTTTGTCTACTCCCTAATCAGGACATGGATAGCATTCTTATCATCATGCCAGAATCATGTTTGATCATTATGTTTGTTATTTATCAGAAAGCTTATGTATTTCAAAATTGTTCATTTTTACAGTGTTGTTATAAATTGTTATCCTGATTCTGCTCACTTTATTTTACAACAGTTAATTCATTTTGATATTTGTAGGTTTCTCTGAAGTCTTCCTCTTCATTATTTTTTATAGCACAATTGTATTCTACTACATTTACATTTTATTTCATTGTTTCCCAGTTGATAAGTACCCTCTTAATTTTTAGTTCTCAACCATCACAAAAAATAAATATTTTTGTATACGTAAGACATTTTGCTTTTCCTTTATTTTCTTTGGGGTTCTGCTGGCTAGTGGCTGGAAGGTAGGCCTTCCAGAATTATTCCATTTATTTTTACTTTACCAGGTTTTGTCATTGTATCTACTTAATTTATCTTTTACAATATATGAATTATATTAGTCATTTCTTCTTATGTACAATGCATTTGGATATAATGTAGGTTAAATCATTTAACTCATTACCTTCCCAGACACCATGGGCACTAATACTCAGGATGCAGTTTAAAAAAAAAATATTCTAGTGTATTTTGTTAGCAAGGATAGGGACTAGACCTTGATATTGAAATTCCTTCTGCCAGTGTAGATTGACACCTTCCCTGCAATGTGTATTCTTAAGCCACCAAAAGGTTAGGTGGGTTGCCAAAGGTTACATATAATCAGAGGCAGTTCTGAGCCAACATTTCTGACTTTAAGGACAGTTCTCTGTGTACCTTGACACACTGCCTGTGATTAAAAAGTCAACAAAATATTTTTGTGTTTCCATTTGAGTTGCTTTTCAATCAAATGTTAAAGCTAGTAATTTTTTTTAATATTTGTAAAAGGTTTGTGTTATGGCTAGACTAAAAAGAGTTGTTGGTATTGGTAAGTAGGGGTGGAGTCAAGGACAGTAGAGTTAAGAAAAAGTTTCTAGTGGACATTTAAATAATTTTGTGATTGTTAACAACTAGCATTTTTCTAGTGCTTTAAGGTTTGCCAAGCTCTTTATAACTATTTCATTTAATTCTTACAATTAGGGTCTTAATTTTACAGATGAGGAAACTGAAGCAGAAAAGGTTAAGTAACTTGCCCAGCATGAGTGTTCATAAATGTTTGAAGTAGGATTTGAACTTGCATCTTTCAGATTTCAAAGTCTGATACTGAGTTCTTTGTGCCCTCTAACTTCCCTCTATTATGTATTTATTCCATTCAATTATTAAATCTTAATTTAAAAATTTCCTTTAAGAAAATTAATTCTTTTTAATTATTTTTGATTTCCTAATTAGGCATTTTAATTATTTAAGATAAGGTCAGACTTTTGGTTGTTCAGTACTTGAACTGGTTTAAATAAGAGAGCATTCTTTTTTCTTTCAAAGGTGTGAAACTCAAGCCTTTTTAAAATTAATTGTGAATATATTGAACTTTCATATTTATTTCAAAAATTGCGAAACTAGCACATTTCTGCAGAATTGGTTCAAAATTTCACTGAAGTTTTAGGACATGTTGAATTTAAAATCTCGTTTAAGTTACTTATTCTTTACAGAGTAGTCAGCTATTAATAATGGTTGTCATTGTCATAATCTACACAAAAACAAGAAAAAAAGCCTTAACCTCTACCACAATTGAGTCAATTACCCCCTTGGTGACCTAGACAGTTCTCTATGACAGTTGTAGAACAAATGCTGATCTGATTTTATCAAGGGAGTTTCTCTACTTGGGGAAACTTTAAAAAATTAAATGTTATGTTTAACTCTTTCTCTTTTCCTCCAAACAAAAAACTCAGTGATTGAACAAAAGAATTTTTCCCTCTGCAGTATTTTGACACTCTTTATTAAACTTTTTTTTCTGGATATCCTTTTCTTTCTAGCCTCTGTGAATCTGCAGCTCCTAGTTCTCTTATAACCAAATGACTGTTTCTTTTTACTTCCCTTTGTAGGGTCATCATATTTGTCCCACCTCCTGACCCATAAATGTCCTGAATTTTCTTTTTATACTTATTATCTTTGATTGGTTTCAGTAATTTCTATTTCAGATGACTGCTCAAAACCTCTTCACAACTCTGGTTCTCCTTCACTGCCAGCTGCCTGTCTAACATTTCTCTTGGGATATCTCATCAGCCTCTCAAACTCAACATTTATCACATGGTTGTTAAACTTTGTTGTAGTGGAGGGGTTTGACTATAATCCTTGTCTCTGCCTTTTCTCTAATCTCCCATAGCCAATCAGTTATCAGGTTGACTCTCTGTCCCTGTCACATATCTTGTGTCTGTTCTTTTCTCTCTGCTTATGTGGTCACCACTGCATTTCAGATCCAAACTACTTATTGTCTTAACTAGGTTTTTCCATTTATGCTCCAGTCTCAACACGGTTGCCCAGTCTCCTTAAAACTTGGATCTGATTATGGTAGTCTCCTCTTTAGAAATCTTCTGTGACTCTGTTTGCTTGTAAAATACCAACTCCTGAACTAAGAGTTTAACATCTTGCCCAAGATGATTCCATCCTCCCTTTCCAGACATATTTTATGTTCATTTCTATCTTTTTTTGATTCTTGTCAGATTGGCCTGCTTAATATACTCTCCAAATTGGATATTTCCTCTCTTGTTAGTTTGTCTGCTTAGAACTCACTCTTTCCTCACTATCATCCCAGAATCATTAGCTTTCTTCAAAGCTTAGCTCTTATGCTTCTATAGAAAGCTTTTTTTTTAGTCTCGATCTCTTAAGTTGTCTTAGTTTTATTTATTTTATTATATTACATACTGTATTTCCCAGTAGACTATAAGCTCCTTTTCCATTTTTGTTTTGATCTGCTCAGTACCTAGAAGGTAATGAATAAATGTATATTGAATTAAATGGAAGGTTTCTGCTGAATAACTCTACTGGAATAAAATAATGCAACTTAATGTGGTTTTGATTTCAGTACAATTTGATTTGTGTAGGATAGAAATAGAGGAGTATGCATGTTTTTTGCAGACTTCTGAAGTGGATTTTTGGATTATCCCAATCATCCAAGGTTTTGTGCAGATTGAAGAACTTGTGGTCAACTATAACGAATCATCTGATGAAGAAAAAAGCAGCCCAGATACTCCTCCTCAAGAGTCCTCTTGTGTAGATGATATTTATCCTCGATTTCTTGTGGCTCTCATTTCACGCCGAAGTCGGCACAGAGCTGGTAAGCACAAAGTCTTCTGAATTACTAAACATGAAGGTGATCATAAAGAGTTGAAAGGGCAAAGGACAAGATTAGAACCAATGTCTGGAAGATCTTCATTGTATTGCTGCCTTGATGGATCAAGCATAGAAATATCCCTTTGCTTAAAAACACTGCTGAACTTTTCTCTGTTAGAATTGGTTTGATTTGAGGAGATTCTTAGACGTGATTAGAAGTTCCAATCATTTGAAACTAAGGAATAAATATGAATTAGTGATTGGGGAATAGGAGGAGAAAAAAGAAAGGAGAAAAGATATATTTTTTAATGAAAACTTTATAATAGTAATTTAAAAGATATGGCCAATAGTGTTTTTATTATTATTATTATTTGTAGATAAACAAATAAGTAAACTACAGGAAAGTAAATTGGTTTGTATATTTGCAAAACAAATGTTAGTGCTTCTAAGCAATTGATTATGTTTTAATCATAGTAGAACTTCAACAAATGTTTATTTGCCTAAGTGTTTAAAGTGTGTAAAGTACTGTATTATAGGTGCTAAACCTATAGCAAAACTATACTTACAGCAAAACAGTACTTATAGTCTTACATGCATATGCACACAGGTATACAGGTAGAATGTGATAGGTACAAAGGAATAAGAAATTGAAGGAGGAACCTAATTTCCTCTAATATTAAAAAACAAAATCAGAGAAAACTGAATTTGCCTTTCAGATATACTTTTGGGTAATCTGGTTATAATTATAAGAGAGGAATCCTGTGTAATGTCTAAGGTGTCAGTGAAACTATAATGAAAGGGGGAGAAGATGGGTTAAAGTAGAAATTCTTATCCTGAGATCTATGGGTCTGTCATTTTCAGGGTTTCCATCATGATGAGAAGGGGCTTCCCCAGACTAAGACAGGACTCAGTGACACAAAAAAGGCCAAGAACTTCTGGCTTAGAGGAATGTTTGAGTAAAGTAGAATAGCTTCCATGTAATAAATTATTTGCAATTTTTTTTTCTTTTTCTTTTGTCATTTTACAGGGATGCGATATAAACGAAGAGGAGTTGATAAAGATGGAAATGTTGCAAATTTTGTAGAAACTGAGCAGTTAATTCATGTTCATAATCACACACTGTCATTTATTCAGACACGAGGTTCTATTCCTGTTTTTTGGAGCCAGGTTGGATATCGGTACAATCCACGACCACGGCTAGACAAAAGTAAATGGGTCAATTATCTATGTGCTCTGTTAACAATATTATTTGAAAGCATATGGAAAAAAATTGAGACTTTGGAATATGAGCTTTCAAATTGCTGAATTAAACAAGAAAATCATTGTATTATGTCAAATTGTATAGATAAACAATATGATATATATATATATGTGTGTGTGTGTATATATAAATATGTTTTTGCTGAGGCAATTGGGATTAAGTGACTTGACCTAGGTCACACAGCTAGAAAGTGTTAAGTGTCTGAGACCAGATTTGAACTCAGGTCCTCCTGATTTCAGGGCTGGTGCTCTATCCACTATACCATCTAGCTGTCTCCGTGATATGTTCTTTATCAAAAGAACAGTCACAGATTTGCATGTTAATCTTTTAACTTAAATTCCTAAGTGATAATTAGTTGAAGCATGCATTAGATGAAGAGAGCTTTTTATGATGACCTTTAACTGCTGTTCAACTTGAAAGATGAATTAATTGATTACTTGAGTGTATAAAAGGTAAACACAAACAATATTTCTATCATGAGGAAATATTTTTAAATGATAACACTCACCAAAGTAGACTATATTTAAAATTGAACAGAATTTTTTCATTTTGAACATCAGAAAATAGTTCTTCTATTTTAACTTCACAGTAAAATTTCCAACATGCACCATGTACACACAGACACACTGACATACAAAACCTTAAATTTTTTCACTAGTACAGATTTCCAATTATCTGTGATTTTTTTCATTTGGTGAAACTTTTGTCCATTTTTTTCCCATAAGTTTCCATGGAGGTCTATGCAGTGTGCTAGAGACTTTCCTCCCTCTACTCTGTAGTCCCTTTTCTCATTGATGAATTCCTCCCAAATCCTCCATTTTGGGAAAAGAGCCAGTCCGTCCTCTTCATTCCTCTCTCTGCTTCTGACTCTTTGAACTTGGCTACTGTACCCATACTTATAGTATCTGCCAACTCCATGTGACATACACTTTTCAGTTCCCTTTTAGGTATTGTCGTCCCCTAATAGAAGGATATATAAACTGCTTGAAGTCAGAAGTGTCTTTTTTTTTGCTTGAGTTTGTATGCCCAGCTCCTTGCACAGTAACATAAGTGTTAAATATTTTTTGACTGATAGCCCAAGGTAGATGGTTAAAGATGGGAATATGTGTATGTGTGTACACACACACACCACACACACACACACACACACACACACACACACACAGCTATACACATGTTCTCAATGCCTTTCTGTTTTAGATGTACATGGTAAAAAAATTTTTGTATTTTTCCTTTTTTTGTAGGTGAAAAGGAAACAGTTGCATATTTCTCAGCACATTTTGAAGAACAATTGAAAATTTACAAAAAACAGGTTGGTTTTGAAATCTAGTTATCACACTTTTTCATTTTTAGAAATGTTTTATTTTATAGGATTTTTTCAGGTTATATTTGTAATTTTTTAGGAAAAATAATTCATTATTCAAAAAAACCATTTCTACACTGAAGGATGCCATTATCTCATATGTGTGTATTTTATATATACATAAACAATAAAAGAACATTGAAATTGAAACCACATTCTTAATATATTTTGAAGATTATTTATAAATCCAGCAACCAGACTATTTATACATTGTAAGTGATCCAGTGACAAATTCTTATGAATCTATATTTTTGTAATTCCATAGGAAACAAGTTATTAATAGCATGAATTAATTTGATAATTTATGACTGAGGAAGCCATTCTTGCAGTATGTTCCTTGAAAAAAAAAAAAAAAAAAGATTCAACAGGGATAATCTTGAGTTTCAAAGATTTAGTGAAATCTCTTGCCTTGCCTTCCCTTCCCTTTTACTTTCTTTAACAGGTTATCATTAATTTGGTAGATCAAGCAGGAAGAGAAAAGATTATTGGAGATGCTTACCTCAAGCAGGTGTTGCTTTTCAACAATCCAAATCTCACTTATGTGTCATTTGACTTTCATGAACATTGGTAAGGTGCCATCCTTGAAATGTTCTTTGATCCATTGGAATGTAAGAGGCTGTGTGATAAAAGGTAGTTTCACTAACTAGCAGTTATCTTTTTTATAAATAATTGGATTAAGCAATTTCCAAGGTCATTCTCAGTTCTAACACTCTTGAACTCTGAAGTAGTTCTGTTTAATGGAAATCATATTTCTTCTTAGTTTTAGGACAGATATTTAAAATTTGATTTCCACATAAACATAATTTTAATTTTTTTCATTATTTGATCTTTATATATATAGATATAAAATGTATATATTTTTATATGTATTTTATATCTCTGTATATTTTTTGCCTTAAAATGGTTTGGAGAGGGAGTGTGTGGTGATGTGTTTTGTGTGTACTTTCCCTTAGCTATTTCGATTCTAGAGTTTTCCTTCTGTACTGTTCCTTACACTTTGGGGAAAATTTCCTTTTAATTCCTTTTGTGCAAAATCACCTTGGACTACCTATTCCTCTTCTAACCCAGAACAAAACTCACTTCCTTTTACTTTGAAAAAAACTATATAAAACAGGATACTTAATAGTTGTAAATTCAACTTCAGTTTTGTACTATTACATGTATAGATGAGGTTGTATTCTGAACCTCTGTCTCTGGCTAAGATAATTTATACTCTTAATAGGTTGATGTTGGGCTAGTCAGAAAAGGATAAATTACCCAATTTTTCTGTTTTAATATTGTTCTTCATGGGCTTTTAAAGGCTATACTTCATTGAACCATATAAACTGACATGTTTATGTAATTTTTTTCTATTACCTTTGCATTGTATTTTACATATTTCATACTATTATTAACTATGCTAAAAAACTTATCAAAGAGATTTAAAAATACTATTTTCCAATGTATTTTAGCCGAGGGATGAAATTTGAGAATGTTCAGACCTTAACGGATGCCATCCATGACATTATTCTGGACATGAAGTGGTGTTGGTAGGTATTATTTAACAAAGCTAACTTTTTTTTACAAGATTCTAATATTTATGCCTTTTTCTGCCTATTAACATTAAATATAACTTCTGTGGGGTTATTTGATCTCCCAACTTTCATCTTTTTATTTTATGTTCCTAGAAATTTAGTTACTTTGCTTTGGGGAGAAAAGTCGTAAGTTAGATAAATTTTTAAAAAATGGTTTAAATCTCATTGCTTTTTTGAGTGTCTAAGTCTGTCCACATTATTTAATGAAAATAAATTGATTTAAAAGAGTATTGCTTCTTAATCCATATTTTCTTCTTTTTATCAAATGGAGAAACAAAACAAAGATATTAAAGACACCAACTTAAAATTTTAGTGAAAAGGATGATGGTCAATGATATTCATTGGCTACTGAAGCTATTTCATGAGAAATGCCTAGGACAGTGGCTTATATATAGTTGCTTAATAAATAGTAGTGAAATAAATGAATAATAATAGAACATTAAGAGAAAATTAACATGTCATGAAAGATTTAGAATGTATGTTCTGAAGGCATGTTCATTGTAGGACAGTTGTTAAGAAAAAGACATTAAATATTTTGAACATCTTTATGTTCAAATTAGGTTGCTTTGGACTTGAAATAATGTAAATGATTATTCTTCAAGTCAGTAAATAGAAATGAGATAACCACTGAATTCCTCTTCAAACTTATAATTATAGCTTGAAGCAGTTAGAGTTGAACCTAATTAGTAGTCAAGTTTCTTTAGTCAGTTATGTCAAATCTCGATACAATTCATTGTATGCTTAGGTTGGGTATCATATACTCTTAAATTGGTTGTTTATAACTAAACCAATGTAAGTATGCATTTTAGAATTTATATTTTGGGTATTTGTCACTCAAAACTTTAGAATAACCTAAAATTCAGTCAATTTTATCAAGAAGAACAAAATAATATGCTACAAAGTGACAGATTTGCAGAAAATTACACTTTCTAAAATAGCTTCTCTGGATTTTTGAAGGGTTGATCAAGCAGGGATAATATGTAAACAGGAAGGAATTTTTCGAGTTAACTGCATGGACTGCTTGGATCGTACAAATGTAGTACAAGCTGCTATTGCAAGAGTAGTCATGGAACAGCAGGTATGTTTAAATTTGATATTAATTTTTTCCTAATTAATTGTATTGCATTTTAATTATATAATAATTGTATTGCAATTTAGTCTTGAATTTAAGTCTTTTAACTTTTAGTTTTCCTAATTTATAAAGGCAGGGGCTTTTAATTAGTTGAGTCCAAAGATTGTTGACGAAATCAGTGCATTAAATAAATTAAATTAGTATGTATAAGAAGAAAAAACTATTAAAACTGCAATGGAAAAACATCCATTCAAACTGAGTAAAAGTGACTTTTTTCCCTTAATATTTTGTCTAATTACATGCATAGATCATTTTCAACCTTCATTTTTGAAAGATTTTGAATTCCAAATTTTTTCTTCCTCTTTCCCTTCCCTTTCCCTAAGAAAGCAAGCAATCTGATATAGATTATACATGTATTCTCATTTTAAAAATATTTCTATGTTAGTCATGTAGTACGAAGAAAAATCACAACAAAAGGGGAAAAGTATGAAAAAGAAAAAACAACAACAACAAAATGAAACTAGTATACTTTGATCTATATTTAGTCTCCACAGTTCTTTCTCTGGATAGTATTTTCCATCCCAAGTCCGTTAGAATTGTGTTAGATAACTATATTCCTGGGAAGAGCTAAGTCTATCATAGTTGATAATCACATAACCTTGCTGTTGTTGTGTACAATGTTCTCCTGGTTCTGTTCATTTTGCTTAATATCAGCTCATATAAGAAAAGTGACATCTTTATAAATATTAATTTCAAAGATGCAAATTTTGACATTTTGAAACTTGCCAACTATTTATAAAAGTGTCATGTAGTCAGTTTATTTTTCATTTCACATTGATATTTTGTTGTTTCTGCTGTTTATATTTGTTGAAGTGAAATATTATTATGTGGATCTTCATGCCAAAAAATTACATGATGCCATTCCAAGTGTTTTGTTTACATATCTTTGACATGCCAAGTGTTACTTTTCTTATGATATTAAAAAAAACAACGCTAACTTTTTTCTTTAAAAGTACTTATTTTTGTTTGCACTTTGTATTTTATATATGCCAATCTGTGGGTCCTTTGCAACTAATAATTACTGTATTTTTAAACTTTAGCTAAAGAAATTAGGTGTGATGCCCCCTGAGCAACCATTGCCAATGAAATGCAATCGAATCTACCAGATAATGTGGGCAAATAATGGTGATTCCATAAGCAGACAGTATGCTGGAACAGCAGCTTTGAAGGTAATTTTTTAAAATGGAGCATGCATTTGGTCATCAGTCATCTAACAGCTATCAGGGTTTTGTTTAGAAGTAACTTTTGAAAATATCAACCTTGTTAAGTTGAATGAGGTTTTTTTTTTTTTTTTTTTCCTATGTGATAGGGTCTTTGGAACTCTCTAAATACTCAGTGATAGACAATCACATCTCATTATGAATTCACAAATTGTGAAAACTTAGGTATCACGTAACACCCATATTATTATTTATGCACACCTAGAGCTTTAAGGGCTCATCAGTCTTCCAACATTTCATTTTTGGGTGAAATTTTAAAAAAATTATAATAATTAAAGGAGGTAAAATTTAGAATCCTTTTATATTTTCTTGTTTTAAATCATAGGGAAACGTGTTAACTGTGGGGACTTAAATTCAGATTTCTGAGAAAGCTATTTTCTAGTTCTTGTTGGTGAGCTAAGTAGCAATATGTCAGTCCTAATTTGGTGGACCTAGCATAGGTTCATAGGATCATTTAGATTTAAAACTGAAAGGGGCCTTTAGAGATCATCTTATTCAACCCTTTCATTTGAAGATAAGCAGGCATATACTTCAGAGAGGTTATTTGTTCAACTTAAGTTGCACATAAAATTTTCAATTTTCCCAGCAGTTTTTGTCAAATAGTGAGTTCTTATCCCAAAAGCTGGTGTCTTTGGATTTGTCAAATACTAGATTGCTATAGTCATTAACTATTGTGTTCTGTGAACCTAACCTATTCTGCTGATCAACTTCTTTATTTCTTAGCCAGTACCAAATCGTTTTGATGACTGCTGCTTTATAATAAAGTTTTAGATCTGGTACAGCTAAGCCAACTTCATTTGCTTTTCTTTTCATTAATTACCTTGAAGTTCTTGACCTTTTATTCTTCCAGATGAATTTTGTTGTTATTTTTTCTAGGTCAGGAAAATAGTTTCTTGGGAGTTTGATAGGTATAGTACTAAATTAAAAGATTAGGTAGAATTGTCATCTTTATTTTATTCGCTTGATCTATCCAAGAGTGCTTGATAATTTCCCAGTTGCTTAGATCTGACTTTATTTGTGTGGAAAGTGTTTTGTAGTTTTGCTCATATAGTTCCTGACCCTCCCTTGAAGATCAGGATAGATTCCCAAATATTTTATCCTATCAACAGTTATTTTAAATGGGAGTTTTTCTTTGTATTTCTTACTGTTGGATTTTGTTAGTGATGTATAAGAATGCTGATGATTTATGTGGATTTATTTTGTATCCTGCAACTTTGCAAAAGTTGTGGATTACTTCTAATAGTTTTTTAGTTGATTCTCTAGGGAGCACATAAAATTTTCAGCAAAAATAGGATCTCTGTTTTTAGATCTCTGTTCAGGTTCTTTTAATTTAATTGTATCATAGTCACAGTAGGTAATGCGTTGTAGTAGGTAGAGAACTGAATTTAGAGTTGTGAAGATCTGGATTCACATCCTGACTCTGATTTTTCCCTGAACTTGAGTCCCTTGAACCTCTCTGTGCTTCCTTAGTATTAGCTTCTAAGGTATAGCTCTTCAGTTGATGAAATCATTGGTCCTATGCACCTTTGGTACTTCTTTTTACTCCAAGTAAAATTAGTATTTGGAAAGAATTTTTATGAATCTGTGCTTTGATATTTGGTTGTGTGTTCTTATCAATGTGGTTGTTACTTCCACTTACATAGATTATATCTCAGCTTTTCTATTTTTCCTCTGTGATAGTCCATTATGTTTCCTTCCCATACATCTTTTAGGGAGGATCTACTTAGTGCTCTAAAGACCTTATATTAATGCTGAAGCATAATAGATTCTTCTCCAAGCCCTTTTTTGGGTAGCTTTCCATTTCTTGTAAACAAAGAATTGTTAGATTCTAGTTTCTAATCCATTTTTTATCCTTTTTCATTTTTATGGATGAATATATTCTAATCACATTCACAGTTACACATAACTATGTAACTATCCTTTTATCTTAAGTTTTTCCTTTTTTTTTTTTTCTCTACGCTCTCTTTAAGAGTTTGTTAATGCTTTACTTAATGTATACTCTTTTCAATTCCTCTATCCCACTTCACTCCATCCTTTTCCCCCAATGGCTTTATTTTTCTCTTTGGTTTTATATCTATTTGATTCTGTGTGTGTGTGTGTGTGTATCCTTCTCTTCTATGACCAATGCAGATTACAGTGAGACTCAAATATTTTTTCCCTTCCTCATTTTTCCTACTTATAATATACTTCCTTGAATTCCTCATTTCTACAGGATACCTTTCCTCATTATTTCTTTTCTCCCTTCTACAGTATATTCCTTCCCTCTCCTTTTTTTTGAGGTCATCACTAATAATAGAATCACTTTCTAATGATGATAGAGTTCTGAGAGGCTAAATAGATCATCTCTCCATTAAAAAAAATGTAAATATTTAACCTTGTTTAGTCCTTTTGATAGCTTGCTCATGTTTACTTTTTTATGCTTCTCTTGACTGCTTTGTTTGCGTGTCATATTTTCTATCAGCTCTGGTCTTTTCATGGGAATACTTGGAAGGCTTCTATTTCATTAAAGATACATTTACTTCTTGAGTATAATCAGATTTTTCTGGTTAAGTTATTCTAGATTCTTTGCTTTTTGAATATCATGCCAAACTCTCCGCTTCTTTATCATTGTGCCTGTTAAATCTTGTGCAGTGCTGACTGAGGTACTTGAATTCTTTTTTTCTGGCTCATTGCAACACTATTTCCCTTGACCTTAGAGCTCTGAATTTTGTTGATAATTTTCCGGGCAGTTTTTGTTTTAGAGTTTCTTTAGGGAGGTTGTGACTACATTCTTTCCATTTTTACTTTACCTTCTGGTTCTGAGGGTATTTTTTTAAAAAATGATTTCTTGAAATAGTATGTTTAGACTCTTTTGTTGTTGTTCAAGACTTTTAAAAATATTTTAGTTTTTCTTAAGTTCTCAATCTGTTTATCTAAGATGAGGTTGTTTCCATTTGGCCAGTTCTAGTTTTCAGTAAGGTTTTATACCTCTTTCCAAGCTGTTGAAATTAATAATTCTCTTTTCATATCTTTCTTCTCCAGGTCTTTCTTCTTTTCCCACTTTTTCTTCTACAAGTCTCATTTGGTTTTTTTAAAAAAAATTTTAGCTCTTTTATAAAAAACTTTTGCTAGGAAGTCTTATAATTTTGTCCAGGCTATATATTTTTTTCTTTTAAGGCTTTGCTTGTAGATATTTTCATATCATTCTCTTCTGTCCATAATAACTCTTCTGTGGTTGAGTTTTCCTTTTTTTTCCCATTCTTCCAAACTAATTCTTGACTTTGGACTTAATTTTAGTGCCAGGCTCTATATTTCTGGTGGAAATGTTTGGCCAGAGAGAAGCTCTCCCTTTTCTCCATTTAAATCTTTCTGCTATTTTCACAGCTCAGTCTGGAGCTCTGCAAACTTTTAGTGTTCCTAAAGAATTCTATAGGTGAGTTCTTTCCATTTCTCTCACCTCTGCAAGTTCCTGATCCAGGTTTGGATGTATTGGCTTCTTCTTTTTTGATGGTTTCATGAACTACTTCCAGACTCAGCTATTAATAGCTTGCTGAGAAGCTCTGTAGATTTAGAGTTATTAAACTGCTGGTTTCCCCTTTGACTTGGGACAGTTACTTTGGTTATTCCTGTTCAGGTATCTGTTGTGTCCTGCTTTCTAGAGCTCTCCCAAGTTGGGATGACAAAATATGTACTATGTTCTCTAGAGCCCCCACACCAGGGTGATTAAGATATGCCTTCCTAGTAGAGAAGTGATGAGGCAGGATTCCTGAGGGTGGTGGAAAAATGAAGTCTGTTTATTTCAAGGACTTTCCCCTTTTTATAATGTAATAAAAACAACATTGAGCACGTGGGACCACATAAACAACTTGCTATGTAGTTTGCTACCTGGTATCACTTCCACCTGGTATCACTCTGTTTCAGTCTCAACACAGGTTGTCACTGCCCCCTGACTTTTCAGGAAGGCCGAGAGCTCTTAGGGGAGATGGGGAGCCAAACCAGACATTGTCAGCAGGTTCCCTCTGGGCTGAAGGGTCTTGTACCTTACTCAGAGTTTCCCCACTGTCTGTGACCCTCTACAAGCACCAACACTGAACTAGAGACTAGAACTGAGCCCCTGCTCTGCTTTAAGATCAGAACTGTACAGTTCAGTTTTGCTTCAGCTTGTTCCCTATTGGGTACACAATGGGGTTCTCTACCCTTGATGGGTAACAATGGCCATATGGTATCTAGTCCTTCAGTCAGTGTTAGTTCCAGGATCCTCTAGGATCACTATCTTTGAGATCCTGGTGCTTAAGTGCCCTGTATCTCATGCTCTGTGGTGGCTATACCCTGTTCCCAGTGTCTACAAAAAGTGTTTCCCTGAGACACCCTAGGCTGGAAGAAAGTATTCACATGACTTTCTTCAAGTACCCAATTAGAATTCATTCTGTTGTATTTTCTGGATCTTTTGGAGGAGACTTAGAATCTGGGCTTTACTATTTACTATCTCTTGCTGGCATTTTGACTGTCCCTCTAATCTATCTTTATGACACTTTTTTCAAGAGATCACATCAAAACTGTTATATGCTTCACAGCCTCATTTTTGCGATGATTTTAAGGGCAGCAGCTGATGAAAAGTTTTAAAAATTTTGAAAGCTTACTAGGATAATATATAACACAAGGTATAGGTTATGCTGAATTTTAATAAGAAAAAGATCAATATTTTTAAAATTTAATAACCTTTCAAATGTTTTGTAAGTTTGTAGCATTTATATCTTTGAAGTAATTTGAATTTAGAACTTAATTAAAATGTTGAAGAACACTATATGTGCTTATGGACCCTGTGCACCTGAGTGCCATAATTTGAGCAATATGTGTTGCTGCTCATCTATTTGGTTTTTTGTTTGTTTGTTTGTGGAATAAGATGAACATTTTTGAATGTCAGCAAATTTATTGAGATGAAGTAGTTCTATAAAGAGTGCTTTTAAGCTTAACTAAAAGATGCATTATGATCTTACAAGTATAGTTGATGCTATATGTTTGTCTTCTCAACAGGAGAGAGAGAATTTGGAACACAAAAATAAAGAAACTCATGTATACAGAATATAGTAGAAATAATTAGCTCAATAGTGAATAGAAATTCTCAGTCTAAGTTAAGACTTAATCAAGTGTGCAAATTAGTGGAAATTTTTAGCACACAAATATATTTTTTAAAGTGATAGAATTTTTAAACAAGAATCTTACAGAAGGGATACCAATGGATTACTAGTTGATTCTCATCTAGCAAACTACAAGACAGACCTTTTGGTCAGAATGATGGAAAAATGAAGTTTTCTTTGGTCCATCAGGAAAACAAGAAAAAAAAATGCTTATTTTCCAAGCATATAAATCTAGGAAGGGAGGCAGACCAGAGAGCAAAGCCTCAAAATCTCAAACTCTTTCTTGAATGTTCAACTAAGGGAATAGAGGGCAAAGTCAAGAGAGATCACAGAAAACCGGATCTTAAAATTTTAGTTACTGTGTCTGGTCGAGTCACAGTGCATGTTCCTTCTTCAAGGATGAACAATTGCTTTTATTTTCTATAGTCCAAGCTCTGCTATATCTGAAGATCAGTTTTTAAGGGGAGTCCTACTCCATTAGTAAACAAAAAGCTGCCTCTTCATTTCAGTCCACATGATTTATTGAGGATCACAGTTTGGAATTCATTAATAACAAACAGGTCTTGACATTTGGGGACTATTCTTTCCTGAAAGAGGATGCCTTATCTTGGCAAGAACTGAAGGGAAGGCAGAAGCAAGTTATTGTACCCTTCTCTCCATCCCAAGTTACTTACAAGGCAACTTGTAACAGTTGTGGATTGGAACTGCCAAGGATGGCTGAGCAGGCAGGCTTTATAACCAGACATTCCTTCAGTTCTTAATGGATAGTGGGAATTCAGTCAAATTCATCCGAAATTCTTTTGTAACAGAATCTTAGTCGAGTATCATAAGGATAGATGGACTTTTGGAGGGGCTTCTTAGAAGTTATTTTTCAGCATCCTGGGTTTTAGACTTGCGTTGGTATTTTCTTAAACCTAATGTCAAAACAATCTTTTCTCTCACAGGGTGACTTCACTAGGACTGGTGAAAGGAAATTGGCAGGAGTCATGAAAGATGGAGTTAATTCTGCTAATAGGTATTACCTGAATCGCTTTAAGGATGCTTACAGACAAGCAGTCATAGGTAAGCTGCTTTTTCTCTTCCTTAAATTTTGATGGCTAGTCCAGTAATTTCTCTTGTGAGTGAACATTTTTTGGGAAAAAAAGGATATTAATCTAGAATAAAGTTTCTGCTTTATATTTTGTATTGTCTACCTTTCCAGATGAGATGACTTTAAAAAAAAAAAAAAAAGTATTGGTTGATGTCAATTGCTTAGACTGCTACTTATAAAATAAGCCATCATCTTTATAAGTATTTGTCTCTGTGTTTCCAGTGCAACAGAGCCAGTGAAGTTGAAGCTAACAGAATGAAGTGTTTAAAGCCACTGCCTCTTAGAATCAAAATTTTATAGCCTCAAAACTTTGTAGTCAGCTTTTAGATCTCATTATTCCTCCCCTTCCCCAACTTCCCTCTTTCGCTCAAGAGCACTACCATCATTAATTTCCAACTCTTCACTTTCACCTTCTCCTATCTAATTGCTTGCCATGTTTTGTCAATGGAATCTCTTTAGCATTTTCCCCATCTTTCTCTTCTTTACTCAGACAGCTACCCATGGTTCAGATCTTCATCCCCTCTTACCTGACTTAGTGTCACAGCTTCCTTTGGTGGTCTCCCGCTTTGTCTCTTTGTTTTCCAATTTGTTCTCCACCTATTTACCAAATTGATAGTCTGACAACCGAAAAAACTCTGGTGGCTCCCAAATGGCTTCTGAGATAAAATTCAAACTGCTCTCTCATTTCAGTTAACTTGACATTCCTTTTCCACTGGGTATTCTGTGCTACAGCCAGACTGGCAGAGAAAGCAGAGAATCCTTTCTTTCCATACCCTTGCCTCTTAAGATACATTGGTCCCTTCAAGAAGCCTTTCCAGATTTTCCTTAGATATTTCTTCAGATCACTTTATGTTTATTGTGAGTGTTCGGTATTTATTTTGAGCATGGTAGAAGGTTTTAGGGGCAGCTAGGTAGTACATTGGCGAGAATGCCAGCTCTGGAGTCAGAAGGACCTGAGTTCAAATGCAGCCTTAGACACTTAGTAGCTGTATGATCCTGGGCAATCACTTCACCTTGTTTGCCTCAATTTCTTCATCTGTAAAATGAACATCAGAAGGAAATGGCAAACTATTGCAATTCCTTTCCCAAGAAAATCCCAAATGGGAATGTGAAGAATCAGATGTGACTGAAACACTGAATTACAAAGAATGTTCAATTCTTTTGAGGGCACAGGAACTGTTGCATTTATGTATGTATTTTTTAACACCTCACACAATGCTTGACACATAGTAGGCACTTACTATGTTAGTTGTTTGGCTAAAGTAGGAAACTTCCTTCTCAAGAAAAAAATTTTTGGTCACTATGAGATCCTTGCCATGGACAACAAGAGTTGATCTCTTTCTGTAAGCCAGGTTTGATTTTTTTTTTTTTCCCCCTCACAAAAATACCACCTTGCAGATGACTTTGAGGGAATGTTGGCATACTAGTTCCTATCTCTGTAGTGCTTTTTTGTTTACAAAACACTTTTTTTCTCAGTCCTTGAAAGTAGGAAGTGAAAGTTTCCTAATCCCATTTAGAGATGTCAGTAACTGTTCAGTGTTAAAAGCCTTGATATCTCGTGAACTTCCTTTTCGATGACACATGCCATCTTTTCTATTTTTAAGATTAATCTTTTTTATAGTCAAGAAGAATATATCTTAGCATGCTTAGACATTATCATACAAAAGAATTTCTAATCTCTATCATTTTGTCTTTATAGATTAATGCTGTTGTTTTTCATTGGTTGAAAATTTATTTTCCCTACATTGTTGTTTTTGTTCACTTATTTTAGTTGTGTCCAATTCATCATGATCCAGTATGGAGTTTTCTTGGCAGAGATCCTGGAGTGGTTTGCCATTTTTTTTTCTAGCTTATTAGATAAGGAGATTGGGGCAATTAGGCTTAAATGATTTTGCCCAGAGTCCCTTGGTCAGTAAGTGTCGGAGCTTAGATTTGAACTTGGGTCTTCCTGACTTCAGGCCCAGCACTTTATCCTTTGTTATCACCGAGCTACATTTTTTAATTTACCCATAACCTTTAACCTTTTTAAAGTCAGAATTCATTATAGGTTTTTTTTATTAGTATGCATACCTTCAATCTGCATTCTTTGTATTTTTTCTTATGTGATAAATGTTTAGGAATTACAGACCTTCCTATTTCCTTAAAAAAAAATTTAAACTAATCCTGTTTTCCATTCTCTTTCCAAATTATAAACCAAGATAATGACTTATATTGGCATTTCTTCTACTCTCTCCACTTTCCTCACCTTCTACCTTAGATTTGATGCAAGGCATTCCTGTGACTGAAGATCTCTATTCCATATTTACAAAAGAGAAAGAACACGAGGCTTTGGATAAGGAAAATCAGAGAAGCCACCAGGAACTGATTAGCCAACTCTTACAGAGCTATATGAAATTACTGTTGCCTGATGATGAAAAATTCCATGGGGGATGGGCCCTTATTGATTGTGATCCAAGGTCAGTTTAAATCAGTACCCAGCCAGTTCCCTTTCTTGACCTTCTGATGCTAATGTCTTAATTAACAATTGCCAGATAGCATGGGCAGTGTTTACTTAGATAATAAAAGATTTGGACTTCTATGCATGATGCATGGCAATTTACAAACACTTGGGTATCACATCATTTTAGGTAGTCAATGGAGGGAGCATCTAACTCATTCATCCTTGAAATAGTCTATATGTAAACATCTTGCTTTTAACTCCTTTTCTTCAACTCTTGTCCATTAAACTCAGGAACCTTCCCCCTCTGGCTGCATTCATTTATGGATATCCCGATCACTTCTCATCATGACTGAGAAGTATAGTATTGCTAGTGACAGTTGTTTCAAGAAACAAAAAGTGGATTAATTTTGAGATGAAATTACATGATAGAGAGATCCAGGCCACTAGCCTCTAAAAATCCTTTAAAAATACTTAGAAACCTTCTTCACAAGATCTGTAAAATCTTCTATATGTAACTCGGTATCCTTTATCCAATATTGATGTTTCAAGAGTATCTTAAAAACTAGATTAAATGATTTATTATTTTTTCTTTCTTTTAAAAAAAACCACTGATATTCCAACGTTCTAACTTTTCATCATAAAAGTCTCTTGTTAGCTAGCCTGAGACTCTGTTTCCATGGTAAATGTTTCAGATGTAAAATTAGAGGCTTACAAAGGAGATTTTAGAAAATAGTCTTTTTGTAAATTGAAGAGTGCTTGTATTTTACATGTCTGAAAGGGTTAATTTCACATAGTCAATGCTGGATAAGTTTTTGAAAAAAAAAATTACTGACATTGGTCTATTTGATTTTTTTGTGATGTGCATGTAACATCTGTTTGCACTGGCCATGGTGCCAAAGTCTGGCACCATTGGTGGGTCTCTTTTAGTGTTTATATCATCATAAAGTCTCTGTAAATAAAACCAAAAGTGCAGTATCATTAGAACCGGTTATTCCTTCCCTTCATTATTATGGGATTTTTTTTTGGACAGTGACAAGTGTAAAAGCAAGGGATTGTTGGATAAGCTAACATGGACCATATGAGCTTGCCCTTAGTTTCTATTGTGTCAGATAGTGGTGTCAATGTAGGAGTCCCAGTGGCTGATGAGAGAGAATACAAATAAAACTGTCATGGAAAAGTTTTAGCCAAGAATATACATGTTCTACACGTACTATGCTTTTGTGCCCCTATGAGAATACTGTTGGTTGATATTTTTTCACTTTGACAATTGATAGTCAAGAAATGATGAACCTTACTTTAGAATGCTGAAACTTCAATTTTTTTTTTTTTTTTTTTTTTTTTTTGCCAGGACAATTGGGGTTAAGTGATTTGCCCAGGGTCACACAGCCAGAAAATGTTATGTGTCTGAGGCCATATTTGAACTCAGGTCCTTCTGACTTCAGGACTTTCATTTAGCTGCCCCTCAATATATTATCTTAATAGAGATTCAGAGACTAATTTACTAGTTCTCTAAAATGAGATCGAGAGGGAACCACATATTAATAAGTTAATAATGTTTCTTAAGTTTCTTAACCTCTTTATTTTTGCTCTATTTTGTGCTTTTCTCTACTTGTCAAATGTGTGTGTGTGTGTGTGTATATATATATATATATATATGCTGTGATGGCCTAACCATAGTTTAGCAGCTGTTTCCTTCCAAAATTCCAGGTTTTTTTTTTTTTAATGAGGGGAAAGAGTCAGTTAACAATATTCATAATAGTGTTAGGTCCTCATTATTTGTGGATAGACTTATGTATTTTATCCATAGATTTTAACCAGTTCTATTTGTCTTTATGCAAAATTGTAGTTGATGGTTTGAAATATGGATTGTTGTGAAAATAATTTTTCCCTAATCCCTGCCATATTTTTTAGCCTTATTGATGCTACTCATAAAGATGTGGATGTGCTGCTACTGCTTTCTAACTCTGCATACTACGTGGCCTAGTAAGTTGCACATTGATTAAAAAAATTCTAATTTTAAAAATTAGATGATTTCTTCAATTGAATGTCATTTTTATAAGATTGTTATTTCTAACAGCTTAATAGTTCTGGATTATTTTATGTACTCAAGCTGCAAATTGTCTTTTTTAATCTTTATTCTACTTTTTTCTCTATCCAGTTATGATGATGAGGTTGATAAAGTAAATCAATATCAAAGACTGAGCCTGGAAAACTTGGAGAAAATAGAAATAGGTAAAATTTAAATATTTAGATTGTTTACATACTAATCTGTTTCTTCAAAGGGCATTCTGGTTTAAGCAATATGATTGTTTTAGAACTAGAAAGTTTCCTGAGCTTTGGGGAATTTTTCTAACTTCTCAGTGAATAATACACTGCAGTAACGATAAAATTTTAATTTTTTTCTTTGCATTCATTTTGAACAATGACCTATAATGGGTGATGGTGACAGTGACCAACTGTTAATTTGTGGGCATGGAAAACTTATTTTTCCATTAAATAGCTCTCCGTATTTTGGCCCTGTAAGCCAAATAGACAAGACAGATTTCTTTTTTAAAAAATCATGATTGAAGTATGTTTCTCTAGTGAAGAATTATTATTTATCACAATCTGTTCAAGAATTCCAAAATCCCTCTTGCTGACCATACCATATAGATTTTCCTCTTCTCCCTCTGTCTTTCCTTCACAAGCCCTATTCTTCATCCATTATCCTCCCTCCACCCCCTCACCTGTCTGTCTCTCTTCAGCCTTTAATGTTATTGATTTACCTTCTCTTTGATATTTTCTTCTCTGGATTTTTGGGGTTCTCTTCCTAACAGTTTGATTATTCTTCAGGCTCCTTTGCTGAATCTTCATCTCTCTCACGCCCATGGTCGCACAGAGTTTTGTCCTGGGCTCTCTTCTCCTTCTGTCCTGCCTTACTGGTGATCTCATTAGCTCTAGCATAAATTTAATTACCATTTGGGGACTGGTAATTCTCCACCCACCTATCCTGCCTTAACTTTTGCTAACTTCCTGTCTCACATCTTCAATTGGCTTTAAGATATCTCACACTGGATATTCAGTAGACATCTTAACTCAGCCTGTCCAAAAGTGGACTTGTGAACTTGTCCCTAGAAAACCCTCTGCCCCTGCCTTCCACGTTGCTGGAGAACCACGCCTGCCCAGGCTCATGAGCAAGGGCCATCCTTGCCAACTCTCATCACCCCCCCCCTCCCCCCCCCCCCCCCCCCCCCCCCCCCCCCCCCGCTCCCACAGCTCATCTGTGGTCAGGGTCTACCTGGGATTTGTCCACCTTCTGAATGTGCCCCTTCTCTCTCCTCCCTGCTCCCTCTGCTTGCAGGACCCTCTTACCTCAGCCCGGACTAAGGAGGTTTCCTGAAGAGTGGAACACCAGGGTCCCTACCACTTCCCTCTTGCCCCCAGGACAAATACGAACAGCTTCCTCCCCACACAGTACCAGCCTTCTTACACTCTGGCCTCTGCACCTTCCCTCCAGCAAGACACATCAGCTCCGGACTCTTTTTCTCTGTCTATTCTCCATGTCTGGAATGCTTCTCGTCTCTGCTTACTTGCTTCCCTGGCTTCCTTTAAGTTCCAACTAAAAGCCTCTCTTCTACAGAAAGACTTTCCTAATCTCCTTTAAAATTTTAGGTCTTCTCTTATTTCCTATTTACCCATTGTAGTTTTTGCTTCTCATCTTCCCCATTAGATCATCAGTTCTTTGAGAGCAGGAATTTCTTCTTCCCCAGCATTTAGCATATAATAGGTGTTTATTGATTAAATAAGAAAGACAGAAAAGTATTCTAAATGCATAGTTGATGATAGAAAATATATTAAATGGTGTTTGGATTGTCTTAAAGGTAATTTAAACTCTGATATTCATTTGGGTTTCTAGGTCCTGAGCCCACTCTTTTTGGGAAACCAAAATTTTCCTGCATGAGGTTACACTATAAGTATAAAGAAGCAACTGGCTATTTTCATACTCTTCGAGCAGTAGTGCGTAACTCAGAAGAGGATGGAAAAGGTAAAGATTATAATAAGAGAAATTGTGTCTTCATTCCAAGTGGAGATAGATGGGCCTCAATCGATGGTTTATCTTGAGATAGGATGCAATTTTTAAAAAGGCACGGATGATGTAGGATGTGGATTATATTGATGTAATTCTGTGATGGAAAGTCTCAGTTTGACCTTGCAATAGAATATATAGCTGCAGACACATTTTTACATCCCCTATTAATACAAATGTCAGAACTTATTATTCCTTTAGGGAGATAGCATAGGATATAGTGTTTTCTGCACATTTGTTAACCACTTAACATTAAAATAGGAGGAAAAAGATTTAAGTTATTAAAGCTGTATTGGGGCTTTCGAGGGTACTTTCTATAATGCTGTTTTAGTGTTGTTGCTTTGGGAATTTTTTTGATGGGGATAAAGTTTTTTTTTTTTCCCATTTAAAAAAAATAGACTAGAGCGCATCAAAGTTCATTTTAGGTTAGATTGGCTCTTTTTAAGATGTATATTTTGAAGGCTGACAGGATGTAAATTGGGTTTCAGATACTCTTCAATGCATTGCAGAGATGCTACAGATCACCAAGCAAGCCATGGGTTTAGATGTACCCATCATAGAGAAAAAACTTGAGAGGTGAGTGAATTTATTATTGCCCTCTCCTGGCTTTTAGAGTTACAAGGAAAAAATAGGGCAAATATATGTATATATATGTGTGTATGTGTGTGTGTGTGTCTATGTATATATACATATGTATGGCGGTATGGAGAGACAGAGTAAGAAGAAGGGAAGGAAGGATGTTTCTTTGACTTCTAAAAAAAAAATAAAAAGAAATACTTTGCCTTCAAGCAGGGCAAGGCCAGATAGTTTAAGAGATGGACTTCAGAGGTATAAGGTACTTTGAGCTCAGAAATATTCAGGGACATTTCAAAGCAAAATAAGTTTTATCAGTCAAATATTGCCTTGGAACCTAAATTAACATTCTGCAAAAGACTATGGTTGTTTCAGAATATGAGTTGGAAAATGCAATTTGCAAATTGTGGGAATTTAATTCAAAATATCATTTAAAAAATAGAATATTTCTCACCAGCTTTTCTAAAGGCAGTAATCTATTTTAAAGGATTAGATTTAGATCATTTTAGCTTTTTGACATCAAATATAAGTACTGAAATGTTTATATAGGCATCTTATGAATCCTAGTTGATGCTTATAATTCTATTGATCTCTAGTATTGTAATATGTAAGAATATTTGCTGACAGTTTGATTAAAACTTTTTTCTCTTCTCATAATAGTTGATTGGTGTTGTGATTAAATAATACTGTTGTAAAAATCTCTATAGTTTGGTTATATTAATGTGATGCTGCCGCTGAGCATAGTTCACTTTTTCATTGTCCATTATTTTGTTTGTTCCTCCCTGAAACCTTGTGAAAGTTTGTAGACCAATAAACCCAAGATCAGATATAAATAAAATAACTTGACCCTAGGGCTTTGAGCTTTAATTCCAATCTTCTTTCTACTAATTAGAATTGCTTCACTTTATGAAGTAGCTTTTTAGAAGTCTTTGAAATGATAATTCTGAACTATTTTTCCCATCTGATTTATAGGAAGAGCAGCAAGCCTCATGAGGACATCATTGGCATTAGAGCTCAAAATCAAGGATCGTTGGCTCAAGGAAAGAATTTTTTGATGAGCAAATTTTCATCTCTTAATCAAAAAGTGAAACAGACTAAATCCAATGTTAGTATTGGCAACCTACGCAAGCTAGGAAGCTTCACAAAACCTGAAGTGAAAGTCAACTTTTTAAAACCAAACTTAACAGTGAATCTTTGGAAATCAGACAGTAGTCTTGAAACTATGGAAAATAAAGGTGTGATGGATAATAAAGGTCAGATACAGTCTGATGAAGAGATATCATCAGATGATTCATTCCACTCAGATGAGTATCTTACAAATTCAAAATGTGAAGAAGACCGGCAACTAGCTAATTCTTTAGAAAATGTGGGGCCAGTGGACTACGTTCTTCCTAGTTGTGGCATTATTGCTTCAGCTCCAAGATTAGGCAGTCGATCTCAGTCTATAAGCAGCACTGACATTACCATTCATGTTCCTTCTGAAATTGTGCCACATGGAAGTGGCCTGGGAAAAGGACTGCCTTCTCCAATGAAGAAAAGTCCCTCTGCTGACAGTGTATTAATAGACTTTGCGAAGCCCATGGATGCTTACTGCCATAGGTTTGTACAAGATGCTCAAAATAAAGTGACCCAGCCATTAGAGACCGAGGCTTCTTCTCAACAGGCTGCTGAGGAAGACTTTAAGTCCACCATGGATGAGTGTAAGACTAAAGAAATCAAATCAGAAGTAACGAAAGAGATACCTTCTCGACCCTCTAAGCTGGATGTCCCTTCTGAGACAGGATCACAGTTTTTGTCAGTCGAAACACCTCATTTTGCTATAGCTCAAAAGACCCCAGGTTCTGGATCTAGTGTTCTTGAACTTGAAGCAGGAGCTAACCCAACACCTTCCCCTGCAGAAAGTAACGGGAGTAGAGCAGTCTCACCTTTTGCAAAGATCCGAAGCTCCATGGTTCAGGTTGCTAATATTACCCAAGCTGGACTGACCCAGGGGATAAACTTTGCAGTTGCTAAAGTCCAGAAGAGCCCAGCAGAACATGAGGTAGTTAATGAGGTAACACAAAATGAACTTAAAGACATGTTTACCCAGTGTCAGACTAGAATAATTCAGATTTAGTCAATCCCAAAAGCTCTTCAATGGCTTGTATATAATCCTAAAGAAAAATTATTTCATACCAGAATCTCATTATAACATATACTGCCTGAATATGGGGATCAAAACTGCAAATTATGTATATTTGGAGAATGGTTTTGAGACATTCTGAGCAGGATTCAAAATTACAAAGAGCCCTGAGATGATATTCACAGTAGAATATTTTGATCTCAGCAGGTAGTTATACACTGGCACTAACAAACAAGCTATTTACTTAAATTCCAGAATCGATGATTTGGGTACTATCTGTAAAATGCTTCCACTGAAAGGATGAAATGGACACATTTACCTAAATTGGTAATTCACAGCTAAATATAAAATATTTTATCTATAAGGTACATTGTTTATGGGGGAATTTGTGTATTTTAATCTTTGTTTTAGTCATGTTGATGAGCCTGTAGTCTCATTTCTGTCTTAGCATTTCTGTAGGGTAATTGATAAATTGGTTAGGTATAGAAGTTTTAAAAGTAGTTGTTTTAAGATGAGTTGAGTGTTTGAGATGCAAAAAGATAAATGATTGCTTCTGTGATTTTCATCCATCTCCCTATAAGGAGCTAATTTTGGGATACTGTAGTCAGGAACCTAGGGTACCCTTTCACCTGATTATCCACTTGAAGAGTTCAGAATATATTGCTGCCTACACATTTGCAAATGCAGAGTTTAGGAGCACTAAAAGCTCAGTTAAAATAAATCTGAATATATTCAGATTGTGTGACGGACCATTCACTGCGTGGATACCTTAAGATCCTTCTAAAGTGTTTTCAGGAATGAAATGAAAAACTACTTTACATGTGTGCACTGTTTATTGAGTATTAAGAATTTCTGTGTAGAAATATAAATGAATTTTGTTTCTAGCAATTCACAATAGGGACTTTTCCATGAAATTTTCATGTAAGATACCATAGAGAAAAGGTAGCAAGCTTCAAAACCGTTAAAATTATGGCTTCAAGCCATTCCCCCCACTATATAAAACCAGTGTGTGCCTGTGTTTTAGTATATGTCCTGTGAGCAGACTGCACATGGTATTTCAAACATGTGTCATAATTGTAGTATAGTGGCTCAAGAGCCTTCCTTTCGTGTTGAAGTGATCATCAGCTGAACAGATTATGTCTGTTGAAACTTTGATAAGCATTTTAACTTTTGTTATTTATTCGTTTTATTAGTGATGTGCTGTTTTTTGTGTCAGTAAAATCTTGTCATTGTATATTTAAAATAAAGTACTATTGTATTTTAATGCAAAGGGATGTATATGAGAAATATTTTAATAAAAAAAATTTAATTCCTAATTAGCTTCCTGATGTTTCAGATATAAAAGATATACATATATATATATGTATATATATGTATATATATATATATATATAGATATATATATAGATATATATATATATATATATATATGACTTTAGACTTTGTTTCAGACAGCTTGTGCTAATAGAAAACAAAAATGCTCTACTTCAACTTTCTGATCCAGTTTTTGGCCTTTCTCATTAACAGTATTCCTTTCAATGTGATCTTTATATTAAGTATTTTTATAACATTCTTTTAAATTTTCAAAATCCATTTCAAATGATGCTCTTTCTTGAGAAGCTCAAATATTTGAACCACAATGCTTCCTTTTTTAAAAAAATAAGATTTACATTTCTGTTGTCTGTAGGCCTTTAGAGAACATCTCTATCAGTCAATAAGCCATAGTAGCTTAATTAAACTCCTAAGTGAAATTCCTTGTGACTATTTCATAACATTATTTTAGTGTGAAATCTAATGACAAACACTGGTTGACTGAATAAATGAAATGATACCTGAAGAATGTTTGTTTTCTCAGTTCTGTATGGAGGGCAACTGACCAGAGGAAAAACTATGTTTCAAGGCCAGCATACTTTTTGAGATTTGCCAAATTTCTCAAGTTCAGAAGTAAGAGAGTAATTTATTTTTTTTTCTATCAAAACAAATTCAACCAAAATTCAAATGCCTATTATGCACTTGTAGATGAATTCCCCAAAATTAACTAGGAAGAACAATTTTGCTTCTTTCTAGAACAAGGGAAATGAAGCACCCTGCTTAGTTTTTGTCTATCTATATACATTTAAGATTTACAGTGTTTTGAGGGGAGGGGAGGGAAAGTGTATTCTCATTTGATATTCAGGTTTCTTTCAACATTCAAGCTACATTTTACTGAAATCTATCTCCAAGTATCATCAGTGACTTTCTCATGACTCAAGAAATTCCTTTTCTGTGCTCCTTGTCCATGACCAAACTATTCACCCTACCCTTAGCTTTTTCTTTATCCTGGCGTTTCTGTCCTTGGCCCAGCACCTCCTATCATAATGCTGCCCATACTTCTGACACTAGATTTTCACTGGAGCTCAAACAACTGCTTGCTAACATTCCTTTCTATCGAGAGGTTGTGCCTCCCTCTCTACATTCTCCAACCTATAGCTCTGTTACCCTGCCCCATCCTCTAGACACAAATCTTTATTTGTATCCTTTCTTCTTTTTCCTTCATGCCCTTCGTTTATTCCACCAATATCTGAGAATTATCTGTACCCCAACTTGTATCACAGCCTGTATGACCATCCCCAGCCTCCCATCTGGTCTGCCCCTCTAGTCTCTCCCTTCTTTCAGCTTTTCCACTACTTTTCTAGTAGCTTTTAAAAAGAAGGTTCCCTACTTCTCATGTACACCAGTCTCTACTTAGAACTTTCAATAGCTTATTCTTTATGTAACAGTGCATAAATTTAAATTTAACTCTATGTTCAAAACCTGAAGTCTACCTTCTCTCTGCCTTCCTAGCCTTTTCATACTTCTACTATCCATTCAATATGAGCTATGTATCATAGGCTAAGTGCTGAGGATACAACAAAAAGTTTAAAGTTCCCAACTTACATTCTATTGTGCTTCAGTAATACAGAAAGAGACAAACGCAAATTAGATCGTGTATGGTTAGGTCTGATTATTCCAAATAAACCTATAAGGGTGTCGCAAGCATTTGAATTAACACTGTTCAGAATTACAATTTTGTAAAATATGGCAATTAGTTCCAGCCCAATGGAAATAAGCAGTAAGAATTAGAATAACGTGACCTCTTCTCAAGATTATTTCTAGTGTCAGCCAGATAAAATTTCCAGGACAGAAGGGCATCAGCACCTGAAACAACAAAAGTGGTTCATGTAGGAGACACCATGAGCTAAAGTTTGAATGAAGGTAGTAGCAAGTGGAGTGGGGATTAGAAGGGGTAAATGCAAGATGCTTGTGGAAAGATTGTATCTGGAAACCAGCTGAACTGAAAGTGGAATATAAAGAATATGTGATAAAAGCCAGAGTTTCGGAACTGGACTTTGCTTTGAAAGGCTCTAATGCCCACCAAAGGAATTTATATATTTTATCATAGAAAACAAGAGAGCTCTATCTGAGCTTTTCAAGCCTAGAAATGACCTTTCTCTCATGAAATTAGAAAGGAAAGTAAATGCAGAACAACTAGGTAGCTATTGTGGTAGTACAGGCAAGAAGTGACATAGGGAGAGTGGGAAGAGAACTACTAACAGCTTGTTAAACTGAAGCTAACAGGATTTGGCTAAAACATAACATGTGCACTTCCATTCTCATTCTTGCCTTGGTCTCTTTGTCCCCCTTGGTTGAAATGGCTTCGGGGTCCAACTCCTATTAATCCTACCCTGACAGTCTCTCACCAACAGCCAATCTTTCTTTCCTCTCCTTCCCTTTTTAAACTTTAGGATTTTCCAAGCATAGCCAAGAACTTTCCTTTACATAGTCCCCATGTTTTTACCCTTTATTAGTTTACAGGGTGCTGGGTCTGCATCCTATCATAGATCCAGCAACCAGAATTCTCTTACTTAGGTACTTATATTTTTGTAACCTATTTCACTTTCTCTGAAACCTTGCAGAGGGAAGGAGTATTAGTGCTACTATCTCCCTCAAGTCCAGTCCCAGTTTTTGCAGACCAGATAAGTAGTGGGATCCCCTTTCTTGTTTCTTCTGCTGTACCCCATACTTTAGCTAGTAAGTGTTAAGCTGAATTCGAACTCTGGTCCTCCTGATGTCAGGGCCAGTGCTCTATTTGGTGTCTCATCTAGCTGCCCCCATATCCTACACTTTTACTATAATTCATCCTCAAAGGTAACCAAGTTTCTGGCAATGAAAGGATGTACCACATTCCCTTCATTGAGAGGTATTATCTATTTAAAACTTAACTGAGAACTTTACTCATTTCTGTGGAAGGTAAAACAAGTTCGAATATATCAGTCTAAGATATATGGTGGGGCTAGGAGGTTTGGAAGAGCTTTTAATCTGTTATCAAGGCTTTACCTTTTACAGGCAATTCTTCAAGAGAGTGAAGCAAAATAAATATTTTACTATAAAAATTCTTGTACTGTTTCATAAGGTTCAATGGGAAAATAAAAACTTTTACATAGTTAAATCCAGTCCCCCAATATGAATTTTGAGTTTTAGGGAACATGACAATCTGCAGCATATGTAAATTAAGTTATATCAAGATTTTACTATAATTGACTACCAAAACTAACTACCATGATACATAAGCAGTATTCTCCCATTTAGTTTTGTACACGATTAAGGGAAAATAGGAGTAATGAAGGAGTCTGGAAAAATTATTTGAAGGGCCAAACTGAATAAGAAATGGAATTTTCTCAAGTACATCAGTCAGATTACTCCAACTCCAACTCAAGTTGGAGTAAATGTTATCTTAAAATATATTATGTGTGTGTACATATACACATACTCCCCTCATCCCCCTTACTTGGCTCCAATTTTTTTGAAATTAAAAAGAACTCCCTTCAGTCTAAGCAAACTTAATTCTTGTTGGAATATTAGAGTGAGAAAAAGCTAGATTTGCTACAACTCAGTATTGACCTACTTTGTCTGCCTACTACAATGTGAAGAGTACAATAAGGTGGTTATTCAAACTTCAGTGAAAAATCTATTCCATCTTCTGTATACACCCTTCACTGAAAAAATCCCTGAAAGCAAAGTGACAATGCAGTTATAATCAGCAGTATTATCAATATTAAATCTTTAATATCAAATAATTTGCACAGTTACCAGTTTAATTACAAAAAAACTTCAAAAGCTTCATAAAATCAGTAAGTTTAAAAGAAGGCCTTACTGAATACCATATAAACTTCAGTTGTTTTCAGGCATGATTTGGATTTCAAGGAAAAGTCATTTGTTTTCATACAAATAATCTACAAAACAATATGGTATAAATGATATTTCAATTTTACAATAATCTTGTTGCACTTTGCACGTTACTTTTTCATAATCTTGTTAAACTAAAGTAAAAGAAAAAAAATTTTAAAGTTCATTTCCATTAACACATTTCTGTTGTTGAAGTCTGGTTTTTCGTAAAGACTCCAGCTGCTTTGCTCTTAGCCACCTCTCTCTTGACAGTGTTGTCTGGCCAGCACTTAGAGACAAGAACCTATGTAAAATGCAAAAACCAATGAGGATGTGAAAAACAGATCAAATGCACCTTGCAGAATCTAAACACGAAGGACCATAAAGTCCATGGATTACAGACATTTCTTTTTACAGATGTAATCTAATGAAGCAACATGGCTTACCCACAGGTAGCTACTGAGTAGGGAAAAGCTGAGACTAGAATTGAAATACCTTGAACATATTAGCATCCCACAAACTAAAAATGGTGGTTAAGCTGGGTAAGCCACATATAGCCATAAAAGCCCTTTTTTAAAGATCACATTTTGATCCACTTTCATTTTGGACTCTATTTCAGTGAGAGATAGGATACTTGTTATGGCTCACTAGCTTTATGGACTTTAGATATATAAAGCATCTACTTTTTTTACATGGCTCATCAAAACATTAGCTTCATCCACTATGATCCCCATAACCAAAAAAAAAAAAAAAAAATACCTCTAATATGCTAAAGAAAGAGAGAACTTTACCTGGCTACAACCAGTAATCGATGGAGGTCGTCAGCTGTTATGCTCTGTGGGTCATTCTTGCGCATTTCCACAAAGTCCTCTTCAACTGCCTGCAGGAAATATCAAATGTCTTATGTCACAAGGAAGCCATGGCACACTGAGCTAAAGTGACTTGCCTGAAGCCACAAAAATCATTCTTGTATTTGTGTTTCCTAATCTGACATTTCTGATGTTTACAAAAAATTTTTCCATTTTCCTACTTCATTCTCCCAATTTTGTATTGCTACTGTACCCATAAGATAACTAATTAAAAAACAAGACCCAATCCAACCCTCCCCTCCCACCCTTAAGAAAAAAAAGAAAAAAGAACACCCTTTGCCACAAACATACCTTGGTAATCTCATCAGATATGCTATAATCCAGCAATCGCAAAAGAGTCAGATAAATGCGGAATTTATTCAAGACAGAAGGGAGTACTGCTGTGAGAAGACTGCTCATATATTCTTCCATATTTGGTGGAATTATTTGTGGCTGCAAGTGGACCTGGCAATCTGACTATTAAGAAAAATAAAATATGATTATTTCCAAGTTTCTAAACTATCAAAAGGATCTAAATGTTTCTGGTTACAACATGAGTACTATTTTTTGTCAAAGACAAATGTCTTGTTATTAATGAAATTGACAAATTTTCAAGATTGAATATAGTTGCATCATAATTATAGGAAAAGTCACAAAAATTAGACTAAAATAAAAATTTAGTAGGAACAAGGTGGTTGGGTTTTTTTTTTTTTTTTTAAATTTTCAAATAGGTTTTGCATTGAAAGGGCTTGAAAATTCTGAACCAAGTAAAAGACATAAGGACAATATTACTGCTTAAAGAAATGTTCTTTTGCAGTCAGTGTAAGGCAGTGAAAATGCTGTGTGATTTTCCAAATACAAACAATTCTGTTTACATACATGTGTAAATGTCTGACTAAGGTAACATTTTACAGTTGGACTAACCAACTATATGGGAAAATCTGGGAACAACCCATTCTTCAGGTGCGTGTTAGTCTGACACCTAGTGGCCGTGAGAAGACCTAGTGTGTTGCACAGTATGATCAGCACAAAGGACAATGAAAACTTGGCTGACTATTTGGCTTCTCAGGATATGCTCCTGATACTAGTAAACACCTAGGACAAGCACATGTTCACATATTCACTTTATGTCCTGTTGTCATTAATACTCAGAAGATCACTGAAGTGATTTATCTCTGCAGTTTCACCAGCAAAGAATTGTATATAATCTTAACATATGCATGGGAGGCTATTTTGTGGGAGGGATAGTTTTCCCCTCTCCCTTACCCAAGGGCAATTTTCCCCAAATCAGATGCCTTTTTTTTTTGGGAATCACCATAAAAGACATGTCATGATCTTTTCCAGTCAACTTAATAACTTAAAATCAGCCAATTCTTTCCTTGCTTACATGAGACACAACTCTTGATATAGTATTTTTTTTAACCACTTTTTAAAAATATCTTTCAAAGGTAGAAAGTATCCATTTTAGTTCAGCAGTTACCATTACGTTTTCTTTTTGGTTACAATACTGCCTATTTCCCATTCTTTTGGAATAAGAGCTTGCATTTGATATAAAGCTTTAATATTTGCAATGTTATCTTTAAGACAGGGAAAAATCTATCCATGAGTGTTATTAAATCAAACTGCTTCTGTTAATCAAAAAAGATGGTACAAAATGTTACTTCTTGCCTATATTGCTTCAAAGGGGCCATGCTGTCTATTACATACATATATATACAGCCTAAGACATTATCCTGTTTAATTTGTATCTGTCTTATTTCTTGCATATCCCAATCTGACACTTTTGTTATCAGTTATATCTCAAATAATCTTTGCTTCACAGAATTTTTCCTTCTCTGCCTCTCTCTTATCCCCTTGATGCATGCAGTCAGAAAGAGAAACCTTTCCTGTTCTTTATCCTAGAGCACAGGGGGCAAGTGCTATTCTGATGTCTCTCTTAAACTGCACTGAAAACTCTCATCTTTGCTTAGACTATAAATCTACAAAATAAGTTTAAAATGCACTAAAAATTTGAATAGTTAGCTTTCCTGCCACAGGTAACTACAGGTTTCAAGACTATAGCGCTACCCAACACAGATTTTCTCCCTCTGAATACTGTTTAGTGTAGACGATGGAAAGGGTAGTAGATGTGGAGCTAGAGAATCTTAATTTGAGTCGGGCTGAGTTTCTTTTCCTCATCAATAAAATGAGGGAAGTTGGACTTGGTGATGTCTAAGTTGAGTCCAAACTTAATAGTCCCACCGCTATCAATGAAAATAGATGATCAGTAGAACTTCCATTCCATTTTATGACTATCTGTTGTCTTCTCAATTTCATGTATGAAATTTTTTCAAAGATGAGTCAACTTAATTTTCACACATTCAATGTAAATATCACTCTCTACAGGTTCTTCTTCTTCTTTTTTTTTTTTTTTTTTAAAGATTTTCATACTTTGCTCATACCACATATTCTTCTCCATAACTCTTTAATAAGTACACTTGTATTCTAAACTAGAATTGCCACTGGTTATCATGTTTGTCTCTGCCCAGCTAGAAGACAAAGTAGATTAAGGAGGTGCTTCCTGGCCCAGAAACCACAGAGACCTCTGCTATCTTGGAACAAATATAATAGAAGCACTGGAAATTCGGCAGAAAAGTTAATTCCAGAGCAGAATCAACAATATGACATTCAACCAACATTTTGTTTTTTGTTTTTTAGAATTTAAGCATTCCTAGGAATAACTTGGAATGCCTTAGGTCTCCTAAACTAGTTCTTTACCCTGAACAAAAGAATCCACAATTATTCCAATGATCATAGTTGGTATACTTAAATACAACTTTTTTTTTTTTGCCCTGAAAATCTCATGAGATTGACCTAACATTTTCTAACTCCAACTTTCTTAGTTTATTCAAAGCTTTGATTTGGTATTAGTTCAAGAAAAGGCTCCATGAAAATTGGCACTTTCATAACAACTTTAAGACCAAAAATACAATAGTCATGTCTAAAGATGTCTAACAGTAATTTTACTTGTTCAGGCATAATAGGAGGCATAATTTTGACCCAAACTCCTAAAAGTAGCAATTAAGATAAATGTTTTAATTAGATTATCAATTGAGAGAAACAAGCAGGAGAGAGGCTGCTAACCATTTTTTAAAAAACCACCACCACCCACCCTATAATTTTTTTGACTCTGCCTGAAAACAGCTATCTTTTCCTTATGATTGGTAACAATTTACACAATTGGACAGTTTTAAATTTTTTGTTAGGAAACTACTTTTGTACATATTTAAAATGTGTGTCACTTATTTATATATTTAAAATGATTCGACTGCCTGAATAATCAGCAATGATTATTTTAAGTATATTTGGGAAAGAAAATTGGTATCAACCAGAAGAAAATGTATATTTTTATTCCCACACCCATCAGTACAATTTCCCTCCATTCAAAAATCCCTCAACATACCGGTAGGAGTGATCTGCCTTCTGAAGTAATAAGTACATTAATATTGCAGGGGAATTCCATCTGGTGGTAATTAAAGTCATAATCTACTTTCTGCCAAGTTATTAGGTTGCCCAGTGCTGTTACATTATGAACTCCTAGTAAAAAAGAAGAATTTGGAGGGTTATTTTATTTTAATCATTTATGCAAACTAGTTTCATTGATATAAATTAGATGAGAGAATTTTATAGTAAGATTTAATGAAAGAAAAAATAGCAATTATTGATCACTGATAGACATCGTGAACTCAGACAACAAGCAAGAGGAATAGGATATGTCATTAAAAAACAACCACCACCAAAACCCCAATTTAGAGGCCTTTCCAATAAAATCAGATAATGCAACAGTATCCATTATCCCCCACTATTATGTGATATAGTGCTAGAAATGTTGACTATAGCAATAAAGAAAAGAAATTTATAGAAGGATTTTTGCAGATATAATGATTTAAGTAGAGAAAAGTAGAAAGTTAATTAAAATTAATTGAAATAACTAAAGCAAATCTGTAACTATAAAATGAATAGACATAAACAGCATTTCTGTACGCTACCAATGAAGCCCAGAAGGAAAAAAGAAAGGAATTTAATTTAAAATAACTATAGAATGTATAAAATATTTTGGAGTCTCTATAACTATATACATATACTACATATTGTAATTCTTCTCTATGGAATTTTTTTCCATTTCACTAATTTTTTTTTTTTTAGTGAGTCATTTTCTTTTTCCAATTCGCAAATTCTGTTTCTCTACACTTCTTGGGAGCGTTTTACCTTTCCCAATTCACATTTCAGGAAATTGTTTTCTTTTTCCACTTTATCAAATTTTTCTTTTAGTGAGTTATGTGTCTTTCCCCATTTCTCTTCTAGCTCTCTTTTAAGGTTTTTAATAGTCTCTTCTAGGAGAGCCTTTTGTATTGGAGACCCACAATCGTCTGGAGACTGTATGCTATTGGTCTCTTCAGAGTTGAAAAGCTGTTCTCTTTCTGTGTAGAAACTATTAATCGTTCTTTTGATTTTTTTACTCATTTTGTTAAAGCCTGTAAGGTCTGCCTTCAGAGCCAGGAGGTTACCAGCTTCCTCCGCAGAGCAGTGAAAGGTATATGGACGGGTAGCTGTCCTGCCAACTGGCTACAAAAAGCGGTACTGGAGTGCTCTGGGAAAGAGTTCCCCACCCGAAAGTAACTCAGGCCTGCAGGGCCGGGCTGGGAAAGTACCTTTCAAAGAACCCCTGCTGTGTGAGATAACGACTGCCCTGGGGCTAGACACTGAGCAGTAAGAGTTTCACTACCCCAAGCCAAACCCTGCCCTGGGGCTGTGGGTATTAGCAGTTGAACAGTGAATGGATTTGCAGGGAGGGGAATTGTCTGCCTGAGAAGAGCAGTCAGCTGGGGAGGTTCTATTGCCCCAGGCTGTGCCCCCTTGCCGCGCAGATTAGTAACTGCCCCCGCAAAAGCCCCAAACTGCCGGATGTGGCCGCAGGGCTGTGGTAAAGTTTGCCTGATTCACTTCCGGGTTTGAGGGGTTACAGCCAGATCTCGTTAGGTTCTGGCTTTTTTTAGAGGACCCTTTGTTTCAGGCATTAATTTCTCTGCCAGTTTACTGCTTTGTAATCAAGGCAGAGCAGTTAGCCTATAGCAGAGTCGTCTCTATAACTTCTCTAGCCACAGAGATCACCCCCGCCCCTGGTCTGCTCAGGACGCTAGTCTCTCCCTGCCTGTGCTAGTCTGTTCCTGGCCCCTCAGGACAAACCTTTCCTGGAGATCTTTCAAATTGAATTCGGCTGGTAAATTGTAGTGCTTCTAATCTTCATGAATTTAAGCAGTGAAGAGTTATTTTTGAGGCTGCATTAAATAGTTGGTTATGAGGGTAATGAGAGAAGCTTAGAGAGTCGTGTGTGCCTGCTCCACCATCTTGGCTCCGCCCCCTCCCCCCCAATCCATATTGTAATTCGTTATGGAAATAAATAATTAAGTAAATGGAGAAATATGAATTACTTATGGGTACCCCGCCCCAATATAAGAGAAATGACAATACTACCTAAATTTAGTCTCATTCAAAATGACCAAAATATTACTCGAGAACTAGGAAAAAAATAAAACAAAATTCATCTGGAGGAACAAATGGTCAAGATTCACAAAAGAAATTTTAAAAAAAAGGTGGGAAGTAAGGAGATCTAACAGTACCACTTTCAAACTATACTTAAAACTAGAAATCATCTAAATGACTGATTAAAAAATAAAGGTTACATATGTACAAGAATGTGGCAGCCCTCTTTGAAGTGGCAAGAAACTGGAAACTGAGTGGATGCCCATCAATTACAGAATGGCTGAATAAATTGTGGTGTATGAATATTATGGAATATTATGGTTCTGTAAGAAATGACCAGTGGGAGATTTCAGAAAGGCCTGGAGAGACTTATATGAATTGATGTTGAGTGAAATGAGCAGGACCAGGAGATCATTATATACTTTAACAATACTACATAATGATCTATTCTGATGGATGTGGCCCTCTTCAACAATAAGATGAGCCAAATCAGTTCCAATGGAGCAGTAATGAATTGAACCAGCTACACCCAGTGAAAGAACTCTGGGAGATGACTATGAACCACTACATAGAATTCCCAATCCCTCTATTTTTGTCCGCTTGCATTTTTGATTTCCTTCACAGGCTAATTGTACACTATTTCAAAGTCCGATTCTTTTTGTACAGCAAAATAACTGGGCATGTATACATATATTGTATTTAATTTATACATATTTAAAATGTATTAATCGATCTGCCATCTGGGGGGGTTGGGGGGGGGAGAAGGAGGGGAAAAGTTGGAACAAAAGGTTTTGCAATTGTCAATGTTGAAAAATTACCCATGCATATATCTTGTAAATAAAAAGCTATAATAAAAAATAAATAAATAATAAAGGTCAATCAGTGGAACAGATCAAGTATATAACAAAGAATTCTGCAAAATGTTTATTAGTCTAGTATTTAATAAAATTAAGGTCAGAAGTCAGTTTTCTACAAAAACGACTGAGAAAACTGGAAAGTACTCTGACAGAAAGCAGAATTAGAGCAACATTTTGCATCACATACTGAGATAAACTCCAAACAGATAAGACTATATATACAGGGTGACATCATAAAAAATTAAGAGAAGCAAAGAAGGATGTATCTTTTTACAACTATGGAGAAGAGAGGATTGCATAAGATAAAATAGATAATACTGATTATACAAACACACCAACATAGCTAAAATTAGGAAGGAAGCAGATAACTGAGAAAAATATATGGTATAGGGAGAGAATAGAATGCAGCCTATTATCAACAAAGAAATCTTAATGGGTTATACTAGTAACCTGTGCAATGTCAAGAGGTCCCAAGGAAGGCCCTCCAAAAGATGGGTGGAAACCCTGTCCGCTCCCCAGAGATGTATGTGAGAACATGGATGACAGCAGAATACAGGATGAAAAGATGTAGAGAGACTAGAGGAAGGAACCACACTGGTGAAGATCAGAGAAACTGACATCTTCATTCAGACAATGGGAAATACTGAAAACTCAATGAGAAATGCACAAAATTGTTCTTATAAGATTTTTTCATTTGAAAACCATGGGGATCACTTATTAACTCAATATCAATATTCTAGTATGAGTTGTTTTAGAATACATACTCTCCTAACAACTTAAATGCAAACTACCTTCTCAAATAGTTACCAAGAACAACAAAATTAGCACCTAAAAAACATGTGTTTTTAATTTTACTTAACCAGATTTCTACCTTGAAAGGTTACTAGGATGAATTTTATTTTTAACTTAGGAGTTTCAAAAAAGAATGATAAAAACTAGCTATAATCTTATAACAATAGTGCAGGGACAATATACATGTACTTACCTGGGGTGTCAAGCTGTCCTTGCTCAAGATGAGTCTCATCTATTACAAGGGAAGTATTATTTGACAGTTGCAAGATTCCACTGACTAAGCGATTAGCTGTGTAATCTTTGTGAGGAATTAACTTCAAGAGGTTCATATTCTCTATTGTCATCTGTAGACGGAAAGACTGAAAAAAGAAAAAAGTTTAATAAGAAAAGGAAAAAAATTCCTTTGTCTTTTAGATAATTTATAATAAGGATTTTTAGTAATATTTTTTAATTACATGTAAAGAGAGTTTTCATTTCTTTATGAGATTTTGAGTTTCAATTTTTTGCTTCCTCTCTCCTCTCATCCCCACTCAAGATGGCAAGCAATCTAATATAGGTTATACATATGCAAACATATAAATACACTTCCACATTAGTCATGTTGTGAAAGAAAAAACGGAACAAAAAAGGAAATATACAACTTTCTACCCCACCAAGTGAAAACAGTATGTTTCAAACTATGTTCAGATTCCATTTTCTTTCTCTGGATGTGAATGGTATTTTCCATCTTTTGAAATTGGCTTGGATTATTGCATTGCTGAGAAGAGCTAAGTCAATCTAAGCTGTTCACTGCACAATGTTGTTGTTTCTATGTACAATGATCTGGTTATGTTCACAACCTATTGTTTTTTATGGACAATTGGATACAATGACCCTAGGATGAGCTTAATTAACAGTAGTAGTCTGTCATTGTGAAACTATTTTCTTGGCTGTTGTATAACAAGGCCTAAACAATACATACACTACCTTATTTGAAATGAACTATAAAAATTAACTTGAAGGATGATTTTTAATTGACCAGTGAATAAAAAAAGCTGCTTGACAAATGAACGATTAACTACAAGTTACACTCACTTATCTTAGTATAAGAGAAAAAAAAAAAGTTTATTTCATTAATTAGAGCCAAAAGACCACTTTGATTTAAACCCTTAATTTCAAAGAATCTAAAAACATATTGTCTTTCCCAAAAACGAAATGGCAAAACCTCCAAGATTCCAAGTAGGACCTGCATATCTAAGAACAGTGAGGTGGTTTGGCTGAAGCACTTTCCATCCAGCTGTATGCTACTATTTCCTCATCAGCTGTGGCTATGAGATCTTCACTAACCAGGTTTTGATTCTTTATTTCTTTCCCCAAATTTCATGACACTCCTTGTGTGTTTTCCTATCTCCTGGTACCATAATAATATTATCATATGCCATACTCCACCAGTCAACCCCAAAAAGCTTTTAAAATTTTTGACAGCTATCTTCTGCTGAAAAAGGCTCAGTACCTCTTAGGGAGGCTTTATTAAGGATTGTTCTACAAATGATGATAGTAGTATCTGCTCTAGCTAACAGGGCTAATATAAAGAAAAAATATAATCATGAAAAAAATTCTCGGGAGAATAACAAGGAAGAACAGTGGCACAAGGAAAAATTTAGACAATGTAAAAATAATAAACAAAACCAAGGAAAAAAAAAAGAAATATATACTACATAAATATAAATAGCAGCAAATGGTGTGTTTAGAAGACAGATGATATTTAGAATGCAGAAGTCCTATTCCTGTATGTTTCTGGCTGACATGGAAGTGATCATGGATTCTTAAAGGCTTAAAATCAATGGTTATATTAGACTGGAAAAGCTTACAGGCCTATCCCAGTATGAACCTGCTATCTGCAAAGTGGCCATAGTTAGGTATGAACTTCATCACCAGAAGGGTGGCCCTTAAGACCCAGAAAATAGAAAAAAAAGACGTAAGAGATATAAGATACCAGAGAAACAAGAAATACTCATTCTAACTTTGGATGAAATTATGACTGGCAATCACTGAATATTAAATACTGGTATTGAATAAAAACAACACAAAGCAAGAACTTTCTAAAGTCAAACAAAACAAGTATGTGAAGTATATTTAAAATGATCTTACTGCTGGAACAAGATGTTGAATAATTTGATATATGTGTTCTGTGAAGGTACTATTTCGAGGGCAACCACTCAAGTTAACTGTGAATTTTCCTAGAGGAAGAACATCTCTCCTTGTGTATCTGAAAAAGTAAAATAAAAAATTATCAAAAATATTACTAACAAGATTATATATGCACAATCCTTTAAAACATATTTCCATATTGATCACATTGTAAAAGGGAAAAACACGAGAAAGAAAAAACAAAAAAGGGAAAATAGTATGCTTCAATCTGCATTCAATCTTCATAATCCTTTCCTTGAATGGAAATGGCATATTCCATCTAAAGTCTTTTGGAATTATCTTGAACCACTGCATTGCTAAGAAGAGCTAAATCTATCATAGTTGATCATCACACAATCTTGCTTTTAACTAACAGGTCATATTTTGGAATTTGTAATTAGTATGAAAAAATAGCTAATACTCTCATTTTACTCAACTTAGTCTGATTCTGTATTCAATTTTGAGCTTGAAAATTTAAAAGACAATATAACAAAAAATATGAGGCAAAATGACAGGAAGTCCTACGTTTAAATCTTTGTCCTAAAATCTACTAGTTGTGTTTCCTTGGGCAATATACTAAACCTATCAGTATATCCAAGGCAACTTTACTAAGACTTTAAGTTACAATGATGATCTATATTAAAGAAATGACAGGTTTGATTTAAAGAACACTTATTCCTCTCCCCAATTCTAATTTAAAATATGTTCCTTCTCTCAAGTTCCTCCTTAAATTTTCTATCCATCAGAATTTCAACTTACACAGTGGAGATGAGATGCAATATTAGGTATTCAGCAGCCAAGCTATCTCCCAGAAGAGCATGGGTTAGGAACCCAAGTAGTTCTGCTCTCACAGGGGATAATTCTGACATGAATCCTGAAATAACTGAGAGAAAATACAAACAAAAATTTTAGCACCTTCTCTTACTTTCTTCTAATGCATTAAAAAGAAAAGATAATGATTATAAAGTAAAGAATACAATCAAAGATTTTGGTAGTAGAACACAACCTTTGCTTTTTGGTCCTCTGAATTTTATAATGTAATTTTCACTTAATAAAGCTTCTCCCTCACTTTATCTGTGAAGAATATTCTAAGAGTTGAAAAAAGACAGCAAAGAAACCAAGATGACAGACACTGGCTTACTATGGCACTATATTTTTCTTCTAAAGAATTACATTTTTAATGATTATATGATATTCCCCTTTACATCACCATTAGGATACATGCAATCATACATTTTAATAATTTCTCCCAAATTATATATATTGCCAGATTTATTGGATGGCTTGTTTACTTATATTGACCTTATGTTTCCCCCCTCTTACTTTTTAGTAAGAATTCTCTTTTACAAGTGATGTCTTACTGGATAATGGGAGAGGATTTACTTGGAAATGAAGGAGATAAAAACAAACAAAACAAAAAGGAATTAAATTAATAAAACCTAAAAAAGAAAAATTTCCCTACACTATAATTAACCTATTAATAAGAGCTACAAAACGTTATGTAAAAGCTTTATGAAGGAATCACTGCAATTTTTTTTTAAACTTACAGCTTTTGTTCTCCTCTTCCTTAAGAAAAGCAGGCAAGAGTGGATTGATGTGCTGCAATTTCTGGGCTAAAATCACATGAATTCTTGGAACTAATGAAGCAGGGGGGCTATGTACTCTTTGTTCTTCTAGAGTATCCATACATTCCATAGGATCCAGTAATGAGGAATCCCTAGGATATTAAAATAAAACTTATTTTGTAAAAAGCATTTACAAAATAACAACAGAACTCAAAGCCAATACATAATATTCTCACGGTTTCATGCTACAGGTGCTCTTCACTTATTTCTCAATATGAATTATAATATGCAATTTTAATTGTAAAATTGGCCAAATCTTTAAAAAAATTTTTAATGGGAGCTGATATTTTGAAAAAGCAATGTTTTCCTTTTGTATGTATTCACATAAGTAAAATGGAGGTAAGGTAAAATTATTTCATGACATAAATTTATTAGTGCTACACAAAATGTCAATGCTTTTTCTGAATTATTTGTGAAGTAATCAAATAGACTTGATAGAGCTCAAAAAGGAGTGTTCAACTCAACAATTTAGCTTGTAAATTTTCCATTCTGCCTCTTTTTATACATTAACTGTTCTGGTAATTTTGCAATTCTACATAATCCTCATTAAGGAGTATGTAGCCAAGTAAAGAAAAACTGAAATTATGTCATTATGTTCTAACAACTCTAATAAAATGATTTGGCCTGAAATGGTAATTTTAATTTTGCTATTCTTTAAAGATTTTTATCCAACATAAAATAGAAGAAAAAAAAGTTTTGTTCTTCCACTTAAAAAGACATAGTGAACATGTTTGAAAACAATTCAAATATTTTCTGCTGATGTCAGGTTGTAAACTAGCCATTTAAAACCATTTAAAAATGTCCTTTCCTCCAAACTATAAAGAAAAACATGCTTACCTTTCTTCATTATTCAATATGCTCAGCACTGGATCCACAGACAAAATGCCATACACCTCAAGAATATCATTCACTTTGAAACAATCCCAGTTTTCATAAACCTGACAAAAAAAAATCAGTGTGAAATAATCAGTTTCAAGGTATACCATGAAAACAACATGTATCTCTAAATTTATCTTCATCCCAATAACAGGCAGCCTCAAAAAAAATGACTCATTTCTATAGTGCTTTAATAAGGTTTACAACAAAGCACTTTCCTCACAACACCCCTGTGAGGTAGGTAATACAAGGATTATTGGTCATTGTCGGCACACAGCTAATAATCACTTAAGTTAGAATTCAAATCCAGGTCTCCTAGACTTCAAGAATTCGTCAATGTTTCCAATATTCCATACTATCTCATCCTTAGAAAACTCCAATAGCAAGTACTCTGTTGTAGTGTAAAGAATTACTTCCCAATCATGGACTACTGAGTGATGGAAAGGATCTTAGAGATTTTTTGTAATGACTTATCCCCTCCCCGCTCCCAGGTTGCCCTGCTAGTAGGAGAGCTAAGACAAAAACTACAAACTGCTGACTTATGTCCAATAGACTTTTTCTTCCAGCTGACTCACTACACAGATCTTCCCCACACAAGGCTATTTTGTTAAAAACAGAAAACTAAGAATATATGCTACTTCAAAACCAACCAACCACACATAAACAAGAAAAAAGAATGACAATTTTAGATGTCTTCTTCAGAGCCTCTTTTCCCAAAGTGTTATTTTAAAGTGTCCTCCTGGCCTGAAGATAAACCTGAATGCTTGATGACTGGACTAGTGGAAAGTCAAACACTGACAAGTCCTTTCAAAGTGGAAAGGCTTCAGGTGCAGGAATGGGAACAGACAGCACATATCTTAACACTAAACTAGATGAATTTGAGGAAGTTAATAACTAGTTCAGTCATGATCACAAAGGAACATTTTTTTTTTCAGGCACAACCAACTCACACCAACTAACAAATAGAAGAATTATAATTAGTATTACTAGTTTGCAATACCCGTACTGATAGAATCATGGATCCTTTAAATATTCCTTTTACCTAATGTCAAGCTACAAATTTAATCTGATCACTAATTTTCAGAATAAAAAAAAACCACCTGCAATATTTTGAAAAAAGCCAATACAGACAAGGTAATGCATCTCTCTAATGAGATCAGTCACTGTTGGATCTCTTTTCTCAAAAAGCCACTTTGTGGAAGAATGGAAGCAGATAAATGAGGAAAGAAAATATAACTGTTTCAGTCCAGCATTCTCTACTGTGTTTGGCATTCAGTACATCTTGTTTATTCTTCTTTCTAATCCATCAATACTCATACTGTCTATTTCACGAAGTTAAATGTTCATGAACAGTCTAATTACCTTTACAAGGCATGCAGGGCCTTTCTCTCCTGGCAGTGGAAAATTGAGATCAAGAGGAGGGGTGCAGTTTGGGGAGTTCAAGTGTTGCCCAGCAGAAGCCTCAGTTTCTAACCGTTTTGGCTCTCCATACCCATGAAGATCACCAACCTTCCCTAAAATCAAAAGAAATAACTGTACTTTCTAACACCCCGGGAGAAAAACAACCCTCAACAACCTTATCAGTCTGATTCCTTATCAGACTAATGATGCTTCTCACTGGACAAAACTTAAGTGGTTAATTTTTCAGGGAATAATACAAGCTAATAAAGGCTTTTGCACAACGTATGAAGAAGACAATAAAAGATTAATTTGCAAAATAGGATAAATTTAAATTTTCTCCTAACAAACTGTACAAATAACAAGAAAATGGGGCACAAACATTTTATGAAACAAGTGCTAAAAAAAGAGCTATGATGAACAAAGAATGTTTTACAGTAAAAGAAATAAAATACATCTAAAAGCAAAACAATTCATTTGTTTTAAAAGTATTTCCTTGAAGTTATTTTATTCTCTAATAACAAAATATGTCTTTTACTTTCTAGACACTGGCAAGAAATTATCAATCAATTAACAAACACTAGGATTGCACATATTTAATTTATATCAGATTGCTTGCTATTTTAGGGAGGGAGAAGATAAGAGAGACAAAAATTTAGTATACACAGTTTTAGAAAAATGAAAGTTGAAAACTATCTTTACAGGTATTTCAAAAAATAAAATATTAAAAAAGTAAATAAATAATAAAAATTCATTTACTATGTACCAGGCACTTTGCCAAGCATAAATGATCTTCCAATTAGATAGGTTTATTTCTATACTCAAGAAATGACCTTTTACATTAAAACCTTCACATTATCTCAGCTGAATGACTACTGACATGTATATTGCAAAAATTTTTAAAGCTGTACTGCTATGTGTTAAGACAAAATTAATTTAATTTTATTGAAAATGATAAATAACATTAGATCAAATGAATTCCACTGATATTCTGAACCCCTTCGCTGAATTAACTTTTAATCTTCCTTTCTTTTCTACTGTTAAAGGTATTAATAAACTAATAAAATAATAATTTCACTTCCTTTTTCTGCTACCTTTTCTGAAAATTATTTTCATAAGAAAATGGGAGAAGAAACAGGGACAAAGATATTCTACATTTAAAATAAAGAGATGAAAAGTACCCATTTTGCCTTCAAAAAATTAACCGATAATGATTCATAGTTTTTAAAAGTCAAAAAGTTGTTTAAAATTTCAAGTTCTCACGACATGCAAATTTATTAGTTTGGTACAAACTAGTAACATGATAAAAAAAAATTTTTAAGGAAAAAAAAAATTACATTTTAATTTCTTTTGCCTTGCATTATGTTGCTTGCATAGTAAATCTGACCATAAATATTTGTTTGATTATACTTCAAATTTGGGGAGCAAATGAAGCTAATAATTGAAATACATACTTTTTCTTGGGTGATTTAAGAAAAATAAATGGCTTTATCCCACAAAGACTACATAACAAGCAAGCATGTTTTCAAGAACAAGGAAATAACTTTTAGGTACTCTAAAAGCACTAAAGAAGATAAGGTGAAAGTGAAGGCCATATGAGCCAAAGAAAGACATTTTATTTTCAGTCTAACCACTCAGGAATTTTCAAATTCAATTATGTACCTGTAGGCCAGCTAAAATGGATTTGTCAGTTTAAGAATTATTATAAGTAATGCTACCAGGTAACCTCTTGTTATCAAGAGATAACATTTGTTTATACCTATTAAACGTTCTGATACAACAATCTACATAAGCTTGATAAACATCTTTTGGGTAGTGGGAGGCTGAAAAGAAGAGGCATAAATGAATCTCCCAATCTTGCTCAGGCTGTAAGTATTTTCACCTCAAATGAGATCCAATGGATGAAATGTTCCAAAGTTTTGACAAGCTCAGTTTCTGCCTGGGGCTGGTTTCCCTGGCATTAGGGACTTTGGCAGCTCTGCCCCCCTGTTCCCTGAGGCCAGAATTAGTGCAGAAAAGTGATCAGTTTTAGCTTAGTGCAGCTCACAATTTCCAAGCTCAAGCACTTCAGCAGCCTCAGTTCATCGGTGGCAGGGAATTATAGGTGTGCAACATCCTAATCAGTGATCAATACTCTTGAAGTTAGTATTCTCTAATAAGTTTAAAACTGGACTATTATATTACCTGTATGTCTTAAACCTGTATGTTGATCTTTCTGTTTAGATGGATGAAGGTCCATATCTTCATCATCTTCATAACTTCTCTTGTGACGACTTGGAGTGTAGGAAGTTGAGGGGCTAACCCGAGCTTGACTTGCACTAACATATGCGTAAAATACAAAATTAAGGAAACCATCACACAGATTTTAAAATCAAAAGTACTGCTTTTTAACAGCTCCTTAAAGATTACCAGCTTGTATGTTAATTCAATAGATCAATAAGACCCATTCTACATTATTGCTTTCACAAATTTCTTTCAGAACACTTTAGTATCAATGATGAAATGATGACGTATTCTTTAATTTCACATACAAGAACTTTTAGAAGTTACACCATGACTCACCATTCCTAAAATTTTGTAGGTCACCAGGAAGCTGTTACCATGATTTCAATACTTCAATAATCTTTAATTCATTAATGAGATTTCTCTTTAGCTATCTTACAATTAAAATTAGGCATAACTATAAAGCTGAAGAATAGGGAGAGCAACTTTTTTTCTAATAAAGAAATGACTAAAAAACAATTCATTAAGTGCTTACTATGTATCAAAACTATATTTAATCTTTGATTAAAAATAGAAAAGCAAGATGGTTCTTATTCTCAACAAGTTCCAGTTTAATAAGGAAAAACAAACCACGTAGGAGGATTTAGTATTTAGATGGGTGGCCAAGCCTGAGAATCCCAATGGGAAGTACCAGGGTAATAATATGGTTTCCTAAAGTACTGTAGACTCCCAAAGTTCTGGGATCCTGGTTTGGGGGTGAGGGGAAATCATAGGATCTCAGAGCTGGAAGAGATCTCACCTAGTTCACCCATACCTGAATAGGAACCTTTCACAATGTTCTTAAATAAATGATTATCCAGCTTTACTGCAACTCTAGTGATCGAGGAGTCTACTATATCCTTTGGCAGTACTTTTCAAATTTGGATTGTACTGACTGTTAGGAACATTTTCTTACATTAAACCCAAAATCAAGTCATAACTTCCATGCATTTGATACCTGTTACATTTTCTGGGACCCTATATGTAATTTTCCTTCCCCCAAAATAGTGACAATAATGACAAAAAATAGTACAGATTAAAATTTTAGAGTAGAAAGAGACCTTAAAGTTCATTTAGCATATTTTCATTTAAGTTAACCCTAGATGGGTTATGTAAAATGGCTTATTAATAAATGACAGAGCTTGCATTTTAGGAACTGCTCATTGATGTTCTAATTTCAAGGTTTTTAACCCAATAACCCTGGCAATTATTGTCACTACTCAGAGAAGCTAAGTGGTCCTATAACTAGTACCAGAAATAAGATCTGGCCCTAATGAATGATCCAGAGTTCTTTACCCAAGCATTACATTGTAGATCATCCTGGAATCTTGATTTGCATATGAAATCACACTACATCTTCGAATAATTGAAAACCATTCTCTTCTTGTTCTAGTTTTAAAAGATTAGAACTTTAAGATCTAGTGATCTATGTGTTTACATTAGTCAAAGTAAAAACAAGAAAATTTGTTTACATCAGAGAAAAGTCTCAAGTAATTTTATGTTTAGTTTTTGTTAGAAGTTAAGACACAAGTTTTAAAAACAAAGTGTTTTACATGTAGCTGGGGAAAATAAAAATATTAAAAAGGAAAAAAAAAAACCTTACAGAAATAAAGCTAAGTTCCAAAATCTATTCATTTGTGATTGGTAAGTGGAATGAAATCTACTTAATTAAGTATTCGGTGGAATGAAAGTTATATGCTGATCTTTCAAATTGCTTGGGTAAACTATTAATAAATATATCTTTCCTTTCCCTCAAGTTTCTGAAACTATTAGGAACAACACAATATCATGTTCACAAAAGTATTTCTTTACATCCTCGTGAGATTGATAGTACAAATATAATCATTTTCCAAATTAAAACTCTGAGGTACCACCTCACATCTATCAGAATGACTAATGTGATAGAAAAGAAAAATGATAAGTATTGGAGATGTGGGAACATTTGAATAGTAATGCATTGTCAGCGGATTTGTGAACTGATCCAAACACTCTGGAGAACAAATAGGAACTGTGCCCAAAGACATAAAACTATGCAAACCCTTTGAGCTAGCAATAGCACTACTAGGTCTGTAATCCAATGAGACATTAAAAGGGGAAAAGGATTCATATATGCAAAAGTGTCTATAGCAGTTCTTTTTGTGGTAGCAAAGAACAGAAATTGAGGAGATGCCCCACCAACAGAATGGCTGAACAAATTGTGATACATGAATGTAATAGAATACTATTATTTTGTGAAAAATGATAAACAGGTGGATTTAAGAAAAACCTGTAAAGATTTACATGAATTGATGCTGAGTGAAGTGAAAAGAACCAGGGTAAGTATATACAGGTTACTGTATAGTAACAGCAACACTGTATGATAGACCCAGCTCTTCACAGCAATACAGTGATCCTAAAGACTCATGATGAAAAATGCTATCCACATTTAGAGAAAGAACTATGAAATACGAATGCAGATTGAAGCATACTATTTTCATGTATTTTTAGGGTTTTTCTTTCTCTTTCATGGTTTCCTTTTATTCTGATTCTTCTTTCACAACATTATTAATGTAGAAATGTTTTAACATAACTGTACATGTAAAAAACCTATTTCAGATTGCTTGCTGTCTTAGGGATGGGAAAAAATTTGGGGATACAAAATCTTACAAAAATGAATGCTGAAAACTACCTTTCTATGTAATTGGGAAAAAAATTAAATACCATGAAGTATAAAAAAGAGAAAGAATCATGCTCAGAGACAGAGAGATCTAACTATCTGGAGACATGCTCATGGATAGAACAAGCCAATAAAATAAAAGAATTAAAAAAAAAAACCCCAAAGCAACAAAAAACATAATATTCTTCCCTCATATGCTCCTTTCCTCCATTTATAGATGAGAAAACAGCCTTACAGAGGTTCAGTGAAGCACCAAGTTGAAGCCTAGATTACCCATAGATTACCCAAGAACAGAAAAAAGGATATTTCTTTTACCCATGCCGATTCTCCTGGCACTGGGACACAATAGAAAGTCTGTCGTTCCAAAGTAGTGGTCTGGGCAGAGTTCAAATCAACTTCTTGTTGAGGCTGTAATAAAAAGCAACATAAAAGAGATGAAATAATAAACATATTAAAATTATGACTTAAAAAGAAACTTCAAACTGGAAAGGGGATGAAAAAGGGAAACATTGGGAAATGAAGATATTAAAAATAAGTGATATCATTAAAAATTTATTTTTAAAAAACTCAACAACATTTTGACAATAATCTACAGAATGATGTGTACATTCCATGGATATGAAATATAGTTATAATAAGCACTCCATTAAAATAAATGATAATTGTTCAAGAAAAATAAAGATAGAGTAACAGTAAATTATGTTGTAATCCAAACATTTCCCCATCACCCATGATATACCTTGCCCAAGACCATAAAAATCAATAAACCAATAATCAATTCTTGCAATAACAAGTTAAATATTTACAATTTATCTTTATTAATATTTTTATAAAGAAAAATATAGACCCCCTGTAATTGTAAGTCTTTTTGATATTATTGTAAAACATATAACCATTAGGGGCATAGTTCTGTTACACTTCCTGGGAAAGACAAATAGAGAGATCCAAAAAAATCTAGACATCACCATAAAATGCATTTTTAGAGATAACCTAACTATGCAATACAGGGATCTCCTCCATCTCCACTTGAATATTTTGAATGTCTGGTGAGCTCACTAAATCACAAAATAGCCTATTCCATTTTTAGACATCTCTGACTGTTAAGTTCTTCCTTGAGTAAAGTAACAATATACCCAATGACCTCCAAAACATAAATGGAAAAAACAACATAAGAATCAAAACAATGCTGCAGAATTAAAACCAAACTTGACCCCAAATAAGAGATAAGGCATTTTTCTCTTCCACATTCTTTGAAGCAAAGAGGGGGATGCAGATGTCAAACAATGTACAAAATATGAGACATTTTCAACATATTAACATGTTTTGCTAAATTTTCCCATTCCCCTTTAAAAATTCTCTATTATAAAAGATAACTCTGAGAGGTAAAAAGGTTAAAGATATTTTAAGAAATGTAAGTAATAGGGGAAAAAAATTATCCAAAGAAGTTCTTTGATTTAGTGATGTAAAACCTGACTTCTATTATTCTTTAATTTTATTTGTATTCTCTGGAACAACACCAATTTAACCCCTATTTAATTAAAGATAAGTTTTCCAAATACTTAGCTAATATGTTCTCTTTTCCAGAAAAATTCTTTCAAAGTCAAATTAATAATTTACCTCAAGGAGGTAACACACTAGTTGGATCATATAATGATGCACCATTCAACATTATGTTAAAATGTTAACAGATGGAACTTTCCCCATAAATTTTCCCCATAAAGGTTAATGGATCAATATGTAAAATATTATCAATCCCAAGATTTTTTAAAAGTTCTAAAAAGAAAAAGATTAGACTTTGGAAGTTATATTTTCTCAATAATTTAATGTGTATTTAATAGGCACATGATCTCCTCTCTTATACCAGAAATAAATTCCAAACCTCTCCAGTAACAATTCTAAAAATAATGTCACTTTAGCATTTTCATTTAGTCCTGTGTATATCTTTTGCCTAAATATGCATTATCAGAAAAAAAATTTCATGGAATTCAGAATCTTGAATTCTGAATTCCACGAAATAAGTGTGTATATGTATGTGTGTGTGTGTGTGTGTGTGTGTGTGTGTGTGTGTATTTAGATTCTGAATTCCATGAAATAAGTGTACACACACACATACACACACAGGTCATTAACAACTCCCATGTGATTTTTTGGCTTTTTAGAAAATAAGCTTATTCCACATGGCTTTCCCTTTCAACCATCACTACATTCAGTATTCTGTCTTCTCCTCTCTATTGGTTAGAAAGTAAAACTTTCTCCCTTCCCCACCTTCACCCTGCAATTTTTCTATTACCAAAGAGGCTAATTTAGTCTATTAAGAGAATCATCTGTTCCCTCCAGGAGGAAAATATAGGGAACAAAATGATTACTGAGATAGGCAGATAAGCAAGTTTGTAAAATGCAAATCTCATGTAAGTATATTAGCAAGGAAGTGATAAATTTCTATTTTTAAAGTAGCCAATGATTAAATATGCTAATTAAACCCAAAATTTCAAGTGTGTGGAAAACACTAATTAAAATATTTATTATAAACTCCCTGTATGTAAAATTAAAAAAAAAATGCCAGGCAAAGTTATAATACAAGTGACAACTGAGGGAGATAATATCTACTATTTTTCTTAGAATAAAAACTTATCATTTGTGTACTTAAAGCACACACACACACACACACACACACACACACAAATTTCAGTATCAAGCTCAAGAAGAGTAATTAACTCCAGCATATAATTTTCTAAGGGGATCAAAACCAGAAAATTCTTGTACAATACAAAATATTTATAGCAACACAATTTTTTTGGTAGCAAAGAACAACTAGGGAACCCATTAATTGGAGAATGGCTAAACATTACTGAGTCATAAGAAATGATAAATATAAAGAATTCAAGAAACAGGAAAACTTAAAGGAACTGATATAGAGTGAAGTAAACAGAACAAGGAAAATAAAAACAATAATTGCAATAATGTAAATGGAAAGAACAAGACAAAACTGAAAGCTGTGTATTATAACTAAGCTTGAACCTTGAGAAAAGATGAGAAAATATACAGTTAGTAATGACTATGTGGGTAGTGTTAGTTAGGCTGAGATGGTTTTCCCCCATCTTTCTGCATTTTTTATTACAGAGGATAGATCATTGAGAAAAAACAGGACAATTATATTTGGAAATTTGTGTGATATAAAAACAAAAGTTACTAATAAAAAGAGAACTGTAACAAGTTCTGATTTAAAAGTCTTGTTTTTTAAAAAATATTTTAAGCTGCAACACATACCCCACATTCTGCTATGTCTCTGTATTTTCCAAAATGTAAAACCTGTGAACAACAACAACAAACTGATTCAACATTCAATCAAAACAAATTATAGATTTTAACAGCTCAAGAATCAGAACTGCTATAATAGAATGACAAAATTTAGACATCAAATTGTAAGCAGCTCTGAAATGCTTTAAGTTTATATATTCAGGAACTCTGTGAAGTCTTCTTCAGATGCTTTGTCACCAAAAACTGTCAAATACAACAGCTAGTTACTAAAAATCTACTTGGTAAACTGTACACCCCATTACCTAAAGCATCATTACCTGTAGGAATTTAGTATTAACTTTATGGCCAAATCAAAGCTTAAAATCATAATCTTGGTGTCCAATATCTCCAAATATCTGATGTAAAAACAAAGGTTTCTCCATAATATTATTGCTACAATATTTTAACTTTATCAATTATTTATCAATTTATCAACTAAGAGTCCAATAAGTCTGAAATTACATAAGGATATGTTTCTCAGAGATGGTAGATTTTTGTCACAAGGGAAGATTCAATGGAAGTGGGGTAGGAATAGGAAGGCACACTGGAAAATTACTAGTATTTCCAAGACATCAATAAAATGTATTTTAGTTAAATTAGCAGAATTCATCTAGCAGATATTAAGTTTTTGGCTTCTTAAAGTTTGTGAGTTGGGATCCTTCCAAGGTGATTGCTAAAAAGTCTTTGAAAATCCTTATAAAAATATACAACCCAACTCCCCTTGCCAACTCATACCAAACCCTCTTACTTGGCAGAGAAAACAAGCAGTATACAGTCCATTCCTGCCTCTGGTTTTTCTTGTTCTATCACAAATAACTCTTCATGACCCATGGACCATAGCACATCTATGCTGTGCATGGGTTTTCTTGCCAAAGATACTGGAGGGGTTTCTCGTTTCATTCTCCAGTGAATTTAGGCAAACAGAAGTTAGGTGACCAGCCCGCAGCTTGAAAGTGCCTGAGGGCAAATTTGAATTCAGATCTTCCTGACTTTAAGCCTGCTATTGTTCACTAATTCACCTGGCTGCCTCTACAGGTTTTCATTATAGATGGGCAATTCTAGTTTCAATTAACCATAAAATAGTTATGATGCCAAAGCTGAACAAGGCATAATTTAAAATGCTTCCTACTCATTTTAAGAATAACTGCTGCTTAATTATTCTGTGACTAAATTTTAAAGTAGCAATACATACCCGTGCTTTTGTATTTGGATCAACAGTTTCATAGACTCCCATGTAAAACTCAGGATCAAACATATCCTGAACCATGCAGCGAAATTTCACAAAACTATTGGGTTTCAGATAATGAAGAGGAACATCATTCAATGATGGTACCTTAATGGGAAGAAAAATAATTTTAAAACAAAAATAAAACCAGACACATCTCCAGATTTAACAAATATTTATCATATGCCTAATACAGGGGTCCTCAAATTACGGCCCGCGGGTCAGATGTGGCAGCTGAGAACGATTATCCTCCTCATCCAGGGCTATGAAGTTTCTTTATTTAAAGGCCCACAAAACAAAGTTTTTGTTTTTACTATACTCCGGCCCTCCAACAGTCTGAAAGACATTGAACTGGCCCCCTTTTTATGAGGTAAAACAAAACAGTTATATGTCAACTATTATGAATACCATTATCAGCCAAAATTTCACATGGCAAAAGGATTCCTTCCAAGTCTCAACTGTCAACTGAATTATCCCAATAACCAATACAATGAAATCATCAAAAGATTTTCACATTTCCTTAAAAGTTCACTTTATAAGAATTGCACATATTTAACATATATCCAATTACTTACTGTCTAGGGGAGGGAAGATGGGTAGGGAAGGGAGGAAAATCTGGAATATAAGGTTTTGCAAGGATAATTGTTGAAAACTATTTTTGAATATATTTTGAAAATAAAAAAGCTATTTTTAAAAAAGTTCATATAGAAATATGTGCTCTCTTCAAGAAAAATAAGATCTGCTCTGTAGAGCTATACTTTACAAATAATGTAGATATAAATTCCAATCAAATGAAGATACAATATTACTCATGACAATAGCAATGTAGCATTTTTGTATACTAAACATTAAATGACAGCTTGCAACTACTGCCATCTATAGGCACTGAGATATAGCACCTCTTGAAGCCATCACAATAGCATCTTAACTTACTAGTTTTTGAAAAAACACAAGTTAGGGACATTAACTTGACTCCAAAATAAGATTAAATTTAAAAAAAATTAGAAATAAAACAAAAAATCGTTAATCTTACCCATTTAGTAGCATTACTTTCTTTTAGCTTTTCTTTAAAATATTCAGTTACTTTCTTCTCCCAGTCAGAATTTAATCCATTTTGGGCTGAAAGGGGAAAATTCACCTTTTTAAAACAGCAATAAAATAACTTGGGGTTTTATTTAGTTAATTTATGCCGTTAAGTTGCTATGAAGCAAAGCTAATCATTTATATACTTGTCAAATAGTCATTCCTCAGATGAGGGGTAAAATGCAGAATATAAAGGAAACATTTTTTTAAAAGAACAACAAAAATCTAATTCCAACCATTTACCAAAGAGGGCAGTGAGTTGTCAGCTCTGTAAACTTTGAAGTAACTGGTAAATGTAAGTGTTATTAAATAGCAGCTTAAACTATAATTTGGAATAGTTCACATCTATCATTACTTTACTGTGTTTTCCTCATAACAATTCTCTGAAACCATATAAATATCACACACTTTACAGAAGAAAATAAGGTTAAGTGAACTGCCCAAGTTAACACAGCCACCCGCACATCCCACTGCCAGCCTCCAGCAAAGGTATGTGATGCTATGAGTGTGAGTGGGCTGTGAAAGCATGACAAAAGAATTAAGGAGAAACTATACCACAAAGATGGCCATTCCTCCTCTCTGTCACACAGGATATACATCCTTGCCTAGGGATGCTCTTAAAAGCACTTTTTTCCTTTTCTTTTTCACCTCTGAACCCTCCCAAGCTATTTTGGAATTTACTGTCTTGATTTATTTCTTAAGGATCAGGCCTTAAACCAAAACCAATCTGATTCTAATTGTCCAAGAATAGGTCCTAGGCCAAGCCCCATTTGGTCACTGTCAGGCTCCAGATTGATTCAGATGGAATGTAAATAGCAATCATCTCTGCTTTGGCCTGAAACTCACATAGTCTTTCCCTCCCAGATTCATTGTTTGTTTATTTACTTAGATTTTTTTGAGATTAGTCCAAAGAGGAGATTCTTTGCCTCAGTTGCCACCTAGCCTTAATCATACTGAATAGGTGCAGCCTCAGTCCACCTGATTCCTGTTGAGGATCTTGGCTTAAAACAAATAAGGTCTCTCATTTACTCCAGAGCCACCTTTAATAGTTCTGATCTAGATCTGGCCACTGGGCCCAGATGGCTCTGGAGGAGAAACTGAGGCAGGTGACCTTGCTCAGATCTCCCTATCACAAATCATTTGCATGTCATAGCATCATTTCAGGATCCTCTTCAAGAATGATGGGCTGGCCATCCAGTGAGGACATAGATGAATTACTCCCAAGAGCCACTGGTACACTTCTCAGATCAAGGGAAAGCAAAGGCTCCCAGGATATTGGGGGTGGGTGGGGGGGAGATCCTCCAGCTGATTCATAGGACCTGGACATTCAGTGATCTAAAACCTTAGAAGGAATATCCTCATTGATAAAACCTGGTCCACTGGAACATGGTTGAATAAACTACTCATGTAAGTGAAACAGTAATACAAGGCAGAGCAGTATATAACTACTTCTTCTTCTTCTTTTTTTTTTTTGGCTGAGGCAATTGAGGTTAAGTGACTTGCCCAGGATCATACAGCTAGTTAAGTGTCTGAGGCCACATTTGAACTCAACTCTTCCTAACTTGAAGACTGGTGCTCTATCCACTGCACCACCCAGCGGCCCCAGTATATAACTTCTTAATATGAACTATATTTCTACAATAATTTGATTCAGTTCTCTATGAAATTAAAATTGTTAGACTTTCATTTATTGAAATTATTTTTCTGTATTAACTATGAGAAAAAATGCTATGTAGCATAAACTGAAATACTTTATCAGTTTAACTGAGTTATTTTTTCAATTCTGCCTAAATGGATGCAGAATAACAATGACTTGTTGACAGTTACAAAGAATATTTTTAAATGAATAATTTTTACATGACCATAATCCATAACAACAGATGATGGCATTTTTATGTAAACATGAGAATGACTATTACATTTTTACTCTCTAGGACCTAGAGATAATAAAAATATTTAATTTCTGCTGAGAGCTTTGATTAAAGTGAAAAGTGTCCTCAAATAAAAGATGAAAACAAGGTAGCACACTTTTAGCAACTCACCTCCATTTTATCTTTTAATTCTGAGATATTTTAACTCATCACGGAATTTTGGAGTTGAAAATAAGAAACTGTTTCATCTTGCAAGATGAATAAACTAAAGCAGTGATTCAGCATCTCAGTAACAGAACTGGAACCCAGCTAAATTCCTAATTTTAAAAGATTAAAGGGTTTTGATTTTTGGTGAGTTGGGGTATTTTGACATAGAAAGAAGTAAGAATAAAGCTGAAAAGTAAAAGTATTGAACTTGGAACAAGAAGCATGGGATATAGCATAGCACACTAGAAAGAGCCTTTTATTTGTAGTCAGGGTTCAATTTTTGGCATTGTGTAATCTTAGGCAAGTCCCTTAACCCCAGTTTCCTCATCTACTGCATGTGTGGTTTGGCCTAGAATATCTGAAGTTCATTCTAGCTCTAAATAATTAATCCTATACTCTTTGGACTCTACTGAATCAAACATATGCTGAACCAGACAGTGAAATTTCACAAAACCTTTGGGTTTAAGATAATGAAGAACATCATTCAACAATGATACCTCAACAGGATTGAAAAAATAACTTAAAGCCAGACATATACGCAGATTTAACAATTATTTACTTATTACCTGTGAACACAACAGGCCAATTATAGTTAACTTTTCAACTTCAGTTCCATCATCTAAAAAATTGGGTTAATGCCTATGCTACCTCATAGAACTAATGTGAAGTAAGTACTATGTAAATTATAAAATGCCATAGGTGAGTGGTCCAGCATCTAACTTTTTAAGTTGCAGATATAGTATTTGGAAGTCTGAAGACCTTAAGGTCAAAGTCCCAGGTCTGCCACTTACTAGCTGTAGGACTTTAGTCTTTCATACTAGCCTTGTTTTATCTGTAAAATGATAGAATTGGATTAGTGGATTTTAATATACCTTACTGCTCTAAGAAGCTATAGCACTCTATTAAATTATTATTTAATAGCTGATGGAGAAGGTAAAAACAATGTTGGTCATCTAAGCATTTTTGATATAGGAAGAATAGCACAGTAGGAGATACCATCAGAAATATTTTATATGCCGTATTCAATCACACCTTCAGCTCTCCAGGGCAGTGCTGACTTTTGTGCCTTTACTGCACATAACCTGCCCAGCCCTCTGCCTCTGCCCACCACCCATCAACTAAAGCAACCAGATGTACACTACTACCACTGCTTGACCAATTGTGATTCCAGAAGACTGATGAATTCTCACTTCCTGAAACAGAGGTGACAGTTTCAAGATGCAGATTTTTTTGGACATGATTAATATTGGAATTTATTTTGCTTAGTTATATATTTATGTTACATACATGTTTCAAAAGCTTTGGTTTTTTTTTTTTTTTTGCTTTTTTGATTGGGATAGTAAGAAGGAAAGAAAGTAAAAGTTTATTAATTAAAAAATAAAATAAAAACATAAAAACACAACCATTGCTCCTGAGAAGGGTGAGGAAGTCATTAACTTAGTATCTGTTATGCTACCACTTTCCTTTAGAAATTAAGCTCCTTAAGGACAAAGACAATGTTGATCATCTAGGCATTTTTGATATAGGAAGAATGGCACAGTAGGAGATACCATCAGAAATACTTTACATGCATTATTCAATCACACCTTCAGTTCTCCAGGGCAGTGCTGACCTTGTGCCTTTACTGCACACAACCAGCCCAGCCCTCTGCCTCTGCCCACTGCCCATCAACTAAAGCAATCAGATGTACCCTTTTACAGGTACTCCAGTGGTTAGCGCAGAGCACAAGCCCCTTGACTTATAGCAACTAGCTCAAAGAATCAGTATTTTCTCCCATATGAAGCCATTATGCAGGACATTTTACTTTTTTTTTTTTAAGCTCACTCTTTTCAATAAAATGCACAGCACTGTTCCCAATCTCAGAGGGAAGGATTCTCTATCTCAGGAGCTTGCTACATACTGCAAGCAGGTGAACAATAAAAAGGTACCAAAAGAGAGCACACTCCGAGCTTTTAAATAACCACTACAAATAGTATGTGTCTTATTAGGTGTAAAGGGAGCATGCAAGCAGGAGTATATCATCAGCAGGCACTTGAAATTTTCTTTAGGGAAGGATGTTGCTTTCCTTTTGCTCGCTGTCAACAGGAGCCTGCATACAGACAAATTAAATGTTTGCTAGAAAAGAGCAACAGGGGAGTTATATGAAGGAAATAAGCTGTCTCAAAAGACAGAAAGGATATGGAGTTACAGAAAATGAGAGAGCATTAAAAAATCAGGCCAAGACAAGATTTTGGAGGGTACTGTGTGGTAGGTGGCTGGAAGTTTGGACAATCTTTTAGCCCATGGGTAGTAGCAAGTGAACATTTCTCAGGAGAGGAATGACACCATCCCAGTTTATTTCAGAACTGCATACAAGAAAATTTAAGTAATTTTTTAGAGCTCTCTAAAGATATGGCTAAGTTTTATCAAAGAAGGTCGCTTACAATATTTATTTTCTATCTCACAGTGGAAATAAAAAACAGATCATTTAGTTCCTGGCAGTGACCGTAGGTTCTTGAAAAATTTTGTGAAGAAGTTCAAATCATGGCAGATTTTATGACTGTCACCTGAGGATAAATCTGGCTAGTGTCAGAGGCTCAAAAGAAATGTGGACACAGGCAATAATTCACTCAATTGTGCTGAGAACTGGAAGACTATAATCTGGTATGAGTGGAAGGGATTTCCTAACTTTAGATACCCTCTTCAATCTAGATTATACAATACTGACAATAATAACTTTTTTAAAGTCTAAAGAAAATATTTTAAATAAGCGATTAAGCACTTCATCTGGCAAATACAAACCCAAATCTCTACTTAAATATAAATTCAATAATTGAAAATGGGGGAAGAGAGACAGATCTGTGATGTCATAGAAGTAGAGGATACTTAGTGAGGAAAAAAATGGACTCTACCAATGTAGATCAATAATAAATGAGTTATTATTTTGCAATTTAGTGATCTTACAAGAATTTCTGGGGTAATCTAGGGGTTATGACTTGGCTTAGGGTCAGAGTCAAGGTGTATCTGGAAGAGTTCTTGAATCTAGGTCTTTCAGAACCTTGATACTAGGTTCTTCTAGATTAAATACAGCAATGTGCAGATATAACATTAGACAACAACAGACAGGTCTTGAATTGGAAAGACTTGGGTTTAGGAACATCCTCTGATATACACTTAGTCTGCAACCCATGGGAAAATTCCAGCATCTAACTTTTTAAGTTGCAGATATAGTTTACTACAATGATGCAACTACAATCTAAGCTCCAGAAAAATTTCCCATATTTGAGTCAATTTTTTATTCAATATTTCTTCCTGTGACTATAAGTCATTATTTCAAGAGTAAAAAGACAGTCACTCTATTTTCAGGTATTTATCAATATTTGTATATAAATAAAAATAATTTTATCCTCCCCAGAGACTAACTAGAAATATACCCAACTACTCTCACGTTAATTATTTATTATAATAAACATCTATTCCTGAAACATTATTTTATCATGGTAGGACAAGAAATTTTGAAATTGACATCCTTCAATAGTGTTAAATGCAAAATATACAAAAAAAGAATTGAGTTTTTTATTGATATAACAAGGCCAACTAACATGGATACTACATTATTAATAACTATTATAACCTAAATAACCCACAGAATTTTAATAACATTGTTGAACCCTGTTATAAAGCTGATGCAGATACCAAATATAAACAGTGTCTGCTTTCTGTGCTATGAGAAAGGACACGTTTCTGTGTAACAAAGGAAACATGATTTGACCAAATCCTTGGCATACAGTAACAAACTTCAATTGATCAGAATCTTGGGAATATTGTGTTTTGTATAAGAAAGGCACTTAAAAAAAGAATCATTTTTGATGGCAATCCTAAAATGTAGCACACATTTTCTTCTCTAATTAAACATAGCATGCTAAAGATAGGTCTGTTAACTTTTGCTTTAATTACTTGGGGCTCAACATTAAGAATATCAACTATTACACTTCTTTGTTAGAATGATGCCGTTGGAGACCAAACGAACTTAAGACTGCAAGTTTCTTCACTAAAGGGTCTCAGATACTACATTTTAAGTTAGTCAGTTTTAGAAAAGATTTCCTGCTTCTGTCCTTACTATAGGGACTTCATTTGGTAAGTGTCCCTGTGGCCAGTGATGTGGAAAAGATACTTGCTTCTATTGTGATGGGCTAGGAAAACGAGTTGTCAGCAAATAGTCCCATCCCTCAAGACCTCCTGTAAGTGCACGGGCTGTATGTCAGTTGACAATTTCTAGAATTTACTTCCTACTTGCTTCTGCTCCGGACTTGGGTCGCCCGATAAATCAGCTCAACAACGCTGACATGCCTGTGCTGCTTTACCGGTATCAACCCCGCCTTAGCTTAGGAAGAAGCCCGCGAGGCCGATGCTAGGACGCTCTCCCGGGGCTGAGGAAGAAAGGACCGGCTCAGGGTCACTCGGCCAGTAAGTGTCTAATCCCTCCAGATTGGCAGATGAGGCCTGGAGTCAGGAAGGCCCCTTTTGAGGCTGTGCCCCTGGACAAGTCCCCTAACCCTGTCTCGGTTTCCTCTTCTGTGCGACGGCCAGCGATCCAGTTCTTTGCTTAGCAGACCCCCACTGGGGTCACAAAGCTCGGACCGGATTAGCCCCCAGCCGCAGAGGCGCACTAGAGCCTCAAGTCTCCGAGTTCGCAGTCCGGTGCTAACAAGCCCAGATTTATTTCCCTTCCACTTCACGGCAGGCTGGCAAACAACGACGTTCTACGCGGCACGAGCGCCGGGGAGCCTCGGGACGCGCGGCTGCCTCGCCCAGGACTCCCGGTGTCCAGCTCCAGCAAGGTTCCCAGGCTGCGCGTCCGCGCCACTGAGGACCGAACCCGTGGACGGAGATGTCCGTGGGCAAATAAAGTTTCCCCCGCGAACCCCGGCCCCGAGAGAGCAGAAGTTGGGCCCTGGGAGCACTGTCCCTTCTTAGGCGCCCACACGCGCGGCCGCGACCTCGGCCCCAGCCCGCCGTTCTCCGGGTACCCGCAGGTTTGCCGGGGAGCACTCTTCTTGCCCACTCCGGGCACGAGAAGCTTCCCCGAGACAGCCAAGGCTCCATGGGTCCCCATAACGCGACCCCGCGGCAGCGGCGGAGCGTGCCAGGACCCAGCTTCCCCGCGCCCCCACTCACCGAAGAAGCCCTGCACGATGCCGAGTGGATGGTTGAGCCAGTCGTCCCCGCACGGCATCTTGCCGAGGGTCGCGCGGACCAGGCTACCCCGAACGGGGTTCTCGAGGCGGCGGCAGCTGGGCTGAGCAGACAATCACACGGCCCTCCTCCCTCCCGGGGGGGGGCGGCGGCGGCGGCGGCGGCGGCTTCCTCCTCCTTCTCTCTACTGCTCTTCCTTCGGGGTCAGCCCCCAACCCCCGGCCGCTCCCTCTTTTGCCCACACCCACGCCAGGAAAGCCGCAGTGGTCTCAGAGCGTCACTGCTCGGCCTCGGGCTCGCCTCGCTCCAGGTAGCAGCAACTTCGGCGGCTACGAGACGGAAGCACCGCTAGCCCCTCTAACCCCCCCCCCTTCCCCCGCCTTCCTCTACACTATGGCGGGAAACGGACGCCGACGGCGTCGCCGCTGACCCCCCGAGCGCGAGCTGGGGAGGGGGCGGTAGTGAATTCGGTGGCGCTAAGAGGAGGGACGGGGCGGAGCTTCCGGGACCTGGCGTCGTCGTCGTCGCTGCCGCCATTTTGGAAAAGGGCAAAAAGAGAGGGCAGGCCTGCAAGGCAGGGTGTTGTGGGAAGAGCCAGTGCCGAAGCGCCATTCTCGTTTCGCTCCTGCGCGAGAAGCGGCATTCCTTCCTTCAGCCCCTCCAAAACCTACTCACCCTGGGGTTTCAGTTCTGACGCGACTGTATTGGAAGAAGAGGCAGGAAAGATTAGGCAGCCCAGATCTACAGATGAGGAAACGGAGGCACTAGGCGATTCCGAGCCGAGACGGCGGAGCTCGCAGAGCCCAGGGCAGGGCCCGCTGCGGGAGCTTCTACTCTCGCTGTCTTCTACCCCCCTCAACGTCGCCCTTGGGCCCGCGGGACGTCCTGCAGCTGCGGGTGACTTTTAATCCCCAGCAAGTGCACTTGGGGCGGGAAGGAGACAAGGTTCCCTAGTCTCGGGTTAAATCTGGAGGGGGATAGATCTCACATGTACAGACACCTGTAAGCATACATGCATATGTATGTATGTGTACGCAAACTACACTTCTACACATATACATTCTATGTATGGCCACACTATCTGTTGATTGCATATAATACATAATAAACGTCCACATGTTAAATCTGCAATATTTTTATGTTAAATATATGAAATACACACTAATGTCATAAAAGCCTGGGCAACTTGACCTGGTAAAAGAATGATGTCTTTATCTCTCCCTCTATTTTGATCTTCCTACACTCTATTAGCTACTGAACTGGTGCTTAATAAAATGCTTGTTGAATGAATGAATGCCTTTGAATAGAGATCATTTAGACTTTTTGAAATTTTGATCCAACCAAAAGGTAGGGGTGGGAAGTGACCTTAAAAATCTGGAGGCCTGATTCCTTAATTGTGCTGTCATATCCCACCTTTCCACATATCCATATTTTGTTTTTTAAACTGAGCATCACCTCGAAATTAATCTACGAAAGCATATTTTTGGAATTAGCTATATAGGGTTCAGACAACATCAAGAGACTTGCTTTGTGAAAAGAAGTTTGCAAACTCTTTAAAACTACATAAATGACAGCTATTACTATGATGATTATGACAAAGATCACTTGGCTTTCAAAAACCCAGGGTTTCAAAGATATCATAAAGGAGGGAAAGGGACCCACATGTGCAAAAATGTTTGTGGCAGCCCTTTTCATAATGGCAAGAAATTGGAAACTGAGTGGATGCCCATCAGTTGGAGAATGGCTGAATAAGTTTGGTCTATGAATGTTATAGAATATTATGGTTCTATAAGAAATGATCAGCAGGATGATTTTCGAGAGGCCTGGAGAGACATGAACTGATGCTAAGTGAAATGAGCAGAGCTAAATCATTGTACATGACATCGATATTATAGGACCGATTAATTCTGATGAACATGACTCTTTCCAACAATGAGATAATTGATGCCATTTCCAATGATTTTGTGATGAAAAGAACCATCTACATCCAGAGAGGACTGGAGGAACTGAACTTGGATTACAACTTACAATTCTCACTCTTTTTGTTGTTGTTCACTCACATTTTGTTTTCTTATTCATTTACTTTATTTTTTTGATCTGATTTCTCTTGTGCAGCAAGAGAATTGTATAAATATGTTCATACATATTGAATTTAACATATATTTTAACATGTTTAATATATATTGAATTGCTTGCCATCTAGGGGAGGGGGGTGGAGGAAGGAGGAGAAAATCTGAAACACAAAGCTATATAGGGTAAATGTTGTCAAATGATCCATGCATATGTTTTGAAAATAAAAAGATTAATTAAAAAAACAAAAACAAAAAACAGGGTTTCTGTTGTATGATCAGAATAGGATTTCAGGTCAAGTGCTACTTTCTATAAAAGGCTTATTCCATTTCCACTTTGACAGAGGCTTCTCCTGCCCCTCCCTAAATATGACTATGTATTTTGTACTTTCTTTGTAAGATTCTGCAGATTTGGAGCTGAAAATAATCATTTTTATGATATGACCTATATATTCCTATATAACCATATAGTCCAGCTCCCCTGTTTTTATAGATGAGAAAACTGAGGCCAAAAGAACAAGAATAAGTGAATCAAAGACAGGAATCATACTCAGTTCCATTGATCCTATGACGATATTCTTTCCCTTTTATTTCAGTGCTATGATTATTCATGTTTTTCCTAATACAAGTTTCTTGACCGCAGAAATTTGTTTCTATCTTTGTACCCCAAGCACCTAACACAATATCTGGCAGTATTTTCCATATTTCAAGTTGAATAGTAAAAATCTTAACATTCATCACATCTATGTTGTGTGACTTGTCCTTGCCTAAGTTTGCCACAGGAGTGTACCCCAATATTATAGAGCCCTTTTCATTTTTTTCTCCCTCTTTTTTATATCAGGTTTTTGAACTTTTTATAAACTGTGTATATTAAGAATTAAAATCATGCGAAAAAACCAAAACATTCTGATTAACCGCATTTTATAGCTTGCCTAGATCTTGTTACGACTTTGCATTTTTCCCTGTAACTAAATTGACTGAATTCCTACCTAGATTCTTCTTTCACCAAAGTGCAAGCTCTTTTTATGCCATCAGGATCAAAACTAACCAGACAGGTGAAAAAGCTACAGAGCAATGCCTTCTTTCAAAGTCAATAGTTTTTTGGTTTTTTTTTTCCTTCTGGTGTTGAAAAGGGCAGCACAATCTTAAAGCTTCATCAAAAGTCTTTGCAACTTCAAGATCAAAAAGAATTAAATTAAGAAGGTAAAATTTGTGAGATGTACAGTAAATATTGACAGGATAGATTTCATTATAATTGCTTGCTTCTGTTCAATAAACAACAACAAGATAATAAATTTTTCTAACTTCTGCCTTTCTCAATTTAGATTTATTGAATTCTGCCATATCTGATTTTTGTAGACTAATCAATAATAGGTGAAGTGTACCAGTAAATTAAGTCCCCCAAAAGGTGGCTCTGGTTGACTTCTTCACTTTTTCTTGAAAATCTAGATCTAGACCATTCTCAAGGTGTGGTCCTCAAGAATCTTAGAGACTATTGGAACAACAGGTTTGGTAATTGTCAATGCTGTAAAATGTAAAAAAACCCATACATATAACTTGTAAATAAAAAGCTATTAAAAAAAAAAAAAGAATCTTAGAGACTCTTTCAGTGTCTAAGGACAAGGACTTCTTTCAGGAAATTCTCAAGATCAAAACTATGTTCATAATAATACGAATTTGTTATTTGCTTATCAAAATTTCCTCCCTTTTCTATTTTCTATGTGCTGCTGGATTTTTTCCATATATTTCAACCAAAACAACATGTCACAACAGACATGTATATATATGTACAGAAGCATATATGGGAATACTGATGTCTTTCATTTAGCTCTCATTAAAGAGATTTGTAAAAATATGTAAAACAGTGCTCTCTGATTCTAATTTGGAAAAGTTATGTCAGCATATTGATTATCATAATTTTAAATGATTACATATTTCAAAATGTTACTAGTTATAATTATATTTGGGTGCATGTTAATAGCCTATATAAACCAAGTTTTTTGGGAACCTCAAAAAATTTTAAGAATGTAAACGGGTCCTGAGAATAAAGTTTGAGAACCATTGATCTACATGATATTAGTACAGCATTCTGTCTGTTCATGTAATCCCTTTGCTATTGCAGGAATTTCTGCAGTGTTGTGAGGCTGGATGCAACCAGCACAATATCCTTCCCAAATTGGAGAATTTGGAAGATCTCACCACCCAAAAAAATCCTCAATAATTTAGATTATGTCTTTCAAATCCTTTCAAAGGATTTTTTTTTTTTAACAATTTTAATGTTTAGTTGCAAGACACTATCCAGAGAAGACTATGAAAGAAGAGGGCTATGAAAACTTTTGAATATCAAAATTTTGTACTTGATCTTGGAAGTGAGAGGGAATCATAGTTGTTGACAAAGTAGCAGAATGACATAATTGAACCTGCAGTTTTGGAAAATCACTTTGGCAGCTGAATGGAGAATGGATTGTAGTGGACAAAAATAGAGGCAGGCAGACTCCTGATGATGAGATGATGAGTGGTAGCTGTGTCAGAGGGGAAAAGCGGGTGCTTAGGAAAGATCTTGTAAAGGTGAAATCAATAGCCCTTGGCAACAAATTGAATATGAAAGGTAGTGATTTTTGTCTATTTTTATTTTTTATTTGCATGAAGTGGTGTAGAAGATAAGGCCTGGACCTGGGAGTCATGAAGATCTGGGTTCACATCCCACCCAATACTTGCTAGGTTTGTCACTTGGGCAAGTCACTGAACCAAGTTGTGCCTTGATTTCCTCATCTAAATAAAAAATGGAGTTTCACTTGATCCTTAAAGTTCTAAATCTAAATTCTTAAGGTCTTATATATCCCAAAGCATGGCTCTTGAAAACTACTTTATCTCAATGGTGTCAATATTTTCATTTTCTCTAGTGTCTTATTATTAAACAAATGAAGATTATCCCTAATTTGCCTTTTCACAGACTTGGCACTTAGGCAAGATGATCAATTTGCCTGCTTTTTGAAGTATCACATTTTTTTCCAAGAGATAAATTACATTCTTCCTAGAATGCAATAAATTCTTTTATTAGTAAAGAATTGTTCTAATTCTTTTTGTGTGACCCAGTTAACTTTTCCAGAAAGGAGAAATGATAAACGAAAATATCAATGACTACTCATGCATATTTGCAGTTACTACTTAGAATGGAATGAAGAGAATGCTATTATTTATAGAAAAAAATGGGAAAGATAGTCCCTAATTTTGGATGAGGCACAAAGGCAGAAAATTTTGTTCCCTAGATGACTTGACAAAAATAATTTAGTTAGATCTTTTAACTGGCATATTCCTCTATAAAAGTAGTTGTTTTTTATTAGGAGACTTGTAGGCCAGTACAATTTTAACTTAGCCCAGAGTTTATAGTTCTGGACCAGAAATGTTTTAAGATTCTTAGAACATTTCTGGTTTCAAGTTTGCTAAATTACAGTATGATTCTATTCAAGAAAGCCTTGGAATCACTCTTATGTATCCTAGGGTCTTCTGATCATTTTGATCTGCATCTCCCAGAGAAGTGAGTGGAAAAAGTTTTTTAATATTCATTTGCTTTGGAGAACATATATTTATTACATTTCTATTTTTTTGAGGACTAGAAGTAAAAATTGAATTCCAGTATTAAAAATACTAATGGTTTCTCCCTCCATTTTTGATGTATTGGTTAAAAGTTCTTTTAAAGTTAATTTGTATAATTTAGATGCTATTCAGCAAGCATTTTTTTTTTTTTTTTTACATTCCATGTAGTATGGTCACATCTTCCAACTTTACATAGAATAATTCTTGACACAAAACATATTCAATAAATGCTGACATTTGGTTCAGAGGTAATTAACCTGGGGTCCATGGTCCTTAGATTTTTTTGGGGGGGTGAAGGGGTTCACAATTTGTATTTTTTTTTTTTTTAGTTTTTTTTAACTGTCAATATAAATGACTTCTTTTGTAATTGTATGTGAGCTATTTTACAAATTTTAAAACATTACTCGAGGAATCCATGGCATTCACCAGACTGCCAAGAGTCCACTCGATTAGTTATGCCTAGAATATTTCTCTTTATAAATTCTTCTAATTGTGTTTTGTTTCAAAATTTATGATTTGCAAGCAAATTTATTTTTCAAGTCATACTTTTTAACCAACTGATTTGTCCACTAAATTAACTACTCAGTTTTTTTGTTTGTTTGTTTTTGGTTGTTTTGCAGGTCATTAAGATAGTGGTGATTGGATTTTTCTGTTGCCCAATCTTGGTCATAGAGAGTTAATTGATATTGCATACTTATCTGTAATAATGAGCTAGAGAGACTCTTTCCCATTCCTTTTATAGACAGAAAAATCTGGATCAAAAACCCACCCAAACAAAAAAATTTTAAATTCTAAAAAGTAATTCCCCCCTTAGTTTCTTCCCAAAAGTTGACTTTTTTTTTTGTTCTTAAATAGTTCTCCTATGCTTTTCATATCCATAAATATTAAAAACAATTTTAATGAAAAAAATGGTTGTGCATGGCACTTTCTACACTTAAAAATTAAATCTTTAAAATATTTTTAGATTCTATACATTTATTTTCCTTATTTATTTATTTGTTTTCCCGCAGCTTGAGGAATGTTGACAAATTTTGCATTTCTATTCTTGCTCATGGAACAAAATGAAAAGGTATTCAAATTGGCTGTGATTGTAGAATCTGAGACAGAGCACTAACTGGAAGGGGTTTAAGAGATTAGTTGGTATAAACTCATTTTTTTCAGATGAGGTAATTGAACTGTAGAGGCAAAGTTAATCATGCCAAACTCTAGATCGTAAGCAAGAGAGGTGGAATTCAAACCTGGTCCCTCTGATTCACATCACATTAGGGGACACAACATGCAGAAAACCCTTCCATATATATATATGGAGTGAAATGTCAGAGAAGGTAGTTGTGGGGAGCCTCAGAAAGACTTTTTGCAAGAAGGTGAGGTCTGCGCTGAGCACAGGAGGAGCCCTTGAAGGCACAGAGGACAGTCAATGAGGAGGAAACTCTTTCTGAGAAGAATGCTCTTCTCTAGTACCTCGAAGAACTTGGCCAACACAATTACAGGGAATTACGATTGGCGTTGCATTTGATGGCTATGCTGGAATGTTGGATACCCGTTCTTTTCTGCTTTCTTCACTATGCACCTGGGCATACAAGTCTTCCAAAGCTCTCGCATTCTCCCCATTCCTGGTTGTTAGGGGGCTGCACTTAGTCTTCTAAGACATCCACGCCCCACAATGTGTCTGGCTAAAGCCCCAAGTAGGACCCAGTAGGTCCTGGTCTCGTTCGGGCTCTAGGTTCCCATAAAAAGTGCTGCTCTGAATGTTTCTGGTCCTAGGGAGGAACACGAAGTCTCGCGCCCCACAGCGCCACCCTCCGGCAGTATAGCTCTCCGGTGCTCCTTGCTTTGTAAAAAGGGCGGGGCTGAGGTATCATGTCTGGCAGTCGAGGGCACGTCTTCGAAGTAATTTCAGGAACGCCTCTTAACGTTGGAATCGTACGAAATGTTTTCCCTTCCTTTTGCTTCACGAACTTTTGTGTTGCCTCTAATATTGATGGATCCCAGAATTCACTCTCGTCACGTATCTTCCCCAAACTACGGAAGACCCAACTCTATTCCAATCGCGGCGTAGAGTGAAGCCCCAGCGTCCATTTTGACTCCTGGGGTTTCGGGGGGAGTGTGTATGTGTGTGTGGAGAGGATTAGGGGTGGGCTATATGGGAGCCGAGGAGAAACACGGAAGGGGCGGGGACCGGGTTGATCAGCTGATCTCTTCAAAGGTCAGCGCGCAAATGCGGAAGAAGCCCGTCCCCTCGTCTGACCCGTTTCCGGTGGTGTTGGGGAACCGGCTGGCCTGAGACGTGTAACTGGGAGGCGGGCCGGAGTCATGGCTGAGAAGAAGCCCAGTGGAGGCAGCGGTTCCTCCGCCGGCACCAACTTACTTTTTTCTTCGACTTCCGATTTCAATTTCAATGTGCCCTTCATCCCAGTCAGCCAAGCCCCCACCTCCACGGGCTCATTGCTTCTCCTTGGAGGTAGGAAAGCGGGGGCGGGGTGTGGGTGATGGGCACCTCGGGCGGTGTAAATGGACGATTATCAAGACTGATGAGGAAGCGGGGAGGGGGCAATACCAGAGAGATGGGGCCCCCATTGCGGGCTCTGGAGAGCCTATCCTCGGAGCAGGCGAGGGGCGCTGTTAGAGGGATGCCGCCTCCAGAGGCTGGCAGAGTTCTCGTGGAAGAGTGAGGAGTCTGGGCACCCACTGTGTGAGAGGAATAGCACCCCAAAAGTGGGGGTAATGAGAGAGAAATGGCGAGTCCCCTGTTCGGCATGAGTCTTAAAGGAATTGGAAAGCCTTCCTCTTTAGCGTGATTGCAAGAGGGGTGGGCTCCAGGGTGGCATAGGATGCCCGGGATCTGAGGGTTGAGCCCTCTCCTTCCTTCTCCCTTGTTTTCCGCCTCTCTGGTTTCCCCAGCAGGATCGAAGGAGTTACGCATTCTCGGAGAGTCATTGAAAGATAATCATGGGGAGAGGGGAGAGCTCTTGCCCGGGGTCCAGTGACTGAGTCAGCCTAGGAGTAAGGTTTTCTGTTTCGAGGAGGTGGAGACTGGGTAATAAAAGCAAGTGAATTGGCTTCTATTTACCTTGCCAAGGTGGCAGGGGCACCGGATCTTGGACACTTTTCTTTTTGGAGGTCTATTGGCCATATTTATGCCTGCCTACCTATTAAAGAGAATGTGGTGTTTATGTATCTTGCCTCAATTGTTATCTCTATTGCATCTTGCCTCTAAAGATTTGCAGCTGCTAATTTTAGAATTTAGTGATATCATTGAGAAGAAAATTAACATTGCTTATTGTTAAGGTTGCCTCCACTTCCTCACTCTACACTCACAGCTTAATTCCTTGCCCTCTGACTTCTGTCCCTATCTCCTTACTGAAATTACATTCTGTAAGGTGGTAATTTCATACTTGCCAAAATCTGCAATCTTTTCTTGGCCCTGGGACTTCTTGGCTTTTCCCTAGCTGTTTGATATTGTTGACTTCCTGAATACTTTTGTCTTTTTGCTCCTTTTTCCTTGAACATGGCTCTTTCCTGGTTCTCTTCCCTGACTTGCTGCTACTTCTGTATCATATCCTCACTCTTCTTAAATGTGGATAGCCTACCAGTCTCTTTTCAACTCTCTTTTCTTTGATAGTACTCATTCTCTCACATTCTCTTTTGGAAATCTCGTCTATGCCGATGACCCTTATTACTTATATGACCAATTCCAATCCCCTTATTTTTTCTAATTAACCCCCCCCCCCATCTTCCCTCTATTTCCCAGTCCCATATTTCCTGTTTCATTTTAGACAATTCTTCCTGAATGCTCCACTGACACTTCAACTTCCAGTTCACCATGTCTTAAAGAGAATTTATTTTCTTTCCACAAAAAGGTGATTCTCCTCACATTCTCACATTTCCTTTTTCCTCTTAATGAAATCAATTTTTATATATTTTATTAGTACAGAATTGTTTGCATCTTGTTTCTATTCTTAGGTGAGCTCCTTGAGAGCTCACTTTTTCATCTTATTTGTATTCCCAGTACCTAGTCCAATCCCAGTGATATAGTAGACACTTAATAAAGGTTAGTTGCCCAATTGACAAGATTCAGAACTAAATCACCTTTTACATTTCCTTCTTTCCCTAATTCCCCACATTCAATAAAGAGTGTAGTTCTTTGCATCTACAATAAACTCTTTACTCACATTATTGTAAGCTTAGACCCTTATTTATTTTCAGCTAGACTATTTTATTAGTAGCTTCTTTTTTGATCTCATCTTTTACCTTTTTCAAAGCTGCAAGAATAATTTTCTTTTTTTTCCCCCAGTGTTTGATTTGACCATAACATTTCCTCTTTTCAAAAACTTTCCATTTGATCCAGAGGATAAAATACTAACTCCTCATCTTACCATTTAAGACCATTTGCAGTCTAGTTCCAATCTACCTTTCAGCTCTATTTAACTGTTATCCTCCATGTATGCTTCAACAGAGGTATCATATAGAAATGGGGATCACTATTTAGGACAGAAGGAATCCTATAGGCTACTTAGTTTTAAAATATAATGTTATCTTTGTTTTATTGTCTTTTTATTTATTTTGGAAATTATTTCTCAATTAACATTTTAATCTGGTATTGTGGGCCTCAGCCAACTCAGCTTTTTATTCATAACCAGGGTATACTACTTCTGTATCTTTGCCTACTGAAATCATTTTCTTCTTGCAAGATGCAACCTTCTCCACAAAGCTGTTTTTGTTCCCTCTGTATGAGAGTAATTTTTCTTCTTTCTGATTTCTTAGGACATTTTAAACTTCTTTGTCATTATGACATTCTACTTTGGAATCTTCCTTAGACTCTTAAAAGGGAGAGGGGTTTGCATGTTTGTATTATTCTTTGTATTCCTAAGTCCTTGTGCATAATAGTAAGCCTGTAAATGTTGTGTTGAATTGAATGTTTTTGTTGAATTTACTTGTCATGGTCATTTAGGATCATAAAGTTTTGTAGAGAATGGATTGAGTATATAAATATTTTACATATAATCATAAAATATATCTGAAATTATTTGTGTTGTTAATAGTGATCTGTAGTTGATATTGACAGATTTAGTAAATGAAAAGTTTTAACCAAGGAAACAGTGTTTCTTCATATGTGAAATAAGGTTTAGGAAGAAACATTAATTAAAAGATAGTGACATGATTCGATTAAGAGAATAAAATGATATCCATGGGTGTCCCAGTCCTAAGAGAGTAGACTTGGGGAGTTTCTGTTTAGTCAAGCCTGAAGCCCATGACCCAGATTCAGGGAATTGTCTAGCAAGAACCTAGTCCTGGTCCAAGCACAATGGAGAAAAGGTCCTTTGCAAAATCCAACTAAAGTAGTCCCCAAAGCCTTTGGCTGGAACTCAGCATGGGAATATCCTCTGACTCCAGTAATTAGAGGAAATGACCCCAAGCAGCATGTACAGGAGAAATCTTGAAGCCTTAAAGTAAAAGAGCACATAGGCAGAATCCAGCACTGGAGCAGGTCCAGGACTTCTTGAAGAAAGGTCCTAGTCTGGGCCAATATACTCAGAGCCAGGCATTCTGTTCATTTGTGGAGAATGATTCAAATTTATTAGGCTTCCCATCCTAGATATTGAGATTGTTAAAATGAGCAAATCAACAAAAACTCAGAATACTATGAGGAAATATCTTGTATTGAAAAATGCCTAGGGGAAAAAAATCTAAGAAGTATCATGACCATCTCAAATCCAGATGCAGCCTTAGGAAAACAGTTGTCCTGGCCATTAGGGATTGTAGGAGTACCTGGAAGAATTTAAACAATAAAGACAGAATAAAAAGCTAGGGTGGTAAAAATAGAAAGAAAAACTGATAACTTAAAACAAACTCATGAACTGAAATGTAAGGGCCAAGTCAAAAAAACCAAAACAAAACAAAAGACGAAACAAATCAGACACCAGCAATGGGAAATATATATTTTTGTAAGTTTTAAAATATGTTACATTTTAAATATTTTTAAAATTACTTTTTAAAAATCAAAAAATTGAGAAACAGAAGCCATGGCCAGTGTGGGAATTTCTTTTGGACTTTGTATCTCTATAAAAATTTTTATTTGGTAAGTTAAGTAGTGGGAAGTTGGAGAGATTTGTAAATGAATTATTTAGTAAATTAGTAAGTGAAAAAATTTACATACAGCAGAAGGGAGTTGAGAAGGGGACAAAGACAAGAGTTATGAATTATGAATTAATTATGAATGTAATTGAGGTTCACAGTTTTATATATAATCCTCTTTCTGTTCAGACTTTGTATGTGGAAAGGTTCATATTTGTTGATTTTTTTTTCTTAAAAGTATTTTATTTTTAAAAATATATTTAAAGATAGCTTTTAACTTTAATTTTTGTAAGATTGTGTTCCAATTTTTTCTTCCTATCTCATTTTATCTCCCTTCTTCCCAAGACAGCAAGCAATTTGATATAGATTCTACATGTACAATACTTTTAAACATATCTCCATATTTGTCATGTTGTGCAAGAAAAATCAAAGCAAAAGGGAAAAACCATAAGAAAGATAAAGCCAACCAAAAAAAAGTGAAAATGCTATCATCAAAATTCACTCTCCAAACTTCCCTCTCTGGATGCAGATGGCATTTTTCATCTCAAGTTTATTGGAATTGTTTTGGATCACAGCATTGTTGAGAAGAGCTAAGTCTATTGTAATTGGTCATCACATAATCTTGCTGTTACTTTGTATCACGTTCTGGTTTTGCTCACTTCAGTCAGTATCTGCCCTGCAAAATTTTTTTTAGGGAGTTTATTGATGGCCTGTTAAGTTTTTTTTCTAAAATGTCAGTTTTTAAATATAACTACTTTGTTTTCTTTTATTTTAATCTGGGAAATTTATATTTTTGTAATATTCATCCATTTTACTTAGATCATCACATTTATTGGCATACAATTGGGCACAACACCTCCTTATTGCTTTGATTTCCTCTTCGTTGGTGGTTAGTTCATCCTTTTCATTTTTGATACTGGTAATCTGGTTTTCTTCTTTTTCTAATCAAATTAAGCAAATATTTATCTTTTTTTTTTTTTTTTTTTTTTTTTTTTTTTGCGCTGAGGCAATTGGGGTTAAGTTACTTGCCCAGGATCATGTAGCTAGGAAATGTTAAGTATCTGAGATCAGATTTGAACTCAGGTCCTCTTGACTTAAGGACCGGTGCTCTAACCACTGCATCATCTAGCTGCCCCCTCCCCCCCTTTTAAAAAATAAAACCAACTTTTAGTTTTATTTATTCAATAGTTTCCTTTCGGTTTTATTAATCTCTCTTTTGATTTTCACAATACCTACTTTGGTATTTGAGGATTTTTAATTTGTTCTTTTTTCCAACTTTTTTAGTTGCCTGCCCAGTTATTTGATAATCTTCTATTTTATTCATGTAAGCATCTTAGAGATATAAAATTTCCCATTATTGTTTTGTCTGAATCCCATACATTTTGTCATATTTCTTTATTCTCTTGGATGAAATTATTGTTTCTATGATTTATTGTTTGACCTACCCATTCTTTTTTTGGGGGTGGGGAGTCTGAGGCTATTGGGGTTAAGTGACTTGCTCAGGGTCACACAGTTAGAAAGCGTCATGCGTTTGAGACCAGATTTGACTCAGGTCCTCCTGACTTCAGGACTGGTGCTCTATCCACTGCGCCACCTAGCTGACCCGACCTACCCATCCTTTAGGATTAGATTGTTTAGTTTCCAATTAATTTTTGGTCTTTTTTCCATGGCCTTTATTACACATAATTTTTATTTCATCATAGTCTGAAGAGGATGCATTTAATGTCTGGCTTTTTTGCATTTAATTTTGAGGTTTTTGTGTCCTAATATATTGTCAGCTTAATGTGCACAATATTTTTCAACTTAATAATAAAAAAATTTTTTTTAAATGGTATAGAACTGTAATACCAAGGAAACTACTTGTTTGATACAGAGGAAACAATATGTGAATTACTGTTTTGAGGGGTGAGGGATGAAGTGGCATGAATAAAAATGGAGGACAATGAGAATTCTATTTTTAACTTATTTAGAGCCATACAGACATTTACTGGGTTCTGGCAAAGGATTTTTTGGTGGGATCAGAGTACAGAGGATCAGTGTAACATAGAATATGATGAGTCCACATAATTATAAAGTACAAACATCTTCGATCTTACAATCTTTACAATTAAGTTAAGATTGAAGGTGTAGTCAGATTTAGGCTTTGGACATATTTCTCATAGGGATTGGTGATGATGATGTTTCCCATGAGATCATTCACATTGGGCAGAGAGATGAAGGATGATTCAAAGCAAAGTTTTTTTGTATTTTAATTAGTAATAATTTACTGGTTGGTTTGGTGTTTTAAAAATATCAGTTTGTAGGTGATTTGGAGGGTTTAGTTCACTTGGTGTGATCGCCAGCTTTTAATTAAAAAAATTTTTTTTACACTTTTACAATAATTTATTTATTAGAATATAGTGTTAAACATCTAATCTTGTGAAGAAAAAGTTTGATGTCATTACCATAAATAGTCATAGCTATTTGGGTAGAAGAAAAACATAATTACAGTTATTTCAATAATCCAAAATTCACTGATTGAGTGGATAAATTGTTAGAATTAATTTGTGGTGTTACTTTTAGAGAATGGCACATTCTTTTTTAGAACTTTGTGGTAACTTTAACCTCAACCTTCTTTTTATTCTATGCTTTATTTCAGAAGATTCTACAGATGTTGGTGAGGAAGACAGTTTTCTTGGTCAGACTTTTGGTCATACTACTTTGCCACAGACATTTAATTATTTCTCTCAGGTATCCACCAACAGTGATCCTTTTGGGAATATTGGACAGATACCACTAACAACTGCAGCAGCGCCTGTTGGAGTACCAACATTGTCTAAGCCTCCAACTTCCCTTCCTCTTACAATTGGATCTCCAGATGGTCCAAATACATTTTCACCACACATTTCAAAGACACAGTCTGCTTGTAGTGTTGCACCTCCAACCAGTGCTTACCAGTCTTCTTCACATGGTAGTCTCCCACCTACAAACTTTGCAAGTCCCCATGGAACACCGCAACAAGGATATAATCCATATCGTCATAACCCTACCAGCAGCAGAGCTAATCCTTATATTGCTCCACCACAGTTGCAGCAATGTCAAGCTCCAAATCATCCTCCCCATTCATCAACCTCTGGACCACCTCTTCAGATGTATCAAAGTCCTCCTGGAACAATGCCACCGGTATAAATATTCTCTTTAATTCAATTATTCCTTCTATTCTCATCATTCTTTTTAGTTTTATTCTGAATTTCAGATAATCTGCTTTTAAAAAAAAATAAGGGAATATGAAAGCTAGTCACTTTTAAAGAAATGTTGAAGTCTGTATGTTTTATAGAGAAAATAATTTTTTAAAGTGAGATGATTAGATGTATTCTTTTCATTATTTTAAACTGCCTATTCATAAATAAGTAACTGATTAAACTAACTGGCAAATCAAAAAGTTTTAATGTAATATGAAATATGAATTACTTTAAAAAATGAGAAGTATCTAGGAACAAATATTTTGGGATATAGTTAGTTACAATTTTGATTTTAAAAACTTTAGTTATCAAAATTGTTGTATAATTTTGTAATTACATTCATAGTTTAAAAAAATCTATTTATTTATTTATTTATTTATTTTTTGCTGAGGCAGTTGAGTTAAATGACTTGCCCAGGGTCACATAGCTGAGGCCAGATTTGAGATCAGGGCTGGTACTCTATCCACTGTGCCACCTAGCTGCCCTCTATTATCCCACTTTTACAGAAGAGGAAATGGCTTCAGAAAGGTTATGGTCACACAGTTAGTACGAGTTAGTAAGTATTTAAGATGGGTCTTGCTGCCTCCATTTTCAGGCTGCTACCCTCGAGCCCATGCTGCCTCTGAGACATGGAGGAGACATGAGGCTTTATCTTTTCAGATCCCTCCAGCAGGACAGACAGTCTTGTCATCCCCAGGCCAGCAGCAACTTATGGCTAGACCTGCAGCTCCTGTGATTCAAGCACCACCTCTTTTCCTTCAAAATCCGTATGAGGCTGTTCAGCCACATTGGTTTTATTGCAAGGAAGTAGAACACAAACAAATATGGATGCCATTTAGTATGTTTGATTCTATACATCTTGAAGAGGTCTATAATTCAGGTAAGTATAATTTTCTTTCTTTTGGGGGGGTTGTGGCAGGGAAAGGCAACTGATTTTAGAAAATAGAAATTTAGATGTGATACGAAAGTTAAAGAATCTTATTCCTTGCTTTTTTTATGATTTTGCGTGTATATCAAATTACTTAGTTCTCTCAGATATATTTCCCATACCTCTGTTTTTTTCTTTTTGAGCAAGTAGGATATGTTTGAATTGAATAATTTTTCATTTTATTCGAGGAACTGTTTAAATAAAAGTCTATATATAATCTATATTCTTTTTTTGTTGTTATCCTCTAATTAGGATAGCAAAGACGCACTTGGCTTCAGAATTTGATTTTTATTAAGGAAGAATTTCCTTAAATTAAAAAAAAATTTAAAACTCTAATTTTAAAACAAAAACATTAGAACAACATAAAACAAGTTACTTTTGACCTAGGAAGTCTCCTCCTCGGCCCCCATATAGTTTTCTAGATCATTCTTATGCGTTAGTTTAGTGTTCGATACGTATGCTTTTGAAAAATTTAATATGTCTACTGAGCTTGGTTTGTTTTTTAGTATAATTCTTAATATGACTTTTTTAAAAATTGGATTTTTGAGTTAGTTGATTTTGGGAATTGCCAGTGAGGAAAATATCTACACCCAAACAGATCACTGCTTTTTTTTTTTTTTTTTTTGTTATTTAAAGAGAATTGCCTAGAACACTGAAAGCTTAATTGGCCAGACTGGAAGACAAAGCCATTGTGAATCATTAGTGGGACTTGAACCCAGATCATTCTGCCTTTTGAGGCCGGTTCTCTCTTTCTATTCCACCACCTTGATTTCCTTTTTGTGGCACTTGTATTTTTTAAAATCCCACAAATATTTTTGAATTATTTAAAGTAGCACAGACTAATTTTAAGCCTACTTAAGCCAACTGGAAGGATGAATTTTGGCATTTTATTTGGAAAAGGAGTAACTTGATCATTGTGTTATCTATTTATAGATTGGGAAGAAGAGCATATTTAAGTGTCTAAATAAAGTTTAACTTTTATATTTTAGTTCAGCCTGATCCAGAGAATGTTGTTTTAAGCACGGATGGTGGACGTTATGATGTTTACCTCTATGACAGATTGAGAAAAGCTGTATATTGGGAAGAAGAACAGACTGAAGTTAGACGTTGTACTTGGTTTTATAAGGGGGATACAGACAGTCGGTATATTCCCTATACAGAGGAATTCAGTGAAAAACTAGAGGTAAGAATTTAAAAAATACTTTGCCATTTGTTTTAAAAAAATAGGCACGATATACATGTGCTTATACTTATTAACATACTTTTTTTTTAATGTAAATTTTTTTTTAATAATATAAAAAATTTACACTTAAATACAAAAGGAGGGAAAAAAAACCATGGCCATGTACACAGAAGACCATGAGAGGATTCAATATGAAACAAATTTCCATTTCAAGAAAACATAATAAATACTGCATATTGTTTTTCAAAACTGCATAAGACTGTCTTTCCTGCTGGAGGAATTTGAAATGAAGAAACCTCATATCTTACATGTTTGAGGAAGCAAAGGAAAATTGGGCAGCTTTGAAAAATATGTTTAATGCCTGGGTTTTCTTAAAATGGAAGTTAATCGTTTTATGTTGAATCCTCTCTTCTCATTTGCTATCTAGTATTCTTTTATTCTTTTATTTTCTGTTTTCCTTTCTCCTACCCCAAGAAAGGCTACAATTATGCATATATAATTTGTACACACAGACATCTCTAAACATGCATATATATGTACTGTGCTTATTTCCACCTATCATCTGTTTCTCTGAAAGAAGATAGCATCTTTTTTCATATCTCCCAAGTTTTTACATTTTTTCTAAATTAGCTGGCTCATCATTTACAAAATACTACTTTCTAGATTTAAACATCAAAAGATACCTTTAGAATACTGCTACTAATGTATCCAGTATTCTCTTGATTCTGTTCATTTTGTTCTTCATTATTTCATGGAACTTTATCTGTGCTTTTTTTTTTTTTTTAATGTCTTTTTATTTTTCCAAATACATACAAAGATAGTTTTCAACATTTACCTTTGTAAAACCTTGTATTCTGAATTTTTCTCCCCCATTCTCCCATATACTCCTCCCCTAGACAGAAAGCAGTCCTCTATAGGTTAAACATGTGCAATTCTAAACTCCATGCTTTTCTAAAATCATTAATCTCATCATTTCTTGTAACAGAGTAATATTGTTTCATGAACTTATACCACAATTTGCCATTCGCCAAGTGATTGGCATCCCTGCGATTTCCAGTTCTTTGTCAGTACAAAGAAAGCTGCTATTAATATTTAAGAACATGTAGGTTCTTTTCCATTTTCTTGGGAAACACTAATATTGGTATTGATGAGTCAGAGGCAATAAGCAGTTTATTAACTCTTTGGGCATAATTTGAAAACTCTCTCCAAAATGGTTGGTTTAACTAATAGATCCACCAGCATTGAATTACTAAGGTTCCAAATTTTCCATATCCTCCAGTATTTGTCACTATTTCAAGGTTGTTTTAATTTGCATTTCTCTAATCAATAATAATTTAGAGAATTTTTTCATATGGCTATAAATTGTTTTGATTTCTTTATTGGAAAACTGCCTGTTCATTTTCTTTGATCATTTATCAATTGGAGAATGAATTGAGTTCTTAAATATTTGACAAAGATCTTTATATTTGAAATATGAGATCTTTATCTAAGAGTTGTCTATAAATTCCACTCCCCCCAATTTTTTGCTTTCTTTCTGATCTCGGCTACATTTGTTTTACTTGTACAGAACCTTTTTAATTTAATATAGTCAAAATAATCTATTCTATATTTCACAATACTTATCTCTTGTTTATTATTGAATCACCTTTCCATAAGTCTGACATTAATGTGTTTAATGTTCTTCAAATTTTTTTGTAATATCTCGTTTCATATTTAGGTCATGTATACATTTTGATTTTATCTTATGTGATTTAAGATACTGGGCTTAATTTGGTCACAATGAGCCTGTTTTTTTTTTTTTTGGTAGGTGTATTCCCAGGTATTTTAATACTGTCTAGAGTTATTTTTAACTTTTATTATTATTATTTTTTGCAAGGCAATTGGAGTTATGTGATTTGCCCAGAGTCCACACAGCTAGGAAGTATTAAATATCTGAGACTGGATTTAAACTCAGGTCCTCTTGACTCCAGAGGCAGTGATCTATCTGCTGTGTCTTCTAGCTCTGGAATTATTTTAAATGGGATATCTATAGATCTTTTTTCTTTCTGCAGGATCCTAGCAGTAATATAGGAATGCTGATAATTTATATGTGTTTACTTCATGTCTTGCTACTTGTAGAAATTATTGCTTCAATTAACTTTTTAGTTGAGTCTTTAGGATTTTCTAAATATATAATATCATCTGCAAAAAAAAAAGATTGTTTTCTTATCTATTTCTGTATTCTGAGTCCTATTTTTTTTCTCTTATTGCTATTGCAAGGATTTCCTGTACAGTATTAATAATATTGATGACAGTGGGCATCCCTGTTTCACACTTGATCTTATTTCCCATAAGATATTCTTAAAGCTTCTACTTAACCCCATTTTAATAAATGCTTGCTAATGGTTTTAGGTAAATTTTTTTTTTTTTATCAATTTAAGGAAAAGTTCATTTATGCAAATACTAATAGAAATTAGTATTATCAAATGCTTTTTCTGCACTATTGATATTATATATATATATATATATATATTTTGGTTATTTTTGTTTTTGATATAATCAATTATGTTAAGAGTTTTCTCATGTTAAACCATCCTTGTATTCCTGATATGAATCCTTTTTGGTCATAATGTATAATCTTTGAAATGTTGTAAATCATTTAGCTAGTATTTTATTTGGTAATTTTGTATCCATATTAATGAAACTAGTTTATAATACTTTTCCTGGTTTAGGTATTAATATCATATTTGTTTCATAAAAGGGACTTGGTAAGATTCCTATTTTGTCAGTTATTCAAAATAATTTACTTAATATTGGAATTAATTTGTCTTTAAATGTTTGATAAAATTCACTTATAAATCCATCTAGTCCTAGTGCTTTTTTTCTTAGAAACCTCATTTATGGCCTGTCACTTTCTTTTTCCAAAATCATACTGTTTTCTCTACAGTTATATTTACTATAAAGTGATTTTTTCATGGATCTTATAAGATTTAAATTGCTTACTGGATCTTTTGATAGTGATAAAAAGACCTAAAAAAAGAAACTCTCCCCTGTTCTACCACTCCTGCCCCAATCCTTGGTTCATAAGTTTAGAGGTGGAAGAAATCCTTTACGTTATTGAGGCTAACCTCTTCCTTTCACAGATGAGGAAAATAGGGCCTAAATGACTTGCTCAGAGGCACACAGCCAGTGAATGGCAGAGCTGGAATTCAAATCCAGGTCCTCTACTGTTATTTCCACTGCACCATGTCAGTTCCCTGTAGATTGTTATAGTATGACTAACACTTATTTTTAGAGGTACAGTGAAAATGGAATAATTTAGGATAATGGAGTATTTTCTTTTACTCCTTTTTCCCCCACATAAAAAAATATTGTCATTTCTTGACATTTTTTAGTGACTCAGTTTCTAAGCATCACCTGTTTTAATTCAGTGCTTATTCATGCCATTCCCAAATAAAATAGAAAAATGTGTATTTTTTCCAATTAGTTTTTTCTAGTTTACGGACATGATATATGAATCAACTCTGAAGATTAAAAAGGGATTCTTTTGTTAAGTATCAACCTTTACTATCTTGAAAGCATTGTATAACTATCACTTCCTATTTAGGACATAGTATATTCAAGCTAAACTTAAATGTAGTTCATTGTACCTTCTTTGAAAATGCTGAAAAGTGTAGCACTGAAAACTATTAGATGCCAGAACTATGCTGGCGGGATAAATAGCAAAAATTAGAAATTGAGAATGGGCATAAATAAGAATGACAAAAATAAGAGTATCAGGTTTGACAAGATTAGAAAAGATTTTTTTTATGAGAAAACTCTTAATTGATAATAGTGAAGATTAGAGAGGCAAATCTATTGTCTGCTGCCCAGTATATAATAAAATCTTCCAGAATTATTTGTTTCTGAAAAACAGTTAACATGCTTTGAAATAACTAGAAAAAGTAAAAGAATCTGAGACACAACCTTTATTTTGCCTTTATTGAAGAATTCATCACCTGACAGCCAATTCCTTCATTGTATTCTGTATTGGTCCAAATGTGGAGAAGCCATCAGCAGATTGACTATTAAGTGTGAGGTTGTTGCAGAATAGTAGTCTAGAATTTATTTAGGTGGAAAGTTGTGAAGCTATTTAATGCAAGTGAAAATATTTTGTTGTTTTCAGGAACCATATAAATTGTAAATTATTATTATTCACTCTTTCCCTATCTATGTTAGAGAACTAAGAAATTCTATTCTCAGTGTTATTTACCTGGATAAAAGGAACTTCAATAAGAAGTAGACCAAAACATTTTTTAAATCCTGAATTTTTTAATACTGATTTTATATGTAAATCTGATTTTATACTATCAATTAATTTTAGTTTTTCAGCTGATCATTGCTAAATCATTAAATCCCAGAATCTAAAAAATACAATTGATTCCTACATTTGTAATTTGGCCTCTATCTCTCCAAACTGAGTGAGCCCTTGTTTCTTGGCTATTATTTCTTTCTAGGAAATTGCTGAAGGTAGTAATTTGGTTGGTGAGATGACTAACTTTGTATTGATTAATAGCTTCAGTATTTGCTTCATATTCTTGACTGTTTTTAAAGTATGTTTCTATTTCAAACATCCTCATAAAAGATTAGCCCTTTGTGACTTGGGAATTGCTTGAGCAGGAATGCTCTCCTCTTTTTGTATCTTGCTTGACACTGATTATGTACCCTGACATGAAAAAAAAAAAAGAGACTTAATTTATTTGGATTTACCAAATGAAATTCTTATCCTGAAATATCACTAGGCTTGCTTTACATTTATTCTCATCTTTGCCAATGTTACATTCATATATCCTTTTTATACAAATGCTTTTTTTAAACGTATATAATTTTATGATATTAATTATTTTGGACTTAAAACTATTTTCCCCATTATCGTAGGCAGAATACAAAAAAGCTGTAACCACCAATCAGTGGCATCGTAAACTTGAGTTTCCCAGCGGAGAAACAATTGTTATACATAACCCAAAGGTAATAAAGATATTTAAATCATTAGCTTGTTTTGTATGTTTTGAATTGTTTTTCTGGGAATACTTGCATGATGTTTAACTTCAATAGTGAGTGTACATTAGTAAATAATGAAATTTATATTGTATTCAGAATTGTTAAATTGGTCATGGAAACTAGCAGAGCCTAGATTCATTTGAAATGTCCATTTGTGGCAACGTACAATAAAATAACTGAACTAATAATCATAATATTTGTTGTTAGGTATCCTGATTTCTATATAATGTTAGAAAGTTTTAATACATACAAAAGTATATCCTTTTACAATTCTTTTTTTTATATGAAGTTGTTCTGTTTAAACCTTTGATTTGTGATTTTCTGCCTAACTTTTACTAACAGCAAGATATTTTGCAGGATAGGACAAAATGAATTTAGGCATGATTTGCTGTAAAATAACTTCTCAAAATGCAAATTTAATTATATAATTGTAACCTTTTTATATATTTACTGGACATGGAAATAATTCTTATTGTTCATTCACATTTACAGTCATTCTTTTTTTTATGAAACTATGTTCTCTGTTTTGTAATTTGAATTTTCAAATAAATTGAGATATGCTAATAGTTGATAATATTTTTTCATACTATCAGCTGACTTGTTGAATCTGGGCATTTATATATAGTGATACATTTTACAATACTAGTCTTAGGTTCAGAGGGTCTAGTGTCTGTCTTTTATAGGTATTTAGATATAGCAAAAATTTTGGTTTACTCATTTATGTTTGAGGAAATATATTTTTGTTCACAGTGGAAATGAATTTGTTTACTTTTTGTTTCAACAAGTTTGTTTTTTCTTTATTTTTTTTAAAAGAATATTCTTTTTATGTATTTTAGGTTATAGTTCAGTTTCAGCCTTCCTCTGTGCAAGATGAATGGGGGGCCACACAAGATGGACAAACAAGACCTAGAGTTGTAAAACGTGGTATTGATGATCATGATGAAATTCCTGATGGTATGTGAACCTCTAAGGAAGAGAGTTGAGCTAAAAGACCAATGATATGATTAAATAATTCAAGTCTTTCTTCATAGTAGAGAAAACCCTAGAATTCGTTGTAAGAACTAAATTTGAGTCCTGGCTCCACCACTTATATAATGGTTGGCAAGTCACTTAATCTTTCTGATTATCAGTTTCCTCATCTGTAAAGTAGAAATAATGATACTACCTCTTAGGTGTTGTGAGGAAAGTGCATTGTGAACTGAAATTTGTGATGTAAATGTGACCTGACTTTTTTGATGGGTAACTTCACTTATATTCATGTTTGCTTTAGACAGTCTTGAGAGAAACAGTTCCTTTAGAATAAATTGAAACAAGACTGATGCATGGGAGCTTCCTTTGAGGAAGTCTTTCTCATTTTTTCTTTTATGTCATTTTTTCCTAGTACTTTTTCTTGGTGTCTTGTTTTCTTCTATTCCTTACTTATATCAAGTCCATTATGTTATATATTTTCACATTCTTTTATAAGACTATCTTTATTGTATATAACATTTTCTATTATTAAAATTATTTTATTAAGGCCTTTTCTCTTTTTCCTTTAGTTATTTCAGGATCCCTTCCTTCCTTCCTTCTTCAAAAAGTGAGCCATCCTTTATAGAAACGAGCTAAACAAAACCAACTAAAACTGCTTAACAGCATATACAACATTATTAGGCATCTTTACTGAAAGGATAAAAATTAGTTTAATTGTTCATTCTGTAGGACCTAGATTGATTAGTATATTTACTCAGAGTTTTGCCAATTTTAATATAAATTTCATATGTATTTTCATTTATATTTAACTTTTCATATATGACTATTGCAGTACTTATTGTATATACTTCAGTGATTTGTTACTAATAACGATGCATTTTCCCAGTAAATTTTTACTTTTTTCCTTTAGTTTTATGTTATTAGTTGCTTAATTTCTAATTTCTTAAATATTAATTATTAAGTGAATTGAATTTACCTGTTGAGTTCTTCATATTTTTACATTTAGCATTTTATACTACATTCTTTATTATAATTGCTCTCTGCTTTCATCAGCAATTACTTCTATCTTTATCTTTTCTGTGATTTTTAAATATGCCCTTAGTAGGGAGGATACTTTTGCAATTCATTGTTTTTAATTTACATAGGATTTGTGTACTCATTTAGTCTCTTAACACTATTTTTGAACTGGTAAAAAACATCATTAATGTTGGGGACTATAAAGCACATAGACCTGGAAAAGCCTCCTTTCATTTCAAAAAAATTATTTTTACTTAAAACATTAAGCAAATCAACATTTATTCACATTTCAGTTTGTATCTTATTTCCTATATATTCTAAATAAGCACATTGTTGTTTAATGTGCCTTTGGATTTTGTCTATGATTTCATAAATAACTGCTTTTGTTTTTTTACACCTTTGTATAGGGACCAACAATCCTGGATTATTATCGTTTATGAGCACTTTACTTTCATTTGTTATAATAGGAACTATGAAATTCAATTTGACAGCTTCATACATTTCATGTTTGTTCTATTGCTCTCAATTACACACACATTTCTAAGAATATGAAATATGTATGATATGAAAAAAATTAAGCAGTAATTTATGTTAAGCATATTTGAGTAATTAAAAACAATTCTTTAAGTAAAATGAATATGGGATGAGTGTTTAAGAAATGGCACAGACCAAGTTTCATCTTTTAACAGTATTTCTCACAATGGAATGTAAGACTCTGGAGAGATGAGGAGCCCAAGTGATTACCAAATCTAGAGTTGGAGAGTTCTTAACAGTTAGATGATTATGGGAATTTCCAGGTAGGGCAGTAGTCTGCTTCCTTTTCCTCCTGGGCCTCCTGCTGTGTACTGGGGAGAGGTGACTTTTTTTCACTGTAAGGGTGTTGAAGTGTATATTATGGAGTTGGGGCAGTAGAACTTTTAAGGGTTTTTATTGATGAAAGTGTAAGGACATTGAGCAAGATAATACTACCCATCACTTAGGTTATACATGCCTAATATCTTTCTTTTTCTACAGGTGAGATGCCTCAGGTTGACCATTTAGTATTTATGGTGCATGGCATTGGTCCTGTTTGTGATTTACGTTTTAGAAGCATTATTGAGTGTGGTATGTTTATCATAATTTTTTTATTCTAAGAGTAGTTTTAAATGAATTTACAAACTATTAAGGTGCTTGTGAAACTTAGTTTTCAGTTGTACAAAAATTATTAGGTGGCTATTTATAGTACATCAGCAGAATGAATGTTGATTTGAATCATTAAGGAGAAAAATTACCTTTTCTTTGTTTTCACATTTGACTGTCATAATTCATGAACACTATTTGAAAATAATTTTAATTGAAAGACATTTTATTAATGACTTTCAAATTTTTCATTAAATTTTGATTTTTTTAAACCATTGTGTTACTGTTTAAATTCATGTTTTCATAGCCACTTAATTCTTTTTACATAACTTGGTTTCTAAAATGAGGGAATTATTAATTTCTCTCCCCTCCTTTTTAGTGTTATTGAGTTAATAATAGATCTGCTTTTTTTCTTCAGAAAATGCCTTTGAGATTTTAAACACAGCAATTGTTTAATTTATGATCATCTAGCTACTATTGAATTTTTGTCACTGAAATATTTCATTTTTCTTTCTTCAAGTTGATGATTTCAGAATGGTTTCTCTAAAATTGCTGCAGACACATTTTAAGAAATCTTTAGATGACCATAAAGTAAGCAGGGTGGAATTTCTTCCAGTTCATTGGCATAGTTCCTTACATGGTGATGCTACGGGTGTTGACAGGTTTGTATTAGTTAATTTTCTAGATTTAGATTGAGGTAATTTTAAGTTCAAAATTAGAAAAGTACAGATTTTTTTATTAAAATATTGCACTGAGACTCCTCTTCCCCTCCCCCCCATGCTATGTAACCCAATGTGGGAAGGTATTATATCTCCTTGTGCTTGTTTGCTGATCTGTAAAATGGGAACATTGAACAAAATATCTAAGATCTTTTGAACACTAACCATTTTATTTAGTATTCTATTTTACTAATGTTAAAATATAGTATGTTATATTAATTTTGTAGGAAGCACTTGAAAATGTACATTGATGGAAAGAAATACAGTAACCCAAATTTAAATTTTGATTGTGCTGCTAAGAAGCTATACTACTAATTATCTTATAATCTTTGGCAAGTTGCTTTACCATTTTTAGTTGTTTTTTACTTGTAAAATGAACTTGGACTAGTTCCCAACTAGCTTTGGACTAAATAATCTCTAAGGTCTCTTCTCACTTTATCAGAGGCCTGATATCAATTTAACATCAGTTGTTCAAATCTGCCCATTTTTTTCATACTCTCTAAACATAAGCTTGACAATACCTGAGAAAAATTTCCAATCTGTGAGCACAGAAATTCTCTTCCTTACAACTTTTTGCTACTTGAAATTTTCTTCTCTCCCCTCACATCCTCCCTTTTCCTCCTCCCCCTCCCATCCCCCCCATGTCACAACAAAGCATGTTGTGAATCAAAATTTACTTTTATGGACTGGTCTATAAACGTGACAGTGATAGTTATTTTTTAAACTTCTATCCCCAGCACTTGGCATAGTATCATGTGCATAAGAGGCTCTTAATAATGTGTATTGAAGAATTAGATATTAATGACTAAATGTATTTATATTTTTGTTTTCTGAAGGAACATTAAAAAAATAACTTTACCAAGTATTGGTCGTCTGCGACACTTTACCAATGAAACTCTGCTAGACATATTATTTTACAATAGCCCTACCTACTGTCAGACTATTGTGGAAAAAGTGGGAATGGAAATAAACCGTCTACATGCACTTTTTATCAGTCGGAACCCAGGTTTTAAAGGAGGGGTCTCTGTTGCTGGACATAGCTTAGGTAAGTTTTCAATGTATACATGGGACCTAATTCTAGATTGATCCTCCATAGCCTGCAAAGTTTTATAAAGGGTTAAGTTTAACTTTTGTACCTTAAATCGGTGGCTTTCCCACTTTACTTCCTCTTTTGCCTTGATATGCATTGTTTTTAAAAATTTCTATCCAATATTCTATGTAAATTAGTGGTATTGGAGACATTTATAACACCTGGCATTTATGTAACAGCCAGCATCTACATAGTGTTTAAGTTTGCAAAGTGCTTTACAAATATTATTTCCTTTAACAACAACCTTGGGAAATTGATGTTGTTATTTATCTCCATTTTACAGCTGATGTAACTGGGGTAGATTGAAGTTAAATGGCATGCTCAGGTTAAGTATCTGAGGCAGGATTTGAATTCGGATCTCTGAGTCCAGGTCTACTATGTTACCTAGTTTGAACATATTACTGATAAAACAGTGTGATCTTCATGTACTTAAGCACAATCAATAGGAAATACCATGGTCTAGTATAGTGTTTTTTAAACTGGGTTATGAGGTAATATGAAACACTCCCAAATTATTATTTTTTTTTAATGAGCCTTATGTTGTTTGTCAAGAGGCATAAAAAAAAAAAAAAAAATTAGAGCATTTTGCTCCAAGCATTCTTTCAAAGTTTTTTTAAAACTTTGGGATTCTAGTGACCTTGGGCAAGTCACTTAACTCCAATTACCTCAGCAAAACACACACACACACAATTTTATTCAGTTTTCTTATCTGTAAAATCGGAATGGAAGTCAAGGAAGTCCAGAGTGGGTGGGATTTAAAACAATAGGGATGGAACTACAGAATTATGTTAAGGAAAGCCCTTGATTAATCTTAAGAAATGTTTAAATATTTTCTGTTATAAAATGTCATATCTTACTAACTTTATAAATAGAATAATATACTTTTCTTTATGTTCTTCAGGATCTTTGATATTATTTGATATACTTTCTAATCAGAAAGACTTGACTTCAAAACCAGTGCCTCTAACTACTGCTAATGGAATCATGAAGCATACAGCTCCCTTTGAAAAGCAGGTATGTCTCAAGAAAGTTTAGTTATTATATACATTTGTGGCTGCTGCTAATTCTGCTTCAAGACTTGCTGTCAAATTTCAGAAATATTTTCATGTAGTAAATACATCTTTTGAGAAATATAATAGGAAATTTTAATGCTCACCCATGTCATGATTTTTCCATTGAGCGAGTCTGTGAATACTTTGCAAATGTTTTCTATTTATTTTCTAGGCATTAGAAGATCCAAAGACACCAGTAGATGAATCTTGTGACCTTGATGTTGAAAATGAAGTCCTGACTTTGCAGGAAACCCTGGAAGCACTTAGCCTTTCTGAATATATCAGCATTTTTGAAAAGGAAAAAATGGACATGGAGTCTCTGGTATTAATCATAATTTTTAATCTTTTAAAAAAAGTCTTATCCAAACAGAAAATTTAAGAATGAGATAAGATCTTAAATTATGAAATCCAAGTTTCTGATCCATGTGTGTAATTTAAAAAAAAGATTTAGAGTTTTTAGTTAAATGAGTATTCATCTGTTTTAGATGTTACAGCAATCTAACTCGCTAACATAGGATTTAAAAAAATTTTCAGTTTTATGTGTTTTTTTTCTTTCTTTTCCTTTTCTTTTTTTAAAGCTTATGTGTACAGTTGATGACTTAAAGGAAATGGGAATACCTCTTGGCCCTAGGAAGAAAATAGTCAACTTTGTAAAAGACAAGGCAACTAAACTGGTAAATTCATATTTTTTTGTTAATTGATTATTTCTGAGAGTGGTAAAGTAATACATAAATTTGTTTCAGTTACCTAAATTTATAAACTTTAAACACACAAGGGTGAAAAAACCTTAGACTTAAAGTAGATTAGATTTAAAAGAATCAAAGGGAGAAGAGACATATACCATTCTCTTGAGGGTCTCCAGACATCTATAAATTCACTGAAATATTCTAGTTATCATAAAGGGAAAAAAAGGCAACTCAGAATTTTTTTTTTACTACTTTGGAGTTAGAGGAAAAACCATTTCTAATAGTTGTAGTTGTACCGTTGCTGTAGTTCCTACCGTGGTGCTTCTCATCTCTTCTACTCTTAGGATACTTAACATATTTTACTTTATATATATATATATTTTTTTTCATTTATACACAGTATAAGCTTAATATTATAAAATTAATTTTTATAAACTTCCAGACTTTTAAAATGTCCTGATAAGGCATTGTATATTTTAAAAAACTGCTTGCCTAAAGCAAAATGCCATCCAGTATTGATTTACCAGGCCCTTAAACATGTTTCTTTACAGTCATGCTTTTTGAATCTTGTTTTAACTATATTTTAAGCTCCTTAGCAATTGAAAATTCACTCTTTTTTTTGCCTTTCTTTATATCCCTCAAACCTAGCATAGTGCTCCCTGTGCAAGCTAGTTGCTCAATAGAGATGTGTTGATGATAATAAAAACTAATTTAGTAATTGAGAAATGATGTAAAATTTGCCATTCTTACGTAGGCTGATATGATGCATTCTTCTGTTCATAATATTCATTGTAGAATTTCAAAGAAATGAAGCTTGGGCAAAGTTGTTTGAAGTTTGAGGATATTAGTCCTCCTTTATCATTATTGTCATAAATTCTTATTTCTTGATATATGTCACTGAACCAAAATAATGTGAAAAAAGAAAAGTTTTTTTTTCTCTTTCCACATTTCATTCTTTTCAGTAAAAGAAAAGAAAACTACATAATGTTGAAATAGTGGAAGTTTTAAGGAGCAGCCTACTTATATCACTTTGTTGTTCTTTGGATTACTATATTATTTCATTTCAAAGTGTTTCTCAAAGGAGCTGGGGGCTATTCAATTATTTTACTTTCTAAGACTGATGGAATCCATCAGTCATTACTTTTTTACATAGAAAGCAAGGTATACCCAATCAATACCAAGGTAGACACTTTGCTAATTTGATTTATTGTGATTGAATAATTGAACCAATGTAAACCAATTCTTTTGTAATCATGAGATTAAGGTTTTGTGGCCTGTTTTTTTACGTGTCTATCTCAAGGATTTGAGACATACAGTTTTTAAGAGGAGGGGGACCTTTCCGAGTTGAGAAATAAATATACACACATTTTATTCAATTTTTAATTATTGCCTAAAAGAACAGAGTGAAATTGGGAAAAGAAACAACAATTGGCATGGGAAAATAAAACATTGAATTTTAGAAACTGTTGGGATAAGTTCTGAAAATTGTGCCTTGTTCATATTAAGCACTTAATCAGTATTCCTTGGAATGAATGGTGTCTTGCAGTTAAAAACTTAAATGCACAAAAACTTAATTAAGTTTTACAGAATTTCTAGAGTGTCAGAGTAAAGATCTCTGTTCTTAAGATTGTCAGACTTTGCTTTTAGTATCATGACTCCCCTGTCCTCTTGAGGTTGAAGCACCTGATTTTGATTCCAGATTGAATAATGACTAAAGCTAATTGGTAGGTAAACTAGACACAGGCAAGTTTTTCTGTAGAGTAAATTGATAACTACTATTGAAATAAAAGTGCCTGAAAAAGGAAACTGCTCCCAAACTTATGAATTAGAGTGGTAAGACCCTCTAAGAAAATGTTTTTGGTAAATTATCAGTTTCTGTTTACCAAAAAATCATGTTATCTTCAGTAAAAGCTTGTCTCTTAAGTAATGAAATGAATCTTTGTGTTGCTTATAGATTCAGAATCTCTTTGTTGTTATTCATCCTGTATGGAGGGCAAACATTTTTTGAACAGGATATTTTGGTAGTTCTGAAGAAATGTAATTTTATATTGTTATCTTTAAAAATGATTAGAATGTTTTATAGTTCAGAAGTCAGTATTGCATTAGTGAATGTTACTGTTATTACATATATAATTTCATAGGGAAAATGCATCTTGACATATTCTTTGCCTTTGTTTGAATTGCAGAATGTGAAATGATGATATTCAGCTTTTTAGACATTACAACTCAAGTTTTTATTAAGCATAAATTCTGAGATTGGTTCTTTTACAGGAGCAGAAAAAAGAGGCGTCAGATAAGAAAACCTTAATGGCTAACTTAACAAGAAGTCAAGAAGAAGCTTCTCAAAAAGCAAAAGAAACAACTCCTCTGTCTTCAGAGGCTGATCCATCAAAGAGAAAACTCCCAGTTGGGCCTTTTGTGTCATCTGTGCATGTAGATTATGACTCTTTTGACATTGGAACAGGACAGGCAAGTTTAATGCTTTATTTCAAATGGCCATATAAAAATAATTATAAATAATTGTAATAGTAAATTGACATAATGCGAAGCACAGTAGACTGGAAACCAAAGACCTAAATTCTAATCTCAGATCTGTTGATAACTAGTTGTTTGATCTGAGATAAGATATTGCCTCTCTCATTCTTATTTTTGAAGTAGGCTGAACTTACATGATCTCTAGATCTAAGTTATTGTTTTCTATATTGCTTCTCACTTTAGATTTACTCAAATGATTAATTTGCATATGAAGAATAGTTTACACCCCTTATAGTGTTACATTAATCTTGATATTCTGAGATAGGAAAATATGACTGAATGTTTCAAATATAGTATCCCTCGTTGAAACTAGAATGCATTCCTTTGTACTACATTTTACAGATTGACATAAGTGATAATTCTGATACTGCTCGTGTTATTAGAATTTTTTGTTTGGATACCAGTGGAAATTGTCAAATTAGAGGATAAAAATTGCAAGAAGTTGTTTTAAATCTTTATTACATCGTGTTTAACAAATTGAATGATGAAATATGTACCTCTGAAGAAGTGTGAAATATTGGTGTCATAGTCACTTTTACTAATGGATAAAATTCTTTACTTAGAAGATAAATCATTATATTGAATGCATCAAGTATTTATGAGGTTTGTCTTTTAAGAAATGTAAGCAATTTCTTGTATGTCGTATGATCTGTTTATTGCTATCCATGTTTATTATTATTGTTGTTGATTTCCAGCTTTGAGTTTGTTATATCATTCACTGACCTACAAGCCATTTCCTAATTTGAGCACATGATTTATTGTCTTCTCTCTTTTCATCTGCCATCAGCTTCAGGTACTTTAGTATTCAGATGGATAACCTTTTTTAACTATTTGACCCCTTAATTTCTTGGGCTGATTTTTCCTGACTTTCACTACACAGTATCTATCCTAGTTTCAGTTTAGATTTTAGTAGCTCTCAGAATTATGCCAATTTCAAGATAAAGAAATATGGAATCCAACTTTCTAACCACAGTTTTTTCCTACCTTTCCTTACTTCTCATTAAACCTGCTCTTATTTTAAAAGTCACATCTTTATGCATAGATTTATTCTTTTAAAAACATTTTTTTTTTTGTCTTAATCTGCAGTTTCATTGGTGGAGGGAATGTCTGGTGAGGAAACTCCCTCTAGTAATGCACATAGGCAACTGCTCTGCAACCTAGGACCTTGCAAAGTTGCTTGGGACCCAGGATGACTGATGGATGGGGGAAGCAGGATTTGAACAACCTAGGTCTGCCTGACCCAGAAGCCTAGTCTCTGACCATTGTGTAACACTATTCTGCCTTACAACTTGGGCCTTTTTTCCTACTTTTCTTTTCCCAGCTGACTTCACTTGTCTTTATATTGTCATCCTGGCTTTTGATTTTATGTTCTATCAGCTTAATGCTTTCTTAATGACTACCCAAGGAACCCTCCTTTCCTTCTGATTTTTCATCATTCCTGATCTGCTAATTCTCATTCTTGGAAATACTTTTTGATGCTATACTCTTATTTGTATGCTAGAGAGTGTCACTGGAAAAAGTCATAAAGTTGAGCTGTTTGCAGCCAATACAGATTTAGGTTTAATTTCATTTATGTTCCTGATGCCTGGCAATTTTTTATTCTACTTTATTGATTCCATGCCTTTTCCTCTTTCCTCCTTGCCTATCTTGTATGCCGAGAGCAGATAACTGTCTCCTATTTTCCTGAAAAGACTAGAGTAACCATAGAGCCAGTGGGAGCTTGGTCAGTTTTATAGTTCTTCAATGTTATCACTTTTTTGGTCATATTCTTATTCCTTAAAAACTTGGCATCATCACTTTTTCCTTCTCCTTTGTGACAAAAGAGCTGTTACTAATCCCTATGCTTATATCCTTGATTCCATCTACTAGCTTCTTCAGTGACTTTATTCTAGTAATTCTAGTAAGTAGTAATCTACTCTAGAAATAGTATTCTAGTAATTCTCTCTTGCACAGTCCAGTTTTTCTCTTTCCATTGTCCACTTCCCTTCTGTTTTCAAATGTTTTTTTCTGTAATCCTAAAAACAGTTCTCTTGGCTCTTTAGTTCCATCTTTCTCTTCCCTTTAATTATGAAACATAAAAGTTTTTTACACTGAATACTTCCATTTTTTTTATCCTTAACCTCTTTTAGTCTGGCTAAGCCTTTATTGAGGCCTTATCTAGTGAAACTACTGTCAGAGTAGTTTCAGAACTGCTGGTTGTAAAGTTGTTTCTAATCCTCCCCACCCTCCCAGCTCCCCTATCTTCTGTTTTCTTGACCGTCTGAGGAATTTGATTCTTTTGACTGCCTCTTTCTATTGGATTCTTTCTGTTTTTAAGTTTCAATCTGACCTTTTATATTGGGTCTTTCCCACGGTTTTTGTCTTATACTTCTCTTAGTTTCTTTTAGACATTTTTCTTATGGCACATTCACATTCTTTTCTGTGACTGCTACTTATAGTCCAGTTATGATTCCCAACTCTGTAGTGTTGACCTAGGCTTTTTTCCTGTGTTCTACTGTTGTTTTCATTTGTCCCACAGGAATGTTCCCTTTAATATGTCCAAACTGACACTCATCAGTGACATTCATCTCAAAATTACATCTTTGTTTTGACTTTCTCTTAAAGTTTCTATCATTCACCCATATTCCCATGGTTATAATTTTGGAGTGTTTAGTCTTTCCTCTAATATCCAATCAGCTTCAATTCTAGCCAAGTCTGCCCCCACAATATAACAGTCAGGGATATAAAAACCTGAAGGGATTTTGCAAAGTTACCTAGGCCAAAATCCTCATTTTTTTCATCTCTCACATTTGCCATTCCTCCCTATAACAATTGTCACTATCCTAGTGGTATCCTCATTGCCATTTCCTTAGACCATTTTAGTAACTTTTTAATAAGTCTTTCCAACTTCTACCAGTTCTTTTTTAATCACTGTAAAACTAATCTTATGCATAGATCTGGTCATAAAATGATTTATCTCAGTTATCCTTAGTGATTCTTTTAATTATTTGATGTCAGAAAATGACAATTCTGAATGCTATATTTTAGTCACAAGTCTTTTGGAAACAATTTTATTATTTTAACAGTCTTAAATCCAGTTTTAGGGAGAAAAAACTTCAGTGACAAAACCTTTTATGGTTTAGTACCTGTCCTTTCCCAAGATAATATGAAGTAACAAGGAAAATCACAGTATGTAACAATGCAGTTTAGGATTAACATTCCAGAATAGTCACTATTTGGATTCTTTTTTTGACCATTTCCCTTTAGGGTTGCAAAATTCTCTGCCCTATTTTCAACATATAAGTACTTTATTGTAATGTTCTTTTGTTCGTTTTTTTTTGGGGTCTCTGGAGGCAGCCTTCGTTTCATTTTAGTAATCACCACAGGAGTAGCCAGGGGTTAAAGTCCAAATCCTTTGTTATCTCTTTCAAAGTCTTTTTTCCTTTCCTAGGTCCTGATTAGCTTTCTTAGAGGCCCATCTCTCTCCTTGGTTCCGAGAGCTTGAGCTCCCGTCTGTCTTCTCCGCTCTCTGAATCTCTCCAAATGAATCCTGGCTGAGGCTCCTAGCTTATGCTCTACACTGAATATAAACCAATCATTATATCACTAGGAAACCATTATATGTTGTAAGATTAAATCAATCCTACTGAGCCATGCTAAACTAGATAACCATTGTCTCTATCAATTCCACTGACTTAGCACCTTGTAAGAATCCTTTGTTTCAGGTTCAGAGTTCTGGCCCATAACACTTTAGGAATGGAGGGGTTGGGTAAAGAGGAGACCAACTTAATTGGGTCAGTAGCCAGGTTGCTTCTTTTGGCAGGGCTTGAAGAAGGCAATATTTTTAACTAGATAAGAGGTAGTCTTTATGCTATGTTTGGTTGCTATCCTTTATCAATTCTTTAAGAAAGGTCTTTAGTTCTCATTCTGTTCCTCACCTTTCTGTGTATGTGTGTTTGTATGGAGGGGAGAGAGGAGGGAAAGAGCTGGGACAAATCTGGGAACGTCTTTTAGACCAGAGAAATAATATTTTAAAAAATTTTTTGTAGAGAAAAGGGAGGCTTTTTGTTTTTATTTTTTAGTGTGCTTCTATGACAATTAAAACTCCTTCAGCTGGCATTTAAGGTCTTCTGTAAGCTGGTACCAACATATTTTTTTAGTCTATTCTTACTCCATGTGTTCTGTGTTCTTGTGAAAGTAGAATAATGACTGCCCTTCCACATAAATTTTTTTTCCTGGTCTTTGCTTTTGCTGTGTCCCAGGACACAGGAATGATTTTTGTATCTTCCTGTTGAATTCTCACCCCCTTCCCCATGGAAGGCCTTTTAAACCTTCCAATGCATTTATGTTATTATGAAGTATTGTCGTTAGGTGAAGACTGTTACAGTTAGAACTCCATTAATACCCTTTTGATGTCAAGGAAGAGCAAAGGAACCTCCTAGCTATTGAGTGGACTCTTAGTAATAGATTTATGGGAGGAGGTAGGATCATAAAATTATGAGCTGCAGGATCCTTTATTCCAACCCCTCATTTTACAGATAAGGAAACTGAGACCCAAAGAGGGAAAAGGACTTGTCCTGTTCTCACAGGAGCCAAGTGGCAAGTCAGAATCTGAGCTTAGTACATGAACAAGAGTCTTGGAGGAAGAAGAAACATGTGTAGGTTATTGTCTGCATCTTTGAGGAGAGTATCCACCTTGGGATGATCCTGGATAGATTTGAGTAGAGTTATGGCTGTCTTCTATTCCTGCCAGACTGTACTCATGAGGATGCCTGCTAGATATACTTCACATTTCTATCAGAACCAAGCAGAGTTATTCACTTCCAGAAAGTACTTGATCAAGTGTTTTGTTTGGTTTTGAGTTTACTTTTAATTCAGCATTTAATTTTAATTTTATTTTAATTTTAATTTAATTTAATTTAAATTTAATTTAATTTAATTTTAAAGAATTAATTCTTTAATAAGACAGCAATTATAGGTCATGACAATTATTATAAGTACTATGTACCTTGCTACTATAGCCCTATTGCACATACAGACCTGATGTGTTGAATAATAATAGTGCTTGGCTATGGTTTAATTATAGTTAATTCAGTAGGTTGTGTATTTTGAAATTATGTTATGAGACAATGAAAAACTCATTCTCTTCCCCTTTCCCATTTAATTCTGATTAGGTTTCTGTGGTTTACAACTCATTAGACTTTGAACCAGAGATTTTCTTTGCCTTGGGATCACCAATTGGTGTCTTTCTCACTGTACGGGGAGTGGATAGGATAGATGAGAATTACAGGCTTCCTACCTGCAAAGGATTCTTCAATATTTACCATCCAGTGAGTACATTTAATTTACTTTTATTTGGAGAAAAAAAGAAGAATGTACTGTTTTAAATATAGAGTCTCATGGGTCTTACCAGTGTGGCTAGTAATCTAATTTTTTAAATAAGGTGGCTTATGGTTTTGTAGTACTAAAATGTTGGTGAAATGCCTTTCTTGTAGTTGTCTAATTTTGTCTTTAGTCTCTTTGGGAAAAAAAATTGTTCGCACAAATTACTTTGGATGTTTTCATGAATATTGAGTACATGATTGAAGAATTAATTGATGGCTGTAGTCTATTCATATCTATTCATAAAGTTGCATGGTCTCTTTTCTCATATAAGATTAAGATATGTGACTAAAAGTAAATAAATAAATTTTCAGTAATTCTTCATTTTATTTACAGCTCGATCCTGTGGCATATAGATTAGAACCTATGATAATTCCAGATTTGGATATAAAACCAGTTCTCATTCCACATCACAAAGGCAGAAAAAGACTTCACCTAGGTAAAGGCAATTACAATAAAAAGACTTAATGTTGGTGTTTATTCTTTTCTGACTGTCAGATACACTGCTCAAATGAAAAAGAAACAGAGAACCACATTTTTATTCTTGAGCAGTATTAATGATTATAGTAGTGGAGAGATTGGATCTGTGACTTCAAGGTAGAAGATAATGGCAAATAGTCTATAATAAGTTTTTATTTTGTTTCCATTAAGAAATTTTTTTAATCAAAATTTTGGGTCAGATTTATTCACTTAAATTTCATAGGTCAAAAAAAAAAAAAAAGAATTCTCAAACCTGCAGTTGGAAATGGTGTGCAGTGTGTTTGTATGAGAAATTAAGTTTAATTGACATTTGAGAAATAATTTTTCTTTTAGATGTTTACTTTTGTCCTTAATTTAAGAATAAAATTATTGATATAGATATATTTGATAGAATTTTACACCACATAGATTATCCCCTCTGTCCCTTCCCTTAACCTTCTCAGAGAATCATTCCTGAAGAAGCATTTACTTTAAAAAGATGAATAGAAAAAGTTAAATAAAACCAATAAACACATTAAAAAATCTGACTTACAATAGCTTGGGATTTTTGTTATAAATCTCTTAGATTGGTGTCATTTGGATTTTGTTTAGAGCTGAAAGAAAGCCTCACTCGGATGGGATCTGATTTGAAACAAGGTGTTATAAGCTCTTTGAAAAGTGCCTGGCAGATATTAAATGAGTTTGCACGTGCTCACACCTCTTCTACTCAGTTACAAGAAGAATTGGAGAAAGTGGCTAGTCAAATTGAAGAAGAAGAAAAACAAGTAGTAGAAGGTAAATTTGACATTTCCTTATGAAGACATTTTCTCTAACTTAATGTAGCATTTAGAAATGGTTTAGTTATTGTTTTTATTGTTGAAAAATTAAGATATCTTTGTGTGGAGACAGCCCTCATATAGCTTAGTTGATTTATCAAAATAGGGAATTTCAGCATGCAAATTCTCTTTTCACTGTATTTTACTATGGTACAATTTGGCAAAAGATGAGAATAAGAATTTTTAAAAGGTATTTAAAGAAGTCTCCTTCCAATCATCTTTTAACTTAATTGGGATTTTAGATAATAGTGCAATGTCAGTCCATTATTCCATGATAATTTTGGATTTCTCTGATTCTAATTCTATCTCCTTTCTTTTCTGCAATGCTCCTTCACCCCTTTTCTTCACAACTCCTGCCAGCTGGTTGGCTGTTTCTCCTCTTCTCTTTGTGTAACCTGTCCTAAGTTCCCCTGGCCCTATGGAAGAATGAGGAGTCAGCCCCCGGTAGCTCCCCAGGTTGCTGCGGGTGTCCGTGTCAAGCATCATTTCTCTTTGAGTCCAGAAAGTCAGCTAAAATCAAAGGATTTTGATTGAGTGATTGACTTTTATGTTGAAATGGTTTAAATTTTAGCAGAAAAGATTGTTGAAAGTCCAGATTTTTCCAAGGATGAGGACTTCTTAGGAAAGGTTGGAATGCTAAATGGAGGTCGCCGTATTGACTACGTTCTACAAGAAAAGCCAATAGAAAGTTTTAATGAATATCTTTTCGCTCTTCAGAGTCACTTATGTTACTGGTAAGAATTCTCATTGTAATTCTTTAGTTACTAGCTGTCTTTAGAACTATGCTTAAATTGCCATTGAGTTTTAATTTTCTTTTTCCTTTTCTAAAAAGAAAGACTTCCAGTGTCTTGTGAAGTATTTTTAGATTTTTCCTTTTTTTGTTATCCACTAGGTGGCAGCATAAAGTTTTCTTTATCTCAAGGTCTTTGTTAGTATTTTTTACATATTTTTAAAAAAATCATACTTTTATATATTTCCATACTTTTCTACAGAATAGGAATGAAAGATATCTTGAAAAGTAATTTCTTATGTCCATTAATAAATATAACCAGAATAGATAACCATTTCTTCTCTCCTCTTTGACAATTTCATTATTAAGCAGTCTTGGTAATGTTTTTATCTTATTGTACATAGATATTTGCTTCTTCTAGTGTCTTTTTCTGAAGTAAATTTGTCTTTTTTTAATAGGGAATCTGAAGATACTGCTCTGTTACTACTTAAAGAAATTTATCGAACAATGAACATCAGCCCTGAACAGCCCCACTACTGATGAAACTACAGTTCCGAGTATGTGATTTTTATAAATTATATAAACTGTGAACTGAATGTTTCTATCTCTGAATGCTTCTTGGAGATGTTAAGATCTTTTTTTTCTTCTTACTTTCCCCTATTTAATAGTAAAGAAAGAAGCATTTTGTAGCTTCCTAAATGATGTAGTACCTTAATGCTACTTTATAATGTTTCTTTCTTTATGTAAAATTTAATGCCTTTATGCTTAGTTTCTTGAATGTTCCAGACTTGCAACAGTGTCTCAGTGTACATGTCAGACATGCAAAGACTCCCAAAATGTATCATTAATTAAGATTATTTTCACCTGTGTGATTTTGTATGTAAAGATTCCTTTAAAAAATATTAAGGTGTTAGAACTATCTTGAAAATGGACAGCTTAATATACTTTATAGAGTTAAATTTGACCATATACCATTGAATACAGAATTCTAACAATTTTTAATTTTCTATTTACAAACTAATGTTTCATGTATCAAAAACTCTTTACTGTAATCTAACTTGCATAAATATTCTTAGAGTTCATTTAAGATTACATTAAAAATGGGTGTTCAGAGAATTATTGTAATAAAGAGTATCTGGTATTAATCTCAAGTATGTCATCCCCCTCAGTGGAACTTTCCACATTGTGCCTACTTATGTAGTGCTAATTATAATTTTCATATAATATTAGGGATCCTGATGGTATTATGATATTAAAGCAAATTTTTTTTAAAAATTGGCTTTTTGTCTATTATAATAATTTAGTTTGAGACTGATTTATATATACTGTGCTACCTCAGTTTTCTTTTGATCTTAATCTTCTTTAGGAAGACTGAATTGTTATATATCCTATAGATTAGAGACATTGCTATTTTAATTTAATTTTAATAGTATTTCTTATGTTAGAGGTATATTGTGTTTAATTAGGTGGTAGCAGGACTGTTCCTGGCACATCACAAACTTAAATTTTGTGTAATTATTGCCGCCCATTTATGTAGCTAAGTAATTGACAAGTGCTTGCAAATATTGGTTCTGCATGTCAGAATGATCTTCACTGCCACACTGACCAATTGTTCTAATTATTTTGACCAAATTTGATATTGAAGACCCTTTAAAATCATTCTTTTGTTCTTCATGTAATTCATTTTGGTCAAAACTATAAAGGATAAGGTAGTTATTTTTGTCATGTTTCTCTATCATTGTTTACTTTTTCTTCTTCAGATTGATAGCAGTATTCCAATTATCTAAATGTATTATTAGAAGGCTTCACAGTCTTAGATTTGAAATTAAAATATGGGAATTATTTTATTGAATTATCTAAGGTTTATCACTGAAGAAAGGACCTGATTTAATAGTATTGTTATCTAATCTGAAAAAATAAATTTGAATCTCTTTCCCTTAGTAGTATGAATTATTGTTCATACAAATTTTTAAAACTTATTTTAATAAGTATGGGAGATTTATGTGTGATTTCATTATTCACTTTTATATGTGATTTTCTTACTGTAAGGAATTTTCTAACTTTATAGAACAACTATGTCTTTGTATTTTTGTATTCTTAATTATCTGGATCACTGGAAGTTTAAGTGACTTGTCTAACAGCCACTAGGAGTTGATGAGAACTCACATCCTATTGGCTCTCTTCCTCTAGGTATTATGCCATGTTGCTTCTTGGATCAGTTTTAATAGTAGTAAAATTTATGCAAACCATCAAAATGATTGAAAATGTTCATTTGTGTAACAAGCTCATTCACATACAAGCCAATATTTTTAGAGCTTGTGCTTATGTGCTGTGGATTCTTTCCGTTGTAGCCTAAAGATTAGTGTCTTTAGTATTATTCACAAATTATTTTGAATTATCTTGCACAGCATATGTAGATTTTTAAGTATGTTTTTCTGACTTGTTATAAATTAGCTTTTCATAATAAAAGTCAGCTAAACTCAGAGAATATTTGTTAGGATACCTCCACAAATTGGGCAGGCTATTTAAGGACTTGAGCTTGGGTTTGGTTATTGTTTTCCTTAATCAGTTTATATAATTTATGTTATGAAGTCTGAGTTTGTTTTGTTTTGATGGTGATATTTGTAAAGTGCTTAGCAAAGAAAGATCTTAGCACTAATAGATACTTAACAGTCTTCTTCCATTGTCTCCCTTCCCTTCCCTTCCTTCCCCCCCAGGAAGCCAAGCTAATATTTAAGTACATTGTTATTCTAAAAATGTAAAGTTCACTGATTTAAAAAAAAAAATTTCTTTTTTACAGAATGTTCCTTGTGGTGCTGAGAAAATTCTAAAAAGAATCCCTACAATTTACCCTGGTGAAGGATAATAGGAAATTATTTCATCAGTTGTTCATTTTACAAGTCTGAGATACAAGATTTTGTTCAAAAATACAAACAAGACACAATAAAACAAAAACCAGCACCATTTATACTACATTTCACAAAATGCAATTGGGAAAATACATATGTATATTATAACAAATGATGCAGTTTTAATTTTCTCAAATCGTTTTAGTTGTACAGTTGTCAAATTGATGTGATCAATGAGCCTGGATATCCTTCTGGATATTGTAGCATGCAGACTGTTATTTCTAATCCCTAGCAAACTACTGAGAGGATTGATAAAGTTGTATTTTTTTTCTTTTTATCAAGGCAGGATGTCCTTTTAACTAAAATAAGGACTTCTTGAGAAACTAGAAATATTTTTTCCTGAATAATTCATATTCCACTTAAAATGTGAATTTTAGTTTTGAGCTGCTTAAATGCAGGGTCATTTGTATTTGCTAAAAGTAAGCAACAAAATTCATTTATAGTCTAAGAAGGAAAGCTGGCCTTGTGATGCTCTTTTGTTGTTGTAGAGCAGAGATAGATACCTATGGAGGTAAATGCTCTTGTAAAAAAGTATGAGAGCTGCAAAGCATTTGTATTTTTACTGTAAAGATGAATGGAGGCCAGGGACAGAAAATGAGAACATTTTTCCATTTTGTTATCTTAAAGAGTTGATGCTGTAATCTGGATGCTGATTCCAAATAATGTGAAAAACCAAAGTGGGTTTTGGCCAGATAATAGTTTCATTTTTTACCAAAGTGTATTGTAAAGTATGACATGTATCACTTCTAAGATATAAAGCTAATAAACTATGAAGGTTAGCTCTTTAATATTTCTTTCAGTTTTACATTTTTAATTCAAATTATCTAAATATTTTCCTAAAGCTAACTTTTCTTTTGTTATGCAGTAGAAGCATTTTTGCACTATTTACATAACATAAAAATTTACATAACATGGTGATTTTTGGGGGGGGTGGGTGGGAAGGAATTGATGTATGATACACGTTTTGTGTATGTATATATTCTGATTAGAGTGAATAAAATAGTAATATCTGCATTTTTACAGCAGACTTAAGTATTTCTGTTTTTATTTGGTGACTTTTCAGTATATAATTAGTTTCAGTGATAATATTATGAAAGTATATTAGCATATGTATGAATATAGCATGTTCAGACACAGGTAATAGAATTTTCAAATTGGAAGGGATTTTAGAAATCACAAAGCTAAAGGTTTTTCAGACTACTGAGGCAAAGAGAAGTAAAATAACTTATGAAATCACTTGATTGGTTAGAGCTGGAATTGCATCAGCTGCTGTTTCTATCTTTCAGGCCAGTGTTATATCTTACACTTGTAAGGAACCTGAAAGATCCTCTGTAAAGGTTATTATCTCTGAACAGGAATTTTGCTACACAGCCATCAGTTGGCTCTGCTCAGATTTTGAGTGACGGAGAACTTAACTTTCACAAAATAGCTGATTCTCCTTTCTGATAGCTAGGAAGTTTTTTCTTTCTGCTTAAATTTATGTCAGTTACTTGTACCTATGTAGAGTAAATTGAATCCTTTTTTTCCCCCCAAATTAGCCACGATATTTTTATTAGTTGGGTACTTTTATTACAAGGGGAGATCTTGACCACACACACATAAGCAGACAGCTGTGTTCTCTAATTATGTGGAATGTCATTAATCAATTTTTAGTCTCACAGCTTGGTGGAGAAGACACAGGATCAGTTGAGGATGGTATGGTTGGAAGACAAATCGGGATGAAGATGAGGAGGGTGGTACAATACTAGGGCAATAACATGCAAAGTAGTGTATTGATAACTATGTACAACGGCCCAAGTTTTAATTTTAACATTTTAAGCTCTTTCCATTGTTCTGTCTAGAAATGATATTCTTTTCTATGAAACCTATTTTTTTCCTAGTTTCTTCAGATTAGTTACATTGAATGTACTTGCAGGCTTTTGCAGTAATGTCAGAATCTATAGAAGCACAACAAAATAAGACAAGTTTAGGAGCCTGATTCCACATACTCATTGCTCCTAATCTTGTTGTCTTGACTCAAACAGAAGTGTGATCTTCTTGTGGTCGTCTACCAAATATTTGAAGTGAGCAATAATGTCCAGTTGCCTCCATGTCTTTCCAAAGCTAAACACTCCTGGTTCTTTCAGTTGAGCTTCTGAAATTGTAACCTCAAAGCCTTTCTTCATTCTGGGTGCCATTTTAATGTTCTCAGATGTCCAAAGTGAACACATTCTTCTGGATAGTGTCTGACTTGAAAGGAGTACAGAGGGAGGACTTCTCATTACACTGGTGAATGAATCTTATATTTCTTTTCTAAAAGTGACCAAAAACTCCCCAAACATTAGAAAAGATCCAGGAGAGACCTTTGGGTGTCCCAACCTTTAGGATTAGTTTTGTTAACACTGTCTCCCTATAGAACAGCATTTCCTGATAAGTTGGAAAGTCAAAAACTTAGTTGAGGCAGAGAAAAATCCAAACCTCTGTCAAGAAAGTTGATAAGAAGAAGAAAGGAAGTATAAACTTGTATCTCAGACTTGTGAACACTTAGGAGGCTCTTTCCACAGGGTTGAAATCTGGATTTGGAGAGGAAGAAGTTGCAGCAGGGGATGTTACTGACTGACTGATGGTGGTTGGCTTCCTTCACTAAATGTACTAAAGAAATTGAGACTAGATTAAAAGGATGCCAGGAATAGTTTGCTGAGTGCCCTGGACTTCAAGAGAGTAGATTTCAAAGAATTATGACAAAATATAGGTATAATCCTGGAGTTTCAAGATGCAAAGGTAACTCTTCTCAACAGGTATGGGAATGTTCCACAGGTATTACAAGTGATCTTGTAAAGGAGGTAGCTACATGGAAGTCAGTCATGATTTTAAAAGGAAGAGGACATGTGACATTAAATACAAAGAATGGAAAGCCTGGGGACATCAGAAAATAGAACTGATTATTTTGTTCTCTTCAGAGATAAAAGCCCACATGTACAAACTCAAAAGCCTGGTTAGCATTTAAACTTTTTGTGTGTACTACACAAGTTGAATAACATTTCTCAGGTTTCATCTTGAGTTTTTTTTTTTTTTAATTAAATACATTGATAAGAGATCGACTGATTTATTGATGTTCTTTTTAAAATGTCATTACTACCTACTCACCAATTTTCCTTCTCTGCCATTGAGTTAAAGTCCTTCATTTTAACAAATGTTTATAGTCAGGCAGAACAAATAAATGCTAAATTTTAAAACCATATTTCTCATCTTGTTTATTTTTTTAACTTGGTTTTTAAAATAAATAATTTCCTTTGTAATTCTATGTATTTTTTGCTTTGAAAAATATTCTGAGAATGAGTCCATAGCCTTTATGGAAATGTCAAGGGGGTCTACCTTAGAAAGGTTAAGAACCTTTATTTTAATCCATTATGTCATTGCCAAAAGATGAGAGGTATATTTTATCATCAGTCTTCTGAAGCCATGATTAGGCTGCTTTTGTCAAGAGTTCTGAGGTCTTTCAAAGTTATTCCTCTTCTGTTGTTATTTTGGTTATGTATATTGTTTCTTGCTTCTCATTTCCCCTTTCATCAGTTTGTCTAAATCTTTATTTCTCTAAATATAAAATATTCATTAAGATTCATATTCATAAAGATACAATAAAAATTCCCTTACATTAATATGCCACCATTTGGTTAACCATTTTCTTGGTTTATGGGCACCTGTTGTGTTTCCTGTTTTTTGATATATAATTAAAAAGTTGCTATAAATACACTTTTACTTATGTTTTTTATTTCTCTATTCTTGATCTTCTTTGGTATATATGTTTAATAATGCTATCTGGATCAAAGGGTTTATTAGTTTTAGTGACTTTTTGAATATGGTTCCAAATAGTTTTCTAGAATGATTATACTAATTTAGCGATAGTTTTCAACATTGAATTTTGAAGAGCTTTGGATCAGAAAGGCACTCCAGTATTCTCTTCCCCAGCCACCTTATATTAATTTTGTATATATTCTGTATTCACACACACACATATCCATGTCTCTTCCCATTATAAGCTATATGGGGAGGGACTTTTCATTTTTGTCTTTGTATAATACTCAGCATAGTGTCTTACATATGGTAACCAGTTAGTAAATGCTTGTTTGTTGATTGACTAGAAGCTAGTAGATGTGCTAATTTTCAAAAAACTGGAAGAAAGTAAAGTAGATCCTTCCAGTGAGTCAGCATTTTTTATTGAGAAAAACTCATAATTCAAATACGCATGGCCCCAGAGAAGAGACATGAGAAGATAACTCCAATCCAGATTTTGATCTGGTATATTGCATGTATAGTCAGATACAGTGGAAGTAAAAATTTAGTTGAAATGATTTTTTTTCTCACTTCTGCAGTCTTTTTTTTTTTTTTTTTTTTTTTTTAAAGAGACTTGTTAGGTAAGAACAAAAAAGCATATGTTCAGAAAATGTTCAAAAATATCTAACTTCATTTCCCTTTTTGACAGGATTAGTAGACTTATAGGGAAAAACCTTAGACAGAACCCCTCTTTTTTTTCAGGAAAACAACAGATAATGTATTTTTCTTTTTTGTTGCTAAGGCAGTTGGGCTTAAGTGACTTGCCCAGGGTTACACAGCTAGGAAGTGTTAAGTGCTGAGATCACAGTTGAACTTGGGTACTCCTGACTTCAGGGCTGGTGCTCTATCCATTGTGCTATCTAACTGCCCTTGTGTTTTTCCTTTTGGATGGAGAGAAGTGCAGAATTGGCTGAATAACAGGACTGAGTACTGAATTACAGATGGATAGTCAACTTAGAGATTCCTAGTGAAGTATCACAGGGATCCTTTCTTGAACTCATTGTGTTCAATCAAGCATTTATTAAATTTTGCTATGCTTCTGTCCACTACATGATAGTAGGGAACTGGAGAAAAGAAACTAGCACTCATTTCTATGTTCTCTCTCTGTAATCCCACTCCAACTGGTTTGTCACCTACCTTTTCTCGTTATTATCTTCTTTATTTCTGGTAAAAGGTTATTGGTCTTCCAAAGGAGATCCAAATTCAGATATAGTCAGCAATGACTTGCTGTTTTAATAGCTTTATTTTTTTTTTTTCTTGCTATCAGAGTGGCTTATGTGTAAACTTGAAAAGCAAGGATATTTTTATTATAAAGAGATCCCTTTAAATTACAAATCATCCTTTTTTTAAAGGAAGGTACTTGCAGTCATGAATGTTGCCAAATTGAGGGAAAAATTGGGAAAGAGTATTTTAAGATAGCTACAACTTAATTTTGGGTGGATGATTTATAAAGACATAAAGAAGTAAAATTCTCAAATATCAATATGTTACCAATTATATTTAATCAACAAGTACTTTTTAAGGACTTACACTGTGCCAGGCTCTATACTGAGTGCTGGAGATACAAAGAAGAGGGAAAACATTCCCTTTTCTCATGGAGCCCACATTTTAATGGCAGGGAAAGGTGCGAGGGAACAACCTTTGGACATACACGAAATCTTGGGGGAAAGCAAGGAGAAGGATTGTGAAAAGCTTCCTGTAGAAGTAGGGTTTGAGCAGAGTCTTCAGAAGGACTCCACCTTCCAGGTGATGGAAATAGGAAGGATATGGAGGAGGGGACAGTTGGCCAAAAATCTTTGAAGTGAGATGTTTGGGCTCATTTGTGGGGAATAGCTTCCATTCTCCACTGCATCTTCACTGTCTTGCATTTTTCATCCACATTAATGATTCTGGTCTTATGAGTCTCTTCACTGATGTAGATTGCAACTTCTCATCTTGTGTCATTCTTGTTTATACATTTGGAATCATCAGAGACTTAAGCTCACCTCTGACTTCTGATACCATGTGGGACTCTGGGCAAATTTTAAAATCTGAATCTTAAATGTCCTAATCCATGAAATTAGGGTAATAATACAAAATACAAAACTCACAGTGAGAATCAAATATGAAAAAAGAAAAAAGCACTGTACATACTTCACAGCAGTATTTAAGGATAAGCTATTAAGAAATTTTTCAGTGTGTTAGATCTTTGAATCTACTGAGATGAAATTCAGTAATGATAATGTAAAATCTTATGCTTGGGTTAATAAAAGTAAACCCACGTCAGAAGCACAGGATGAGCAAGATATAATTAGCAGTATGAAAAAATTCTGAGGGTCTTGAGTGTGTTAGTGAACTTCATGTTCAGTGTGAGTCAGTGACAATTACATGACTGCCAAATAAGCCAAAGTGTTAGGCTCAATTGAGAGGCCTGCCTTCCAGGAGTAAGGAGGTAACAATCCCTCCATACTCTTTCTTAAGCAGCTCTGTCTGGAGCATTATGTTCAGTGTGCTAGAGAACATTGGGATAAGTGTTAAGTCCAGAATGGGTCATGGTAGACCCATTATAATCTGCTGGAATAAGCACATCTAGCTTTTTATGTTTCAGTCTAGGCTCCACATTTTAGGGAGGATAGTGACAAAATGAAGAGAGTGCTGAGAGTTCTTGAGAACAAATGAGATAATTATTTGTAAACTGCTTGGAACAGTGTCTGGCATGTGAGCAGGCACTTAAACCCTTGTTCCCTTTCTCCCGCTCTTCCCTAACTAAATGAGGATTGTTGGGGAAAATTGGGGATGTTAATTTCATAGAATAGACTTGGTGGAGAACATGATAGCTGTTTTCAAGTGAAAGGCTGTCATATGAATAAGAAATTAATTTTTTTCTTTGACCCCAAGGTGGAGCAACAAGAGGTAAAATGTGAAAAAGGCACAATTAGAAAATTTACCAAGCAGCAGAACCATACAAAAGCAGAATGGGTTGCTTTAAGAGGGATTGGGTTTCCCTTCCCTGGAAGTGTTCAAATGAAAGTTGCATAACCTGGGGATGCTGAGGATGGGAATGGCTTTTGGGGTCCATTTCAACCCTGAGAATCTATAACTTTTTTATTTTTTGAACTCTTCTAGTCAAGTCAACTAGTATATATTAAATGCCTACTATGTGCCAGTGGTTGGGCTAAGCACTTAATACTTTATATCCTTATGTACTTATAGCCCATTTTATATTGTAATTACTTGGCAATGTGTCTTATTGCCTCAATTGTACTTTTAGTTCTTTGAGGGAAGGTGCTGTATTGCTTTCCATCTCTTTATTTTTATTGCCTAGGCTAGTGCCTTGGAGTAGGCTAGTAGGCCCTTGATAAATATTTGCTGAATTAAACTGAGAACTCCAAAATCAGTCTTTAAATTGACAGCTTGGTTTAGTTGCTAGAATGCTTGACTTGAATCCCTGGGTTCAAAATTTGCCTCTGAACTTTTACTAGCTATGTGATTCTGTTCAAATCAGTTAAATACTCTAAATCTCAGTCAGTGGAGACGATAAATTGTTGCTAAGTGGTAATCTGTATCATATTTCTGAGTGATTTTTCACACCAGGAATTCTTCTTGGAATTATTATATGCCCTTGTTGAGTTTCCACATTGACAGAATCACAGGTCATCAATGTATTAATCATGTTACACAGAAAAAAGATTGAAAGTTTATTCAAGTAGACAGGAAAAAATGGCAGTTTTTTTGTAGAAAGGTACTGATTTGGATTCTGAAGAACAGGGTATGAATTATGATTCCGCTATTGCCTATAGACTACATCCTATTCAATCTAGTGACGCTGACCTCTGCTGCTCCAAAACCAAGGCACTCTGATATCAGTTTGATATTAGTTTATTTGGATTTCCCCTTCTGAAACTTCTGAGACCATAAACAAAATCAAATCATAAAATAAAGATAAGATAATCACCATAGATGGATGGTTCAATGAGGAGGTAGGATAAATGTCATCACAGCTGTTTCCCATTATGAAGAGACCAGTTAGTAGGTGAAGGGTAGGTGGGCATCAGAAAAGTTGCAGTTGCCTGTTATTCAGGTGTGCAGTCAGATGAAATCTCACATAAACATTTGTTACGCTCAAATTGTTCCCTCATATACAAAACATTGGAACTAATTTCATGTTTTCACGAAAGTGTCATAGCAAAACTGTTGCCTCATTTGCACACAGTAAGATGGAATGTCAGCGTTCCTGTAGGGTAATAATTTCTTTTTGTCTTTGTATTTCTTGCTTCTGATCCAGAGTCTTGATCACAATAAGTTCTTGGCAAATATTTGTTGAATTGAATCCAATGCAACCAAATGTTTTTGCCTGTGAATAATCTGAGGTCCATAGAGTGTATGTGATTTTGCCATAGTCACACAGATTTCTATCCTGAGATTAGAATGCAATTCAGTTGAAGCTTTGTGTCTGCTGCTCAGGTTTTGTGACTATATGAAAGAACTAGGAAGTTAAATGAAAAGGAAAAAATTAGATTACATAGATTTAAACGAAGGAAAAACTTACAAGACCACTACTGAACATTATTTTTGGCCCATCATTTAACAAATTTATACCACTTGTCACAAAGAGGACAAATGAGAGACTGTATTACTCACTTCAAATCTACACTTACTATTTGATGAACAAGCCCAAATTGTATACTTTACTAATTACAAGGAAGTCCCATCTTTTTGCACAGGGACAGTATGTTAGATTTAGAGGGAAGTATCATAATTGTTTAAAAAACAACTGTGAAACATAGAAAAATTATTGACCTTAAAGGACTCAAGAATAAATCATAGAATAAGAAAACTAGAAGGGGCTTGTGACATCATTTAGTCCAAGCTTCTCATTTTACAGATGAGAGACCTGAGAACCAGACATAAATTGATTTTTTGAACGTCAAATGAGTCTATTGTGTAACCCAATTTAGAACCCAAAATGTCCGGACCTCCAGCTCAGCATTCCTTCCTTCCATTGAATAAGAATGAGGCCAAATAAAATCCTCTAAAAGCTAGAAAACATTTTCTGTTTTGAAGTTGAGAAAAATGACAACTATTCTTATTTTAAGATATACACTGCTTTTTTTTTTTTCTTCCTGAAAAGCTTTATTTGGATAAGATCTTTTAGCATGTCAGTCTTGGGCTTTTCATTTTTGATGTACTTTTCAGGGTGGGCATTGTTGTACTCTTAAAAAACGGACAGTTAAACATTAAAATCTTGTATTTCCATTTGTAGAACTGCCTCCTTAGCATTTCTTTGGCAGAATCCTCATCTTGGTTTTCTTAACCTGCTGCTAATAATATCCTGTGATTAAAGCTCCACAATAGTAAAAACAACTTGTAAAGGTAAGCTAGATTTTATTTAAATAACATGCTTCCTTTTTTTCCTCCATTGGATGGTGCTACCTACCTACTATCTATTCCTGTTGTTACTATCCACTCCACCCCACCCCCAACGTTATTCACTACCATATTTTTTGGCCTGGGCTGAATGATGAGTCTGTATAACAAACTACCAGAAAAATTTCAGTGGTTGTAGATTTATTTGAGAGAATAAATTTAAAACTTTCAAAATATAGGGCATATAGAAATTATTAAGAAAAAATAACATTTAAATATTTCAGCTGAAGTATTTATCATATTATTTTTAACATTCTGTTGCAATCTAGGATAGAATATTGACATGGATTCTAAGGTTTTCTTACATCATTTTTATTTGGTCCCTTTAACAAATATAACAATAGTGATAATGAACCAGGACTTCTTGTACCTGGGAAAAATACAATTGAGTCAAGGGTTGGAGAGTAGTGGCAATAAAGCCCAGTTTAAATAATTGTATAGTCAAATTAGGAAAAAATTATTCAGACCTCCAGAAATACTTGTCTTTGCCATCATGTGTGGAGATACAATAAAAGGTGAATCCTGGGATAGGGCAAGTATGGCAATAAGATCCAGGATCAGTTATTTTATAGGTGAGGAGATGTCAAAGAGATGTCAGAGATGTCAAAGGCAGCTAAGACATAGAGTAGGTGAAATTCCTGGAGTCAGGAAAACCAGAGTTCAAATGTGGCCTTAGTTATTAGTTGTGTAATCTTGGACAGGTTATTTCACCTCTATTTTACTCAGTTCCCTTATCTATAAAATGGGGATAATGATAGAATTTACCTCCTAGAATTCTTAAGAGAATCAAATATGTTAATAATTATGAAGTGCTTAGCCCAGTTCCTGTCACATAGTAACTGGGATATAAATGTTAGCTCTTATTAAGTTGCTTGTCCAGGGGCAACCAGCAAGGATGGAATTTAAACTCCATCTTTCCAGGGTCTAAGTCCAAAATTCTGCATTGTGCCATTTGTGCATTCCATAAATGTAAATAGAATGTCGTTGTGAGCTATAGCAATCTTGGCTGTTTAGCAAACTGCTTAACTCTGCAAAAGAGTTTTTTTTAATTGGCAGCCAAAATTTAATTCAATGAAAGTTGTGTGTCTGCACCTGTGGTTGGTTGGATTATCCTTTGCACTACCACTATGCTCTACTCAATTCCCCTGCCAACTGAATTTGTCACTGGGGGAGATATAGCAAGAATTGACTCTACTTGTTTGAATTAGGTTAGTAACTTGAAGGCCCAAGTAGGAAATTAAATGGAGAACTGAATACATTAGGCAGCCTATTAGTGTCTTTAAGTGTTTATTTACCACACCAGATTAAATAGCTAAATCAATACACATTTATTAAGCACTTGTCATGTCCAAGTCATTGTCATATGCTGAAGAAGGTACAAGTGTAAGAAAGAGGTCTCTGCTCCCCCAAACACAGCTAAACAGTTTTCCAAAGGAAGATAAATGCACTTTTCCTTTCAAAACAAATAATTTAACAGTATTACATTCCTTTTTCAATTAAAAATAGCCTTTTCTTAATCTTAATCCATCTGAGAATCACTGTGCTAGTCACCCTCTGAGATAATGAAGATAATTAGAATCCAATCCCTATCATCATCGTGGGCCTCATACCTGATGCTTGAGAATCTTTAAGCGTTTATAGAGCGTATCACTGAATTTTGATATTAGCTGAGAATTAGATATAGCATTCTCTGGGAAACAGAACTGTGTAACAATTTTATTGAATTGCTTTTTCCCAAATCTAAAGAAACAGTTAGGAATGAAAATGTCAGTGTGGTATAATGTCAAGATCACTGGATGTGGAATCAGAGGCTTTGGGTTCAAATTTGGGCTCTGCTTTTTGTCATATTTGTAATATTGGATTTCACATCCTTGAGTCCCAGTTTTCCTATGTGCAAAATGGGAATAATAAGATTTGTGTTCCCTAACACTATTATCGTGAAGATCCAACATGATAATATGGAAAAAGCATTTTATAAATGCATTCTTGTCCATTCTCCCCTAATCCCAACTCTCCTAAATTAATGAATCCTATTTAGGATTACTGTAAACACAGAGCTCACTTTATAAGGAGTGATGACATCATTTGAAACAGCTGCCAGGATGAAATGAGAAAGCAGAATTGCAATCAGCAGTCATGGCACCTGCTAGAGACGATGCATTGTTAGCTCTGGTGAAAACTAGAGCCTCATTTTCTGATTTACTAACCTTTTTTCTGGCCTCCAGTGACAGATGTGCTCTTTCTTCACACTAGAAGGAATTGCACTGATAGGTAACTTTTGGTACAAAAGGAGCTCTTTGTTTTAAGAGATCATAGCTCTCCAGCAGATATGTCTACATCTTCCCTGGACCATGATAACAACAGGGCACAGGTAGCACAACTCAGATATGTTTAGGCTCCTAAATATCAACCATGGCATAAATAAGAACAAAATTCTTTAAACATTTTTTATTATTCGAAACTTGATTCTTTCATAAAATGAGTAAAATCCCAAAGCAATCTGGAGGAAATTTTCAAGTAAATATCCCTGAAAATCAAACTATATTTTATTTTTATATAAAATATATAAATCTAAACTTTTTTTATTTCATGAACTATCCCTCAAATTTAAACATTTTGAAACATTTCTACTTTAAAAAGTTGAGTTCAATTATCTCTCCCTTGCTTCTGCACCTTCCCTCTTCTTTGAGAAGGCAAAAAATCTATCAGTTATACATATGAAGCCATGAAAAACATTTCCATATTACCCACGATGTGAAAGTAAACACATATACACAATCTGCCAAAGAAAAAGTAAAAAAGTATGCTTCAATCTGCATATAGAATTCAGGTTTTTCCTGGAGATGGATAATGTCTTTCATCACAGGTCCTTTGGAATTGTCTTGGATCACATCTTGATCAGAGTGGCTAAGTCTTTAGTCGATTTTTGTTAAAATATTGCTGTTACTATGCAGTGTACTGCTTTTGTTCAATTCACTTTGCATCAGTTTATGTAAGACTGACTTCTGAAATTTTTCTGAGAGAATCCTGCTTGTCATTTCTTATAGCAAGATACAATTCTATCATGAATCATATTACATAGACATATAAGCCATTTCCCAATTGATGGGTATGCCCTTAATTCCCAATTCTTTGTTATCACTAAAAGAGCCACTCTAAAGATTTTTATATCAATAAATTTTCCCCCTTTCCTCTGATTTCTTTAGGATACAGACTTAGTAGAAATCAAAGGGTAGGCATAGTTTTATAGTTCTTCAGTTGTTTTCCAGAATGGTTGGATCAGTTTACAACTCCAGCAACAGTGCATTAAGTGACTCCATTTTTCAACATCCCCTCCAATATTTGTCATTTCCTTTTCTATCATGTTAACCAATTTGATAGATGTGTATTGTTATTTCTGAGTTGTTTTAATTTGCATTTCTCCAATCAATACTGATTTAGAGTATTTTATCATGTGACTATTGATAGCTTTGAAACTACCTGTTCATATGCTGGACCACTTATCAGTTAGAGAATGATGCTTATTTTTTAAAATAAATTTTTCTCAGTTCCTTATACATTTCCCCAGAGGAAATTGCTATGAAATTTCCTCCTGGTTTCCTGCTTTCTTTCTAAATTTGACTGCATTGTTTGTGCAAAAGCTTTTTAATTTTACATTTTAAAAATTATCCATTTTACTTACCATGATCCTCTCTGTTTTATTTGGTCATGAACTCTTCCCTTATTTATAGATATGAAAAGTAAAATTTTCCATGCCCCCCCTAATTTACTTAAGACATTATCCTTTATGTCTAAATCTATCCTTATATATTTTGACCTTATCTTGATATACAATCTGAGATGCTGGTCTTTGCCAAACTGCTTTCTAGTTTCTCTAGCAATTTTTGTGAAATTGTTAAATTTCCACCCTCCACCCCAAGCTTGGATCTTTATCAAACACTAGATTACTATGGTCATTTACTACTGTGAAATACATCTTTGAGAAGTAATATGATATAGTTACTTGGAATCAGAAAGATCTGGATTCAATCCAACCTTTGACCCAAAGTGATGATATGATTTTGGGCAAGTCACTTGACATTTCAGTGGTTTAGGCAACAACCTAAGAGAAAAAGTTATAGATGTGTCATCAGTCACATAGGGAGCTCCTTATACCGATGCTATTAGAAAGCTAGATCATAAAACAAGCAAACCAAAAAACTATGTATTTTCTCTGTCCCCTCTCAAATTTATGTACTTACTTTCATTGCCTTTGTTTTTAAAAGATATGATTGCAGACAACATATATACTATTTTCTTATTGATCTTGCTTTGTATCCTCCTGTGTCTCTTTTCAAATATCTTTGTATTTTTCCACATTTGTTATTTTATGGTATGATGACAAATATTCATTTGTCATATAATTCATTCAACCACTCCTCAATCATTAGACAAATAGGCAGAGGCCTTTTAAAAAATATTGTGAATGAAACTCTTCATGAATATTTTATGTAGCTAAAGCATATCATATTCATTATATTAGTAGGCAGGATCTTTAAAAAATCAATAGTATATCAATGGATCTTACCTTGTGTTCTGATGAAGTCAGTTCATGAAATGGGTATTTGGACAATATTTAGCATAAATGGGGTTTTTGATAGGGAATTAAGGGGTAAAAGTACATTTATTGGGATAATATTTCACTCAGGACTTACTCCTTTTTTAAGCAGGGGGAAAAGACATGGAAAGGACCAAATGTTTACAAAGCATTAATCTGATCTGACTTGAGAAAGCTTGACTGGGATAAATAAGTTGGTTTTGCTCTGGAGGAGGCTGCCCAGGAAAGAAAAGCAAGGGGGAACTTCAGCAATTAGTTCTTCACTCTGTACCTGACTCAGTGGGCTTCCCTGTTCAGAACAAGGACAGCTTGTGTTCCCATAGTCTACCTACAGTAAGAGAAATCAGACACCTAGAAGAACAATTAAGCCATATTGGTCAGAGAAAAATTGTTCCTTTCCTAATAACCATTGCTGTTTCAGCTCAATTTAAATTTGGTGCTCATCACCACTGCCTATGGAAAACTGATACTCAAATTAATTATTTTCTCTAGGGAGGGTTCTTTAATTGTAATTTTAAATAATTGTATCTTGTCTCCCTTATTCTGTATTTTACTTCAATTATATTGCTTATCATATCTCTATTTGCTCTCCTCTGGAGAAACTCCATCTATAACCAAATTTTATTTCTGTCTGCACAATGCTCTTAGATAATTCCAATCTGTTTGATTTTTCTCACTAGGGAAAATAAAGACCTAGAGCATGACCGGGAAAGAAAGAGTAGAATTAATATATGTAGAACCATATCAGATTTATCTAGTAGATGGGAAAGCATATTCTTATTTTATTAATAAACCTGAAGAGGAAGGGCTTCCTTCAATGGGATTGTAACAGCATCACTCTCAATGTCAAGCCCCTGGGAAAGGCTTGTTTTATTTTCCCCTTAGAATTATATTCTCCTATCTTGACCTGAATATTTTCACTTGTTTTCGTTAAAAATATAATATTTATATTGAAAAGCAAGAGTTCTGATTCTGAGTACTGGTTCAGTAACAAGCTATAGGATCATGGACAAAGCATCTAATGTTTCGCAGGCTTCCTTTCCTCATCTATAAAATAGGACCAATCATTCTTATACTATTTGTCCCATAAGATTGAGCATTTATTTGTTTATTCAATGAGCATTTATTAAACTCCTATTGTGTTCCAGAATCAGTACTAGGTAATGGGGATGGAAAATTAAAAATCAAAACAGAATATAAAGATCTCATTCTCAAAGATCTTGTATTTTCCTAGTGTTAAATAATTACACACAAAAAAGTAAATACAAAATACATACACAGTACATGCAAGTTAATATAGTGAGGAGGGAACATAACAAATGAGGAGAAAGGATGAAGAGATGACACTAGTGTTGGGCGAAACTATTTTGCAAATCTTAAAACTTAGATTTCAAACCAATGCTTTAGGGTTCACAAAGTGCTTCTTCCAGAGCACAGGTCATTCAACTGCTATGGTCTCCGGTTTAATAAGAAGAACTAAAATGTAGATAGTAGTTTCTTCACAAAAACTGATAAGGTAGCACTAGTAGAAAGATTAAGAAGCTTGCCCATGATCATACAATTACCAAATTTTGGAGACAGGATTTCAATCCAGATCTCTTACTCCAGGTCTGAATTCTTTTCATTACATTCATTCATCCTTTTGCATACTCAACATGGTTAAAAAAAAAAAAAAAAACCTCATTACTATACTGTCAAACCAATTTCTTCTTCCACACCTCTATCTTTATTAATATTAACCTTCTTACAGTCAATCAGTTACCTTAGGGTCATCCAAAGACTCATTTAATTACCAAAAAGTCATTAATTAATAATAACTCATTTTTCTTCTTTAGTTCTTTATATTATTATTAGAATTTTTGACGATTTTTCTTTGAATTATCTTGTAATATGTTTTCCTTTCTATTATCATTGATGTCACCCCAGTAGGGATGCTTATCACTTCACATTTGGATTTTTTCTCCACCTAATAGTATTTTTTTCCAATTACATTTAAAGATAGTTTGTAACATTTGTTTTTGTAAGATTTTGAATTCTAAATTTTTTTCTCCTTCCCTTTCTTCTCTACCCTTTCCCCAAGACAGCAAGTAATCTGACATAGATTATATATTCATTTTAAGCATATTTCCATATTAGTCATGTTGTGAAAGAAAAATCAAAACAAAAAGGGAAAAAAAAGAAAAAAACAAAAAAAGGTGAAAATAATAGACTCTGATTTATATTCAGTCTCCATAGTTCTTTAGATGTGGATGGTATTTTCCATCACAAGTCTATTGGAATTGTTTTGGATCACTGCATTGTTGAGAAGAGTTAAGTATATCATAGTTGATCATCATACAATCTTGCTGTTACTGTATACAATATTCTCCTGGTTCTGCTCATTTCATTCAGCATCAGTTTAATCAAGTCTTTCCAGGCTTTCTGGAATACAATATTACACTTAAATGCCACAATTTATTCAACCATTCCCCAATTAATGGACATCCATTCACTTTCCAATTCTATGCTACCACAAAAAGACTGCTACAAACACTTCTGTACATATGGATACTTTTCCCTCTTTTATGATCTCTTTGGGACATAGATCCAATGGAGACACTGCTGGATTAAAGGATATGCACAGTTTTATAGCCCTTTGGATATAGTTTCAAATTGCTCTCTCCAGAAAGGCTGGATCAGTTCATAGCTCCACCAACAATGCATCAGTGTCTCAATTTTCTCACATCTCCTCCAACATTTATCATTTTTTCTGTGTCATCCTAGACAATCTGATAGTTGTGAGGTAGTAGCTCAGAGTTGTTTTAATTTGTATTTCCCTAATCAATGGTGATTTAAAGCATTTTTATACGATTATAGTTACATCTGAATTGTTATGCGAGCCTCCTACCCGACTCAGACTCCAGGTCCTTCTGTGGTGATTTTCTTCTTTTAAAATATAATAGTTCTCTCTGGGAAAGAGCAGGTTTCTCAGGGGAGGTTTTTTGGAGGCAGCCTTAGTTGCAGTTGAAAATAATAATCACCTCAAAACACAGCCAGGTGATAAAAATTCAGATCTTTTATTGCCTCCAATATAGCCCGGTTAGCTTAGAGGCCTATCTCTCTGCTTGGTTCCAAGAGCTCCCTCCGAATATCTCCAAATCCAAAGGTTTGTCCTTCAGCCCCGCCAGCACAAAGGTGGATCTGTCTTGCCTCTGAGAGAGGGCTTCTGGCTCTCAATCTCCCAGAGTGCTCCTCTCCAACCCCAGTCAATGTTCCAAAGTAAAACTCCTCGCTCAGAGAGTGCTTCTGGCTGAACTCACTTGTCGCTCCCTTTTCAATCTAAATTTAGCTGAACTCTCTTGACTGGGTTTATATATGATTCTTCTGAGAGAATGGGATTATGGGTTTTCTCCCAGAGTGCTCTCTGGCCCTAAGAGCTTCAAGGGAGGTGTGAATTCACAAAATTACAAAGCTTACTTTGTGAATCTCCCATACTTGTGAATTCCAATGAGTACTTAAATACTTCTTGCTTATATGAATTCTCTAAAGGTGTGAACACAAGCATTGTATCGATTAGTTCTACTTAGTACCTTATTTCAGGTTCTGGCCCAAAACATCTCCTTGTAGGATTAGATTATGATTAGATTAGATTAGATTAGATTACTGAACCATGCTAAATTAGATAATTATTGTCTCTATCAACTCTAACAATTTAACAATTTGTTAAGATTCCAACATCCTTCCCCAAACAATCTATGATTTATATTATATAATGTTGCCAGGTCATTGGCAGAGTTAGAAAAATCGTTTTAATCTTTCTGGCAATTAAGATTGAAAAGAAGTTCAGCCAAATTCAACAAATATTTAATAAATACCACTGATGTACAAAGCCAGTGTGCTCCACTGAAATAATCTTCAAAATGCACAAAGGATAAGTCCAGGTAGGTGAATAAGTAGTAGGATGAAATAAAGCTGGAAAATTAGGTGGGAGCTAGATTATAAAGACCTTAAATACAAAAATAAGAAATCTGTATTTTGTCTTGAAGGCAGCTGGGGGGGGGGGTATTATCATTATCATTATTTTGGCCAAGAAGTTCCCGTTCTCAGATAGGCTAAAATTGTCTCATTGACTGTGGGTAATTACAAGTGGTTTTTGATCATTTTGAGGTATTAAATTGTGGAATCAAAGCAGAAGACAATGTTTAGATCAGAATCTAGAACTGGATTAAACAGAGTTGAAGAGAAGCATGAAGTGTGATCTAATAAGTCTGAAAAAAGATAAGGGAGAGAATCTGCCCTCCCAGAGAGTTCACAAAATTGGCAACATTCAATTTTTTTTTGAGGTTACATGCAGATTTTCATGCCATACAACATGAGATTGATCATCTGACTTTCCTTTACCCTCCAAAATTTCTGAAGGTAGATAGTTATATTTATTTCTTAAGCTTGTAAAAAATTATTTAGATTTATAAGCATTTATATGCTCCTCCCAACATCTCTTTCCATTGAGCACCAACAATAACAACTTCCCTCAAAAATAAAACCCTCAATATTTTATTATTATTAATTATTATTATTATTATAGCTTTTTATTGATAAAACATATGCATGGGTAATTTTTTAACACTGACCCTTGCAAAAACTTTTGTTTCAACTTTTCTCCTCCTTCCCTCCACCCTCTCCCTTAGATGGGAGAGAGTCCCATACATGTTAAACATGTTAAAATATATGACAAAATCCTCAATATTAACTTGCAGAGTCCAGCAAACAGATTCTCAAATTGGCCAGGCTTTCTCTCTCTTTCTCTTTCTCTCTCTCTCTCGTTCTTTCTCTCTCATTTTCTCTTTCTTTCTCTTGTTCTTTCTCTCATTTTCTCTGTCTCTCTGTCTCTCTCATTTTCTCTCTCGTTCTTTCTCTCTCATTTTCTCTCTCTCTCTCTCTCTCACACACACACACACACACACACACACACACACACACACACACACACACTTTCTATTGCTTCTCTAAAAGGAGATGAGTTGTGTTTTATCTTCAGTCTTTGGGACTTGTGGTTTACCATTGCATAATCACAGATCTAAAATCTTTCAAAGTTGGATTTCTTGCCAAAGCTGCTAGTGTGCATGTTGTTCTCTTAGTTCTGCTCACTTTGCCCTGTATCTCTACATATAGGTCTTCCCAGTTTTCTCTGAAACTATCCATTTTGTCATTTTTCATAGCATAGTGACATTCCATTATATGAAGCCTCTTGATGAGGGTGAAAGAGAAGAATATAAAAACTATCTTGAAGCTTAATATCCCCCAAATTAAGATCTTGGCAACTGGTCTCATCATTTCCTGGCAAATAGAAGGAGAAGAAATTAAAGTAGTGCCAAATTTTATATTCTTGGGCTCAAAAGTCATTGCAGATAGTGATTACAGCTATGAAATGAGAGTTGTGACAAATCTGGAAAGAATACTAAAAAGCAGAGACATCACCTTGCCAACAAAGGTTCATATTGTCAAAGTTACAGCTTTTCCAGTGGTAATGTATGGCTGTGAGAGTTGGACTATAAAGAAAGCTGAACACCACCGAACTGATGCTTTTGAATTGTGATGTTGGAGAAGACCTTTGAAAGTCCCTTGGACAACAAAGAGATCAAATCAGTCAGTACTTAAAAGAAATTAATTTAGACTATTCACTGGAAGATCAAATACTGAAGCTGTAGTTTCAATCCTTTGGTCACATAATGAGAAGATAGGACTCACTGCAAAAGACCCTGATACTTAAAAGGGAAAGATGCTTAGAGAATGATATGAATAGATAGTGTATGGAAGCAATAAACATGAACTTGGAGAGCCTTTGAGACAGAGTGGGAGATGGAAGAGCCTGATGTGTTGTGTATAGTCCATAGGTCATATGGACTATGACCATAGGGTCATAAAGAGTTGGATTGAATGATTGAACAGTAACAATAACAATAGACACACATATATATGTGTATACATGTGTATGTGTGTAAAAATATGTATATGTATATATCTATATCTGTTCCCCAGTAGGAGAACAGCCCTTTAGTTTTTAATTTTTGACTACTATGAAAAGAGCCTGCAGCATTATACCCTGGAAATAGCATCTTTAATTAGTGGTGGGTGGGTAACAGCTTTTAATCCCACTCAAAAAAATTCCTTTACTACTTCTTTCAGTATCAAATCTAAATTTCTCATCTGGATCTTTGATGGTTCTTGATGGTCTGAGACCTCTTTACCACCTTAATTTATATGACTCCCCAACATACAGCCTCCTCATTTGGCTTTCCAGTCTATCTCCTCACCATCCAATGATCACGTTTTTTCCCCTGCCTTTGTCAGCTTTGGTCATATTGATCTTCTTGCCTGACTCCAGTGGTATTAGCAGAGCTCAGACAATCAGGTGGGGGAGTGAGCAGATCCCCTTGTTTTCTAGTGCCTGTTACAGCATCAAGAAGTTGCAGAGATTATTTAAATTATTCACTATCATTGTTCTAAAGCCTAGCTATTTGCAACCTACCTGAAACTTCTGAGGTGATTCCCCTTCTCCTAAACATGCTCCCATCCTACAGGTTATTCCCTCTGGTGCAAGAATTGTTTAAACTCTGAGTGTCCCATGGCACCAGATGCTGCTGGGTATCTTGGACTTACTGGACTCGAGTTCGCTACCACTAACTCTTTATCTTTTCTATCTGTCCAAATCCTACTTATTCTACAAGTAATCAGGATTCTCACCTTGAATTCCCTAGCCATCAATCATTTTGCCTCTGAACCATTTATAATCTGTGCCACATAAATTAAACCTTAATTATGGACTGGTTTGTAGTGTTGCTGCAGATAGATATGTTTTATCTGATCATGAACTCCCTGAGGACAAAGAACAAGGATTTTATATTATTATTTGATTAATTAGGTACTTAAAAGAAAATCCAGACTAAGTAGGGCTTTGAGAGCCAGAATGAAGAGCCTAAGCTTTTCCCTAAAAATTGTCCAAGGATTCATTGATAGGTATTACTGCCAATGGAAACATTAACACAAGAGATTTTTTAAATAAATGGTTTATTATATGTTGAACACAGACCTGTGGTACAAACCCCAAACAAAATAAAACAAAAAACTGCTGAATCCCCAAGCAGTTTTCAGTAGCCTTATATAGATTTTAGTTAATCAGCAGGACTATACCATGAAATTTTACAGAAATTAGAAGGGGAAAGTAAGGATTTACATGTCAAAGAACAGATAGCAGATGGGAAAGATCTCAATCAGGTCAATTATAGATGATTTAGTAAACTCTAGGGATAAAACTAGAATTTGCAGACTAATCATTAACATCAAAGCTATACTTAGTTACTTGACATGTTCATCATAAGTAAATAGAAGTAATAAAGTTGAACCAGAAATTCTCTTATCACTAATCACTTAATCTGAGCCAAAGTTTGTTGTCTCAGCTAAATTTTGCAAGTCTGGTTAGTTATGTGACTAGCAATAATGGTCATAAAGTCAATATAGTAAAATTCTTACCATAGGAGAGGTTAAAAATCAAAACTGAGTTCCAATGAATGGGAATAATGTTCTCCTTACTGCCTTGGTGGGTGAAAGGAAGAAAAATTGTATTCTGTGGTGCCATGGGTAGAGTGTTAGAGCTGGAATCAGGAAGACTGGAGTTATATCCTACCTTAGGCACTGGCTGTGTAATCTTGGGAAAATCATTTAACTACCATCTACTTAAGTTTCTCCACTGCAGAATGAGACTAATAAAAGCACCTACTTCCTAGAGTAATGGTGAGGACAAAATGAGATATTTATTTAAAAAAATGCAACCCAACTAAAATCACACTGGGATACCACTTCACACCTCTCAGATTGGCTAACAGGAAAAGATAATGATAAACATTGAAAGGGATGTGGGAAAAGTGGAACACTAATACATTATTGGTGGAATTGTGAACAGATTCAGCCATTCTGGAGACAATTTGCAATTATGACTATATTAGGATTATAATTAGAACTATAAAATTGTGCATACCCTTTGATTCAGCAGGGCCATTACTGCTCTCCCAAAGAGATCTTAAGATCTACCTAATTATCTAATTAATCTAACTCATCTAAGTATCTAATTAATCAAATAAAGAGATAAAAGAGACAGGACCCACATGGGCAAAAATGTTTGTAGTAGCTCTTTTTTTGTGGTGCCAAGGAATTTAAAATTGAGGGAATGCCATCAATTGAAGAATTGTTGAATAAGTTGTGGTATTTAAATGTAATGGAATATGATTGTTCTATAAGAAATGATGAGCTGGCTGATTTCAGAAAAGCCTGGAAAGACTTAGATGAACGTATCTTGAGTGAAATAAGCAGAATCAAGAGAACATTGTATACCATTACAGCAAAATTATGTGATGATTAATTATGATAGACTTAGCTCTTCTTAGCTATGATCCAAGACAATTCCAATAGACTTATGATGGAAAATGCCTTTCAGAGAAAGAACTTTGGAAACTGAATGGGAATAGTAGTATACTATTTTCGCCTTTGTTGTTATTATTGTTTTCTCATGATTTTTCCCTTTTGTTTTTATTTTTCTTTTATAATATGACTTCAATATAAATATATTAAAAATTGATCATACATGTATATACTATATCAATTTGCATGCTGTCTTGGGGAGGGGAAGGTAAGGAAGAAAGGGAGAAAAAAATGATATTCAAAATGTTGAAAAACATCTTTACTTCTAATTGGAAAAATAATATACTATTAAAATAAATAATATGCCATTAAATAAATAATAAATAATATACTATTAAAATAAAATTTTAGAAAAATTCACACATTTAAAGCACCATATAAAAACTAGCTACTATTATTAGTTCTTATCTTTGCCTCTGTTCCTACTGCTGTAAAGAAATGGTCGAGATTATCTTTTCAACTGCTACTTCTTCATCTTTTTCTCTGTCTCCACCTCTTCATAAACTGTCCAGAGTTTTTTTTTTACTGTGCCTTACAGGGACTGAGGGAAAATGTGGTACTTCAGATCCAGATAACCCTTTGTGGCTTTTTGGAAGGCAGCTTTTGAAAAGTTTGAGGAAGATGCAGGTTAGAAACTAAGAATTGACAACAGTGAAAGGAGAATTTCTAACCTCAGCTAGAAATTTGGGACAGAGACCCTGCTCCTGATAAAAGTAGGAAGAACTTCAAAGACAGATTAATGCCTGCAGGCTCTAATTAGCTTGGCTGTTCCCTTTTTCTAAAAGGCTCGCCTCTAGAGGCAAAGACCCTGGGAACTGACAGATCCCTCTTCTAGTGGAGAAAAAGCAGCTGCAAATTTCTTCCCTGGTCCATAACTAGGTGTCTGAGGGTTTTGCCTTCTTAAAAGAACTAAAGCTTAAGGTTTGGCAGGGGTCCTCAAACTTTTTAAATAGGGGGCCAGTTTGCTGTTCCTCAGACTGTTGGAGGTCCAGATTATAGTAAAAACAAAAACTTTGCTTTGTGGGCCTTTAAATAAAGAAACTTCATAGCCCTGGGTGAGGGGGATAAACGTCCTCAGCTGCTGCATCTGGCCCGTGGGCCATAGTTTGAGGACCCCTGAGGCAGCTCAACTAAAAGAAAGGAGATAGAACCCATATTATACTTATAGAGAAAGATATCCCATCAACTGGTGACTTAGATGAAGCCCAAGAAATTCAGAATTAAGATGTGATTTGGAAGAAGTAAAGCAAACTCTTGTCTTCCAGCAAACATTTCTAAAGAGATGTAGAAAATATATTAGATGAAATCCTGATCAGGAAATCATGACCGCATTCCAAATTTCCCCAACTCTTCACTTGAAGCCTTATTCTTGCAGTCCTAGAATCCGCACAAGGGAAAACCCTCTGCTCCTGAGGTCTTTCCTTCTGAAGGGATGGCTTTCATTTAAGGAGATCTCCCAGGCCAGCCACAGCTCTTTCCCCTCCAGGAGGCAGGAGGGGACTTCTCTAATGATACCTTCAAACCCCCTCTTTTCCCCCTCCCCACAAGTGCAGATCCATCAAAGAGCTGTATACAGAAGGAAGCAGGACCGTGCAAGTATCACAGCAGAAGACACTGGGATCTTACAGCATCAGGGATGGGAATTTCTCTTTATTATGTTTTGATTACACATACTCCTTACTTGTATACCTACTAAGAGGGACACCAATGAGTGTCTTCTGATGGTCTGTGTGTTTCTGAGAGAATGTTTAATGGGAGGAAATATCCTATTCATTATGGGGGGAAATGTTCTATTCATATTTTATATATATATAAATTACAGTTAGCAAGATCTCATCAATGTATTTACTTCCACTAGTGAGTCAGAGGACACAAGTCAAAGCAGAAGCATTTAATGAAGTAGTATAGTAATATATACATATGGATGGCATATATATGGCATATATACACACACATCTATGTGAATATATATATATTTTGTATATATATACACACACATATGAACAAATATATATATATATATGTTTGTGTATATATACACACATATGTGAATAGATTACATATACATTTATATGAATAGATGTATTTGTATATATGTTTGTGTGTATACATATATACACACCTACATGAATAGATGTATATATATATACACACACACACACATACATGCCATCCATATTCATTATATTGAAACATAATTATTATTTTAAAAAAATTCACAGATCACAGGTAAAGAGTCCTTACTTTTGAGTACTTTGGTACTCAAGACTCCAAACTTTACAAAACTTTTGTTTTGGGGAACTGTTTAGACTGACTTCTATTAATTGGCTAATTCCCCTTTTATTTTAAGTGATTTAAAAACAGGCCAGGAGACTATTTTTAAAAAATATATGTTAAATCTAATATATTTATACAATTATCTTGCTGCATAAGAAAAACCACATCAAAAAGGGAAAAAAATGAGAAAGAAAACAAAATGCAAGCAAACAACAACAAAAAGAATGAAAATGCTATGTTGTGATCTAGACTCAGTTCCCACAGTTCTCTTGCTGGGTGTAGATGACTCTCATCATAAGGTCATTGGAACTGGCTTGAATCAGCTCATACGTTCTCCAGAAATGATCATCATATAATCTTGTTGTTGCCATGTACAATGATCCAGGAGACTATTCTTTCAGAACTTTTAGTGGGATACAAAACATTTCCACAGAAGATGATAATTTCTCACTTGTGAGTGGTAGAAATATTTTTCTTCTTTGACCTTTTTTAGCTCTAAAATGGAGATTATAATAATGCTTCTACTATCTATCTTAAAGGGTTGTCATGAAGATTAAGTGAGATAATAATAAGTATTATTATTAGTAGCTTTTGTTGCTCTCTATCTTACAGGGTTGTTATGAGAATAAAATGAAATAATGAATAAAATAAAATGAAATAATGAATGTACAAATGTTTTGTTATTATGAAATGCTATATCTATGTTAACTATATAACAGAAATACCTTTGGATCATTAGTATCAAGTGAAGTATAAAATTGGAAGATATATGTTCATCAAACGTGTTTGCCTCTATGAAAACTGGAGATTCAAAACAGAATTTTTTGAAGAGAATTCCCTGCAGACAGTGAGATCCACAAATGTTTCTGTTTACAGATAACATTGTTCTCATTGAATTGAGCCTCGGAAAATTTTATATCCTCCTGTAAACATGCAAAAGAGTCTGGCTTGAGCATCTATAAAGAAAAAAACAAAACAAAGAATATACAGTATATGACATACTGTTGAGTGGGATAGCCTACAATACAGATGGACAGTGTAGATGGGTAGTAGGTTGGGTCCTGAGTTGAACAGGAGGAGGAGAATTAGCCTGTCTTTGTAAAAGTTCAAAGCTCCTTTAGTAACCCTAAGTTTTCCATAAAAGCAAAAACTTTAATATCAACATTCTACCAATTTTATTATATGGTAATGAGAGTATAACAGTGTCTGAAGAATTAAAAATGAATATAACAGATTAATGGAGAAGTGACTGGTAGATGCAGCTACAACATATGACAAATGAGAAATTTAAAAGAATAGGAATAAAAGATGTCATCAGGAAAATATTTGCTAAGTGGAGAAGAGCAGCTGGTTCTGTGACATGGCAAGAGATGAGTTATTTGTCAAGAGTGCTCCACTACCTTTGCAATGTGAGGAGGTGAGGAAGGCTTCCTGCATGTTTCATGGATGCCTTGTGATGAACTTATGGGAGTGTACGGACAGGAATCGCATAGAATAGTCAGGAATGGATGGGATAAGTTGCATCTTCCAAAGTGATGAGTTCACAAATCCACTGGAGTATAGAATTTTATCTATTGCACCATGAACTCATTGAATGTGACAAAACTCATTGTGAAGATGGTGAAAGAAATAGAATAGAAAATGATTGATTTTATAGTAATTGCTTACTAAGAGACAGAGCCTTAAATTAAAAAAAAAACTGTTTATCTGTTGTGATTCTCAAAAGATTACAAAGTTGGAAAAAAGTCTCTTAATTGACATTCAATCAAATCATTGAGATCTGGAGAAGAAACCTGTCTGGTGAATCTCAAAGCTTTTTATGTTGCCTCTGATTGTTATCAGATATAGGAAATATTATTTGTGATGGAAACTAAGGGACTGCTACTGATACTGTCATCATTTATTCAGTTCAGGTGTGAAACTGGTAAAATTAAAAACCTATCTTTCCCCTTAATATCTAGGATTATAGAAGGAATAAAATGGCATGATTTTTAAAAATCCAAATTTACACAAAAGATCATTTTTTTTCCATTTTAGCTTGTAATCCTGGGTGCTGGAGTGAACTGGAATATAGCTAACTGCAGTAAAGTGATTAATATTCCTCTTCTAACAAAATCAAAATACAGCAGGAATATTTTAGTTAGGGGGGAAAAGATCTTTGTGAGAGTGACTTAATTAAATGCCTTAGCTATTTTGTGCTTTCCCTCCCCCATTAATTTGTTCAAACTCTCTAATAGGCTATAAAGAATTTATTTTAAAATATCTGTCTCTCCTAGATTCTCAGAAAAGGCCCTAGCTATAGGCTGAGGCTTTCTGAAGATTAATCTATTAATGCAGTTCAGGGGAAATAGCTGCTCAGAATTGAGTTATTAAAGGCAATGGAGTCTCATGGATTGGGCTTTGGTTGTAGAGTTAAAATAACTGGGTTTGGTTGCTGACTCCTCTATTTATTAATTCTAGGACTTTGGCCAAATCACTTTACTTCCTGGAGTCTTGATTTCCATCTATTAAATGGGTACAATAATATCTACTTATAATGCCATTTCTCTTCTATTTAGTCATTTTTCAGTCATGTCTGACTCTTCATGACCCCATTTGGAATTTTCTTGTCAAAGATATTAGAGTGGTTTGCCTTTTCCATTTCCAGCTCATTTTTCAGAAACTGAGGTAAACGGGATTCAGTGATTTGCCTACAGTCAGATTTGAACTCAGTAAGATAAGTCTTCCTCACTCTAAGTCAGTACAGCGATGCTGTACTACATCGCTACCCCATAATGATATTAATTTATCTTTTTAGGATTATTTAGAAGGTAAAGTGAGATAATTTATATATAAAGCATTTTAGTACTATTTCTAACACTCTCTCTTTTTGGTATGAAGAACCTTGTTTGAAATGAGAAAAAGCTTGAACAAAGGGTATATCAGTTTTGGAGAAGGACAGAGAATTAGGTTCTGTTTCTAGGTATTATTTTTTCCTTTCCCCTTTGAAATATTTTTTTCTGCCACCAATCAACCAATTCAGTCAACAAATTTTTATTAAGCATTTACTATGTTTCATGTACTGTGTTTTACAAAAGTGAGAGACTCCCTTCTCTTAAATGGCACACAATATGTTTATAGATAGAGGCAGGAAGTCAGTGTTTCCTAGTGTACTAAGCAATAACTGTAAGCTCTTATCAGAAAGTGAAAAATCAATAGGCTTTGCCATATAGAGACTTGTTCTGATTCCATTGTTCAGAGAACAATGTCCTCCCTCTATACTTCCCTCCAAGAAAATAAAAAGGGGGGATTCTTGATCCTTGAGTTCCTATGGAAATAATATTAGAAGGAGAATCAGGAGCCTTCAAATCCAGCTCCAGGTCTATCACTATCACTAGGTGGCCTCTATTCTACCAAAGTTGGTGACAGAGCTTGTTCTTAGAATCAGGTTTGGGAATCTTAGAATCCTGGTTTGGGACTCTTTCTGCACCTTTTTGCCTGAATCATGAAAAAATCATGAAGAAAATTTTGTAGGGATGGTGTCCACAGAGAATGGAAAGGACTCAGCAAACAGCACCAGACCTGGAGTCAGGAAGCCTTTAGATCAAATTCTACTTTAAATCACTACTTACTTATATGTCCTTAATCTGTTAAATGTGACAATCTCTTAGTGCTTCAGTTCCCTCATCTATAAAATGAGGGATTTGGATTCAACAGCCTCTAAGTCTTTTCCATTTTTAAATCAAGGATTCTTTGATCCTGGGAAGCACCCTATCTGCAAAAGATTACAAATGTATTTTCTGTTATTTTTTAGGAGTTTCCCTTCAGATAACCAGCATAAGCAGTGTGACTATAAAGTGACTAGATAATTTCTATACTTTTTTTTCTTTATCTGTGACTTTACCAAGATGGAAAAATACTAATAAGGCAACTCTCTTCACTAAGGCAGATTGACAACTTCCCTGTCATGAGGCAGCTAGTTGGTGCAAATGAGAGAGCACTAGGGATACTTTATGACTAAAGTCAGTCATGTCTGAATTCAGATCTGGCTTTAGACTCTTGTTATCTCTATGACTTTGGTCAAGGCACTTAGCCCCAGTTACCTCAATTATTAAAAGGAGATCAAAAATATTATTTCCCCTCCCCTTTCCCTTTCCCTGCTAGGGTTGTCGTGTGGATCAAATAAGATAATATTTGTAAAGTGCCTGACACACAATAGGTACTCTATGAATGCTAGCTATTATTATTTGTATTTTCAGAATATTGACCAAAGCACGGGTTCACCAAAGCTAGAAAGTGTTGGAGGCAGAGCTTGAGTAATTTCAGGGGTGGCTGTCTATCCACTGTGCCATGTTGTTTTTGATTTCTGTTCCTAGTAGGTGCTTAAAAGCTTTTCTTTGAATTGATACTACACATGAACCTTATATGTGTCCATGATGGCCTGTCTCTAGTCAGAAGCCCTATTCATGATAATGGAACCCAATTAAGTTAACTGGCTCACTTGGGGAGTCAACTCCTGACCTCTTCCTCAAGAGCACGACACATTGTCTAGGATGATAGGACCATAATTCAGAGATGGAGATGACCTTAAAGGCCATTTGATCTAACTCCTTTAGAGGGGAGGAAACTGAGGTCCCCAAAAGGCTAACTGACTGGTATGGGGTCTCAATACCTACATATAAATACATTTGTAGAGGACTGGTTCTTGATGGGAGGGAAATAGCCTTCCTAACTTGATTATCTGAAGAGGACATTTTAAAATGAGTTATAGATTTATCTCTTAGTGATCATTATTATGACAGAGCACATGTATGAAAAGCTTGAGGTCTCAATACCTACATAAATACATTTGTAGAGGACTGGTTCTTGCTGAAAGGGAAATAGCTTTCCTAACTAACTTGATTATCTGAAGAGGACATTTTAAAATGAGTTTTAGATTTATCTCTTAGTGATCATTATTATGACAGAGCACATGTATGAAAAGTTTGAGGTCAATACCTACATAAATACATTTGTAGGGGATTAGTCTTTGCTGGAAAGGAAATAGCCTTCCTAACTAACTTGATTATTTGAAGGGGACATTTTAAAATGAATTATAGGTTCATCTCTTAGTGACCATTATTATGACTTGGAGCACATGTATGAAAAGTTTGAGGTCTCAATACCTATATATAAATACATTTTTAGGGGATTAGTCTTTACTGGAAGGGAAATAGCCTTCCTAACTAACTTGATTATTTGAAGAGGACATTTTAAAATGAGTTATAGATTTATCTCTTAGTGATCATTATGTATGAAAAGTTTGAGGTCTCAATACCTACATATAAAATACATTTGTAGAGGACTGGTTCTTGATGGGAGGGAAATAGCCTTCCTAACTTGATTATCTGAAGAGGACATTTTAAAATGAGTTATAGATTTATCTCTTAGTGATCATTATTATGACAGAGCACATGTATGAAAAGCTTGAGGTCTCAATACCTACATAAATACATTTGTAGAGGACTGGTTCTTGCTGAAAGGGAAATAGCTTTCCTAACTAACTTGATTATCTGAAGAGGACATTTTAAAATGAGTTTTAGATTTATCTCTTAGTGATCATTATTATGACAGAGCACATGTATGAAAAGTTTGAGGTCAATACCTACATAAATACATTTGTAGGGGATTAGTCTTTGCTGGAAAGGAAATAGCCTTCCTAACTAACTTGATTATTTGAAGGGGACATTTTAAAATGAATTATAGGTTCATCTCTTAGTGACCATTATTATGACTTGGAGCACATGTATGAAAAGTTTGAGGTCTCAATACCTATATATAAATACATTTTTAGGGGATTAGTCTTTACTGGAAGGGAAATAGCCTTCCTAACTAACTTGATTATTTGAAGAGGACATTTTAAAATGAGTTATAGATTTATCTCTTAGTGATAATTATGTATGAAAAGTTTGAGGTCTCAATACCTACATATAAAATACATTTGTAGGGGATTGGTCCTTGCTAGAAGGGAAATAGACTTCCTAACTAACTTGATTATTTGAAGAGGACATTTTAAAATGAGTTATAAATTTATCTCTTAGTGATCATTATGTATGAAAAGTTTGAGGTCTCAATACCTATATATAAAATACATTTGTAGGGGATTGGTCCTTGCTAGAAGGGAAATAGACTTCCTAACTAACATGATTAGTTAGGAACTAACTTGATTAGAATTAGGAACTAACTTGATCAGAAGAAGACATCTTTAAAGAGTAATAAGTTCATCTTTTAATGATCATTATTATGACTTAGAGCACATCTATGAAAAGTCCATTTAAAATATTTTATGGTCTGGGTTTACCTTCCACACCAATAAATACCTATTTGAATTGTTGTGGTCCCTAATAAATGACATGGACTAGCTACATGAAATGTTCAGCAAATACTTATTAAATGATTTGTCTAGCATCTTATGCACAGTTGGTATTTGATAAATATTTGTTGAGTTGACTTGAAGGCATGGTGCTTGGTGCTAGGGATTGGCAGGGCCCTCTGCTCTTAAGAAGCTTGCAAGCTACTAGGGAGGATATAAAATGTTCATAAAGAAGTATGATCTAATCAATTTTGATGGACGTAGCTCTTTTCAACAATGAGATGACTGAGGCCAGTTCCAATGATTTTGTGATGATGAGAGCCATCTACACCCAGAGAGAGGACTATGGGGATTGAGTGTGGATCACAACATAGCATTTTCACTCTTTTTGTTTCCTTAAATTTCATTTTCTTTCTTATTTTTTTCCTTTTTCATCTGATTTTTCTTGAGCAGCAAGATAATTGTATAGATATGTCTACATATATTGGATTTAACATATCTTTTTTTTTTTAAAAAAAACATGATTAACATTTATTGGACTACCTGTCATCTAAGGGAGAGGGTGGAGAGGAGAGAAAGAAAAATTTGTAACACAAGGTTTTGCAATGTTGAAAAATTATCCATGCATATGTTTTGAAAATAAAAAGTTGTGATAATAAAAAAGAAATATCATCTAAGATAGGTTATTATGGGAGCAAAGAAGAGATCCAGACTCATTGACCTTTCTGGGAAAATTAAAGGAGGAAAAGAATACTTTCAGCAGAAAAGATCAGGGTGAGCTTTTTGAAGAGACATCCCCTTAATTGGAACCTTAAACAAAATAAAACATTTCAACAGGTGGATGTGGGAGCAATTGGGAAAAGTTTTACAAATGTTTTTAGGTGAGAGATGATGGGAGGGTGGATTATTCAATTTGGCTGAAACACATAGTTTGAGAAGGGAGCAACTGTAGGAGTCTCTGATTCATTGAGTGGCTGAGTCAACAGGAGGTTGTCTAGCATCCAGCTTCTTAAATTATGGGTCATGACTCCACATGGAGTCTCGTAATTGAATGTGGGGAGTCATGAAATTATGATTTATTATAAGTAAATTTTTGATTTGTACACCTATTTTATATACCTACACACCTAAGGTTACATAAATATTTCTTAGGCGAAAAGGGGTTGTGAGTGGAAAAAAGGTTAAGAAACTGATCTAGCAGAGATAATCATTTGTGTTAGGGCAGGACATATGTGCCTTCCAAAAGTGAAATCTAACTTTTTAAAGTTTGCAAAGTGCTTTACATATGTTATCTCATTTAATCCTTTCAACAGCCTGGCTGGGTTGCATTTCTATTTCTTTCCCCTTAAAAAAATAACCTAATGTGTGTATTCGTATATCCGTTTTATAGATAGGGAGACTGAATGGTTTGCTCAGGGATACAAGTACCTGAAGGAGGATTTGAACTCATCTTCCTGACTTTCTAGAGTTGTATCCATTGTACCACCTAGCTGCTGAATCACATTTATATAATGATTTACAGTTACTGAAAGGAAAGAAGTTTTCCTAATTAACTTAGTTATTAGAAGATTAAATGATTCATGGATTGTCTCATTTGAACCTTTTAAGTAGGCAGGATAAACATTGATGTCAATTTACAAAAAAGGAGGCTCAGAAAGGTCTGAGCAGCTTGTTTAAAGTTGCAATGCTACTTAGTTCTAGAATAATTCTTTGTCCTGTCCTTTCACAGGAGTCAGAGTGGGCAGATCAAGTGATGGCACATAGTCACATTTCTTCTATGACCAAGAAAAATTGTTAAACATTGAAATAAATAAAACAAGAGAAATCCCTCCTCCCACCCCCACAAAATTCAAAGAATCATATTATGCTTTGTTGAAATTTCAAAGGAAAATTACCATTCTCATTGGAGGAAACTTCATAATAACTGAGAGATTGAAGATGATCCTCAAATTTGAATCTGAGTTTTTTTATTATCCATATTTGTGATCTTATCCTACTACTATAAAAACATAAGCCAACTTGGGGATTGTATGTGGAACATTTTTATTTTGAGGATGGTGCGAGTTGGGAAAGTAATGGAAAGAAATCTTCCTAGGATCCAAGAAGTGGGGAAAGCCAAGTTATGTGAAAACAATGATATATTCCAATGACAGCAAGATAGACATTATTATTAAAGTGCTTATAGGCTGTGGCTTATATACAATTTAGAAATAATAATAAATTGGACTTGGCCCTTTGGTTCTTCTCCCAGATTGGATCCTTTGAATATTTATCTTAAGGAAAACACAGAAAGAATGTAATTTTAGATCTTTATATTTATCTACATGTATTAGGTGATTTTTTTTAAGGGGAAAGAAATAGAAATGCATTTCAGTGTAAAATACAGAAAAAGTCATTAAAGTCAAAATTCAGATCTAAGATGCAGTAATATATTTTGCTACTGGTAGCATGGTATAATAAATCAACCTTTTGTTTTCTCTCTTTATGATTGATTTTCTTTATATTTTAGTCAGCCCCAGAGAATTTAGCTTCACTTAGCGTTTTTTTTTTTTTTATCTACAACATTCTATAGGAAGAGGCTTTTGGGTCTATATTTAATTTTTATTGTCTTTAAGAAACTGGCACAGAGTTTCTCTCAGATTGGTATTGCATGGAAAAAAGTTTTTGAAGAGGAAATGGCCTGATGTAAACATGAAACATGAGAATTTGAAATTTCAACAGTAATCTTATTGTTATGGATAGAGCACAGGAGTTCCTGAGTTAAAATCTGGCCTCAGACACTTAACACTTCCTATTTGTGTGACCCTGGGCAAGTCACTTAACCCCAATTGTCTCAGTAATAATAATAATAATAATAATAATAATAATAATAATCTCTCTTTTTAAAACATTTTGTTTTCCCTGGTTATATGTAAAAACAATATTTTTTGTTGTACATATATATATTTTAAACATTTTTTTTTTTTATGAATCATTTGGGAAGAGAGAAATCAGAACAAAAGGGAAAAACCACGAGAGAAAAAACAAAGAAAAAATGGTGGGGGGAGAAGTGAACATATCATGTGTTATTTACATTCAGTCTCTATCATTCTCTCTTTGGATGTGGATGGTGTTTTCCATCCAAAGTTTTGATGCAGATGCCATTTTCCACCCAAAGTTTAACAGTGATCTCTTACATTTGTAGATTTCTGTATAATTCATAAAGTCTTTCCTCATCTGATCCTCACAACAGAGTAGGCAAGGCTAGTGTTATTTTCTTTATTTTATATGGGAGATATTAGAATCAGATACACAATGATTTATCCAAAGTCACTTGTCATGGTATTATGTGACAGAACTAGGACTGAAATTTGAGTCCTTCCAATCTAGTGCTGTTTCTAGGTACCATGATCCATTGTCCTGAACAAGCTGCTTGACTCAACTTATCTGCCTCAGTTTCCCCCCAAGGAACAAGATGATGGAAATAGGAAAGATTTACTTTTGGAAGCCTAACTATATAGATTTTTACATTATTTGTATATTGTCCATGCTGGTGTAATGGAACATGTTCGACATGTTCTTTCTCTATAGACATTGAACCTGGGATTGATGGCCTCTATGTAGATTTGTCTACTTTTAACATAAAAAGATATTTGTCTTCTTAATTAAGAAGGACTTAATTTAGACACACATAAACTCTGTCAAATAGTTTTTGAAGTGCTTTCTTCTTCAACTACCTACTTTCTTTTTTTTTTTTCCTTAAAAAATGAAATGATTTGTCTGCAGTTTTCATTAAATCAAAGCTTCGAGAAAAGCTACTGGTTTATAGGTGATAATTAATACTTACTAGCCATTTCTCAACAGTTCTGTAAGAGTTATTTTCACTTAATGTTCTATAGAAACTCCACTCCTTAGATCAGTAGAATAGGGCAAAGATTTTTAGACTCAATCTCATAAGCATAAAGTCTGTTTTGATGACAATCTGTGAGGATCATGAAATTCTCAACCACGTTTCAAAACAAAATCAATTCATTGGCATAGTGGAAAGAACATTGGAGTTAGAGATGTAGGACTTGGATTTGAAATTTGAATTTGGTTCTGGTATGATCTACCTGTGTGAATCTGGACAAGTCCTGTAAGTGCTCTGTGGCTCAGTTTCCTTAACTGTAATGTGAGGAGTTGTACTAGATTCATTAAAAACAAACAAACAACCCAAATATTTATTTAACTGAAATACTATTTATAAGATAATAAGTCTGGAAACTAAAGACAAAATGAAATGGGTTCTATTCCCAGGAAGTTTACATTCTACTGGGGAGTGGGGAAAAGACATGTAGCTTGGGTACAGGTAAGTAATCACAAAGCAGGAAAAGAGTAATGCAAAATAATTTCCAGAGGGAGAGAGCACTAATAGTGAGAGGAAACTCTAGAGGTCTTTTTAACTCAGAATTCTACCGAGCCTGTGTAACCCAGGACCTAGGACTCTGTGGCTTATATGGATGAAGTTCACTGTTGGAAACTTTTCCAAATATAATAATATTGTGCTCATTTACCCTCTGTTCACAGTTTCCTTTAAAGAATCTCAGAAAAAACTGGGCTTATACCCCAAAGAGATACTAAAGAAGGGAAAGGGACTTGTATGTGCCAAAATGTTTGTGGCAGCCCTTTTGTAGTGGCTAGAAGCTGGAAAATGAATGGATGCCCATCAATTGGAGAATGGTTGAGTAAATTGTGGTATATGAACATTATGGAATATTATTGTTCTGTAAGAAATGACCAGCAGGATGAATACAGAGAGGACTGGTGAGACTTACATGAACTGATGCTAAGTGAAATGAGCAGAACCAGGAGATCATTATATACCTCAACAATGATACTGTTTGAGGATGTATTCTGATGGAAGTGGATCTCTTCGATAAAGAGAGCTAATTCAGTTTCAATTGATCAAAGATGGGCAGAAGCAGCTACACCCAAAGAAAGAACACTGGGAAATGAATGTAAACTGCTTGCATTTTTGTTTTTCTTCCCGGATTATTTATACCTTCTGAGTCCAATTCTCCCTGTGCAACAAGAAAACTGTTCGGTTCTGCACACGTATATTGTATCCAGGATATACTGTAACCTATTCAACATGCAAAGGATTGCCTGCCATCTGGGGGAGGGGGTGGAGGGAGGGAGGGGAAAAATCGGAACAGAAGTGAATGCAAGGGATAATGTTGTAAAAAATTACCCTGGCATGAGTTCTATCAATAAAAAGTTATTTAAAAAAAGAATCTCAGAAAAAATATGTGTGTATATAAAAATACATATATAATATATATGTAATTGTCAGAGACAGTAACAGATTCTATCTATCTATCTTTCTATCAACTTACCTACCTACCTATCCTCCCATCTGTGTACCCATCTATTCATTCATCTGTCTACCTCTTTCTTTCTCTCTCTCTTCATTACTCCCTCCTTATCTCCCTCCCTTCATCCTTCCCTCCTTCCTTTCTTTTCTCTCTCCCTTCCTCCCTTTCTTTCTCTCTCCCCTCTCTCTCTTCATCCCTCTCTCCTTCTCTCCCTCCCTTCTTCTTTCCTTCCTTCCCTTTCTTTTTCTCTCTTCCTCCTTTCCTTTTTCTCTCCCTCCCTTTTTTTCTTTCTCTCCCTTCCTCTCCCCTCTCTCTCCCTTTCCATTTACCTAGCCATCTATCTATGTATCTACCTCAGACTGAAGTTTCTATAACTGAGGGTAAAAGGGTCCCTTAGTCTTATAGATTTTCTCATGGTATCAATATGTATATGTCAGAAGAACCCTTATTCCAAATCATAGAAAATGAAGAAAGTATGTAAAGGACTCATAACTAATCTTTAAACAATTAATACAATTCATTATCTCTGGTGAGTTCCCCCTCTCCCCCTAGGATTTTAAAGAATTCCCCTCTCATAGCACTAACCTATGGTTGATCAGAAGGGAAACAAAATTGGGGTTGTTAGACAGATAAACTTCTCTACATCGCAGATAATCCTACTTTCATCCCATAGAGGGATTCATTAAAGAAATCTGGGACTTTATCCAGGATCGATAATCAACATGGGGTTGTTAGAGAGCAAGCACCTTTTCTCAGTCTAATTAGCTTCCAATAATAGTAGAGGGAAAAGTTCCAGGCTTTTGATACCTTATATTGTGTCTTCACTGATCTCAGATTAAAAATCTCTGATCTATAAGGAGATGCTCTCAGCCAGTCAACAAGCTACTAGCACAGTGTGTGGTAGGCACTTGGTAGGTGCTTATGCAAGTTGATTGACAGACTGACAGATTGACAGACTGTGTGCCAGGTGTTTTGCTAAGCACTGGGGATACAGAGAAAGTTAAAAAAAACCCATCTATCACAACAAACATGATCAATACCCTCAAGGAACTTCTAAAGAGGAAGACTTCATGCGAATGACTCTGGAATATAGAGTGGCACAAAAGAGATGGGGCCCTGGGAAAAGCCTTTTGTAGAAGGTGAGATTCTAAGGGCATTTTGGAGGAGGTCAATGAAATGAAGAGCTAGGAGTGAGGAGGAAGAGTATGGGGATAAGCTAGTGACAAAGAAATGGAGGGTCGTGTTTGAGAATAGCTAGCTGGTCAGTGTAGTTGGATCACAGAGTAGAAGGATGGGAGTAAAGAGGGGAAAGATAGGAAGATGGTTTATAAAGGTTCTAAACCAAGGCTCACCACCATGTAACTTATCAAACTGAATAGGGAATTTCCCTTAATAAAATAATAAATAATAATATCTATAAAGAAATAATGATTAGATAAAAAAAGTGCTTCCCAGAACTTTTAGGAGGAAAGCAGGGAGAGGTGGATAGTAATGAAAATGATGGTATGAAGGGAAGTATTCCAACCACCAGTAAGTTCTCACAACTTTCCAAAGGCTGAGCCACTTTGCTTTTGTTGGACACGTCTACATAGGTACCTGTGAAGTAGAATTTATTTTATTGAGATAAGTGGAGGTAGGAGAGGGAGAAAACAAGGACGTGGAATTTATTTATGTTTTTTTTCCTCCAATATACCTAGACATGAAGAAAACATCAATGAATTTTATTTTTCAAGAGAGGTTTTAGATCAGGGAGAATTTAAGTGTGTTCATTGTCAGAAACCAGGACTCGGTGGGTGGCAGAATTGGCCGGAGCAGGGTGGCTTTGACCTAGAGACTAGACAGACTTATCAGCACAGCCTGGATAATTGGGGAAGGACAGATAAGCTGAGGAAGTCCAGACAGTCCAGTGTTCAACAACATGGGGTTCCAGCGGATATTTTGGAAGGTAGCCAGAGCACATTCATTATTGGGAATAAGCTCTGGAAAACAGGCAGAAATGCATGCAGGCAGGATTAGTGAGTTCTGGCAACAGAGAGATGTGCTTGTGGGGTTTGGAACTCATGTGCCAATCTCCAGTTCCTGAGAGGATCAGAAAATAAGGCAGGATCCATTTGAACTGAAGGATGGACCTGGGATCAAAGCAGAGAATTAAGAATGAGGGAATATGATAAGAAGTGGTACTTTTCATGGACCTTGATAAGACATGTATACAAACAAACTAATATGGTGTAGTAGAAAAATGCTAGTTTTGGAGTCAGATAACCTGGGTTCAATTCTTCCCTGTGCCATTTTACTATTTGTTTGATACTAGTCAAATCATTCAATGCCTAAATTTTTTCATCTGTAAAATGACTGGGTTAGATTATTCCTAAAGTCCTTTCTAACTTAGTGACTACTATCTTAGGGGAATACAAACAAAATGAGATGAAAGATCTCAGGAGGGGAGGGGTGGATATTTTTACACAGTTTATTAATTAATTTAATTAAAAATAAGTTTTATCATTCCCCCCCTTTTTTATTTGGTGAGGCAATTGGGGTTAAGTGACTTGTTTAAAGACATACAGCTAGTGAGTGTTAAATGTTTGAGGTCATATTTGAATTCAGGTTTTCCTGACTCCAGGGCCAGTGTTCTAACTATTATGCCATTTAGTTGTCTCTATCATTGACTTTTAAAAATATCACAGTCATTTCCAAATATAGCTGTCACTCTAGCTTTGAGCCCTCCCTAGTATCTAAGGAAAATAGTTCCTATAAACAAAGACAACATGTACAATAACCCTATCTTATAGTATCTATATTACTCTGATTCCATAGTTCCCACTTCTCTATTGAGAGGAGGAAAATATGTTTCGCTATCTATTCTCCAAGATTTTTTCCATCCACCTAGTATTTTGACTTTTTATTTATGCTGTTCTTGTGTCTATTGCATTTCATCAGCATCAGTTTATATGAATCTTTTCACATTTTTCTGAATTCCTCATTTTTGTCAGTTCTTACACCACATTACTGTCTTACTGTATCTATTAACCGCGATTTTTTTATGCCATATCCCAGTTGATGGGCCTTCATTTCCTTCCTTGTTATTTGTTGCCCCAAAAGTTTAAGTCTCTTATTTTATAGATGATAAGAAAAATGATTCTCTATTGTATTTAGTAATTATCAAATTAGCACCAAGGTTTTTCCCCCCTTTTTATTTCCTTATCCAAAAATCAACCATGAAGGAAATCTTGGGCAAAGATTGTAGAATCCTGCTTTTTTTTTTTTTTTAGATGGATCTGAGAAACTGTGGATCCTCCAGTTGATATGGAAATTGATAAATCATTTAAACTAAATGATCCAAGTCATATATGCCCCAAGCCCTTGAGCCCATATCATTAACATATGTATTCTTCCACTCTTTGCTAACCAATCAGAATTGATTACACTTTCAGAACTCCCACTTTTCCAAGAGCATATAAGTTGTGAGCCCACCACTATGAGAGTCTTTGGCATTTGAGAGTGCCACTTTTATTAGTAAAATGCTAGCAATATTAGCAAAATGATTAATTACCCAGAAAGTATGTCTCTTGAACTTTTAAAATATCACAGTGAGTAATCTTGAGGCCTGGAAAACTTAATTGCCTTTCTTAAGTTAATACAGGCAATAAGCAAATCTAAATGCCCTAACTTCAAATCTAGCATCCTTTCCACTATCTGATGTCCAGCAAAGTTTCTTGGGGGTGACAGGGAGGGATGAAGCCTGAATTGTTCCTGGAAAAAGATGAAGGATTTCAATAAGAGGACTTGGGGAGGAGGGAGAAGCATCACTTCACATGGACCGGTGTGAGCAAAGGGACAGAGGCAGGGAAGCATGGGGTATATTCCTGCCATGTGATTGGGACAGTTTGCAGGGGGGTAGAGCATTTAGAAGGGAAAATCCCATTAGAGCAGACTCTTCATCTTTCTAAAATTCTAAACTTTACAGTGACTAAAACAGTGTCATGTATCTGGTTTTAGGAGCTCAATCAACTCTTGGAGGTGATACCAAAGGCATTCTGATAGAGCAGAGTCAGGGCTGTTTCTTTTTTTCTTTGTATCCCTTGACTGGGGTTATCTGACCTATAACCTATGCTTAATCCATGATTGTGGATTTTTTTTAAATTTTTTAAAAAATTTTTATTTAATAATTACTTTATATTGACACTCGTTTCTGTTCCAATTTTTTTTCCCTCCCTCCCTCCACCCCCTCCCCTAGATGGCAAGCAGTCCTTTATATGTTGGATATGTTGCAGTATATCCTAGATATAATATATGTTTGCAGAACCGAACAGTTCTCTTGTTGCATAGGGAGAATTGGATTCAGAAGATATAAATAACCCGGGAAGAAAAACAAAAATGCAGATAGTTCACATTCGTTTCCCAGTGTTCTTTCTTTGGGTGTAGCTGCTTTTGTCCGTCATTTATCAATTGAAACTCAGGTCTCTTTGTCAAAGAAATCCCCTTCCATCAAAATATGTCCTCATACAGTGTCATTGTCGAAGTGTATAATGATCTCCTGGTTCTGCTCATCTCACTTAGCATCAGTCCATGTAGGTCTCTCCAAGCCTCTCTGTATTCATCCTGCTGGTCATTTCTTACAGAACAATAATATTCCATAACATTCATATACCATAATTTACCCAGCCATTCTCCAATTGATGGGCATCCATTCATTTTCCAGTTTCTAGCCACTACAAACAGGGCTGCTACAAATATTTTGGCACATACAGGTCCCTTTCCCTTCTTTAGTATTTCTTTGGGATATAAGCCCAATAGAAACACTGCTGGATCAAAGGGTATGCACAATTTGATAATTTTTTGGGCATAATTCCAGATTGCTCTCCAGAATGGTTGGATTCGTTCACCATGATTGTGGATTAATTGATAGAGAAAACTTCCAATGAAATCAACATTAGCATTACCTCTTGTCTTGCTATGTGATCTTCAGCAAGTCACTCTACCTCTTTGAGCCTTAGTTTTCCCATCTATAAAATGGGTGTGTGGTGGTAGATTAGATTAAAAACCACCCTCTAAGCAAAGTTCTCACATTCTAGGTTGGTTTTTCTATTAGATTGCCAAGAGAAGCTATCTTTAGGCATATCTTTAGGTATCCAAGAACTTCTGGAAACTTGCATCTAGAAGTAGGTTTGCTTCGGGTTTTTTTAATTTTATTTTTATTTTTATTATAGCTTTTTATTTACAAGATATATGCATAGGTAATTTTTCAGCATTGACAATTGCAAATCCTTTAGTTCCAACTTTTTCCTTACTTTTCCTTATCCCTTCCCTCAGATGGCAGATAGACCAATACATGTTAAATATGTTAAAGTATAAGTTAAATACAATATATATATACATGTCAAACAGTTATTTTGCTGCACAGGAAGAGTTGGAATTTGAAATAGTGTACAATTAGCCTGTGAAGGAAATCAAAAATGCAGGTGGACAAAAATAGAGGGATTGGGAATTCTATGTAATGGTTCTTAATCATCTCCCAGAATTCTTTCACTGGGTGTAGCTGGTTCATTTCATTACTGCTCCATTGGAACTGATTTGGTTCATCTCATTGTTGAATAGGGCCAGGTCCATCAGAATACATCTTCATACAGTATTGTTGTTGAAGTATATAATAATCTTCTGGTTCTGCTCATTTCACTCAGCATCAGTTCATGTTAGTCTCTCCAAGTCTCTCTGTATTCATTCTGCTGATCGTTTCTTATAGAACAATAATATCCCATAACATTCATATACCACAATTTCCCAGCCATTCTCCAATTGATGGGCATCCATTCATTTTCCAGTTTCTGGCCACTACAAACAGGGCTGCCACAAACATTTTGGCACATATAGGTCCCTTTCCCTTTAGTATCTCTTTGGTTTATAAGCCCAGTAGTAGCACTGCTGGATCAAAGGGAATGTACAGTTTGATAACTTTTTGAGCATAGTTCCAAATCAGGTTTGCTTAGTTTGGATGCCAACACTAGTACAAGGAGCCAGTGATGAGTTTAGAAGGATTTAGAAAGGAAGGATGAGCTCTCTATAAAATTAGTACAACCACCCAAAGGATAAGTTGCTGCCTCCTTCTCATTTCCATGTTGGCTACTGAGAGTAATTGATAAAGCTATTGTGAAACCATTCTGGCTTGTTCTGAATTTCCCTGTGGATTTTTAGGATCCTGAAAAGTCTCTTGGCATTTAGGAGATAAAGAAATATACCTTTCCACAGTCAGCTTAGACTACAGAAGTACTCCTGACATCATCCTACTCACATTAGGAGAAAAACGGGGCTCTGTTATAATTGGGTGCTTTGAAATGGAAAGTGAAGTCTTCTGAATTACCCTTCAAATTTCCCAAGCTATTTGATTGCAATTAATCTCTAACTTTTTTTCTGCTTATTAACTACAACATCCTTTTCTTCTCAGTGCTTTTTTGAAAGGGTCATAGACTTGGGAATGAAAGGAAATACTGAGCTGGCTTCCACACACAGCCTTGGAGCTTGCTCAAAGCTGGGAATAATTCATAGAGGAACCAGCAGTTTTTATGTGGTGATTAGAGAGGGATGAAGGAGGTTTGGGTCTCCAGGAGAGTTTGCCAGGGGACCACAGAATGTTGTTTCCATCTGTGGAGGATGCCTGGGGAGAGGTAGTATAGGTGGGAGAAAAACAGCAGACTGGCTAGCTGGGCTGTTCTCCTGGTTAAGTAGGCCGCATTGGACTTCTAGCTCAAGTTACTAGTTTAATAAGCCTTTTGCTTCAGAAATATAGCAGGCCTTCTACTGTGGCTTCCATATAAAGCCTGGAACTTGGCTACAGAAGAAGTAACTTTGCTCTGCATCATTATACCTGAGTCAGGAGGCTAACTTGTTAGAGTTGCCCTAACTTTTCCCTGTCAGAGCTGGACTTTAATGCTGTATATCAGCTCTAAATAGAGCCGTCATTCTATATTGTCTATGTGGTAAGGAACCAATATTGCTACAAAGAGACAGAAAAACAAATTGTGAAATTCAATTCAATGTAAGTGACATTTATTCTGGAAGGAGAGGCAAGACTTAATGAGGAAAAGAAATGGAATGGGAGGAAGGTTTCAGAGAGTAATCCCCTGAGTTTCGCAGTACACATCAAATGGATTCATTCAAGCCACCAAATGAGTAGTTTGATTATGGTTGAGGCAAATTGTTTTCAAGATGCTTTGCCAAGCAATGCTAGAATTTTGATACCATTCAGCTGTTCTGATCTCTTTGCTGATCGTGAATGGCATTTGGGATTTTGTAAACAAAATGAGAATATATTTTCCCAGATCTTGTTTTATTTCGTATGAGGCATCTAAAAAAAGGCACGATGCTAAGCACTTTAAAATATTACCTTATCTGATCCTCACAACTTAGCATGAAGGTGTTCACATGATCCCTATTTTACATGAAGAAATTGAGACAGAGGTTAATTGATTTGCCCAAAGTCACACAATTATAAGTGTCTGAGAATGGAATTCAGGTTTATCTTCCCTCCAGCTCTATTGTACTACCTTGCTGCTTTTATAACTACATATAAGATATATGTATGTGCACATACATACATGGCATGGTAATAGACATTAGAGGTACAAAGACAAAAAAAGTGTTCTCTTGAAGCTTACCTTCTATTGTGTGGGGAGGGGATATATTACATACACAGGTTGGTTATTGTACTTCATTCTTGAAGAGGACCAAAATGACCTCACAATGTGAGAGTCAAGTTACAGGGCGACTGATCAGACCAAGACGAGCTCAGAATACTTTGCCTCAGATCAGACACAGATATTCCTTATGAACATTGGGATTGTCTTGGATCACTGAACCACTGAGAAGAACCACGTCTCTCATAGTTGATCATCGCACATTCTTGCTTTTATTGTGCACAATGTATTCTTGGTTCTGCTTGTTTTGCTCGGTATCATTTCTTGGACTTTCTATAATCACCTTGTTCATCATTTTTTATGGAACAATAATATTTGTTCCTATTATTTTCCTATATCACAGTTTATTCAGCCATTCCCCCTTTGATGTGTTTCCATTCCTTTTCCAATTCTTTGCTACCACAAAAAACTTTTTTGCACATGTGGGTCCTTTTCCCTCCTTTATGATTTCTTTGGGATACAGGCCCAATAATGGCACTGCTGAGTCAAAGAGTATGCACAGTTTTATAGCCCTTTGGCCATAGTTCCAAATTGTTCTCCAGAATGGGTGGATCATTTCATGAGATTATAGTTTTCAAATTTCACAATAATATTCTTGGGGTTTTCCTTGTGGAATCTCTTTCCAGAGATGATCAATAGATTCTTTCAATCAGTATTTCCCCCTCTGTTTCTAGAATATTGGGGTGGTTTTCCTTAATGACCTCTTGTAGAATGCTATCCAGGCTCTTTTTTTTGGTCATGGCATTGAGGAAGGCTAGTAATTTTTAAATTGCTTCTTCTGGATCTATTTTCCAAGTTGGCTGATTTGTCAAGGAGGTATTTCATATTTTTTTCCATTTTTTTCTTTCTTTTCTTTCTTTTTTTTCAGTTTGACTGATTCTTGCTGTTTCACAAAGTCATTAGCTTCCATTTGCCCTGTTCTAGTTTTTAATGAGTGATTTTCTTCAATTAGCTTTTGTGTCTCCTTTTTAAATTTGGTTTATTCTACTGTTTAAGGAGTTGTTTTCTTCAGACAACTTTTTTCTTCCTTTTCCAAACTATTGATTCTCATGCATGTTTCTCATTTCTTGTCTCATTTTTCTCCTACCTCTCTTATTTGCCCTTTGAAGTCTTTAATGAGCATTTCCAGGAAGCCTCTTTGGGCTTGAGACCAATTTATCTTACTCTCTGAGATTTCTTCTGTGGACATTCTATCCTCATCTGAGTTTGTGTTTTGATCTGCTCTGTCACCATAGTAGCTTTCTATGGTCAAGATTCTTTTATGTTTTTGTGCTCATTTTCTTTCCTTTTCTTTTGGCATTTCCTTTTTTTTTTTTTTTTTTTTTTTTTTTTTTTAACTTTTAAGTGCCTGGGAGCACTATCCCAAACTTCCTGTGCAAATCTGAGCCTTGATTTTGAGCACAAAGGCTCTTTGTGTTTGTAGGGGAATAGCTTTGCCTGCTCAGTTCAAGAAACAGCCTGGTTTCCCAGAATTTGCTTTCTGAGCTGGGATTGAGAGCTGCCCTTCTGATTAGCTTCTTTATTAAGCCAGGACTGAGGATCTTAGTTGATGATTTGCTGTTTAAGCTCACCAGCTTTCCCAGAGTTTGTGTGACCTGGGCTAAACACCCTTTTCACCCCAGTGAGACTAACCTTTCTTTTTCTTTCCTTCTTTTTTAAAAATAATTATAACTTTTTATTGACCCATGCCAGGTAATTTTTACAACATTATCTGTTGCACTCACTTCTGTTCTGATTTTTCCCCTCCCTCCCTCCACCCTCTCCCCAAAATGGCAAACAGTCCTATACATGAGACTAACTTTTTTTGAAGCTTTTTCAGTTTGTCTTGAGCTGGAAAATGATTTCATTCTGTCAGACTCTGGTCAGAGATTTGGTTTCATGTGGTTTTCAAGAGAAACGGGGAGAGCTCCAGCAACTGAGTTTACTCTGTCCTCTTGGCTCCAAGAGATCATTTCACAATTCCACCAACAATGCATTTGTCAGATCTTTGCCTATGTGATATTATTTTGGCATCTGTGCAAAGGATGGCTTGGAGAGAGGAGAGGCTGGTGGAGATCTTACTTAGGAATCTCTTGTACTAATCTAGTTGAGTGGTGATGAGAGATTTAACTAGGGTAGTAGTGAGTAGGATAAGTGTGAAAGTTATGCAAATAGAAGCATCAAAATCTGACAATTTATTGGAGGGGATACCTGAGGGAGAGAGAAGGATTATTCTAAGGTTTCAAGCATGAGTGACAGGGAGAATGGTTGTTCCATCAACAGAAATATGGACTTTGGGAAGAGTTTAAGGGGTTTGGCTTTAAAAAGTTAGATGATAAGTTGGTTGGGACATGTTGAATTTGAGGTACAAAATGGGACTTACAAATGAAGATACTTGTCCACTGGGAAGGTAGAAATTCAGGACCAGAGATCAGAGGTAAAATTAGGGGTGGATTCATAGATCTGTGATTTCTGGGAGATGAATCCACTAAGTATCAGAAACTGTCCTAAGTTCTGGGGATACAAGTACAAAGAATGAAACATTTTTCTACTCCCCAAAAGTTTATATTCTAATAGGAGTTGACAGTTCAGCAATTCAGTTCAAATCGATACTTCATGATAGCAGATGAGATCACCGAGAGGAACAAATGAGCAAAGTTTATAAAACTCTTTGCAACTATAAATTGCCTCAAATATGTGAGATTATTGTTATTCCAATAACTCAGTCTTTGAAGTGTTATTCAGCCTTTTGAGACTGTATTTCCTATGTGAGGCTGTGACCCATCTTCAGGAGGTCATGTGCCTCGAGCTGTATATACTCTATACATATTCTGACTGGCACTCAGGTCACTAAAAATGCTCAGTAAATATGAAATCTAATAATAAAGTGCCCAGGAGATTTTCTTGAGAGTTGGTCTAAAAGCTGGGTTTAAGTTTGACTCGTCTTTCATCTGAGATGTCAAGAGAGGTCATTTCTAGTGATGGATAGGTAGGTAATGAAATATATGATGTGGTTAAAGGAAAAATGCAGTAGGGGCTAGATATCTGAGTCCTGTTCCAATTAAAAACTATGGAGGTGATGATGCTGCAAGAAAGAGAGGAGAAAGAAGTATTGGCAAAAAAATAAAAAGTCATAAAATCTTTGATTCAAATTAAACAGGATGCTATGATCATCATCGTTATCATTCTTTTTTTTTTTTTGAAACAAGCCTTCCCCTCTCCTAAGACTTTGCTTTTTAATTTTCTTTAAATTTTTTGATATCTTTTATTTTCACATTTTCTAATATAACTCTCCTATTCAGTAAGTCATCTTTCATAACAAAAAATTTAAAAAGGAAGAGAGGAGAAAAAAAAAAAACAAACAGTTCAGCAAAACTCACCAGCATATCACTTGAGTCTCTCAGCATATGCATTGTTCAGTTAGCATAATCCCCCAACTCTACAAAGAAGGGAAAAAGGGACATTTCTCATTTCTTCTTTGGGAAGAACTTGGTCATTCTAATTATAAAACTTTTGAAATTGTGTTTTTTTTTTTTTTTTTGGTTGTGGTAGAAAACACATTTTAATAAATGGAAAATACTGCAACCTTGTTATCAAAAAATCATGTTTTCTTCAATAAAAACAGTGTTGTCTTGAATTGTGAAAGATGTTGATAGATATGTTAATAGATACAAGGAGAACTGTGATCCTTTGAGCTTTATTAGACAAGCCTTTCTCATTTTTTTTTTTTTTTGGGCAGGAAAAAAGGGAGAAGGGGAAAGATGAGCCAGAATATGGGCTAAATTGCCTTTCTTTTTCTTCTAGAAATGAAGGTTACTTTTGTCTATCCACAATCCTATTTTTTAAGGTTTCAGTGAGTACCAGCATGCACTTGGGAAATAGATGGTTTGGGTTAGGAATATCATTTTAGGACCAAGACCTGGAAGGGACACTAGAGATTATTTAGTTCCAGGGTTCTTAAATTTTTTTTGTCTATCTTGGCCCCCTTTAGTAATCCAGTAAAGCCCATGGATCTCTTATCAGAATAATACTTTTAAATGCACAAAATAAAGTACAAAGGAAACTAATTCTATTGAAATTAAGATGTAATTGGTTTTCCCATCTTAATTGACTGTCCTGCTGAAATCTTTCCACAGAACTGATTGATTAACAATCCTTAATTTTGAGTCTCAGTGGAATTAAATAACATGTACGATGTTATGCAGCTGAGTAAGACAAACAATTGAATTGATGATTGATAATTCTATACTGAGATAAATGATTACTTCTCTCTTATATTCATAATCAATTATTGAATTAGGACCGGATTTTTTCAGACTCATGTGGATTATCCCATCTCTGAAGATCATTGTTGATGGATGAGATTGCCCAAATCCCTGGAGTACATGTTTTTGATACTGGGTGGGAGAATACACCCAACTAGGAATTCTAAGGTGAATTCTAGATTATTGTGTTTTAGTTGCCAAGTCTGGGTAGAGGTGAATCCCCTTTTGACTAGATTACCCCTACTTAGGGGTGGGGTAGTCCTGATAAGAGATAAGTCTCTTTATCTAAGACTGAATGATGAAAGTCATATCCCCCAGGCCCTCCTTAGAATAAACCTATCTCTCATTATGTTATTCACTATTTCATTATTTGTTAACCAATCAAAGATGATTGCCACCCTCAGGAATATCAATTTTTTTCAATGGCATATAAGCATTGAGTGGGTTCCATGAGCAGTCTTTGGTATTTGAAAGTATAACTGACTCCTTTTATTAATTATTCACTAGCATGATTAATAAAATGATTAATTACCCAGAAATTTTGTCTTTCAAACTTTTTATTCATTATATTGTTCTTTCTAGTATAATACTTTGCAATCTACAATCTTAGAAAAATATGAGAAATTCATAGGCTAGGTAGGGATGAAGGAGAGTGAGATTCCCTTAGCATCTTGTAACCATATGAATTTAATCAGCCACTGGCACAGGGATTTTAAGGAAATTAAACTATAAGTTTTCTGAAGTTAATGATGAAGGTACAAAGTACATATCATTGGAAGCAATAAATGTAAATGTGGTCTTAAAATTTTTGAGAAGGAATTTGTAGCTTTATGAGCAGCAGGCAGTTTTTCTTTATCAAGAAAGATAGAGTGAGACTGAAAATGCCCTGGACTAGGAGGCAAGAGACAAATCTTAGTCCTATCCTCTCTTTGACATTAACTTTAAAAAATTATTTATTTTTATTCTGAACTTAACAAGCACTAAATTAAATGAGCATTTCCATATAAATAGAAAAACAGAAAGAGGATTATATATGTAAGTATGGATTTCTACTTTGGACTGTTTGCTTTTCTTTTAAATTATATATAATCAATTCAACACATAGCTTTTCAAGAATTCTTTCTTGTTTGTAGTTCTGGCTTTCCCTTTATGTGTATATGTATTTTTTTTTTAAAACCTCAGTGACCTTTTGTTTTTGCTACCCTATCTCTATCCACTTTCTTTTCCCCTTTCCTCTAGGGAGAGAAAAAAGAAAAAACAGTCCTTGCCTCAACTATTTATACTCAAGCAAAACTAATTCCTACGTCAACCACATCCAAAAAATGTGAGTTTGATTTTCATCTTGAAACCATCATCTCTCTCTCTCTTTTGTGAGGAAATTGGGTGACCTGCCCAGGGTCCTACAGCTACTAAGGATTGAGTGTCTGAGGCCAGAGCTGAACTCAGGTCCCAGATTTGAACTCAGGTTTTCCTGACTCCAGGGCCAGTGCTCTATCATTTGAACCATCTAATTACCCTTTATTACTTCTTATTAAAATGGTAAGTAGCAAGATCCCTGTCTCTAGACTCATGGTTGGTCATTGCATTTACCAGAGTTCCTTAGTCTTTCAAAATTGTTTTTCTTTATAATGTCATTGTACAAAATGTTTTCCTTGTTTTGCAGACTTGACTCTATATCTGTTTACATGTCTTCCTAGACTTCTTTGAAACCATCTCCTTTGTTCTTTTTTCATGATACAATGATATTTTGTTACATTCATATATACAATGTTTAGTTATTGCTCAGTTGGTGGGTACCCACTTAGTTTCCAGTACTATCATCCCCCAAAGCTGCAATAAATATTTCTATACATGTGGGTCTTTTCCATCTTTCCTTGCCTTTTTTGTGGGATATCAACCTAGTACTAGTACCACCAAGTTAAAAAGAACATGCATAGTTTAGTGATTTTGGGGCCAGATTTCTAAATTGCTTCCATGATGACCAACCAATTCACATCAATAATACATGAACGTACATATCCTCTTGAAACTTCTTCAACATTTCCCCTTTTTGTCTACTTTGACAATCTGATGAGTATAAGTTGGAAGTGCAGGGTTGCTTTTAATTTTATTATTATTAAATAGTGCTTTGGAACATGTTTTTCATATGGTTAAGAATTTCTTCCTTAGATAACTGTTTATATCCTTTGTCCATTTGTTAGTTGGGCAATTGTTATGCCACAGTTCTCTTTAATTGTCCTGACTCAGTTTCCTTGTACAAGTTTCCCTTGTCTCAGTCTCCCTAATTACTCCCCTAAGCTGTAAATAAATCTCCCTCTGGTTCATGAAGGCTGAGGACCAATTACTCTAAGATTATAAATTGTTAGCCCAAGCAAGATAAACAAGAGAGTAGACCTCCTGATTATCTTCTGTCCTCAAAAATTTACAACATCCCTCTAAAATATTCCAAGATATCTCTGGGTATTCAGACATCCTGTCTCTGGGTTTTTTGGTTTATGGCCTTGATAGGGGCTTTCCCGCTCTTTCCCTCTTCTTTGTCTCCAAAGGTATTTAAGAAGTTGGGGTTCCTCCATTCATTTGCTGGAGAATGGTGGCTGGCTGTATGCTGGATGCTAGACTCCTCCAGTCCTGGGACCAACATGGATTCCTTGGTCCCAGTATATCTTTATCTCTGTCTGACTGGATAATTTGAGACGAAAGTCCCGTCCAGTCAATCTTACTCTCCCATTAATAAAATATTAATAACTCTCTAATCTCTCTCCTGCCTCAGTTTCTCCAGCATTACACAATCAGTATTTTATAGTTCTTACATATGAGACTTTATCAAAGAAACTTGCTACAAAGTTCTCTTCCCTACCCCAATTATCTGGTTCCCTTTTGATTTAAAATGATTTTATTTTGTTTGCTGTATCAATTTGGGCAACCTCTCTGTGTTAAGTAAAGAAATCAAATCAACGATTTCTAATATTTCTTATTTCTTTGATGTACTTTCTATATATGTCTACGTTAGCATTTACAATCAAACTTAATGCAATATAAACTATTTATTATGTGCTCATTATGAGTTAGCCGTGAGCTAGACATGATAGTCAAAATGAAACACAATTTTTCTTTTTTTTTTGAGAAGATCTTATTCTACTGTGGGAACACAGTATATTAACAGATACATATACACATGATAATAAAAGGAAGAAAGCCCTAGTGATTAGGAAGATCCTTCCTGTAAAATGTGGCACCTTCTCAAAGGCTCACATGGAAGAGTGAATGCATTCTGTGGGTAGGGAATTCCATTTCAGGATAAAGGCATGGAGGTGGGAAATGGAATGTTGAATTCAGGGAATAGCAAGCAGGCTAGTTTGGTGGGCATATACAGTGTGTGAGAGAGAGAAATGTTTGATTGGTCTGGAGATGTCCTTTGGAGCCAGATTTTGAAGAAAAAGGTTCAAATGCTAAGCAGAATTATTTGGATTTTTAAAAACCCCTCCTTCCAGTACCTTATTTTTTTTTTTTAATAAGACTTGATAATAGATTTGTTAATCTGAATATTCTAAAGAGGCTATAAAAAGTACAAAATCTCATTGGTTGACAGAGATCTTGTCAAAAATGAGTTGGGTAAAACAGGGAAGAAGTAGATTAGAAGGGATACCAAAGACATAAACTAGGTTGATTCCTGGGTGAAGGGAGATAAGGAGATGGAAGTAAGATGTGGAAGTGGAATTGATGAGCTGATTGGATATGGAGAGAGAGAAGAATTAAAGAGTATTGTGGGCCAAGTATGTTATAAAGCACAGGCCTTAGAGTCAGGAGGGACTGAGTTCAAATGGGGCCTCAAATACTAGCTTTGTGACCCTGGTCAAGTACTTAATCCCAATTGTGTTTTTTTTTAAAAGAATATTTTGAGGTTGCAAACTTGGATGATTGAAAGGATGGTTGTTACTTCTGCAGAAATAAAGAAACTGGAACAATGAGTTGTGTGGGGACAAAGGATAGATATGGGTAAAATTTGGATTTCTGATTAAAATTTAAGCAATGCATATTTTATTAGGAAATAATACGACAATTAATAACATGACCCATAACCTGAAAATTAAAATGGGGCTTGCTCTGCAAATTGAAAGTTGATGGAAACTGAAAATAAGGGGAGGGCAGGAGGAATGTTATAATTCTGTTTTTTTTTTTTTATATGTAGATTGTTGCTATAGAGATTAGTTTTAGTTCTCCCCCTAGAGCAAAGCAGTGTCTGCTGTTACAGAAATTCTGCTAAGAGGCTTAGCAACCTAAACATTTGTTTTCTTCTTTTTGTGGGAGCCGCATAAAGTGATTTTTTGGATGGTTTATACATAAACAATTTTTTTCAGTTAGAAAATGAATGAGCATATTATTATATAATGTATGTGCATATATATCTGTTTAGATACACACATACATACGAACATACATAATATACACTTAAAACCCCCACTGTCAGTGTCTTCTCCATAAATCTTTGAATGAACCTGGGCAAATTACATAACCTCTCATCCTGGCTCTCACTGCTAGTCAACTCTCTAATAAAGCTAGAATTTGCAAAGTAATTTATATGTCTAATTTCATTTAACTCTTATGGCAATATTGTCATTTTACATATGAGAAAACTGAGGCTGAGAGAAATTAAGTGAATTGTCCAGTTCAAAAGGTTGTTGTTTGTTATTAATTTTCTAAGAGGACTAGTGACATCAGGGGTGATGTCTTGATTTGTGCATAAATTGGATATATACATATATATACACACACATATATATTTATACATATACATACACATACATATAAATGTACATATTTTAAAAAATTGATCTGTCATCCAGGTTCAGTGGCAAGAAAAAAGTCAGAATGATTGTGATGGCTTGGGATGCCATGGATGTCATTTGCATCTTTGATGTCTGCCCAAGTTCAGGATGCTCCATGGCACCTGTTTCAGCCGCCTTTGTGACAATTGTTCTCATTCGTCTGTTCAACTGGGGGAAGTCTTTATATGCTTGGGACAGATATCCTCCTAACTCCTTGATAGAACTGAGACCCGTTGGTTACCCTCAATCTTGTTTAGCCTTTCTGCTGAGATGGCTTACTGGGCTGTGGCCACTACACATGCTACATCTTCTTGGAATCACAGATGAGAGCTGAGTGAAAGATAGACATCAAAGGTCAATGAGTATCCTTGAAAAGTGCTCAGCAAGCCCTCACACCAGAAATGCTAAATAAGTGTCTGAGGAAGGACATAAATATGGGTCTTACTGACTCTTAAGTCCAGCACTCTGAACTGTGTCACTTGTCTTCTTAATGCCCTAAGTTGAGGAGAAAGTATGAATTTGCATTGGCAGAGGGAGGCATTCCTACTAATTTAGGGATTTCACATATTAATGAAATCACAGTCAAATATCTGACTTTGTCCCTTTCTCTTTCCTTATCCCTACCATATTTGAATATATAATTTGTGTGTATATATAAGTACATATATTATACATATCTATATTAACTGTTTGATATTAATAATAATGGAATTATAGAATAAATCTATCTTGTGTGATCTAACATTTATATAGTATTTTAAGATTTGCAACAGATTTTGCAAATAATCACATTTTGTTGACATTTTTAAAGTTGTATTTTACTCTGTCAACTTTTTTCTTTTCAAACAATTAAAATAAGGAACAACTTCATATTCTCTTCATTTTCCAGTTAATTATTTATGAAGATGCAATCTGCTGTACTGAGCAGTTAGGTGATGAAGTGGATACTGGATTTGGAGTCAGGAAGACTCATCTGATGAGTTCAAATCCAAACTCAGATACTTCACCCTGTTCATCACAGTTCATCATCTGTAAATTGAGTTGGAGAAAAAAATGAATCATTCCAGTATCTTTCCCAAGAAAACACCAAATGTAGTCATGGAGGGAGCTGAAAATAGAATAACAAAAATCTTTGGTGTGAAATAGTTTGTAAAATCTTGTCCATTCCATCTCATATTTCTATTTAAGGATACCTTAATTATATTCATAGACCACTATCCAAAGGTTTTATAAGGATAAGAAAGAAATGAGAATTGATTCTTGCTAATATTTTCTTGGCTGCCTTTTTTTTTTTGGGTTATAATATGGTCAATTCTTTTGATATCTTTCCCATTGCTCAGTGATCCTCTGATTATCAATATCAAATGAAGCATAAAAGAGGGAGACATAAGCTCATTAAAGTTTCAATAAGAGATTATCCATAGTCACTAGAGATAGTGAGGTTTTTTAGGTGCTCCTTTTTGTGGATGATATTGTACTAATGGAATCAAGTTCCCAAACAATGGTGGGACCTCCTTAATGAGATAAGATCACTGCATGGGAAAAACTGTGTTGATGAAGATGTGTTTGATGGGCAGCCCATGGAGTTAGCCTAATGGGATATCACTCTCTTTGTCTCTCTGTATCCTTATCTGTCTCTTTGTTTGTTTCTCTGTCTCTGAATGTCTGTCTGTCTGTCTCACACAGGCACTGCATATTGGGCTCTGAATTGAATAAGAGAAGGAAAGTATTTTGAATTATATTTGGAAAATATTAATTATTGCTTGCCACAGAAGTCTATCTCCCTTTTCCCCCACCAAAACCTACACTTCCCTGGTGAAGCTACATAGCTGTGAATCATGTAACATCATGATATTAGAAGAATTACAGTTACAGGTAACACAAATCATGTTGAAAAAATGTGTTTTGGGAAGAAACATATGGGGCATTTCACCAATAATGATTATATGCAAAAAGTTGCATGAAGGACATCAGTGGAGACAAGTATGATCAGGAAATCAAGTAGATCTGTAAGGGGATAAGAATAAAAATATTGATAGATCAGCAGGGTGGTCCTTCAGAGCATTGGATAGATTCTCTATAGGAGTTTTATAGAAAGGCATTGTTGAGAATTACATGGAAGGAGAAGACATGAATAAATTGTGATCTACATTTTAATATTGGGATGGGACACTTTTATGATATCACAGATCACATCGAAGTTAGTGTACAGTATATTATCATGATATTGTTGTTAAGTAATTTTAATTATGGCTAACTTTGTGTTCCCTTTTGGAGTTTTCTTGGCAGAGAAACTGGAGTAATTTGTCATTTCCTTCTCCAGCTCATTGTACAGATGAGGAAACTGAGGCAAATAGGGTTAAGTGACTTGCCAGATTCACACAGCTAGTATCTGAGTTCACATCAAATTTGTGCCCATATTTTATCATAGTTCTCCTAGACTTCACAGTCTCTAGAAATTCATCATTCTGCAAGATGAAATCAACTCTGTAACTCATACCTCTTCAGATCATTTCCTGCCCTGAATTTAGGACCAGATATACTTCCCCTCTTTTTCAGCTTTTTTTTTTTTTTTGGAAAGGCACTTGGAGTTAAGTGACTTGTTCAGGGTCACATAGCTAGTAAGTGTCAAGTATCTGAGGCTGAATTTGAACTCAGTCCTTCTGAATCCAGAGTCAGTGCTTTATCTACTGTGCTACCTACTTACTCCCTTTTCAGCTTTTAAAAAATATTTTTTCTTCTCCCAATAAATTGCGAGTTCCTTAAAGGCAATGACTATTTTATGACTTTCTTGTATTCCCAGCACTCAGTATAGTGCCTGGCACATGGTAACCATTTAATACATGTTTATTGACTCTATTGAGAGACAGTTTGGAACAATAGAGTCCTGGACTTAGAACAGTATGCCTGAGATCTAATTTTACCTTTATTACATTTAGTAAACCTTTAGTTGCTCTTAGTAATCTTAGAAAACATATTTAATTTCTCCAGGACTCAGTTTTCCCATATATAAAATGAGAGAGGATATTGATCTACCTAGTCTCTGAAAGAGGATTTCTTAACTTGGAGTCTAGGGATCCCCAATGGGTTTATAAATAGGTTTCAGGGGGGTCTATGAATTTAAATGTGGAAAATATGACATTGTTATAGTTTCCTCTCTCCCTCCCTCCCTTCTTCCTTCCTTCCTCCCTCCCTTCTTCTTTCCTTCCTTCCTCCCTCCTTCCTTCCTTCCCTTTTTCCTTCCTTCCTTCCTTCCTTCCTTCCTTCCTTCCTTCCTTCCTTCCTTCCTTCCTTCCTTCCTTCCTTCCTTCCTTCCTTCCTTTCTTCCTTCCTTCCTTCCTTTCTTCCTTCTCTCCCTTCCCTTCCCTTCCATCCCTCCTCCCTTTCCCCTCCCTTTCCCTTCTTGCAGGTGCTCTGCCCAAAGGAATATAAATTTTTATCATCTAAAATGCAAAATATCTTGGGATTCAATGAATAGATTTCTTTCTTAAGGACCATGCCTTAAATCCAGTTCACTCTGGCTCTCATTGGGCAACAAAAGATCCTTTCTTCTTATCTAGCCTTAATCACTGATTGGATGGAGTCATAATGAGACTGTTAAAGATCTTATCTTAAAAAGAACAAGATCTTCCACTGCATCCAGAGCCATTTCCAAAGTCTGATCTATATGTGTCTACTAGACCTAGATGGCTCTGAAGGAGAAAATGAGGCGGGTAACCTTGCACAGACCACCCTCACTTAACTCCAATTCAGTTACAAATCATGACATCACCTTCCTTGTCCTTTTTGAGACTGGAAGGACAAACAACAAATAGAACAACAATCTAAGAATTTAGTTGTAACTAAAGCAATATGTCTAGAAAATGAGGGGAGGAGGAAAGGAGTGGGGAGAGAGTAGAAAGGGGAATTAGAAGAGTTAAGGGGGAAATAAATAATTCAACAATATCAATCTACAATTGTACCTCTATGGACAATCCTTAGTTTTTGTTGAAGTCTTATATCAAACTCCAGCTGCTAGAATTTTTAAAAGTGTAACAACCCTTTTCCACAGTGCTTTCTTTGCTGGTAGCTGTATTGTATAATACAGACAGCAAGAATCTGTGGGGAACACTAACGGAAGTCAATCTCTCACGAGAAGAAGCCTTTGGTCAAAGTTTGTATTTCACAGAAACAACATTAGTATAGTCTTTCTATTGATGATCGATTTCACTGATAAGCAAAGGAGAATAAGATCCATAGCTCTTCAGGTTTATGAGTTCAAAGTAATTTGCTGTTTACTAAGAACTAGATATCAGGATTTTGGGTCCTTATTGAAAGTATATGGTAAAATGTGTGTTGATAAATTTTTCATATTGTTTCAGTATTAATTTATAGATTCATGGAATATCAAATTTGGAAAGGACTTTCAGAGACTATTCAGTACAACTCATACCAGAACAAGAATGTCCTCAACAACTTGTTGACAAATGGTTATTTTGAAGACCTCCAGTGAAGGGGGAATCCACTACTTCCACTTTTGTATAACTCTAATTGTTAGAAAAGTTTCCTTCCATCAAGCATAAAATTTTCTCTTTAAAATGTCCATCATTTGCTCCTTATTCTGCCTTCTGGGGCCAGTCAGTATTTTAAATACTTGAAAGCAGCTATCAGATCCCACTTGAGTTTCCTCTTCTCTAGGCTAAATATCCCCACTTCCATTAATTCATCTAAAACAACCCGGCTTCCAACCCCCAATTACTAATTTTATTCTGAAATCTAGCTTGTTAATCAGTAATAATGTTTCATTACCACTAAAAATTCTAGCCAATTCCACTCACTATTTTGTGGTTAGCACTTAGCATAGTGTCTAACACATGGTAAGCACTTAATAATGCTTATTGACTGATTGATCTTGAGGACTCATAGCATAGATCAATGCTTCAAACTTTTTTGAACTTCTATTTTTAAGGCATATATCTTAAATATATGCATGCTGACTTATTTATGATTAGAAATTATAATTATAAATAATATATTATACATATATTATATACCAGTGGTCCTCAAAGTGTAGTCCAAAGAATTGTTGAGGTCTCTGAAACCCTTTCAGAGGGTCTACAAATTCAAAATTATTTTTTATTTCTAATATAGTAAATAGGTATAAATACAACCCATGTGAACAAAAACTCTTTGAACAGATCCTCGATAGTTTTTTTTTTTAACAACATGAAGATACTGAGAACAAAAGTTTGAGAACCATTGTTATATACTAATAATTATGTATTTTATAAAACATGTAAAATATAAATTTAAAGGATGAAATAATATTTGATGCTAGAGTCAAAGAGGAGCCTTGAAATTTGCTGATAATCATAATAGCAATCATTCTATAGTATTTTAAGATTTTAAGATTTACAAAGTGATTCAAAAAACATTATTTAATTTATTCTCATAGCTACTTTGGCAGGTAGGAAGTTATCTGTCCAGTGTTATAATAGCTATTAAGTATTTGAACTCAAGTCTTCCTTACTGAGACAGAGCCCAGGCTCTATCTACTGTGCCATCTAACTGGAGTAACTTAGGCCCAGGCTTTAGGAAAGGCACTTTAGCAGCTGTCTAGAGAATTGATTGGAAAGGTGGGAGATTTTAAACAGAGAGACCAATTAGGAGGAAATTCCAATAATCCACAAGAGAGGTGTTGAGAGTTTGAATTATGGTATTAGTTGTGTGAGTAGAGAAAATAGAATGCATGTGAGTGATGTAGAGGTAGAATGGACAAAAGTTGCCAATTGAATATATGCCTATAATGAAATACTTAGTTTTGCAGTAAGAAATGATGAAGAGAATAGTTTCAGATTTAACTGGGAAGACTTGTATGGACTTATGTAAAATGAGCTAAGAAGTAAGAAAACAATTTATGCAATAATAACAATAGTGTAAAGACAATTCAGAAGACTTAGGAACTCTGACCAACACAAAGACCATTCTTAATTCCAAATGACTCATGATAAAACATGTTACCTACCACCAGATGGAAAGCTGATGGACCCCAAAATTCACATTAAGGAATTGATGTGTGTGTGTGTGTGTGTGTGTGTGTGTGTGTGTGTGTGTGTGTTATTTGTGTGTGTACAGCATGGTTCATGTAGGAATTTATTTTGCTTGGCTGTATATGTTTGTAATAGGTTTTATTTTATATTTTTCTTTCTCAAATAGAGGTAGGAGGAGGTGGGAAGGAAAGAATTTGGAGCTGAAAATAAAATTGAATTTAAAAGTAAGGAAAGAAAAGATGTGCTGGGAAAATGTTTGCTAATTATTGATAGTCAAAAGTAATAATGATGACATTTCAGATGGAAGACTGATTAAAAGGATCAAAAGAAAGCTATTTGGAAATCACATACAATATGGAAATTTGTTAGATAACCTTTAACTTTTCAAATCTGAATTCATAGAATTTTAGAGTGTTTCATCTGGAAGGGATCTTTGGCCCAATTTAGTTCAAATAGTTAATTTTTCAGATAAGGAAAGTAAAGTATAGAAATGTAAAGGGATGCCACATTGATCTGGAACAAGGACCAAGACCTGTTACTTTCCTCCTAAATGTCTATACTCTTCCAGGCTTCCTAGATTTATTTTAAAATATTGTATTGCCATTCAGCTTTGGGGGAGAGTATAATAATCATAATATATTATAAAACTAAAAGGTTGTAGAAGCCCTTTGTCCATTATTAGACTTTTTCCATATACAAGAAGATGGAAACAAATTAGAAAAATATCAAGACTTCTTTCCCTTCTACCTTCCCCTTGCCCCTGAAAAGGGAAAAATGTTTTTCAGAAACTTCCTCATCACATTCTAAAATTCACTATAAGGTCAATGGAAAATGTATCATACTTTCATGGAATGTTGGCATTGGCTGGTGGTGCATTCATTTTACGGCTCATTGCTTTTTTCTTTCAAGGAATTCAATGACTTCTGCTTTAAAGACATATGAGAAAATCTGAGTGTCTAAGGATTCTGAGAAAAAAAGGAGTGAAATTAGTCATTGGTTTCTGCCTTCACTATACTCAGAAAGATTGTCTTATTAAATTATCTGTTCTATAGAGATTTCCTCAAATGGAAGTGACTGCAGAACCTTAGTTTCAATAATGTAGTTCTCAGGCAAGGACAGGCATTTAATTCTGTCTTCTAAGGAGCAAAAGGATTCTCTTCCTAATGTGCATCATGGCTGATGCAGAATTAAACTAAAATTGTTAATGTACTTAATGAAATTTACTGCTCTAAGATACAGCAGACATCAAATTTAGCATGAGAATAAACACTCAAATGTAATGAAGAATTGCAGAATTTTGTTGTAGATCAAGTTTTTCTGTTAAGATGTCTCTTGAGGTTTCTGTTCATGTCAGCAGATTGATATTTAAAAATACTTCTAGTTTGCTTCTTAAACTCCTTCTTTGCAAACTCTATTGTAAAGGATTCAGAAGTTCACCATAACACTGTAGTCACAGAATTACAATATTTCAGAATTAGAAGGAACTCAGATCTAGTTTATTTTGTACCTTTATGAAAATTCCCTTTATAATGTGCCCAAGAAATGGTCCCATAGTTTTCTTTAAAGAATCCTTATAAATTGAAACCTTCTTATTTCCTTTACTTCCATTGGATTGTTGTGAGAATTAAATGACAATGTATATAAATTGCTAGACAGCTAAGTAGAGTCGTGAACTTGGAGTCAGGAGGACTTATCGTCATGAGTTTTAATCTGGCCTCAGACATTTACTGGTTATATCACCCTGGACAAGTCACTTAACCCTGTTTACTTCAGTTTCCTTATCTGTAAAATGAGCTGGAGGAGTAAATGGCAAACCACTCCAGTATCTCTGCCAAGAAAACCCCAAATGAGATAATGAAGGGTCAAACACAACTGAAAAAAATTAACAACATATAAATTTCAAAAATATATGAGGCTGTCATTAATATTCATAATGAATGTAATGTATCTTCAAGGATCTATAATTCCAGCATATCCTTCAGCAAAGTAGAGTGAAATTACTACTACTGCCACCACTATCACCAACCACTACTACTACTACTATTACTCCCACCGCCTAGCACTTTAAGATATACAAAGCATTTTACTAGTATTAATTCTTTTTTTTTTTTTAACAACACTCTTATGAGGGATTTTGCATTTTGCATATGAGGAAACTGATGAAGTCAGAGCACTTAAATTTGCACTGTGAGCATTTACACTGCAGAAATTCGCAAAAACTATGAATCAGGGGCTGATTTATTGTTTTATTGGCTGTTAAGACTTAAGAAAGTGATGGAAAAATATTAATATTGAAATTAAACTTAAAAGAATGTTGTACTTTTGGCAAGCCAGTTATCAAACATTTATCAATCAGTTATTAAACATTTATCAATCACATAGGTATTAAGGATCTGAAGTCATATTTGAACTCAGGTCTTTTGACTTAGGTCCAGGGCTCTTATCCATTGTACCTACTGCCCAGCTACTTCATGACTGAGTATTTTAGTTGTCAGTACTCACATGAATTACTGTGGCTAAATGAATAAATTCATCACCATCTCATGATGAGCTAAGATAGTTATTTGACAACAGTCAAATGACTCATTTTCAATTGACAAATAGCATTTCTAGGAGGATAAAGCCTTTGGCTCTGCTGACACACAGTCTTTGACAATCTAGGATCATTTCTGTGCCATGGTAAGGCATCCGAGGGGGTCGTTAGCAAAGGAATGAGAATTAGTAAGCAAAGAGACTTCAGGTACGTTCATCTTTCTGTCTATGACATCTATCATTGCTCCTGATCATCAAAATTCACATAGAAAGAATCATGAAAGAATAACCCTGGGTGTACAGTCAGGGTTAAACAAAGTCACACAGCTGATGGATGGTCTGAATGGTACATTGGTCTCTGACAGTAGCCTTCAGCACATTGTATAGATCGTCTGTAGTAGATTTATGAGCTAGAATTTCACAGCCTGAGAGATGGTGTGTTTTGGGAGGAAGGGGTAGAGGCAGGCTTGTGACCTGTTTCACTGGAGGGAAAACAGATATCAGTGAGATTTCAGGTGAAGCAAAGGACTAGATCTTTGATTTTCCAGCTAGTAATATCCTCTGCCCCATCCTCTGCTGATTTTGATTTATTTTATATGTACTTATCTATGTAAATATTGTTTGCCCTAGTAGAATATGTTTTCTGAGGGCAAGGACTGTTTAATTTCTGTTTTTATGTCCCCACCACCCAGCACAGAAGAATGCAGTATATAGTAGGAATATAGTAAATGCATATAGCAGGTGCTTGATTAATGGTTGTTGACTGATTAAACAGAATGCATGAAAAATTGGAATAAATTCTAATGGTCTCAGTCTTTGAGGAAGTTATATTTCCTGATGACCTCAGTTTCCCTGCCCCAACAGTGCTTTCTTTTTTTCTGGTAATTCTCACTGTATTCAATGAAAGTATTTTTGAATAATTGTATTTTAGTTGTTGATTGAATTTCATTTTAACTGAATAATGGGAACTTATTGTTTGAATAGTAGCCATGGTAGAGCCTTTTGTAAAGCAAGTAATCACTAGGTGATTTATTGATCTGATTTATATATCTGAATTTCCCCATGCAAGTGGCTTGGTTTTTTTGTATATAGACACAAAGAAATTTTATGTGTGGAAGGTATTCATCGTTCACTTTTCACTTTATAGCATGATTCAGATAAAACTTGTGCTGATTTAGAAAGGGAAAATGAGTTAGTGTAGGACTCTTGAAGACACAAACTGTACAATGCCTAGGACAGGTGCTCAAGAATGATGGTCTTTTCAAAGCAATCTCAGGAAATCCAGACTAGAGATTATTTTTTTCACCTTCTATTTTTTCACCTTTCACCTTCTTTAGTTCTGATTCTCCTTGCAGGAGATTCTAGACTAATGACACTGAAAGTGAGCTTGGGGTCTCTGTTCTTTTTTGTACCTTTTGAATGAGAGGCAATCATAGCCTTAAGAAAGTTTATAGGGCATAACCTTTGCAATTGAGCATTCTATTTAATTCTGCCCAAGAGAGCTGATTATTCTTAAACAACCGTTTAAGCAGTATTGAATTACTTTGATCATTGTTCCCTAAGACCTTCCAATTCTGAGAGGAAGAAGGAAGGGAATATGATTTTATTTAGTGTCTACTATATGTCAGGCACTATTAAAAGCTTTATAGATATTTTCATTTGTTCTTCAGCCTTTTGAAGAATATACTATAATTTAACCTACTTTTACAAATTAATCAGGTGGAGATTAAGTGATCTGTTCAAGGTTATACAGCTAGTATGGATCTGTAATCAGATTGGATTTCATATTTTCTTGGCTTCAGGTCTGGTTCTCTAGCAGTTGTACTACCTAGCTCCCTCAGATGGGACACTTTTGTTTCTTCTTTCCCCATTTCCCCATTAGAATGTTAGTTCTACATTATTATCCAAGTTTTTCCTATTGCTCAGATAAAAATACTTTTATGGGGTTAGATACTAGCTTTGTCTTTCAAAGTTCCTCTTCAGCTTTAGTCTATTCATCAGAAATACTTGAAATTTTTCTACTCCAGTAAATTCTACTCCAATAAATTTTTTTCTTTGGGATACCAAGTTTTGTAGTAGAAGTTATTCTTGGTTATAAGTTTATCTTCTATCTTTTATTTTATTTTATTTTTTTTGCCTTTTAGAAGCCTATACTTCTAAGATCTCCTATTTATGCTCACGTGTATATAGAGTATATAACACTGATTGTGATCCCCTGGTAACTTGAACTCCTTTCTGAGTAATTGCTGGGAATTCTGGATTTTGCTTATGACAGTTCTTGGACTTTTCTTCATTGAGTTCCTTTGAGAAGAAGACTAATAAATTCTTTTTAGTTTTCATTTTAATAGATCTAGGAAGTTTTTATATTTGATTTCTTGAGAATTTTCAGGCTTTTAAAAAATTAATTTTTAGAGATTTCAGTGATTTTAATGACCTGTTTTTAGGTTAATTATATCTTACATTTTCTTCTATTTTTAGTCTTTTGATTTTATTCTAATATTTTTTATTTTTCTATGGGGTTACTGATTTCTGTTTGGGTCATTCTCATTTTCTTAGAATCTGTTAGTTGGATAAGGTTTACCACTTTCTCCTCTAAGCTTCTAAGCTTCTCTTCTAATCACATCCCATTTTCTTTTCTCGAGAGCTTTTATTTAATTTTTAAATGCTTCAGGAATCTTATGATTTACCTTGGCTCAGCTTCATCTTATCAAAAAATTAAATTTGGGCCATTATTCTTTCCATTGGCCATCCTTTTTAAATGCAGAAACTTTCCTTCCCAATCACTGTTCTTGATGCTACATTGCCGCTGCTGAACCTGTGGAGACTGCTATGGCTCTTTTTGAAGACTTCTTGACTTCTCAAACTCACAATATCACCTATACAGAAAAGGAGTCACAGAAGAACCTAAACCCAGATAATGTTGTCAGGTTTGCCTAGATTGGACTTTGGCCCAAAGGCCAGATGGAGTGTAGAGTTAATTGTCCCTTTTCCTACCAGATTCTTAGGATGCAGCTACAGTCAGAATGGTTCATAGCAGAATGAAAGAGAGCTCAGAGAACATAGCTTGCTTTTGTACATCCACTCAGGTTATGAACTCTTTTGATTCAACAACTGTTTAGGGGACTTCCAAATTTCTGAGTAATGTAAGTCCAAAAGTAAGCCTCAAATCGCCCATGTGGTCCACTGGAAACCAGCAAGTGAGTCCTTTACAACTCACTTTGATACTCTTGGAACCTATGGTTTGAGTTCTGATGTTGACTTTAAGGCAGATGTCCTCATTAGCGAGTTTTTTTGAAAAAAAGAAGAATATAGTCCACAGAGTTTCTGAGAAGACTTCTGCTTGGACAGCAAGACCTTTAGGGAGTTGCTCAAATAGTACAAGTCATATAGACAAGAAGTAAGTGCTTGTTCAGTAGCCCTCTACATATGTTTCCCTTCTGTGGAGAGTTAAAATCACAGGATGCTATTGTTTATCATAAGGAAACTATGTGGGAAATGGTAGAAAAAAGGGATTCATTAGAATATCACAACTATTGTCTTGTTGGCAATCCCAAGTTTATTTTCCATTCATTGGTGGCTGGATTTTAATCAGTATCTTAAAAAAACAAACGAAACAAAAACATAGATCAATGGTGTCAAAATCAAATAGAAAAGGAGATCATTAAGCTATATGTTAAACATCCTTGTGGGCCATATGCTGATTTTCAAAACCATATATTAACATTATCTATATTCTATCATTTTTATTTACTTTAAATATTTCCCAGTTACATTTTAATTTGGTTGGGCTGAGTATATTTGAAGCCCCTGATGCAAATAACTCTAGGAAGGCTATCAAGTTAACATTTATTTCACTCTGGGATTTAACTCACTTAGATTTCTTTTTCTTTTCTTTCTTTCTTTTTTTTTCTTTTCTTTTTTTTTTTTTTTTTTGCCAACACTATGTGGAGGATGTGTCTCCCAAATCTAACATTCTAGGTCTGAAACTAGGAGGAGAGTTTGGAATAGAAAAGTAATTTTGGAATATGGGGAGGGTTAGCCCTATTTGGATGCTAGGCAAAGACTTTGGATTGTCATAAGAGAAAATTTAGGTAATAAATGCCTTTGGAATGGGAATGTGAGAAGATGGAAGTCTAGTACAAATGAAGGGAGCCAAACATAGAATTTACCCACTTCAAATTATATCTGTTGCCAGCCCTGGATAGGTACTGGAACAGCTTCTTTATCCTCTTTATACTATTATTGTTAAGTCAATTTTCCCTTTTTAATCTATTCTAATTATAATCACAGTTTCAAATGACCTAATGTGATTCTTTTGCTTTTTTTTTCTTTTCTTTTTTTTAAATTTAGAGAGCTGTCTTCTCTCTCTCTTTTTTTCCTGTTAGGAGAAAAGAGTAGCATGTTTAACATGGGGGCCACCTTTTCCTGGCCCAGCTGTGCAGCTGCCAGTCCTTTACTGTGTTACTAATTGCCCATGTACCTCACAAGCAAAAAGTCATTTGAGATCATTAATTTTTATACTTTATTTCCATTGCCTGTGGTAAGGATTTCCTGCTGATTAGAACACGCTGAAAAATTCTTTCTTCTTGAAAATTTATTTTTCATCCTAAGCTAACTGTGTTCCTGTAGACAAGCAGAGAAAATATTTTATTGAGGTTAAGGATTTGGACTCAGAGGCATTTTGTTTGAGTGAAATTTCATAGCAAATGCATTTCTGAGAAATTTTCTAAGCTTTATGATGAGAAGTGGTATTTAATTTGTCTCAATTGGTTATGATTACTATATATTGCTATATATCTTACCAGTTCTTAATGAGTTCTACACTGGGTTAACTATGGCTACTCACTTCCCTCCCCTCTCAACTACAATATTAGGGTTTTCTATCTTTGTATCTTTGTTCCGATGTTCTCTCTGCCTGGAATATCTTTCTATTTTTATTCTGTCCATTCTTAAAAGATGCTATTAAGAAATAGTGGTGTGGTAGGAGAAACTTTTGCTACTAATCTGTCTGGAACCCAATGTGTTATGACTAGAAGATCTCAGCCACATAAGCTAATTTTTCCTTAAACCATCCTTCAAACTTAATTGATCCAGGGGACTAAGTCCCAAACTATTTATGTTGCTTTCCTGGTCACCTATGGCAATGGTATCAAATTTAATAGATGTGGAGCCACTGAACCATTCATAAGGTCCTTGTGAGCTGCATATTGACTTTGAAAATCATATATTAACATGATCTATATTATATTAAATTTTTATTTATCTTGTTAAATATTTTCTAATTGCAATATCTTTACTGAATGTGTTTTCTATGTTATTATTGAGTAAGTTGCTTTTGTTTAATTCTGAGCCTCAACCACAAGACCAGCCTAAATCAGGTCAAGCCCAAAACAAGTGACTTTGGAGTCCAGGTTGACTTTATATTTAAGCTTTACCTTCAGGGTTCGAGCAAATAAGACTGATTTCTTTCCCAGCATCTCAACCAGAAATAACATCTTCCTTCTCTAAACCTCATAGTAAATATATACTCACATTTCACATAGCACTTACCACATTAGTGCCATGGATCATAGATTTTGGAGCAGCAAAAGAGCTAGAATCATAGGATGTTGGTTTAAAACTAGAAGCGATTATTTTACAGGAGAGGAAACAGACTCAGAGAGGAAGATGACTTGCTGAAGATCACATAAATGATAAATAGCAGAAACAATATTGAAACTATAAATCTAGTGTTTTTTCTATCTCCTTCATCTCATAGAACAAAACTCATAGAACCTGTCAAAAGTCACTCAGGAAGGAAGAAGCAGATACTTGTATATATGCCATCTGTTATATTTAGATCATCAACTTTTAGATTCAGACCTAGAAGGTTAGATTTGGAAAGCACATCAAGCATCTTACAACTCAACACTTGCATTTTATAGATGAAAAATGGAAGCAAAGAGAAATGAAGTGCCTGATGAATAGAAAATATTTGTGGTAGTTGGAAAAACTCTTTGCTTTTTATGCAAATAGCTCTCGCTTGTTATGGATTCTTTGGTTTGAAGGACCATTTCTCAACCCTACCCCTTTTTCTTCTAGGGCCTGAGGACCTTTTCACCTGAGATTATAGCATTTGAGATCTAATTACATTTACCTGCCTCCCCTTGCCATTTCCCACCATTCCCTGCCATCCCCCTGCCATCTTTCCCACCATCCCCCTTGCCATTTCCCTGCCTCCCCTCCTTTCTATCAATTAATTTTGGTTTGATTCCTGTTATATAGCAGGTGCTAAATAAATGCTTGCTAATTAACTGAATTACCCATCACTATGACATTTGAACATTCTTCCTTTTTTGATATTGACTATGTATCTTCCTTTGCATGAATGATAGAATATTATAATAAATGCTATTTATTTTTCATTACTGTCCTGTTTTGTAAAAGCAAAAATTCTCCAAACTTGATACATACTGGGATAAAGGTAAACTTGGGATTTGAACTCAGGTTCACTGCTTTATTACCTGCATTCAAGAATTATATCTCATGTAATTTTATATCTCATATTAGGAACTTACATATAAAAGATATTTTTTTCTGAATTTAATAGTATTTCATTTTTCCAATTAGATATAAAGATAATTTTCAACATTAATTTTTATAAGATTTTGAGTTCCAAATTTTTTTCTCCCTCCCCCTCTTACCTTCCCTCTCACCAAGACAGCAAATAATCTGATACAGATTACATGTACAATCATTTTAAACATATTTTCATATTAGTCATTTTGTGAAAAAAAAGTGAGAATAAAAGTGAAAAAACCCCAGGAAAGAAAAAGCAAACAAAAAAGGTGAAAATATATGCTTTGATATGTATTCAATCTCCATAGTTTTCTCTTTCTGGATGCATTTGGATTTTCCATTCCAAATCTATTGGAATTACTGAGATCATAGCTGATCATCACATACTCTTATTATTACTGTTTATAGTGTTTTCTTGGTTCCACTCACTTCACTCAGCCTCAGTTCATGTAAATTATAGAAGATATTTGAAAAAGATTTTTTGAATGAACTAATTATAATCTATTAATTGAATCAATTATGTGTCTATACTACATTCTGGAATGTGAAATAAATCTCAGATAAAATGTGAACAAAGCATTTCTGTAAAAAGAAATATTATAAATTGGATTATCTGTGAATATTTAGCTCATTCTTTGATAATTTTCAATGCCCTAGACAACTTGGTATAGACTACATGGTATAGAACACTGATTGATTCACCTTAGTAGAAGTTTCCTTTACCAAGAAAGTCACAGTCCTGATTGAACAATAGCATTCATTATTTATTCAACAAACATTGAGTACCTAAAACAAGCAAAGCCTTGCATTAGGTGCTGTAGGGAAGACAAAAAATGCACAAATAACTAACAAAAAGTGTGATATTCAACTTCAGTGAGAGAGGCACTAGTCCATCCAGGGAGGCTAATTTTTACTTTGAAATATAATAAAATATAATAGAATATTGTCCGGAAAAAAAATAAATAAAAAATTGCTAGTACTTATATAGTTCTTTAAGATTTGCAAATTACTTTACAAATATTATTTTATCTTTAAAAGCACCCTGGGAGATAGGTGTAATGATTATTCTCATTTTACAGATGTGGAAACTGAGGCAGACAGGTAAGTAACTACCTACAATTTCTATAGCTAGTAAATGGGAGAGAATTGATTTGAATTAAAGTCCTCCTGACTAGGTCTGGTTCTCTGTCATTTGTATTACCTATACTGTCCACAGAAATACAGATTGATACTTTCTACCTTTGCCTCAAATGGTATTCAGGATGGCTGTCTCCAGGATTGAAAATAATTCTCACTTTGTAAACACTTAGGAAACAAAGAAATGATGAAGTGTTTTGATTTTTTAGCAATGAACAAAATTGTTCTTCAATGTCTCTGGCTCCTATAGACAAGAATGATTATTGGACTAGTTTGGAAGGAACCATCAAACTGGGATCTGTAAAACAGGTAGAGAGATTTATTCTGACTTGAAGCAATTCTGGGAAGTTTGGCCCTACTTCTGATTCTTTTCTGAGAGACCAGGTACATCCGATCACCTTCATCAAAGTAGGCTGTAGTCCTACGGTGCCAGTTGATGAAGCAGTTTTCAGGTGGAGGTCATAGGCGATGGCTGCTTTCTTACCTTCTGTTTTTCCATTTCCTTCCTTTGAAGTACAAGTCATCCTGGTCCATTTTCTAAAAATTGTCAATTTGCAGAGTTATTCTCAGGGAAAATCTATTGTAAAATACATAAGGTTTGCCTTGGAATTTCCTCGTAGCGACAATTGCTCTGTTCTTTTCAGATATCTGTACTGTTTTTCATTTCCAGAGCATCTTCTTCTGACTTTCCTGTAAACTAATACCTATATAATGTTTACTTAAAGTGAAACCCATCCCAGAATTATTTACATATTAATAAGGATTTTCAAAATGCTTTCTAGACCAAAAGGAGAGAAACTAGGAGAGTGATAGATAATAGGGTTGAATATTTTGGGCCAGAGGACCTGCCTTAACCCCTTCAAAAACCAAATCATAAAAGTAGCTATCTTCTTAAAAGACTCACTTTTAATAGTTCCAGCCTGAAGACCAGGTATTTTTTGAAGGTGATTGTTGGGATTGAATTTTTTATATAGTTAAAACTGATATGAACCCTTAATTCCACCGAGATTTATAGTCATATTAAAATTATTCCTAGCAGTTTTATACAACCATACTCAAAAGTAAACCAATAACAGTTTTCTCAAATCCTTACACTGCCCACAAAGCTCTGGGATATTTGATATCTGGAAAAACTATTATTGGCTTCCTGAATTTCATTCCTTGTCACATGTTCAGGAATATAATCATGATGATCAGAAAAAACTGAAGGTTGGGAACTGCATATGGAGAATATCCCTTGCATCTTCTAAGTGGTTTGGTAAAAATAAGATTGCATCCATGGCTAAGGCAAATTTTAATTATATCATGTATCCTTAAGGCCAGAGAAATACAATTCAACTCCTATTCTTAAGGCGATGGAGGATAGCACATTGTTTTAAATGAAGTCACTTTGGACTAAATGCAGAACATTTTAAAAGGACCAGCCTGGGAATATGCATCATTTTCAATTTATATTGTCAAGGAATAGTTTAAATGGAGTAAATAAATGTACTCATTATAATTTTTTAAACACTGGAAAGAGATACCTCTTTTTCTTCTATCATTTATTTAAGCCCTGTTGTGCTGAGAGAATGGTGATTTCCTAACATCAAGATCCCCATCTTTTCTTCCTAGGCTATTCTAATAGTATTCTAGTCATTCCTTCTACTTCTAGTCTATCCTTTCACCAATTCAATTCACTACTGCCTGGATAATCTTGCTAATCCACTGCTGTGATCATTCCTTCCTCCACTCAGACATCTTTGAGAGGTTCCCCATTGCCAACTTAATTAAATATCAACTCTTGATTCTGGCTTTCAAGTTTCTCGAGGATCTGGCTCCACGCCACTTTTCCAGGTGGATAATTTTGGATAATTCTTATTTTAACTAAATCAGACTGTTCCCTTCCTATCCCTCTTATTCTCTGTGTATTTGTTTCACGTCTAGAATAGACTAGCTACCAACTCCCTCTGTTGAAGTTTGTTTCTCCTTTTTTTCAAGGTTCATATCAGGTTCTTATCATCTATAAAGTCATCTTTGATCTCTTTCTGTGATAGCAGTCAATCAGGTACCCACTAGGAGCCAGGCACTGTGTGCTAAGGACTGAAATAAAGAAAGGCAAACAAATAGTGCTTCTTCTTAAGGACCTTATGATCTAGTAGAAGAGGCAACGTGCAGACTACTTTGTACAAATAAGAATACATATACATGTGGATACATATAATATACATAAGTGTATATTTCATACAATAAGGATATATTACACATGGATAACATGCACATATACACACACAATTTACATATTATATTGTATATACTTACACAACATACATATATCATATATAACATGCACACGGTACACAATATACAACACACATTTAACACACACATGTTACATGTATATATTATATCTATTATTTAATATAATACTTAATATCTATTAAATAAAATATTCACACATATAATATACACAAGTATATGTAATGTATAGATAGCAAATTGGGGATAGTCTAGAAGGAAGACATTAAGATTATCAGGGATCGGTTTCTAGAAAGGTTTCTAGAAGAAAAGAGGATTTTGGCTGAGACTCAAAGGCGGCAGAGATGAGGAGGAAGAGAATTCCAGGCATAAGAGAAAGCCAATGAAAACATTTTGAGTTGAGAGATGGAATATTGTGTTCAAGGAATAGCAAGGAGGCCAGTGTCATGTAACATAAGTAGATTCAAGGGAGTAAGATATAAGTACATTTTTCTTCCTCAAATATTTCAATATGGACCACTCTCTTGTATTCATCTTCTCTTTCTCTGCATCATAATTTATGTGTGTGTGTGTGAATGTATTTTCCCCCATTAAATTGTAAGATTCTTGAAAGCCAAAGTCCTAAATTGTATCCCTTGCTCCTAGTACAATGATTCCCATAGAGAAGTTGTTTTTTGAATGAATGGGGGAATAAATTGGAGAATCAAATTTTTCAGTCACTTATTTGCAATTTGACCTTGGACAAAATAATTTCACCTACAATATGTCTGCTTTTCATTTTGCAAGAGGGACATTATTATGCTTTGAGATCACTTGCTTGTTCAAGGAGCCAACTTCCACAGACAGGTAGAAAGTTGAAATGGATAAAAAGTGAATTTGTTTTTTCCATCAGGATCTGATTGTCAGCAGATAGGGGCAGGAAACCATGGCATTGGTCTTGATGCCTTCTAAGGCACCTTCCAGATTTCAAATTCTATGCTTTAACGAAGTCGGTTCCACTTTCCTCTGGAAAACACATAACAGATCAAAAAGAAGATGTTGGAATTGACTACCAGATGCTATAGCTCATTAGTGGTTTTTTTTAAATAAAAAGAAAAATGTTCAGAATTCTGTTCCCATCCTTTTCTGGACGTGAATATTTAAAAAGCAGTTTTGTGGTTTGTCCTTGGATATGATGGGCTGAAGAAATGAAGGAACAAATACTAAGACTTTAGAATTGGATGAGACCTTTGAGATTTAATTCCAGTACTAATTTTCATAGAGGAGGAAACTAAGAAGCACCAAGATAGTGTGATGTGTCCAGGTCCACAGAGATATTGAGCAGCAGAGTCAAAATATGATTAAGCTGATCATTCCAAATCTAAAGCTCTTTTCAGTGCACTGTGATGGGTCTGCTTACTTCTGGGACAGATATTCTCCTTGGAAGGCAGCATGGAATGATGGAAAAAATGCCACATCTGCAGTCTGGAGATGCAGGGTTTGAATCATTCCTCAGATACTTTTTTCAGCTGTGGGATCATGGACAAATCACTAAATAACTTAAAGCCTTAGTGCACTCATCTATAAAATGAGATTAATACTACTTGTAGGATCTGCTTTACAGACTTTTATGGGAGGAGAGCATTTTTGCAAATCTTAAAGTGATAAAAGGAGCTCTGGGTTAAGTATTTCAATTTCCTAATGGAGGGTGATGGGGGTAACTGAGTGGTACAATAGGTAGAACACCGTAAGAAAGACTCATCTTCAAATCTTGTCTCATCTAATACTAATTGTGTGACTTTAGACAAATCCCTTAACTGTTTGCCTCAGTTTCCTTATCTATAAAATGAGTTGAAGAAGGAAATGGAGAACCACTCCAATATTTGCTAAGAAAATCCCAAATGGGGTCATGAAGATCTAGACATGACTGAAAACAACAACAAAAAACCCAAAACAATGGAAAGTGAAGTGATTTTATATAAATGTATAAATATATGTATATGCAAATATATACACATATAGATATATACATATATAGGTATATATAATTAAAGCAACTAAGGCAACTAAGATAATGATTATGTAAGTTCTTTGTAAACCTTAGGGTGCTGTATAAACATCAGGTATTGCTAGTTCTCTAGGGTTACTGGAGGCTTCTCCTTTCTTTTGTTTTTGGAGGAGCATCTTAATGTCCCTGTTTCTCCTCTCTATATTGCCTGTCTTTGAGGATTAAAGGGTATACCAGTGGTGTGTAAAATCTTATACTGTGCACAAAAGTGTGCAAAATATTTGGAGGTATATGCAGGACCATTGTCTGTTTTTATTGCTTGTGGCACTCCCATAATGGCAAATGCTTGCGTGAGGAATTCAGTGACCACTCGGGCTGTCTCTTTTGCTGCTAGTATGGCAAAAATGAATCCTGAAAAGGTGTCTACCACAACATGGATAAAAGACAGACAACAAAAGATTTATAATGGGTCACATCCATTTGCCAGATTTCATTGGGTCTCAAACCACGAGGGTTCTTTCCTGGAGGGAGCAAAGGAGGGTGGAAAGGAAGGCAAGCCCCTACATCTTTTTATTATGCTCCTAGCTTCCTCTCTTGTTATTCCAAATTGTAAATGCAAAGCTCGAGCAGCCTGATGGTATTTAGAATGAGATTCCTGGGCTTCTTGAAATAAAGGAGTATTGATAACAAAGTTAGAAGGCTATCTGCCTTTGAATTATCATCAAAAATAGGACCTGGAAGTTTCTTACTTGGACATTTGTCTCACTGGACATTTTAAGGAACTTGTTGAAGTTCCTTAAAGAGCTGATATATATTAGAGGCTACAAATTTTATTTGGGCTGTGGCAATTCTTTGTACCACACCTACTGAATAGGCTGAATCAGATATTATATTTATGTCTCCTGGATAATAAGTAAGAGCTAGAATGATTGCATATAATTCGTTCTGCTGAGTGGATTGAAAAGGAGTTCTGACTACTCTCTTTATAGTTGTCACAAGAGTATACAGCACAAATATTATGTTTGGATGCATCTGTAAAGATAGTTGGTTCTTTAAGAGGAACTTTAGAAACTTTTTCTTTTTTTCCTTTTTAAATAACTTTTTATTGACAGAACTCATGCCAGGATAATTTTTAACACCATTATCCCTTGCACTCACTTCTGTTCTGACTTTTCCCCTCCCTCTCTCCTCCCCCTCCCCCAGATTGCAAGCAGTCCTATACATGTTAAATATGTTGCAGTATATCCTAGATACAATACATATTTGCAGAACTGAACAGTTCTCTTGTTGCACAGGGAGAATTGGATTCAGAAGGTATAAATAACCCGGGAAGAAAAATAAAAATGCAAGCAGTTTATATTCATTTCCCAGTGTTCTTTCTTTGGGTGTAGCTGCTTCTGTCCATCCTTGATCAATTGAAACTGAATTAGATCTCTTTATTGAAGAGATCCACTAGAAACTTTTTCTTCAAGAATCCATAGCCAATTATGTAATAGTCTGGTTATCTTTAATGGAGACCCATGTGTAAAATTTGGAGCCATGGCTAATAAAATTTGCCACTCTGGGATGGTCTCACAACACAGATTAATTTGTGTATTAGTGTAAAAGGTGTATACCTTGTCAGGTCTTGTCCCAAATAATTGTACTGCTCGCTTAATGGCCTTTAATAAAATTCTAGCCACAAGCACTGGGTAAGGAGTAAGGCTTTGTTCTGGTTGTGCCGGGAGGTTCACCCACTCTATCACACTGTCTCCTTGATGAAGGACTGCTGTGGGTGCCTCTTGTGTGGCAAAAACTGATATTTCCAAGGGTTTTTGAGTGACTCTTTCAATCCCATTGGATAAATCCATTTCAACTTCTCTCAAAGCCTCTTGAGCTTCTTTTGTAAGCTGGCATGGTGAGTTTAAAGCACTGTCTCCCCTTAAAATGTCATATAACGGTTGTAACTGATAGGTAGTCAAGTCTAACACTGGTCACATCCATTGGATATCTCCTATCAATTTCTGAAAGTCATTTAAGGTGTTTAGCTTCTCTGTTCTTAAAGAAAGTTTTTGTACTTTGAGCACCTTAGGGTATACTTCATATCCTAAATATTGAAAAGGAGCATGTCTTTGAATTTTTTCTGCAGCTACATGCAATTTGTAGTTCCTTAGTGTTTCCATGGTCTTTTGTCGACATGCTTCTAACATTTGTTCCTCAGGTGCACATCCCAATATATCATCCATATAATGTAATAGCATAACTTTTGGAAATGATTTTCTTACTGGAGTAAGAGCAGCAGCAACATACATTTGACACATAGTGGGGCTGTTTTTCATTCCCTGTGGCAAAACTGTCCATTCACATCTTTTATGAGGCTCAGCTAAGTTAATGCTGGGCACTGAAAAGGCAAATATTTTCATATCCTCCTTATCCAGAGGGATAGAATAGAAACAATCCTTAATATCGATGACCCAAAGAGGCCACTCTCTAGGCAATTGAGTAGGAGATGGAAGCCCAGGCTGAAGAAAAAAAAAACAGTTTCCATCTGTTCATTTTCCAGAGTTATTTTTTACAACAAATACAGGGAAATTCCAAGGACTTAGAGAAGGTTGTAAGTGTCCTTGGTCAAATTGCTCCTGTATTATATTTAATAAGGCCTGAATTTTTTCACTGGTTAAGGGCCATTCTTCTACCCACACTAGTGTATCAGTTTTCTCTTGGATGAGGATAGGTGTAAGGGCTGGCAGGCCTTCAAAAGCAGCCCTGCCTAAAAAGCCAAAGTGCTCAATTATAATCCTAACTGCAATAAAAAGTCTTTTTTCTTTTGCCTTGCCTCAGGACCTAGGAGGACAAAACCGTGCTGGAAAGACTGAAGATGTCATTGCCTGTCCTGTTTCTCCTTCTCCTGTCCATGAAGGCAAAGCTGAGAGAGGATGATCAGGAGACTGAGAATACCCCAAGGGCACATGCAAGGGTTAGGGGGAAGTGAAGGTGAGGTGGGAAACAGAGAAGTATCACCCTCAAACCTTCCAGGGCAGTCCTTATGTCCCTTCCCACCCAATTCTCCTCACCCCTCAAACCTCCTAGAGCAGTAACAAACAATGTAAATAAACAAAATACTAAAAAAGACTTCCTTAGCTCCTTCCCAGTGCTGTACCCTTCAAGGCTATGGGCACTAACCCTCAGCTTGTTTTTCTCCTGATGCTTCCTTGTTTGACATCCCAGCTAAAAGTTTTCCTTTTCTTTTCCTTATATATGGGATTTCTTAAAGCCAATTTTATCCCATTGTATTCAGTTAATTGTTCTCCCACTGTCTTCCACATCTCTGGCTTTAAACTCTCTTCCTTAGAGAGCCACAGAGACAGACATACTCTAGAGCATCTGAGGACTCAGTGATCTGCTTCTGAGTTACCAACAAATCTTGCTTCTCTATTAATCCAACTAAGGATGCTTCGTACTTCCCTGGGAAGGGAGCCTCTTTGGGTAGTATTTGCCCCATTTTGGCTGAAAAAAAAAACCCCAAAAGTGATTAGTTTAGCCCTTACCCAATCTACCTGCTTGCCTATTTTTATACATACCTTTTTCCTGGGTCATGGGGACTCCTCCACTGAACTTGGCTGATAGTGTCAGTTGAGCTGCTATGTCTAGGGGCCTAGACCTAGGACCCCACATTGGGTGCCAAATGTGTGTTTTCTAGAGCCCCCACGCCAGGGTGCCAAAATATACAGTCCAGATTAGCTCTCTGGAGGATCTCAGAACCAGCCCAAGTCCTTGGTCTTAGTGGAGGAGTGAATAGGCAGGATTCGTGGGATGGTCAAACTTGGAGTCAGTTTATTCCAAATTCTCTCACCCTTATATATCCTAATATCCTTATATAACCAAAGCAACACTGCACATGCGGGGAGCACATAAACAACTTGCTATTGTATGTAGATGACACTTTGCTACAAACACTTTGCCAGACTTTGTATCACTCTGCTTCAATCACAGCACAGGTTGTCACCATGCCTTGACTTCTCAGGATGACTGAGAGCTCTTCAGGGAGATGGGGAGATGGGGAGCTGAACCAGACATTGTTAGCAGGTTCCCTCTGGGCTGAAGAGTCTCATACTTCCCCCAGAGTTCCCCCACTTTCTATGGCCCTCTGTAATCATGGACAAATCTCTTCATATTTCTGATCCTCAGTTTCCATCTGTAACATGAGGATAATAATTGTGGTACCAGCTTCACAGGGTTTTTGTGAGGCCGTAAGGAGCCAATGTATGTGAAATACTTTGTAAACTTTAAAGCCCAGTATAAATGTAGTTATTCTATTATCTGGTCCAAAACCCTTACATTTAGGCAGGCAAGATATTGTCATCATCCCCATTGGTTAGACATCTGAAGTCAGAGATACTGTGATTTGGCAAAATGAAACATATTTTAAATTGTGAATAATGCAGAAAAATTGGGTTTCCACATGATTGCAAGCTTTGAGGTAATGTGGAATTGAGATAGTGGGTACCACTGACCAAGAAGTTTTTAGAATGTGAGAGGTTAAGGAAAATTCGGATTCACAGAAAAATTAAGTGATCAATAGAAGCCTTGAGCAAACAAGGAATTGGGGGGCTAAGAAGGCACAGGGGGATTCAGCCAATCAGAAAGTCTTGTGGTTTTGAGAAACCCACAAACTTAAGATAATAGCCCACCCAGCCCAAACTAGTTGGGGTCATTGACCTGACTTGACCAAATCACTACTGCACCTGCTTAATAGGCTAATTGAATATTAAACCACACATCCCAGAGGAGGAGTTTTCTGCCATTTTTGAACATGGGATGTATGATGGGGGAGGGGGGAGAGCGTATTTTATACATATTAAAAGGAAATATGTAGTGGGCACATTAGAAAGACTGTAACCTGGATAAAATGGACCAATCCGTTCTCTGAAAAGAAGAGCTGTGTCACATGAGCAAATATTAAAGATTCCCCCATTTCTGTATTCAGTGCTCCCTCTTCCCCAAGAGGAGTGGGACCTGCCTCTGGCCAGAAATGTTAAGACAATTCCTTAAGATTCTGATTTGATATCTGATTTTCAGTGTCAGGAGTATTACTTTTTAACAAAATAGAAGCTTCAATCTAGGGCTTCTAGGTCCCAGGGTAGTACTCTTTACAGTCACCATGTTCTAAGGCCCTTCCTTGCTTTGTTATCCATGCCTATTGTATAATCTAGGGCAGTTAGATAGATAGAACCCCTTGGTCTGGAATTAGGGAGAACTGAGTTCAAATCTGACCTCAGATTCTCACCAGCTGTATGATCCTGGATTCATTTAACCCTATTTGCCTCCATTTCCTCATCTGTAAAATGAGAAGGGAATGGTAAACTAGTCACTATCTTTCTTGAGAAAATCATAAATGGGCTCATGAAGAGTCAGACATGATTGAAGTAACTGAACAACAGCAAAATTACATTTCTGAATTCAAGTTTTAACCAATTTATGAAACATTTTATTATCAAAAGTGTTATGTTTAAAACCTATAAATGTAAGAGTCAAGACTTTTCTTCCTGCATATTTCTCCTGTATCTTGTTCCCTTTTCCCCTTTAGCTATTTTTCTTATCTTTTAATTTAGAACTATGGAGAACCTCTGGGATAAGGCCATGGTTGGCAGTCATCCAAGCTAGAGAAATGGGTTTTTTAATGAGTCCAAAGCACAGTTTGAGCATACCTTTTGCTGCCTTCTTCATGCCGACATTGCTCTATGATGATCCTGAAAGATTGGTATGATGGAACTGAAATTAATTTCCTTCATCTAGGAACAGAGTGCATGGTGTCTATAAGGGAGGTGGAGTTAGATTATAGATGGTTAGATTATAGATGGTATAAATGGTTGGTCTGGGAGTTCATGCTTGATGTTAGAGGTAATAGGAGTTAATGAATGTTTTTGAGCAGATTTGATCTATGTTGTACATTAAGTGGATTTGGTGAGCGATGGTGTGAAGGATGATTGGAGAATGGCAGCATGAATAGTTGATAGGTGTTAGAGTAGTTTGGATGCATGGTAATGAAGAGTGAGAAATAGGGTGTTATCTGAGTAAAAGAAAGGGAGAGGACATGTAGGCAATAGCCAGATTCAGCAATCAATAGATGTGGTAGAGGGCATGTGTGTAAAAAGAGGAAGAGTTCAAGAAAACTCTGAGATTAGAACTACAAGATTGATGACATCTCTTAACCTTATCTGGCTCATGCAGTATAGTCATTTCAAGTAACTCCTTGAATAATCAATAGGTGTTGCATATACATTGGAGAGGCTGGTTATTGATCAGGAAAGATATTATGAAATTTTTATGAATGAATTGATCTTGAGGGTTTTTTGGTTTTCATTTCTTATGAAACTGATGAGATCAACTACACTAAAACTTGTTAAAAGGAAATATAGCAAAAAAATTATGGCAATACAGTAAAACTCCATTATAAAATAGCTCTCTGGGCTATAGATTCTGCTATACTATGAGTCAAACCATACCCCTAGGCAATTGATAATGTGCAGTTCATAATAAGAAAAGCTTATAAAATGAGTAATCTTTTCTTTAAACACTAACATTATTACAAGGGCTTATCATACCTTCAATGAATATTAGAGCTAAGAAAGACTATTGGAGATAATCTAATCTAACTTTCTCAATTTAAACTGAGAGCTTGATTTATTTAGGTGGGCCCAGATGGTAAAATGAGTCTAGAACTTCAACATCCTGTGTCTTAATGCAAGTGAATTAAATGCTTAGGGCAAAGTGCAGTTGCCTATGCTAAATTTTTTATTGCCTCCTTTCTATTACTCTATTACTTGATTTCCAGTCACTTTATGATCCCTGATGGTGGCTCCTGGACCCATTATTTTACTGATACTATCCTTTCTAAGACTATCAGCGATCTTTTATTGGCAAAAACCAATGGTTTTGACTCATCACTCACTCTACCTGACTGATATATAGCTTCTGACACAGTTCTTCCTAAATAGTCTTTCCTTTCTCAGATTCTATGATACGAGGCTGATGACCTTGCACAGTCCTGCTTCACTCAAATCCAATTCACTAGCAAGTTAAGACAACACCCTTGTGAGCCATTAGTCCTCTTAAAGAATGAGGGATGAACAACAACAAAGGTTCTCAATTAGTTTCCACACTCAGAGAGAAGGTCTTTCAGAGCAGGTGATGTGAGTTAAACCTTAAATATTTCTTACATATGTGGCTAATCTAGGTCAGGGCTTCTTAAACTCTGTCCCCTTTTTTAACTGAGAAATTTTTATGTGACCTTGGGTGTATAGGTATATAAAATAGGTGTACAAATCAAACATTTCCTGATAATCATAATTTTGTGACCCCACATTTAGTTGTAAGACCCCATACAGGGTTGTAAAGTTTAAGAAGCTTGGATCTAACTTTAAGCTTATTTATCCCATGGATGCTGTGTGTTTTTGTGGGAAGGAGTGAATCAGATTTTTAGGAGAAGGTTTTTCATTAACTGTCTTTACCATATTACCTGTGAGTAGTAGTAGCTGTCTTCTGGGGCCCCAATTGAAGTTGGGAAATGCTACTATTATTATTATTATTACTATTATTTCTCCTCCACCTCCTCCATCTCTTTCTTCTCTTTTTTTCTCTTCTCTTCTTCCTCCTTTTCCTTTAAAGAAGCAGGGACAATTAATTTTTTCCCTTGTGCAGTTTTCATTTTGATTACTTGAAATATAGCTCTGAAAAAACAGGCTTAAAAAAAGGCCCATTGTGTTTTAAATAAAGCCACTTGACAATGCTTTTAAACCCAAATCATTCTGACTTTTATTGGATGGTCAATAATAGCCCTAGTCGAAGCCTATGTAGCCCATGGTTTAGGTTTAATGGCTTAGAATGAATGTAAATAACACTTTCCCCCCCTTTTCTGGTCAGAAACTCAGAGGTTTTCCCCCTTCTTGACATATCTTTCTGATTGTAAATTAGACTACCTTTTGTTTCAATTCTTACCTACTCCTTAATCAATGACAAAGCATGGCTTCAGACAAATTGAAGCTTGGGAAAGACCTCAATTTAGAAAGGTCAAGATTACTTACTGGATCTTGGGCTATCACTACTAATTTGACTTTTGTCTTGCCACTGGGCTGCAATGTCTCTAGAGGAGAGTCTGGTGACAATGTTCCTTATTCCTTTGAGAATGAAGGACAAACAATAACTTGTCTGACTGCTCCTTTTCAGTCTTATTTAAATTATAACCAATTTGCTTTTAAAAAATTTTGTTTTAATAGTACATTATTTTTTTTTTATTACATGTAAAGATGGTTTTCAACTTTAACTTTCTGTAAGATTTTTGAGTTCCATTTTTTTCTCCCTCCTTCCTTTATTTCACTCCTCCCTATGCTAGCAAGCAATTTGATATAGCTTATAGACAGATGTACATCCATTTTAACATATTTCCATATGAATCATATTGGAAAAGAAAAATCAGAGCAAAAAGGGGAAACCAGAGAAAGACAAAAAAAAAGAACAAAAAAGTGGAAATAGTATGGTTCGATACACATCCAGTTTCTGTAGACATCTCTCTGGATGCAGATGGTATTTTCCTTTCAATGAATTATTAACCTACTTCTTATCCATTAAGTATGAGTATTCTCCCCTCCCCCCCAAAGTTTTCTTCTAAGCTTGCTTCTTTTCTTTTTTCACACTTTTTGTTAGAGATTTTATTAGTATTCATTAGCTTCAATGATCATCTCTATGGTTATGGTTTCCATATTTCCATATCCAATCCTCACCTATTCCTTGAATACTTGTCCCACATTGCCAATTGTCTTTTTTTAAATTTTATTTTATTTAATAATAACTTTGTATTGACAGAATCCATGCCAGAGTAATTTTTTACAACATTATCCCTTGCACTCGCTTATGTTTCGTTTTTTTCCCCTCCTTCCCTCCACCCCCCCCCAAGATGGCAAGCAGTCCTATATATGTTAAATATGTTGCAGTATATCCTAGATATAATACATATTTGTAGAACTAAACAGTTCTCCTGTTGCACAGGGAGAATTGGATTCAGAAGGTAAAAATAACTCGGGAAGAAAATCAAAAATGCAAATAGTTCACATTCGTTTCCCAGTATTCCTTCTTTGGGTGTAGCTGTTTCTGTCCATCATTTATCCATTGAAACTCAGTTAGGTCTCTTTGTCATAGAAATCCACTTCCATCAGAATACATCCTCATACAATATCGTTGTCGAAGTGTATAACGATCTCCTGGTTCTGCTCATCTCACTTAGCTTCAGTCCATGTAAATCTCTCCAAGCCTCTCTGTATTCATCCTGTTGGTCATTTCTTACAGAACAATAATATTCCATAACATTCATATACCACAATTTACCCAGCCATTCTCCAATTGATGGGCATCCATTCATTTTCCAGTTTCTAGCCACTACAAACAGGGCTGCTACAAACATTTTGGCACATACAGGTCCCTTTCCTTTTTTTAGTATCTCTTTGGGGTATAAGCCCAATAGAAACACTGCTGGATCAAAGGGTATGCACAGTTTGATAACTTTTTGGGCATAATTCCAGATTGCTCTCCAGAATGGTTGGATTCGTTCACAACTCCACCAACAATGCATCAGTGTCCCCGTTTTCCCGCATCCCCTCCAACATTCATCATTATTTTTTCCTGTCATCTTAGCCAATCTGACAGGTGTGTAGTGATATCTCAGAGTTGTCTTGCCAATTGTCTTTTGAAACTTTTCATCTGGATGTCCCATAAGCCCTGCCACTAAAATATGTCTAAAATCCTACCTCTCTCTTAAATTCCCCAGTTTTTTCCTGAGGATACCAGCATCCTTTCTATTATTTAGGTTTGTGACCTTAGAATCATTGGGTTACCAAATTAATATGTCTAAGCCAAAGGTCTATTGTCACTTCCTGTTTAAAAATTTTCTGTGGTTCTCTGTTGCTTTGACAATAAAATACAGATATCTCAACTCTTACAATCTGTCTCTCTTTGACTTTTCTAGACTTCTTTCCCTTGACCCTTTTCATGTGCTCTATGTTCCAGCTAAACTGTTTTACTAGGTGTTCCCTCAATTTGATATTACATCTCTTATGACTGCATCTTTATATAGACTTCCCCCCATGCCTGAAAAATCCTCCCAACTTACCTCTATTTCTTAAGAATCCATAGCTTTTCTATGGCTTGAGTCAGATGCTACCTCCTATGGAAGTCTTTTCTGGTCCTCTTAGTTATGAATGTCCTTTCACTTCTGAAATTATCTTAAAACCACTTATCACACATGTTATATCTGCCCAGTAGAATTGAAGCTCTTTGAGTAGAGGGATATGTTTGTTGTTGAATGTCTTCACCTGAACTCATTTTCCCACAAACATTAGTTTGTTGAATTAAGATTGGCTTATACTGATATGTTGTGGAAACCTCAGGATTTTATATTTCTTTTTATACAGTTTTCTTTTATATGTTTCTGAAGCTGATCCCCAAATAACTTTGTAACACTTCTCCAGGTAATTTGTTTCAGTTTCAAAATTGCTGAAAATGAAACTGATTGAGCTATTGTGTGGTAAAAGGGAAATGGATTGTATCTTTCCAATATTTAGTTCATTCACTCATTCTACCTAATCAATTCAAATACTATGCATCTTTTAACCTGTGTTTTTTCTGCCAATTCTCCTATACTTGCAGTGTAACATTTAATTTCATTTAGTGGCTTTAATTTCTTTACAAGTGATTAAAACTTTTTTTTACTTGATTTGGGGGAATTGGGCAAACAGCTATTAACAGTCCAGAACAGTTTGACTGGAACATTAAGATACAAAATTAGTTTAATACCTTTGACTGATTGTTTGATTGATTCAGTAGAGGTGTCCTTACCTGAAAAAGGGATTAGAGCTGGAGAATTTTGTAAATTACATCAAGTGGGGTGGGTTGACATATGGCTTCAATTAAACCTTTTCCTTACACTTGATCAAAAGCCTGGGAACTAAGTGTCTGTAGCCCAAAAATATTTCCAATCAAGACTCCATTTACTCAGTGTGTGCTACTGCTGTCAGTTTCTACTTTATTCACCTTTACTACTGCTAACTTCTGTAGCAGAGAAATTCCAGTGTCTATAACTATGTTGTTGTCAGTCCTGTGTTGAATGAAGGAGCCTGCTGATGTTTCTTTTTGGATATCTTTTTTTTTTTTTTTTTTTTTTTTTTTTCCTGCGGCAATTGGGGGTTAAGTAACTAGTCCAGGTCACACAGCTGTTAAGTGTCTGAGGTCAAATTTGAATTCAGATCCTCCTGATTTCAGGGCTGGTGCTCTATCCACCACATTACCTAGCTGCCCTTCTTTTTGGATATCTTAATCAGGTTATCTGAGTCCAGAAGTAAGACATAAGTCAGGATGACTGGAGATAACTCCAAATATACCTCTTTACCTTTTTAACCTAAGGTCCTTTCCGGGTCTCAATTTCATCTTCTCAGTGAACTAAGGTAAGGTAAGAAATAAAGTAAAAGATAACCTAGTTTGCCTACTCAAAAAAAAAAAAAATCAAACTGCAAGGGGAAGACTCTCAAGTTTTATGTAAGAATGGGAACAATTGCTATATATACTTGTTCTGAACCAGCTTAGACCAAATAATGACTAAGTGAAGCTTGATCTGAGACCTATTATTGGCCAATCAGTGAGAGCCAGAGTGATTTGGATTAAAGGCATGGTCAAGTAGCTCCATTTGAATTCCAATGGTCCATATTATAACCTGGTTTTTCAAAGTTTTATTTCAAGAAACCATAAATGAAACAACATGGGACAAAAAAGTTAATTTTTCCATTAAAAAAAGATAGCATAAATAATTAGGAAAGAGGAAAAAAAAATCTAGCCTCCAGACCCCAAGATATCTTATGAGGTTTCAGTGATCAAAATTTATATTCCTTTGGGCAAAACCTACAGAAACTCATTACTGTTAATGATATTACATAATTATGTCTATTCTGCTTATTAGAATGCTAATCGAAATGATCCTTAGATTGGTATAAATATTTCTGTTACAATATCATCTGAGAAATCTTATCTTTGAAGATTAAACTCTGCTTCTTTGAATTACAGTATATTTAATGTACAATATCAAGGAAAAATTATTTTAAGGTGTATTAAAAGTATTTCAATTCAGCTAAATTTAAACAATTATTCAAAACTCTAAGACTCAGATGAATCTGAATTGATCCAGAAATGTAGGTTATGTGAACCTCCAAATGTGCAGGTTATATACCTTATCCATTTTTGTCAGTCTTTTGGGCCTCTTGTCCATGTTTTGCCTATAATGTTTTTTTCATATGGGACCACACAATGTTCTGGAAATTAGTTTTTTATGCTCTTGACACCATGAAGATACCAGTAGAGATATTTAAAACATTATTTGGAATTTACTTGGTAACATAAAACATTAATCAGTAATTCAACAAGCATTTATTAAGCACTTACTATATTATATTTAGGACTTGATTTATATAAAGAAAGAAGGTATACCAATGAAACAGAATGTATCTGAAATAAATTTGTTGCTTATTTTAAATTTACAACTTTTTTTGCTGAAAAAATCAACCAAATTTATTTCTTATAGCAATACCATACATACAGTTGAATGAATTAAGGTGCTTTAAATACTAAGACAATTGAGCTTCCATCAATCCTTAGAGAATAAAATTATTTAAGGTCCTGTGTGATATAGATTCAAGATACAAGTGTTATATGTTTTCTGGATGAATCAGTTCATTCATTCAACATGCATTCATTGAGCAAACAACACTGAAATTGGAATCAATATTTGGCTTCTAGTCCAGGCTCTATCACTTACTAGCTGGCTGATTATAAGCAAGTCATCACATCTCTTTGGGTCTCAATTTCTTCATAGGTAAAATGTATTAGATGATCTCTGAAGTTTCTTCTAGCTCTATTATTATATTCCCATCCCATGCCATTCCCATCCCATGCCATTCCCATCCCATCCTATTCCATTCACTATCTTAGGCTTTTATAGGGGATACAAAGGAAAAAAAAATAAACTGTGTCTGCCCTCCTGAAGCTTATGATATAGTATTAGACAAGTATTTATATGTATATCAATGGGCCTGTGATCTTTTCAATGTGCACATTCCTTCAAATGGCAGATTTCAATTCAACAAGCATTTTAAAAGTACCTCCTTTTGACCCAGTTCTGTAGTAGGTGCTGGGGATACTAATACAAAAAATAGAATAATTTTTACCCTAATGGAGCTTATATAAGTTCTTTTTTTGGGAGGTGGTAAGTAGATGAGAACAGTATGTATGCAATAAATACAGATGATTTTTGTGGGAAGCTACTAGAGTTAGTAAAGATTCCTTGTAAAGAGATAGGGTTTGAACTCAGAGTTGAAGCTTGACTTCTGATTAAAAAACAAACAAAAAACTTCAAGCCCATCCAACATTCATTAGATTCTTATATCCCCACAAGTTTTTATTCCATATTCTTTTTTTATAGTGCCAAAATCCTGAAAAAAAGTTGTTTACATCCACTAATCTCTTACTTAATTCTTATTTTTTACCTATTGGCATTCGTCCTCATCACTTAGTTGAAACTTCTTTCTTTAAATTTACCAATTCTTTCTGAAAGACTAAATTTGATGCCTTTTCTCAATCCTTGTTCTTCTTGACTTATCTGTCACATTTGAAAGTACTGACCATACTTTTCTCTTGAATACTTTGTCTTCTCTAAATTTTCCTGACATTTTTCTCTTGGTTCTCCTTCCTTTCCCACAATTCATTCTCAGGTTTCATCATCAGTTCATAATTTAAATCACACCTGTTGAGGGTGTGCCCTAAGGCTCTGTTGTAGTCCCCTTTTTCTCCTCCTCCTTATTACGTAGTCATCTCATTAGCTGCCAGAAAATTAATTATCATCTCTGTGCAGATGACTTCCACATCTATATATTCAGCCCTAATCTCACTGCTGAGCTTGAATTCCATATCAATTATCTATTAATTTTCATTTCAAATTGATTGTTCTATTGACATTTCAATATCAATATGTCCAAACCAGAACTAACAGATTTTATTATCATCCTTCCTCCAAAACTCACCCCTTTTTTGAGTTTTCCTATTTCTGTTGAAGACATCACCATTTTTCTAGTTTCACAGGTTCACAACCTCAGTGTCATTCTCAGCTTTTTACTTTCATCCCATATTCAGTTCCCAAATCCTGTCATTTCAACCCCCCAAACATTTCTTGCATCTCTTCTCTTCTTTCTATTAACACCTACCCTAGTGTAGCCCTTCTTATCTCTCACCTCTACTACTGCAATGGTCTTCTAACTAAAATCCTTGCCTTAAATATCTCCCCACTATAAGTCAGATCTTACTGCCAAAGTGATTTTCCTGATGCAAAGGTCTGACTTTTTCACTGAATAAATTCTAGTTGCTTCCTATTGTCCCCATGACTCCCTTAGAATTTAAAGTCCTTTTAAACCTGGGCTTATTATATATTACTCCCTTTTCTATATGCTACAGACCAGATAAGTGGCCCCTTTTGTGTTTCATATAACTGATATTTCATCTGCTTTGCACTGATTGTTTCCCATGCTTGAAATACATTTCCTCTTTACTTCACATATTTTAGAATGTCTTATTTTCTTCAATCTTCAACTCCAGTACAGTTTTTTTATGAGCTCTTTCCTGATCTCCTTCTCAGGTATTCATGCCCTATCTCTAAAAATCACTTTTTGTTTATTTTATATAAATTTATCTATATATATATATTGTTGTTGGTTTTTTGATAAATTAAAAACCTTCTCAAGGACAACTTATTTTATTTTTTTAATTTATATCTCCAGTATCTAGTACAATGCCTCAAAATCAGTAGGTGCTTCAAAACTACTAATTTATTGTATGAAGAGGAGAAATATTTTAGGCAAAGCCATCGAAATCTAGAACAGGCAATACAATATTGTATAAGGTAAATATAGGGCAGTTTAATTAGAATGTGGAGGGAGTAAGGGATAATAATGTGTGAATAATCAGGGCAGAGAGATTGGATCCAGATAATGAAGAGCATTGAATGCTAAACAGAAGAGTTTACATTTGATTTTAGAGGTAACAGGGAGCCACTGGAGTTTATTAAATGGGGAGTAACATAATCAGATGTAAGTAAGGATATTCAGTGAAGCAATCCAATGGAAAAATGATTTTTTTCATAAACTATAGAGTTTTCTAGATGATCCTGTTTTTGGATAGCATATCGATTACAGCTGTAACTCAGACATTACAAAACCTCTAGTATGAGATCCAAAAGCACTCGAAAGAGTTTGCTTAAGTATCCATATGGTAACATTGAGTAGCTAAAGAATGCCTATTTACATTATTGATTTTGTCCTTTCTGTTCAAGATCTCCTTGGCAAGGAAAACAGAAACAAAATAAGAATTGATTAATTCTTCCTTATCTTCATAATTGATTTTCATAGTTTCCCCTGCTATCCTTCTTTGATCCTTACTTCAAATATATGATTTTTTGGCATGTATTTGTGATATTATTTGTCTAGTATTTTATTATTTTTTGTAACATTATTAACTAATGATACAAGTATACACTGCGTTATCCCTCCCAGGTTTGGAAATCAGAACCCTGTTTATTTCATAGAAAGAGGTTGGCAGTATGTCTTTTTGGCTTATTTTTGGGAAACTATTTACGTAGTATAAAGATAATTTAAAAAATTGATAAATTCATTTGTAAACTTTTCTTTACCTGCAGTTTTTTTTCCCAATGGGAGTTCATTCATGGCTTGTCTGATTTATCTTTTTGAGATAAAATTATTTATATATTGTTATGTTAACTTGGGCACCTCATATTTTTGTTGATTATTTAGCAGAACACATAATGAACTCAGAGTAAGGAATGCCTGTTGAATTTCCATCTCTGACAATGACTGTGATCATTGACAAATCACTTAACTTTTCTGATCTTCATGTACCTCTATGATTCTAAATTTTAAGAGAACTGACTTTGGAATGAGGAAAACCTGAATTCAGGTCTTTCTCTCACATGAACATACTGTGTGACCCTAGTCAAATCACGTAACCCCACACAATTCCCTGAGACTATAAATTGCAGAGCAGGTACCAGTCTGCATCTGAGACCAGGAAATTCCTTCTGCCAATCAAATCAGACACCTACTAAAAAAACCCCCAAAAAACCCAATAACCAAATAAGTCATAAACACATTGCTCTCTGTTTCAGTGGAGAAAATTCCCATATCAACATAGTTATTTTTTCCTTCTTCTTAATTTTATTTTTCAGTTTTAAATTCTCTTCTTTATTTCCTCCCCACCTAATGAGAAGGCAAAAAACATAAAATTTATTAAATATGTGTATATTTATGCAAATTTCCATATTGGTCATGTTTCCCCCCACAAAAGCAGAAAAAGAAAAAAAAAGATTCAATCTGTTCTCTGAATCCATCAGTTCTCTTTCAATAGTGGGACAGAATGTTTCATTATGAGTCATCTGAAATTGTGTTAGGTCATGGTGTTGATTAAAGTTATTAAGTTTTTCAAGATTGATCTTTATAATATTACTGTGTAATATTATAGGTAATATATAATATTCCCTATATTATAGGTAATATTACCTATAATATAATATTAATATGTAGATGTTTCTCTTGCTTCTTCTTACTTCATTTTATATGAATTCCAATAGGTCTTCCTTCAGAAAAACCATCCCCTTCAATATTTCTTATAGCATGTTAATATTCCATCACATTCATGTATCATAACTTGTTCAGCCATTCCTCAATTGATGGACATTCCCCCAGTTTCCAATTCTTTGCCAATACGAAAAAGAGCTGCTACAAATATTTTTGTACATCAGGGTTTTTTCCCTCTTTCTTGGATCTTGGAGTATAATCCCTGTTTTATTCAAGCAGGGGTCCTCAAACTTTTTAAATAGGGGGCCAGTTCACTGTCCCTCAGACTGTTGGAGGGCCGGACTATAATAAAAACAAAAACTTTGTTTTGTAGGCCTTTAAATCAAGAAACTTCATAGCCCTGGGTGAGGGGGATAAAAGTCCTCAGCTGCCACATCTGGCCAGTGGGCCATAATTTGAGGACCCCTAGAAGGATATATCCAATTTAGTAGCTTTTAAATATAGTCCCAGATTGCTTTCCAAAATGGTTGGAATCACTTATACTTCCACCAACAATATATTTCTTTTCCTACTTTCTCTCCAGCATTTGTCCTTTTCTTTTCTGTCATCTTAACCAATCTGATGGGTATGTGGACGTACCTCAGAGTTGTTTTAATGTGCTAGCTATTTAGTACATTTTTTTTCATATGGTTATTAATAGCTTTGATTTCTTCTTCTAAAAACTGTTAACTTATCTTTTAACTTTTTGTCAATTGAGAAATGGCTCTTATTACAAATTTGATTCATTTGCCTATATATTTTAAAAAGAAATCTTTATCAGAGAAATCTGCTGCAAATATTCTTTCATTTGCTACTTTTCTTCTAATTTAGTTGTATTATCGTTATTATTACAAACATTTTTAAATTTTATGCAATCAAAATTATCCATTTTGCTTTCTGTGAACCTCTCTACCTCTTATTTAGTCACGAACTCTTCCTCATCCATAAATCTGACAGATAATTTCTTCTCTGATCCATTAATGTGTTTATGTTATTATCCCTTTATGTCTAAATCATACATCCATTTTGATCTTTACATGATAAATGTCTACTTTTTCTTTTAACATTTTTAATTAAAATTTTATGTTTTATGTTTTTCTTTTTACCTATTCTTTCAGAGTTGTAGTTCTTTTTATATTTTGCTTTTTTATTTTAAAGATTCCTCCTTGTTTTCCTTTTTTTTTCTATAGCTCTAGATCGAGCCAATACTAAATTTTTCTTGGTGGTTACTTTATAAATAAGATGATTTAAAAATCAGAGGTAAAATAACAGGAAAAAAGGCTAAACAAAAAGGAAAATTATATTCCTTTCCTCAGTATGCATATAACATCACAAAAAGCCATATTCTAATTCATTTTCATATATGCTTAGGATAATACCTTGCATGTAGTAGGTGGCTAATAAACACATTTTTGGACATGGATAATGTAAAAATTAATTTTACCCTATTATAAATATTTGTTATGAGGGTTTTGTTTTTCTTCTCCCCCCTTTTTCAATTACAAGTATTCTCCATGAGTACTGTTCTAGGAGTGAGGAGATACAAATATCAGTAAACCACAGTAATAGCTAAATTTTATGTGCCATTCAAATAGAAAAAGAGAACAGTAAAAATTGATAAAATAGGATATACATATAAATAGACTGAGTAAAAGAAAAAGGCAGGCAAAAAAAAAGAAACCAAAGGAATATCAAGTTAAAGATAAGAAAATCCTGCAAAAAGTTCTAGACAGAAAAGATTATGGGGAAAATGTACATAAGTAAAATAGAAATATTGATGAACACATGTCATGTCATAAAATAGGAAGTTAGAAAGAAGAAACGTGATCTGATAATTCTGCCAGAATGAGCCATCATAAAAGAATGGTAATAATTTTCAGAAGCTAATAAGTACATAAGAAAATATAAATAACATTTATTAACAGTTTTCTTTTTTTCTTAAGTAGAAAACTTAAGATGGATTGTGTCTATTAGATCATAAAAGTTGACATTGTTAGAGTATTTGCAATTAGCTTCACAGTTTCATCATTACATTCTGAAATCTGTTTGAGAGATAACTCCTCAGACATGTTAGTGTCCTTCCCTTCTTTGTGATCTAGGTAGCTACTCCTTAAATCATAGGAATTGAGTTTAGAGCAAGATTTTTTTAAACCTGGCATATGTGAACTTTAAAAAAAATTTTGATAACTATTTCATTACAATTGCTTTTTTCTGTTTGTTTTTTGCAATACCATGTATTTTCTTTTATGTACTCAAAAAAATCATCCTGAGTAGGGATCCATGGGTCCCTATAGACTTACATAGCTACCCATGAGGTAAAAAAGATTAAGAATCTGTATTTTAAAGGATGACCAGGCAATGATGGGGGAAGGAAAGGTGGACAATGTAAGCATGCGGAGTGATCAGGAGAAAGACGTGAAGGTGGAAAAGGCAGGATGCTTAGAAGAGAGAGTAGTTAATTTTACCTGCAGCAGAGAGTGTGTAGAGGATAGTGATTAGAAAAAGACCAGAAAGGTAGAGTGACTTTAGATTATGGGGGAATCTTAAAGCCAGGTCAAGGGGCCTGAATCTTACTCAATAGAAAATAGGAAGTCATTACACATTTTCAAGCAAAGAAATAACTGCTAAGTCTATACGTAAAGAAAATTAGGGGCACTAGGTGGCACAGTGGATAGAGCACTGACCCTGAAGTCAGAAGGACCTGAGTTCAAATCAGGTCTCAGATACTTAACATGTAGCTGTGCGACCTTGGGCAAGTCACTTAACCCCAATTGCCACAAGAGGGGAAAATTAGTTTATGTCACTTAACTCCACTTGCCTTGCAAAATAAAAAAAAGAAAGAAAATTAGTCTGGTAAAGGTAAAAAGGATAGATATTATAGGGGGATGATAGAGGTGAAGAAATCTTATTGTAGTGTTTTGCAATAATCTAGGTGCATGGTAATGAGTACTTATACTTTAGTGGTGGCAGTAAGATTAGAGAGTAGGGAACAAATAATGTTGTGGAGGTAAAATCAAGAATTTGGGACAGTTTAGATGAGAAGAGAAAGAGAAGGAAGAGTCAGACAATACCAAGGTTTTGAACTTGAGAGTTTGTATGAATGGTAACACCAATGAGAGAAATAGTAAAGTTTGAAGGAGAATTAAACTGAAGAGAAAAGATAAATTTGGTTTTAGACATATTGATTTTGAGGACTTACTTGGACACCCATGTCGGGATGTTTTTTGGGTATTGAAGATGTGGGTCTGGAGTTCAGAAGAGAATTCTTGCCTAGAGATGTGCAAAAAGGTGGTTCAGTTTATGGTTACCCACATAGTATTACAAATGGGACTCAAACCCAGATCTACTAACTCCAAATCTATTGCTCTTTCTCCTATTTTATTCCTCTTCCTGTAAGGTTTTTCATCCTTCTTCTTCCTCATAGTCAAAGTTCTTTTCTTTGTTTTTCCTGTGTAGTGTCTCTTGCTTACTAAAAAAATATAACATCATTTTTTTCTAGCCTGAGTTCTCCTTGCTCTGGCTATATTTTCAGAATGTATCATGCTAATTTGGGAGTTACATTATGTAACTGCATTTCATTTAATTGCCATGAGATGTAACTTGAGTTTCAGAAGATTTAATCACTCATAAGGAGAATACATTCCGTACACTGGAAAAATGCAGTAACATCTCATAGGTAGAATAGTCCATATTTAATCTCCCTTAAAGAGTGAAAATGTTATTTAAAACTTAAGAAGTGATTTTATAGAATCATAGCATCTCCATATGGGAAAAGGAATTAAGGATTAATTAATTTTTCTAACTGAAGAATGAATTCCTTCTAAAACATTTTCAAGTGGTCATCTTGATGTCTCTGAAAGACCTTCAGGGATAGGGACCTCACAGTCTTTCAGGTATAGAACTTAATTCTACAAATTCACACACAAGAGGATGATCTGTGATTTCATCAATATGGAGAATTGTTGGGGTTGGAATTACTTTCACAAATTTAGTAGAATCTTATCTTAGGCTCATGCCTGAGCCATAGAGAAGTCAAGTAACTCACAGACTTTGAGACTGGTTTGGACTAACATGTTTCTGATTGCAAGTTCGACCCTCCATCTCCAATGCCTTTTAAATCCAGACTGGACATCTAAGACTGTTTTATTTTAGTGGGAGACGAGTTTGAAGAGAGATTGTTCTGTAATTAGAAAATGAGCAAGGTTGCAAGTTGGGGGATCTGGGTTTAAAACCACTTCCCCGCATTCCAAGAACAGTTCTCCCCTCCCCATATTAGTCATGTTGTGAAAGAAGGAACAGACTAAAAGGAAAAAAAATAATTCACTAAAAAAATGAAAGTGAAAATTTGAGTCCAGACTCCATGAATTCTTTCTCTGAAGGTAGATAACATTTTCCATCACAAAGGAAAGTACTATCCACATACACACAGAGAGAGAACTATGGAGAATGAATATGGATCAAGAGATAGTATTTTCACCTTTTTATTGTTACCGTTGTTGGTTGTTTGCTTGTTTTTTTTTCTTTTTCGTGGTTTTTTTTTCCCCTTTTCATCTTATTTTTCTAGCACAGCATGATGAATATGGAAATCTGTTTGAAATTGCACATGTTTAACTTATATAGGCTTGCAAAGGTGAATGTTGAAAACTATCTTTGCATGCATTTGGAAAAATAAAATATTTAAGAGTCCATTTTTCATCACAAGTCTTTTGGAATTGTTTTGGAACATTTGTGAAAAAAGCTAAGTCATTAAAATAATCATTACTTAATGTTGCTGTTACTATATACAATGTTCTTCTAGTTCTACTCATTTCACATTGCATTCATTCATTGAATGCACTTCTAATACCTAAATTTTGTGACCCTAGGCAGTCATTTAATCTCTCTCAGCCCCTGCCTTCTCATTTGTAAAAAGGGGATCCTTTATTCTCAAAGAGGACTATGACATCAGGGGGGTGATACCATGACATGTAGGTGAATTGGATTTAAAGGCCAAATAACAAAAACAACAAAAAGAGAATAGTAACAACAGTAACAGTAACCTTGAAGTTTAAAAAAAATGCAAATTACTAATATGGAAAGGTGAATTAGATTAAGAGAAATCTTTAAAGTAATTCTCATTATAGGACAGGATTAAGTTGATCCAGTGGAAGAAACTGCCATGAATCTTGAGAATCTTCTTTAGGTATAATGACATGTAACCAATAGAATTTTATTCTTTTGTGGACTTTTCCCATGGTCTCAAGGTGACCGTTTCATGGAAATGTTGATGGCTCTATCACTGCTTCCAAATTCTCTGGATATCTTGAAAAATAACATACAGATGGCTCATTATAGGCTGTCTCATAATAACTCACTTATGTTGCACCTGTTCCTTCAGAATAAGGATTTTTTTCACCTATTTAGACCTAAGGCTTGGAGACTATACTTAGAGTTAAAAAAAAGAATCCAGCAGTTCTGAGCCTGAATGAAGTTCTAAATGAACTCATATAGGACATGTTTAATGTTATAGAAGAATTTTCTCTTCCTTGTGGAAAGCCAGTCTAACTAATGATGATGAGATTTCAGGACATAACATAAAACATGCAGACTCCTTTTTCAAAATAGGGTAATCAGTACCCAAAACCCTGTACTTAGGCTTGTGTCAATGTCTCTTGGAAATAAGAGGTCTGTTGCCATAGAGATGGGCTGATATATTCTTCCACAAAATGTTTGTGTCATTTTCAGAATCAGAATCAGAACAGTCTCAGAAACAAAGACTTTTGGAGTTTGAAGGAATCTCAGAGATAATACAATATCATCCATTCCTAAAGCATGAATTCTTATGACATTCCTTACACCTTGTCATCCAACCCCTGATTAAGATCTCCATTGTTTAAGAACTTATGGGGCAATATATTCCACTTTGGATAGCTTTAGCTCTTTATTTAAAATATTAAAAAAAAATATTGCTTTCATTGTCACATAGATGCCTTCCTGCTATCCAGCAAGTGATCTCTTATAGTCAAGATTAAAAAAAAGAAAGATGAGAAAAAAGTAGTTCAGCAAAATTAATCAATACATAAATTTATACATCTTAGAAATGTTTTCCTTCTAAAAATCTACTTTCCTGTATCTTCCACCTATTGATTCTGGTTCTTCTTAGGGATGTCAATGAATCGATTAAGCCTTATCTTTTTTGTATTTAGAAACTCATGTAATATTTGAAGAGGACAATTATATTCCCCTTTAATGTATTGTTGTTTTCCATGATCCTTCCATTGCTCTTCCTTGGATAATAATAATAATAATAAATACTAACTAGCATTTATATAGTATTTTAAGATTTACAGTGTGCTTTCCAGATATTATTTCATTTGATTTTCATAGTAATCCTGAGACATCCTGAGGGGTATTATTATCCTTATTATTACATCTATAATTATTATTATAGATAAAGGCTGAACAAGCTTAAATATCTTATTCAGGGTCACACAGTTAGTGTCTGAGACCATATTTGAACTCTTTTAGCTCCAAGTCCCAGCACTCTATCCATTGTGTCATTTAGCTACCTCTATGAAATGGATTAGAGTCCCCTCATCATCTTGTATTCTATTATTTTGTGTAGTTGATCGACATGGGCCTGGAGTCAGAAAGTCCTAAGTGTCTGGTCTTAAATGCTTAGTAGCTATGTGATCCTGAACAAGTTACTTAAGCCCTGTTTAAGTTTCCACATCTGTAAAATGGGAATAATAATAAATCTCCCTCTTATGGTGGGTATGAGGACCAAATGAGATAGCATAAAGTTCTTGGCACCATGGCTAGCACATAGTAAACATTCTATGAGTTATTGTTATTATTACAACAATTTTTATATTATTAGAAACTTTTTAGGTGGATATTTATATTATTAGCTTTTTTCTATATTTGGCTCATTTCCATCTCTGACAGCCATTATTTCAGATAGCTTCTTTATTGATTTCCCTGCCTCATGTCTCTTCTCACTTCAGTCCATCTTCCACAGAACTGCCAAGGGGATTTTTTTCTAAAGTATATGTTGACTTAATCTCTTCCTTATTTAATAAACTTCAGTCCTTATTAACTCTAGGATCAAATATCTGCTGGCATTTAAAGTTCTTTATTACCTCGTCCCTTCCTGGTTTTTTTTTTTTTTTTTTTTTTTTTTTTTTTGTAATAGTGCTCTATTTAACAATGAAACCCTGGATCTTTGCTGAAACTTGGTTTTAGACAATTGTCTAGTAGGTACCAAGACACTTCAGTGATTTGCCTAGGGTGATGGAGATGAAATTTGAATCCAGGCCATAATGACTGAGACAAACTATCTACTACATCAGGCTGTAAGACAAAGGTAGTCTCTGCCTTCAAAGACATTAGCTTCAACTGGAATCATCATCCCCTTACTTGAAAACCTATTAACAAATCTAAATTATCTATAGAAAAAGTCCAAATCTCAAAGTTCTCCACAATATGACCCCATTATAACTGCCCAAACCGGTTCCTACCATTTCCCAACTCAGATTCTTTTCTATTCAGGCTACTTTGGTTCATAAGGCTTTGGTGTTAGTGGTTATCACATTTTTTTTTTTTTTTGCTTAAATTTAGACATATTGTCTGCTACATTTCCATGATTTATCAGTCCAGTAGCCTTATTCTTTATAAACTCATGCTAGCTGATATTAATCACTACTTGGCTTCTTAAATGCCCACATACTACTCCTTTCAATAATGAATTCAAGAATTTTGCTTGCTATTGATAGCAAGTGTGGTAGTCTGTAGTTTCTAGAATCCATGTTTCCCCCCTTTTTTGAAAAGTAGATCTAGTTTCAAGTTCCAAGTTAATTCTCCATTTTAACTTGATTGGTCAGAAATCAAAAATCAACTTATTAAATGGTTCAATAACTTTTCCAAAAGTTTCTTCATTGTAATTCATCTAGGCTTGGTGGATGGCTGCTAAGGTATGCGCTATTACAAAATTTTCGTCACTGTCTTGGGAATTTAAAAAAGCTTTCCCCAATTGAAGGATTATAGTACTAACAAAAGGAGAAAAATCCCCAAAGTCCTCCTTCCCCCTTCCCCACCTGTTAAAAAAAAGCCTAATCCCTCATAGAGCTTTTAGATCATATAATATTCTCCCCACATGATTGAAGAATATGGGATTGATGGAAGACACTTATGGGTGATAAACTAGACTATTTGCTTGTAGAGCAAAATGTTACCATAAAGTCTCTAATATTTCTTTTTGTCTTGTTTGCCACTGTGTTTCCGTAACCTTTTATAATTGTATTATAATATTTAGTTTAACAAACTGGTATTTTGAATGATGACATTTTTGAAATTACTATGTTCTTACATAATTCAGTGTGAGTGAGTATATAACTATTAATTTATTTTTCTTTAACTTAATTTTCTCTTTAAAATCAATGATTTTGTGAGTTAGGCCTTCACTTTTAGCCATGTAGCAGTAGAATAAAATATTTTGTGAAAAATTGGATCTAAGTAGATCAACTGGGAGAAGTTTTATAACTCAATGGCTAGGATATGTTGTAACTGCATATGTCATAGTGGAGTTTGCTTTGTTGCCCTTCCTGGGCAGGGTCTTACAGATGGTATGAGTGGTTTTTGACACATTGTATTTTTCCAGTCTTTTGAAGAACTTTCTTGGGGCCATGCAATTTGTCATGGAGTTAAAGACAAGAAAAACACTCTTAAGAAAGGATATCTGAAAAACTTGATACCACTTACTGTGATCCTTGTAATTTGGCTTATCTGTGCTTTGCTAATTTTGAGATTATTGGTTGGTAGTTAGGAACTTGTATAGAGGTGATATGACACTCAAAGGGTATGGTTTCAGAGTGGACTGCAAAATAAATCACAGTACATTTTGATTCTTTGAGGTTCATACAACTAAGTTCTGGCTGCAGAGCATCATTTGCCTGAGGAAAGTCAACTTGTCATTACTGAAGGTTTGATGAGCCAGTCTGGGTATTATCCAGACTCAGCACCTCTCCTCCTCCTCTCTTTGGCTGCCTTCCCTACACACATTTTCTTGTTTATCAGCAACTCTGTTAGATCTTGGGCTGGGGAAATAAAAGTAAATGAAAGAGTGTTCAGTTTGGCAAGCACCAAAAAGACCCAGTAGGAGTGGTTCTGGAAAAATAAGCTTAAGTGAACATAGGGGATTATCCATGCTGTTTGTGATGAAGCTATTGAAAGAGCACTGGCCTGAGTATTGGGGACTGGGCTTGAGAGCCAGTCCTGCCACTAATTAGCTGTCAATTCTGTCCAGGTGCTTCTGTTTTTCATTTGTAAAATGAGTTTGTTATTTCTATCTGTCTACCTTTTGTGTTTGCCGACCCCTGTTATTATTGCTTCCCTCTTCCACACCCAAATTGTTCTTTTCTTTGTTAAACAAAATTGGAGAATCCAAAAGGCCACTGTGTATATATACCTGTAGTCTGCAAACTCAAGCCATGCAAACTCTGCCTTGTTAGAAAAGCTTTGAACATGATTCCATACAAAAGACTTCTTGCTTTTTGAAGACTAAATTAATAATAATGATGAAGATAAAAGCTAGGGTTTATGTCTTTGAGGTTTATAGAAGGATTTAAATCTCTAAAGGAGAAAAGTAGGAGAGGGATGGGCAGATGGGGAAGCCAAAAAATAAAAAAATAAAAAGGAAGAAGACAAGGGAGAGATCCATGGATGGAGGGAGGTTAAGTAATAGCAAAGCAAATTAAGGAGCAGAATTAAAGCAAAGAGTCAGCAGGAATAGGAAAGATATGTGGAAGGGAGTGATGGTGTATATATGAATGTGTATGCATATATCTGCATATGTATATATAAATATATCCTTTCTTAAGTACAGCCTGCTAGGAGGAGATGGAGGGGAGGGGGGAGAAAGGGAAAAAAGATGCACAGCAGAGAACAAAAACAGTTTGTTAACAGTTAATGGAACAAAAAAAAGCATGTGTTTGTATGTATGTGTGTGTACATACACACACACACACATGCTTTTTCTTTCTTTTTCTTTTTTTTTTCTTTTTTTTTTGCTGTTGAGGCAATTGGGGTTAAGTGACTTGCCCAGCGTCACACAGCTAGGAAGTGTTAAGTGTCTGAGGCCAGATTTGAACTCAGGTTCTCCTGACTTCAGGGCTGGTGTTCTATCCACTGTGATACCTGGATGCCCCAATACATACTTTCTTTAACTGGTAATTCGTTGTTTTATATTTTGAATTCTCCCTGATGTTCTGCTGGGCATATGATATGACAATGTTCTCTTTTGTTTTGTATTCTTTTTCTGTATTTCCTTTTTCTTATTCTGTTTTTTAAAAAATAAAACAATAAATTAACAATTATACAAAATAATCCTTGGCTTTTTAGTTCTCTCCCTCTCCCTCTCTCCCTCCTTCTCTCTCTCTCTCTCTCTTTTTCTCTGTTTCTGTTTCTCTGTCTCTCTTCTCTCTCTCTGTCTCTCTTCTCTCTCTCTGTCTCTCTGTCTCTCTTCTCTCTCTCTGTCTCTCTTCTCTCTCTCTGTCTCTCCTCTCTCTGTCTCTCTCTCTTTCTCTCTCTCTCTGTCTCTGTCTCTCTGTCTCTCTCTCTTTCTCTGTCTCTGTCTCTGTCTCTCTTTCTCTTTTCCCCCCTCTTTCCCTCCCTCCCTCCTTTTAAAGTAAAGGTAGTAGACTATGATAGGGCAGAGAATTTTAGGAATCATAACGTTTTACTGAGGGTAAAGAAAATCTAACTATTAGTATTCTAAATATGAAATCCTACTGACATTTTGCTAGAGGAATGGAATCATATCAATATTGACTTTCTCACCTATGAAAACAGAATACAAAAAAGTTATAGCTAAGTGGAAGGTAAATAAAGGATGTGGTTTTATTTCAATTCAAGAAAAAAAAGAAACACAATTTCCTGGGACATTTAGTTATTTCTTATTGTAGTAATTATAATACTGATAATTTTATCTATTAAAAATTTCACCATGAAAATAGCAGTTTGGGCACAAACATTTGCTTTAGAGGATAAAAAGGTAAAGAAATTCTATAAACAACTCAATCAACTTCCCAAATTAAATCAACATATTCTTTGATACATGGTAACTTCAAAATGAAGATAGTTGTAGGGGAAGATATGACAAATATGTCAGTGAATACACTTGAGGTATAAGAATTGAGAATACAAAGTCTAGTGGGTGGTTTAGTAGTCAAATGGCTTATTTTTTAGAAAAAGTATCTTCAAGTAAAAAAAGTAAGGAGTGCTGGTCATGAAAAACAGCAAACAACATAAAATTTAAGTTGATTGTATTTTAATACATGAAAAATGACAAATTAGTGATATGAAAATCAGTCCTGAATTCATTGGCTTTGTATAATCAAACCACTGGCTTGTTACAGTAAAGATTAAAATTAATACAAAACTAGAAGGAAAAAAATGCAAAAATAGAATTATTATGCACAATGAAAATAACCCCAACTTGGTCTATAAGTACCATGTCAATGCCAAAAAAGTAAAATGAATGGAGGAGAGGACAATGAAAAAATGATAACCATTTTCTAATGAACTTCAAAAAATATAAATCAATTACAATAACAAAGAAGATCAAAAAAGCTTAGGTAGCACCTCAGGCAGCAAACACTTATACCTTTGGAGAGAGGGAGGAGGAGAGACAGAGATGGGGGGAGAAGGAAGAGTAGAGGGGAGGAGAGGGGGACGAAGGAGGGAAAGAAGGAGAGAGGGAGGGAGAGAGGGAGAGAAAGAGAGACAACAGAGACACAGAGAACTGAGAAACAGAGAAAAATGAGAGCACACAGCTAAGGGCAAAACACCTAATGTAAATTTATTTATAGGATCTTAACAGAAGAGGTTAGTGGAAGATTTTGAATAATGTTGCCTCATATCAGACAATCAGAGGAGGGCAAAACAAGAAAGCTTGAGAAGAGAAACAACTAAGTAAAATAATCCTGGAAGCATTTAATACTGAAACTGGAAGGATGATAACATCAGTTAAAATAGAAAATATCTAAATATTTTTATAACAAACTTTTTACAGTGAACAGTGGATGCATCACATTTGGAACCCAATAGCATAGTCTCAGAAATATTGCATGAAAAACAGAAATGGTACTGAAAAAAAAAAGCACATAGGAAGAATAACTGCATTAGATTAAATATACACAGAGGTGATCTATGCTAAGTGCAACATAGTTTTGAAGTTTCAATGTCTTCAGATATATGAAAAGGGGAGGATGCCAAAAGCATCGAATATATATCAGATATTATCAAAAACAAAACAAAAGTGGCTGAGAACAGCCAATTATTATTATTATCAATGATACATTCATATACACACAGACATTACAAATGCGTATCCTTAGACTTACATTTCTGACTAATAGTCTCTCTTTTTCCTCTGCCTTCTGGCTTCTCAAGTCATTTTTTCAAGTTCTAGCTAAAATCCGACTTTTAGAAATCAGTATTTTCTGATTTCGCTAAATGCTAGTCCCTTTTCTCTGTTGACTATTACCAATTCATTTGTATATATGTTGTTCATACATTGTTGTTGTTACATGGTGTCTTTGCTATTAGACTGTGAACTTCTTGAGAGCAGGGACTGTCATTTGCCTTTTTTGGGGGTATATATAGCACTGAACATAGGGCCTGGAACATAGTCAGTGCTTAATAAATGCTTGTTGACTTGTCATGCATTATGGGAATATCTGATAAAATCCAAGCTTTCAAAAACAATATTCTATAGCATAACAAATAAAAATGCCTTTATAGATGAGAAAAAATATTGAGTTAAAACCCTCTTCCAATGAAATGACTCTCATGCATACATATCAGAATCAGAAAAAAATTCATTGTGAAGATTATAACAAAGATCATTTATTTCAGTGATTCTTTGATGATCCATATTGAAAGATGCAAAAAATTGGTGGATGCAATATCAAAAAGGGGATTGTCATAGAGAATATCTAGCAGAATTCAAATGAAAGACTCCTTATACATGTCATTTAGATATTTCTATCTACGGATCTTATTGTACTGATTGCTTCCAGTCCTGGAACATTGCAGCAGTTCCTAAATGAGATCCATAATCAAGAGTTTGACCTTACTTCATCATTAGTGGTTAGCTAATAATAATAGCTAATATTGATACAATGCCTTAAAGTTTGCAAAGAGCTTTACATATATTATTTCAATAAATCCTCACAATAACCTTGTGAGATTAGTGCTATTATTACTCCATTCTGCACATGAAGACTACTGAGGTTGAGGGAAGTTACATGATCAGAATTACATAACTAATTAGTATTTAGAATCACACAATTATTAAGTGTCTGATGCAAGATTTGAACCTAGGTCTTTGAGACTTCAATTCTAGCTCTCTATCCATTGTTCTACTTTTCTGACTCAGGGTAAATGATTATGATATGCAGTTGGAAGGAAAGCCCTCAATCAATCAATCAATTAATCAACAACTAGGCACTAAGGTAGGTTCTAGTGAAAAAAAAAGCATGAAGAATGAAATGATTCTATTTACGATGGACTTACATTTACATGTATTATGGACAAAGTCTTTTGATGGGTAATAAGCAGAATTTGGAAATGAACAGGAAGATGTGAGGAGGCTGCACTGCCTTTGGGAGTTTTTGGAGATCTTTGAATAATCCTGAGCTTCACTCTGAAATAAAGATTCATCTTAAGGACATTCTGATGATGTCTTATGGCAGTGAACCATGGTATACCAGGATCTCTGCCCGAGTTGAAACCGATTACCATCTAAGAGACATGGATAGGTGTAATGTAGGGTGTAAGCAGACTGTAATATGTCAAAGAGGAATTACATAAGAGAAGTAGAATAAAAGAGGTTATTAGAGAAATGTATGACTAGAAAAAGATGGACCAGTCATGGAACAAGGGTGATGAATAACTAATGAATAACTTGTGTCTCTACTGGTATCTAACATTAACATACACAAATAGGCACACATATATTTGTTGTTCATTCATGTCTGACTCTTCCAACCCCATTTAGGGTTTTCTTGGCAAAGATACTGGAGTGATTTGCCATTTCCTTTTCTAGCTCATTTTACAGATGAGGAAACTGAGGCGGACAGAATTAAATGACTTAACTGGGATCACATAGTTAGTATCTGAAGTTGGATTTGAACTCAGGAAGATGTCTTCCTGACTTCAGGTGTATCACTGTCTACTGTGCTCCTATTATTGCCCAATAATAATAATAAACTGCTAATCAGTTGCTACCAAAGAGTAGAAACACCACTTCTATTTTCAGTCATCCTCAGAAGCTTATCTGGAGATGTGATCTGGTAATTGCTTCTGTAGCTTTTGAAGACCAAGAGAATTTTCACTCCCTAAATCATTGGCACTGACAAATAGTTCAACGTCAGAAATAGATATGATTTTTATCAGGGGAATGACATTAAAGATGATATATTACCACCTTTGCTGCTGTATTCTAAACACCAAGGGACCTTTTCATTTGATTTGTGACTGAAATCTCTTACATGTCATCTCTTCACCCATCTCCCCTGAAGATTAGAGACTCTTACTTTTCTGTTTGCATAGTGCTTTGCAGATAGTAAAACAAATGCCCGTTTGTTCATTCATTCATTTCCCCCAAATTTCCCTAAACTCAAAGGAGACTGGACTTAGGAATGGAGCCCTCCTGGTTTAGTTGGCTTGGTCCTTCCAATATTTCACAGTTTGGATAGGATCATTCACAAACTAGGAGAGATATGGTAGGTTTTCCCTCTGGGCATTTTTGCACTTTTGCTACTAACAGTCTGGAGTTTGACTGTGTTAGCTTTGTTGAGAAATATTTTCTCTCTGGTAAGCTTGCCTGTGCAGGTGTTTAAATGTGAAGGTGGAGACAAAGTAGAAGAAGGTAGTGCTGCCATATATATTATATTTTGGCTATATGTGTATGTGACCCAGATGATCCAAGTAAAGGCTTCTGAGTTCCCCAGAGGACTGTTCTACCCATTCCTTTTCACTTTTAGGAAGAATCCTATTCATCTGGCAAGGCAGCATGACTGAGTAAAAAAATCACTGGATTTATATGAAGACCTAAGTTTGAATCCAACCTGTCTGGCTGGAAGGCAGAGGTTGTTATTGTCTGTCCTTCATTCTCGTTCCACTCCCACTTTAATGGTATTTTCTTTTTCTAAATATATGCGAAGGTAGTTTTCAAAATTCACTTTCATAAAACCTTGTATTTCAGATTTTTCTCCCTCTCTTTTCCCTCCTCCTTCCCAAGACAGCAAGCAATCTGATATAGATTAAACATGTACAATTCTTCTAAACATATTTCCATACTCATCATCCTGGGTAAAAAATAATAGATCAAAAAGGGAGAAAAACATGAGATAGGAAAAAAAAAAACTAAGCATACAAACTAACAACAAAAGGTGAAAATACTATGCTTCCATCCACATTCAGTCTTCATAATTCTTTTTCTGGATGTGGATGATGCTTTCCATCAAAAGTCTATTGGAATTGTCTTGAATCATCTCATTGTTGAAAAGAGCCAAGTCCATCACAGTTGATATCATCATATCATCTCATTGTTATTGTATACAATGTTCTCTTAGTTCTGTTCAGTTCACTTAGCATTAGTTCATGTAAGTCTTTCCAGGCTTTTCTGAAATCAGCCTGCTCATCATTTCTTACAGAACAACAATATCCAGTACATTCATATGTCATAACTTCTTTGTCCTTCCCCAATGGAGGGGTATCCGCTCAATTTCTAGTGCCTTGCTACTACAAAAAGGATTGCTACAAACATTTTTGTACATGCAGGTCCTTTCTGATTTTATAATTTCTTTGGGATACAGACCAAATAGAGACACTGCTGGATCAAAGAATATATAAAGTTTGATAGCTCTTTGGTCATCATTCCAAATTGATCAGTAGAATGGTTGGATCATTTCACAACTCCACCAACAATGCATTAGTGTCTCAGTTTTCCCAAATTCCCTCCAACCTTCATCATTATCTTTTCTTGTCATTTTAGCCAATCTGAGAAGTGTGAAGTGCTACCTCTGAGTTGTTTTAATTTTATTTCTCTAATTAATAGTGAATTAGAACTTTTTCACATGAATAGAAATGATTTTATTCTTTATCTGAAAACTGTATCCTTTGATCATTTATCAATTGGTGAATGACTTGTATTCTTATAAATTTGAGTCAATTCTCTCTACATTTTAGAAATGATAGCTTTTCCAGAAATACTGACTATAAAATCCTTCCCCCCCCCCAGCTTTCTACTTACCTTCTAATCTTGCCTGTGCAAAAGCTTTTTAATTTAATGTAATGAAAATTTTTGCATTTCATAATGTTTCATAGTTCTTCTTTGGCCACACATTCCTTCCTTCTCCAAAGATTTGAGAGGTAGATTATCCCTTGTCCTCCTAATTTGCTTATAGTATCCTCCTTTATGTCTAAATAATGAATTCATTTCAGCCTTATCTTAGTTAGATATTGGGCAATGCCTAGTTTTTGTCATGCTATTTTCCAATTTTCCCTGTTCTTCATTCTTGAAGACAAAAGTGAGGGAGGGCTGTGCAAAGTCACAAGCCTCACTTTCTCCTCTAGGATCATTTGGGTTCAGTGGCAAGATGACTAGGGATGGGCCTGGATACAGTGGGAGAGCTTCACCTTTTTAAACTAAAGTCTTTAAAAAGTGTCCGTTTGAATGAAACATTTACTTATTCAGTGATTAGGACCAGGTTAAAAAATGAGGCAGAGAATGTCCCCCTCCTTTTTTAAAAATTTAGGCAGAGTAGTAACATAGAAAAAGCTGGAAGAGATAAGAAGAACCCAGATGGAAAGTTTTAAATGCCAAAGAAAGGAGTTTGTATTTTATGTTGGAGACAAAGGGGGATTCCTAATGCTTTCTGAGTAGGATGTAAAATAATCTTTTTTTTACCTTAGGAATATCACTTTGGTAGTTCTGAGAAAGAAGTATTGGAAGGAGAAGACTAAAATTAAGTAGCTGCATTAGGAGGCTATTTGATTCAGGTGACAGAGGTTGAAGGCTTGTTTTATGTGTGGTATTGTTGTTCATCCTTCCTTTTCAAAGAGGGCCAGTGACACCATGGGATATGTTGTGTATGTGTGAGTAGCCTCATGAGTGGAGATAAGGGGATGCTTGTGAGAGATATTGGTAAGATGTCAACTTTTTGGATTGGAGGGTTGGAGGAGGATCTGGGGTGGAGGAGAGGGTGTGGTGAAATTGTATGCCTGAATAGATCTCAATAGAAATAGGGGATATAGATAGGATAGATAATCAAGGCTGGTTTACATATATTTAGTTTAAGATACAGGAATCCAGTTCTGTAATTCTATGATCTACCTCTGCACTTGAAAACTTTCTATTATAATATGTTTTAAACATTTAGCACAAATACAATATTTAAAACAATGAAACCTGACATTTGTAGCTATTTTCTTAGTGTATACTTGAATAAATTTATACAAATTCATGTATAAAAGGCATTTTTAAAAATTCTTGAATATGTCTTTCAGGGAACTATGTATACAAAACAAAGAGCATCATTATTTCATAGATGGGTGGGACTTTGTAAATAATGTTTCTTGGACAAGCAAGGAAGATATTATGAAGACACTATTTATAGATAAATAGTTTGGAGCATCTAAGTGGTATAGTAGATAGAGTATTGGATTTGGAGTCAGGAAGACCTGAGTTCAAATCTGGCCTCCAAAAATTTAATAGCTATATGATCCTGGGCAAGTCACTTAATCCTGCTTGCTTCACTTTCCTTATCTATAAAGTGAACTGCAAGAGAAAATAGCAAACCACTGCAGTATCTTTGCCAGGAAAATCTCAAATGGGATCACAAAGAGTTGGACACAATTAAAAATGTACTTGAAAGGTTAGTTTATAGGATTTTAGGTCAAATACTAGAAAAGACCATAATGATCATTGAATTCAAACCTCTCATTTTACTGATGAGAAACTGAGTCTCACAGATAGAATGATTACCCATAGATGGAAGTCAGTGACAGAACTCAAAATTTAAATCTAGGATTTTTGAGTTCAAATTCAGAGTTCTTTCTACTGTACCACTCCCCACTTCTGACTATTTAAATTTTGTTCTTAGCTTCCTTCACATTATATTTAAGAGAAATGTTTAGCATTATGGCTTAGATAGAATACCTCTATTCAGAGGACGAATGGATAGACATTCATTCATATAATACGACAAGCAAGCATTTATTAAGTACCTACTATATACAATACATTTTGCTTATCTCTGGGGGAATATGCAAAGAAAATTACATCATTGTTTCTCCCTTTATGGATGTATGGTATATAAAAGTAAGGTAGTGGTCATAGTCTTCTGTGACTGACATACATCCTTATTTTATTCTATTTTTTTTTTATGTCTCAAATTCAGTTCTCATAAAACTGCAAGTTTATTTATTGGTTCCCTAAACTCCATTTCTCCATAGTCTATCTTTGTTGACATTGCTTTCCCCAAACTTTATGCCTCAGAGGCAATATTCAAGCAACCACTAAAAAATATTGTAAAAACAAGAACACAGGATTGAGAACAATAGTAGCTGTCAGTGAACTAGAGAAAACTCCTCAGATAACTGAAAGGAGGCATCCTAGGAATCATGTCCCTGATCAGCAGTAGAAAGTACAATTGCAAAGCCCAGAACCACATTAAAAGTGATCATTTCTAAATCTGTAGGGGAGAGAAGCATCTGCAGAGTACATTCTGTCTGTCACTACTTACATGGGCAGGGGCCAATTTAATCTCAGGGAACTGATGGTAGAATTATTTTGAAGTCAGCAGTTTCCATATACTTTCATACTTTTGGGGAAAGTCTTTTGAATTCCATTTTTGTGCTTTTCATCCATAGAAGTTTTTGGATTTATCAAGAAGATATTATCTCCTTTTTATTTTGGTCTACTAAATTGTAGTTTTTCTATTAGAAGGTACTGTATTTAATCTTTGAATCTTTCCTAGCACCTAGACAGAATTTTGGACTTAATAATTGTTTAACAGACATTTATTTAAATTGATCTTCACTCCTTGGTCTCTGTGTAACTTGTCTGGTTGGGATCCTAAGATTGCATACGATTGGTAAGAACAGCCTTATATACACACAGAATATGTGTTCACCTACTTTGAATTTTCAGTCACTTAAAGTGGGAAAATTTGGGACAAATGTTACTTAATTGTTTATCACATGTAGGTTGAGAATAGTTCTAAGCTTTAATGAAGTCACCTGAGACACAGGTGAGATTCGGTTTTATGTAATCTAATGTTTAGTGTTTAATGTAGTTGGATTTTATGTAATCCAATATCAGTTTTAACTAGAGATTCAGAAGAGATAAGGGAAATGAGTATGGGAAAGATAATGTGTTTGTAACTGTGTCCATGTATAAAGACCACAAGGCTTTACTAAGCAGACCCAGATGGTGGACTCAAAGGATATAGGATTAATGATAAAAGGGAATTTAGAAATATTTTACAAAAACTATTGATTAGAAAAATATTGGGAGTGTGGAATGAAGATTATAAAGGCTCAGCTATGTGAACTTTAATTTCTTAGTAGATAGAGGGGGGGAATTAAACATTTGTAGAGAACTTCTCATGTGCCAGGCACTGTGTTAAATGCTTTTACAAATATTTTCTCATTTGATGAGGTTTGATGTTCCTGAAAATCTCGTGAGGTAGAAGCTATAATTATCCCCATTTTTACTATTGAGGAAACTGAGGTAAAGAGAGAGTAAGCAAGTAATGAACATCTGAGATCTGATTTGACCCCAGACTTCATTGTGTCACTTAGCTCTTCAATAATCAGAAAATCTTTGAGTGAGTCAGAATCATTTTAAAACTGAGTTGGGAGAGAAAATGAATGTCAATGAAGAAATGAAACAGAGTACAACAATGAGTTTTTGAGATGGAAAGTGTCAGGATTTATGGTTTTCCGACTAGATCATCTGACCTTGAATAAAGGCATTTCAAGAAAAATAGGGAAGGACTCAAAAAGTGGAAGTAAGGATGTAATTATCAATTGACTCCCTCAAGGGATGAGGAAACTTTTTCCTGCCAAACACCATTTAGATATTTACAACATTATTCGTGGGCCATACAAAATTATCAATTTATAGGACTCAAGCAATTGTTCTACCTAGCTTTCACTTTCATTGCCTGTGGTTAATTATACAAATAATTTTGTGGGCCTCATATTGCCCAAAGAGAGGAGGTTTATAGATCTTTTAGTGTTCTCAGTGTCTGCTTTCAGGTAACTTGCAGCAAAATCCAGTATATAAAACTCCCCAGGGAGTTCACAAACCCAAACAAATGAAAATATAGGTGACTAGCCAAATAAGACTGGACTCCTGAAGTCATATTGCTTAGATTCACTGAAGCTTTTCCTGGCTCATGTCTATTCTCTCTTCTCGTCAAACACAGTAAAACATGCCAGCTCATAAAAAAATATCAGCCCAGGGAGTCTCTGTTTCCCAGGTATTATTATCTATTGACAATAGGCAACTGTCCTGCCTTTAAAAAACATTTTTAATAGTATTTTATTTTTTCCAATTACATATAAAAAGTTTTCTGATGTTTAATATTTTTATTTTCCTGAGTTACATGTAAAACAGTTTTTTACACTTGTTTTTCACAGGAGGTGAGGGAAATGAGTCTGAGTTCCAAATTCTCTCCTTTCCTCCTCACCCCCCTCCCCAATTAAGAAGTCATATGTGTCTGTGCATACCCTTTGATCCAGCAGTGTTTCTATTGGGCTTATACACCAAAGAGATACTAAAGAAGGGAAAGGGACTTGTATGTGCCAAAATGTTTGTGGCAGCCTTGTTTGTAGTGGCTAGAAGCTGGGAAATGAATGGATGCCCATCAATTGGAGAATGGTTGAGTAAATTGTGGTATGTGAATGTTATGGAATATTATTGTTCTGTAAGAAATGACCAGCAGGATGAATACAGAGAGGACTGGTGAGACTTACATGAACTGATGCTAAGTGAAATGAGCAGAACCAGGAGATCATTATATACCTCAACAACGATACTGTTTGAGGATGTATTCTGATGGAAGTGGATCTCTTCGATAAAGAGAGCTAATTCAGTTTCAATTGATCAAGGATGGACAGAAGCAGCTACACTCAAAGAAAGAACACTGGGAAATGAATATAAATTGCTTGCATTTCTGTTTTTCTTCTCAGGTTATTTATACCTTCTGAATCCAATTCTCCCTGTGCAACAAGAGAACTGTTTGGTTCTGCACACATATATTGTATCTAGGATATACTGTAACCTATTTAACATAAAGGATTGCTTGCCATCTGGGGGAGGGAGTAGAGGGAGGGAGGGGAAAAATAGGAACAGAAGTGAGTGCAAGGGATAATGCTGTAAAAAATTACCCTGGCATGGGTTCTGTCAATAAAAAGTCAAAAAAAAAAAAGAAGTTATATGTGAAATTATACAAAACATTTCCATAAAAGTCATGTTGTGAAAGACAACATAGCTCTCTTTTTTTCTCATCTTCCCCGAAAGCCCTTCAAGAAAAAGTTTAAAAAAACTTTACTTTTTGAATTTGTGTTCAGACCCATAGTCAGTTCTTTCTCTTGGATATAGACAGCATTTTTCATTGTATTGCTGAGAATAGCAAAGTCACAACATTACTATTACTTTGTACACAGTACATTTCACTTTTCTTGAGTTCATGGAGAACTTTCCAGGTTTTTCTGAGATCATACTATTCACAATTTTTCATAGAACTATAATATTTCAAAAAATAATTTCAGCATTCATTTTTGTGAGATTCTGAGTTCCAGTTTTTCTTCCTCCCTTGTATTCCTTCCACAAGACATCAAGCAATCTGATATAGGTAATATATGTACAATCATTTCAAATATATTTCTGTATTTGTAAATAGTTTGTAATTTTGTATTATTGTAATACAATATTGTATTATTGTATTGTAATATTGTAAACAATATTGTTTGTTGTAATATTGTAATTGTATTGTAATACAGTAATTGTAATATTGTAATTTATTGTAGTAATATTGTATTATTGTACAATTCCTTGCAACCACAAAAAGAGCTGCTACAAACATTTTTGCACATGAGAGTCTTTTTAATGATTTCTTTGAGATATAGACTGGGTAGTAACATGCTGAATGAAAGAATATGCACAGTTTGATAGCCCTTTCTCCCCTGTTTTTCTGTTTGGAATAATAGAAGGAATCTTTAGGATCATCTAATTCAGCCCCATTTGTTATACAAAAACGTAATTTGAAGCTCAGAATGATGAAGTGATATGCTTTGGATGATAAAAGGAGTTTGTGACCAGGTTGGACTTGAGTAGCTGTTCTCTTGATTCTAATATCTTTCTAATACAGTGTGCCACTAGAATAACTTGATTTATGTGTTAACCTGTGTGTGCCAAGGTAAAGTCAAGCAAAAAAATTAGATTTTTAACTTCTTGCCTATCTGTAGAGAGGACCTTGAGGGTTATATAGCTTTTGTATTGTAACTGTGACTATGATACTGCAAGAGACCTAATGTAGGTGGGACATCACATGAATGTTACATTATCCTGGGGTCTTGGCAATAATGGGGCCCTTAGAATTCATACTGGGGCACCTGAGATTTAAATAAATAATTGGGGACATTTACCTAGATTGTGGTCAATCCCAAAGAGATTATATTGTTCTCAATACTGCATAAGAGGGCATGGTTACAAAAAACTAGAATAATCTTTATTTAGTCATAATTCCAGGGGAATAATTCCCAAAACATCTCCATTATCTAAGCATCATAGCCCCTGAAATTTCACCATTAGGGAGTCATTCCTTTTGCACAGTGCCTTGTTGCTTCCAGATATCCTTTCTAAAAAATACTAACATTCTTTGAATGTCATGAATCATTGATGCCCTTTAGTAGTTTGTTATTAGGAGCACTATTTGAGATAAGGGCACTGAGACATGCAATTTTAATAATTTTAATAATAGGATGCAGAGCATTGATAATGCTGAAGGACAGGGAATGATCAGAGGAATCCAGCTCTGGGCAATCAGAATGCAGTATATAGAAGCACCATATACTATGTGGGAAAGGGAAAAATGGTAGGTCCAGAAAATAAACTCCTAGAAACAATCATTGTTGTGTGAATGAGGAATGAAATATTTGAGGATAGGAATTAAGAGCAAGAAGAGACTGTGATGGGAAAGGGGATTCGTACTTTTGATCCTAGTAATCAATGTTGCAATGATTTTGATAAGTATGTTCTGAATGGGGGATGATGAACCGAAGCATCAAGCTTAACAGAAGAAAGATCTCACATGTGAATTTGTTTCCATTGTCAGAAACAGAGTACTGCTATCTTTACAAATGCTTACAACACAATTATATAAGAAAGAAGTCGTCCTTGGACACTATAGTCATTACAATACATGCAACTGGGTTTTATTCAGTTGTTTCGGTCATATCCCCTCTTTGTGACCCCATATGGGGTTTTCTTGGCAAAGATACTGGAGTGGTTTGCTATTTCTTTCTCCAGTTCATTTTACAGAAGAGGGAATTAAGGTAAACAGGGTTACGTGACTTGTCCAAGATCACACAAGAAATAAGTATCTGAAGCTGGATTTGAACTTGAAGAGTCTTTGATTTTACCGTACTACCCAGCTGCCCTACTTTTTGTAATTATCAATAAAGATATGACTCAAATTTAGAATGTAAAGCACTTTTAATGCATCTCTTATTGTAGAGCCTAGGAAAGAAATATTAAAGAGTAAAAACAAGAGAAGTTGGTTTTTTAAATTGCTGCTTTAAATTCAAGGGACCTATAAACTTAAATCCCAACTGAGTCATTATAAGATTAGTCCTGATTGAGGCACTGTGGCATAGTGGAAAGAGCCCAGTTCAGAAGGTTCAAATCCAGAGTTTATTCCTTTACTACTTGCATGATATTGGCAAAGTCATTTCCCCTCATGGGGCCCCAGTTCCCTTTTCTGTAAAGGGGCAGTGAATTGACCTTTAAAAGTATTCTGCAACTTTAAGTTCCCTGAACTTACTAGTTGGATCAAATACATTATGGTGGAAAGAGCCTAGGATTTAGAGCATAATTATAATGATGATGATGACAATAATAGTATTTCTATACAGCACTTCAGATTTGCAAAGTGCTTTACATATGTTACCTCACTTGATCTTCACTACAACCTTGTGAGGCAGATGTGACAATAACTTCATTTTATAAATAAGGAAACTGGAAATGAGAAAGTGATTTAGAGTCAAACAGTGTCTAAGGCAAAATTTGAAGTCATCTTCCTGACCCCAACTCTAGCACTTTATCATCATGCTATTTGATTCCTAGTTCTCCCACTTAATATCTGGATGGGTTTGGGTAAGTCATTTTTACCTTTTCTGCAAAATTAGGGTATTGGATTGAATGGTCTCTTCAGGCTCTGAGTCCTTAGAGTCAGCTTGATTCGTATTCTACCCTGACACTGGCACCATAATAACGGGCAAATAACTTTTCAGAACTTCATTGTTCTCATCTTTGAAATGGGGATGATGATACATGTTATATTTACCTCATCAGTGTGATGAAAGATCCAGCATGAAGTCCAAGTTGAAGAGAGATGCCCTGTGCATGGGGAAGTTCTCCAGATAATCCTGTCTGTGGATGATATTGTTTCACTCCCCAGAAGACTGCAGAGCTTCCTGAAAAAAATATCTATAATCACTAAAATGAGTTTGGCTTGAACATCCATACAGAAAAAAATCAAGTGGATAATTATCTAAGTGGGTAACATTTATTATCAACTGGTTCTCTGGAATCATGGTTGTTAATTACATTGATTAGAGTTTAAAATTTTTTCAAAGCTATTCTTTTTTCAGTATTGTTATTGAATAAATAATACTGTTGGTTCTGCTCACTTCCCTTTACATCAGTTCAGGCACATTTTTCTAGGGACCATTTTGTAAGGAGCCACTCTTCCCACCCCTTTCCTTTATACACCTTTCCTTTTACTTGGTGCTTGTAAGGTTTTTAAGCAAAACTCCTTTTAAAAGGTGCCTTCTTTAATACAAACTCCATTTTTGGTCCTTTGTTCTCTGAACTGTGATGTAGAATACACTATATAAAATAGAATTCTGCTTCTGGAGAGAGAAAATACTGTCAGCTTGACAGTGGGGTGAAAGTTTAATCCTTATTGATAGATCCCACTCTGTAAGAGCTTCTAAAGTAGGGATTCTTAAGCTGGAGGACCATAGATCCCTTTAGGTAAATTTCAGGGAATCCATGAACTTGGATGGGAAAATGCATCTTTATTTTTGCTAACCTTTAACTGAAATTTAGCATTTCCTGAAATTACTTAAAATTGTTATTTTGAGAAGTTACCTTAGGCTTTACTAGACTGTAAGGGATTAGTGACACAACAAATCATAAACATCTCTCTTTTAAAGGCAGCTCTAAGCTTTCTTCTATGATTGAAGATAAACTGAAATACTCGAGAAGAGATGGATTGCTAAGCACTGATAAGCTTGAAGCCCAGGGAACTGGAGTGTTAGTATCTCTTTATTATCAGTGAGCTTTTCAAAAGTGCTCAGAGGGAGGAGAGAAGAATTCGAGTAAGGAAGAAAGACAAATATAGTGATTCAGGATGGATGGGATATCTCCTATTTGTTTCATGACTTTAGTGCTTTCTGGGTACCAAACTGACTTTGTTATGACAGTTTCTCTGCAGTGTATGTTTACCCCACAAAAAGAATGCTAAGATTTGATGAGGAAGCAAGCAATAGGCCATGTAGGTGCATTGATCAGTGGAGATCTTATTAGAAATTATTCCCAAGAGAAGGCCCAAGTATATATATTATTCCATAAATGGCACTTTCCTCTTCTTATCATATGTAACCTCTGCTCAGCTACTACCTTGATGCCCCATTCCTGGTTCCCCAATGTAGCATAAGGTCTGGCAGTTACTGCCAATGTGAAAAATCCTTTGGTATGGATGGGCAGAGTGAAACATTTGTTGTCCATTGTCTGAGGAACAAAACTGTTTGGACAAGCTCATGAGTAGTTCAGATGTAAAAAGATTAATTTTTAGCAACAGGACCTATTTAAAAATAGTTATAACTTCTGCTTTTTTCCTTTATTAAAGCTTATTTTTCAAAACATATGCATGGACAATTATTCAACATTAGCCCTTGTAAAACCTTATGTTCCAATCCTCCCCCCCACCTTACTCCATTACTTCCTCTAGATGGCAAGTAGTCCAATATAGGTTAAACATGGTAGAAATATATATATATATATATATATAACTTCTACTTTTATGTCACATTAATTTCGTATATTTCTCTCAACATTCTCTTAGTAGAGAGCCATCACTCACATGTTGGAGGGATTATGGGAAGATGAGCACACTGATGCACTGTGGGTAGACCTGTGATTGTGTCCAAGCATTCTGAACGGAAGGAGGGAAAGAAGAAGAAAGGAAGAAGGGAAGGAGAAAGGGAGACAGGAAAGATGGAAGGGAGAGAGGGAAGGAAGGTAAAAGGGAAAAAAAGAAAGAATAAAAGAATAAAAAGGGGGGAAGTAGTTCTGCTAAACTAAAAAGCATGTCAATCAAATCTGACATTTCAATCAATACATCAGTATTTATTAAGTGCATAATGTGTGTCAGTAACATTTAATTACTAATAAATTTAATTCATATACTACTTGTTTAGTCATTCCCAAATGAACGGATTCTAATTCTTTGGAATCACAAAATCACTATTGTAAATAATTTGGTGCCTATGAGTCCATCTGTCCTTTCTCCTTTCCCTCTTCCCTCCATTCCCTCACTCCTGCCTTCCTTTCCTCTTGCCTTCCCTCCTCCCTTTCTTTTCTTTCCTTCCCTCCGTCCCTTCCTCCCTTTCTTCCTTCCTCCCTTCCTGCCTCCCTTTCCCCCTGCCTCCTTCCCTGCCTCCCTCCCTGTATTTGTTCTTCCTTCATTCTCTCCCTCTCTTTAGAATGATTGGCTCAATTCACAGCTCTATCCACAGTGTATTAGTGTGCCTGTCTTTCCAAAATCCCTCCAACATTGACTTTTCTCATTTTCAATAAATCAGTAAACATTTGTAAACACCTATTATATGCCTGGTACTACCAAAATATCAAAAGAGGCAAAAATGACTTTCTTTAAGGAACTCACAATCTAATGTGGGGAGAAAATGTGTAAAAAATATATACAAAGCAAGCTAAACAGGATAGATATGAAGTAATTAATAGAAGAAGGGCATATTTGCTCTTTTTTTTTTGGATGTGAAGTGAAGCCTCAGAATTTTAATAAAAAACTTGTCTCTTATTATTAGTGATTTGGGATTTTTTTACATAATTAAGAGTATGCAATTATTATTTTGGAGAATTGTTTGTTCTATACTACACTATAGATTTAGACTACAACAGGGAGAAGAAAAAAGCCACTCTGAAGAAATCCTATGATATCTGGAAACGTCCAAGTGAAAAGTCTAGCACTTTTTTTTGTTGGTTCACATTTATCTTGTTACTCCAACTTCCTTTTCATATTATTTATGACATCTTTTGGTATGTAATCATTGCTATGACATTTATCCAGCCATCAGGTGGTATGTATCTACAATTTAAGAATTCTTATTGGGAAGGCAATATCCAAAATTACTGGTTCACTAAAATTAATTTAGTGAAGAAAAAAAGAAAACAAATATAATAGATATAATAATGATGATAGCTAACATTTATTTAGTGCTTATTATGTACCAGTCACTGTGCTAAATACTTTATAATTGTTATTTTATTTCATTCTCACAATAATCTTAGGAGATAGATGGGAAAATTGAGGTAAACATGTTAAATGACTTGGCCAGGATGATACAGCTAGCAAATGTCTGAGAGACCTTAGAGACTCTTTTTCTTTCTCCTGTTTTAGAGAGAAGAAAACAAAATCTAAGGAGTTTACATTATAGTAATAAATGTAAAGTTTGTCTTCAAAGAAGATGGATTCAAGATGCAGCATTAGATATGTACTTTGGGTAAATGTGTGGTTTTGTTTTGCATGATTATGTTTGTTTGGTACAAATAGTGTGTTTTTCTTAAGACACAGGAACTTGGGAACATGAGTGGATAGGAGAAGTAGCAAAAATGTTTCCAAGAAAAAGAAGAAAAGAAAGAAAAGAATGTCTTTAATGCATATTTTAAAAGTGCACAGAAGAGAATAGAATGGAGTTCAGAGGGAAATAGACAAACTGGATAGCTTTGAAAGCAATATGTTGTATTTGTTATATATATGTTATATATGTTATACATACATACATATATAACATGTTATATATTTATTACTAAAAGGAAAAGACAAGCTGCATATAAGCTTTATATATAAACATTATATGCTCCATATAATGGAGATTTGTAGATTCACAAATAACTTTTTCCTAATTTGTAAATAAAAATGTCCCATTTTTGGTGTTTTTTATATTCAGTGCAAAAATATATTTAATGAAAAAAGAGTGGTATAGAGGGAGAAAAAGCTACTACACTAATAGTTAAGAAAGCTGGGTCTTCCACATTAATTTACAGTGTGATCTTAGAGAAGTTACTTCTCCCTTCCATATCAAGATGATCCCACATGTGAACTTGAGTCAATCCACTATTTTCTGATTCTGAATCTACTCATTCAAACTTTCTTCCATTATAGCCTTTGACAGAAAATTTGGTTTATATGCTGTAAGGTCATTTTATAAGCTAAGTAATTTTGAATTTGTGTGTTTTATTTTCAAGAAACAAAAATGGGACTAGGAGAACATTTTACACAGCAATAGCAACATAGTATGATGATCAACTGTGAGTGACTTAGCTCTTTTTGGCAATACAATAGTCTAAGACAATTCCAAAGGACTTATTATGGAAAATGCTATCTATATCCAGAGAATGATGGAGTCTGAATTCAGATTGAAGAGTATTATTTTTCATTTTATTTTTCTTATTTTTTCTTTTGTTCTATTTCTTCTTTCACAACATGACTAATATGGAAATATGCTTTACATGATTGTGCATATATAATCTATATCAAATTGCTTAGCAACTTAAGGAGGCATAAGGTAGGAAGAAAATTTGGAATTAAAAATTGAAAAAAAAAGAAAGTTAAAAATCTATCTTTACATGTAATGGAAAAAATGCTCTTAAAAAAAGGAAAAAACGGGTACAGTACTAGGATGAATGTTTTGTTCATTTTATGATCAATGCACTTCCAATAGATTCCCTTAGAATATGACTCAAATATAAATAAAATAAAATAAATAAAAATAATCTACTAACTAAATAAATCAAAATCAAAAGCTTAAGCCAGTATAAGTAAACTTTTTGGATTTCCATGCATTTTTGAGGGGTTATTATGGAGTATGCACCTATTGTAATACTGATGTGAGAATTGTTGCTTTACAAGGCATTGTCCTGAAGTTAACCTTGTGAATATTCTAGGTTTAAGAAGTTTGATTATTGTGGAGAAGGGATTTGGGGAATATACTTTTCTATGAAATTTGGAAACAAATAGAAAATGGAAAAATGAACATACCAGAGCTGAGGCATGAAAAATGGGTTATTTATCTGTAGGATCAACTTGAACAGGACACAGAATCCTTCCCTCCTACCCCCATATAACCATATGGAAAAGAAAACCAGAGAAATAACCAGCTGGGCAGTGGGGGAAGGTCAAAGTGTTTTCAGTATCATCAACACTTAGTGAAATCGATAGGGAAGCTAACAGGTACCTTGTCAGCAATTAGCAAAAACTTGGGACTTAGTGTTGAACCCTTTGGAAGTTAAAAGCATGTGTATTCAGTATACAATGCTCATCACTGTTGTATATGTTACTCTGAAGTGAGTGATTATGAAAACATTAAAGGGATGTGAGGGGGAGGTAGTAGGAGAGCAGCTTCAGGGCTCTCCACAGGGAACCCCTGATTGATGATGTGCATACAGTAATAAACATCCTTTTCCTACAGGCTGGTATTCAAGGAGAATCTCTATGCAGCAACACAGCCAGAACTCTTCCAATGAGATTTCTATGGGAAAAGGAAAATTCCTAGCGATGGGAACCTTGGGACTTGCCTGAGGGACAGAAAGAGACCTCTTGAGGAACTCCCACCACAGATGCTTAGGAGTAGGAGGGATCAAAGAAGACCACGTACACTAGTCTTTTAGAAGTTGCTGGGTGGTTCAATCATGAAGACCTGAATTCAAATCTCACCCTATTTCCCCCTGGGAGAATCACTGATTTAGTCTCCTCAACTGTAAAATGGGGAGAATAATAGTCCTTACCCATAGGGGTTATTGTAAAGATCTAGTGAGATAATGCCAGGAGAATTTCCATTTCCCATTGTCTTTGCGTGATATACTTCAAAACTCTGATCTTAATGCTTAAGATTCCACGTAAAAGGCAGAACCTCAAAATTGAGAAACTTTATTTCCACAAAAAGACTTATTTGGTGTTATTTGGATTTCCCTTTGAGTAGCTGGAAACATTTTCCTCATCCCTATCTCACCATGTGTAGGTCAGGAGAAAGCATCTCTTTTATGTGAGAAAGATTATTTGCCATGGTGATTTTCTTTATTGTCGGAAGTATTGACTCAGCTGGCTTGTGCTAATCCTCTTATTTCATGTGTTACAGTTTCTAGGTAAAGTGCTGGGATATTTTAAAGATGGGTGTTTAGTTTTATGTAAAGTAAAATCCCTTTATCATGAAACCTGACACAATAACCTAGAATGTGCATGTAACCGTTCATATTTTGGAAACACTGCATTTTGGGGTCAGCAAGGGCACATCAGGCTTTGTGAAGAAGAGAATCCCCAGTACCATTGCTATTTGCAGATGATAAGAAGGGAAGGAAGTTGCTCAGGTTAATCAGTAAGTCAGCAGAGGCACCTGGATCACAGCTGCTTAAACTTTTAGATGATTTTCTTAGGACACCTCGTTCTTCTAGCTTAACATCAACCAATGAACAATCATCGTTGTGTTTCCTTATTTCACATTTGTTTTGCTTAGCTTTTTACGAGTGAGATTTAAATATTTCCTTTCATTTTTTTTTGAATTAGGTTCTCAAAGTTTCATGTTTATTAAATTGGTTTTTCTAAGACATCTTTCCATAAGCAGTGCAATGGTGAAATTCTACAAATAAATCACATGCATTGTCACTTAGAGGCAAAATAGTAAATGTAGAGAAAAACCTTGGGGCTCCATTTTATTTCCTCCACGGGCTGGGGTGTGCTGAAGGCAGCTAAAGACAGCTCTGAAATAGTTGAATTTTCACTGTGAGCATTTAGATCTCAGAAATCGGCAACTGCTAAATCAGGGTTTGATTTATTGTTTTGTTGATTTTTTAGACAAGAAGGTAATGTAAGAATGTTAATTTGGAATAAACCTAGAAGTGTGTCATGTACATGTGGTTGTTATTGTTTTGGAAGGCAGGAGAAAGCTGGTTATTAAAACATTTATCAGGACACTTCTATCTAAGGACTATATTCCTTTTTCGAATGAGTGGTATTCTGATGAAACTGCCGCTTTTTATCCTCCCTCAATAAAATTCTGAAAATACTTATTTTATTATGTGGATATTTGACATCCTTTAATTAATTTTAAATACCTTGAATATGATCATCTTTTGGAAAGTGGGAGGAGCTTATAAAACAGGTTAATTTCAGCTATAGCGACACGATGTTAGTGGATGATAAAGAAGGCAATGAAATAATTTCATAGAGACAAATGGGCTAATCTATGAATAAGAATATTGGTCTATAAAAAAAGTGAAGAGACGTTTAATGCCTTTTAAGGTAAGATTAAAAAAAACTATAGATTTTTCTTGCATGATCTAATAACAAACATGGAGTTTCTGATAGGGGACATAGATGGCAATTACCCTAGAATCAGTTCGCTGTATGAAGAGATGGTAGGGGGACAGCATAGGAAAGATGAAATACACTAAGTTAGATTGTCTAAGTTAAATATTGGGATTCTGAAAGGCAACAAGCTTGAGGGCAAAATCATAGAATTTGAATTTTAGAATTGAATGGACCTCAGAGTTTGATTAGTCCAATCCATACAAAAAAAAATCTTAGACAAAATGATGCAAATTGTGTCCCCTTTGACTTTTGGGGGGAAATGATGGAGGTGAACCCTGAGAAACTGTCCTCTGGAAAGGGCTACCCTCAGGGTTTCATTCAATCATATCAATCCTAATCATTCAATCTCAATCAATTATATCAATCAAGATAAGGTCTCATTCAGTTGAAAATCTTGGCCAGGGTCTCTATTGAATTGAAGATTAGTCCAGAACCACTCCCAGGAGCTCAAACTCTCAAAATAAGTAATCTCTTTTCAATTTCAGATCTAGGCCCCTGGCATTGACAACATTGAGGGAATCTCATTCAATTTTGAATTGAAGCCCAAGCCTTGGAATCTTTGCAGGACTTCTAAATAGGATTATGCTTGCCAAGCTTCTTAGCAAACTGCCCTGCCAGGACTTTTGTCCACTGTGGAAATATTATCTTCTTAGTGTTAACCTTTGTTATCTTCCTAACAGGACCTTTTTGCCCACTGAGAAGTCTGTTTTCCTGGCAGGCTGACTTCTCAGTGCCAACAAAAATGCCTTTTGCCACAGATTTCGGGTTTGTGAATTCTTTCACATTGGACCTTCCTCGACCAGAGTGGATTTCCCACCCCAATTCTCACATATCATTATAACTACCACTAACCTTTCATTTATATCTCATCAATAACATACTCAAAAAGTGTTCAACAGCCTTTAATCAAAGACTTATCAGATTTGGGAGAAGGGATGATACAGGAGGTATAGGGAATGGGTGGGGTAGGGAATGATCAATCACTTTCCTCATGTATTTGAAGATCTGTCTTATGAAAGAGGAATTAGATTTTTTTTTTTTTTTTTTTTTTGGCCCTGAGAAGCAGAAACAGGAGCAATGAGTAGAAGAGGCAAAGAGAGAAATTTAGGCTTGACATCAGAAAAAATTTCTAACAAGGAGAATCTAAAAGAATGATGGGTTTCATATTCATATCTGTCTGTCCATCTATCTCCTTTTTAACTAGTTGGAAGACTATCAAGCTAGTAGCAAGGGGTCCAGAAACCTCATAGGTCAAAGAAGAAAGAACTTTAGCTATTAGCTAGTCCAAGTTTTCCATTTTATAGGTAAAAATCAAGGTCCATGGAGTTTAGAGGATTTTTCCCAAGGCCACGTGATTACAATGAGGAATGGAGTCAGAATTCAAACCCATATCTTTTTTATTTCAGATTCAGTGACCTTTTCCTTACGCCAGCAATGGGTCTAAACTGAGAGCCGGCCTTTTGCCTAACTTCAGATCAGGTGGTCAAAATGTGCTTGTAAAATTTTGATTGGCAGCTTGTATACTGAAATTTTGTTTATGAGCAGTTTTATTAGAATTTTAATTATGTACCATCAGATGGGTCTACATAGAACAATGGTTGCTTCTAGTATTGACTCCTTAGATTATTATTTTACAAGGCACAGAGCAAAATCTACAAATTGTTTTTCATATATTTCTAGGTAATTTTTTTTATGATTTATTTAATTTTGTGTACTGCCTTCAGAATGCTGCATGAGTCTAGGCACTATCATTTATCAGCTGAGGAAGGCCTGACTCCTGAGAGCTTTCCATGGGTCCCCTTTGCTGCTTTTAATCTAGTTTGCAAATATGTTGCTTTCAAAAGATTCCTAATAGGATCAAGGTTGTATGGTTTTATGCTGTCAGGGAGTGAAGACTAATTCACTCCTAGTCACTTTTGGACTCAAGCTCAAATTTCTAATCCCATGGCAGAAAGTAATATGACAATGATGAAAGAATCATATATCCATATAACAATGAAATTGCAGAGAAGCATGGTGCAAGTGAATGGTTTGTTTTTTAGCAAAACTGTCTGTTGAAATTTCAAATTCATATTGGGCTCTTTCCAATCACTCATTTCCCCCCCAAGAATAACCAAAAATTATACCTATTCTTTTATATACATATTAATATTTTTGTGAATAATATTGTATAGTGTCAAATATTCAAAATTTAGAGCAGTTAAATTTCCCAAAATAAGACTCCAAGATAATGTTTTTTGAAATAAATATATGCTCTCAGAGATAAAAATTCTGAGCATGCACTTAGATTCCAGGCAACAACATTTGGAAATGGAATAGTCCAAGATAAATAACGTACATTTCCATATTACATTACAATTTTCAAAGTGCTTGCCTTACAACAACTCTGTGAAGCAATTTAGAAAAGTATTGTTAGCACTATTTTATGGATGAGCAAACTGAGGATCAGAGAGGTTAAGAGGATTTTCTAAAATCCTTTTAAAAGCAGGCATTCTATGATTTATGACTTCTTCAATATGCATGGCTAATGGAATAACTGGGTTTTGAATCCAGAGCTTCTAGATCTAAATTGAATATTCTTTCCAGTAGATTATGCTGGTCTCAGAGTAAAGGAAAGACTTGCTCTATTTGCTATTGTTTAGGAATTGTTGCCAGTATTCCTGTAAGGGAACATGATACACGTACAATTAATATTTTGATAACCCAGCCTCCTGATATTCTACACTGGGGGTCCTTTTGTTCTGATTCTTCTTTCACAATATGACTAACATGTAAATACATTTAATATGATTGTACAAATATAATCTTTATCAGATTGTTTGCCATCTTGGGGAATGGGGAGAGGGGAGAGAGAAGGGAAAAAAAGGAAATCAAAATTTTATAAAGGTAAATGTTGTAAATGGAAAAAAAAAATATGATTTAGTGGGGAAAAAGTCTTGTTTTATTGTAAGAGTGACTTTTCTGACTTCTTCCATTAAAAAAACTATCTTTTCTTATGTTTATTAGGTACTAAGACAGTGCATTATCAAATCTGTGAATTGAAATGAACCCTAGAGCTTATCTAGTAAAATCTCTTGGAATTACAAGTCTCCTTCCATAATATCCATAATTTATAGTCATTTAATTTTTTTCTTTAATATCTCCAGGGTTACTTTCTCTAGAGATAACCCATTTCATTGTTGGACAACTCTGATTGTCATTGCTAAAATTTTAATTCCTTTTACTAATCACAATTCTCTCTCCTCCTCGTAGCAATCCTTGTTCTATCATTTGAGATAAGGCAAAATAAATATCATCCTTTTTTTTTGTCTGATTACCTGTTAAATAATTAAAGATGGTGATTACGTGTCCTCTTCCTTTTCAATCTTTTGTTTCCTTTTGCTCTAAGAAATTATTCCTATTTCTTTCAACTGATGCTTATAAAGCATAATTTAGAGTTCCTTTGCAGTGTTGATTGTCTTCCTCTGGTTATGACTTTTTAATATATCTCTTAAAATTGACACCCAGAACTGAACATAATCCTTTAGATATGGTGTGACTGACAGTCATTAGTATTATAATTTTCTTTTTTCTTCCTTCCTTCCTTCCTTCCTTCCTTCCTTCCTTCCTTCCTTCCTTCCTTCCTTCCTTCCTTCCTTCCTTCCTTCCTTCCTTCCTTCCTTCCTTCCTTCCTTCCTTCCTTCCTTCCTTCCTCCTTCCTTCCTTCCTTCCTTCCTTCCTTCCTTCCTTCCTTCCTTCCTTCTTTCTTTTCTTTCTTCTTTCTTTCTTTCTTTCTTTCTTTCTTTCTTTCTTTCTTTCTTTCTTTCTTTCTTTCTCTTTCTTTCTTTTCTTTCTTTCTTTCTCTTTCTTTCTTTTCTTTCTTTCTTTCTTTTCTTTCTTTCTCTGTCTCTTCCTGCCTGTCTGTGTGTCTCTCCTCCCCTCCTTTCCTCTCTTGCTTCCTTCCTTCTTTCATTTATTTGTTCCTTTCTTTCTTTTTTAGAGTGGTATTTGCCTTAATATTGTAGTAGTCATTATATATATCATTTTTTTTCTTCTTTCTTTACTCTGTATCAGTACTCTGTATCTGCCCAAGTATTTCTGAATTCCTTATATTTTTAGTTATCATATATATTATAATATATAATAGTGTATTCATGTGGTGTGTTTTGTTTGAACATTCTTCAATTCATGCCTACCCACTGAAGTCCTTTTTTTTCTTCTTCCTCAAAAAGTACAGATATGAACATTTTGGGATATATGAAAATTTCCCCTCTATATTTTCCCACCTCTTACTATCCACTGTTTTATTCAGGATATGTCAATTGTTTTAGCCTAAGACTATATTCTCTCTCTCTCTCTCTCTCTCCTCTGTTTCTCTCCCTCCTCTCTGTTTCTTTCCCTCCTTTCCTTCTCTCTTCCCCCTAATACTGATAATGTTGTAAATAGTAATAATTTACATAAAGTTTAAAAAAGAACTATTTAATCCACTCCCTCTCAAGAACCACTTAATCAGTGATTAGAGATTTAGAATGGATTTGCCAATATAGAATAAGAAAGCTTTATATATATTATATTATACTCTATATGCTGGCAATGTGACTGATTGGGATTATAAGGCTCTAGTGAACCTAAGCAAGATCCATTTGCTACATGTTCCTCTGTTCCTTAAGGTCACCCAAAGGCACTTATTGATTCATTTCCCTCTGCTCTCTTTCTAAAATTGGCCACTTCCTGTCCTTTTTGGCCCGAGGCTGATATTTTTTTTCTCATTTGCTTTAAATGACCATTCTCTTGCCTTCTCACTTGCAACTTTTTCATTACTAGCTTTTTGGAGAATGTTGCTATCCAACATTCTTGTCTTTCTCATTGCCATGATTATTCTTCTTTCTTATTGAATTTTGGTTTGACTTTCTCAATTTCCTGTCATATCTATATATTTTCTCACTTAATAATGTTTTATATTTTCCAATTACATGTAAAGATAGTTTTCAACATTTCAAAAGATCCCAGATTTTTCTTTCTCTCCCTCTTCTCCCCTCTTCCCAAGACAACAAGCAATTTGGTATAGATTATACATGTACAATCCCATTTCCATGTTAGTCATGTTATAAAAGAAGAATCAAAACAAAGAGAAAGAAAAAACAACCTGTTACCCTCCCCTCCAAAGTGAAGATAGTATGCTTTGATTTGCATTCAGACTCCATAGTTCTTTCTCTAAATGTGAATAGCATTTTCTATGATGAATCTTTTGGAATGATCTTGGTTCATTGCATTGTTGAGAAGAGCTAAATCTATCATGATTGATCATCATATAATTTTGCTGTTCTTATGTGCAATGTGGTTCTGGTTCTGCTCACTTCACTCAACATCAGTTCATGTAAGTCTTTCCAGGTTTTACTCAAGTTTATCTGCTTATCATTTCTTATAGCACAATATTATTTCATTACATTCATATACCACAACTTGTTTAGACATTCTCCAGTTAATATGTATACACTCAATTTCTAATTCTTTGCCACCACAAAGAGATGCTATAAATATTTTAGTACATATAAGTCCTTTTCCTCTTTTTTATGATCACTTAGGGATACAGACCTAATAGTGGTATTGCTGGATCAAAGGGTATAATTTTATTGATCTTTGGGCATAGTTCCAAATTGCTCTCCAAAATGGTTGGATCAGTTCACAGTGCTGCCAACAATGCCTTAATGTTCCAACTTCTCCAACATTTATCATTTTCCTTTTCTGTCATATTAACCAATTTGATAGGTATGAGGTGATATCTCAGAGTTGTTTTAATTTTCATTTTTCTGAGCAATTGTGATTTTGAGCATTTTTTCATGTAACTATAAATAGCTTTAATTTGTTCATCTGAAAACTGATTGTTCATATCCTTTGGCCATTTTATCAATTGGGGAATGAGTTGTATTAAATTTGACTTAGTTCTCTACGTATTTGAGAAATAAAGCCTTTATCAGAAATCCTGGCTATAAGAATTGTTTCCTAGCTTTCTACTTTTCTTCTAATTCTCTTAGTTTTGTTTGTTCAAAGCCTTTTTAATTTAATGTAATCAAATTATCCATTTTATATTTCATATGTTTATCTCTTTTTTTTCCCTCTCCCTCTCCCTCTCCTCCCTTTCCCCCAAGACAACAAGTAATCTGATATCATTTATACACATTTCCATATTAGTTTTGTTGTGAAAGAAGAATCATAACACAAGGGCTTATTCAGGACAAGAGGTTACAGACAAAATAAGAGATAGAATAGGCACCAGGAATAGCAAATATAAAATAGAGTTGGGAGAGCGATAAATAGGGTTATCACTGTCAAATAAAGGAGTTTGGAAGAATCCATTAAAGGAATATAATAATAATATTAGTAACATAATAAGAGAAGAAAAAGAGAATAAAGGAATTAGAGGAGATAATGAGGAAACAAGGTTATCACTCTTTGCAGATGATATGATGGTATACTTAGAGAACCCTAGAGAATTACCTAGAAAACTACTAGAAACAATTCACAAAGTTTTAACAAAGTTGCAGGATACAAAATAAATCCACATGAATCATCAGCATTTTATATATTGCCAACAAAGTCCAACAGCAAGAGATACAAAGGAAAATTCCATTTAATATAATTGTTGATAAAACAAAATATTTGGGAGTCTACCTGCCAAGGCAAAGTCAGGAACTATATGAACACAACTACAAAACATTTTCCACACAAATAAAGTCAGATCTAATCAACTGGAAAAATATCAAGTGCTCATAGGTAGGCTGGGTTAATATAATAAAAATTACAATTCTACCTAAATTAATCTACTTATTATTATTTTATTATTAAAATAATCTACTTATTGATGCCATACCAATCAAATTCCCAAGAAATTATTTTACGGAGCTAGAAAAAATAATAACAAAGTTCATCTGGAAGAACAAAAGGTCAAGAAGTTGAAGGAAATTAATGAAAAAAATGCAAATGAAGGTGGCCTAGCTGTACCAGATCTAAAACTATATTATAAAGCAGTGGTCATTAAAACTATTTGCTATTAGCTAAGAAATAGAGTGGTAGATCAGTGGAATAGGTTAGGTTCAAAGGATAAAATAGTTAACAACTATAGCAATCTAATGTTTGACAAACCCTAAAACCCCAGCTTTTGGGATAAGAACTCACTATTTGATAAAAAAGTGCTAGGAAAATTGGAAAATAGTATGGCAGAAAGTAGGCACTGACCCACACCTAATATCATATACCAAGATAAGGTAGAAATAGGTTCATGATTTAGACATAAAAAGTGATATTATAAATAAATTAGAAGAACATATCTTCTCAGATCTTAGAAGGAAGGAATTTGTGACCAAAGAACTGGAGATCATTACTGAACACAAAACAGATATTTTTGATTATATTAATTTAATTTTTTTTGTACAAACAAAACAAATGCAGACAAGGTTAGAAGGGAAGTAATAAAATGGGAAAACATTTTTACATTCAAGTGTTCTAATAGAAGCCTCATTTCTAAAGTATATAGAGAATTAACTCAGATTTATAAGAAATCAAGCCATTCCCCAGTTGATAAATTGTCAAAGGATATGAACAATTTTCAGATGAAGAAATTGAAACCATTTCTAGTCATATGAAAAGATACTCTAAATCACCATTGATCAGAGAAATGCAAATTAAGGCAACTCTGAGATACTACTATACTCCTCTCAGATTGGCTAAGATGACAGGAAAAGATAATGATCAGTGTTAGATAAGATATGGGAAAACTGGAACACTAATATAATGTTGGTGGAGTTGTGAACTGATCCAACCATTCTGGAAAGCAATTTGGAGCTATGTCCCAAGAGCTATCAAAATGTGCATACCTTTTGATCCAGCAATATTTCTATGGGGCTTATATCCCAAAGACATCTTAAAGGAGGGAAAGGGAAGATGTGCAAAAATGTTTGTGGCAGCCCTTTTTGTAGTGGCAAGAAACTGGAAAATGAAGGGATGCCCATCAGTTGGAGAATGGTTGGGTAAACTGTAGTATACGAATGTTATGGAACATTATTGTTCTATAAGCAATGCCCAGCAGGATGACTTCAGAAAAGCCTGGAGAAACTTACATGAACTGATGCTGAGTGAACAGAATAAGGAGATCATTGTACATGACAACAAGACTATATGATGATCAGTTCTGATGGATATGGCTCTTTTCAACAATGAGATGATTGAGGCCAGTTCCAATGATCTGATATTAAAGAGAGCCATCTACACCCAAAGAGAGGACTGTGGGAACTGAGTGTGGTTCACAAAATAGCATTTTCACCCTTTTTGTTATTTTCTTGCATTTTATTTTCTTTTTCATTTTTTCCTTTTTGATCTGATTTTTCTTGTGCAGCAAGATAATTGTATAAATATTTATAATATATAATATTTAACATATATATAATATATTAACATATATTTTAAAATATTTAATATATATTGGATTACTTGCCATCTTGGGAGGGAAAGATTGGAATACAGGGTTTTGCAAGAGTTAATGTTGAAAAATTATCTATGCCTGTGTTTTGAAAATAAAAAGCTTTAACAAAAAAAAGGAATATGCCATGAGACTGGCAAGTTAGAGCCATAGAGGAGTTTACAGACTATCCAGAGTTAGCTATGAATAAGGAGAAAGATGCCATTAGAGGGAAGCATTGCAAGGGCGGGGAGGGGGGGGGGGGAGAGACAGAGAGAGAGAGAGAGAGAGAGAGACAGAGAGAGAGAGAGAGAGAGAGAGAGAGAGAGAGAGAGAGAGAGAGAGAGAGAGAGAGAGAGAGAACACCAATTTCATAAAGGGCTTAGTCCTGGAAAGAATTTAGCAAAGATCTTTATCATGAACAGATCTTATATAGGGGAAATATAATCTTGGGGATTTCTCAAGACCAGGGAAGAATTTGGTAGCTCAGAGGGAGGGACCAAAGAGAAACTATTATCTCTTATTTGGTCATAAATTTTCCCTTTCTGCATAGATCTGTTAGGTAAACTATTCCTTAATGACCTAATTTGCTTATGGTATCTCCCTTTATGTCTAAATCATGCATTCATTTTGATCTTATCTTGGTATACAGTGTGAGATGTTAATCCATCTTTAGTTCCTGTCATCCTATTTTCCAGTTTTTTTTTCCTCAGCAGTTTTTGCCAAATAGTGGGTTCTTATTCTAGAACCTGGAGTCTTTGGTTTGATCAAACAGTAGATTACTATAGTAATTTACTACTGTGTCTTGTATCTAACCTATTCCACTTAGTCACCATTGTCAGATATCTATTATTAAGAGTATTTGCTTCAAGTGCACTTATTTCATCCTTTCACTTAGTTTAGTTGTATGAGATTTTACTTTGGTTACCTTTTTTGCTGGTTGCTGGCCAGTATTTTCTTCTTATATGATGGTAGTAGAATGATGGCTCTTTTTATTTAAAAAATAATTTAGTTCTTTAAGTTTATTCCTTTGCCCATTCACCTTGCTGAGGGTTTTTTTTTTTTTTTTTTTGACTTTGCCATAGGAGAATTTTTTTCTTTGGCTCCTTTTCATGTTCTTAATCTTGAGATTTTTAATTGTCTCATTCTCTGACTTCCACTAATTATAAGGAAAGTTCCTTAGTTACTGAGTCTTTTTTTTTGAGGGGGGGAAATGGAGGGTGGGAAAGAGGTTTTTCTTTTGTCTGTTTCTTTGGGTTGTAAGGATTCAGAGAAGACTGATGACTTCTGGAGATCAATTCAGTCTGATGCAGCTGCACAAATGTGGCTGGATATAGTTTTGGGCTTAGAATAAGGAAGGCTTATTTTCATGAGTTCAAATTTGACCTAAAGAACTTACTAGTTGTGTGACCCTAGGCAAGACATTTAACCTTATTTGTCTCAATTTTCTCTTCTATAATGAATTGGAAAAGGAAATGGCAAGCCACTCAAGGATCTTTGCCAAAAAAATCCCAAATGAAATCATGAAGAGTTGGACATGACTGAAACAATTGAAGAACAATAACTACTGGGAGTCAAGAATTTTTGAACAAGAAAGGTATAAAGTCAGATCATGATTTAGAAATGTCAATTTGATAGTTGGGTGAAAAATAAATTGACAAGGAAGGGGATTAAGGGCACGGAAGCTATGGAGGGTATGACGAGATTAGGAGAGTGCTAATGAAAACAGTAAAAACTAGATTCTTTCCTTTTTTTTTTTAAATAACTTTTTATTGACAGAGCCCATGCCAGAGTAATTTTTTACAACATTATCCCTTTCATTCACATTTGTTCCGATTTCTCCCCCCCCTCCCCCAGATGGCAAGCAGTCCTATACATGTTAAATAGGTTACAGTATATCCTAGATACAATATATGTGTGCAGAACCGAACAGTTCTCTTGTTGCACAGGGAGAATTGGATTCAGAAGGTAGAAATAACCCAAGAAGAAAAACAAAAATGCAAGCAGTTTACATTCATTTCTCAGTGTTCTTTCTTTGGGTGTAGCTGCTTCTGTCCATCCTTCATCAATTGAAACTGAGTTAGATCTCTTTGTCAAAGAAATCCACTTCCATCAGAATACATCCTCATACAGTATCGTTGTTGAAGTATATAATGATCTCCTGGTTCTGCTCATTTCACTTAGCATTACATTAGTTCATGTAAGTCTCTCCAAGCCTCTCTGTATTCATCCTGCTGGTCATTTCTTACAGAACAATAATATTCCATAACATTCATATACCACAATTTACCCAACCATTGTCTAATTGATGGGCATCCATTCATTTTCCAGTTTCTAGCCACTACAAACAGGGCTACCACAAACATTTTGGCACATACAGGTCCCTTTCCCTTCTTTAGTATCTCTTTGGGGTATGAGCCCAATAGAAACACTGCTGGATCAAAGGGTATGTACAATTTGATAACTTTTTGAGCATAGTTCCAAATTGCTCTCCAGAATGGCTGGAAAAACTAGATTCTTTCCATCTTTCACTACTTTTAAAATATTACTTGCTTTTCTGATCTCTATGGTTTAACCACACTGGCCTACTTCTTTCCCTTGAGAATTAAGCTCCATCTCTCATCTCTTTATCTTGCATTGACTATTATCCATCCCTAAAGTGATTTCCTTCCTAACTCTCTTTGCCTTGTTGAATCCTTGGCTTCTTTTAAAATTCAGTTCAAGGGCCAAGGGCCAGTTCTTTCAGAAAATCCTTCCTGATTTCCCCTCATGAGTGCTTTCTTCACTGATTTTCCTGCCCCTCTATTCTCTATTTTTCTTATACATAACCATTTTCTTAGTATCCCTAATACTTGGCTCACTAATTGACAAGCACTTGATAAATGCTTTTTGAATGTCTGTAAGATAGAGAGTAAGGGGAAAGATACACAATATGGTGGAAAAACACACTTATAATGCCCAAATATTTTAAAGCAGTTTTGTTAAAATAGACTTTAAAATATCCCCTGAAATTTTATTCACTAACCATTGTGGGTTAGTAAAGGTTTAAAAAATCTTGATTTCCTTGGAGACAGAAGCACTTATTTATGTGCTCTGGTTGGGGGTGATGTTGGTTGAATAGAAAAGTTCTGTGTGTTTATCTCATAATGGAGAGAAGCAAAACAGTAACCAGAATAGAGGGCAAAAATATGAACTGAGGAATCTGGGAAAGTCAAGTTATTTTAGAGTAGTCTAAGAGTTAGGACAGCCATTAAGGTGAGGGGAGATGTTACAAAAGTCAAGTAGATAAGCCAGGAACAAAGCCTCTTAAATGACAAATTTTACCACCTGTGGTATGGTTTCTAGAGATGTGTCCTTTTTTCAGCTAGACATATCTGTTTCATAAAGGGGCTATGCTCTCAATAGGACTCACATGGATAAAGGTTACCATCTATAACATCTGGCTTATTAGTCTTTATCATTTATTATAGTTATATTAATTCTTCTATATAGAATGATGGTGGCACATAGGATACAGGACCAGGGTGGCAAGAAAAGAAACAATAAAATTGAGCCCCTGGCTGCTGTATTTTACAAGTTGTGAATATTGGACATTTTCTGCCATATTTTATTATCAGGGAAACTTAACCATCAGCCCTTTCTCCTTCCACATCAGAGTATTGCACATAGCTGATATTGAGTAATATTATTACATGTAAGTTCTACTTTGAAAAACTATTTATGGAGCAAGTTTATTTTTTATTTTGGAAAAAAGAAACATTTTATTTGGTGACTCATAAGGGGCTCATCTTTTTTTTTCAATTCCATATGAAAAGGGTGTATAAAATGTGCGATGAAGTCATCAAAATCTTTTCATTCCCTAGCCAAAAGTACAGGAATTGTGAATAGGAAAGGAATATAATTAGCCAAATGGAATGGACTCCATGGAAAGAATCTATTTTTTTTTCTTCCCTAAACAAATAACAATGAGATTATTTCTTTGCCTGCCATATACCCACAGAGGCTCCTTCCTGACATTACCCTGGCCAACAATGAAATAGAATCTTAAAAATACTTCTTGAGAGCAAACTTTTTGTCCAATGCTTTGGAGTATTATAGAAAATTTGTCATGTCCAAGTAAGTTGTATTAACAAAATATGCTGTTAGATTGTTGTGGAATTTGGTGTTTTTCTCATATATTAGAGCTTCAAACATAAACAGTTCAGGAAAAGGAGCAGTCAAGATCTATGATGGCTGATTTACAAAGATTAGCATAGATTGAGAGTTAGATCAGTGAGCTAGGGAATGATCTTTCTTTTAGAAACCATTACTATGCCAAACCTTTGCCTGAAAAGTTGTTATAAATATTGAAAACATGGCTTTGGCATAAGACAGGGTGCTGGACAAAGAGTCTGAAAGACCTGAATTCAAATATGACCTCAGATGATCCTGGGAATGTTACTTCATCTCTCACTGCCTCAGTTTCTCAATTGTAAAACGGGGATAGTAATAACATTTGCTTCATAGGATTGTTGTGAGGATTAAATGAGATGATAATTGTAAAGTGCTTAGCAGAGTGCCTAGAACACAGTAGGTGCTTAATAAATGCTTATTTCCTTTTCTCCCTTCTTAGCTTTCTAAATTCTACCCATTCTTCAAAACCCTTTGCTCAAGACTCCCTCCCTTCATTAATTCATCCCTGTCTATGTAAGCCCATGGTAGTCCATAGTAGTACCTCTGAACTGCCTTGTTTTTAACTCATCTAGTACACACCATTTAAGGGCTTGTAGTATTATCTTTTCATGCATGTAGATCTTATCTTTAAATTCCTTGAGGGTGTGGATCATTTGTTTTTTATCTTTGTATTTTGAGTATCAAGGGGTATCTTGTATATATTAGATACTTATTAGATGTTAGTTGAATATACTTCCTTATAACTTCAGTAATTTGCACACAGGTTACCAAAAACAGTTTGTTGATTGATTAAATGATAAAGTATTTTATTTAGATGTGTTGGTAAAGGCTTGTGAGGAAGTATGGGAGATGAGACATTCGACTAATAATGGATATTTATAGAGGGCTTTCAAATTTACAGAGCACTTTGGATACATGATCTCATTTAGTCTAATAACAAGTCTTTGAGTAACTTTGGAAGATCTCAGAATGATAAAAGTTGGAGAGGGCACTAGCACACACATTTAAAGCTGGAAGGGATATTATAAAACAAAGAATGTTCCCACATCAAATGGGAGAACTACAAAAGTTCTTGGAGCCACTTGGACCAACCCCTTCCTTTGGAAGTAAACCCTTTTTTTCTGTAGATGAGCAAACAGGAACATATGTAATGTTTTGAATTTAAAAAGATTTGTGTTGCCATATTGATTTGTTAGACATTTACTGAATTTTATATTTTCTTCAGAATTTCAATGACAGATAATATTGAAGGTCAAACAACTTAAATAAATGATGGGTAATTTTGGAAGGTCAGTGTAGGTGAGCAGTGAAGTTGATTTGGGGAAAATTATTTCTGTCTATGCCAAAGATCTAGCTCAAAAATGATTCCCAACATCTGGATGTTTAGTAGCACTTGTGGTTAAAACAGTCAGTTGCTTAACTGATTTGCTCATTTTTTAACTGGCTATTCTGGTCCCATACAGATTCAGTTTTAATAACTCGCTAATTGCATTAAAATTTGGAAAGGAAAACAGATATTAGAAGAGAATTTTTCTTCTAAATCTAATTTTCTGAAAATCAGTACTGGCTACCTTTTTTCCTTGTTGCAGCCGCTACAAGTTTGGAGACATCCTTTAGAAATATATAAATATTTTCACCAAGCAACCTTGATATGCTAACGAGTGAGATGGAAATATCCTGATCAGTATAAAGATTTGAATTTGTAGCATCTGTATGACCGACATTGGCTAAGATGATGTGTTTTCAGATCTCACTGGGAATAGTGATTAAACCTTTATTTTTGTTATTCAGGCATTTTGGTTCTATCTCACTTTTTTTTGACCCTATTTGATGTTTTCTTAGCAAAGTTACCATTTTATTATTTCCTTCTTCAGTCCATTTTACAGATAAGAAACTGAGGCAATTAGGGTTAAGGGACTTTGCCCAGGGCCACATAACTATTAAGTATTTGAAACCAGATTTGAACTCTGGAAGATGAGTTTTCCTGATTCCAAGCTCAATGTTCTATCCATTGTGCTACCTAGTTGGCCAAAACTTTTTTTTTTTAATTAGCGCATGATTTAACAAAATCTTAACGCCTATATTTCTACAGTGAGTATTTCTTTAAGAAGCAATGAAATTAGTCAGAAGAAGAATGTGTGATAGATACAGGTCCAGCCTTGGAGTAAAGACCATAGTATCATAGATTTAAAGCTGAAAAGGACCTTTGGGGCCATCCAGACCAACCTCTTCTTTTCAAAGTCAAGGAAATTGAGGTCCAAAAATGTCAGGTGTTTGGACTAAGATGATGCACTTAGTAGCAGTCACTCAGTTGTTCTGACTTAAATGCAAAGCTCTTCACTCTTGTTGCCAACACTGGTGACAATCAAATGTCACTGAAGCTGCTTTATGACATTGTGATTGGGGAGGGCCGTTGTAGCTGTGGCAATTCAGCATCTAGTGAGTTTTCCATCATTTAAACACTGTTTTTCCCTGTGGTTCCTAGGGAAGGTTTTACTTGAGAGTTTAAAAACTAGTGTAACTACTCTATTCAGGGAGTAGAAGTTGAAGTTATCTTCCCTGACCTTTGTGCATTGCATTATTCTTATCTATTCTTCGTTTTTTACTGGAAAGGGCTGCAGACTTAAGAGTCAAGATGCTGGAAACCCAGTTTTGCCATTTTGCTACAAGTCTATTAGGAAGTTCCAATGATCTTGTGATGAAGAGAGCCATCCACAACAGAGAGAGGACTGGAAAATGACTGTAGATCACAACAAAGTATTTTCATTCTTTTTTGTTTTTTGCTTGCATTTTCTTTTCTTTTTCATTTTTTCTCTTTGATTTGATTTTTCTTGTGCAGCAAGATAATTATATAAATATTATGCGTATATTGGATTTAACCTATATTTCTACCATGTTTAACATTTGGATTATTTGTTCTCTGGTAGACATGTGGGGAAAGGAGGGCGGAAAATTGGAACACAAAGTTTTGCAAGAGCTAATATTGAAAAATTATCCATGCATATGTTCTGAAAATAAAAAGCTTTAATTCAAAATAAACAAATAAATAAAAATAAAATAAAGAGAAAGAAATAAGTCTATTGTGAAGATTGAATTAGATGAAGTGCATAGATTGTTTTGTAAACATGAAGTACTATGGAAATGTGAGCTAGTATTAGTCATTTACTATGTATAAGACACTATTGAAACAGTTTCTGCTTCTTCTCAAGAGCTTTTTATGGGGGAAATAACATGTATATTATATACATACTTGTATTTGACACATATATGTGTATAGAAGGCAGTTAGGTGGTACAGTGGATAAAATATTATGCTTGGAATCAGGAATATTCATCTTCCTGAATTCAAATCCAGCCTCAGACCTTACTAGTTATATGATTCTGGGCAAATCACCTAACTCTTGTGTTTTGGTTACTCATTTATAAAATAATCTGGAGAAGGAAATGAAAACCATTACAGTATCTTTGCCAAGAAAACCCCAGATGGGATCATAAAGAGTCAGATCTGATTGAATAATCAGATAACAACAAAGACATATACAGAGTAGATTCAAAGTAATCTTGGATAAGAAGGAATTTGCTCCTGTAGAAGGTAGCCCTTGAATGAATTCTTTTAGGAACAGAAATTCTGAAAAGCAGAGATAAGAAAGGGAAGGAGAAGTCAGTGTAAAGTCATAGAGATGGAAGACAGAAAATCCAAGCATGTAGATCAGTGTTGCAGAGTGAGAAGACTGGAAAAATAAGAAGAGGTCAGGTTGTGAAGGGCTTTAAATGTCAAATATAGCATTTTATATTTCATCTTGGAGATAATAGGGAGGTCCTAGAGTTTCAGTAAGGGAAAGGGGCAATATGGACTATACTTTAGGAAAGTTACTTTGGCAGAGTGCAGGTCTGGAGAAAGGAGACAAGTAGAAGATTCATAATAATCTAGATGAGGGTGACAGGTGCCTGTATGAGGTTGGTGGACTTCTGAAAAGAGAGAAGGGGACATATCAAAAGGTGTTTGTAAAGGTAAAAACAGTAAGATTTGATAATGTATTGGATATACAGAATGGAGATGCAGTATGAGAATACAGAATGCTATTACTGTTGAGGGCAAAGTTGAGAGGAAAAGGAGGCTTTAAGGGGATAATTTAGGATAATGAATTCTTTTTTTTTGAATATTTTGAATATTTGAATATTTGAGATGCTCGAGGGACATTGTACTGGAGATGTCTCTATAAGAATGGAATTGAACAGAGAGGATAGGCTTAAGATATATAAGGATCTGTCAGCATAGAGATTCATGGTTACTGATAAGGTCACTAATTAAGAGCCAGGTTAGAGTCTGCTATGCTATGCTAAAAGCCAAATTTATATCATAATCTTGAACATTCCCATGTAAGGTATTCAACTCTAGTTTCTTTAGCTGTAAATGAGAAAGTTTGGATGGGATGAATTCTAAAGTCCCTCCCATCCCAAATCCTGTAATCTATAAAGGGAAAAAATATTCCTCCTGATTTTTCTCATTTGTCATGGGAAGAACTTTAAAAATAAAGCACTATATAAATATGCAGTATTATTGTTGCCTAAAAACAAAATTGTTAATGCTGTCTTTAGAACTGCTAAGTAAAAAGGAAGGTAATTTTTTTCTAGGAAAATCTTATATGTCTTCCTTAGATTTTCTGAAGGAATACATAAATATGAAAGTGTGTTAAAATAACTTAAAATTCAGTGTGATTGGGCTTTTGCTACAGTATGCTACCTATCATTTTCCATGGCTCCTCTTGAATTTTGTAATTTTTCTAAAATTGTAATTAGTAAGTGCAACTCGCTCTTTCCCTCACATTCTTGCAAAGCCCCTCCCCTTTTTTCAAAGTTCAATAGACTTGAAAATGAAAACAATTGATAATAAATGATATTTTAAGAAAAATATTTCTCTCAGCTTATAAGTGTGTTATACTCATAACAGGCAAATGAACAAAATGCCACTATTATTTGTGGTATTCCACATAAACAAAACTTCCACAATTTGTAGAAACAAATACAATTCAGAAACTCTCCAAGATCCACTAAAGTCTTTATAGTTTTCAAAATAGAATAACAGATGCAGAGTAGGGAGGATCCTTAAAGGCCAATTACATTTCTCTTACAGGGTTGGTGTGAAGATCAAATGAGATCATATAAATAAAGTGCTTTGAGGAATCATGTAAATGTTGGTAACTATTTTTATTATGATTAATTATACTGCTTTCCAATCAATGAATTGAAATGTCTATTCAATACTCATTATGTGCTCAGAAATGTGTGAGGTATTGTGAAGAAATTAAATGTAGTGAGCATACTGACTGAGGAATAAATGAGTGAATCATTGGAAAAGAGAGAAAGAGGCAAAAGAGAAAGAAGACCATGGTGGTAACTGTGAACCAATTCATCTTTTTTTTCCCAGTCTTTCACTTTGCGGGGACTTTGATATCCGTGCAACTTTCCACATTTGGGAAACCTCACAGTCTTTGACCTCATTTCATATTGATCCCTGTGGGAGAAAGTGAGTTGTGTAGTCTGAATGACCATACTTGCTTGTTAAGAGTATCTCCCATTGCTTAGTTCCTATATGGGAGAAAATGAGAACTGAACTTATGGGATTTTCCCTCTTCCAATACTTGTTGATTTGGGGAGGGTGGAGTGATATGACATTGAAAGGGGGATTAAATGAGAGCTCTAGTCTGGAAAGCACAAACATATGTGGAATGGGGAAGAGGGTCATTCTAGGAAATGGAGAAAGAATGGGATAGATCTAGAAGGGACAGAGGAGCCCATTTCAGCTACAGCTAGATTATGTGGAGGACAGGAAGATGAAATTAAGGCTAGAAAGCTAGTTTATGGACAGATTTTGGAAGGTTTTGAATCCCAGACAAAAGGACTTGGAATTTTAATTGTGAAATAAAGACTTGGTACTGACCATTAAGAATCTAAGCTAATTATAATTCGATTGAGGGAATAAAACTTATAAACCAAAAAGATAATTCATAGTGGTGTATATACAAGATTTTATGGGAATCTTAAGTGGGAATGATATTGAAGAGAATATACCAGAATAGGGGCTTTATTTGGCCAGGCTGTACATACTTACTTCTGGCTAGAAGGTCATTTAAAAGAATTTTCTTCACCATGTGGTGACTGGATAGGAAACAATTACAGAATACTTACCTGCCAAAGCTCTGAACTACATCCTGCTCCATTCTATACGATTATAGATTTTAAGAAGCAGACTCACCAAAGTCCTCTCTAATCTGTCCCTCTTCTCAACTCCTCCATATGGTTTGACATCCAGGGACAGCTCTTTGCTTATATTCTGAAGACTGGGGACTCCTTAACTATATACCCCTGTTCCATAAGGAAGTAACTAACATGTTAAATAAATAGTACAGCTAGGAGGCGTAGTAGTCTTAGAATCAGGAGGACTCATCTTTATAAGTTCAAATCTAGCCTCAGACACTATAGTTGGGCATCTTGTTTACCTCAGTAATATGAGCTGGAGAAGGAAAGGGCAAACCATTGCAGTATCTTTGCAAGAAAACTCCAAAATGGGATCACAAAAACTCTGAAAAAACTCAACAACAACTACATTACAGTCAAATAACTTATAGATGTTGAAGGCATTATAGCCGAGTGATTCTGGTTTTAGGTCTCTTACTATGTATTGGGGTGACTTGGAAGTGTCTCTGGGTCTCTTTTCTCACATCTTAAAAGAGGTGTGAGTGGGTGTAAAAAATGATTTTTTCACTTCCAAAATTCATTCTGAGTTCAGATCAGGGAGAATTCCCTGCTTGGTGCTTTCAGGGAAAACTTTACAAAGTAAGTTGGCTTGGAACTAGGTCTTGTAAGACACGTAGTCTTAAGATAGGGGGAGAATGCTGTGAATATGGAAGTAGATTGGTTGCTAATCAGAGTTATACTTTAAAGCAATGGTTGTATCCAGGGTAAACAGTAAGGGATGGGATAGTGATGGTGAGGATTCCCTCCTTGATGGGGGGGAATCAAAGTGTCTATATTATTGAAGCACTTCTACTTCTATGGTGATGGTAGTAGCAGTTAGAATTAGGGCTCAGACTTCTGTAGGAAAAGCATAACTTGGGACATGGATAGATTTTTATACTGTCGAATGGTGTAGGAAAAAGTCCATGAAAGAGACACCATAGCTGCAGAGCAGGCTATAGGAGGAAGTGGACTCTGTAATAATGCAGTCAGTACCATCTATAGTTTTTTACCCTGGAATAAAACTTCTGTGGCTCACCTTAGTTAAAACTTTGTTGAAAATAATACTGATAGCTCACACATACATAAAATTTTGTAGTTTACAAAAATGCTTTCTTTATGATGGAAATGATAAAAATATTGTTAGGAAAGATGAACCTCTACAATCTTTAAATGGTCAGTTTCATTATTCAAAAAAATAATTAAATATTACTCTGTACAATTGCAAATGATTATTTTCTATTCACATCTGTTTGGGGAGAAAATGCAATTTTGTTTCTTTAAATCCACATAAGTTGAAAGTAAAATTTAAGGTCCTTTACCTCCAATACAAAATACATTATTCATTTTCACTTATGTAAAATAACCTTAAATGAAAACTATTATGTTTGCAAAGTATGAGATTATCTTCTGGAAAATGTCAAACACCATCATCCAAACAGCTCCCTTTAAAAAAAGATAGGTTCTGATTTATTTAACATTTTTCTCTATGGTTTCCTTAACTTGGCATGGATGCAGCCTTCTAAGTTGGCTCTGATTCTTTGCTTCTAAAATATTTAATGAATCAATCATTACTTTGTCAGGGAAGTGATTTGGAAGGTCTAGAATATGAGAACTGATCCTTGTTACGGAAATGTTAAAATCCAGGCTCTTATTTTAATGAAATCAGAAGCTTGGTGAAGACAGAGAAAAGCCATTGATAATGCTCAAGGAATTTTCGAGAGGAATGGAATTAAACTGATTTGCACATTTAGGCAAAGTAACTCTTTAACATTGTAACATATATTACTTTTTCATCCACTAAAGTCCTACTCTGACAACTCACCATAGTATGTAAGTGACCCTAAATTAGAAAGACAGGGGCAAGATATATCATTAGACCCACAAAATATTTGAATTTTACTTTCATATCTATCTGTCTATCTATCTATACACATAGATGAGCATGACCTGTACTCAAGTGTGTTCTGGTAAATGTATAAAGACTGAATTTCTGTATGCAGGGCATATTTTTAAGTTTAATCTTAATGATTAACATTTTCCTATAATTTTCTTAAATATAGAAAATCAACAAATAATAACTCAAGTGCTAATTTGTAGGAGTTGCTAATTTTTGAGTGGTAAATACTCACACTGAAAATTGAATAGTTAGCTCTAAGATTGGTTTAAATTGGTTTAAATTTAGCTGCATTGAACTACATCTGTCTTTAGTTTGTAGGTCTCAGATTGAATAGACATCACCAGAAGGTTTGTTATAAGGCAATGGATATATTTTTTTCTGCCTCTGACACTTACTTTGTCTCTAAAGTGAGAGATGTTTGGGACCTGTATAGGCTGGGGGGGGCTGCTTACTCTGATGGACCCACAGATCTTTGCAGTGTTAAAGAGTGTATAAGTTTATGAGTTTATCAGTTTTTGTGCCAAGTTCTCTCCTGCTATTATATTCTAGAATCTGAAATTTGGGAAAGGTGGAATCTTCCTATTGCTTCCTGTATGAAATAACATGAGTTCTTAGGAAAAAATATTTCTTGCTGCATGGAGCTGGAAAACTCTTTAATCCTCTGAATCTTTCTTTTAGTACTCTTTTTCTGACCAGAATGCCAATCTCTAGGGGTTATCATCTGATCACAGATTTGGAGCTGGAAGAGAAATGAGAGTTCATCTAGTTCAATGTCCTCATTTTTACAAAGGAGGAGATTCAGAGAGATTTCATGGCTTGATCAAGATCTCACAGATAGATAGATGTAGGAATTGACATCAGATCTCCTGCCTAGAGAGCCATTGCCCTTTCTGTCATACTGTGATGCACAGTATCTCAGAATAGCTCAGAGACTTTGAGAAGCAAATTGACCGTGGTTTTCTTCACACATATTTCTTCATTTGTATAGTTCAGACCAATGACTCAACCAGTCCCCTCTTGAGATTCACTTCCTCTTTCCTCAGAGACCTTTTGCTTACTACTTTAAAAAATAAATTTTGCTTTGCTGATTCTCTCATAGCTCTCCCTTTCTTTGACCTTTCCTTGACAAAGCAAGAAAAACAAAACTCGTGTGAAAACATGGATAATCATTGTTTAGAAAAGCTAGATGGTGCTGTGAATAGAGTTCCTGGTCTCCAGTTAGGAAAACTCATCTTCCTGAGTTTAATTAGGACTCTGACATTAGCTATATGACCCTAGAGAAGTCATTTAACTTTGTTTGCCTCAATGTCCTCATCTGTAAAATGAGCTGGAGAAAGAAATGGTAAACTATTCCAGTATCTCTGTCAAGAAAATCCTAGTAGGGTTACAAAAAGCTGTCCATGCCTAAAAATGATAGAATAGTAATAATCTTTGCTTTTTTATTTTTACTAGTCCCCTGGTAAGTTATAATTATTTAATAATAATCTAGTTTAATAAATTATACTCAATTAAAAATTGAACTTAAAAAAAAAGTTTTGAGTTTCAGATTTTATTCTTTCCTTTCCCCCCTTTCTTTTACAATGATAATCAATCTGACAGAGATTATACATGTATAAAAAAAAAGAAAGAAGAAGAAAAAAGAATGTTAAAAAAAGCATACTCCAGTCTGTATTCAAAGAACAAAAGTTCTATCTCTGGAGGAAGATAGTATTTTTCATCTCTAGTCCTTTAGAATTGTCTTAGATCATTGTATTGCTGAGAAATGTGAAATCATTCACAATTGCTGTCACTGTGTACGATGCTCTCCTTTACTTTATATCCATTCCTGTAAGCCTTTCCAAGTTTTTCTGAAATCTGTCTGATTTCTTATAGCATAATATTCTGTTACAATCATATCCACCAACTTGCTCCGTCATTCTCCAATTGGTGATTGGATTTCTAATTCTTAGCCTCTAAAAAAAAGAGGTGCTATAAATTTTTGTACAAATAGATTTTTTTAAAAATCTCTTTGGAATTCTGGATCAAAGGGTATGCACAGTTTTATAGCCCTTTGGGCACACATAGTTCCAAATTGTTCTCCAGAATTATTAGATCAGTTGACAACTCCACCAACACTGCAACAGTGTTCCAGTTTCCCCACATCCCTTCCAACATTTGTTATTTCCCTTTTCTGTCATATTAGCCAGTCTGATAGGTAAGATATGGTACCTCAGAGTTGTTTTAATTTGCATTTCTCTCATCAATAGGGATTTTTCTGGACTGCTTTTTGACTGATTTCTTTGTCTGAAACTGGAGGTTGTCTATGTCTTAATATAATTTCTGAAAAAGAGTAGCAAGATCTTTGGAATAAAAACCTTTAGCATATGGAAATCTATGGTGATGACATACATGGGCTATTTCTGCTTTCTGGCGTGAAGGGTTAGCGTGTGTGTGTGTGTGTGTGTGTGTGTGTTCACGGGCACATATTCTAGGGGCAGGGTGGAGTTTCGTTCAGAGTCTATCTGAGGGCTTTTGACTTGGGAATTAATTCCTTCATTGATATTATTCTGCCTCTGTTTTTCTCTTGTTTTAAGCATTTACTATTTAACTGGCATTTTCCCTGACATCCTATAGATACATTCTTGATATCATTGCATTGGAATCATGATTGTAATAGTGCTAACTCCCTCTCCATAGAATCCTAAGTTTGTGAAGCACTTTTCTCCCAACAGTCCCGTAAAATACTGCATTTGTGTAGACCAAGCCGATAAAGAATGCAAGAGGGACTTCAGCGGCTGGCATTGGTTTATGAATCCTGGGACAGATTTCTTTCCTCTCTTAAATTAATTATCATGAGACTACACAAATACTGGAAACAAATTTAATAAAGGATCTTCTCCAGATGGTTGAAGGTAGATGCTTACAAATTCAGAATGTTTTTCATTATAATTGCAATACTATGTGTAGATTTAAACTGACACTTTAGGGAATTTACAGATGAAAGGCTCTGCAATCTGCTACTAGGCATAATATTCACAAGGATTTATTGTCACAGAAAAGGCATAATGACTATTGAAAAGCATTAATTGCTGACAGTTTGGTGCCAATAGCAATGTATATTACATTTATTCTGCCCTGTAGACCCTTGTTTCACAAAGCCAGTTTAAAGCACACACGAAAACATCACATATTGCTCTAATCTTTGTGGCATTTGCATATTTTTTCCTTAGATGAAAGGAGTTTTGGGATATTGTAAGAGGTACTACTGCCTTGCTGAGGAGGCTGTGTATGGTACATTACAGACTGCAGGATGAGGAGACAAGAGACTCCAGTTCTTGACCTCATTTGGCTGCTGACCAGCTGGACCATCTTGGTCAGATCACTTTACTTTGGCTACAGTTCCCACTTCTGTAAAGCGACAAGGCTTAGATGAAAGGATTTCTAAGGTCTCTTCTGGTTCTAAAATTCTAAAGTTGTAAAACTATGCCATTAGAAGTAATTTATGCCAGGCCCTGGATCCAAATTTGTTGCATAGATTTTAAACATGGAAAGGAGTCAGCTGCACAAAATCTTTTCTATTTCCTACTAACTGGAAGGGGCTTTATTTATTTAGTTGTGTTTTAAAATTGAAACCTTTTGTTTTTCACTGCTTTAATTTCTATATACATATATTTGTCCCCTCTCTCAAATTCAAACAATCATCTCCTATAATAAAGAATTAAGAAGACGAGAGCTATTCAACAAAACTAACATATTGACTTAGTCTACTGAGCAGCTAGAGCATTGGGCCTGGCATGGGGAAAGACTGAGTTCGAGGCTCATCTCCAACACTTATTAGGTGTATGATCCTGGGCAGTCACTTAAACTTTGGTTGCCTCAGTTTCCTTATCTGTAAAATGGGAATAATAATAGTACCTATTTCTTACAGTAGTTATGAGGATCTAATGAAATAATGAAATCCTTAACCAGTGCCTGTACATAGTGTAAATCAGTGGTCCTCAAAGTGTAGTCCAAAGAATTGTTGGGGTCTCTGAAACCCTTTCAGAAGCTCTACACATTCAAAATTATTTTTTATTTCTAATATAGTAAATAGCCATAAATATAACCCATATGAACAAAAACTCTTTGAACAGATCCTCGATGGTTTTTTAACAATATGAAGATACTGAGGACAAAGGTTTGAAAACCACTGGTGTAAATGTTAGCTGCTATCATCATCATCATCATCATGATCATAATGATCATCATCATTACTATATAGGGTGTTTGTAAGGATCAAATGAGATAATATTTGTAAAATAGTACAGTGCCTAGCAAATACTAGGTAATACATATACAAATACTTATTCTATTCCCTCCTCACCATGGCACATGCAATATTCTATACTCATAGTTCCACATCTCTACAGAGTGAATAGATGCATTTCTCATCTCTTCTTCTGGGTCATTCTTGATCATTATAATTATTTTTTTAACTGGTGTTCTTTCCATTTCCATTTGCATTCTTATCTTTGTGCAATGCATTATGTAGGTATTATTGTACAATACTGTATGATTGTTGTATAATCGCTTCCTGGCTCTGCTAATTTCACTTTTCGTGAGTCTATTTTTCTCTATATTCTTCATATTTACCAACAGGGATTTTAAATTGATTCCATCAATTTTTTCTGTTTTCATTGTAAATATTCTCATCAAATTGTTGTTCGTCCTTTGTTCTCAAAAAAGACCAATGACAGTTGGAGGGTGATGTATTGACTTGGGCATGAATTGGCTTTAAGTGAGACACAGCTGTGCAAAGTTGTCAGCTTCACTCTCTCCTCCAGGGTCTTTGAAGTCCAGTGGAAAGACAAAAGTTAAGCCGATTAGTGATGGCCCCAGATGACTTTCATTAAATTATATTTCTGGTTTCACATATTTCCAATTTTCTTTTTTTTAAAGTGATCTAACATCAGATGAATATGTAATGGTCTCTTCATTACGTTTAATCTTTTTGCATATATGCTCATAATAACTGTCAGAAGGGTTATTATCAGCAATAACAAAAACTCAGTTAAATTTGTACAAATTTAAATTAGTGATGAATCTCATGTGATTTTGACTGGAAGCTACCTTGTTGGAAAAGGTAGCATATTATCTACTGATTCAAATCCTTTATTTAGTCAACAATGAGCCCAAGAGGCATTTGGTGTTTTTCTCACCTTTCAGTCAATTGTCTGATAAGAAAGATGAAGATTGTAATGGCTTGTGAAAGCCAGTATTTTCTTCTCATTCCTTCATCAAGGATACCCTCCATATTTATTTAAATTATACTCTTAAAATTTTGTAGAAGTGGAAAAGATACACATACAGGTCAGCAATTACCAACATTTCCCCCATTATTCTTTTCAGTAATAAAGTCTGTGGGTTTTTTTCCCTCCTATTTAGCATCTTTTCTCTTTTTCATTTTTCTTAAGAGTTGATCCTTCAATGCCTTCCAAATTGTTTGACTTCCAGCACAGCCTCTCCTGTTTAAGTTTAGTGTAGTCTAACTGATTGCCCTGTATTTCTTTTCTGGGATATCATTTCTTAACTTCTTCAACGAGCATGTCTGGGACTGTGTCATTAGAGTTCAAATCGGAAGTTTCCACTTTCACTGACGAAGGAATGTTTACTTTTGAATCTTGAAAGAGTTTTCCATTTTGGGGAGTCTATTGTCCTCTTCCAGTTTCATAATTGTTCCTGGGACAATCTGGCTTATTAAACTCTTTCACCCAGATTTGTGCAAATTTGTTTTTTCTTCCACTGATTCTTTCTGTTTTGTAAAGGAATATTGCTCTTAATATAATATCATCCTCTCCCATAATATTTTACAAATGACCCAAGTTTATAGTCCACAGTTTGAGTAGAAAGGAGATACGTATTTCCTGTGATCTTTGGATGCTTGATAAAACCATGTCTGTTTGTTCCTTTATTTGTCATTCTAACTTCCTATCTTTTTAACTAACATTCTGTCTTTCCTTCTGGTTAACCTTTGGTTTTGGGTTTGTAGAGAAAAGATAAATGATAAGATTCAGCTCCTCCATAGTATTCCATTTTACTAATTACTGGTCAAGGACCTCACATTTGGAATATATATAGATGATAGGTTGATAAGCCTCTGGCTCTTATAAGATTAAGCTTACTCTTCCAAGCACACATGCATGAGTTGGACAAGTCCTTTAGGTAGTAGCTGGCTACATTTCTTTCTTCATTTTAGGAATAACTCTAAGATATGGCATTTGCTCTAATTCTATATATTTAATCCTTTATTTTCATGAGTTCCTGACAATATAATTTACTCTGAGCCAATTATCTCTTCATGTTATCAATATCATGTTATTAGTATAATTAATATTAATATCATGTTATGTTATCAGTGAACTATTAACATTAAATTCTGGAGTCAGGAGGATCTAAGTTCAAATTTGTTCTCAAAGACAAATCACTTAATCTTGTTGGTCTCAATTCCTTATCTATAAAATGAGCTGGAGAAGGAAATGATCAACTACTCTAGAAGCTTTTTTTTTTCCCAAGAAAATCCCAAGTGGGATCACAAAGAGTCAGATACGCCTGAAAAATGACTGACTTACAACTAGAAATTTTAAAATGTCCTTTTTGATATTTTCTGAGAAGATACAGTAAGAGCAGAAAACATTCCCACAGTTGGCAGATATTCTCCTCTCTATATCATGGTGCCTGACGACAGTGATCAGAAGTTTAACGAGGCAGCTACAAATATTCCTTCCACCACTGAGTTCTCTTTGGTGGCAGTTATACCCACTCATGTCTTGACTTCCAGATCATAATATCTCTGCTGTGGGGGCAAATCCCCTTCCAGACTGGATCAAGCAGATTGTCCCTTAGATTTTTAGCAGTTGTATCAATTAGTTGTCTCTTTTATCACTTCAGCTCAAAAATGTGTATCTCTAATCCTCCTTTAACTAAAAACAGTAAAGAACAATAGACACAACAGAAGAAGCAACTTAGATATTACATATTTTAGGGCATCCCCACCTTATCCACCCAACATACCCAAAGCCTCCAGGTTTTCACTTTACTCTTTTCCAGGGAAGAGAGAGAAAGATCCAATTGATTGATTAGTGCTTTTTGTGTGTACACTTAATTCTGTCTCAGGAGCCGATTAAAACACTTTTCTTTAGGATGCAGTAAGTGTATAAAAAAGAATCATGGAATAGCTGTACTTGCACTGAAGTAGAGAGCTGGCCACTTTATTCCACACCATGTACTCCTAGAAGGAGGCTTATCAAATATCCATGTGGCTCCCCAGTTCATGCCTCTAAGGGGTTCTCAAACTACTGTCTGAGGGCCAGATGCCGCAGCTGAGGATGATTATCCCCCTCACCTAGGGCTATAAAGTTTCTTTATTTAAAGGCCTACAAAACAAAGTGTTTGTTTTTACTATAGTCCGACCCTCCAACAGTCTGAGGGACAGTGAACTGGCCCCCTATTTAAAAAGTTTGAGGACCCCTGCGCCGGCTCTTAGTGGCCAACATCCCCCTTTACCAAATAAAAGTCTGACAATATCACTTCTTATTCAATGTTCCCTGTTACTTCTTGGATAAAAATATTAACTCCATACTTTGGCATTTGAAGCTCAGCAAAATACATATCCCTCCTATCTTTCAAGTCTTTTTTTCACATTCCTGCTTTTGTATATTCTTGGCTATAGGCGAAGCATCTGAGAGTTGTTTGTTCAGGCTATCCCCAACTCCTTGCTGATCCTTAGAAGCTCTTATTGTTGTTTAGTCATTTTCCACTAATGTCAGACTCTTTATCAATCCGTTTTGTGCTTTCTTGGCAAAGATACTGGAGTGGATTGCCATTTCCTTTTCCAGCTTATTTTACAGATGAGGAAACTGAGGCAAATTGGGTCAAGTGACTTATCTAGTTATCTAGTTAATCATAGTTAATAAGTATCTAAGGCCATATTTGAACTCAGAAAAATGAGTCTTTCTGATTCTGGGCCAGGGGCCCCTTTAGTGCCCCTAGCTTTCTTCAAAGCCCAGCTTAGCTGCTGCCTTCTACAAGAGGCTTTTCCTTATTCTTTCAGTATTTTGAAAAATTCAGTACTTTGTATTTTCTTATCTGAGTTCTTGTTGGATTCTCCCAGGGACAGTGGCTATTTTGGCTTTATCTTTATATCCCCAGTAGCTTATACATAATGTGTCATTTGAATGTACAAGAGTTAAGTTAATATGTATAGTCAATCAGAAAATTGTTTGAGTCTTTGTATTTTCTTAATCTTTTTTTCTCTCAAGATCAGGGATGTTTCTCACAATAGTGAATGCTATTTTCTATAGGACTTTAAGGTTTGCAAAACATTTTTAATATTCAGAATCCAAAGACAATACAAAACTTCCTTTTAGTAATTAGTTTTAAGCTCCTCTGCCACTCAAATATTTCCTAGTGCTGATAAGATGAAAGCAGCTAAAATTTTGTTGAGACATCCAGTATTGAATGGGCTCTTGAAAGTGTATAAAGTTGATATAAGTAACTGTTGTAATTTTTTGTTTCAGGAACTCTTCAGAATTATTGGGGATATAATATGTAATAGAAATAGAAATGACCTTTATTGTTGTACTGCCCTTGGGGGAAAAGGAAAGGCATTTTCTATCATGAAAACAGTCTAGTGGTCTTAAGGAAACGTTGCTTTGTAAGTCAAATTATTATTCAGCTGCTTTTGAGGTGGATGTATATTCCTTGAGAGAAAGTTGATAGAATATTGTCCTGTCTTTTACTAGCTCTTCACCAACTCAAACCCTGTATTAATTGCTTCTACCTTCTGCTTTCTTCATGGAATCTAGATTGTTGATGGAAGAAGTCACATGAATGTTTTGTCTTATTCTACCATGTATTTATGTTAATATATCTCAATTGGGTCCTTACCACTCTATTCTAATCTTTTATTCTTTTATGATTAGTGCTCTGTTGAATCCCCTAACGTTGCTGTTTCAAACCTTGTCTTTTCTCCTCATATTACTTATACCAATCCTTTCCACTTTTCTCAGTGAAAAACCTACCTCACACTTTACCAAAAAGGTGAGGCTATTTTGAGTTTACTTTTCTACCCAATTCTACATTTACTAACACATCAACAATCTTTTCTTTTTTTGCTGCAGCTCAGAGATAAAGCTCTTTTTATTGTCATTGGCAATCTTTGTACTTCTGACTTCAATCCTATCCCATTCTGTCTCTCTCTCACAATAATTTTCCATCTCTCCTTCCTTAGTGGTTCATTCCCTTCTAACACTATAGATGTGCTCAGATCTCTCCCATCCTTAAAAGATCTTATTTGAACCTACCATCCGTCCAAACTCTTTTTTATTCACATTTTCCCTCCTTTTTAAAGTCAAGCTATTAGAAAAAAACCTTCACACCATTTGCCTCACTTTTTTACTACACACTCAATTTTAATCTCTTGCATTCTGGCATCTTACTCCCCACTCTATTATTGAAACAATACTTCCTAAGACACTAATTATCTCCTTCTCCCTCTCTTTCTCCTTTCTACCCCGTCCTGTCTCTTTCCATTCTTTTCTTATTCTGCCAGACTTTCTCTCTGTGGATTATTTCTTTAAACTCAGAAGAAAGATTTTGCAGAGGTTGGAGGACAAGAAAGATTGTTTCAGATGATCCTGGGAAAGACCTTAATTTAAAAAAGGCAAGATCACCCACTGCATCCTGGGCCATTACCAATCCTCTTGGATTCTGATGACTCTAGAGGAGAAAGTGAAGCTGATGACTTTTTGCAACTCTGCCCTACCTGAAATCCAATTCACTTGTAAGTCAAGACCTCACTTTCATGATGATATTAGTCCTCAATAACAACAAAGGATCAACAATAATAAGTGTATGTATAGGTGTTAGTAGTATTTGGGTCAGGTTATAAGGGTGTGTCTTGAGCATTCTGGGACAAGTTGGAAACTGGAGGTTTTGGAAAAGAGTAATGGGACTAAGAAGAAGAAGAAAAAAAATGATGTTGAAGTCAGGCTTTTATCCTATGCTTTGCCATATACTCCAACAAATTTTGTAGATTTGGGAGATTTTCCATCTGATCCTATTAATTCCAGATAATGGACATTTATGCAGAAAGACTATTGGAGCTCATAATCATGGTGACTCTGGGAAATCTCACCATTTCATTCTGTAGGTTCTTGAGGTGAATAGAAGTAGCTTCCAGGCATTGTGGCAACAGAACATTCTCTAATATCCCTTCTGACCTTCTAGATACTGTATAGTTAGCCAAGAGATGGGAATGGGCCAATCTGAACTCATAACCCTGGAGTTTGGGAATTGAATTGCTTTGAGAAATAGGAATTGAGAGAGCATTCTCTACTTTGCTTCTTGACCAGTCTTATGGAGTATTCTGACTTGTTCTTCACCTGGTTCTTGTTCTTGAAGAGGACTATGATTTTAGGAAGGTGATGTCATGACATGCAGGTGAATTGGATTGAAGCTAGGGAAAGACAGTGTGAGATTACCTGCCTCACTTTCCCCTTCAGAGACATCTGGGTCCAGTGACAAGATATAGATTAAAATGGCCCTGGATTCCCTGGGAGACCTTCGCTTTTTTAAGCTAAGATCTTCAATAGACTGAGGCAGCACCCACTCAGTGATTAAAACTAGGTAGCAATTGAGGCAAAGACACACTCCATCTCCAGTCTCCTTGTTTTTTGCACTAATATGCACTAGTATATATCCTCTCTGCCTGATATGCTCTTTTTCCTCATCTCTCCCTCTTCCTACTTTAACTTTTTTCAAAACTGAACTCAAATCTTAACTTTTTCAAGAGATTTTCCTTGTTCCCTCAGTTTTAGAGCTTCCCCCTCAAAGGGCATTTTCTTTCTATCTGGTATCTATCATGTACATGCCTACTTATTTATGTATTATTAATATATAATGAGAATGTAAGTTCTTTGAAGGGAGTGATTATTTTTGTGGTTTTGCCTTTCTTTGTATGCCCCTGAGCAGAACTTGATTCACAGTAAAAATTATATAAATGCTTGTTGATTGAATGTATTTTCCCTATATTTATCTTGTTTTTCTATTTTAACAAATGAGATGAAAAACCTCATTATAATGTGACATTATCTCATTAATTACTGATTAGCTATGGGAAAGGAATTCAGAGGGTTTGGAAGTTGAGAGCATCAATTTTAGTAGGCTTTAACGAAAGCCTAGCTTAGACAGCTAGAAACAACAGAAGGGGCATATTACATTGTGCTTGTCTTTCCATTTTACTGATGAAAGAGATTAAATCATTCAGTATTTTTTCACTAATTGTTTTCAATTGGCTCTGATTCTTTGTGATCCCATTTGGGGTTTCCTTGACAAAGATACTAGAGTAGTTTCCCTTTTCTTTCAATTCATTTTACAGGTGAGGAAACTGAGGCAAATAAGTTTGAGTGACTTGTTCAAGGTCACATAGCCAATATGTGTCTGAGGACAGATTTGAACTCTATTCACTGGGCTCCTAGCTGTATGTTCTTATCTTAATCTTTAGATACCATGGATAGCTGCCTAAGATTTAACTAAGTAAGTGTCTGAAGCTAGATTTGAACTCATGAAGATAAGACACCATATCTGGCACTCTATACATTGCACCACTACACTCAAGATTACCCTGTTAGTAAAAGTCAGACTTGGAATTCAAACATTCTTCATCTAATTGTTCCCAGGACTACTGCATCCTGGAATCAGTTCAGTAAAGTTTATTCTCTGACAATTACTATCTAGGCAGTAGTTTTCTAGTATCTCTTCTTGGAGCCTAGCTTAAGTGTTAATTGCAAAGAAAGATTCTGGGCAGCTGCTACATGGCACAGTGGATAGAATGCTGGATCTGGATTCAGAAAGAGTTGAGTTAAAAAATTGGCCTCTTACATTTTCAAACTGGGTGATCCTGGATAAGTTACTTTATCTCTGTCTTCTTCAGTTTCCTCATTTATAAAATAGATATAATAATTACACCTCCATGATTGTTGGGAGGATAAAGTGAGGTAATATTTGTGAAGGAATTTGTAAATGCTTATTATTACTATCAACAATAATAACAATTATTAGTATATTCTAAGTGCATGTTGTAGAAAGCAACCATCCCAAATTTGCCACACTCTAGTATATTCTTTTCTTGAGCTCTTTCCAGAGTAACTGTATGTTTGTATTTTTTGGAAGGTAGAGCAGCACCTTCTTAATTTGCCTAAATTCCAGAAGGGAGAAGTTCATAAGCCATTCTTAATTAAGAACTGTCAGTCCTGATTGCTCAGCCTTTTATGTTTCAGGCTGTCAGAGCATGACTGTTCATAATTTATTTTATAATCTTGAATATGAGTTTCACAAGAGTAGATGCCAGTAATCAAAAGAACTCTTCAAGCTTTGTAACAAGGCAAACTTTGGAATACATATTCAAACCTTATAGAGCTACATTTTAGATACATCACTCCCTGTTTTGAAAGTCAGGGAACAATGAAAGTATCACAACTAGCTGAAACAAGAAAGTTATTTGTTAAATTTTCTGTGTGTGCATTTACCTCTCAGAAATGAGCAAATGTCACGGAGCTTGATTTATTGTCTTGTTGTTTGTCTAAAGTCAAAAAAGTGTTGGAAAAAATGTTAAGAATACAGATTAAAGCTAAAAATGTATTGGGCTTATATTTTCCAAAGAGGTGGTTGTTAAACATTTATTAGTACATTCTAGATTATATTTATACTCTGTTCACCATGTATCTCTCTTCTTCTACATAAACATCCATTTTATCCTGTTGTTTTTTTTTTTTTTTTTTTTTGTTGTTGTTCAACAAATGACATTCTCAGGCTACAATGGAGTCCCACTACAACATAGACTTTGTTCTAGGATGATATCATGATAGAGGGTTAATAGAATTTTGAACTGGGTACTCAAGAATCTGGTTTCTAGCCCAATCTCTGCCACAGATGAGTTGTGTGACTTTTGGAAAATCACTTGAATTCTGTGTCTCATTTGACTTACCTCTACAGGTTCCATAGACATGTCAAAGTGAACATGTTCAAAACCAGAATTCATCATCTTTGCCCCCTAAGTTCTCCCTTCTTTCAAACTTTCCTTTTGTAGCCTAGGGTACGCAGTTTTATGAGTGCTATCTTCAATTCCTAATTTTCATTTGCTCCATAAATAAGATTAATCTAAGTTCAGAATTTACCTTCAGCAGACATAGTCTTAAAAGTTTATTATGCTGCTCAGAACCTTGATTTAAATAAGACATGACAGAAGAACAAACTCTCAGCACAAAAGTAATACATAGTTAACAAACACAGTGGCCTCTATAATAAACAAACAAATAGCATACAATAGACATCATCACCACTCTGAGGAATCACCAACATCTGTATTTCTTGGCTGGGAGGACTCATGGTCATAGCTATTCAGAGTCCCGACTGAGAGCCATTGCTAGTCTGGTTTGCACAAGCCTTCCTAGCCCAAATCCTCAAAATCCCTTTCCACTAAAGAGTTTTTATAGGTTGAGAACAAAGAGGGCACTATGCTAAGTATTCTCATTTGATACATGATGGCCTGGAGATGGCAACCTCCCAGGTACAGGGTACTTCAAGAAAAATATTTGTTCATACCTTTAGGGAGCTTGTGTTTACTCAAGGAACTGGTCAGGTTTCAGGGGGTAAACATAGAATTGCAATAAAAAATATTCACTGATTAATGCACAAGAAAGGATGGCCTTCCAACTTTGTGTTTTTCTCAAATTCTATCAGATAACTGCAAGCACATTCTCACGTTCTTAGCAAAAAGTTACACAAAACACATGGCTGAGATTTACTTAAGATTCCACACTCAGTAGGGTTCCTTACACCACATATCTAATCTATTTCTAAGCCTTTTTGGCTTTATCTTCATAACATCTCTCATGTACATTCCCTCCCATCCACTTATACAAGCACCATTCTAGTATAGGCCCACATCACCATATCCTGACTAGACTATTATAGTAGTCTATGATTGATCTATCTGTCCCAAGCCTCTTCTCACTCTAGTTTATATTCCACTCAGTTGCCAAAGTGATTTTGTTAAAGTACAGGTTTGACCATGTTACTCCTCTACTCAATAAAATTCAATGGTTTCCTATGACCTTCAGGATCAAGTATAAATTATCCTAGTTGAACATGACAAATGTGGAAATATGTTTAAAAGGATAGTATATATTTAACCTATGTCAGATTGCTTGCTGACTTGGGGAGGGGAAAAAGGAGAGAGAAAAATTTGGAATAAAATTTTACAAAAATGAATATTGAACATATATTTGGAAAAATAAAATACTTTAAAATTACTCTGTTTGAATTTATAGCTATTCACATCTTGTTTCCCTCCTTACACTTTATTCCCTGATGTATTTTACAATTCAGTAACATCAGCCTTCTTGATGTTCATTACACATGATATTCACTACACTTTTCATTGGCTCTCTCATGCCAGAAATACTTTCCTTCTCATCTCCGCTTTCTACTTTCTCTTACTTTACAGTTGTAACTCAGTTATGTACATTAGAGTTAGGTTTGCCAGCTAAAGAAGCAGTTTCAGAAGTAGTGATTTATAAAAGATCACATAATTAATCTAAGAGAATTTTAAGAACCCAGTCCAAGTCCACAAGTCCAAAGTTTTTGACTATGCCATGTAGCCTCAGTTCAAGACTGGGGAAGACATCAAGGCAGAACTCACAACAGATTCTGTTTCATATGCCCATCAGGTGCTCTTTAATCAATAAGATCAAATAAGATCATAGGCAGAGTCAAGAAGGATCATGGAGGGTATTGATTCAGTCCCTGAATATTTCCTAAATCTAACTAAACAGGGCAAAGTTTCTCTCTATATAAATAATCAGTGAATTCTTAAGATGGTAGGAAGGAAACAAATCTATAATAAGTACCTACTAAGTACCAGGGAGTGTGCTGAGTGCTTTACAAATGTTATGTCATTTAATCCTCGTAACAACCCTGGGTAGTAGATGCAATTACTATCCCCATTTTTTTATTTAGTCATTTTTCATTCATATCCAACTCCTCACAACCCCATTTGGGATTTTGGCAAAGCTACTGGAGTGGTTTATTGTCTTCCAGACTCAGCTCCAATTCTGCCTTCTGCAGAAGACTTTTTTGGTCTCCTGCCCCTTTCTACCTTCTCACTGCTAATACTTTAATTCTGAAAGTACTTTTATCCATTCTGTACATATCTAGTTTGTATTTGGTTATTTGCCTGGTTTCTACCCTATTAGAATGAGGATTTTCTTGATGGCTGGAACTGTGCTTTTGTTCTAGTGCTCAGTACTATGTCTGTCACAAACTAATTGCTTAACAAATGCTTGCTGAATGATTGTTATTGACTAATAAAATACTTAACAAATATGAATGATCAAACTAAACAAATGCAATATCCAAAAATTTGTATCTCATTTTGTATCTTGTTTCCATTATTTCTGCTAGAAAGCTTCATCATTGGAATGACACAATCTTGAAAACATTCAGGGATTGGTTTCCAAGATCTCTCAAAGAGAAGATTTAAAAAGAAAAGAAAAAAAAATCAAAGGTGGCATTTTTGCTTAAAAAAAGATGACTGAGAAGATATTAGTAAGTACTAACCCATATGTCCAATTTCTTATATATGTGAAATCTTTATGAAAATGATTTATCAAGAGCTTTCTTTGATGAAAATGTGAAAAAGAGTGTGAAAAAGAGTCAGGCTGTGGCAGGATTTTCTCTAATTTTCTCTAACAGACTTGTAGTCATACAACTGATAGAGTTACTGAGAATACATGATTCCATTGCATCTATTATTTTAGATTTGATAGAACAAATATAGCCTTAAGGTCTCTCAACAAGGTATGCTCCATTAAAAAAAAATCACATGATTATATGACCACAGTGGCAACTTTGTTCAATGATTTGTTGCATTTTCAAGTCAAGGGAGCCATAAAACCAAGAAATATATTATTTCTTAGGTTGTGCATCAGTGGAAGACATTTTGTATGTCTTCAGATGGAGAAAGCCTCCAAATGTTCCTACTTGTACATCACATTGTCCTCTTTGGATGAAATACTAGCACATTACAAAGTCTTCTAAATGAAATGAGTTTCTTATTAAAAATATTTGCTTAACTATCTATACTGGAAAAATCAAGTGGATGAAAAGCATTTCCCAGATTATTATATGCATTTGGATAGACAGACTATGGAGCTAATCTATATATCTGTGGCATTATAGATAGATAATAAGCTTGGTTAAATATTGAATGGGAGAATGAGATTGTATTTGATTTCTGAAAGCACATTTAAGTTCTTAACTGCCATGCAAGTATATTTTTAAAAAATCTTGAGGACAAAAACATTCTTCTAGTGATTCTATATGGCTGCACATTATGGAACACCATCATTTCAGGAGGAATAAAGTTGTAGGTGACTCAAAGGAAAATTAAAAGAAACATGTTGAATTTAGGCAGATTTTGGCATAGCACTACTAGTTTGAGAGAAGCAGAAGGAAATATATTACTTTAGATATATATATGACCAGAAAAGGAGTTAGAACTAAAATGGAATAAGAGTTAGGATTAATAATTTGGTAACCCAAGTATTACCCTTATCTCTACAAAAGATTTAAAAAACAAGTGACAATCTCTCAGCACATTGATTGGATCCTCTATAGAGGATTAATGAAAAGATACATACAGAAAAGGAGAAGAAAATATAGATAGGTCGCAAAATGTAAAGGTGGAAGGATTGTCCACTTTCATGATGTGATAGGTCCATTGTGGTAGAGAGGGATCACATCCTCTATAAGTCTTTCTGGGCTAAGCATCACTAAGACATGGCTTTATATCACCTTAGTATCCCTTCTTATCACTAAAATTCTAGGATTATGTGAAGATGCATCTGATGATTAAATTTTCTTCAACAGAATCCTAGATAGAGGTATACAATACTGAATTTTCTATCATAGGATAGATAGTTCCAATGTACTCTTTAGGGTTTTTTTTTTAAACTAACAGTAAAATCGAGTTGTGTATTACTCACCATTATCAAGAATCTAGTATCTGTTTTGTTGCTGAATACTTAGGTAATAAAACACAAAACTTAGCTATCAGGGAAGTGGGGTCAAATACCATGTTGTCACTGACTTTTCAATGTAAGCCAAACCTTATTGAGGTCGCTGAATTGTTTGCAAATGTCCAGATATCCATCTCAACTTGGGAACTCAAGGCTTTTCTAATATTATGTTTGTTATTGCAAACTGTAATACATTTGGATTTCTTCCTCAAAGGCATGTTTGGAGAGAGTTCTATGCTTGGTAGCAGACTTTCATGAAATTATCGGATAGGCCGGGAGCTTATTTGAAATGAAATCTTTGTGAGACTGAGATAGTGTTAGAAAAAAAGCCTGCAATTTTGGCTTGAAGAAGCAATACTAAGTTTTGTGGATTGTAGACTAGTCAACCAGGGCCACATTCAGCCATATAAAATGGCTTAGGGGTCCCACAAGCAATTTACATATAAATTGTATAGGCTGACACAGACAGCAATCCTCATTCCAGTATTTTTCACATTGTTATTCTTATTATTCATAATTATTCTCTCTTTCCACTATCCAAGCATTACATTTGGCACAGGTATCCTAACTCAGCAGAGTTAAACAGAAGCAGAGGGAAAAGAGGGAAGAAAAGAAGGGGAAGAATGGGGGGGGGAAGACTATCATGAATGACACAAAACAATCTTAATAAAATGACTCATGGACTGAAATTTGTAGAATCCTGCTCTGTGGATTACGGATGAGAAATCTATGGATCTCTATGACAAGAACTTCCATTTCTTTTTTCACACTCTCATAATCATCAAATGCCTGTGGTGTACGAGGTACTAATCAAAATTTGATTAAAAAGTGAGCCCCAGTTCTCTAAGAGCTTAGTGTATGTGTAGTCTGTAAGGCTACTCAGATGGTGATTCTAGATGACAAACAAAGCTTATTTTAGAAAAAATTCATTGGTTTTACTGTTAAAAAAATTCCTTGTGGTTTTTTTCAGATTTGAATTAGATAACTGAGAGTGAGCAAAGGGAGAAAGTTTAAGGATAGTACAAGGAAATATGAGAAACTGTTAACTCACTAGACACACCAAGATTTATGGCTTCTGGAGAGTAAACTGGGGTGGGAGACACCTGCAAACCCATTTAGATCTTGTAAAATGGCACTTAAAATGTTGGCTTCTTTATAAAAGAAGTAGTTTTCACCTGCTGTTTTATTCACTGGAGTGCATATCTGATAAATTATGACCTTCAAAATGCCTGGAGAGGTAGAATGTGGAGTGTTTAGCACAGTGCTTAGCATATAGTAGGTGCTTAATGTTAGTTGACTGACATTTGGGTCATCTTGAATGACCTATTTAATTTCTCCAAACTTAAATTTCTTGTTTATAAAACTTAATTCAACAAATTTTATAATTGATTTAATAAACATTTTAAAAGCATCGGCTGTGTGCAGGCCATTGGGTTAAATATTGGAGATATAAAATATAAAGACAGATATGAATATATCTTCAAGGACATAATTTTATTATTCTCATATGTCAAATCATATTTTATAATATACCCCATATATATGTATATAATATGAATCTATCATAAACTCCATACATATATATGTATATAATATGAATCTATGTGTTTATTATTTCCATACATATGTACATGGATTCCTTTAGCGCACATGTACATATATGTATCATAGGACAGGGCTTCTTAAACTTTTTCTACTTGTGACCCCTTTTTGCCTGAGAAAATCTTAAGCAATCCTGAGTATATAGGTATATAAAAGAAGTATACATATCAGCCACTTAATAATAAATTATAATCTCACACTCCCATATTGAATGACAAGACCAACATTTTAAGAAGCTTGGCCATAGTAGAATAACCTTCCTTGAGGGAAGGGACTCCTGTGTGTGTGTTTGTGTGTGTATGTGTGTGTTTGTGTGTGTATGTGTGTGTGTGTGAGAAAGAGAGAGAAAGAGAGAGAGAGAGAAAGAGAGAGACAAAGAGAGAGAGAAAGAGAGAGACAAAGAGAGAGAGAAAGAGAGAGACAGAGAGAGATAGATAGATAGAGAGAGAGAGAGAGAGAGAGAGAAAGAGAGAGAGAGAAACAAAGAGAGAGAGATGGAGAGACAGAGAGATGGAGACAGAGACAAACAGAGAGAGAGAGGGGCAGGGAGAAACAGAGACAGAGACAGACAGAGACAGAGAGAAACAGAGAGACACACAGAGAGAAACAGAGATAGAGAGATAAAGAGAGAGAGAGACACACAGAGAGAGATGGAGACAGAGACAAACAGAGACAGAGATACAGAGTCAGAGAGAGAAGAGAGAAAAACAGAGAGTGGGGTGTAAGAGAGATATAGAGTCAGAGACAAACAGAGAGAGAGAGAGAGAGAAAGATAGTTGGTAGTGGAAAGGGGAGAGGGAGAGGGAGAAAGAAAACTTGATTTCTTTGGTATGTTTTGGAGATAGAATACAGTAGAGTGCTAAGTTTGGAAGTGGAGGGTTTGGGGCTCAAATTTTTGCTTTGCTACTTACTATCTGTGTGATCTTGGACAAATCATTCTCTGGGCCTCAGTTTCCTCATTTGTGATTGCCTTAGGTGGCCTCTACATTTCCTTCCACCTCTGAATATATGGTTCTGTGTACTCATCATACTCCACTGATGCCTGGAATACTGAGAATCAAGCGGCTTCTTGTCCATGGTCACACCACTAGTCTGTGTTTTAGGGAGGGCTCGAACCCAGTTCTTCCTGATTATAAGGCCAGCCACTACCTGGCACAAAGTAGGAGCTTAATGTAGGCTTGGTTCCTTCCTTCCATCTTAGGGATTCACTGATTATTTATATTAATAGAAAATTTGTCCTGTTTAGATTTGGAAAATATGCTGGGACTGGATCAATATCCTCCATGGTCCCTCCTGGCTCTGTTTATGATCTTGTTTGATTTTATTGTCTAAAGAGCATCTAATGGGCACATGAAAGGTCTATAAATTCTGACCTGATGCCTTCCTGCCAGGCTTGGACTGAGACTGCATGGCGTAGTCAAAAACCTTGGACTTTCGGGCTTGGAGGGCTGCTAGCCCAAGCTTCCTATTTAGCCAACTCTGTGATCTTTATTAAGTCACTGCTTCTGAGACTATTTCCTTAGCTGCCATGGTTGAGGGACACCTGTAGAGTAAAAGAAGCTTAGGTGAACTCTCACCTCTCCTTTCTTTATTCCTCTCTCTTTAGTTATTCCCATTCTCCAACTGTTCAGTTATACTCATATTGATCTAGTATAGCACCTTTCCTAAACTTGAATGCTTCTGATATTGCCCCATAATCCTTTCTTTTCTGCTGTGCCCTGAGATGCCCCCATTCCCTCAGTGACTATATTTCAATATTATGTTGAATTTATTCATACTAAAGTATTACTGGATGATAGCACCTTTATATCTTACCCTTCTTGGGAGGTTTTATATTTTTGAAGAGATAGGTTGGGGAAACACTGTCTTTGAATCATAACATTTGCAGTCATACAGATGATCTAGTTTAAGTCTCTTATTTTACATACGAAGAACTTTGGATTTAAAAATATAGGATTGTATTATGGGCACTGTGGTTAATGAGAAAGACTTTTTTTTGGGGGGCAGGGTGACCTTTTAGTTGCAGACAGTTCCAAATGTATAGAATTAGGAGGTGTGAATGTGATCAAAACTTAAATGTTTATTGTGGGAGAAACTCATTAAACTCATTAGTTATAATTCAGTGCCTGATTCTGCTTCAATAATTCTTAATTGGGAAGGATTTTACCTCCCATAAGGAGATTGCAGGGCTGAATCCCATTATATAATGGGTTAGTGATATCTTAAGAATGTATTTTTTATAATAACCATAGAACGGAAAGGGATTTCAAGGATTAGCTAGGCTGGACAGAGGAAGAAAAACGATGTTCAGGTGTAGGGATGATATAAACTGTGTCCCCTTTAATTTTTTGGGGGGAAGGGTCAGAAAAAAATCTTTGGGGGAAGGGTGATCTGGGGTCTCAAAACTTCCCAGCCTCTGGAAGGGGCACATCCTTTTATCCATAAGAGAAACTTGCAGATAAGTAATCTCATTCAATTGGAGATCTTGGCCAGGGCATAATCACCACCCTCTATTGAGCTGAAGATTAGTCCCTCAAACTGCTCCCAGCTCAGGGCCAGGCAAACTCAATAAAACTGAAGGCCTGTCAATCCATCTCTGCTAATTCCTAATCAGGAAAGCCCATTCCTGGGGGCTTCTTCTCAGTGTAAACCCATCTTAACAAAAATATCCTAACAGAATTTTGCCTATTAAGAAAGTCTTCTTAGTGTATTAAAAACTACTTTTGTCACAAACTTTGGGTTTCCGAATTCTTTTGCAAAGAATCTGCGACTTCAACCAGGAGAATCTCTCAACCCTCAATCCTTACACCTCAACAGGGAGGAGAGGGAAAAAATGACTTATTTAAAAACAGATGATTATTTACTCCCAGAGCTGAGACTAGAATCTAGTCTCATTCACAGGCCTATGGACTAGTGGAGTTGGAAAGAATCTCAGAGCTCATATGATTAAGGGCTCTCACTTGTAGAAGAGGAAATAAGAGAGATGAAATGTCTGTTCCAGAGATAAATAGCTTAATCCTGTGGATGGTTATGAAAGGCACTCTTGAAGTCTGTCTTCTCTAATCTAATTTACTTTACCTTTTTCTAAATCAAAAGTATATATTAATTTTTAAAAGTATTTGTCATGGTCACACAATTTCATCCCCATACCCCATAGTATATTTACAGAAGAATCAGCCAAAATAATTAAATGTTTGACAAAAGGAAATTAAAGAATGGTCAGTGTCTTGTATTTCCTTTGCCTTGATGCCTTCCCACACAGGCTTAGACTGAATACATGATGTGGTCAAAAACCTTGGACTTTGCAAACTGCTAGCCCAAGCTCTCTTACTTAGCTAACTATACAATCTTTATTAAGTCACTGCTTCTGAGACTACTTCCTTAGCTGCCAAATCTACTCTAATGTTCTATGGTTGAGTTACATGCATAAGTAAAAGAAGCTTAGACGAGCTCTCATTTTTCTTTATTCCTCTCCGTCTTTCTCTAGTCTCTAGGATCCTGCAAAAGGAAACTACTAAGATAATGAGGACTTGGCCAAGAATTCAAGGGGCAGAGCAGAAAGAATTCTGGACACACAGTCAGAAATTTTAGTCCAAACTTCTCATTGAAGAAACTGAGACCTAGAAAGAAGTTGGACAGATGCCCAATTTCACACAGGAGCAAAGTTATAGGCAGAATCACAATTTGTGTCAAGGTCCTCTGACTAGGTATACTGCTCTTTCCAATATGCTACAAATTCTCCCTGCCAATTCTTAGTAAAACACCTCATTTCTCTGAGTCTAGGTTTTCGACCAGACCTGTGATTTCATTGTTTGGGGGAAGTTCTGATGAGGAAACTCCCTCTACCAATATAGATTGGCATCTGTTCCACAACTTTCAGTTTCAGAAAGTTGTCTCAGGTATTGAGAAGTTAGATAATTTGTCTAAATTCACCCAGCCAAGATATATCAGAAGTAGGATTTGAATCTCTGCCTTCCTGATACCAAGGTCAGCTCTTTGTTATGCAACATTGTCTCTCAAACTTAGTTTATTCTTTTAAATCTGGACAGGTTGTTGAATAGAATGAGATAAAATATGAAAAAATCCTTTGGGCTATAAATCACTATAGAAGTCTGTGTACCATATAAATATTATTACTGTGTCAATAGTTTTGTTGAGAGTAGTAATTGACATTTGTAACATGCTTCAAAGTTTACAGAATGCTTTTCATATAGTCTCTCATATTACCTTCATAACACCCTCTGTGAAATATAGATGATTATAGGTATTATTTATGAATACCAAAACAATTACATCAAATTAAAAAAAAGGTTTTACACAAAGAAAACCAACACAGCCAAGATTAGAAGGGAATTAGGAAACTGGGAAAAATTTTCTTGCAGCATGTTTCTCTGATAAAAACCTCAATTCTCAAATATATAGAGAATTGAATCAAATTTGTAAAAATCTGAATCCTTCCCCAAATAATAAATGGTCAAAAGTTATGAGCAAGCATTTTTTAGAAGAAATCAAAGTTATTTATTTATATGAACAAATACTCTAAATCACTATTGATTAGAGAAATGGAAATTAAAATAACTCTGAATTACTATTCCAAACCTATCAGACTAGCTACTATGACAGAAAAGGAAAATGACAAATACTGGAAAAGATGTCCTTTCACTTGACACGATCTATTCTGCTGCTCAGAATTAGATACCCAGCAGCCACTAGCAGTGGTTCCCATAATACAAATGCATTGTTGTTGTGAATGACTTAGGTATTCTTAGCAATACAGAGTTCTAAGACAATTCCAAAAGTCTTATGATGAGAGAGAGAAAGAGAGAGAGGGAGAGAGGGAAAGAAGGAGAGAGGGAGAGAAGGAGAGAGAGAGAGAAAGAGAGAGAGAGAGAGAGACAGAGAGAAACAGAGAGAGATAGTAAGAGAGAGAGAGACAGAGAGAGACAGAGAGAGAGAGAGAGAGAGAGAGAGAGAGAGAGAGAGAGAGAGAGAGAGAGAGAAGAGAAGAGAGGGAGAGAGAGAGAGAGGGAGAGAGGGAAAAAGGGAGAGAGAGAAAGAGGGAGAGGAAAAAGAGAGCGAGAGAGAGAGGGAGGTAGAAAATGAACAGTGGAAACTGGATGCAAATTAAATTTAAAAAACTTTATTATTCTTGTTTTTTTTTCTGGTCTGCATTTTCTTTTGCTACAAGGTTAATATGTTTTTTAAATGGCTACACATATATAATCTATCTCAAAATGTTTACCTTCTCAAGTGAAGAAGAGAGGATGGAAGAAGGGAGAGAATTTGGAACTAAAAATTGAAAAGAAAGGTAAAAATTTTTTGTTTACATGTGATTGAGAAAAAATTAAATACAAAAACAGACAATGAATATGAAAAGAGGTTCAGACAAGTTTAATAATTTGCTTATGGCTATAGAGCTGGTATCTGAGATAGAATTTGAATTTAGGTCTTTCAGATTCCAGATATAATACTCTAGTTACTATATCATTCCACCTCTCATCTTTTTGAATACTCATCATGCCTAAATTGGAGTTAATTAAAAAATTAAATACTATATCATAAACATTTATTAAGTGCTGACTTTATAGGTATTGTGTTAAGTGCTAGGGCTTCGAAGCAATCTCTGCCTTCAAGAAGCTTATAGTCACTCAATTGTGTGGTATGTGTACGTCTGCTTTAGCTAAGAATTAGGTGCTTTTCCCATCTTTGATTTGATCCCTTTTTTCTGGATGTTACTTGATCATTCACAAGGTTGAAGAAGGGCCAGAATCTATCTGAGCGCAGGCCTCAGAAAACCTCTGGGACTGAAAACAAGATCATGTTGAATTCTTTATGGCACTGTGCTTCTCTGTCAGCAGGCACTTTTGTATATTTAATGAGAATTTTATATTTCTCAACAATCTCCTTAGGCTGCCTGAATTCATAAGAGCTCAGAATTGGTCTTAGATGGAATCTGCAAAACCCATCAGATATGCTCTATATTGTCAGTCCCTAGCAAGATTTCGAAGAGAGGATTAATACAGACATTTTTAATACTGGGTTTGGTGTTTTAAGGCAGTATCTGTAGCAGCAATATTGCTTGTCCCATTCAGCAGCACATATAAAATACCAAGGTCCCACAATTCATGGAAATACAATCCCCAGTGGAAACAGTGCTTCAGGAAAGGTTCAAGAAAAGGTGGAAAGGATTGTTGACAGTTTTTTTTCTCTGCCTAGGCTTTCACTGTGCCACAGGAAAAAGGGATATACCTTCACAGATCTAAGGGAAAGGCTAACTTGAAAAAAGATCTGGGGATGTTAGTGGGCTGCAGACCTAACATGAGTCAGGAGTATGATGAAATCATCCAAGAAGCTAACTTGACTTTAACATTCACACAAGCATAGTGTCCATCACACGGGAGGTGATGGTAGTCTGTTGGGCAGATCACAACTTGAAGGATCTTCAGGGATGTTTAGATGATGAAACATATTCAAAGGAAGATGTCAATCAATTAGTATTTATTAAACACCTGTAATGTGTCGGGTACTGCACTAAGTGCAAAGAAAGGCAAGACAGTTTCTGCTCTCAAGCTCACAATCTAACAGAGGAGACAATGAAAATAATTATGTATAAACAGATATAGGATAAATGAGAAATGATTGACAGAGATAAGGCACTAGAACTAGGAGGGACTGGGAAAGGCTTTTACTTGGGACTTGACGAAAACCAGTGATGGTGAGGGAATTGGGAACCTGACATCATGCTATATGCAGATAGGTTAGATGAATTGGTGATATTGATCCAAGAGAAAACTTGTAAGGGAATAGAGGCTAGCCTTTACTGCTGCATTTAAATGGATTGTCCTCTGGAAGAGGAGTGACTGTAATTAGGATTCATTATGAGAGCTTTTGTTCAGTCGTTTTCAGTTATCTGACTCTTTAAGACCCTGATCTGGGTTTTTTTTTTAGTAAAGACACTGGAATGGTTTCCTTCTCCAGCTCATTTTATCTATGAGGAAACGGAGGCAAACAGGGTGAAGTGACTTTTCCAGGGTCATACTGCTAATAAGTGCCTGAGGCCTTCTTGCCTCCAGGGCTATCACTCTCTGCAATATGGGGCCACTTAGTGACCCTCTACCAGAGTAGATGATATTTATAGAATGCTTCAAGGTTTCTTAGCACTTTACTTAATTGAACTCATTTAATTTTCATAATCACCTCATCAGAGTAGTTGCTACAGGGATTAATAAATTCATTTTGCAGGTAAAGTTCTGTTGAGGTTCAAAAGGAGACCCCAAAAGGTTGGAGTTACAGACCAGTGTCACAAGGTATCTCAAAGAATTTGCAAGCTTTAACCCATCTCCAAGTCAAAGGGCAAAGTTTATTATAATTGGAACTTCACTTGCAGCAGGCTAAGTTCAAAAAGGATTTAGCAAAGAACCAAGAGAAATAAGGTAAATTTATAGGACAAAACTAGAGATTCCAGAGTTTCATGTTATATATATACTAATTTTATGGTTTACAGGTAGGTTTGAAGGATGGTCTATTCACTTTTGTCTCAGGAACTTGGTTATCACTCACCACCAGATTATCTGTATGACAGTCAGTAATGTTTGTAGGACTATCCATCCCAAAGCCAGAAGACTTTAGAATTATTGAGAGACAGATTGTTAGAATAATAATAATAATACTCTAAGGTTAGAGGATCTCAGGATCACTATGTCTTCCCTCAAATCTAGGAAAAAGAAACATATTATATTTTATAATTATTATTATGTATGTAATTATTATTATGTATATAATATATTGCTATATATTATATGTTATTATAAATAATAATATGTATTATAATATATATTATATTTTTAAGGCCAGAAGACTTTGGAATTATTGACAGATTGTTAGAACAATAGCACTGTAAGGTCAGGGGACCTGAGGATTACTGCTGTATTTTCCTTAGAAACTGTAGCCCCTTTAATTGTAAGGTCTTAATTGACTTTTTTATGGTCACATGGGACTTGACAGAATTTAAATGCAGGTCTCTATCAAATCTTATACTCTTTCTACTCTACCACAACTGCCTTCATCTTTAACAGGTAAGAAGGAGGCAGGTTTCAGTTTATTATAAAATTTTTCCTAATAGAACTACCCAAAGAAGGGATTCACTGTTTCATTTGGTTATGACTTCTTACTCGAGTCAATCATTCAGACAGTGAGTTAGTAAGCATTTACTAAATGCCAGTCATGTGCCAGGCTTTGTATAGAGTACTGGACATAAAAAAGATGAGGGACAGTCTCCATTGTCAAGAAGCTCATAGACTAATGGGCAAGACAGCTTGTAAATAATTGTGTATAAATAAGTTATATATCAGGATAAATTGAAAGTAATCAATAAAGGAAAGACACTTAAAATTATGGGGTATGAGGAAAGGCTTCTTGTAGGAGGGGGGCCTTCAACTGGAGCCTGAAGAAAGATGGGGAAGCCAGGGGGCAGAAATGAGTGGGGAGAGTATTCTAAACATGGAGGGCTGCTGGTGAAAATGCCCAGAGCCTTGCAAAGCAGTGTCTTGTGCAAGGTACAGCCGGAGATCAGTGTAATGGATCTCAGTGTATCTGGCAGATCTTAATAAGGTGTATGAAGATTGGAAAGATGGGGGGGCGGGTCAGGTTGTAAAGGGTTTTGAATGCCAAGAAGGATTTTATATTTAATTCTAGAGGAATTGGAGAGACTCTGGCCATGGGAGTTATTTGAATAGAAACTAGACAACTACTTGTCCATTTTATTAGGAGGACAGTATTGATATAATACATGCAAAAAACTTTATAATTATTACAATACCATATAGATATTAGCTATTATCATTGTTATTTTTGAGGGGTGAGAGAGATACTCTAACAGTATTGGGGGTCCCCAGGCCGGTGTCCACAGGTTTTTTGTGAAAGAATTAGCAATTCTGATCTGCAAGAGGTTTTTAGCAGAAAATGAGTTTATTTTCCCTGAGAAACTATTTCCCTTAGTTGGCTGCTTTCTGATTAGGAAGATAGCAAAAGTTTGGGTACAAAATCTTGTTTTTTATTCAGCCTTCTAAGATTTGAAGCTAGGGAGTAATTGTTGCCCAGACCAAAGTGATTCCCAGATTAATTGAAATTGATGGGAGTTTACTGTGGGAATCCAGGTAGGAGGGTGTGGATCATTTTGGTTTTTCCCCAGGCCAGCTGGCCCACCCTTCACAAAGATCAGGGGTCACAATCTATCACATAATTATCATAATTGGAAAATCCTCTATGCATTTCCAGATCTTTTGTGACAATTTTGTCTTTGAATCCTTAATGCCCAGTGCAATGATTGACACAAAAAAGGCAGTCAATAAATGCCAAGGGATCGATAGCTGTCATCTTGTATGGGTCATTTACTTTCTTGAGATTCAGTTACCGCAGCAACAAAAATTGAAATAGGAATGCTTCTACTATCTTAAATGGTTGTTTGAGGAAAGTTTTTTTGTAGTTAAGGCACAACTATTTTGGAGTTTATTCAAGAAGTTCTCATTTCCAAATATCAAAACAACTTCATTGTATAACAGTCTTATCTATGAACATATCCCTGGGAATAGTTTGCTCTTGTATACTGTACAAATGAATTTTATGCAAATATTGAAATATTTCAATATTTTCTATTGAAAAGATAGGCATAGAAAACAAGTAATAACCTGTATTCTTTATAATCTGAAAACCATTCCAACGATAAAGATACAGATAAAAGATAAAAAAAATCCCTCTTTATAAAATATTTTGTTGTTCTAGCTGCACTGAGGGGAAGTGAAAGAAAGGTGAGTTGAATTCATTCATCAGCAGCAAATACTTTTTTTATATTTATATATATTTTATATATATTTATATATATTTTAATTGCTTACTACATACAAGAATCTTTGCGGATCCTGAATTGGAAACAAGAAATAGACCCAGTCCTTGCAAGCAAGAATATGCACATCAATGTCTATGGTAATTCACTCACAGATTCTGAAGGATGTGTGACTTTGCTATGGTGTGGAATTCTCAAGATAGGAAATTCCCTTTATCAGTGTTAATCTAAACCTAATTGTGATTTTATAGATAAATCCTAAACAGTTTCTTGACTCATCTTAGAAATCTGCAGGGTCAGTTACTAAGAACCAGAAGCTTGGCATGAACTCAGGTCTTCTTGATTCTAAGCCACCATGATTTATAATTTTACTGGTGTCAGGAGCTCTATAGCAACTCTCTCCACTCAAGAAAGCCAACAATTCATTAGTAACTTATAGCTTAAGGGAATTACCTGGAGTATTGAGAAGTTACATAACCTACCTATCCCTGAACCCAAATTTCCCCTTCTGTAAAATAAAGGGATTGAAAGAGATGATCTCCACAAGGCATCCTTGCTCTAAAGTCTTTGATTTTCCTTTCTAACAAATTTTGCAATTTAGTTGATATTCTAAACTTGCCCTTGGCTGCTGTATCTTTCTTCTTTTGTAAGATAAGTGTTTGTTGTCCAATGTGGTTTCTGTATTCATTTGGCCTTCTCAGTAGAGTCACTGCTTTACTTTGGTTAACCAAAGACCTATAATTAGAGTTAATGTATTAACATTCCTTTTTATGAACAATCCCTCCTCATTTCTATGAGTTTTCTAGAAATAATTTATAGATTGTGTGTGTAGTGACAGATTACAAGACATAATGATAAAACCTTCTATTTGTCATACTTTCTCATGTCATACATTTCTCACAAAATATAGATGATAGACTCCCACAACCTCATTTTTATTATTGATATCTTTTTTTGGATTTTTCTCTCTTTTATTTATGAATATGTCTATTTGATTTTTTTTTCTACACTATGGATACTCTCTAAGTTGTCTGACTTGGTGAATATAAGGAAGATGGTTCCCCACTTCCAATTCCTTTTCAGTTTTTTTAAAATTACATCTAAAGGATTCTATGAAAAATGTAGTCTTACTATCCTGTCTGTGTTTCTCTGTTCCTTCCTCCTTTCTGCCTTCTCTTCTTTCCTTCCCTTTTCCCTCCCTCCCTCTCTTCTTCCCTCCTTCCCTCCCTCCCTTCCTTCCTCCTTCCTTTCTTTCCTCCCTCCCTTTGATGAGGTGTGGGAATAAGGAGGAGAGATTCTCTCTGCTCAAAGAGGCAGGTCCAAATGTGAAAGAATCCCAAATTGTAGCAAATCCCAAATCTTAGTAGGCAAATCTCTTAAAGAGGAAATTTGTAAAGAGTGTGTGAACAGAAACCTATTTTATGAGCAAATCTTGGCTGAAGGGCTGGGGGCAGCTTGAGCTGATTATCAGAACAATCTCCAATTGAATGAAATTATTTTGAAGGCTTTTTCTCAGACTCTGGAATTTCCTGAAGAGGACTGGGGCCACCCCAAAGATCATTGGAGGGTGATTTGACCAGGATCCCCAATTGAATGAAACCACTTAACTTAGAAAAAGGCTTGTCTAGGAAAGTATGCTTTTTCCTAGACTTTTTGGAGTGTGGGATCCCTAATCTAGTTTCAGGATTCACTCCCAATCATCTTCATTCCTTCCTCCTGCTCTTCTTCCCTCCCTTCCTCTCTTCTTTCTTTCCTTCCCTCTTTACTTTCTTCCTTGTTTTAGCCGCACTGAGGGGAGGTGAGAGGTGGGATAAATTAATTTATAATCAGCAAACATTTTAAAGTGCTTACTGCATAGAAGAATCTTTGCTTGGTTCTGAAGTGGAAAGAGGATATAGACCCAGTCTTTGCCCTTTAGGAGTTTGCAAGCAAGAATTTGCACACTAATGTCTATGATAATTCACCCATTAATCAAATTTCTGAAGGATCTCTGATTTTGCTATGGTGTGGAACTCTCAAGGTGGGAAATTCCCTTTTCCAATGTTAATCACAGCCCTACTATGATTTTATGGATAAATTCTAGACATTTTCCTGAGTCATCTATTCTTATGATTGCTATTAATATTTTGAAAGACAACTAGCTTTCTAATTTCCATACAACACACTCAAATGTGATTTACAGCTTTTTTTGAAATAACTATTTCTTATCTTCTCTTTTAAATGAAGGTATCACCTGGCAACTTTTATATTTTGATATTAATGAATTACTTTTTAGCAAAGAGTATATATATTAGAATAAAGTTTAAAATTCAAAGAACTAGAAAAGAACTGTATATAAGGTACACTTGTTTTGCAAATTCCTGGAGGGCAGAGGCTATGTCTACTGATTCTACATTTCCCTTGCTGTGCCTAAGGTTACATGTTTGGTCTTAGAAGAGCAGAACTTGACCCTTCATCGCCTAACAGAGAAAAGGGACCTAAACTTCTCAGTTTTACCTCTTGTACACAGAACAGTGCCATCTTTAAGAACAACTGTAACATAGATATTATGATCATAATGGCATAACATCTGAAAGAAATGCTTAGTTTTCAAGGTTTGTGCCATGGGAAGTTTCCAGTGGTGAAACTATCTTATACCTGGCCCCTTAGTAATATCTCAGTCACTAAACCACCTTGAATGAATTCTCCTTCTGCAGAATAAGAAATTATTAGATATGGAAGGGATCTTGGAAACAATGAAGTTTCCTGGGTGAAACTTCCAGAGGAATCACAACTGGTGGATCTTTGGAACTCAGGAATTCTGAGCTTCATTGGGCTGAGCTGATGGCGTGGCCATGCTCAATCTGGCACCAATAGCATAGTAAGTCCCAAGAAGGGGCATTGAGGTAGGGGAATCAGGCTGCCTGGGAATTAGTGAATTGGCTTTGATTAAAATTGAACTGGTCAAAAGTTCTCTGCTGATCAGCAGTGGGACTGAATCCATGAATAGTTACTGCCTTCTATTGAGAAGTTGTTCTTAAAAAAAGGAATTAAGAAAGAATCTAGTTTAATTTCTTGTGAACCTAAGGTCCAAAAAAATGACTATTCAAACATATACTTAATTGTTGAGCTAAGATGAGATTAGAGATTCCTGTCTTTGTAAACAATAAATTTGAGGGGAGGGGCTATCTCTTATTTTCTTTCCCCAGTGACTAGAATAGTGATGGGGATGAACCCTGAAAATATCCAAACTCTCCTCTGAAAGAGGCCCAAGGGGGGAATGACATAAACTGAGATCTTTTGGGGAGACTAGATGTGTCTCCCCTTCTAGGAGCTCCCAAACTATGGGAAAAACCTACAAACTTCCAATTAAGTGGTTTCATTCAATTGGAGATCTTGGTCAATCACCCTCCATTGAATTGCCACAAACAATTTTCAGTGGTTCAAAAGTCCTAGTTAAGTAATCTCATTCAATTTTAAATTGAATATTAGTCTCTCAGGACTTGGCTCCCTCAAAGCAAGCCCCAATATATCTAGGGTTACATGACCAAATATATTTGCAGATGTCCTAAAACAGGACTTTGTCCACTGTTTAAATATCTTCTTCTCAGTGTTAACCTTTGTTATCTTCCTAACAGGACCTTGCCACCAAGAGGTCTGTCTTCCTAATAAAGCTGGCTTCTTGGTGCCAACAAATGCCTTTTTGCCATACATATTTCAGGTTTGTGAATTCTTTTGCCTTGGACCTGTGCCTGACCAGAGGGGACTCCCCACCCCAATTCTCATACCTCATCACAACTACTACTAGTCTCATCATTTGCACCTCATCAGTAGTACATGGAAAATTTTTACTGTTCGGTTGTTTTAGTCATATCTGATTCTTTGTAACTCCATTTGGGGTTTTCTTGACAAAGACACTGAAGTGGTTTGCCATTTCCTTCTTCAGGTCATTTTACAGATGAGGAAACTGAGGCTGACAGGGTGAAGTGACTTGCCCAGGATCACATACCTAGTAAATGTCTGAGGCTCTTTTTGAGCTCAAGATCATATTTCCTGACTCCAGGCTGAATACTCTATCTACTCATCACTTACCTGTCCACATGGCAAATAGTTGATATTTAATAAATGCTTAGAGATTGTCTTTTATAAGATATTTCCTGCCTCTACAATAAAATATATCTGGACTACTGCCCTTGAACTTAGATTTCTTAGAGGGATCAAACTTGTTAGTTGAATGTCACAGACTGACTAATATTGTGTTTTCATTTTTTTTCCCTCCCCTGCTAGTTCATCTCTAGCAGCTGCTACCACCCAGACTTACTGAACACACTCTAGTGTGTTTTCATGTCTTTGGCTGCTATTGTCAGGGACGTCATTTTAACAAAATGCACCCCTGACAATTCATGGCAGCTTTGTGTTAGTTACTGAGTTAGTTTGATTTCTCACTTCCAGAGAGGGCTTGTCAGAGTTCTCAGTAAACACTTACTTTATAACAATATATTTGATACCCACTAAAAAGAGCCAATGCTCTCTTGTAATGAAAATTTGATTTAGAAATTTGAATATTTATCTTGATTAAATGATTACAAATACTGCTACATGTAAATAGATCATTCTGCTGGAAAACATCTAAAGAGGAAATGGTAAATAATAACTATGCCTTCCATTTATAGAGTAGAGACAGTGTGGTATGAGTGTTGGGTTTGGAATTAGGAAGATCTGGATTCAAATTTTGCCTTTGTCAATTATTAGTTTTGTGACCCTGGGTAAGCCATTTAATGTCTGTGTGACTAAGGAACTGTAAGGCTTATCTACTGAGTCATAGTAGCATTGGCAGATGAATTTCTTACACTGGGAATCCTTCATATTGATGAAATCATGGATCCTATATCTATTTGTGAGCTGTAGTTTTGATTTCTGAGAAGAAAAATTTTCCTTTTTCAGTTTTTAAAATAAATTTTTATTTTTTTTAAAACATCTGATAGTTTTCCCAGTATTCCTTCCCGGAGAGCCATTCATTATAATAAAGAATACTTTTTAAAGAAAAGAAAAAGAAGAGAAAATGAATCAGCAAAGCTGATCAATGTCAAAAAACTGGGAAAATATGGGCCACATACTATATCTGTGGACCTTTCATCTCTGCAAGAGATAAATCTTCTGGAGATATTGAATTTCATTTCAATTGGACAATTATATGTGAACAATTATATTAGCTCCATTTTAGAAATGATAAACTGAGGAGATGGAGGGAATAAGTACTAGATGGTTTAGTGGTCAGTTGTGTCCAACTTTTCATAACCTCATGGAACATACTGTCTGTCTGGTTTTCTTGGCACAGATATTGGAGTGTCTGAAGTCAGATTTGAATTCACATTTTCCTGGCTCCAGATTTAGAGATCTGTCCACTGAGCTATCTAGCTTCCTCACAGTTTAGTGTCTTTGGTAATTGTTTTATGTGAATTAGTTTTGAATTCTTAGAAATCTTACAAGATCCTCTAAGGCAAAACCATATTCTTGTGCTCAGCCCATTCTTGGGCAAACAATAGGAACCCAATAAATGTTGGTTTTGGAAACTATTTAAAAATACTCTTTTCATTTCTTCTTTCACTTCCTTGCTTAATTCCTTCTTTCTAATTTCACATGGATTTTGATGGATTGTGTGAGGATGCTTTAAAATCAGGATTGGATTATTGCAGCTAGGAGACACCATGATTCAGACTAGAGGTGATGAAATTTGTGGGGCAGTGAGAGGATGGGAAAGAGTAATCATTCCTGCTCTTCCTCTCCTTTCATCTTCTCTCCCTCTCTCTTATCTCCCTGTAATGAAATGACATATGTGGAATAATAAGAGAAGGAACTTCAAAATGCGATTGAATTTAAGGCTCTGGATTCTTGACTCCCAGTCAAATGTTTTATCCAGCATATCATGTTGCCTTGAATAGTGATTCTAAATATCACTTCATCTCCTCCTAAATCTTTCTTTAATTAGGACTGATGCATTCAGCCATATGGTGGATTTGTCAAATGTGTCAACATGTTTCCAACATTTAGGGTTTGGTCACACAGAGAGACTTTATATTAAAATTTGTCAGTGTTAGCTCTGATATAGTACAGCCTGATTAAAGGTAGGTGGATCCACAAGGCAACCATGAGTGATACTCTCTTCCCCTTACCCTTCTAAGTCCCATCTTCATCTAAGTTTCCCTGAAAATACCACATTGTTTGTCAGCCTCTCAAATGGTCTTTGCTACTTTCATCCCAACTCCTGGGAGTTAGGATGAATTTAATTGGATAAACAATTATTAAGCTAGGTAGATCCTGCTAGGTTGGGAAGATGCAGATATAAAAATGAAAGTCTCAGGGAGTTCATACTGTTTTGAGGGTTTACAGTATGTGCACAGATGGAAAGTAATTTCAGAAAGAACATGGTAACACTAGAAAGAAACAACTTACCTCATCACTGCAACTTCTGGATCTTTTAAGTGAGGTTCATTCACTAAAACAATTGGAGTGAAAATTCACTAAGACTGAGTTTAAAAATGATGAGGAAAAATGGTTAATTTCATTCTCTATTTCAAGCTCTTCATTTGTCGGCAAATACTTCTCCAATGAATGATTAAATGGTACTCAAGGAACCATACTACAGGGAAGGAAAAGAAACTCATGAAGAAGCCAAAGCCAAAGGTGAATTCTTTTTAAAATTTGATAATAGTTTTTAACATTCATCCTTGCAAAACCTTGTGTTCCAAATTTTTCTCCCTCCCTTTTCTGCAAACCTCCTCCCACTTGGCAATTATGTTGCCATATGCAATTCTTCTAAACATATTGCCATAATTATCACGCTGCACAAGAAAAATCAGATTAAAAAGGGAAAAAATGGGGGAAAAAAGCAAGCAAACTACAACAAAAAAGAGAAAATACTACGTAGTGATCCATATTCAGTTCCCATAGTTCTCTTACAAAGGTGAATTATTAAAGAATATTCTTTCTAACTAGATGGGGAGGGATGCTGTTGGTCTTCAAATCTGGGGTTAGATTGGAGTAAATATATAGTGGTGTTTCCCCAATCTGAGAGAATGTGACAATTCCAAAAATCCTTTCCAAACTTTCTTTTTTTTTTTTTTTTTTTGCATAGGGATAACTGTGTGGGGATAGACTTTGATGAGGCAGTATTTAGCCTTTTCTGCTCCCTTTTCCCTTTTGGAACTTCATAGGCTTTCCTAGTTCTAGACCTGTCTCCTGAGGTGGAGATGGAATGGGGAGTTTTCCTTGGTCACTGCTCTTTCATCTAGACCTCCTCTTTCCCAAAGATTTAATCAGCTCTGCCCAGTTAGGACAATTATTTTGATTTTGCCCTAAGGGCAGTTTATTGGCAATCATATCCAATTGGTCTGTTTTCTTTGATATTTTATCTAGTTTACATCAAATGAAAATTTAATAGTACAATCATAATAGCTCAAAGGTTCCAGTCAGAAAGAATCCTAACACTGAGACAGAGGTTTGCTTTTCTGTCCCACTTAAATAAACTTTTATTTTCCAACTAACCCCTAGATTATATTTGAGGAAAGATCAGGATATAGAAAATGCTTAGGGAAAAGAAGCAAGCTGAGGAGATAGATGCCTCCTATTAGACAGTCCCTGGAAAGAGAAGTTGACAGAAAAGTAGACCTTTTGAAGCTACCCTCAGTCCTTGAAGGCTGGGGAGTACAGCTGGTAGCTTCAGTCAGAATATTTGTTCTGAGATTTGTGCTGGGGACCAATGGCCTGCTCACTTTGATCTCTCCCTTCTCTGTCATATCTCCTCTGCCCTGTCCCTGTTACCTTGATGCCCTTATTTCTTTCTAGTTTAGCTCATTAAGTCCTGAGCTGGAGACTGTCTTTCCCATTGCTCCTGCTGCTGCTCAGATCATGGAGTTTCTACTTTTTCCTCTTAGCCTGATTTCTCACAGTGAATTTGTGAATCTTTCACAATTCCCAGGAGAGAATCAAGTCTGCCTTCTGAATTGAAGAACTGCATTGTCCAAATCACTCTCAGAGTTGAAAGGGAATGCTAGTTCTGATGAACTGTACATCTCTAGAGGCCAGTAAGTTCTCAGTCCCACTTTTACCTCTGTAGGAAAAATCTTATCTCTGGGACTATCTGCTATTTCCACTTCCAGACTTCATCTTTCTTACTTTCTTTCAGTAATTGGGTGAGTATTTTGAATACTCAATATTTTGAATATGGTAATTGGGAATGAAAATATGTGACTTTTTTTGATTCTCTGCTAAAGTGCTTAGCATAGTTTTTGGCACATAGTAAGCATTATATAAAATTTATCTACTAACATTACTGTCTTCCTTTATTAATATTATTGTCCACTCTAATTTAGAACAAAAATATGTAGAAAAGCTCATCTTTGATATCAGCTGCTGTGGTGTCACTTGAGCTCAGATGGACACTTATCATTGAAGTGATTATTGGGAGAAGAGGGAGAGTGCCTTTTCAGTTAGTTTTAGGAATAAAAATAAAAATAAATAAGACAATTAATGCTTATTAGTTATATACCAATTATTTGGTAAGTTTCAGGAGAATGGCCTTAGATTTTTATCTCAAGCAATATCAAGACTGTCTCAAGTAGTCTTGATATAGGTGCCTATATTTTTGGGAGTTCTCTGATGCAGATTCAGTGGAGTTTGGAGATGGGGAATAAACTTCTAATACACAAAGATCCTAACGAGGGAATAAAGACTTTCCTTAATAATATAGCTATTTGTTATGTGTGTATGCAGGATATGTTCTAGAACAAACTTTTTAAAGGGAGGAAGAATAACATGGAAAGTTGTAGGATTCTAAGAAGTAATGCTATATTTTTCTATGCCACATATAATAAAGGAGGAGTAGAACTTCAGGGATCTGATATTATGGCAAGCACTATAGCTGTTAAAATTTAGTTGACCCTGCCATACTTTTAATTGGACATTATCATTTTCCTTTGAAAGTTATACCACCTGATTAATACCAGCTTTTCTAGATTCTTGTTTTTGATGTGTAACAATCTAGATCATTTCCCCATTTTTTTCAATGACATCAGTATCTGAATTATAATCTGCCCTTTGACATCATCACTTGGTGATTTCACTAATCATATTGATGATCCTTTGAACACCCTGGTTTTCCAAGTTCATCAACCTCCATAATTCTACTTTATATCAACTATGTAGGGGTATGGTCAGCGTTAGACTTAGTATGCCCATGATTCTGAATTGTGAAATTCTCTTCTTTGATCACAGCCTCCTAACCTTGCACATCTTTCAGTTTCTCTTCACTTTAATTACTCCTCTTACTAAATCAGTCTTTTCTTGTTCACCATTCCTATTCTGATTTCACTGCCCTCTTTTCATAATTCTTGTTCCTCTAGCTGACTATTTTCATGGGTATACATTCTTTGTTGAATCCTTATGATCTTATTTTCTCTTATTTTAATCTCAAACCCCAAATTACTCTCACTACTTTCTTTCCCTGATCCCATTCTTTAACCCTGTGGCACTGAGAAAGTCCTGAAAACATTCTATTTAAATCCACTACAAAATCATATTATCTTATCTGGCCCTCTGGAAGGACATGACAGTCTCATTTATGGTTTTCTTTTCTTATGGTTTTTAGAGTTTTCATTAGAAACAAGATTGGGTTTTGTCAACAATTTCAATATTTATTGGTACAACTGCATAGAATTCCCAATCCCTCTATTTTTGTCCACCTGCATCTTTGATTTCCTTCACAGGCTAATTGTACATATTTCAAAGTCTGATTCTTTTTGTACAGCAAAATAACTGTTTGGACATGTATACATATGTTGTATTTAACTTATACTTTAACATATTTAACATGTATTGGTCAACCTGCCATCTGGGGGAGGTGGAGAGGGGAAGGAGGGGAAAAGTTGGAACAAAAGATTTTGCAATTGTCAATGCTATAAAATTACCCATGCATATATCTGATTAATAAAAAGCTATAATAACAAAAAAATTATTGGTACAATTATATGATTTTTGTTAATTGTAATCACATTATGAACACAACATATTACATTGTAGAAAACAAACACTTGAAGGTTATTGGGTTCTAAAATTAGGACTGGAAGGAACTTAAGAAGCAATAAATATATTCCAAACTTTTCATTTTGCAGGTGAGAAAACTGAAGCAATGGGATGAGTAATTAGTTTAAAGTCATAAAAGCCGTAGTAGAAGAATTAGGATTCAAACCAGAAGCATTTGAGATTCAAACTCCCCCCCCCAAAAAAAATCGACACTCTTTTCCACTGTACCGCACTTCTGTACTTTGCTTGACCATATTGACCATGGTAGGGCTTTGAATGGAAACCTTTTGGAATGCTGCGTATTTGTCATTGAATAGTTATATATTCAACTTTTACTTGTGGTCCCAAGAAGCTCAGTGCCACCACCCAATAAACCATCTTGACAACCAGTCTACACCAAGGTAATTGATGGTGAATTACATAAGTTGGTCACTCCTCAGCGAACTGGGGACATATCTTACCTCAAGCATATGAAGCCTTTCCTCAGTGGAATGGGCAGATGAAAACAATTTGTTCCAGTAGCCATGAAGGCTGCAGCAGGGGCAATGGAGCATGTAGAACTTGGTCTAATATTGGGGAGACATCCACTGTGTCTTTGGCTTAGACAGTTATTTCAACTTTGGTCTTGCTATTGGACTTCAATGATTCTGGAAGAGAGAGTGAAGCTGATGACTTTATGCAATTCTGCATCATTTAAATACAACTCACACTTGACTCCTGCTCCAGTTTTCCTTATTTATAAAAAGGAGTTGAATTAGATCAGGGGTTCTCAACTGTCTTTTTGTCATGGAGATATTCAGCAGTCTGGTATGGCAGCCTATGTACTCCTTAGAATGATCTTTTTAAATTTATAAAATAAAATACATAAGATTACAAAGGAAACCGATTATATTGAAATGCAGTTATAAAAATATTAAGAAATAAAACTCAAGAACCTAAGATTAAGTATCATTCCTTGTGATATTGAATGATCACTCCAACGTTCTTTTTTGCTCCAATTCCTAAGGTAGTCTTGCTGCAAACTCAGGGATGCCTAGATGGGGCTGACTTCTAAGACTGGCAAGAGAGAAACCATTTTTTAGACACAAGGACTTTTAATTTTTACTTACTTATCCTCCTTCACATCATTTTATGTGGCTCATTACTAATAATCTAGCATATAGCACAATTCAGTAGCTACAAAGTACCAAAGTATTTTCAAGAATTGTCTTCAGTACTACCATAATATTTTTGTAAAATCAATTAATTATTATTATTTTGCTTACCAAATCTTGAAGATAATTGGTGAGCTTCAATCTGTTTTACTGAAAATACCAAGTAAAAAGTTTAGTAAACTAAAAAACATTAGCTTATGGCAGTAAACATGGTGGGTTTCCAATAGAAATGGATTCCTCATTTTCCTTGAGATTTCCACTTGAGAAAAGAAGAAAAAAATTGTTCTGAGAGTTTATTATACACACATCAATGAGTCTACTAGAAGAGCTTACACTTTTTTGCATAACAGCACCTTATCATTGTCTGTTAAGAATACAAACCTAGCTAAGACCACTGGAATCTATTAAATCAGTTTAAGTTAAAGAATCTGGTAAAGTGCCAAAAAGGTGAGAAGAAAGAACAACTTTCCTGTCAAGTGATTTATAAGACAAAGATTCTGTTACTGACAAGGTAAGTTTACTATGATCTCTCTACAGAAAATAAAGCCAAAACATACCTTATATTCAACCAAATTGGTTATTTTTAGCTCTAGGACTCCCAACTTAACAATGGATGGAGAACTTGAAAGACCTTGATTCTAGTTCTTATTCTGCCAGTGCATGTCTTGCTCTATGATCTTGGGCAGGTCAGTGAACTATTCTGGGCCTCAATTTCTAAATAAAGATGATATCTAAGTTTTTTTTTTCAAATTTAAACATTCTCTAATTCTCTTATGTATAGTCTATGATTCTATTCTCCAAGTCTCCAAAGTCCAAAATGTTTAAAAAATTAAATCTTGAAGTTTTCATTCTTGAATTAGTAATAATAATGGAAAACAGGACTCAAAAAATATTATTCATTAAACTGTCTTCATTAAATGTCAGATTTGGTTGATATAAACATTCCATTAATTAAAGTAATGTTTCTTTAGTAACAAGTGGACAAACATTAATAGCTAAGACTAAATATCATTCCCAGCCAACATAGAGGTGCTAATCCTTAAAGATGCATTTATATTTATCATATAATACTATAATTTTCTGGAAAAAATATACTACTTTCACTTTATTTACCATTTTGAGTATAAACTAAAGAGAGATGCATTGAACTAGCACCAAGATAATGACATTCCCTTTTTTTCAGCAATGTACCCAGTGAAATAAATTATTCAGAATGGGAATTTTTTTATTTTTGTCCAGATCTATGATTCCATCAGTATAGGGAATTGCTGGGCTGGAAATTCTCTACCAATGCAATTAGAACACATCTCTAAGTTTTATCTTAGAAACCTGCACTGGTAACTCTCAAGGGACCATAAAAGTTTAAGTGACTTGACCATAGTCACATAGCTAGTATATATTAATGGGCAGGTTTTGCTATTTCTAAGGCCAGTTCTCCATCCATTATACCTTCTTATTAATTTTATAAGCATCAAACAAGATCCCCTTGTTTTACATTACTATATTATATGCTATATATATATGTGTGTGTGTACATACACACACACACACACACATATATGTAAAACAAAGCAGTTGGAAGAAGTGTCATAGGAAGAACAAACTTTCATTTTTGATTCAACTTCCTTCAGGAAGAAGAAAAAATGGTCATTAAAACAGTTCCTGCCCTATAGACTTAATTCATACTGATTCATCACAGCTAATCAGCTGCTTCTAGTTGAAAAGTTGTTTTGATTTTTTTAAAAATACATTTATATCATCACTTCACATATTATAGAGTTTTCTTCTCCAACCCATGTTATTATAGGTAAAATATCAATGATTATAATGAAATCTAATAGCTAATCAAAAAAATAATGACTGCATTGCTAGAAATCATTATCCCAGTCTTTAGGAAACTGAAAATGAATTACTTGGAGAAAAGCTGAACTTATAAAAAAGTGGGAAACACTCTGATCAATAGAAAAGTAAATGGTATCACACACTAGCAACCCTTTCTAATCCAAGCTACTGGAATCCTTAGATGATATGTCAATGTATTACAATAATACTTAAGTGGCATGAGGTTAAAGGTATTGAGAAATAGTTACTGCTGAATTAGAAAACAGATCTGGGAATAAATAACTTGGTTTAAGTTCTTTTCCTTTCCTTAAATTCCTTTTTGTCACACAACAACCAACCAGAAAGTTACATTACAGAAAGTGTCATAAATATTTAATAAGTAATAAAAATAGGTTTTTAAAAAGGACCTGAGCATAATTTCTTGGTAGTGTGACCAAGAAAGAAATATATTTTTTAAAAGAAATATATTTAAAAAGCAATATTAGAAGTCATCCATTCAGATATGAAAATAATTTTGTGTGTATGTATACACACACCTATACATACCCCTATGTATATAGAATCATTTCTTTATAAGTTTTAAAGTATATTTACACAGCTGACATTCTTCTTTAAAACATTCCCAAGATCATCAAATAGGTACTTAGTGAACCACAATCATATGACTCATTAAGATTTAAACATAGATTTTCATCTTTTCGAGCAGAAGAGTCTATACTGTTTTGAATGGCCTGTCATGAAGCTATACAGTAGCAAAGAGATTCCTAAGCACCAAAGTTTTTAATTTGCTATGAACCAAGATCAAAACAATTTTTCAACTAGAAGCAGCTGATTAGCTGTGATGAATCAGTATGAATTAAGTCTATAAACCAGTCTGGATAAGAAGCCCAGTGGACTAGCTGCAGCTAGGATATGAAGGTGCAAGTGGGCTATGGAGCAAAATGGAGGTCAATGAAAACTTATTCTCATATCACTCAGTTCAGAAACATCTTTCCTATTGAAGAATGTTTTTTTTCCAACAGAAATAATTTTTTCACTAAGGATAATCTTATTTCTTTAGGGTTTTGTAATTTCCAATGTGTTCCTTTAGTATCATGAGATAATAGTCTAGAACCTCAGGTCCGATGTAGGGGGAGCAAAGCAGGTCTTCAAGCTGAGTGAGAGTGCCTCCTACCTAGTGATCTAGACAGAACACACATGTAAGCCTATAGTCCTCACCAATGGGTCAGGTGGCTGCCCCTTCCTCCAAATCTGGACTGTATATGATGGTTGGAAAAGGTGGCAGGTTGCTGCTGGGAAATCCCTGCTCTCTGGCCATGGCTGCAGCCCAGGGCTTCCCAGTTTCTCTTTCTAGGCAAACTATTGATGAAATAGATTGATATAAGGCATTCTGGGAAGATGGTAGAATATGTCAGAAGTATTCAGATCTTCTGAATTTCCTTCACAAATACACAGAAAGTCACCATGAAATGAATGTAGGGCAGCAAAAAGAGGGAAGATTCTGTAATGATATGGGTGATTTCCATATGAATATATGAACATATAAGGCAAGCATAAAGTCTCAGGAGTTTCCACTGAAAGAGCAGAGTCTGGCAAGCAGACTTGTCAGAGAATGTTTATCTTTATTGGGATTTGACTGTTCCTTCAGATTGGGAATTCATCAGCCTATGTCCTGGTGTTTTTTTTTTTTCTCTAAAGTACCGGTTTGGGTGAATACTGAAATGATGGATTGCTAGGTTCCCCTCAAGCAATCTGTCAATTCTCTGCTGGTACTAGAGTTTAGGAATGCTACTATTGACTTTTAAGGACAACATTTAAAAACTAGGTGTTAATTCTTAACAAAAGAAAAACCTGGAGCTTAATATCATTTCTCTGTAGAGGTATTGTGATTTGGGAGGCATTATGGACAATGCTTATTTCCTAGGAAGGAAAATGCTGCATTTTAAACAAATTTTAAGTACAGGATAATGCCAGATGAAAGGCTTGTTTCAAAGACAAGCCTGATGGAATTTCATGGGGCTTGACTACAGGGGCCTTGGCATATAAGGACTATTTCCTAGATAGCCTCAATTAGCAATGTATTCTGATGCAGTTGTTTTTATGAGTTATCCCCAGTTACCAGGGACAAGGACATGTCGTCCATAGCATTTATAATTCTGCTATATTTCTCTGCAAAACTTTTAAAAAGAGAGAAGTTGAAATGTAACTTGGCTTTTCCATCCTTTTGCTAGTAAGAGAAACTATAAATTGCCTTTGAATTAGTTAGGAAAAGATACATGTGTATATATATATATATAGTTTTTCTTATATTGTCCAAGCAATTGCTTCTTATCTGCATTTAAAAAGACAGAATTTTAGATCTGGAAAGAACAACGGAAATGATGATAATCTATTCTGTTTGATTTTTAAAGCCTTTCACAACCTAGCTTTCACCTAGCTTTCCATCTCCATTGGACTTTCCTTCCTCTGCTATACAGCTAGATTGGCTTTCTTGTTGTACCCTCACATATGACATCTTTTCCTATCTCTAGGCTTTTGCACTGGCCATTTCCCCTGCATGTAATGCACTCTCTCCTCACTTCTGTCTCTTAGCATCCCTTGTTTCCTTAAAAATTTAGATCAAGTGTCACTTAGATCAAGTTTTTCCAGATCCCTGTCCTTGGTGCTGATGCTCCCTGTCCTTGGTGCTAATAACCATCCATATTTATTTTATAAGTTTTTCTATGTATGGTATGTTTATTATGAAAAATCTTTGTATGGTTACTATGACATAGTGTTTAGAAAGGAAAACTTGGAGTTTAGAGGATCTGGATTCAAATCTTAAGACTCTTACTAGTTGTGTAGCCCTAGACAAATCATCTTTTTTATTTGTTTCCTCTTTTGTAAAACAGGATTGGGTGGACTCAGTAGCCTCTGAGACACATTCTAGTCCTAAAACTATGATTCTATGACCCTAATGTTTTGTCTATGCTTAAGTATGTATGTATTTTCTCCCTGGATAGATGTAAGCTCTTTGAGACTTGGAATTATTTCATTTTTTTCTTTTTATCTCCAACATGCCTGGTTCAAAGTGAGCTCTTAGTAAATGCTTGTAGGTTGATGGAGGAAGTAAGCTTGGAGTGGTGGAAGAAGATCTGGTCAAGAAAGGGTGATTCTGATATTAGCTTCAGAAAGTAACAACAGCAAGTTTCCAAAGTTGGCAGCTTCCACTGAACTTCCCTTACCCAACCCCTTGGTATTATATCTTGTTCTTCTTTGACACATTTGTGTAACATAGATCCTTCCCTTTTTAGACACAGTCCTGCTTCAAAGCATGCTGACTCCATCTTGTTCTGTATCAGCCATTTTGCTACAAATGATCTCTACTAAACTGTAAGATAGAGACAATATCTAGTGTCCTTCAGTATCTCCTTTTTTATTGTTAAAAAAAAAAAAAGACTTCACTACTGAAGTAAAGGATTCCAGAATCCTGGGAAAATTTTTCTTATCTAGTCTAATAGATTTCTTTGATTAATGAGATAAGCCAGAATCACATAATAACTTCCTTATCTATTTCCAGTAACAAATAAAAACCAATTTTCCCCAAGGAGTATATTGTTCTTTTTTGTATAATCACCTGGAATTTATGAATAACCATCTTTTAAAAAAGTTTCCCAGAATGTTACTTTGAGTAAAGTTTAGCTTATAAATGCTGCCCTAAAATTTTGTATATAAGGAATCTCTCACATAAGGCTAATTTTAAATGCCATAACTTTGATATCTGTCCCGACTGTCTGGAATAAATATCTTCCTGGTTCATTCTTAATTGACTCCTTAAAGTTATTATCTGATCCTGACCTCAAGAACTAACATTGGTGAGTTGTGACTCTTTTGGATTCCCCTTTCACTATGACATGTCCATATTTAATTCAACCTCCAAATCCAGAAGAACTTCCTCCTAAAGCATACATAACGGATGGTGGATTCTTAGATTCGATTTAAATATCTTCAATATATATTATTGATATTTCTTTACTTGGGAAATTAGTGTGAGCATAGAGTTAAGGACAGCAGGGGAATTAGGATATGGAAGAATATGCAGGAGAATTGATCGTACTGATATATTTTTTCTATCCACATTAGGGAATAATCAGTACCTGCTTCTAATTTGAAGAAGTTTTGTTACTGTCTGCTTTATGAGGGAAGGAATTGTTCTTTAACATGCCCATTTTCCCTTTTCTTCTCCCACCCTCCATTCAATTTACTGTATTTCTGCTTCATAAGACCTTTGATTCTTTCTTAGTACAAAAATCTGACATTGCTTAGTTACCCTGCCTTTCTGTTCATCTTCTCTTGCTATTGCTATCCTACTTTGTCTCCATGGTACATAAGATGCGCGCGCACACACACACACACACACACACACACACTCTATCAATATTCCTATTCTAGAATTAGGAAAGCTACAAATTAGAGAATTGCTTGCTTGATCAAATTCCCATGAATTAGAACCCAAGCTCCAAGTCCAGATCATATGTGTGGATGTTTGCTAGAGGTTTTAAGATGTTATGTTAAAAAAAGAATGGAATTTAAATAAAAAAGAGGAAATGTCCAAAATCCAATGAATTTGGGTCATTGATGCATACATCAAAAAATCCCTGTTCGAATTTTAAGGCTTGATAGGTTTAATTCAGAGTGAGACAGTTTGTCATATTTTGGTCCATTTCAATAAGCACTTGTAAGATTATAAGACTCAGCATGAGAGGACCAAGACCTGCTTGTCAATAACACATAAACAACAGTAACAAAATCAAGTGAATATCAGTGAATAATAAATCAAAGTAAGCCCCAAATGGAGCCTGGGTCAAAAAAAAAAAACTATGGAAAGGAGAAGAAAAACAAGGAATAATGAAAAAATACCTCTAAGCCAAATAGGAGAAAGTAAATTCAATAGAGTTTCTTCCAGAGAGAGAGAAAAAAAAGGATCTGATTTATCTATTTATTTCTCCACTCTCCTTTATTTCTCTTGTGTTCTTTAAGTGCCAGAAACAAAAAAAGGATGGGGGTGGTAGTGGTAGAAATTCAGATGTGAACTGATATCTTAGTCCTTGTTCTCATTCTAAAGATAGTCTCAGAAGCTCTTTTAGATCTGGAAAGAACAACGGAAATGATGATAATCTATTCTGTTTGATTTTTAAAGCCTTTCACAACCTAGCTTTCACCTAGCTTTCCATCTCCATTGGACTTTCCTTCCTCTGCTATACAGCTAGATTGGCTTTCTTGTTGTACCCTCACATATGACATCTTTTCCTATCTCTAGGCTTTTGCACTGGCCATTTTCCCTGCATGTAATGCACTCTCTCCTCACTTCTGTCTCTTAGCATCCCTTGTTTCCTTAAAAATTTAGATCAAGTGTCACTTAGATCAAGTTTTTCCAGATCCCTGTCCTTGGTGCTGATGCTCCCTGTTCTTAGTGCTAATAACCGTCCATATTTATTTTATAAGTTTTTCTATGTATGGTATGTTTATTATGAAAAATCTTTGTATGGTTACTATGACATAGTGTTTAGAAAGGAAAACTTGGAGTTTAGAGGATCTGGATTCAAATCTTAAGACTCTTACTAGTTGTGTAGCCCTAGACAAATCATCTTTTTTATTTGTTTCCTCTTTTGTAAAACAGGATTGGGTGGACTCAGCCTCTGAGACACATTCTATCCTAAAACTATGATTCTATGACCCTAATGTTTTGTCTATGCTTAAGTATGTACGTATTTTCTCCCTGGATAGACTGTAAGCTCTTTGAGACTTGGAATTGTTTCATTTTTTTCTTTTTATCTCCAACATGCCTGGCTCAAAGTGAGCTCTTAGTAAATGCTTGTAGGTTGATGGAGGAAGTAAGCTTGGTGTGGTGGAAGAAGATCTGGTCAAGAAAGGGTGATTCTGATATTAGCTTCAGAAAGTAACAACAGCAACTTTCCAAAGTTGGCAGCTTCCACTGAACTTCCCTTACCCAACCCCTTGGTATTATATCTTGTTCTTCTTTGACACATTTGTGTAACATATAGATCCTTCCCTTTTTAGACACAGTCCTGCTTCAAAGCATGCTGACTCCATCTTGTTCTGTATCAGCCATTTTGCTACAAATGATCTCTACTAAACTGTAAGATAGAGACAATATCTAGTGTCCTTCAGTATCTCCTTTTTTATTGTTAAAAAAAAAAAAGACTTCATTACTGAAGTAAAGGATTCCAGAATCCTGGGAAAATTTTTCTTATCTGGTCTAATAGATTTCTTTGATTAATGAGATAAGCCAGAATCACACAATAACTTCCTTATCTATTTCCAGTAACAAATAAAAACCAATTTTCCCCAAGGAGTATATTGTTCTTTTTTGTATAATCACTTGGAATTTATGAATAACCATCTTTTAAAAAAGTTTCCCAGAATGTTACTTTGAGTAAAGTTTAGCTTATAAATGCTGCCCTAAAATTTTGTATGTAAGGAATCTCTCACATAAGGCTAATTTTAAATGCCATAACTTTGATATCTGTCCTGACTGTCTGGAATAAATACCTTCCTGGTTCATTCTTAATTGACTCCTTAAAGTTATTATCTGATCCTGACCTCAAGAACTAACATTGGTGAGTTGTGACTCTCTTGGGTTCCCCTTTCACTATGACATGTCCATATTTAATTCAACCTCCAAATCCAGAAGAACTTCCTCCTAAAGCATACATAACAGATGGTGGATTCTTAGATTCGATTTAAATATCTTCAATATATATTATTGATATTTCTTTACTTGGGAAATTAGTGTGAGCATAGAGTTAAGGACAGCAGGGGAATTAGGATATGGAAGAATATGCAGGAGAATTGATTGTACTGATATATTTTTTCTATCCACATTAGGGAATAATCAGTACCTGCTTCTAATTTGAAGAAGTTTTGTTACTGTATGCTTTATGAGGGAAGGAATTGTTCTCTAACATGCCCATTTTCCCTTTTCCTCTCCCACCCTCCATTCAATTTACTGTATTTCTGCTTCATAAGACCTTTGATTCTTTCTTAGTACAAAAATCTGACATTGCTTAGTTACCCTGCCTTTCTGTTCATCTTCTCTTGCTATTGCTATCCTACTTTGTCTCCATGGTACATAAGATGCACACACACACACACACACACACACACACACACACACTCTATCAATATTCCTATTCTAGAATTAGGAAAGCTACAAATTAGAGAATTGCTTGCTTGACCAAATTCCCATGAATTAGAACCCAAGCTCCAAGTCCAGATCATATGTGTGGATGTTTGCTAGAAGTTTTAAGATATTATGTTAAAAAAGAATGGAATTTAAATAAAAAAGAGGAAATGTCCAAAATCCAATGAATTTGGGTCATTGATGCATACATCAAAAAATCTCTGTTCGAATTTTAAGGCTTGATAGGGTTAATTCAGAGTGAGACAGTTTGTCATATTTTGGTCCAGTTCAATAAGCACTTGTAAGATTATAAGACTCAGCATGAGAGGACCAAGACCTGCTTGTCAATAACACATAAACAACAGTAACAAAATCAAGTGAATATCAGTGAATAATAAATCAAAGTAAGCCCCAAATGGAGCCTGGGGCAAAAAAAAAAAAAAACTATGGAAAGGAGAAGAAAAACAAGGAATAATGAAAAAATACCTCTAAGCCAAATAGGAGAAAGTAAATTCAATAGAGTTTCTTCCAGAGAGAGAGAGAAAAAAAGGATCTGATTTATCTATTTATTTCTCCACTCTCCTTTATTTCTCTTGTGTTCTTTAAGTGCCAGAAACAAAAAAAGGATGGGGGTGGTAGTGGTAGAAATTCAGATGTGAACTGATATCTTAGTCCTTGTTCTCATTCTAAAGATAGTCTCAGAAGCTCTTTTACATTTAGAGAGACAGTAAGTAAAAAGAAAACAGGGAGGTCTATTTATTTTGAAATTAACAAAAAGTAAGAAGACTCTTTTAGATATTTTTACTCTGGGATTCTTAATGTAAATTTATGTTACTGGCTTCTGCGATTGTTACAAAATCCTTCTAGACCAGATCCTCCTCAAGTTGAGCTGGCTAAAGAAGCTGCTCTGAATCTACTAGATCCAGATTGAAGGACAGAGTGACCTGTGAGCTCAGAGATATAATTAGAAGGCCACAAGAATGGGGAGGGACCCAGACCTTCCCACCAGTATTATTTCTTCTCAGACCAATTTTTGCAGGAACTCAATATGCAAATAAGACATCACCCCCACCATGGAAAATTACCTAAAATGTATGTAGTGGTGGATAGGAGTGAGCATCCAGCTCTTAGAAAATGTATTTAGAGGTAATCCAAGTGACAAATGGCCTCTGTCTGTTTATATAATAGGCAAGGATGCCAAATTATTTTTGTGAACTTACTATCAACAGATGTGATCTTAAAATATAAATGGATATTCATTTTCCAGCTCTTGGGCTCTCTGATACATCATCCTTTTGGAAATATATTATGACAAATAAAAAATGAAAACTGATGTTGCATGTGATTGCCAGTATATAGTGACAGCAAGATGAAGAATCTTGCTCCATCAATCTTAAATTATTGTTTCAAGAAGCCATCTTGATAGTTTAGATTTTTTTCAATGTTATAAGCACATTAGGTGTCTAACAATAATTGTAATGCCCAGTGGAGGCTTTTGTTCCATGTTTCTTGCTGTTATTCTAATGAAAAAACAACAGTGGTTTTGAAATAATTCATTTTAAATTACACTAGTTGCCAAGGAAGATGAGAAAAAATGTATTATTTTATGGCTCTTAATGGTTAACTACGCAATGCTAAATAAAATGTAAACTGAAGTAAACTTTTAATGTAAAGCAGTTTGTCACATCCCATGACCAGAACCAACTACTGATTTACTGATTTGTTCTTTCTCATTGCTGAAAGGAATTGGGAGTAGGGATGAGGTTGGGTGCAAGGGAGACATAGTGCAAATAATGGGGTCAAAAGAAGAAAAATGTATGTCCACACTTAAGGCATAAATTCTCTCTTGCTTCATGATCAATTTTAACTTTATATCAAAACATAAAATCTACTGGTAGAAATATGATGACAATTTTGCTAGTACTTATCAAATGCTTAGATACTTCAGCTGCAAAAATTGCAAATTGTTGTTGTTGAGTCATTTTCAGTCATGTCTGACTCTTTCCAATCTCACTTGGGGTTTACTTGGCAAAGCTACTGTAATGTCCTTCTCTAGCTCATTTTACAGATGAGGAAACTGAGGTAAACATGGTAAAGTGACTTGCCCAGGGTCATATAGTTAATAAGTATCTAACCACCTCATTACCTAGCTACCCAACAAAAACTTAAGTTACAAAAAATGCTAATAATAATGATTATTTGTTCAATATGGTTCTTCAACATCTTTTCACTTATTCCTTCTAGGGTGATGGTTAAATTTTGGTCTCTTTCTTCACTTTTCTGTCCTTCTCCAGCAAATCATTTTTTTACATTAGCATTGTTCCTCAAAATACTAAGTATATCACTCTAAAATATCCTTTAAGACCCAGTCTACATATATCCTACATATATCCTTCTTCATAAAGCTTTCCCTGATTGCAATAAGTGGATATATTTTTATTGTTGGTTAATTATTCTTTCTCTTCCTTGTTCACTATTCAACCACCATAAGAAAATCATACCATGATTATACAGGTAGGTCCTGATGGACTTAGGACAGAGATTGATTTTTAATTTATTGTAATACTTTTTAAAGGAATAATTGTGTGATTTTTATGTTCAGAGTTACAGTTAAGGGTTTGATGCCAGCTTTCCTGGTACATCAAGATCCCAGAGGTCCTGACATCCAAATAAATTTTTTTTTGCATTTCAGGAGACTCAGAATCTGATAAAAACTTGTGGTGATGGTGGTGGGGGGTGAGAGTCTCTTCTCTTCTGCCAGGTCTCTAGCCTTGTTTGCTGTAACACTGAGGTCATCTAAAAATACTCTTCCTGCAAAATAGAATTAAGTATGAAGGTTTCCAAAGGTGGAAAGTCCTAACTCTTCCAAGTTAGCACTTTTTAATTTATGTAAAATAGCATAAAGTCTGATTTTTGCAAACTTTTACATGTTGGCCAGAATGCAGACTGTTTTGTGGGCTCCTGCCAGCATTCCCTTTCTAGTAGCTCTTAATGTAAACATTCTTATTTGTAATTCTGACAGCTGCTTGACAGAGTAGATGAATGGATGGAAAATGGTAAAAATACCCCCCTCCTGTGATATTGCAGAACACTGAATTATATGCTATTGAGATGCCAATAAAGGAGGCCATGATAAACAGAATAACCTTCAGTTAAAAGCTTGGCTCCCTTGTGGTTCTCCCTACCTCCTATTTTTACAGCATTTTACTTTAGTTCCTATTCTTGAATAAGTTAATTGAATATTTCTCTTTAGTCTTCCTTGATATCATGCAGTGTTTAAACAATGAGCTTTCATTCTGTATTCATACAATCAATAATGCTTTGCTCTCTATTTGTCATTGAAGGGGTCAGTTTATTTTTCATTCTATATATTTGGTCAACGCCTTGTCTAGGCGAAATAGAAATCTATTTGGCTCTTCAGGGAGCTAAGACAAGATCCATTGCTATTGATCAGTATCTCTTAGATGTATAATGTGCAAATGCAATCTCAGAATTGCAGAGTTTTGTTTGTTTATACAAGTAATAAAAATAGTTGAGTATAGATTTGTATTAACTATCACAGAATCAGGAGAATAAGCATGATGATGAATAAAGGACTCTCAATTTGGTGTTAGAAGCTTTGGGCTCCAACTCTAGCTCTGTAATTGATTGACTTAGGAAAAATCACAACTTTTCTGGGCCTCAGTTTCCTCATCTATAAAATTCTCTTTTCCTTGCATGGGATGTTCCATTTCTTATTTCTATGCCCTTTTCTTGACTTTTGCCCATGTTTAGAATGTAGTTTTTTTCTCATTTCCTTTTCAAAGAATCTTCTTCTTTTCAAAACAGTTTAGGTACCATGTTCTACATGAAGATTTTTTGATTATTTCAACTACTAGATTCCTTTCTCCCAAACAACCCTGTAATGAACTATTTTGCATTTACTCATCCTTATTCTTTTTCTATTTTATTCTATATATACTTATATGTACTTATATCTCTCATGAGATTACAAGGTCCTAGTGAATAGGGATTGGATTTTTTTTTGTTTTTGTAAACCCAGTGCCTAACAATCTGTCACAGAAGCAAACTTAATAAGTACTTGTAGATTGACTGTTAAATGTTGGGATTGAACTATATGACCTCTAAAGTCTAAATATGAGTTTGTAATCTCCTGTATTATCACAATGACTGGCTGGGTGGTGCCATAGTGCACAGAGCACTGGTCCTGGAATCAGAAACATTCATCTTCCAGGGTTCCAATCTGACCTCAGAAGTCTACTAGCTAGACAAATCACTTAACTCTGCTTGCCTCAGTCTTTTCATCTGTAAAATGAGCTGGAAAAGGAAATGGCAAACCATTCCAATATCATTGCTAAGTAAACAAAAAGGATCATAAAGAGTTGAATACAACTGAAAAGCTACTAATCAACACCATTTCGTAATATTGGAAACACATAGATCTTGTTATATTTAATAAGTATACAATATGCTAATCTCTTTTGAATTTTTCATACATACTTGGTTTTTGTTTGTGTATTTTTTTTGTTTGTTTAGAATTGGAAGAGATCTAGGAAGTTGGTCTAGCTCTCCCACTTTACAGATGAACAAAGTGAAGACTTCTGCTCTATCCAATTTCAGAAGGTTCAGTGGGTAAAAGCAAGGAAATGCTGTGGGTAACATATAAAAATGGTCCCTATCCCCAGGAAAACAAATAGTTAGGGAAAAAATCTTTAGTGAAGAATCCGGCTCTCTTATGTCCTGGGTTGCCTGTTTTGCCTAATGGTGTTTTGCTCAATTCATGATGTCAGAATTCAGTTTATATCCTGCCTTGATGCTACTCTGTCTCCAAACTCTGCCAGTCAGTCTCTGGTTCTCTCTGATTTCTTCTTATTTTTCTCACTTGCTTGGATTTTTACCTACCTACACATCCCACTTCAAGATCAAGACCAAACTAAAAGTAGTAGAGATCCTTGGATAAAGTCTGAAAAAAAGAGCATGACAAAAAGGACTTGTCTAGTCACAAGCAGCTTTTCCTCTTTCTCCAGTCAATCTGTCTTATGCCCTAATCTATGTTCTTCCAAAAAGTGTGTTAACATATCTTTTAAGGAAATTTTAATGATTTTGATGTGTAAGTAAGAGACACTTTGTTGAAAGAGAGCATTTAATGATTCTGAGTTGTAATACTTGAGAGAAGCTTTTAAAACCCAGTTTAAGGAAAGCTTCCCAAGAAATCCAACTAAAGTCCATGTTGAGGACATTTAAGGATGATATGAAATGAGGAAAACAGAAGAAAAATGGAAAAGATCCACAGAGGTTTTAATGACAGACTTTCCCTCTGTTCCCCACCATCAGAATAACAGAATTACCATATCTAGACTGTAACATCACTGTCCCAGGTGTGTTTCTAGAGAAGACCTCTCACAAAGTATGAGAAATCTGAAAATGTATGCAATGAAAGATAAAACACATCAATGAAGCTGAAACTGACAAAAAAGAAATGCCATTAAAGACACAAAATTTGAGAAGTGGCCATTTGGGGAAAAGTGTACATAGAGAAGATCTATACTAAAAGAAATAAGATTGTGAGAACATTCAGGTAGCAATTCCCAAGGCAATTGATAGATAGGAAGAAGTCAAGGATAGGCAAAAAAAATCTCAGCTCTTATTAATATCAGAAAGGGTGACCAAGAAAACATCAATAACCGCTGACTTTCCTATCTATAAGAAAAGTCATCTCTGCATACATTGATGCTATCCTTGATGAAGGTATTAGTATGAAATAGGGCATTTAACAAATATTTATTGCCTCAGTGACAAATTGACATAATGTGCAGCTAGATGATATGATAGATAGAGCGGGAGGGGGGGTAGGGGGGAAGGCTGGACTCAGGAAGACCTGAGTTTAAATGCATCCTCAGACATTTAATGTGATCCTGAGCAAGTCACTCAACCCTTTGCCTCAGGGCAAAATGAACTGGAGAAGAAAATGGGAAACCAGTTCAATCTTCTTGCCCAGAAGATCCCAAGTAGGGTCACAAAGAATTGGACATGGTTGAAATGAATGAATGATAACAATAGGAAAACTTTCACTAGTAGTATCTCCTAATGAGTTTTTATCATCATGCAATTGACTAAATGATGTAGGAAATATAAATCCCACAATACTAATTGTTTTTTGATTATGAAAAAAATTTCATTAGGCAGAGGAAAACATCATTTTGTATCATATAGCCTCAAAATGAAAATGATTTTAATGAAGTAGAAGAGTAGAACATTTTCTCAGAAGCAAGAAGCAAATCATGTTAGTTGAGCCAAATTTTATGTTGCAAATACAAAAAAATGTAGATGGAAGAATAATAAGAATATAGATCTGTAAACAGATTTTATTTTTAGCCTTCCTGGTATTGTAGAAGGAGAACTAGCTGTGGTATTGAGTCATCTGGATTTGATAACCAGCTTGGACACATTTTAGCTATATGCCCCATGGCAACTTACCTTATTAACTACCTTCTACTCTGTGATTTCTGACAAAATGACCTGGGATCATTCTCTTGTTGGTGGTCATTTTGAGCAAAAAAAATCTTCCTTTGCTGCCAACTAACTCCACTCTTTGTATCCATACCTTTATACCACTGAAGCAGGAAATTGGGCTTAGTACCAGTTCTTAGAACTGTGATCATATGCAAATCTAAATCTAGTTGAGACCCAATTTCCTCATTTGTAAAATTGGGGTAATGAGGATCAAAAAAGACAATATATGCAAAAGTATTTTGCCATTGAGAAATATTTTATACATGTAAATCAAAAATAAGCTAAATCAAATCTTTTTTTTTTTTGAGTGATCAACTCCTTGACTCAAACTACATAACCTACTCTGACCCATTATGGACAAGATAAATGGCCATGATTTCTCTCAAGGATATATGATAAACCAAAAGAATAAAATGTGAACTTGAAATTGTTGTGTTGTCTTGTGGTCTTAACCTAAGCTGGAAAAATTTATAGTGCAAATTTGCTTTTGTATTAGAGGTAGAAATCTTGTATATATTAAATTACATGGAACTTTTCTTCTGTGGGAAATTTTAACAATATGGATAATATGAAAGAGAATGACTAGATTTTTATTCACAATGTACATGTTCCAGTAGAGTGCCTCCCAGGTCCTACTTTAATTGTTGAATGCGTCTGGAGTATTAGTTTATTGGAAGAATCAAGAAGCAATATAGGAAATAGTCAAATTGTCAGAAAGGGAGGAATACAGCAACTGGTATTTTTTCTTTGCTGAATCCTAATTGTCAAAACATTTAGGATGTGTAATTGGTGAAAAAAGCTCTCCTGGACTTCAGGAAGAAAAGAAGAATAAAATAGGCAGTATTTAGGAGACAGAAGAAGCTAGATGTAAAATGGACTTTTGTGAATAACAACTCTGTTGTGTAGTAGTGGATTAAGCAAGGGCAGGGGACTTTAAGATGCACTATCCAGTATATACTTCTAACTTGCTATGTGTTTTGGGAATTCATAACTTCTTAGGAACTCTATTCTTTTTTCTCTCTCTGGATGTGGATGACATTTTCTAGCTAAAGTTTATTGGAATTGCTTTGGATCATTGAATTGATAAGAAGAGTTAAGTCTATCATAGTTGATCATCATATAATTTTGCTGTTGCTGTGTACAATGTTTTCCTGGTTCTGTTAGCTTCATTCACTATCAGTTCATGTAAGTATTTCTATGCTTTTCTGAATTCAGTTTATTCATTATTTCTTATAGAACAATAATATTCCATTACTTTCATATGCCATAACTCATTCAGCCATTCCTAATTAATGGGCACCCATTCAATTTCCAATTCCTTGCCACCACAAAAAGAGCGGCTACAAACATTTTTGCACATGTAGGTTCTTCTCCCTTATTTCTGATTTCTTTTGGAAATAGACCTAGTAGTGGTATTGCTGGATCAAAGGATATGCAGCATGTTTAACATATGTTGGATTGCTTGCTATCTGGGGGAGGAGGTTGGGGAGAGAGAGGGAGAAAGGTTTGAAGCATGGGATTTTGTGGAAGTGGATGTGGAAGGCTATCTTTGCAAGTGTTTTGAAAATGGGAAACTTAATTAGAAATAAAATAAAATAATAAAAAAATTAACTAAAAAGGGTATACAGTTTGACCTTTGGGCATAGCTGCAAATTGCTTTCCAGACTGGTTGAATCAGTTCACAACTCCATCAACAAAACATTAGTGTTAGACCTCTTCTTATTTGTTAAGTGAATAAGTTGAACCAAATAATCTCTAAGTTCCCTTGCAGTTCTAACATTCTATAAATCTGAGTCTAACTGATTATAAAGCCAAAAACTCATTTATGTCTTTTTGGAGGGGACTCTTATTTTCATTTAAGATCTAAAATGTTGTTTACCAAAGTAACAGAACATAAAGAAAACTTTGTTTAAACAGATTTTTGGCAAGATTGTAGATCTAGAATGGGAAAACTTGGGGGTCATCTGATATAATGTTCATGTTTTACAAATGAGGATACTAGGGTTGGGAAATTGTGACTTTTCTGAGGTCATGCAGGTAGTATCTGTTGTTGACAGGATTTAAACTGAGGTCTTCTGTCTTTAAAGTTTGTGCTCTCTTCATTGTGCTGCATTGCCATGCCTTTTCTTTTTCTTTTCTTTTAAAATTTATTTTATTTTCACTTTATGGAACAAAACAAGCATTTCTATAACACAGAACAATAAACAAGGTGATTGCACGTGAAACTGCAAAGCTACCAATCCAACTTGCTATTTCCTTCAAATATACAATAAAGTTAACATATAAATTTCTTCTTTTTTTTTTCTTTACCCCTTCCTCACCTCCCAGTCCTAGAGATAGACCATGCTTTTCAAGGAAAATCACCACCTTAAAAAAATTTATAGGATACATGTCAAATAAATCAACTTGTCTAGCAGTCAAATCAAGCAATATAAATGACCTATCATGTACTAGGAGTTAGGAGCAAAAATGAGAGATCATTTCTGCTTGGAGGCAGCTAGAGATTATAAAAATGCTTAGTCAGAAGGGACTTAGAAGTCATTTTAGGGATGGAAAAAGAGAAGCCCAGAGAGATCAAGTGAGTTTTCAAAGATAACACAGTGAATGAGTAGCAAGGCTAGAGTTAATCTTAGGTTTTCTGGTTCATAATGTAGGGCTTGTTCCACTGCCCCAAATTAAGCCCATTGAGATAAGCTATGAAATGCAAAAGAATAGTCATGAAAAATTCTAAATACAGGCTACATGTGACTATAACAAAATGTGATGGTACTGTCTCAAGTCTAGGAGACTTTGAATCCATACATTTTCATCCCAATTGTCAAGTGATAACTCATTTAAAGTAGGTTTAAAACTCATTTCATAACTTTAAAAATAAAAAGTAGACATGACTTCCATCATATGTTGCAGTTATAGGCAGAATTATTCCTCTCAAGTACAAAATGAGGTGTTACTTGTAAAGTAGAAATATTGCCACTTAAAATGATTCTCATCTGGAGGTATGAGTCCTTTTTATTTTTGCAACTGTTGTTTTCCTTTTTTGTTCTCATTTAAAAATTTTTTTCTTTCTCTTAGTCTGATGTACTAGAAGGAGCATTAGGCTTTAAGTCAGAAGACTGATTCCAGTGTGAACTCTGTCACATAAAAGCTATTTGGCTGTGTGACTTTCTGCAAGTGGCTTGTTCTCAATATTGTTATTTGTAATGTAGAGACGGTAATGGCTGTACTCTCTACCACAGGGGATATTTATTTATCCGTGTACATGCTGAATGCCCTTACCTTTGTAAATATTTTGCTTACATATTTCTAGCAGTGCCCAGCATGGTACCTCCCACATAGTAAACATTTAATAAATGTTCATTGAATTGGTAGTGAAATATTTAATGAATCAGAGAAAGGCTTCCAGTTCAGTAGACAAATACACCTATGATGAAAGGACATACACACACACATGTATTAAAAACACACAAAAGAAAGGACTTATACAAAATGATAAAACATATACATTGAGATTTAAAGAAACTATAAAGTTATCAAAGAAGAAGCAATGGGTCTTGCTGATTAGGTCTCTGTCTTTTTCTTGGACCTTTACAAACACCAAAGTTGGTTTAGTTGTAAGGTTCGATTGAAAGTTTTCTTCCTGAAGTCCAAATACAAAATGTTCTCACATCTAACCTAAAATTGAAGTATTAAAAGAGATGGTATCACGCATTATAAACAAATATGCTTTCATTTGATTGCTGATTTTATTTGTGGAATTGAACTTCCTGATTGTTAATTGCTTTTGCTGGTGAGCTGTTTGCTTTGATGTTCCATTCTTAGTCTTTTATGAAATAGTAGTCACAGGTGATCTTGCTATGGATTTGCCGACCCTCTAGAATGTCAGGAGTATAGTTAGCTAGAAAGAAGAAAAATATTCTTTTATATGAATCACAAGAAAAAGTCTGATTGACACTAACTCTTTAATATGTTTTAAAGCATCCAGCCTAAACATATAATTTGCTCAGGTTTCAGGTTAGAGGATATATATTCAATGATTTGTTTCTGTTTGAGAGTGGGATCTTATTGTGGCCTGACTTGAACAAGATCTCATTTTTATCATCAGAAAAGCTGTTTGTCAATCAAACAGTTCTTTATTCCTTCTAAAAAATTCAGAACTGGATTAGTATCTACCCTAAAATAATTGTAGCATATCCTCATAGATACTTCAAATTAATAAACCAACTAATTATGTACCCTAGACCCACCAATTGCTGAATTTTGTTTTGGGGGTTTATGACTATGAGATGTCCTTTAATTTGGAGAAAGTTCAAGATGAAAGATAATTTCATTATATGTGGCCACATGAGAGACCTAGACACACAATTTTCCTTAGTCCTTTAAATATGTTCAAAAGATATTACAGTGCTATTGTGAAGCTTAATTAATGTAGGTAAGTTGCTTTTAGATTTCAGAATTAAAAGTCTCTAGATAAGAATAAAATATTGAGCCAAATTTTATCTACTTAAAGTGTGGGTGTCCTTTCATACAGAATTGTCTGGGATGAAGATTGTTCTATTTTTTCTATTACATATTTTCTATACCTCCTCCATCTAAAAAAATTAAAATTTTAAAAATGAAGAACTTCTTTACTTACATTTAAATAAGAACTTCTTACATTTCTTTAACTTGCCTTAAACAATTAAATTTATCATTTTTATAACCCATTATCAGTGGTTCCCATGTGCTACAGAGGAGGCCTCAAAGAATAAATTAAAAGTAGAAGAGGAAAATAATTTGGCAATTTTATACCTGATTAATTTGGTTTGGGGGATTGGTGTGCGAGCCAATGGGAATGAGAGTGGGATTTATTTTGGGCATAATCTTGGGGCTTGAGTAATAATAACAATGTACAGAAAATGCAAGCACGGTGAACAGCCTTTAGAAAGTCATTACTCTTATCGTTCAGACTCAGGACTGGGCTACATAGAGACTCTGCCAGAGGAGAACAGAGAGGGGAGAAGCATTCATGACATTTGGAAGAAAATCAATGCATAAATTAAAGATATATAAACTTTCCAAAGCCATAAGGCATTTTACCTTTTCCAAGTCAAGATCATTTTAAAGTCTAAGTTTAATACTTTAATTAATATGATTTTCATCACAAAACTGCAGTCCTGAAATGGAACATATCAAAGAAATTTTGTTTCAGAACATTTTTGAAAAGCACATTATTGCTTTCTTGAATAGCAAATGCTCAGCCTTCTTAATCAGTGCTCAGCATTTTCTCTGGAACTCATAATGAAGTTCTCTTTATTATTCCACAAATAATCACTTGGGAATGTTTTTTCTTCTTTTTTTAAAATGTTGACTGTGGACACCCAGGGTTTACCCAGCCACACTAAACTGCTATAAAAATAGTACCTCTATTTTAGAGCATAGATTCCTACTCCCTGTGTCTTCAAAATAAAAGTACCATCTGACATTTATTTATCTTAGAAATTAAAATGAGTTGATATTGATTTTGACTTAGTGTTCTTTAAGGCCTTCATGATATACTTTGAGATAATTTGACAAAATTCACATTGATATAGTCATTTAGGATCTACAGAATTCTCACAAGTTTATGAGGTAGATAGGGTCACTATCTCTGTTTTTTAGAGAACATAAATAACTTGCCCAAAGTCAGAAATTAAGCAAACTAGAATTCATACAAGATTTTTGGACGCCAAACCTAGTTCTCTTAATTTAGTACAATGTCTGGCTCATGTCAAATGCTTAATAAGCTTATTCTCTATCTCTTTGTCTCTCTGTCTCTATTTCTTTCTTGCTTTTGCTTGTCTGTCTTCCTCTTTTTCTGTTTGTCTTTCCTCCCTCTTCCTTTCCTCACTGTACCCCTAAAGACTTTACAGCAGGAGTTCTTAGTCCCATTTATGCCATGGAATTTAGCAATATGATGAAACATAGATCCTTTCTCAAAATAATGCTTTTTAACTGCATAGAAAAAAACTGCATAGACTTTAAAAGGAAATCAATTATATCAAAATAAAAATCACTTGGGAATGTTTTTTCCTTATCAAAATAAAAAAAAACCCTAAAGAAACCTTTAAGTTCAGACTCTAGGTTTGAACCTATGCTTTAGAGGTTGCCAATCATTGAGATTATCGCAACTGGACTTTTCTTGCTGGAGATATGGTATACTGGAAAGAATTAAAGATTCAAAGATTTGATATTTACTACTTGTGTTGTTCTAGGTAAGTCAGTTGCCTTCTACAGGTATCTTGTTTCCTTGCTTGTAAAATGGGGCTAATGATATTTGCACTACCTACCCATCACATTGTTTCACAAAAAGTGCTTCTAAATTTTTAAGGGCTACCTATGAGATTTTATGACTATTAAGTGGAGCATGATTCATTTTTCTAATATTCCCAATAATGGTTGAGGATAACTGCAGTGATCATAAAAATGGATTATTTTTAACCCATTAGTCCTGTTTAACAGTTTCTGGAACTGATTATCTCAGACTAGATCAATGGCACCTTAGTGAAGGGTGAGTGAAGGGCACCTCCTCTCTCAGCTAAGGACCCAGATAATTCTTTCATAAAATCATAACATTTTAACATTGGAAGAGACCTGGACAGCCAAACTAATCTATCCTTTAAAGTATGTCTAACAGTGGTCATTCACTCTTTTTTAAAAAGACCTTCAAGTCTAAACCCATAAATTGTCACATGGAAAGCAGGCACAAGGGATCTGGATTCCATGAATAAGTTTTTTTTTTTTTTTGGGTTATTGTCACTTTCATAACTTTTTCAAATTGTAGTTTCCAGAGATTTTCTCATGGTCTCTTCTATTTCAGGAAGACTTAGAGAGAGTGACCTTGCCACACTCCCTATAAAGGAAGGAACAATGGGAATAAAAGAAGGAAACAAGCATTTATTAAGTGACTATTATTTCCAGATGCTGTGCTAGGCACTTTTATTGGCTCGTTTTATTCTCACAACAAACTTGTGAGGTGGGTGCTATAATTACATCCATTTTACAACTGAGGAAACTTAGTAGAGTAGCTAAGTGACTTGTCCAAAGTCACTTTGCTAGTAAGTATGTGGGGTCAAACTTGAACTGAGCTCTTCTTGACTCTAGTCCCAGCATTTTATCCCCTGTGCCACCTAACTACCTGTAGAAGGTTGGGATTGTTTGACATATTACAGCCACAAATCCATTTTCTCAGTTCATTCTTTGTGTGGTAATTTGGATCTTTCCCAAACACATGTAAATGTTTTCTTTCACCTTTGGGACCCTTTGAGACTCCTGCCATACCATCCCTGTCTTTCCTGAGCTAGATCAGCAGCTCTTCCTCCCTATCTTCCTTCTGCATATGGAGCAGGGGTGGATGGAGCAGACAGCCAATGAAGACTTGCCAAACATTCAATGAATGACCTGTCCTTATGGAATGTGCTTTAGAATGCTGGGTTCCTGGGTGGGTTTGAGGCTAATCTTGGAGAATTGAAATGAGATGATAATGTAATTCTCTGGGTGTCCTAGAATAGAGAAATTGTGTTCAACTTATTCTGGTCACGCAATATATAGCTGATTCTGTATTTTTGAAGCAAGGAATATGTGAACTAGCTCAAATATGGGCTCTTGGAAAGAGTGAAAATCTCAAGAGGAAAGTAGTTTGTTAAGTGATGCACTTTGCAACAGTACTTGAGGTGTGATCTAGCTGAAATAGATACTTAGAGCACTACAGGAAAGGGTTTTTCTATGCATAATTTAAAAAGTCCTGTTGGCCTCACAAGTACAAACACTCATGTGAATAACAGCAAGAACTCTTTTGAAAACTTTAATGTGAATTTAATGAAAGTGGTAGAGCTGGAACAAGGTAATAGGTCTGATTATGGCCATCATGACCTCATATATATGTAAATGGGAGTATGTTCACTATTATCTTCTCAGGCACAGGCTAATGGGTTTAGAAGAAGAAGGAACTTTAGAGGTCATCCAGTCTTCTCCTTGCCCTTTGCTGTTTTACAGAAAAAGAAATTGGGGTCTGAGGAGATTGATTGATTTGACCAATTTTGAATAAAACCCAATCAGTAAACTGACTCTAGATCAATAGCTCTTCTGTTTGCACCACATTCTCCTCTTCTCCATGGCCTTTTTTCAAAGGGAATATAGAAGTGAACCTTACTTCTACTATGAAGGTCATTCTTCCTGCTCTTAGTAGTATGGAATCATTGCTCATCCCAATAGCCTTACTGACTGCCTCTTGCTTAATGTCTTTAGACATGATCTTTTCTTTTCTCTACTTTTTTGAGGCAATTGGGGGTTAGATGGCTTGCCCAGGGTCACACAGCTGGGAAATGTTAAGTGTCTGAAGCTGGATTGGAACTCAGGTCCTCCTGACTCCAGGACTAGTACCCTCTCCACTGTACCATCGAACTGCCCCTAGACATGCTCTTTTCTGTAGAAACTCTAAATGAGCCTTCCCAGACCTTCCTGGAAAGTTATCCATGGAAAGTCCTAAAATGTCAGTTAGAAGGGACTTTAGAGACTCTTAGAGAGCAGTTCATTTATATTATACTTGAGGAAATAGGGACCAAGAGAGGCTAAAAAATGAGGTCACAATCATACAACCAGCTTGTTATTAGTGAGCACTATATTAATTGCCTGTGGTACGAGGATATGAAGAAAAGCAAAATTCATGTCCTCAAGGAACTCACATTCTAATAGAGAAGGCAATATACAAACAGCTCTGTATATAAAGAAGATGTACAAGGAAAATGGAAGGTAATGTCAGAAGGAAAGCACTCAAATGGGAACAGGGGTGAGGTCAGAAGGGCCTTGTACATAAGGTGAGATGAGAGCTGAGTCTTGGGGAAAGTCAGGAGAGAGAAATAAGGAGGTAACTGGAGGTAGAACTACAACTATATCCAGATGTCTTGACTTTCACTTTGGTTTTTTCTACACCATACTATATTAATACTTTTACTACACCTAAGTCTAGTGCTTGGGAAAATCAAGGAAATTAAATTTGTTTTTCAAGCCCTTTTATCACCTCACTTTTCTTTTTAGTGATCTCCTTTTCTCATATATCTGGCACCCTCCATCATTTATGCCTTTAACATTCCCTTCCTTCTTGCCTAGGTCCTATTTACTCTACTTGGGCATGTTTTCTCTGGCAGCATTCCAAACTCAGGATCCTCTCTGAAAATCACTACCTGTTTCATCATCCCAACTTTCCTTTTGCTACCTGATAAGTTAAGTAGTATTCACAATAACAACAAAGATCAAGCATCTATTATGTGTGAAGCATTGTGTTAGAGATTGGTGCAGATGATAGAAATTAGACAAGACATACTTCCTGCCTCTATATAGCTTACAGTTTATTACAGATGGATGCTGTAGAGCTCCAACATTACATGACAAGCTCTAAATGCATAATAGATAGCTCTGGTACACAGCGTTATGTAAATAAGTCTTTTGAAGAATTTGGAAATAAAATGCTTCATGAAGTCTGAGGGGAAAAGGTCATTTATGACCAAAAAAATCAGAGGAAATTTTCTGAAAATATATCTTTTGATTTTTGGTCAACTAGGTGATGCAGTGTATAGAGCACTGGACTTAGATTCAGGAAGACTTATTTTCATGTGCTCAAAAGCAGTTTCAGACACTTACTAGCTGTGTAGTCCTGGGCAAGTCAAACCCTGTTTGTCTCTGTTTCCTCATCTGTAAAAATGAGTCAGAGAACAAATGGCAAACAACTCTAGTATCTTTACCAAGAAAATACCAAAATGGGGTCATGAAGAATAAAACATGATTGAAACAATTGAACAATTTGATTTGGACTTTCCAGGGTAGGTAAGAATCCAATAAGTGAACTAAGTTTATTAATAGGTGCTAAAGTTCTCTTTTCCTGAAAACATATTTGTCTTTGAACTGTAGCTTTGCTTAGTCCAGTGCAATAAATCTTGTTCAGAAAATGTTTTATGACTTCTGCTACCTACTGAAAGCTTTCTAATCCCTTTAATTGTCATTCATGGCTTTGGGGATTTGGGGAACCTAAACTTACCTTTCTAGACTTATTATCTATTACTCTCATTTATATACCATATACTCAAGTCAAACTGAGCTACTTGCCATAGATATCCTATATTTTTCAATCTTCATGTCTTTTTTAATTAAAAAATTTTGATTTATAGAATAAAACAAGCATTTCCAAAACATAGTACAATAAAAAGATAATTGTACATGAAATTGCAAGTCTATTATGTACAATGTGCTATTCCTTTCAAATATGTAAATTTTTTCTGTTCCCTCTCCTTCCTCTGCCAGAGATGGCTACCATTAGACACAAATAGGTACATAAACACACACACATATAAAATTATTATATTTTATATATATATATACACTTCTACTTATTAGTTCTTTCTCTGGATGCAGAGAATATCTTTCTTCATATATTCTTTATACTTAATTTGGGTATTTATAACAGACAAAATAACTTATTTGCTCAAAGTCATTCTTAAAATAATATTGCTGTTACTATATACAGTGCTGTCTTGTTTCTGCTCATTTTGCTCTTCATTATTTTGTGCAAGTTTTTTCATGTTTTTTCTAAAATCAATGAGCTCCTCATTTCAGTAATATTCCATCATAATTATATACCACACTTGTTCAGTCATTCTCCAACTGATGGACATCCCGGCAACTTCTAGTTCCCTGCCACCACAAAAAGAGCTTCTATAAATATTCCATATTTATTCATACTTGTTCTCTTTATCTAGAAGGCTTTTTCCCTCACCAGCATCATTCCTTTGTCCAATTCCTGCCTATCCTTCTATCTCCAGTTTAAAGACAACTCTTCTCTCAACCTTTCTTGATTAGCCTGGAGTAATCTCTCTCTCCTGTGAAACAGTCATATAATTTTCTACTTACACACACACACACACACACACACACACACACACACACACACACAAATATATATATATATATATACATATACATGTATAGGTATATAAATATACATATATATTAACTCTAGGTTGGAAACAGGAAATAAAAGGGAAAAAGTTACATGATAACTTTTTTATGTATTTATAATAAATTACCAAGTATTTGTTATTCATAAAATACTAGAAATATAAAAAAATGAACAAATAACAGCTCTTACTCTTACCAAAGATTTAGAAAGGAAGATAAAGCACATATACAAATAAAATAAAATGAGGTTAGATGTGAATGTTTAAATACACATTTTTAAAGAAAATCAAGTTGTACATAATTGACTTTCAGTTTCATATATAATTATCTCCCTCTCATTTTTTAAATTATATTATAGAAATGCCTTTTAAAAAATTTCTTAAGGTCAGAATGAAATAAATGCAATTTTTAAAAATTAAAGCTTTTTTATTTTTTACAACATATGCATGGACAATTCTTCAACATTAGCCCTTGCAAAACCTTGTGTTCCAATTTTCCCCATCTCACTCCATATACTCCCCTAGATGGTAAGTAGTCAATATATGTTAAACATGGTAAAAAATATGTTAAATTCAATATATGCATACATATTTATACAGTTATCACGCCACACAAGAGAAAAAGAGAAGCAAAATAAAGCAAACAAACAATAACAGAAAAAGTGAAAATGCTATATTGTGAACTACATTCAGTTCCCACAGTCCTCTCTCTAGGTGTAGTGGCTCTTTTCATAAAACTGAACAATTGGAACTGGTTTGAATCATCTCATACAATTTTTTTTTAAAAAGGAACAACAACAATCGAAAATATTACAAAAGATTCCCTTATAGGTTCTCTTGAGGAAGGCATTAATCCTGAAACAGAACTGAAGGTGGCAATGGAATTTTCAGTAACCCATGATCTCTGACTGCCCAAGTCTTGTGGTCTCTGGTACATTTACATTTAAGACAACAGGGAAGGACTCAGAAGTAACAGACCCTGAGATATGGACTTATCAATGTCCAACTGCTTCTGTTCTTAGGGCCTCAAGCAGCTGTCAATACGAATCATAGCATGATGGTTGTTGCCCTTTGTTCTCAAAGAGGACCAAAATGATATTACTATGACTGTGACTGATTAGACTAAAACGAGCTCAGAAGTCTCTACTCAAGACTTTCCTTGGATCTGTACACACCAGAAGAAAGCACAAATATAGGTATCTAGGAAAGCAGCCCAGGTATTGAGATATCCCAGAGTATTATTGCTTTGCCATGAGACCTCATCTGCCTCCATTCTGTCAACACATAAGTTCTACATTATGAGGGCCCATTTAGGAAATACTGATCCAGATGTCTAGGCTGGTTTTCCTTATTTAAACTCACAGATATCCTTGGGATGGGTAGTGATAGCTAGAATGATTGATGTTCTCTTTCGGGTCATTGTAAACAGCCAATGCCCAGGTTATTGACAGATCAATGACCCTGCTTTCCTGATTGTGATAATTCAAGCATTCTTAATAACTAGCACTTATGTAGTATCTACTCTGTACCAGAAATTGGGCCAACTGGGACATGGAGGAAGACAGGGAAAATTGGAACTAAGGGTTTTACAAGAGCTAATGTGAAGAATTGCCCATGCATATATTTTGAAAAATAAAAAGCTTTAATTTTAAAAAAATGTATTTATTTTATTTTGACCTTAAGAAATTTTTAAAAAAAATTTCTACAATATAGTAAAAAAAAAAAACAACATTAACTCATTTGATCTACACATCAACCTTGGGAGGTAGGTGCTATTATTATTCCCATTTTATAGATGAAGAAATTGGAGCAAACAGGTTAACTTGTCCAACATCATACAACCTAGTGAATGTCTGAGGCTGAATTTGAATTCATATCTTCCTGACGCCTGGCACAGTGTTATTCACAATACTGCCCAGCTGCATTATGAAGCAAACAAGCAGCTAAAAAATGGGTAAAGTCTCCACCAGCTTCTATGGATCATTGGTGACTCCTCTTGGTGTTCAAATTATCAGGATATTTCTTTAATGAGAGGGAGATGTAGCTAAGAAATAATGCAGTTCCCTTTTTTTTTTTTCTTTTAACAAATGAAAACTGAGGTCCATAAAAGTAAAGTGACTGGCTCCAAATAATATAGCAAATATAGCTGCAGGATTTCTGATTCCTAGTCTAAGTTTTTCCTATTATGCCACAGAGACTTTCTGTTAAAGAAAATATTAGGAATAGACTGTCCCCACAAAATCTTTTGTCACCGTAGACCATGTAACCAGGGAACAGGACAAAGTATTTGGATCCCTTAGAATAAGTGGCAGAATTTTATTGTGATAAGTGCTTCAAAAACAAGAAGACACCTGGAAGAATCTTGACATCATTGTCAAGATTTCAGAAAAAAAATCTTGCCATTTCTTTTTTGTTGTTTTATTCTTGTTTTCTCCTTGATTTTTCCTTTCCATAAAAATATGGCACTTTTTTTTCTTTTAGAAAACTAGGTACATCTTGTCATTTATGCTTTTGAACCTGGCCAATTTATGAATTTGTTTTGTTTGACTGTCCATTTGTTACTAGAGGTTCTTTTTCTATTTTTTTTTTATTAGAGGGAGAGAGTGTAGTAGCAATTGTGATGCCAATTTAAAAAAGAAAAGAAAAGAAGATATAGCCCATTTATACCCCTTGGGAGAGTTTTATACCATATATGTGCATATTTAAATGTGTATATAAGCATTTGAAGGTTCATGATACACTGTCATACTTTTTTTAAAACCAGGATAGTCTCTAACATTATGGATTTAGTAAGTTTTCAATCTACATATAATTGTTAATTGCTTAATTATTCACTTAAAAAGGTTTAATTTTTTGGATACTTACATACATCTGTGAACTCAGTGATAGGAGTCCCACTTCCAGTGAAATAAACAGCAATTTATCCATGTTTTCCATTTTGGTTGACTCTGGTACATGTTTTCCAGGAAGATTCCTCTTCTAAACTTCCATGGTAAATTCGCCCAGCCTGCCAGGGATAGAGAAAATGGGATGTTGGAGGTAAGGGGGGCGGTTCTCTGTTTATTTGGACATAATGTGATTAACTAATGGAACATATGGATTATTCATTAGTTATCTCAGTCTTGCCATATGACTGATCCATGTTTTTTTCTAATCACATTTCTTCCTCATAACATCATTTAGTTGGCTTCTTTTATGCAATTCTTGGTTGGTGATATGAAGCAACCTATGCTCACCATGCAGCACTCTATTGCTCTTTTGGGGACCCTCAACTATAATTCCTCAGACTAAGGTATTCCATATCTTGTAGCTACCAGCATTCTCATTTTTAAAAAAATAACTTTTTATTGATAGAACCCATGCCAGGGTAATTTTTTTTTATAGCATTATCCCTTGCATTCACTTCTGCTCTGATTTTTCCCCTCCCTCCACCCCCTCCCCCAGATGGCAAGCAGTCCTTTACATGTTGAATAGGTTACAGTATATCCTAGATACAATATATGTGTGCAGAACTGAACAGTTTTCTTGTTGCACAGGGAGAATTGAATTCAGAAGGTATAAATAACCCGGGAAGAAAAACAAAAATGCAAGCAGTTTATATTCATTTCCCAGTGTTCTTTCTTTGGGTGTAGCTGCTTCTTTCCATCTTTGATCAATTGAAACTGAATTAGCTCTCTTTATCAAAGAGATCCACTTCCATCAGAATACATCCTCAAACAGTAACATTGTTGAGGTATATAATGATCTCCTGGTTCTGCTCATTTTACTTAGCATTAGTTCATGTAAGTCTCGCCAATCCTCTCTGTATTCATCCTGCTGGTCATTCCTTACAGAACAATAATATTCCATAACGTTCACATACTACAATTTACTCAACCATTCTCCAGATGGGCATCCATTCATTTTCCAGCTCCTAGCCACTACAAATAGGGCTGCCACAAACATTTTGGCACATACAGGTCCCTTTCCCTTCTTTAGTATCTCTTTGGGGTATAAGTCCAGTAGAAACACTGCTGGATCAAAGGGTATGCACAGTTTGATAACCTTTTTAAGCATAGTTCCAAATTGCTCTCCAGAATGGCTGGATGTGTTCACAATTCCACCAACAATGTATCAGTGTCCCTGTTTTCCCACATCCCCTCCAACAGTCCACATTATCTTTCCCTGTCACTCTAGCCAATCTGACAGGTGTGTAGTGGTATCTCAGAGTTGTCTTAATTTGCATTTCTCTGATTAATAATGATTTGGAGCATATTTTCATATGTCTATAAATAGTTTCAATTTCTTCATCTGAGAATTGTCTGTTCATATCCTTTGACCATTTATCAATTGGAGAATAGTTTGATTTCTTATAAATTAGAGTCAATTCCCTATATATTTTGGAAACGAGGCCTTTATCAGAACCTTTGATTCTAAAGATGTTTTCCCAGTTTATTGTTTCCCTTCTAATCTTGTCTGCATTTGTTTTGTTTGTACAAAAACTTTTCAATTTGATATAATCAAATTTTTCTATTTTGTGGTCAATAGTGATCTCTAGTTCTTCTTTGGTCATAAATTCCTCCCTCTTCCAACAAGTCTCCTATGCTCTTCCAATTTATTTATAATCTCATTCTTTATGCCTAGGTCATGAACCCATTTTGACCTTATCTTGGTGTATGGTGTTAAGTGTGGGTCAATGCCTAGTTTCTGCCATACTAATTTCCAATTTTCCCAGCAATTTTTGTCAAATAATGCATTCTTATCCCAGAAACTGGGGTCTTTGGGTTTGTCAAACACTATATTATTAAAGTTATTGGCTGTTTTGTCCTTTGAACCTAACCTATTCCATTGATCAACTAGTCTATTTCTTAGCCAATACCAGATGGTTTTAGTAACTGCTGCTTTATAATATAATTTTAGATCTGGTACAGCTAGGACACCTTCATTTGATTTTTTTTTCATTAATTCCCTTGAAATTCTTGATCTTTGTTTTTCCATATGAACTTTGTTGTTATTTTTTCTAGTTCATCAAAGTAGTTTTTTGGGAGTCTGATTGGTATAGAGCTAAATAAATAGATTAATTTTAGGTAGTATTGTCATCTTTATTATATTTGTTCGCCCAATCCAAGAGCATTTAATATTTTTTCAGTTGGTTAGAGCAGACTTAATTTGTTTGGAAAGTGTTTTGTAGTTTTGCTCATAAAGTTTCTGATTTTCCCTTGGCAGATAGATTCTTAAATATTTTATATAATCAGTAGTTACTTTAAATGGAATTTCTTTTTGTAACTCTAATTGTTGGGTTTTGTTAGTGATATATAAGAATGCCGATGACTTATGTGGGTTTATTTTGTATCCTGCAACTTTGCTGAAGGTGTGGATTGTTTCTAATAACTTTTTAGTAGAGTCTCTGGGGTTCTCTAAGTATACCATTATATCATCAGCAAAGTGATAATTTGGTTTCCTCATTGCCTATTCTTATTCCTTTAATCTCTTTCTCAACTCTTATTGCCAAAGCTAGCATTTCTAATACAATATTAAATAGTAATGGTGATAGTGGGCAACCTTATTTCACTCCTGATCTTATTGGGAATGGTTGCAGTTTGTCCCCATTACATATGATGCTTACTGCTGGTTTTAAATAGATGCTAGTGATTATTTTAAGGAAAAGTCCATTTATTCCTATACTCTCAAGAGTTCTTAATAGGAATGGATGTTGGATTTTATCAAATGCTTTTTCTGCATCTGTTGAGATGATCATATGCTACCAGCATTCTTAGAAGAATATTGATAAAAAATAGAATTGTTTCAGCATACACATACATGTAGGCATACATTGCATGTGTATACATACACATGTAAAAATCTTTTCCTAAATTAGTGAAGCCCCTCCACCCCAAAAAGTAGCTTTTAAATCATTGAGAGTGAACATAGTAGAAATTTTCATTTCTTTGTTTCAAATAAATCAGAATTTTATTTTATTTTATTTCCTTCAGTCATTAAGAGGGAGACCTAATTTTTAGAATTAAGTGAAGGAGGAACTACTTCCTGCACTGATAAATACAGTTTTTTTTTTTTTTTATTGAATCACCTCATTGAATAGGAAAATGGATTCCTATTTGACCTGGGCTTCTGATCACCTTGGGGCTTTCTTGTGGGAGCCCTCTATATTTGATGCCTCTGGGTATAGAATCTGAAGATTTTACATTTCTTTAGTAGGCGCTGGATTCAGTGTGGGAAGTTACTGTCTACTTGTGCTGGTGATGGCTAAACTGGCACCCTGCTTTCCTATTGCCTATAAGGCTTCTAATTGATGTTGGGGGCTACAATTTGGGGTAGAAAAGATTACTGTGGTTTCTCATTGGATTTCTTGATCATTCTTCATAATTCCATTTTTAGCTTAAAAAAATTTTTTTTAATGTTTTACTAAATAGATTGTGGAAATGGGGTTATCTGATTTTATTCAGGTAGCTGATGTGGCCAAAAGTCCTTCATTGGTTTATCATTTTCAAAATGAGATTGATAATATTTGCAATAAAGGCCTTCCTTTCTTTTAACCTTATTGACTGTGAGGTTCTGGATAATCACTGAATCTCTCAGTGCTCTAGGTAATTAAAGACTGTTTGTTCCAAGGGAGGTTGCTGACCTGTAACTTTCCCAGAAAGTGAAAACTTCCTTATCTAGGAATTCTCCATATCAGTAAAACAACAGGTTGAGTTCCTATCCCTTTCTTTCCCTTCAAGGCTGTTGTGAGGAAAGTGCCCTAAATCTTAAAATTGCTATATTAGTTATTATCACACTTACCCTATTGGGCCTTGCCTATAGTAGATGCATGATAAATGATTGTTGAATTGAATTCAGTAAGTAACTGAGATGGGAGTATGGAGTATATATGTTTAGATTTCTTAGAAACTTCTAAGAAATAGAATAAGTCCTTCTGGCTGTTAGGAGACTGTTTAGTACAGAGAGATTATTTTCCAAATGGTCCCTTACTGTTCAGAAAAAGTTGCAGAGAGTCATTTATTTCTTGTTCTAAAGTATCATGAGGCTTTCTATTTCTCAAGTTTTAACTTCTCCATCTGAGTTTATGTTGGGATAGCTAGATACTATGGATTAATTGGACTAACAATTTGTGTCTCTCACACTTACAGGCCAGAATAGCTTCTTTACAGTTTGAAAAATATGACAAAACTTAAAAATTATCATTTATCAGTCTGATAAAAATATATCCCTCATCTCTTTGAAAATGTTATTTTAGTTATAAGCAGCAACACTAAACAATTTCAGCATTCTGTCATTCACATCTTGGGGAGTTCTTATAATTGTGTCAGTTTTACTATCAACAATAATGATTTTCCAGAGGGCTAGTTTCTGATGCAATAAAGTGATATTGTTCTTTTGAGGACATGATCAAAAAATAATTGTGACTCTCCTGAGTTTCTCACATGCAAAAAACATTACTCATTACTTGGTTATGCATCTTCCAATAGATTTGTCATCATCAGCTTAGATTTAAATCTTTTTAGCTTCCATGAACACTTTATTTGTATTAATCCCATTCAAAGAAAAACAACATGGTTACGTGTCATGGATATGACATGAATATCCATGACACTCCTGCCCCATCCAAGGCTTAAGGCAGGCAAAACCTTCAACATTTCATTGTTCTTTTGGGGGAAATATTTTTAAAGGAATATAAAACATGACCTACTTTGGAAAAAAGGGCAGTTTGACAGAATTGAGGAACAGAGAATGGAAATAGCTTTCTCACACCTTACTAAGGTTCTTTAAATAGGATCAGCCCAGAACACGATTATGAATTAAATTCACCACACCATTTGTTGAACTCTACTGTGTGCAAAGGCACTGGAGACGATCCCTATCTTCAAGAAGCTTATACTTTAACAGGCGAAGTATAAGGAGAAGCAAAACTTTTGCAGGATTTGATCATTGAAAATACATTAAAGATTTCTTTTGTTTCCAAAAAATTATTTTAGAGTAGATAACAATGAGTATGATGAATATTTAATTAATCAACAGATTGTCAAACATTTGTTAAATACCTACTCAGTGTCAAGTACTACAGCAATCCCTAGGCATGCAAAGGCAAAGAGGAAATGGTTTCTTTCTCAAAGAGCTTACCTATTATCTAGGGAAACAACCCGTGCACATTTCAAAGTATATACAAAGTATATAAAGTAAATAGAAAGTAACTTCAAGGTGGGTGGAGGGGATGATAAGTATGGGAGACTGTTTCTAATGCACTAATAACTAGAAAACTCTAAGGTGGTATAGCATGGTAACATTCAAATAGTTTTGAAGGGAGCTAGGATTTCTTTTTGTTTTTGTTTTTTCCAATTCTGAACTTAACAAATATCTTCCCCACCTCCTTCAAAAATGAATGTTCACATATGTAGTAGAACAGAAAAAGAAATGCAGATCTCCATTGTGGACAGCTTGCTTTTCTTTTAAAGTCTACACTAAATTCTTATTTTTGAAGAAAATTCCTTTGTTGTCTCCTCTCCTTTCCTTTCCCTTTTCTGCTACCTTTTTTCCCCTGGCTCACCTCAATGTGTCAATCTCTTCACTGGGAAAAAAAAGAAAAAAAATCCCTTGTAATAAATATATGTAGTCAAGCAAAATAAATTCACACTTTGACTATGTCTGAAAATGTATGTCTTATTCTGCATCTTGAGGCCATCATCTCTGTCAAAAGATAGTATACTTCATTATCAGTTCTTGGGGAATTGTATTTGGTCATTGTGTTCATCAGAGATCTTATATATCTCAAACTTTTATTTCTTTATAATCTGCTCTCCTGGTTTTACTCACTTCAAAATCTATTATTTCATACAGGTCTTCCCAGTTTTCACTGAAACCATGTTTTTTGTCATTTTATGATGTGACATTATTCCATTGTATTCATATGCCATAATTTGTTCTTGTTACTTAAAAGATGCCTCCTCCTAAGTTTCCTGTTCTTTGACACTATAAAAAATGTGAATTATTTGCAGTTAAAAATGGTGCTTTTACTTACACTCTCAAGACAATAAATAGTCATTGGTTGAGGAATTTAGAGATTTGGATTCTAGAAGTGGGTAAATGGCATAGGATACAGGGCACTGGGACTGAACTCCTGGGTGACCCGAGTTTAAATTTGGTCTCAGACACTTATCTCTGCACCTTAGACAAATTCACTGCCTGTCTTAGTTTCCTCATCAATAAAATGGGGTTAATAATAATAACACCTACCTTCCAGGGTAGTTGCATAAAATGAGAATATTTTTAAAGTACTTTATAAATCTTAAAATGCTATACAAGTGCTACTTATTATTAATTATTTTTGTTATTGATCTTGTTAATCTCTGTCTTGTTGAACAAGCCAGTTTCATTCTTTGAGCCTCCATTTTTCCTTCTAGAAAATGAAGGGGTTGTTCTAGATGATCTTTAAAGTTCCTTTTTTTTTTCTAAATCTTATGATCTTATACCACTTAAGCAGAGGTGAAGTAGAAAAAGCACTGAATCTGGTGTCAGGAGAAACTTGGGATCAAACTTACTGTTGACATTTAATGGTGCTAAGAACTTTTAACCTCAGGCCTAAATTTTCTCCTGTAAAATGGGACTAGTAATACCTTTAATATCTACTGCTAGATATTATAGGGATCATATGTAAATACTAATATTTGATTTTGAGTAAGTTTAATGTTATGATTCTGTATAGTGTAGTTAATGCTTTGTAAACAAAACACAACAAAACGAAACTAAACCCCAATGGGGTTCCAAAGAGTCACACATGACTAAAACAACTTGACCACTCTCCACCACCACCACTACCATTTCCACCTCTTCTTCCTCCTCCTCCTCCTCTTCTTCCTCCCTTCTCCTCTTCTTTCTCCTCCTCCTCTTCTTCTTCCTCTTCTTCCTCCTCTTCCTCCTTCTCTTCCTTCTCCTTTTCCTCCACTTTCTTCTCTTTTTTCTTCTCCACCTATTGTTGCTACTACAACACCACAAAGAACAAAGTGTGGACCTATTAAAAAATTAAAAGTTGTTTAACTCTACAAAGATTAAAAATACACAAGATTGAGGCACAATCCAGAGGGTTCAGAAAACTTTCATATTGAATACTACAAAATACAAAGCCAAAAAATAATTAAAAAGACAAAGAAAGATTAAAGTGTTAAAATCGGTCTAGAAGGGGAACCTTGTCCACAGAGGGTTGGTGAATCATGTCTTTGAGAAAAAGTGATTTAATTACATGCTATAATGTCTTCATTGGCAATGATTGCTCATATTGAGTAACAACTAAGACTTACTAAATTATTCCTATATCATTCTCTACTTCGTTTTGCTTCCTCTGGAGATCCCAGATGTATATCTCTAACTTGTTCATAGAAATGAATTAAATCACCTCATACAATACATTTCTTTTGTCAAGGGACATTTTTTCCCACTTTCTCTAGTCTAGCTTGTAGATACATACCTAGCAGGAAGAAAGCATGCAAATAGCTTGCTTTTTATGTTTCTTCTAGGGCTCAAAGATTAATTTCTTTTTTGTTTTTCCTAAGTCCATCTCATTTTGATTATGATAAAAAGATACAAGCTATAAAAATGTAGTCTAGATAACACTTTCAATTTATTTAACTCCCTTAAATTGTGCCACCTCTACTTGTTTTGGGGTCTTAGATATCCAGTCTCCTGTTTTATTACCTGGTTCCACTGTGGAGACCTCTCTTCCACTCACTTACCCCACAGGGATAAAGATCTGAGCACTCCTCTTCCTAGCTTTTTGTAGAATGAAAATGGTGGCTGAATTAGGAGGAAAGCATTATTTGAACCCATAGTTCCTGGACATTATATAAATACAGATCCATTGAGCCCTAGAATTTATGGCCCAATTTTCTATCCTTGTCCAAGACTTATCTGGTCCCATTTAGTCTTGAAGTGGATTAGTCTATAAGTGGAGTATATCCCAGCATATGCTGTATACTCAACTTTTAATGATAAAATTAAGTTTTGGGATAAAGTAAGACCTTTCGGGAGAGATCTCAGAATACAAGGCTTTCTGGAAAGAAAATCTTGAAGACATTACTTCCTGCTTGAAAAGAGCAGAGCTGGGTCAGGTAATTAGCTGACAGGAGGCAAAAGGTACCTGGCAGTTTTCTAATAACTAAATTTTGTTGCTCACTAGAAGCCAAGCTCAGCCATTTTTTTTTTTTTAACCTTCGCAAGGAATACAACTGCTAATGGTAGCCTGTAAATTTTGGTGCCCTGAGGCAAAACTCTAGCCAACCCTTTATAGTTATATCTCTATACCAATGTCTTTTCAAATGATATACTTCCTCCATTTTATCTGTTGGCCCTGAACTTTTGCAGAACACTTTGTTTGTCACACTTCCCTCCATCCTCAACCTCCAGAGATTTTGCATATCATTTTTTGTGGTTCATCCTGGATGACTACAAATGTCTGATCTTTGACTTTCGTGTTAGAGGAAGATATGCTGGGTAAGTGTTAATTTGACACCAGAAAGCAAGAAAAAGATCTTGGCAGGAAATAAAAGTTTTTCTTACTCTTTGGAATTAAAAATATTTTATGTATAGTTAGAAAAAAATTATTTATTTTTTCCAGAATGGGAAAATTAATATATGAAAACAAGCGATTTGACATTTTAGGGCTAAGGACTATAACTTTTTTTTAAGTCAATAAGGTTGAACAGTCAAGTTAAAGAAATCTATATTCCTATTATATAACTACTTCTCTTAGTCATTGTTCAAAAAAGGCTGCCAGAAGCTATAACTTAATAAGATAGGAAACACACCATTACTTAGAATTTGATCTGAAAATGCTCTTTGAAATACAGAAGTGACAAGAACCCTGATGAGGTATTGTATCTGTTTCAGAAAAAGACTGTGTCCAAAGCTAATGGATTATGCTAAGAAGGATGGAAGGAAAAGGTTGATAAGCCATACTAGGACTTTCTTCATAATCTGCTTTTAAACTAAAAACTAATAGAGTGACCATAGAGCACAGAGAAACATGGCTATCCATCAAAGGAATCGGTTTAGTAATGTTGTGAAATTTTTGTAATAGATGTCACTATTTTATCTTAATGTTTGTAAAATCCAGCTGCCAAAATGACTTTTGGCTATACATTGTAACCTTGACATCAAAGTGTAGATACAAAAATCAAATTTTGCTTTCTGTTTGGTAAAATGATGCCCTCCTTTCCAATCAAGCATCCTAGTTTTCTAAGAAGCCTTGAAGTCATTCAACAATTTTCATTCTGTGAAATGAAATGTTTACATGTATCCAAGGGAGAAAACAATGCTCAATGATTTATTTGAGACAATGGAGCTGGGCGTGGATTGTTAAGGGAAGGAAGGATAGGGGGGGAAGGGCCAGGCCCATCTCCTATCCCTCAATAAAGGTTTCAGTTACATGATATCACCTGGAGCTGTCTTTGTCTTTTATTGATGTTGTATCCTTGCTCATAATATTTGAATTGAAGGTCTTCCTATAGCTAACATCAAGTAGGTCATATCTATACCTGTGGTGATTTTCTTCTTTTAAAATATAATAGTTCTCTCTGGGAGAAAGAGCAGATTTCTCAGGGAGGTTTTCCGGAGCCTTAGTTTCAGTTAAGAGTAAATAATCACCCAAAACACAGCCAAGTGATAAAAGTTCAGATCTTTCATTGTCTCTAATATAGCCCTGTTAGCTTAGAGGCCTATCTCTCTGCTGGTTTCCAAGAGCTCCCTTCGAATGTCTCCAAATCCAAAGGTTTTGTCCTTCAGCCTCTGCCTCTGCTTTCTTCAGCCTCCAACCAGCATAGAGATGGAATGAATCTCTTGTCTCTTTCACTTGGGGCTCGGCTAGCTTTCTGGAGAGTCTTTCACACAGCTTGGTCTCAGTGGGGGAAGTGCAGGAGCCCATCCACCACAGTGGTGTGAGATGAAGATAAATCTGGTTGTGCCTCTAAGAGAGCCTTCTCAATCTTCAGCTCAACTCTCCCTGAGAGCCTCTGTCTGTTTTATATGAGAGAGAAGAATTATGGGATACGAGAGAGAGAAAGGGATTATGGGTTTTCTCCCATAGTGCTCTCTGGCCCTAAGAACTTTAAGGGAGGTGTGAATTCACAAAGTTACACAGTTAACTTTGTGAATCTCCCATACTTGTGAATTCCAATGAGTAAAGGTGTAAACACAAGCATTGTATCAATTAGTTCTACTTAGTACCTTGTTTCAGGTTCTGGCCTAAAACATCTTCTTGTAAGATCAGATCAATAATTTATCAACTCTAATGAGTTAACAGTTTGTAAAGATTCCAACATCTCCCCTTTTCTTTTGTTTTAGAACATAGGGTGGTCATGACCTCCCTGACTTCTCAAGGAGGTGAGAACCCCCCAAAAAGGTGATCATGCCTTCCCTGATACCTCAGGAAGGAGATGAAAACACTAAAAGAAATAGGAAATCAAATCAGATTAGCGGGTTTCTGAAGGGGCTCACTTGAAACAGGTATACATAAATCCATCAATATGGGAGGCATTACACATAATTTACATAAGCACATAGCAATATAACACAGGCTAGTAATAATGTAACAAATAACATGAATCAACATGAAAAGTTAAGTACTGCAACAGTCTCATTAACAATTTCTCATCTCAAGAAATCCAATGATTCTTGCAATTACATAAAATACATAAGCACATAGCAATATAACACAGGCTAGTAGTAATGTAACAAATAACATGAATCAACCTGAGAATTTACACATGTCCATAAGTCCTAGAAATAGTCCAAAAGGAATCCATTGTCCATTAGTTCATGTGCCAGGAATTCAATAGTTCCTGTAAGCTCTGAAGTACTGCAATAGTCTCATCAACAATTTTTCATCTCAAGGAATCCAATGATTCTTGCTGTTTTTTCAAGAACTAAAACAGTCTCATCTTGTGTTAGGAAATCCAATGATTCCTGAAGATTTTAAAAGTTCTTTTAATAGTCTCATTGTCAGCCATGCTCTTTCAGTGTCAGATGTTTCTTAAATCTCCTTTGTTTTGAAGTTTTTCTCTTTTTTCTGTTTCATCTCAGGAAATCCAATGATTGTTACTGGTTTTTCAGGAACTGAAAGCTGAAGATTTTAAAGTTCTTTTTAACAGTCTCATTGTCAGCCATTTGATTCCTTCTCCACCTGTGGAAATATAAGCAGACCCTCTTCCCAAGCAGTTAACCTATCTAATTATAAATGTGGTGTTTTTCTTCTTTAATAATAATATAATGGTGGTTCTCTCTGGGAGAAAGCAGGTTTCTCAAGGGAGGTTTTCTGGAGGCAGCCTTAGTATCAATTCAGATCAATAATTACCCCAAATGCAGCCAGTTGGTAAAAATATAAATGTTTATTTCTCCTTCCAAATCTTGTCTCTTTCCTTGGGCCCAGATAGCTAGATTCTTAGAGGTCTATCTTTCTGCTCGGCTCTGAGAGCTCCTACAGTTTTGTTCTTTGCCTTTGCTCCCTTCAGTCTCCAGCCAGCACAAAGATGAATCTGTCTCTCTTGCCTTCCGAAGTAATTCTCTCCTGGCTCTAGCTCAACTCTGACTCGTGGCTTCTTCTGACTTGACACTCCCCTCTCCAGGAGAGAGGGCTTCTGGCTCTCTAACCCGAAGTAACTAACTCACCTGAAGCTAAGAGCCTCTTTATATATGATTTCCCAAAGATTGACTCCTCCTTCTGGAGGTACACCCAAGGGAGGTGTGAATTCACAAAGTTACAAGATTTACTTTGTGAATCTCCCATACTTGTGAACTCCAATGAGTAAAGGTGTGAACACAAGCATTGTATCAATTAGTTCTACTTAGTACCTTGTTTCAGGTTCTGGCCCAAAACATCAACTCTAATGAGTTAGCAGTTTGTAAAGATTCCAACATATACCTATCTCTTTTTGTATCTATAGCTATTCTATCTCTGTTGCTCTTTATCATTTATATTTATCTATAGGGCAGGTAGTTGGCACAGTGGCTGGAGTGCTGGTCCTGGAGTCAAAAAAACCTGGTTTTAAACCAATCCTGATTGGTTTAAATCAAATCCTGATTTAGACCCTTATTAGCTGTCTTTCTTAGTTTTTTCAATCTACAAAATTAGGATAATAATAGCATTTACATTGTAGATCTAAATAAAGTGAGAAAACATTTATAAAGTACTTTGTGGATTTTAAAGCAATTATTATTAATGATAAATCATTTATTAATTTTATTCAATAATAGGAATTCACATTTGTATGGTGCTTTTTAGCTTACAAAGCACTTTCCTAATAAAGACCTTTTGAGGTTGGTTGTACAAAAATTATTATTCCCTTTTATAAACGGGGAAGAAGAAACACAGAAAAATAAAAGTGTGCCCAGTCACACAGCTTTTTAAGTATAGAGAATGGGAATATGGATCTACTTCTCTCCTGACAAATCCAATCCTTTTATTAATTATATTATTCATGATTTTGTATATATACACAGATACCCTCATGTGTGTATATGGTAAACATCTATGTGTACATGTATAAATACATATGTATGTATATATATGTACACACACACAGCCCATGCTATTTCTACTACATCTCTTATTGACCTTCCAATTTACTGGATGTTATAAGAGAGAAGGAGGAGAGAGAAAAGGCAAATAAAATATAATCTCTGCTCTTAAAGAATGTATAATCTAGTAAAGAAGGCCTCAGGACAAATATAACTAGAATGCAAAGTTGAGTTTTAAAGAATGAGATGAGTAATGCAGAGGAAGTGTTCAAAGAAGAAATTATCCCAGACTGAGAAAATCCCACTCTTACTGACATCACATAGGAGCCATCTATATTCCTCTCTCCTTGGAAGTTTCACATAATGTCTTCTTGGAAATGATGTAAATATTTAACAACTGACTCTCAAAAAAGGAAATGACACAGTTTTTTTTCCCCCTGAGGCAATAGGTGCTCTATCCACTGCCACCTAGATGCCCCCTTATGACACAGTTTTAAGTTTAATCTGCATTATTAACATTTTCCCCATCACTTTCTTAAGTCTAGAAATCAACAAAACAACAACTCAAATTCTGATTTATAATATTTGCTGCTTTCTGTGATATAAATGCCCATGCTGAAAATTTCATGATTCACTCTCTTGAGAACACTTTGGGCTCTCCTGATTCCTACCATCCAACCACCTCTAGGTAGTTAAGAAAGGACAGTTTGACTTTGACTGCAGGTAACATTTTTCTACTTTTCTTCCTTTTTCTTTTATCCCTCTAAGATATGATTTTATTGAAGACATTTTTCTCCATCCTATTTTTCTCTTCTAAATTACAGCACTCACAACACACCTATGATCATTCAATCTTTGCCATTCAATACTTTTGTGTCCATTGAATGCAGCTTTATCATTACCAGTTACCACTCTAGCAAATGGAAAGGTACATATCAGAGTTCAGCTTTGGTAGGCTTCTAATTATGTGACATTTCATTCTACCTTAAAAGTTTGAATTCATTGGTGCTCAATTAGGAAAATTAGTTGACAATTAGGAACAGTGCATTGAAGACTCATGAAAGCAACCTTACTGTGATGAGAAGTAAGTTGTGTTGCTGAATAACTTAACCCAAATTCACTTTTTCACATTAACAATAAATTCCTATGGAATTGGTATTTAGTTTAAAAATGAAATCTCAGTTTGAATGATTAAATGGAAGTTTATACATGATTATTTGTTGTTCTGTGGCAGAAACAGCATAAAAAGTAGATGTATGGTGGAAAAATACATGAAGCAACTATTGATGTTTTGGTCTGGGCCTGCCAAAAATTTCCTGTTAGTTTAGGTTTTAGAACAAAATGAGATATGAATAGGTCATCATTTTTTAAAAGAGATTTTTTTTTGGCTGAGGCAATTGGGGTTAAATGACTTGCCCAAAGTCACACATCTAGGAAGTGTTAAGTGTCTGAGGCCATATTTGAACTCAGGTCCTCCTGATGTCAGGGCTGGTGTTCTATCCACTGTGCCACCTAGCTGCCTCCTTTTAAAAGAGATTTACTTAACCATTGGAGGAAAAGGATATTTAATATAAACATACACTGAAAACTTTGAATTGATGGCAGCTGCCTACTTTCCTAGGAAGGCATTAAACAACTCTTGTGACTGCTTCGTATTCAGGCAGCAGATGATAATTCTAACAGGCTGAGCACTTAATTTCCTAAACCAGCTAAACCTCAAAGATGCTCTCAATTCCTTTCAAGGAAAAAATTAAGCTAACTTGCTTAGGGGGAAGAGTTCATAACTCCTTTCACATCAGTAAAGTAGTATCCCTGCTCTTGGAGTTCATTCTGATTCTTCTGCTTTCTTTGTGTGGTTGACCCCATTTGTTTTGTGCATTTCCCTTATTATTTTCTTAATTTTTTTTGTTCTTCTCTACTAGCTATATATTTAATCTTCGTTTGTTTGTTTAAATTTCTGATTTCATCATTATCAGCAAGTAAGGGCTGAGAAACAGCCTCTATTCATGCAGATTAGCAGCTGGTCTATAATTTCATTTTAGAGAGCTTCCCAAGGCAATGAAAAGTTAAATGATGTGCTGAGGGTCATAGAGTTAGTATCTATCAGGGAGACCTTTAATTTAATTCTTCCTTACTAGAAGACTGGCTGTCAAATCAGAGTCACATTTTCTTTTTGGTTCAAATTTAAACCAATCAGGCTTGTTTGTGGCCTCAGTACCTTGTATATATGTGTAATGGTACTTAGGTTAGATTTTACTTAAAAAGGATTAAGTATTCATAATTACTTCTTTTACTGGAATGACAGAGCATGGAGGCAAAAATGGGACAGGAAGGACCAAAGTCTTTTCTACTATGAACAAGTCTTTTTTGGGATAGTTTCCCTTTATATAGCTTTAAAAGTTAAATGTAATCGCCTTAATATCACACTCTTTAGGATAGGGGCTAACATAGCATTTGACATTTGAAAATTATTAAAGTGTCTCTCTGAAGGTGATATGATATGCAACCTCTTCCTGTGTAACCTGAAAGCCTAGGAAGAAAAGATCCATTTCCTTTTGTTTCTGGGGATATTTTGGGAATTTTGTATCTTTTTAAAAAATATTTTATAATTTTCATTTTTTTATAATTTTTTTTGTTTACAAAACATATTCATGGGTAATTTTTCAACATTGACCCTTGCAAAACCTTCTGTTCCAAATTATTCCCTCCTTCCCTCTACCCACTCCCCTAGATGGAAGGTAGTCCAATACATGTTAAAATATATGTTAAATCCTATATATATATATATATATATATATATATATATATATATATATACACACACACATATTTATACAGTTATGTTGCTGCACAAAAAAAATTGGATAAAGAAGGGAAAAAACTGAAAAAGAAAACAAAATGCAAGTAACCAACAACAAAAAGAATGAGAATGCTATGTTGTAGTCCACACTCAGTTCCCATAGTCCTCTTTCTGGATGGCTCTCTTCATTACTGAACAACTGGAACTGGTTTGAATCATCTCATTGTTGAAGAGAGCCATGTCCATCAGAACTGATCATCATATAGTCTTGTGTTACTGTGTATAATGATCTCCTGGTTCTGCTCATTTCACTCAGCACCAGTTGATGTAAGTCTCTCCAGGCCTCTCTGAAATCATTCTGCTGGTCATTTCTTATAGAACAATAATATTCCATATACCATAACTCATTCAGCCATTCTCCAATTGATGGGCATTCACTCAGTTTCCAGTTTCTTGCCACTACAAAAAGGGCTGACAAAATATTTTTGCACGTGTAGGTTCTTTTCCCTCCTTTAAGATCTCTTTGGGATAGAAGCCCAGTAGAAACACTGCTGGGTCAAAGGGTATGCACAGTTTGATAACTTTTTGAGCATAGTTTAAATTGCTCTCCAGAATGATTGGATCTGGTCACAGTTCTATCAACAATGTATCAGAGTCCCAGTTTTCCTACATCCCCTCCAGCATTCATCATTATCTTTTCCTGTCATCTTAGTCTATCTGTGAGATGTGTAGTGATATCTCAGAGTTGTCTTAATTTGCATTTCTCTGATCAATAGTGATTTGGAGAACCTTTTCATATGACTACAAATAGTTCCAATTTCTTCATCTGAAAATTGTCTGTTCATATCCTTTGATCATTTCAGTTGGAGAATGGCTTCAATTCTTATAAATTTGAGGCAATTCTTTATATATTTTAGAAATGAGGCCTTTATCAGAACCTTTGAATGTAAAAATGTTTTCCCACTTTATTGCTTCCCTTCTAATTCTTGTCTGTAGTGGTTTTGCTTGTACAAAAATTTTTTAACTTAATATAATCAAAATTATCTATTTTGTGATCAGTAATGATCTCTAGTTCTTCTTTAGTCACAAATCCCTTCCTCCTCCACAGATCTGAGAGGTAAACTATGTTCTTCTAATTTGTTTATAACATCATTCTTTATGTCTAGAATATGAACCCATTTCGATATGATGTTAGGTATGAGTCAATACCTGGTTTCTGCCATACTAATTTCCAATTTTCCCAGCAATTTTTGTCAAATAATGATTCTTATTCCAAAAGCTGAGGTTTTTGGGTTTGTCAGATACAAGATTACTATATTCATTGACTATTTTGTTCTGTGAATCTAATCTATTCCACTGATCAACTACTTTATTTCTTAGTCAGTACCAAATGGTTTTGATTTCCGTTGTTTTATAATATAGTTTTAGGTATAATACAGCTAGGCCCCCTTCATTTGCTTTTTTCCCATTAATTTCCTTGAAATTCTTGATCTTTTGTTCTTCCAGATGAATTTTGTTGTTATTTTTTTCTAGGTTAGCAAAATAATTTCTTGGGGGTTTGATTGGTATAGCACTAAATAAATAGATTAGTTTAGGGAGTATTGTCATCTTTATTATATTCACTCGATCTATCCAATTTTTCCAATTGTTTAAATGTGACTTTGTTTGTGTGGAAAATGTTTTATAGTTTTGCTCATATAGTTCCTGACTTTCCTTTGGTGGGTAGATTCTTAAATATTTTATACTATAGACAGTTATTTTAAATGGAATTTCTTTTTGTATCTCTTGCTGCTGGATTTTGTTAGTGATGTATAAAAATGCTGAGATTTACATGGATTTATTTTGTATCCTGCAACTTTGCTAATGTTGTGGATTATTTCTAATAGTTTTTAAGTTAATTCTTTAGGGTTTTCTAAGAATACCATCATATCTGTGAAGAGTGATAATTCGGTTTCCTCATTACATACTCTAATTCTTTTAATCTCCTTTTCTTCTCTTATTGGCAAAGCTAGCATTCCTAATACAATATTGAATAGTAATGGTGATAATGGGCAACCTTGTTTCACCCCTGATCTTATTGGAAATGGTTCCAATTTATCCCATTCTTGCTGATGCTTGCTGATGGTTTTAAATAGATGCTACTGACTATTTTAAAGAAAAGTCCACTTATTCCTATACTCTCTAGTGTTTTTAATAGGAATAGATGGAGAACTTTGTATCATTTAGGAACAAGAACAGAAAAGTTATCCATCCAAATAAGATCAATTAACAAAATAAAGAGAAACTTAATTGCTGAATTGCCCTAAAAAATCTAAAGCATAGTATAATTTTTCCTCATTAGTCAAAGTTGTTGTGAAGATCAAATGATCTGTAATTCTAAAAGTCTATGTAAGAGCAGCCAGATGGAGCAGTAGGTAGAGCACTAGTCGTGGGGTAAGAAGGACCTGAATTCAAATTTGACCTCAGACACTTAACACCCTGGATACATCACTTAACTCCAAATGCCTCACAAAAAAGGACTATATAAAAGTCTGCTATCATTATTTATAAGTTTTATTCCCATATTTTGACATCTCCCCTCTCCCAAAGAGCCCTCTTATATAAGAAATAATATTTTGAAAGAAAAATATAAAAAAGAGGAAAAAATGAGCAAAACTGACCAATAAATTGAAAAAGCTTGAAAATGTTTGAAGTGTATTTTCTCTCATATTATTCTAAAGGACAGGTTGGGGTTGGGGTTAATTTCCAAAATGTCTTCTTAGAGGGCAGCCTTGTTTGTAATTTTTCAGGTAATATTTTTGCTTTTATTATCATTCATTCATTCATTGTGATCCGTTTCTTTAATTTCATTTGCTACAGATAAACCATGCAGATAACTTATAGCGTAACAAAAAAATCAACCTTAGTTGAAAGGAAGTGGAAAGTAAGTAGTAAGAAGTTTAAACTGGCCCATTAAGAATATTCCAGGAAGTCAATGCTAGGTATTCCCTTGAAAATTTTGGCTATTCCAGGGGCATCATGAATGTTAAGGGTTGATGAACCTCTTGGCTGGTTTTATCCTATATGTTGGCTCGGTTCTGAAAGAATTTGTCGCTTTAGTATGATGCAGAATATACTGAATTACTCCTTGGTATTGCCCTTGCCTTGTGACAAGGGTAGGAGAGTTGGATGCTGTATTAATAAAAGGAACAGGAAGCTTCTGATGACTCTAATCCTTCCACATTACAGTAGGGTGGGGGAGAGGCTGGTCCTTTCCACCTGCCATCTTGTCAGCTGCCCCAATGTGGGCAAGCTTACACCTGGGTTCCTAAATTGCCTTTCTGGCTTTGTGATTTCTTTCTTGAGTAGATGATTAAACATTTTCCTATGGTGACTATATACAGGATTTGGTATGAACTTGTGAGTTTGTGAAATTGAGAAGTCCTGGATTCAGTGAGTGGAACTGATTTGTTGCAAGAGAAGCTTCTGCACCAGACAAGTCAGTTGCTGACAGGAGAAGAGTGAGCCTCTGGCTTGTCCTTCCAGAAGTCACAGGTGTTGAGGGAGTAGAAGGAATATGTAAAATGCCTAATGAGCCATCCTGCAAACTGCATCATGTTCTGATAGGCACTAAGCATCAAATCTCAGCAGATTATTACTGAAATTATGTTAAATTGCTGAATACTTCTAAAAATCAGTTTGCCACTGTAAGCTATAAGTCTTTTATGTTTAGCATTTGTGTGTGTGTGTGTGTGTGTGTGTGTGTGTGTAGGGATAAACTCTCTTTCTCATATATGATTCATATTGGGCACTGAGTACCTTTTCACTCTCCTCCTTTGGGAAACTTGCATGAGTCCCCAAATTAATTTTAACCACTTGTTCCCATGTATCCACAGTAGAAGTTTAATGAACTGAAAAATATAAGAAATATCCTTCAGAACTGAACCTTGTCCAAGCTGCGTGCCTGAGTCCAGAAAGTAGGGATCTCTTTGTAGAGGAAAGGAAGTGGAAGTCCTTAAACCCTAGCAAGCCCAGAAACACTTCCTTAATTGAAGATAATCAAATATATTTTTCAATAAAATTGGAAAATTTATTTAATAATGTGATTTTTTTACTCTATTACTTATTACATTATCAGGATGATATTAATAAGTTTAGGGAGGACTAGCTAAAGTTCTTTCTTTTTTTTTCTGGGAAACCTGATACTTAAGTTATCTCTGTGTATCCTGTTTTCAAGGTCATGCACCTTTTTCTCCTATGGAATTCATGTGATCTGTTAATGTTCTTGTCCTTTGCATTTCTTCTGCCAAAGTTGCCCTTAATATCAGTATTTTTATGTTCGAAATCTTTTATTCTTGCTCTCATGGTTTCCTCAGACAGATTCTCTATCATGTATTCATTTTTTTTCTTTGCAATTTCTCAGTGGTAATCTAGCCCTCTCTCTTGTTCAGTTCTGGGCTAAATTCATTGTTCATTTGCAGTATTTGTCTAAGACACACACACACACATATATAAACACACATACATTTTGAGATATATGTATGTATATATGTATACATACTTACATGCACATATGCACTTATACATACTCTTACACAAATCCTGACTGGTGAACTTTTCAGGATGTCCACTAACTACATTTCATAGTATGAAAAACAGACATTCTGTAATCTCTTTTTTTTTCTTGTGTAGAGCAAAATTACATATCTCAAAAGATTCCTAGTATCCCTATTTTCCCTCCAAATTCCTAGTTGTTCATTGTTGTTGTCTGATCATTCAGCCTCTCTGTCACTCCATTTGGGATTTTCTTGGCAAAGATACTTGGTCTGATATTTACTTCTTAGGATCACATAGCTAATAAGGGTCTGAGGGTAGATTTAAACTCAAAAGATGAGTCTTCCTGACTTTAGGGCTGGTACTCCAGCCACTGTACACCACCTAGTTACCCATCAACTAATTAGGGAGATACAATTCTACAGTTAAATTTACATAGTTCATAACATCTTAGGGCCAAGGTAATATAGGTCCTATTCAATGCAGTGTAGGTTTATAGAATCCCCCAAAATCTACTCTATCTCTTATGAAAATCATGGATTTTCTCTGTAATCTTCTTAACAAATCATCATCCAGCCTCAAATACTTTGAAAGGCTAAGAAGGCAGCATAGTACAGTGGGAGGTATGTCTGATTTGTATGGAGAAAACTTGGAATTTGGACTTATTACCTCGATGATCTTGAGAAAGTTATTTAACCTTGAAGTAGCATACTATAGGGGACAGGGGAGTAGTCTTGGAGTCAGGAGTACTTGAGTTCAAATTCTCCCTTTGACATTTCCTAACTGTGTGATCCTGGGTGAATCACATAGCTTCTCTAAGTTTCTTCATCTGTACAAAAATTAATTCTGACCTGATGGTCTCTAAAGTTCCTTCCAATTCTAATGATCTTTCTTTATAAAATGAAGGCATTGAACTAAATGACTATTAAGGTATTTTTTCAGCTTCAAATACATGAATTCAGTACTTTTCAAGGATGGTTTTAAAATCAGTATGACTTTTTTGAGTTAGTATTTAAAAGTTATTGTTAATATTGAGCTAAAAGCTCCCTCCCTTTAACTTTTAGCCATTGGTCCAAATTCTACTGTCTGGAGTCAGAGAAAATAAGCCAAATTTCTTTTCCCATGACATTCTTTCACATAACCAGAGAGAGAGTTCTCCCATTCTCCCCAAGTCTTCTCTTTTCTAGGCTAAACATCCCCATTTCCTCTAACTGTTCTTTTCAAGAAATGGTTTTGCATCACCTCATTATCTTGGTATCTTTCCTCCAGTCATGCTCCAAATTGTCAGTGCCCTTTCAAGAGTGGAAAAAAATGAGCAATTTCCATGGAATTAAAGATTCTAAAACTCCCAAAGTTTTCATGACAAGGAGGATACAAGAATAATGTGACTAGAATATTACCATCTGTGAGATTTATATTTAATGGAGTAAAGCATGATCTTTACTTGATGGAGCCAATTAATTAAACTGTGATAAGTTCCATGGCTTTAGCTATCACAGAGTTATAGTTTTCTTCTGTAAAAACTAGGGCAAGGGATGGCCAACTTGCCCTTAATTTGTTCTTGATTAAAAGGGGAAATCAAGTAGGAAATATTTTGGAATATTAAGTGCTAATGAAGGAAAATACTTGTCATTTTAAAATGATTGCATACGTATTGGTCTGATCATAGGGAAAGGGGTGTCTTTATAAGCAATTAGTTAACCATACCTGATTTGGAACCCCTTTTATATCAAACCTGATGAAAGGTCAGCCAGTCTGCGTCCAATATCTTCCTATGATGAGAAACTTCCTACTTTTGGAAACAACTCATTTCATTTTTGGGGAACCAATAGGCATAAATCCACCCTTACCTATATTGAGCAAAATTCAACTCAGCAACTTCCAATGAGGGATCTTTGTTCTCTCCTCTGGGGTAAGGCAGTACAAGGATGACTGCTCATCTGTATGATAATACTTCATACACTGCCATATTATGGCCTTTCTAAATTGTTTCTCTAGACTAAAGATTCTTACATCTTTCAATTCTTATGTGGCATAGTGTCTTGATCTCTTACCATCCTAGACACTTTCCTCCCGACTTTAGCTTTTTAATATCCTTCCTAAAATGTGTTACTTAGAGGGCATCACATTTAGGACACTCTAGGACAGAGAGATGTATAAGAACTGTCTTATTCATTCTAATCACTGGGATTCTTTTAATATTACTTAAATACATATTTTGGGGGAGTTAAGCCACAACTTTGGTTCCTATTGAAACTTCAGTCCACTCAAATCCTCCAGGACATTTTCCCATGAAAAGTCATTTAGTCACACTTTCCCTTGTCAGTATTTTTGTGGTTGATTTTTTCCCCTTTAAATGGTATTTAATTTTTCCCCAATTACACATAAAGACAAAATTGATTGTTCACTTTTATATAAAATTTTGAGTTCTAATTTTTTCTCTTCCTTTTCCTTCTCTTCAAGATGGTAAGCAATTTGAGATAGGTTTATATATATATATATATATTTACATATATATGTAATCACATAAAACACATTTTCATATAGTCATGTTGTGAAAGAAAAAATGGAATAAAAAACAGACTAGGAAATAATATGCTTTGATCTCCTTTCAGATTCCTGGAATTCTTTCTCTGCATGTGGAAAACATTTTCAATCATGAGTCCTTTGGACCTATCTTGGATCGTTGCATTGCCAAGAAGAACTAATCCAATCATAGTTATTGTACAATGTTGCTGATATTGTATACAATATTCTCCTGATTTTACTCACTTCATTTTGCATCAGTGCATATAAGTCTTTTTTTTTTTCTGAAATCTGCTTACTCATTATTTCATATAACATAAGAGTATTCCCTTACAGTCACATACTATGGCTTGTTTAGCCATTCTCCAATTGATGTATATCTTCTCAATTTCCAAATCCTTGCCATTGTGGTTTATTTCTTGAACCTGAGTGGAGTATTTTATATTTATCTGTTAATTTTCATCTTTTTAAATTTGAGTGACAATGGTATCTCTACTATCAAACCACCATCAAGCAGTTAAGTGTCTAATTTTTGCCCACTATGTATGTGATTTCCAAACCCAATGGAATTTTTCTGTTCTCAACATCCTTCATTTCATTTAGTTTGCAATTATTAAACATTTCTTTGACTGATTTGTAGCTCTGGACATTATTAACTACTTTTTCCATTTAGGCTTTTTCCTTTCTTAGCTTCAAAGATATTTTAAGCTCCTAGTTCTCTTCCTACCTCTCTAGTTATTTTGTGTTTCCTTTTCTAGATTCTCATCCTTTTTTCTGACTGCTTCAAGGAAATACTCCCCAAGTTTCTGTTCCTGGCCTTCTTTACTTCTCCCTCTCTCTACTTTCCCCATGGGATCATTCATAAGTCTTTGTGTCAGAAGCGGGGTGACGTTGTCCAATTCTGTTATTTAGTCAGTAAGAAAACTGAGGCATGAGGAAGTTAAATGACTTGTTAAATAACATATAGGTAGTAGATAGTCTGAATTTGACTTCAAATCCAGAATTCTTCCCACCCTTATGGTGCTGCCATGACTTTAACTAATATCTCTAAGTCCAGATCTCTATGGTCAACTCTCCTCTCCCTTCTAAAACTTGAACAACATCTTCAACTGCTTATAAAACATCTCTACCTCGAAAATACTATTACTAGCTGACCTGTTTAGGTGAGATTAAATGAGATAACTTAAGTAAAGCATTTATGAAACCATGGAGTAGTATATAAGTATCACTTATCCTATCATTGCAATATCTAAATGTGTGCTCCACAATTTCAGTAATATAAATTTGGTTATGTTTTTGTTCATATTTCTGGAGCGAGATATGTAAAGATGTGCTTCAGTTCATTTTAATTACTGACTCCTTTCATGTCTCTCTAGTATACACTTTAGAATCATCATAATGAAGTTTATTTTAAAAGGCTAAAGTAATGGTTAGATCCTCAAACCAATACTTAATTCTGATAACTTTTTTTTTTAAACTAAAAGTGGTTCACCTATTATGAACATTTACAACAAAATATTTTCTATATATTAATTCATTTGCTCCTCAGAATAACCCTGGAACATATTGTAAAGTTATTATTATCATCCTCATTTTACAGATAGGGAATTGAGACTCAGCAAGGATAAGACCCTTGTCCACAGTCACATAGTAAGTGTTGGAAATAGAATTTTAATCCAAGCCTTGTGACTTCAAATGCAGTACTCTTCTGTTATCTTACATATTAGTGAGTACATTGTAGAGAAATAGTCTTTTTTAAAAGTTGACATTCACTTTATTTGTTCCCATGGAAGTGTGTGTGCATGAGAGAGATTGCAGATCTAATTAAATATATGAAAACACAGACTCATTATATATCTTTCTTGTTTATTATAACTCTTTTCCATTTATAATGAACTAATCATTCATTTCTCATCACAGCAAGTAGTTCATAACTTTAATTAATTCTTTAAATGACACATTCAATTAGCACAAAAAATCTAAAACTGCACTTGACTTTCTCTCTTAATCAAGAACAAATTAGGAGCAACATGGTCATTCTTTGCTCTTATTAATTCAGATTCCATGAATTTCTATCACTAATGTAACCTCCTATATAATTGCAAAAGACCACAGGCATTATTTAATTATTAAAAATTCAAAACTATTCTTTTTCTTATAAAAAAGCAAGCAAAGACATCCTCTAGTCTTTAAATACTTCTGGTAAAGAGAATTAGCCAGAGGAAGGCAAAAGTAGCAGCAAAAAATGGTGAGAAAGCTGAGCTTGTATGTAGTATATACAGTATTCTTGTCCATCAGACAGACTCATTTACCTGTTGACTTTCATTAGTTTCTCTCTTCGTGTCTTTTTTTTTTAATACCATTTTTTTGTTTTTTGCTGCATGGAGAACTATCTTTTCTCTCATTACCAAAGTCCTATATATCCAAAGTTCAGTTCATGCTTCACTTTCTATATGAAGCCTTCCTTTACCATTTAAGAATACAATGGTCTCTTTCTCCTTTGAACTTAGCAATTTTGTTACATGCATTTGGAAAGATAATCTTCTTGATTATCTTTTGATGTTTGTGCACTGATTGCCCATCTAGGCTCCAAGTCGTACTTGTGTTAAAAAGATGAGAAGCATCTATAAAATGAATATTTCGTGATCTATCTCATAGGGGTATAGTGATGATTAAATGAAATTATGATTATAAAATATTTAATTACTACAATGTACTATATAAATATAAATAATTATTATTAGGAGTAAAGACTGTGCAGAAACCCTTTGGGTAACTGAGTAGAATAAGTAAGATAAGAGAATAAGCATTTACATAGCACCTACTATGTGCCAGGCAGTGTTTTTTATTTGTGTAGAAGTAATCAAAATCTGATTTGACCAAATGTTACCTTGACTTTTGGAATGCCCATGATTAGGAATAAATACAGGACAGTTTTATCAATCAACCCAAATCTCTGGAAAAGAGGAGACAGAAGACCAATCTATTTGCCAAGGAAGCTACACATTTTTTCTTTCTTAAAAAAAAAGTTACCGAATATCAGCACTAATGGGGGTCTTTAGCACCTCCAATCTAAACCTCTAATTTTATAGATGAAGAAGATGAAAAGTGAAGATGCTTGTGCAAGATGACACAGAAATCAGTGGCATAGTGGATATTCAAATTTATGGCTTTTAACTGAGGTTCTCATCTCTATTCTGTTATTCATTTAGTGTCTCCTAAGGCATACTTTTAAAAATATATAAAAATCCCATGAAATCCTTTAGATTTTTTTGAAATCATTGTAGTTTGAGGACAAAGTTCTATAGTTTGGAATAACTAATAGAACATTTATGAGAAAATGTGGAGATATTGAAATTTATCCACTAGGTTCATTAATAAAAAAGAATAAATATTAGAAGATTGGGAATCAGTGGGCTGATATTTCCCTGTATTATTTTGTTTTTGTTAGGTGAGGTAAGTAGAAGCTGATGGCATAAGTTTTCAGCTTTTCTGAACTCTTTAGGGAGGCTAGATAATAGCAAAGGTGTTGGTATTTCAGAATTCTGAAAATAATACTTATTTTTAAATCCATTTCATCCAATTATGTAAAGATTTTTGTTAAAAATTTGCTGGTAAATTTCCAATGTCCTAATATTAATCAGTTGTTTTTGAAAAGTGTTTACATTTTTGTACTTTTAACAAATGAACTTGAAACCTACTTATAATTCTTTTGGAGGAAAATTTTTAACTGTGTTTAAAAATTCTATTTTCAGTTTTTTAAAAATATGTAGATATGAGCTTTTATTTTTGATGTATCTTCTTTTTGGTAATAAAAGCTTAGTTTTTAAATATCTTGGTAACTTCAGTATCTTCATGTTATTATTTACTTAATGTCTCAAGATCTAAGTTCTAGAGAGCTAAGATCTCATGATATATACCTAAGGTAAAAGTAATCATTAATGATAGTAGATATAACTATATATTTCAAAGTATCTAGCTAATTTTTGATTTTTTTGACCAATTTCTTGATTTAATTAGATGATTGTTGTTTTTACCTCATAAAGTGGCTGATACCAGGTGTACATACTTGGAGGAGAAATGGTATCTTTGTTATTCCTTGTTCTTCATTTATGTTTTCAATATTAGTATTATCTTTATTCCCCAATTCATATCCAGGAATATATTTAAGCCATTTGTCTAATTTGTGGGGGTTAGTTTAGTTAAAATTAGATAGTAATATTTAATAGACATTGACTTAGCACTTACTATGTGCCAGGCATTCTACTAAGTGTTGGAAATACATATATGAAAAAGAAAACAATCCCTTCTGTATATTATTGTTTTGCAAGAAACAACTAGCAGGATGATTTCAGAGAGGCTTGGAGAGACTTATATACACTGATGCTAAGTGAAATGAACAGAACCAAGAGAACATTGTACACGGCAACAAGACTATACGGTGATCAATTCTGATGCACATGGCTTTCTTCAATAATGAGATGATTCAAACTAATTATAGTTGTTCAGTGATGAAGAGAGCCACCTATCCCCAGAAGGAGGATGAGTGTGATTTACAACATAGCATTCTCACTCTTTTTGTTGTTTGCTTGCATTTTATTTTGCTTCTCTTTTTTTACTGGTTTGATTTGATTTTTCTTGTGTATATAAATATGTATGCATATATTGGATTTAACCTATATTTCTACCATGTTTAACATATATTGAACAACTTGCCATCTAGGGGAGGGTGTGGGGGAAAAGGGAGAAAATTGGAACGCAAGGTTTTGCAAGGGCTAATATTGAAGAATTATTCATGCATGTGTTTTGAAAAATAAAAAGTTTTAATAAAAAAAGATGTTATAAGAATAAAAATAAGAAAAGATATCTGATGACATGAATATTCACCCTTTTGGTGAACTATGTAAAGAAGTTTTTTCTTCTAGAGCCTAAATTTTCCTTTTTGTTGTTTCTACTTATTGCTCCTAATTCCCATTCCCTGAGTTAAAAGTTAACAAGAATGATCCTTCTACATACCAATCTTTCAACTACTTGACAACAGTCTCAGCCAGATATCCTTACTTCCTTTAGAGAAGGGATTAACAAACTACGGCCCATGGGCCAATTATAGCCTACAACCTGTTTTCATATTATTTTTAAATAAAAAAATGTAAAAAACAAAGCAAAATAATTGTCAGCTCACTGGCTGTACAAAAACAGGGAACGGATTGGATTTAACCCACGTGTTACATAATTTCTGCTGACTTCCCTGCTTTAGATAACCCTTATATGAAATAGATTCAAGGTTCTTCACTAACATTTTCTCAAAATTCTCAAACTTTCCAGCATATTTCCTAAAATATGATTCTTGGAGCAGAGCAGAGTACTCCAGATATGGTCTGGCTAGGACCAAGTTCAGCATTATCATTGGATCCTTGCTCTTGGCAGCTATTTCTTACTTAACCTAGTCTAAGACAGAATTTGCTTTCTTGGCTGTCACAGTACATAATTGATATTTTGATCCTGCAGTTCAATAAACACCCTTTTCCCCATGTATTCAGTACTCTTATTTAGTTACCTCTCTCTATCTTTTATACAAAATAGTATGAGAAACTTTGACAAATGCTTTGCTAAATCAAGGTAAGCTGTATCCACACCATTTCCATGACAAAGGGACAATTAAATTTGTCAATTTAATAGACATATATCCCATTCCATAGACATACAATTAAATTAGTTTGACATGGTCTATACTTAATAAATCCATGCTGGGTTTTGTTTGTGGTTATCTCTTTTTTTAGATCTTTCTTAACTATCTCTTTGATAATACATTTTAGATGCTTCACATGTTGAGGAGCAGCTTGAAGCCATCATAAGAAGGAAACTACATGGAAGATTTTCAGGATTTTTCCAGGAATCGAAGCCCAGTTCTCTAATGAATTAGGAGAAATATGTGAAGACTTGTATGAACTGATTCATAATGAAATAATCAGTATCAAAACAACATACTGTTGAATCCTGAGTAAAAAAATCACAGTCACCTCTCCTTCCTTGCCATTAGGACTAGAGAATGAATTTTAAAAAAGAGCCCAGGAAAAACCTTGAATCTTTGACCACCTTTACATACCATTTTTCATAAATGTCTAGGTGCATTATCTCCATCCTTGCTAGGATAATACCCCCTCTTTTTGAGCATTGTTCCATGCCTCATTGTCTCTTGCCCTCAACCTTCTTATCTTGACCCCTTTCCTGGAATTATGGCTTGTCTGTCCTCCCACTGTCCTTGCCTCCCCTTATCAGCCTTTGTTTCCCCTATAAGATTGTATACTCAGGTATGTATTCTGCTTGCAAATTCTAGTTACCTAAAACCCTATGTGAGTTCTCTGCCTTGGTTTATCTGTATTGAATGTTTTGGACAAGAGTCCCATGAGGTCAGCTAGCTTAAAACTCTCCACATTAAAAATTAAAAACCAATCTCTTGCTTGTCTCAGTTTTTCTGATACATAATATAGAATGCTTATAACAATGTGTAACATTGTGACAATCTTCTGGGACAATAATTTAACAAGGGGCTGAAGAGCTTGCCTCAGCTGCTACAGGCTCATATTCCTATATGTGAAAAAAAATATCCTAAAGAAAATGAAAATTTAATTGATTACATTGATCTATCTCTATCCCAGTACATAAACAATGGAACATCCAGTAGAGTCTACTAGGTGTACTACAGCTTCAGAATCTTAGTTAGAGAATGTAAGTCCCTTAAAGTTAGGTATTAATTTTTTGGGTCTTATTTCCAGTATCTAACAGTGCTTGGCCCATATAGTAGGAGTTTAATAAATTCTAGTTGGTTGTTTGATGCTGTCAGACACAATTGCTGTGCTGTATATTTTCCTTTGTTTTTCTTTTTTTTTAAGTTAGGGTTCTATGGAGTGGGAGGTATGTCTTAGGAATGACTATGTAATAACTATAATGACTATATAATAACAAATGGCATCAATGATTAAAAAAAAAAAGAACCAGTATTCCTTTCCACACTATAGGGAAGCATTGGAATATAACTTCATTGGGGAGGGGAATGTGGAAAGATGTGACAAAAATAATATTTGTCCAGAGATAGAAGAAAGGAAGGTCAGTGGCATTTGGATTTCTCTCATGAGGAGAGATTACAAGTTGGATAGAAACTAAATTTGATATGGGGTAGTCTTTGTCTTGACAGGGTTTTGTCCACATTGCAATTTGTGAAGATTTACTGTGACTGCTGCCTTTTGGAAGAGAATAAAGGTCATGGAATAGCAAACTGTCTGTGAATTACTGGGTGCCATTGAGTCTAAAACAGCCTGAATCTGTTCTTGACAGGTACATGCATTGTGTATAGTACTTTCAGATTAAGTTAATGCTTATTTCTCTGTATAGTTCTGAATGCTATCATTCAAATATAGTAAGATGCAGAACTTACTCTTCCAACTCACATGGATGTTATCAGGGAGGGTTCTCAGAGGTAGGCTGGTTATACATGTCTCTCAGGATGCTAAGATACCCATGGGTATCTTATCTAGTGCTACTGGTTTGAGCTCCTATTCTAGTGAGTTTTTCCTATAATTATGAGCTGACTCATTAATATGTCAGATTCAATTAGTTTTTAGAAAGGGATATATCCTAAGGTGGCATAGTAAGTATAGCTGATATAAATATTTCTCTCCCACCAAAACAGAGTCCAAGGGAAAGTAATCTCCAACTTAGAGAGATATGGCATAAGGGAATTCTCATAATTCCTGATTGCTGGAAGTAGTTTCTTCTCTTCAAGAGGTGTTCAGGAAATTCTGAGGTATCATCTTTGTTTTGTAAGACTATGAATCTGCATTCAACCTATTCTTGGCTCATTGCTCCTTATCATTGCTGTTTTAGGGGATAATACTAGGATGCTTATGGAAAGATGGGAAAACTTAAATCTTCTAAAATCTTCAAAGTTTACAAGGTCTTCCTCCAGCCACAGGCAAAGGAAAAGAAGGCAAAAATCAGTGCCAAACCTGAGATCTCTTTTTTTTCTTCTTCCCTTGTGCCCAAAGTTTCTTTTAATGGATTTTAATGCAATGCTGTTATGGATCCAATTTCTGCAATAATTCAGATTCTAAGCTAGCTTGATAATTTATAGATGACTTCTAGGGCATGATCAAGTTTCCCCAGTCTATACAAATTGGATTCCTGTGTTTATAAACTTTTAGATGCTATAAAATTATAGCTATCATCATCACCACTATCATGATTGTTATTAAGATGTAATGGAATGGATACTGTACTTAGACACAGAAGACATGAAGTTGAGTCTTGCCTTCTTCACTGTGTCACTGTGTGATATTGAGCAAAACACTTCATATCCCTTAGACTTCATATGGAGAGATTTGGGGCAGATATTTACTAATGTCCCTTTTAGCTTTCATATTATGTGATAGTAATTCAATCAACAAATGTCAGGGTGCTACTTAGTTATTAAACTTACATGAAATCTATGAAATAAGGAAGACAGAAAGGATTGAAGAACTTTTAAGAATCTCAATTGTCCTTTATGACAGTGATTTCCCTAAGGGTCTTCCTGGTAGTTCATAGACTAGCCTTTAGGTAATTAACTGTGATGTAGTAGAAAAATCCCTGGATTCCATTTCCTGGAGACCAGGGTTTGACTTTTGGGGCAGCAACTTAATTTTTTTTACCTTAGCAAGTTTTTTTCCTTCTCTCAACCTAAGTTTTCTGATCTATAAAATGAGATGTGTGGACCAGATGATCTTAAAGGGCTTTTATAGCTCTAAGTACTATAAAAATATCTTGAGGAAGATCCAAGATACACAGAATGTCAGGAAGATGTATAGCCCAGCTTCGAGAGAACCCTTCTATAAAGATTTAGAAAATGTCAGACCATGTCCTAATTAGAATCCTAAAAAATAATCACAATGAGTTATTTTGCCAATTCATGTCAGCAGAGGGATACTGACAAAGAGGTCCGTGGATACTAAAGATAGGATCTGGCTGGGGGATATGTCATGAGTTTGATTCTAGCAGGCAGTAATTAAAAGAGGTCAGAGATTTTGCATCAAGGCAAGAAGAGGTCCCAGGGAGAATTTGATCTTGTGCAGGTTGTGGGAATCTGTGCCGCTGACAACTTTGGACCAGATCCAGGATGGAATTAGGAGGAGATCTATGTCTAGGGGGTAGCTTTCCAAGATGAGGAGCAATATCAGATAGCTAAGTAGAATAATGGATAACAAGCAAACAAATAAATGAATAAATAGATAAATAAATTAAAAGAGAGGGTTAGCAAAAATGTTTTTAGACAAAGTAATAGCAAAAATAGATATAATTAAAAGAGAAACTACATTTTACTGAAAGTTACATAAATATTAAACATACACATACACACACACATACACACACATATACATACACACATGCCATAGTATCTAAATTCTTAAAGAAAAAATTAAAGGACGTTACATGGAGAAATAAATAGTAAAACCATGATAATAGTGGACCTGGATTTATACCTTTAACTCTCAGATAAACCTAATTAAAAATAAAAAAATTATAAAGGACGTGACTATAATTTCAGAAAAGTTAACTGTGATGAGCCTTTGGAGATTATTGAAGGAGAATAGAAAGGAATATACATATTTCTTAGCTGCATATTGCTTGTTCACAAAAATTGACTACATATTAAGTCAACCTTGCATTGCTAATGCAGAAAAACAGAAATATTAAATGAAAACTTTTATAGACAATAATGCAAAGAATATTTAAAGAGTAACCTTTGCAGCAAAGATACAATTCAATTGGAAATTAAATACTAATACTAAATAATAGCAATTAATACTAAGTAGTAGATGGATCAAAGAACAAATCATAAAAACAGTGAATGATTTCATTAAAGATAATGATAACAATGAGGCAATCTACCTTTTTTTTTGAACACTAAGTAGAACTTAAGGGAATATTTTCATAACTCTAAATATTTTCATCAATAAAAAAGAGTAAATCAATTATTGATCATACAACTAAAGAAACCTAGAAAAACATAAATTAACAACTCCCAGTGGAATAAAATAGGAATTCTAGATTCTATTAGGAATTCTATTTTTAGGCACAGAGGTTTAGAACTACTTATCAAGATATTCTAGAGAGGATTCTTCAAGAGGAAGGATTTAGAGTAGGTGACCTCTAAGATCCCTTATAATCTGAGATTTTATGTTTTTTTCAAAGTATGTTAGTGTTTTGTCTTTTTTTGTTTGTTTCTATGATTCATAATGTGCCCTTCAGAACTCCTGCTATATCTTTCCATCTGGCCATCTAGTAGATATTATTTTGCTTTCATTTTTGAAATGTCTATAATTTTGTCAGTGTGAGTTCTCCCTCCAACAATGCAGATTGAAATTTTATCATAAGAAAATATCCTCTGGGTTTCAACTGAGATTTTCTTTCACTTATTTTTTTTTGGTCCATTATGTGAATTGGATGAGCTGAGATCACTTTGAAAACATAAATGTCATCTGTGTCATACATAGCAGTTCAGCTTTATAAATGTATTTTCTCTTGAATACAGCAATATTGCATTTGAAAATTTTTTTTTTGCTGTGACTTCTTTAAAAAAGTTAAAAGTGTTTTGAAAGCACTGTCCTGCCATTATACTTGTCAGTTGTTTTTGATCAGTTAACCACATGAGAATTATATAGTGCACATATTCTTATTCAGAGTGTAAATGAAGGACATTTTCTAAAATATCCCAAAGGGATATCATGTGAAAAATACTGCTTTGGGAATAAGATTTTTACTTGTGTTATAGTCAAGGCTTCCATTGAAGTCCTACTTTGTTGCTTTAGCATGGTTAAAAGATGCCCTTGGATTCTTTATGGCTATGCCATTGAAGTAAAAATTCTTTGTAACCTAGACCCCTTTCAGTTGTAGACCCTCTCAAAGCTACTTCAGATTCACAGCACATTTGGGGGCAGCATACACTCAGAACCATAGCTCATGAGCTCCATCTTCTCATTGTTGTTCCTTTTACCAGAATGATGTCAAGGAAAATGTTCTTTAGACATATATATGGTTATGTTCTGCCATGCATTCTACAGCAAATCACTTTCTTATTTTCATTTTATTTAAAGCAGTCTCTTTCTCCTTCTTTTGCCTCTCTGTGCTACAGGAAAGGAACCCAGGAATTTTTATAAGCACTTATTAGCAGTCAACATTACAGCAGTCTCTCTCTGAAATGCTTCCTTTTCCAATTCATGAAGAATTGTTAATCTTTTGACCCAGTTCCCCAGGAGTGCCTATGTCTCTTCAATTACAAGAAAAAGGGGAACAGTTCAGTTATTTATGGACAGTGATAATGATAGCTAATGTCTATGTTGGAAGCAACTATGGTTTTGTAGTAAGGGTATTCTGAAGTCTTAAAATCTGGATTCAAATCCTTTGAATAAGTCCTGCACCCTACACTTACTATATGTATGACTTCTAGTCAGCCATTTCAACTCTCTGAGCCTCAGTTATATCATAGTAAAATAAGAGGATTGGATTTAGATGAGTTCCCAGGTTTCTCCCATAAAAAATCTGTGGGGGGCAGCTAGGTGGCTGTAAATCTGACCTTACACACTAATTATGTGACCCTGGATGAATCACTTAACCCTGATTGCCTCCTAAAAATAAAAAAAATAAAACCTGTAGTCTTATGGTCAAGTATAGATTGTTAGTGTTTGATAAGTATTTTTAGAGAGGTGATAGTTTTCACTCCTTAGAAGTCATTAATCAGAGGCTGGATGGTCATTCATTGGCTATGGTGTAATGGGAATTCTTTTAGTAAAGGAGTTGGATCTGATGACCACTGAAGTCCCTTCTAAGTCTCAGATTCTATGACTTTATGATTCTTTTTGATCTTCTTGCCATCTCCATGAGGTAAATGTGATTCTGGGAGGAAAAAGAAGCTCAGATTAAGCATTTCTATGGTGATGTAACTATTTGTTAACTGAACTGGATTGAACTCAGGTTCTTTTGATTTTAAATCCAGTGCTCTATTTACTTTTTTTTTTTTTTTTTTTTTTTTGCTGAGGCAATTGGGGTTAAGTGACTTGCCCAGGGTCACACAGCTAGACAGTGTCTGAGACCAGATTTGAACTCAGGTCCTCCTGACTTCAGGGCTGGTGCTCTATCCACTGTGCCACCTAGCTGCCCCTCCAGTGCTCTATTTACCACATCATGCTTTCTTTCTGTAATGCTGCATGTCAGTTATAATCTTCTTTTAAGACTCTGCTAAAATCTCCTGTGAACTTGTTTCTAAAAGGTAGTCCCTATGCTGTGTACCCTACAGGTACCATCGGGTTCAGATATTCAGAACCCTTTTTTAATCAATGAAGGACTCTCTAATCAAATCATTAGATATTATCATAATGAGTTTAGTGTGATGAAGTTGGTCTCAGAGAAAAATGAAGAAAACAATACTGGAAAACATGGTTCAGAATCAAGAAATTAGCAAGGATAAATATTTGCAGGCTAAAGCCTCATGCTCATACATCATTAGTACTTTCTGCACAAAGAGAGTCAGAGGTCATGAAACATGAGTGGTTAGGAGCATGAACTGTATCCTAATAGGCAGGAAGTAACTAGTTATCTATCTAGGATTATTTCAGAATCAGTTCTATATCCAGTCAGATTATAGACCAGTTAAAAATTGAATCAATTTCCAATTAGAGAAAAGACAAGGTGAGAAGATGACATGAGATTCAATTATAACACTTTCAAAATGACCTATTAAAGCAAACTACTTTGTTTTTGAAGAGGACCAATGACATCATGAGGTGATATCTTGACTCAGGTGTGAATTGGATTAGAGTGAGGCAGAATTACAATAAGCCATCATCTTCACTCTCTCTCTTCCAGAGTCACTGAAGTCCAATGGCAGACAGAAGTTAAGGATGGATGTGCAGAAAGGGGGCCAACAAGAATTATGAGACCATCTATAGATATTAATTTGCCTCTTTATCTTTTGATATTTTTAATGACCAACAAGAGCACACTTCATTGAGTGAACCGAATCATATCCATGAAGGCAATAAGGTGGCACAGTGCATAGAAAATGGGACTCTGAGTCTGGAATACTTGAATATTTACTACTGATATCTATGATGTCTGATCATTCTCTAAGAGCTCCACATCACCTGCTTCAGCCACCATCCTGGACATTGGAACAAATTGTTCTCATCGGCCCATTTCACTGGGAGAAGTCTTCAGATATTTGGGGCAGACATACTTCTAACTCACTGACAAGGTGTGGTCACTGTGTAAGCTAGAGCTTCTTGGAACTAGAGGTAAGAGTTAGGTAAAGAGAATATTAAAGGTGAATGAACAGCCTAGAAAAAACCTGGCAAGCCCTCATACCAAAGGTGTTAGTCTTCCCTGCACACCCTTGTCTCTGCAATGTAAATGGCAGTAGTAATTAGTAGTGATGGTAAGTAGTAAAAGGTAGTAATACCTTTGTGATATTGGTCAAATCACTCAACTTTGTTGGGACTCAGTTTCCTTATTTGTAAAATGGAGTTACTTTAGATGACTTCAGAGGTTCTTTTGAGCTTTAAGTCAACAATCCCATGATCTTCGTTCACTTGGACAAATGTACCTTTAGGATTACGTATTTATCTTTTTTTTTTTTTAAATCTTTTTCTCATCATCTTCCTTCTAAATCTTTACTCAAGAAAAACTATCACCCAAGCTCAAAGTTTTAGTCATCATTAACTTCCTCCCCTTTCCTTTCCTTTCCTTCTTTTTTTTTTTTTAACCAAGTGCTGTGGATTCTTCCTTTACAACATTTCTTACATCATCCCTTCTTTTCAATGTGTGCAGCCACCATTTTATGGCAATGGTTTACAGCAATAACTTTTTATATGCCCTCTCTCTTTCTTTCTCTCTCTCTCTCTCTTCTCTCTCTCTCTCTCTCTTTCTTTCTCTCATCCATTCTTTACATTGTTATTTTGATAATATTGTCCTCCTCCTCTCAAGAACCTTCAGTGGAATGAAGTCCGATTCTCTTATAGGATAACAGGGAAGAAAACTCATCAGAGAAAGATGATTTACATTTAGAAGACTTCATTTTGATTTCTGACTCTTTTTACTTACTCTGTATGTGATTTTGGTTGTTATTTATAGGGATTAGGTCTCAATTTCCTCACCTGTAGTTAGATTCCTCATGTGGAATTTTAAACCTTAAATTAATGTACCTTTGATTGTAAAAGTTTAGCAATCTAGCCATGTCCCACCCAGATTTATCTTCTGTGACTTGCCTGAACAAAATTTACCTTCTTATAAAATTAGCCTGCATTCCTTACTTGTAAGATATTTTGGATTTCTCTGTTCTCCTGTTCTTACTCATGTTTTCTATGAAACTCCTCATGAATACTTCCCCATATCACAATACTGTACATCTTTTAAGAGTCACTCAAATGTCACTTTCTCATGAAACCTTCTCTGGGTACTTTGCTCAAGGATGGTTGCTTTCTATTTTGATCTATATCACTTTGTTTACAATGCTTTTAATGATATAACACAGTGACAGGCAGAAGTATGTGTTTGTTTATCTTATTTTTGTCACGTGATAGGTACCTAATCATTATTATTTTGGAAGCAGCATAGGATATATGCACTGAACTTGGCATCAGGAAGAAATAGGTTTAATTCTGGATCTACCACTTTTAAACAGTGTGACTTTGGAGAAGTTATTTCACTTAATTGAGCTTCAGTTTCCTCATCTGTAGAATAGGGAGGATGAGGAAACTAGCAGGTAGTAGTGATGTTCAAGTTAATTAACACATGGAAAGTATTTTGCAAATTTCAAAACCCCCATAGTTACTCTTATTATAGGGAATTTCCCCTTTTTAATATCTATATTTAAAAAAAATTTGACAGCTCAAGTTCAGATGATAAACACTTGGTAATTTAACACATATTCTTATTCATGCATCTTCTTACCAGCTGTTGAGCCCCGAATAAGTATTGAATTTTTATACTTTCATAGTCTAAGTAGCAATAGTATCCAAGAACTGTGTGTTTTCTTCTTTTCCTAGTATTAGCTTCCAGTTTCTGTAATATAAACTCTTTGTACTGTCTTCTTCCTAAGGATGCTACTTCAAATAGTATTGCTTATTGCTTTATCCCCATGTAGACTTCTGGGATTTCAAAAATTATTGTTTTTCTTCCCTTCCCTTTCTTGCCTCTAGAGCTATTCTCTGTTTTAATTGGATAGGTACCCTGAAAGTGGGAAACTCATTTTACCGAGTCTTAAATGCTGCTTTTTATGTTTAAATTCCTTTGTTTGCCTCTGTTGTTCCCTAGTGCATGGATTTTGTTTATGTTTCTTTATCAAGTTCTCCAGTTATTTTGATGTGGTGTCCAGGGGAAACAATTAGCAAGTCCCTTGAGGCATTTAAGAGAGTCCAAGACAGATTAAAAAAATGTTTCTTTTCCCCTTTAATTATTTTGTTAAAAAATGCAAGTCAAAGAGTACAGACTGATCCTGTAGTGACTTCTCTGGGATTAACAGTCCCTTCTCTGTCAGCTAAATCTTACAAAAAATAACAATGCATTTATATCTGTGTTTTATATTTAACAAAGCAGTCACTTCACAGCAGTCCTATGAAGTTAGGCAGAAATAAGATAATCCTCACTTTAATAAAGAGGAAACCAAAATTCATAAGATTTAGAACTTAGTAGAACCTCAGATACAATTCAGTTCAATCTTTTTTTATTTTATAGATGGAGAAACTGAGGCCTAGAGACTATTGTGGTGCGGAGTCAGAGATTACAACTCTGATTCTAAAGTTGAAACTGGTTACCTCACTTGTCTTAAAAATCCTAAGATAATGCCCTCCTGAGAATTTCTTCTTCCTTTTCTACTCTTATATGAGAGTGAATGAAATCTGTTGACCTTTTGAGTTATTAGTCAACATTTTCCCTTCCCCCACCTCTTTAAAAGACTAGTTTCACTATTGTCTAGTGTGAACATTTCTACGTGCTGTCTTTATTGTCCAAATGTGAAATTACTTGGAATTTTAAAACTTGGGGTAATGGGTCCTGATAGTTTCTCAATAATTGGGGGGAGTAAAAAAAATTCAGTAAATAAAATAGCTACAGAATTCATCTTTCCAGTGAAGTTTTGAGAAAAAAATCTTACTTTTTGAATCTCTGTGGCCATGGAGTTCTAAATGTAGACTTGAAAAATGAAAGTTGTGATCAACTTTGTCAGCCATTCATCTGAAAAAGAACTGGGTGGGGGGAGTGTTAGTCAACTCTGAGATCAGTTTGAGCCAAGTGTGACATGTGGTTCACAAAAGCTAATGTGATATGATGATGAATTCTTAGAGGTCCAGGGTTGGGAAAATAGAAGGTGATAGGTATACTGAACTCTATATTGGTCAGACTACACATGGAACAGCATGGGCAATTTCAGGTACCATGTTTTATGAACAGTGACAAGCTGAAGCTTGTATACAGGGAGTAGAATAATGAGAGAACGGAAAACAATGCTTTCTGAGCAATGCTCAAAGGCACTGATGATTTTGAGTGGGAAGAAAAGACTGGGAAGAGTTATAACTAGGAATTTTAGCACCTTGGACAAGGACTATAAGCCACACCTGAAATAAGGAATAAGAAAGATCCTCAGCTGGGTTGGTTTACATGTGTGGGGTGGGTGGAAGAGAAACAGAGGACCTCAGACACTGACATAAGGCTACATTTGATATGGGGGGAGTGAGATAGGGAGGCAACATGCCATCTGTTAGTTAATTTTAGCTATTTTTGCAAGCTAGATGTTAAGCTCTGTTGTTTCCATGCTGTCAAAGGATCACAAGTGCTGACAGTTCTTTTCTAAATTCAGTGCCCTGGGAAAATATTCCATTGTCCTGTCCTACAGTTATGTAGGAAGACATGAATATTGTATTCAAATAGTAAAAGAGAGATTATATTCATTCCACATCCTTCCAACGGATAGATCCAAAATCAGAGAGTAAAAGTAACAGTAAAACAGATTTCTCCTCAGTATGAAGAATTTCTTGAAAATTGGAACTGGTCATGAGATGTTTTGTCAGATAGAAAGCTCCATAAGCTAGAAATTCAAAGAATAACTTGATGATTGCTTGTCCAAGGTAGTGTATCCTTTGGTTCTCATACATGTTTGATGAAGACCAACCAAGCAATTAAAGTGTTACCAGACAATGATGGCACATCTCAGAAATGGCCCTAAAGGACTAAGCTGGCACAAAGTATACTGGAATCAATCAAAATAATCAATGATAGATCCTGGTACTTCAGAGGCTGACCTCTCATGAGTATATTTTGGAAGTTCTCTTGTGAATCTTTAGAATGGAATATTTTGACGAATTAGCTTTCTAGTGAGCCCCGAAATGCAATGATTCATACCATTTTCCTATAAAGCCCCTTTAGTTTAACAACCTGCATTTGGCCCAGCCTGTTCCTTCAAACTCAAAAATAGAAGGAAACTTTATTCCTCTGAACTGACAATTGTAGTTTTTGAGCTTAAGCGTTGCCATAAATTCAGAATTTAATTGACTAGCTATATTTCAATTAGATACGCACTAGATACTGCAGACAGATGCTACTCAGCAAAGTGTCAAAGTAGACCTTTGCAGAACAGCAGCAAAAAGTATAGAGAGAACTTCTGGCTTGGAAAAAAAGTTCAAAATATAAATGATAAAACCTAATTCTAGGTATATGTGTTTTTGAATTGAAAAAATATAATATCTCCCTGTTACAGAATATGTTAAAATTAGCAAATACTTAGGAGTAGGCTCAAGTGCCAACTTTTCTACTATTCCCAATTGATAGTGTTCCCTACCTATTAACATCTCCTCTTGCTCAAAAATTAGAATTATAGGATCATAGATTTAGACCTTTTGAAATCTTAAAAGTCATCTAGTCTAAGCTCATTTTACAGATGAAGAAAATGAAGTTAGGGAGGGTAAGTGACTTTATGAGAGTTTTACTAAATAGCAGAATTAGATTCTTTAGCTTCAAATCTAGTGTTATTACTTTTTTATTGTGTATGTTTTTAATATTTATTTATCTGTGTGCACATTGGTTTCCCCAAGAGAGTATAAGATCTTTGAGGACACAGAGGAGTCCTTGAGCTATATTTTAGGAGTAAAGAACCACAACTTTACCTCTACCAACATAGTGGATTCAATCTGCAAACTTGAGAGTGGTTAGACAATTTCTTCAGAAATCATCATATCAGAGCTGGGACTAGAATTCAAGTCATCCAATTCCAAATCACTCTGTCAAGCTTCCTCTTGACTTCTATTACCCTAATGAATTAGCTTTACCCTAAGGAATAAGCTTTAAACAGTGACTTCTAGTAAGTAGACTGGTTTTTAAGTAAATCTAAATAACTCATCCTAGTGCTTTTCCCTGTAAATGTGGTTGTGGGATCCCAATTAGTGAAAGCCATAGCAAAGGTTCAGGGGTGAAATGTGGCATCCCTGTTGGAATAAAAATTATACCAAAGTGAGTAAAAGTCATTACAAGGACATTGTGTCCAACCAATAACCATATCTGCATCTAGCTATTCACATGCATAGGCCTTGCTCCTGAGTTCTGGAACCGGGCCTAGTACTGAGCAGTACATTAAAACTCTAGTCCAGTGGTTCTCAAAGTCTGGTCCAGAGCATCCTGAGGAATCTCTGAAATCCTTTCAGAGAGTCTGCAAATTCATAATTGGTTTTTATTTTTAATGTGATCAGTATCTATAACTATAACCCATATAAACAAAAACTCTTTGGACAGATCCTCAATCATTTTTAATAGGATAAAGATATTGAGAACAAAAGTTTGAGGACCACTGCAAACTGCATTAATGTATGCAATGATACTCTATAAGTCCTCCTTTTGTCAGGTTTCTATAATTATTATGAGAGTTTTTCAGGGTCTTTGCCAGGATCCACTAAACAGTCTTCTGCCACCCCAGACTACATGACAGGGATCAGAGATTCAATGAATTGACTTGCTTCCCCACAGGGTCTCTATGTAAGCATACCAAATGATTATTAAAGGAGTTATATAATTATACTGGCGCTCCTAATCTTTTTTCAGTATTAATTTGCCCTTTCTGTGGAGGGATGCCCCTTGATGGGGGAACTCTGGACCTGACAGTAGTAAATCCCTAAATGTGATCTTTTACAACAAGATATTATTAACTAAGAAGTAAAAGACCAGGAATATTTAAGCCAGAGAAGAAAAGGCATGATTGCTGACTTCAAATATCTAAAGAGCTGTCATGTGTACCAGGGATGAAATTTGTCTTGTTTAAACCCAATTAGAAGCACTAGGGATTATGATGGGTGGAAACTGAAAAAAGACAGGGTTTTTCTTCTTTTTTTCTTTTCTTTTTTTCTTATTTTTGTTTTTCCTGGAGGCAATGAGGTTAAATGACTTGCCCTTGTTCACATAGCTAATTAGCTTCCAAGACTGGATTTGAATTGAGGTCATCATGACTCCAGCACTAGTGCACTAATCACGGTATCACATAGCTGCCACTGAATAGGTTTCTTAAAAATGAAATTGGAATCAAATGTGAATGGGTTGTCTAAGTGTGAAGTTCTTATTCTAATACTGCTAAGATTGGATGACAACCTCCTGTTAAGAATCACATATTTAGTACTGGAAGTGATCTTCAAGATCATTTAATCCAAACTCTTGTTTTTATTGATGAGATCTACAGAAGTTAAATGCCTAAGGTCAAATATCTAACAAAAGGTAGGTAGAGGAGGTAGAATTTGAACTCAGGTCCTCAGTCTCCAAATTCAGTTTTTTTCCTACTATACTACATATTCCTAATCACTGGTAGGTTGGGCTAGAAGACCTCTAAAATGCATTTCAGTTTGGATATTCTATGACTCAGTGACTGCAGGTTCCTTTCTGACCCAGTTGGTAAAGCTCCAGAGTTTGTTACAAGCCCTTGGGGATGTGGGATATCAGTATATACATGCAGTATTTGATTATTTTTTTTTTTGTCTGCACCAGTGAAACTATGTTCAGTGAGATCCCAGAGGAGGCCATAGCAGGCATATCAACACAAACTTATAGTGCTAATTCATATGCAGAACCCATGTTTATATGAGACCATTAACAAGTACTATTTATTTCAACAGCTTATAAGTAATGCCCCATATTTGATTGAAATTTTAAAGTACTTAGATAATAATTCTATATTCAAAAACATTGATTAAGCACTTACTATGTGCCAAGCTGGGGACAGCTAGGAGGTGCAATGAATAGAGCTCTGGGCTTAGAATCAGGCCATAGACCTTCACTGTGGGATCCTGGGTAAGTAACTTAACCCTGTTGGTCTCAGTTTCCTTATCTGTAAAATGAGTCAAAGAAGGAAATGACAAATTATTGAAGTATCTTTACTAAATAGAGTCACGAAGAGTTGTACAGAACTGAAAAGACTGAATAACAGAAACAATGTTCCTAGTATGGTGCTAAGTACTGTGGATTAAAAAAATGACAAAAATACCATCTCTGTTCTAAAGGAATTCCCATTTTCCATTTCCAATGGGGAAGAAAACATGCACACAACTATATACATATAAGACATATCTCATCTACCTATCTACTTGGGTATCTATCTATCATCTATCTATCTATCTGTCATCTACATACCTACTTACCAACTTCTCTCCTATTTCCCTCCTCTCTCTCTCTCTCTCTCTCTCTCTCTCTCTCTCTCTCTCTCTCTCTTTCTCTCTGTCTTTGCCATTTTTATCCATCATCTATCTATCTACTTTTCTTTCTTTCTATCTATCTTTCTATCCATCATAAATGGCAGGGTAATCTCAATAGGAAGACACTGACAATGCAGGAAGATGGTGAAGGTTGGATTTGACCTTCATATTGAAGGATACCAGAGAAGTCAGGAAGTGATGAGGGAGAGCATTCTTGGTCCAAGGAGTAGTTACTTAATGGAAGAAAGGTGATGACAAATAGACCACATGAAGAGCAGTGAAGTATAGCTGGATGCTAGAGTATATGGGATAGATTAGATGTAAAAAAAGTGGGAAAATAATAAAAGACTAGTTTATGAGGGGTTTAGATGTCAGAACATTTTATATTTGATTCTGGAGGTATTGGAGACCCATTGAAATTTATTTGATGGAGATCATAGGAAATCATGTAGGCAGCTGAATGGAAAATAGATTGGAGTTTGAAAAACTTGAAGCAATTAGGAGGAAAATTTACTAGGATGGAGATTAGAGTTTATTCTCATAACATCCCTGTAAGATGGATCAATATTCAAGAATTTAGAAGGCAATCTGCCTATGAATTAATAAATAAATCTTTTAACTATTACTTACTTGTAAGTACTTACTTACTTACTTACAAATACTTGTAAGTACTTACAACTATTATCCAAAGGTCTTTCTGACTCCAAATCCAATCCAGCAATGTAGCTATTATGTTTCACAACATTTCTATGTGATAGATAGGCAGGTATTATTCCCATTTAATAGATAAAGAAATAGAAATGTTTCTTAACATTGATAAAAGGAAGAATCAAGACGATTCAAATGTTCTATCATTAAGTCTGCTGCTGGATCCATTTAACCATGGTTATTAAAAGAAGAGTTGATAGAATGGATCAGCATTCTTCAATGCTTTTGAATTCCACTTTCTCTATCCCCTCTCCCTGAAATGATTTCAAATGTGCTCAAACTGTTATTATAGGGCTATGGTTGCTGAAATAATAACTGACATTAATTTAGTGCTTTTAAGTTTGCAAAGCACTTTATAAACATTATTTCATTTGAGACTAACAATAGACTTGTGAGGTGTGAAGAACAGATATTACACCTAGTTTGCAGAATAAATTGAGGCATAAGAAATGAAGTGACTTGACTGTGATCCCACACCCAGTGGTACTAGAGGCAGGTCTTCTAGTTACTACTAGTACAATACTTCCCTGGTCTTTCTATTTTGTGTGATAGATTATGAGATGCTTCAAGTTGAAAAGTACTTGACATTTCTCCTCTTTTGATCCTCTCAACAAGTCTGAAGTTGACAGGAAATGAATTATTAACACCATTTAATAGCTGAGGTAACAGAAAGTCACAGGAGTAAAGGGCTTGCCAAGTGTCAGACCAACCAGGGTTGTAAGTGACAAACTCAAGATTTGAATGCAGATCTTTTCATTACAAGACAAAACATTTTTCTCCAACTCCTGTACTGCCTGAAAGGAACCCAGTCAACCAACCAATAATTTATTTCTTTTTTAAAATAACAATAGCTTTTTCTTTTCTTTTTTTTTAATATTATAGTTTTTTATTGACAAAACATATGCATGGGTTAATTTTTCAACATTGACCCTTGGAAAAACTTCTGTTACAACTTTTCCCCTCCTTCCCTCCACCCCCTGCCTGCCCTAGATGGCAAGTAGTCCCATACATGTTAAATATGTTAAAAGTAGATGTTAAATACAATATATGTATACATATTTATACAGTTATCTTGCTGCACAAGAAAAATCGGATTTAGAAAGAAGGTAAAAATAACCTGGAAAGAAAAATAAAAATGCATAGCTTTTTATTTTTCAAAATACATGCAAAGATAGTTTTCAACACTCACTCTTGCAAAACCTTGTGCTCCAAATTATTCTCCCTTCCTCCCCTATTTCTCCCTCTTCTAGATAGCAAATAATTCAATAAACCCAACCAACCATTTCATAGGATAGTTTTATTGTTATTGTTTAGTTGTGTTTGATTCTTTATGACCTCATTTAGGGTTTTCTTGGCAAAGATACTGGTTTTCTCTTTTTTTCCATTTTCTTCTCCAGTTCATTTTACAAATAGGAACTGAGGCAAACAGAAATTAAGTAACTTGCCACAATAATTGTCTAAGGTGTGATTTGAACTAACGAAGATGAGTTTTCCTGATTCTAGGTCTGGCATTCTGTCTACTTTGCCATGTAGTTACTCCCAAAGGATAGTTTGCAGAAGTAGAAATAAGAGCAAATATTTTGAGACTAGAACCAAAACAGATATTAATAGAATGTAAGCTTCTTGAGGGCTTTTTTGCTTTGTTTCTCTAGAGTCTGATATAGTGCCTGAAATATAGTAATTGCTTATTAATTGTCTTGAATCAAACTCCTTCATACTTCTTACCTTCTTCATTCTCTTTCTCATTCCCTCCAGCCCATTTTTTACACTCGTCCTTGTAAAAACATTTATTTCAAATCCCAGAAAGTTTAAAGGGGCCTTGTCCATTCTTTTGTCAAGCTCTTGATATCAAATGTAATTAAGATTTAGTGATATAAGACTGGATACCTATTGTTTGTCTTTTTAACAAAGACAAACCTTTTTGTTTGTTTTGCTTTTAAAAAAAAGTATTGGTCTCCCTAAGCTTCCCACACTTCACTTTAGTGACAAGTATCTGTTCAGAACACTTCTTTTGAAGTTAAGATAAGGAAGGATGGTGGACACCTTGCAGCATCCCCAGTTAGCCAAAGTTATTATCTCAGGTGGAAAGCATTAGAGTAGCAAGCTTTAATTCTGATTTTGGAAAACTAAAGAGCTATCATAGGATTTAAAGTGGGAGTGAGCATACAAAAACTGGATGAATAGCTTAGAAATCACTTTCTTATATATTTATGTTTAATTTTAGACAATTTGTCCTAGAAAAATCAACAGAATCAAGTATCTTGTAGCCCAGAGATAAGGTTTCCTACTATGCTAGTAATGATGTCCAAAGATTAATTATATTTAAAGCATTTGCCAAGAACAAGGCTAAAAGTACTGCAGCTATGTATGAAGGATGCCTCCCCGTGATGAGGAAGAAACACATGTATTTACGTACAGAGTCTATGTGTATATATAAAAATCATTAAACAGTTTTTTTGGCTGTACTATACAAATGTATACATAAAAGGGTTTAGAATCAGAGGACTTGGCTTTGAATTAAAACTCTATCTTTTATGGAGATGGGAAAGCTATTTCCTCTCTGGAAAATAAATTGATTGGACCTGCTAATATCTTTGGTGCTTCTAACTTCTAAAAGTCATATGGTACTGGGAACATTTCTCCACTCATCCTTCTCTACTCATCAAAGAAAGGTGCCAAACTCAAGATATAGCAGCAATTAGTCTGACAAGTATATTTTAAACATTTACTACAGCCAAGCGATTGTTCTTGGTGTGAGGGACAGATAGAAATTTGACAAGAAAATCATCTTGCCTTCATGTGCAGAGGAAAAAAGATCCAAAATATTATGAGAATATTGAAGGGGGAGAAGGCTGGCCATGAACAGGAAAGGTTTTGTGGAGAAAGTTGCCCAAGTGGGACTTTAAAGGATAGGGAGGGCTTAACAGGTAAATATATAAGGGAGGTGGGATTGTTTAATACCACAGAAGGGGAATGTTGTGAGCAAAGACCACAAAAGTAGAAAAAGTAGGAAAAGAAGGAAATGGTGAGCTGTCCATTTTGGACATATTGGAATAGAAAGGAGGAGAGAGATGTGAGAAATATTGAGGAGATAAGATCCACAAGACATAAAATACCAGGGAAAGGGAAGAGTCAAAGATAAGTCCAAAGTTTTAAGGCTGGTTGCCAAGGAAGATGGTAGGATCAGCATCAGAAATAAGGAAGCTAGCTGAAAGATTAGAGTTTTTTGAAGAGGTTGAGGGGAGATGATTAAATTCAATTTTGGACATGATGGGTTTGAAAATCTGCTTACTAAATGTTTGATGAACTGATTTTTTCTAATACAGCAGGCAGTTTGAAGTGTGGGACTCAAACTCTAAGCAGAGGTGAGCATATATAGATAGAGAGAGCTTTCAATCAATGGCACAGAGGAGGTCCTTGAAGTTATGCACACTTGCTTTGGTCATTGGTTGTATACAATAGCGTTCAGCTAAACTGGTGTAAATGAATGACTGACACATGTATCTGTTGTTTATACTTAAAAATAGAATTCCCCTTGCTTTGTATCAGCCACTGATTCTGGATTTTCTTGCCTTCAACATCTCTAAGCATTGGAGAATTTGCAAAAAAATTACTTTTCATGTGTTGGATTGTACAAAACCACCCAAGATTGTGATGGTCTATGAACATAGATAAGGAACTAAACTTTATCATTAGAAAAAAGGCAAATTATTGCAAAGTCTAGTGTAGATTCTCCAAAACACAGTATCAAATATCTGGCTCCTCTTGGGCTTGCTGAACCAGATTCACATGCATGTAGGAAATATTTAGTGAATTAAAAATACAATAAAATATAGATAATGTTAATAATAATAGATCATTTCTAAGTCAATACACAGTCATCAAGGATTTTTAATGTATGGCTGAGCAGCTCCCATTTTTTTTTTTTTTTGCATTTGACACGATTGTTCTAAAAGAATGAGTTTTCTCCTTTAAGATGAGAACATTTTAGCTGGTACCAGAATTTTCATTGGGGAGAATGGTATAGTTAACACTTCATCCAATCTCCTATAGATTATTCTGCTCAGCAGGTAGACAGACATGCCTAAACTTGCAAGCTTTTCAAAAAGAAAATTTCTAAGAACCAAAACATGAAAGCTTTATTCATAGGAACCAGCCGTATTTGTTAAAGGAACTAGTGAAAAATATGTGTGTGTGGATTTACAGCTGGTACTTCTCAATTAGGGTGGGGGAAATGAGCTTATGGATCCATGTTCTGACAACATCTGTTAATTCTACAAGGCAGCAAGCCTTCAAATCACAATCACGACTTCCTTTTACAAAGCTTCATGCTTGAGCTGAGAGAGAAAGGTGACCCTTCAGAGTGAGTATGGGAAGAAGACATACCTGGAAAGCTTGTGGAAGCTTCCATTTTTTAATTAACTTGGTCCTGAGCTCAAATGAAGGTGAAGATCTGTATCATATTAGTTCCCCGATTCTTTTTCTTCTCCAATCAGCATCTCATTTGTCATTGCCAGAGAAAAAAGTGAAAAGGTCACTTTCTCACTTTGGAATTTCTGAATCATTTAATAGCTAATTTGTACTGTTAATTACCACCTTTCACATGTGTAATTATTTTGAATTATTGTCCTTCTGCTACTATTAATGGGCAAGACATGGGAACAAAACAATGCCATTCTGAGTTCTAATTGGTTAGTCTTGGCAACTGAGTTTGTTTGAAATGACTGGCAGAGGAGAGTTTGCTGAGTCCTCTGAGTTTTCTGTTTTTGGAGCAGAATTAAACTGCTGAAACCCTGATTGTTTGCATTTCTCTCCTACTCTGAGCCACTGTACACTAATATTGTAAATTTCTGCACTCCTTTTGGCTTAGTCAGGGATCCTGAAATAAGGCACACATCTCCCATTAGTGCTATACTTTTTACATTTCCTACATATATTCAAAATGTTACTCAGTTATATCTGACTCTTTGTGAGCTTATTTTGGGTTTTCTTGGCAAAGTTATTGGAGTAGTTTTTTCATTTCCTTCAACTCATTTCATAGATGAGAAAAATGAGGAAAACAGAATTATGTGACTTGCTAAGGATCACCTAGCTGGAAATTGTCTGAGATGCAACTCCAGGCCTGGCACTCTATCCACTGTGCAATTTAGCTGATATATTCAAAATTCTTATTGTTTTAATCAACAATACATGGGTATTTCAGAAGCAGCTAGGCATTTGGCATAGGCATTGTAATAGAAATCCTAATTGAAAGCTAGGATTTGAAATGGATAATCTCTTGAGAACCTTCCCAGCTTCAATTTTTCTTCTTTTTTATTAAAGCTTTTTATTTTCAAAACATATGCATGGATAATTTTCAACATTTACCCTTCTCTCTCTTCCTCCCACTCTCTCCCCTAGATGGCAAGTAATCCAATATATTTTATATTTTAAACATATGCAATTCTTCTATACATATTTCCAGTTATCACTCTACATAAGAAAAATCAGAACAAAAAGGAAAAAAAGAGAAAGAAAACAAAATGTAAGCAAACAACAATAAAAAGAGTGAAAATACTATGTTGTGATCCATACTCAGTACCCACAGTCCTTTCTCTGAGTGCAGATGGATCTCTTTATCAAAAGACCATTGGAATTGGTTTGAATCACCTCATTGTTGACAAGAGCCACGTCCATCAGAATTGATCATTGTATAATCTTATTATTGCCATGTATAATGATCTCCTGGTTCTGTTCATTTCATTTCACTTCATGTAAGTCTCTCCAGGCCTCTATAAAATCATCCTGCTGGTTATTTCTTATAGAACAATAATATTCCATAACATTCATATATCACAATTATTCAGCCATTCTCCTATTGATGGGCATCCACTCAGTTTCCAGTTTCTTTCTTTTTTTTTTTTAATTTAATTTTATTTAATAACTTTGTATTGACAGAATCCATGCCAGGATAATTTTTACACAGCATTATCCCTTGCAATCACTTATGTTTCGTTTTTTCCTCTCCCTCCCTCCTCCCCCCCCAAGATGGCAAGCAGTCCTATAGTTTCCAGTTTCTTGCCTCTACAAACAGGGCTGCCACAAACATTCTTGCACATACAGGTCCCTTTCCCTTCTTTAAGATCTCTTTGGGATATAAACCCAGTAGTAACGCTGCTGGATCAAAGGGTGTGCACAGTTTGATAGCCTTTGGGCATAGTTCCAATTGCTCTCCAGAATGGTTGGATCAATTCACAATTCCACCAACAATGTATCAGTGTCCCAGTTTCTGCACATCCCCTCCAATATTCGTCATTTTTGTTTCCTGTCATCTTAGCCAATCTGAGTGGAGTACCTCAGAGCATTTCTCTGATCAAGTGATTAAGAATCCATTTTCATATGATTAGAAATGGTTTCAATTTCTCCATCTGAAAATTGTCTGTTCATATCCTTTTACCATTTATCAATTGGAAAATGTCTTGAATTCTTTTAAATTTAAATCAATTCTCTATATATTTTAGAAATGAGGCTTTTATCAGAATCCTTGAATGTAAAAATGTTTTCCCAGTTTACTTCCCTTCTAATCTTGTCTACATTTATTTTGTTTGTACAAAACTTTTTAACTTAACATAATCAAAAATATCTATTTTGTGTTCAGTAATGTACTCTAGTTCTTCTTTTGCCATGAATTCCTTCTTTCTCCATAGATCTGAGAGGTAAACTATCCTATGTTCTTCTAATTTGTTTATAATATCATTCTTTATGTCTAGATCACGAGCCCATTTCCACCTTATCTTGGTATAGGGTGTTAGGTGTGGGTCAATGTCTAGTTTCTGCCATACTAATTTCCAATTTTCCCAGCAATTTTTGTCAAATAGTGATTTCTTATCCCCAAAGCTGGGGTCTTTGAGTTTGTCAAACACTAAGTGATTATTATCATCATTGACTATTTTGTTCTGTGAACCTAATTTATTCCATTGAATAAGTACTCTATTTCTTAGCCAGTACCAAGAGGTTTCAATGACTGTTGTTTTATAATATAGTTTTAGATCTGGTACAGCTAGACCACCTTCATTGGCATTTTTTTTTTCATTAATTCCCTTGAAATTCTTGACTTTTTGTTCTTCCAGATGAACTGTTATTATTTTTTCTATATCTGTAAAATAATTTCTTGGGATTTTGATTGGTATGGAACTGAATAAGTAGATTAATTTAGGTAATATTGTCATTTTGTCATTTTTATCATATTAGCTTGACCTACCCATGAGCACTTGATAGTTTTCCAATTGATTAGATCTGACTTTATTTGTGTGGAAAGTACTTTGTAGTTATATTCATATAATTCTCCCCCTCTTCCCCCCAGGCAATGGGGGTTAAGTGACTTGCCCAGGGTCACACAGCCAGTAAGTATTAAGTGTCTGAGGACAAATTTGAACTCAAGGCCTCCTGACTTCGGGTCTGGTGCTCTATCTATTGCACAATCTAATTGCCCCCCTCCCCCCCCTTTTAAGCTTTTTTTTTTTTTTTGTATCTACTGAGTTAATTTAATTTATTTTGGATTACTGTTTTGGGGGCCAATGAGACAATTGGGGTCAAGGGACTTGTCCAGTCACACAGTCTGTAAGTATTAAGTGAGGCTAAATTTGAACTCAAGGGCTCCTGACTTCAAGTGTGTTGCACTGCCCCATCTAGCTGCCTCTCTTTAAGCTTTTTCTGCATTTAAATAGTTAATTTAATTTAGTTTGGGTTCCTTTTTTGGGAGTGGTGAGACAATTTCGTTTAAGTGTTAAGGCAATTTAGGTTTAGGATTAAGTGACTTGTCCAGGATCATGTAGCCAGCAAGAGTTAAGTGTCTGAGAAAAATTGAACTCAAGTCCTACTGACTACAGGTCTGATGCTCTATCCATTGTACCATCTAGCCGCCCCTCCTCCCCCCCACTTTAGCTTTTTCTGCATCTACTGAGTTAATTTATTTTGGGTTACTTTTTTTTTTTTGGGGGGGGTGAGGCAATTGGCTGTAAGTATCTTGCCCAGGGTCACACTGTAAGTGTTAAGATTCTTATTCTTTATTTGAACTCAAGTCCTTGGTGCTCAGTCCCCTGTGCCATCTAGCTGTCCCCCCTCCCCTTTTGCTTTCTTTTGTATTAGCAAAAGAACATGAAATCTGTATATCTGAAGCAAAATCTTGGCTTTGGGACACCATTGGCAAGTGAGTCCTTCAGGGAACCAAGGGTTATTCCTATAGGAATCTAGTTTTTTGGAATCATTTTTGCTCTCTCTGACCCACATCTTAAATTTCTTAAAAACATACCAAACATCATTTCACCTTTTTTTTTTTTTTTGATGTCAGGTTATCATTTTAATTACAGTGATGTCTTTAGGGCTATTCTGCTAAAATCCTCTCCTGCTAAATGGGTTCCAGGCTGCTTTCCTTTAGAACTGACACTTTTATCCTCTCTTTTTTATAATTTTGTCTCTCTCCCTACACAGTAGATCCTTGTTATCAGTTCTCATCAATATTAGTATCCTTTTCTCTGGTAGTCCTCCTCCCTGGTTCTAAATTACTTCCTTTAAGGTGCTGAATGGCAAACTAGTTTGTCCTGCTCATTAGAATTCTGTGTAAAAAAAAGAGTCAACTATTTTAGTGTCTTAGTGAGAACTTATTAAGCATCTATGTGTTAAGATCACAATAAAAAAAAACCCAAAACAAACAAAAAACAAAACAAAAAAAAGGGTTTTGTAATTGTGTTCATATAATTCCTGACTTTGCCTTGGCAGATAGACTCTCAAATATTTTATATTTTCTACAGTTATTTTAAATGGAATTTCTTTTTGTATCTCTTGCTGCTGGATTTTGTTGGTAATGTAAAAAAAAATGGTGATTTATGTGGATTTATTTTGTATCCTGCAACTTTGCTAAAGTTGTAAATTGTTTCCAGTACAAACTCTAATTCTGGAAGAGAAGTACGATCTGGGTAACACTTTTATTGAGGGAGAGGGATAGTATAGATTTCTTACTTATTTCCATGCTTCTATGACTTGCTTTTCCAGTCAGAAGTCAAAGAATCAGAATTTCAGAATTGGAAAGGCTCTATGAGTTTTGATAGCCCAAAGTGGACTTGAATAAGAATCCCATGTATAACTTTGACAACAGGTGCTCCTCTGGCCTTTACCTGAATCCCCTTAATGAGAAGGCACCCACCATCTCCTCATGCAGGCCATCTACTTTTTGGAGAGGTCATATTATTAGAAATTTTTTCATTACATAGAACTGAAATATGTCTTTTTCTGATATCCACACATTGATCCTAATTATATCCTTTGGATCCAAAAAGACCAAGCTTAATTCTTTTCACATGATTAGTCTGCTAAGGACTCATCTTCCTGGGTTCAAATTTGGCCTTAGACGCTTCCTAGTTGTGTGACCCTAAGCAAATCATTTAACCCTGTTTGCCTCAGTGTCCCCATCTGTAAAATGAGCTGGAGAAGGAAATGGTAAACCACTCCAGTATCTTTGCCAAGAAAACCTCAAATGTGGTCACAAAGAATCTATAACAACAATGACAAGAGCAACAATATATCAAGTCTTTTCTTTTTCTGGTTTCATCCCCAGTTCTTACACCATTCCTCACATGGGCATGATTTTAAAGACTCTCTCCATCTTGCTCACTCTGCTCTATGGCATCTAGTTTGTTATGTCCTTCTTAAAATATGGCAGCTTAAAATGCAAGGTTTTTTTTTTGAGGCAATTGGGGTTAAGTGACTTGCCCAGAGTCACTGGGCATTACTAACTTAACACTAAGAAGTATTAAGGGTTCAGGGCTGGTGCTCTATTCCCTGGGCCGCCTAGCTGCCCCGCTAATGCAAGCTTAAAGAAAGAAGTGATTATTCCATTGTACTCTATGTTAGCCACTTCATTTCTTTTTGTGTTCAAATTCTTGGCACATATTTTAACCTCTCCATTACCTTTGCCAAGAACATTCCAAATGGGATTATGAAGAGTTAGTCACAACTAAAACAAATGAACAACAAAATATATTAAAACAACTCCATACCTTGTGAACACCCTACCAAAATATTTACTTTTATTAGCTAGGAAACATGATTATTTTAAGAAAACACATTTAATGAAATATTATAGTAAGAAAAATAGAGGCAGCTAGATACTGCAGTGGATAAAGCACTGGTCCTGGAGTCAGGAGGACCTGAATTCAAATCCTACCAGACACTTAATACTTACTAGCTATGTGATCCTGGGCAAGTCATTTAACTCCAATTGCTTCATCCAAAAAAGAAAGAAAAAAAGAAAAGAAAAGAAACAAATATTGACCACATAAATAAGGGACATATTATACAATACAAATATTAGTGGGAAGAGGAAACATAGAGAAAACATGTACAATAGTGTATATCAGAAATATGAGTTGTCAAAGCAAATTCATTGTGTGATATGTATGTAGAAATTATGTATGGCTAGGGTGTATTTATTGAGGGACATACATATCTGATCAAAGTATGTATATCGAAGGGGACAAACATATGGTTATATGTGCATGTAAGGGTGACACATGTCCCAGATATCACAGGGTTGCCAATATTTTCTGGTGATGTCATATTGCTCCCGCTAGGTCTGCTCCCTGCTCATCTCACATTCTACATGATTTTTGGAAAGTGATAGTCTGTTCTTTTCATGGTTTCTGTTAGGCAAGTGCCTATCTTTGGTATTTGCCAAAGATAATTTTTCTGGGTGCATAGTTATAGAATTTCTCTCTGCTTCTAGATTCTAGTCACTAGTGGAGCTTCCATTTGAGATACAGCTTCTTTTCCAGGAAGAATAGGCTTCTAGAATTGGTATCTGAATCATTAGCTTCTTTTGTTTTTCCTTCCAGGGTAAGGGGAAAGGAGAAGGGAGGCAGTGCAGAAAGGAGAAGGTGCTTCAAAAAATCCAATATCAATTGATCAGCTAATTAATATATGTGAATTTATTAAGCACCTATTATGTTTCACTCACTGTGCAAAGCCCTGCTAATACAAATGCAAATATCTAACTAGGAAAAATCCTTCTGTAACGCCAGTCTCATAGCCCTTTGGCATGAGACACTCTCTCCTTTTTGGTAGAAAGCATGTCCTATGCCTGGGTAAGGGTCAAAGAGAGTTGGTGAGAACAGAAGAAGAGAGGCTTTCAATTTATTCAAGTCTTTAGATCTTGCTCTTTAGTTTCTTTAGGTACTTCTCACTTCTAGCTTTGAGAGGGATGATGGACAAAGCTAACACTGTTTTAGATGGCTGAAGAAAAGGACTCCAAGAAGTCTCAAAAAGAGATAGAAATTTTAATAGTGTCCTGTCCCAGTTAGCTTTACAAGAGAATAGGGAGTTTTTCTTTGGGTAAGATCTAGGACCTGTTAAAGACCCAGCCTAAGTACACTATAAGGGACAGGCCAATTCTCCGAGAGCCTCCATAGCTGTGAACATCTGAAGAAGTTGCAAAACAGCCTTTACTGACACAGGTGTTGCTTGTAGACTGGGAAAATAAATTGGAGGCAGAGGGAAGAGGAGAGAGGTCAGATAATGCAACAGCCTCTCAGTGGAGAGGTCAGAGAATAGCAACTACCTTTTTGTCTCCTTAAATCACCATCATCTTCTTACAAAAAGAGAAGAAAAGGTCTACCAGAGGTAAAGCACAGTTACATATTGTTTTTCCAATAAGGGGCCTTTCTCCTGGTTGAACTGAATTACCTCTCCCCCAACAAGAGAATTTCTTTACTCTGTATTATCTGGTATATAATCTCCTAGGGTATACTTTCTTCTCTCCCCCCCTCCCCCGACTAAATAGCATTTTATTTTTTCCAATTATATGTAAAGATTGTTTTCAATATTCACTTTTACCAGACTTTGAGTCCAATTTTTTTTCTATTTCTCTATTTCCTTCCCCCTCCCTAAGACAAGTGATCTGATATAGGTTATACATGAATAATCATATTAGATGTATTTCCACCTTAGTCATGTTGTGAAAGAAGAATCGGAACAAATCATGAAAAAGAAAAAAAAACAACCAAAAAAGTGAAAATAGTATGCTTAGATCTACATTCAGATTCCAATTTCCTCTGAATATGGACACTATTTTTCATAATAATCTTTTAGAATTGTTTTAGCTCATTGTGTGGCTGAGGAGAGGTAAGTCTACCAAAGTTGATCATCTGATTTTCTTGATGTTCCTGTATATAATGTTCTCCTGGTTCTGTTCACTTTGTCTAATAGCAGTTCATGTAAGTCTTTCTAGGTTTTTCTGAAATCTGCCTGCTTATCATTTCTTATAGAACAATAGTATTTCATTACATTCATAAACCACAATTTGCTCAGCCATTCCCCAATTCATGGGTATCCCCTCAATTTCCAATTCTTTGCCACCACAAAAAGAGCTGCTATAAAGACTTTTATACATGCCGATCCTTTCTCCCTTTTTATGATCTCTTTGGGATACAGATCTAGAAAGGATACTGTTGGATCAGGGGGTACATACAGTTTTATAGTTTTTTAGACATAGTTCCAAATTGCTTACTGAAATGATTGGATTAGTTTTCAAACATACTTAGAAACTTTGCCCATCCCTTTTCTTTTCCAGCATGATGAAGTGACCTTCCATGTCTAAGAAAATTCCTGGATCACACTTCTCTTTTATTTTAATTTGATAACTTTGCTAATCTATCAAATTAACTTCAATTAGTTATCAAATCTGTCTCCATACTGCCATTAGTTCAGATTTGTTCTTTCCTTTCACATTGTCATCATATTGGTTTTGCCTCTCATTGCTTCTCACTTGAATTTACAATTTTTTCAATTGGTTACTAGCCCTTCAATAGAGAGAAATGAAGGTTAAGATGTAGGTTGGGACCATTCTGTGGAAGACCTTACATGAAAATACAAATGATTTAACCTTGGCCTTCATCTTCTATCTTCACTCCATCTTTTCAGCCTTCTTTTATATCACTGTCCTTCCATATTTTCCATTTTATGCCAAACTGGGATACTAGCTGTATCTTCAGTATTTACGCATAATTCTCTCTGTTCCTGGAATACACTCCTTCCTCATTTCTATCTGTGGCAATCATTCTCTTTCTTCAAGACTTAGTCTAGGTTCCATGAAGACTTCTTTGATCCCATTCAGCTGAAAGTGATTTCTCCCTTCTTAAACTTCTTATGGCACTTTGGCTGCATCCTTTCATTGTTCACATTATATACTACTTAGTAGAATGCTTTTTGTGTGCCCATCTTATCAGAAAGAGCACTGTTTTAGCAGCCAGAGTATCTGGATTCAAATTCTGTCTCTGATACTACTTATATAAGAGTAAGAAAAATCATACAAGGTCTCTTGACCTCAGTTTTTTCATTTGTAAAGGGAGAGGATTAGAGTTGATGATCTTTGAGAGCCTTTTTATGCCTAGACTATGATCTCATTATGAGACTATAAGTTCTTTGAGGGGAGGGAATAAATCTTATTTCATCTTTGTATTGCTCATACCTTGCATGCAGGTGGCAAATATATTTATTGAATTTAACTTTATAGAATAAATTAAAAACTTGGAAATTGTAGCAAGTAAATAACAAATATGAAAATTTGGACACAGATCCTAGAAAAAGAGGAGTTAGAAAGAAAGCATCTTTTCATAGGTGATCTCTGGAGATGATATTCATGCTTTGGCTATGGGTTACCCTTGTTGATATCTAGAATTCTTTCTAATTCAGCAGCTCCATGATTCTGAGCTCCTGTATTATCCAGGTAAGAGAATGCTTTGATTCTAAATGATTGATATTGGTTTTTGAGCCAGAAATATCACCAGGAGGTGATGACCCAGGAGGGTCATTTATCAAATAATCCTTGATTCAATGGAAAGAGTCCTTAAGAACATTCAACTTCGCTTAGACTCTGCTTTCTAAACTAGTGTAGGCTCAGGTTGGGATAGTAAGAAGGAATTGATTGACTTTGACTTATAAAATTGAAAAATGATGGATGATTGTCATTATTAACACAAATATTCTTATGTAATAGTCAATAATTGCTTTGATCTTAGTATAATAATCCCTGTCATGGTTTTAAAGCCAACAATGAGTAGGAAAAGCACTGGGCTGGGGTAAAATTAACATTTCCTCTGCAATTTAAAGTTTTAGAGACTTGTCTAGAACAGTGGTGTTAAACTCGGGTACAAATAGGGGGCCAGTAAATGTATGTAAGGATCCTTGTAGGTCACACACTGAATTTATTTTAAAATATTAGCTATATTTTATTATGTTTTTATTTATTTTATAAATGTTTCCCAATTATATTTTAATCTGGTTCTGGCCACTTGGAGGAGGATTGTGGACCTGTAAGTTATGTGTTTTAACATTCCTGGCCAAGAACATTGAGAGGTTGTGAGTTGCTCTTGGAGATCCAACCTGTGTGTATCAGAAGTAAGACTTGTATTCAAGTCTTCCTGGCACTCTCTATCATACTGTATTTTAAATAAAAATCTTAAAGCACTAAATAAATATATAATACTATTCCAGGCTATCTTTTTATATAGAAATCTTAAATTGCATAAATTGAATTACTACTCTTCCTGCTGTTTAAGAAATGGAACGTGGAGTGGCAGCTAGATGGTGCAGTGTATAGAGCATTTAGGATGACCCAATTTCAGACACACACACACACACACACACACACACACTCACTCATGAAAGAAAAGCAGCATGAAGTAAATAGCAAGATGGCTTTGAAAATACCCATGTTTATGTTCTGCCTCTGATACTTACTAATTCTAGACAAGTCACTTCATCTCCAGGTATTCTCAGGCAAATTTCTAATATTATAAGTTTTGCAATACATGCTGATTTGCAAGGGTATAAAGATTTCCCAATCCAAATGCAATCATGTCTCCAACCCAAACAAACAAACAAATCCCAGTAGTATTAGCATGTGGCACTGTGGCAGGCATTTTTCTGAAGTTATGTTACCTTTAAAGGAATCAAGTTTTTTTTTCCCTATTCTGGGGAGAATTTTAACTAGCAATTTTGTGTTTGAGGTGGCTGATTTGTAAAATAATCACAGGTGGAACGATTGGCCATGACTGAAAAACTGAACCTTGTTGTTGGGGATAGGGAGTTGGCTATACTCCACAGGGGAAAGGACAGTATCCTGCCTATGGAGGGCTATGGAGGATGGACAGGGGAGGAGCTGTCTGTGCCCTCTCAATTCCTTGGCCCTTTGGGGAGAAGAATGTGGCTATTTCCAGGGATAAAGGTGGGTAAGGGGCAGAGGAAGTAGACATCCAAGCAGTGCTGTTGAATGTTATCAACAACCTCTATATATCCCTTCCAAGACAAAGCCCCAGTTTCCCTGCCCTAATTAAGGCTCTGATGCTTGGACAGAGTGAGGTAATGAGAAGGAAGGTGACTGAATTTAACTTACAAAATTGGAGTTATAATTTTGTAGCTCTTTAAAAAAATGAAATTTGAGGGACAAATAACATGGTTAAATAATGGAATCCCAGAGTCGGGGAAAACTGTAGCATCATCTAGTCCAATTTATTATATTAATTTGCTCTGTAGCATTTCAATAAGTGGATATCTACCTCTTCCTTGAAGATCTCTATAGGACTGGGCAACTCACTACTTTATGAGGTGGCCCTCATGAGTTTTCAAAGAAGTTTCTTCCTTTGAATCCTTTTTATAGATTTTATGAATTTCTTAAGTCTACTGAACCTCGAAGATTCTTCTTCTTCATCTTCTTGGAAAGGCATAGCCTTCTATCTATTGTTTATTCTTTTACTCCCATCCCACAACTCTCACCAGATTTGTAACTTTATTAGCAGAAGAAACTTCATCTACCAATCCCATGTGATAACTATTCAGTAACCTAAAAATTTGAACAAATTGTGTAAGAGCACTCAGAAGTCAGATGATTCACTCAGGGTCACATAGTATTAAAAGCGTGACTCTGAGTCTTACTAACTTTGAAGATGTCTCTCCATCCACTGAGATATGTACCCTTCTTTGCCTTTGCTTTAATCTCATTTTATCATGTATTTATATGTAAGTAGCCTGGTTGAGTTTAGTGACTAGAAACAACAGAACGATCATATTATAATGCACTCAACTGTCACATTGTGCTATGTCTACATGTACTCCAGGGATGGTGATATAGTGAGATGCTGCTATTTGCATGTATTGTCCTGAGAACTTCTTTGAATCAGTGTTTGTTGACCTAGAAAAAAAGAGTAAGCATTGACTCAACCTATTGATTTTAAGACCAACATTGCACTTTTTTTTCTGTTGAAATATCTGGTTAATATTTTCAAGAAAACCTCCCTGAGCATTGTTCTTTTTCATTATGGTCTTCCTTGGCAGAATTATGCTAACTTTATATTTTCAGCTCTGTTGCTAATGCCATGTTTCAAAATCAACAATCTGTTTATTCTTGGTTGGAACCCTTCTTTCTGTACTTCCAAGACAAGACCAGTGGTTCTCTTAATGAATTCAGAGCTTCTTACTGTTCTGATGTCTTGTTTGGAACTCTTGTGTATTTTTTCCTCTATATTCTAGTGTATACCAACAATATAAAATCTGTGAGAGAGATCTGGATAGCTGGGTCTCAGGGAAAGGGAGTTATAAAAGGAGAGACAAGAATTAATTCTTACATTGTCTTTTGGTCCTTTTAGATTGTTTAAGTTCTTGGGATAGTCAACCACTGCTCATTTCCCAGACAGAAACGATCTCTATTTTTCTCTGAATTTCTAATGTTTTTTTAATCCAGTGGTATGTTGGAGCCAGCTCAAACTGTTTTTTGAAATCCCATTGTAAATTTTCAGTATGAGCATTTACACATCAGAAATGGACAAACCAGTACAAAAGATTGGTCTTATTTATTGTTTTGTTAATTGTTTAGACTAAATAAAATTATAAAGAAAATATTAATACAGATTAAACTTAAAACTGTGTTGTATATGTAGTTTTTTTCCCTTGGAGAGCTGATTGTTAATTATTGATTTACACATCACAGCTTGCTCCTTTCTTATTGCACCTTCCCATCCTGCTGTTATTATCATTATTTGTAATCAATATTTTATCACTCTTGGTGGAATGCAAGATTTTTGAGGACAGAGACTCATTTTAATTAACTCCCAAACTCACAGAATAACTAGTGCATAGTATCTTTTGAATAGACACATTCAAGTATTTCTTGAATCAAATTAGATTTTATTGAATACTAGGGAAAATAGTGTAATTTTTACTGAACTATCTAAAATAATCATTTTGGTATAGTTTATGGGCTTCCCTTCTCCTTCCCATCTTTCCTTTGTCTCTCCCTCCATTCTTCCCTCCATCACTTCTGTGGGGGATTTGTTTTATTTCTCTTCTTTGAAGTTATGCTTGTTCTTTGTAATTTTGAATATTTACTTGGGATTATCCTGCTTTCATTGTAATAATCCTTGTGGATTCTTTTTTTACTCTTATTTACTTCACTCTGTAACGGAATGTATAGATCTTTCTGTGCTTCCCTATATTCATCACATGTCATTTCTTGCACTTATCCATAACAATTCTGCATTTTTTGACAAAAGTTAAACACCTCTACTTAAATACATACTGTTTGAAGTGAAGACCAGATTTAGTACAATGGCGAAAGAAGGATCTGGGTGTGTAAACAAGTTCTTTTACTGAGATAAGAAATGACATAACTCTCTAGTAGAGACATAGGAATGTATGATGAACATACCTTCCTGTGATCTTCATGTCCCTCTCCAAAGATAAATGAGTTGACCCTAAAGAAAGGCAAATCCCATGGAGTTAGAAGTTCTATCATACCTAAGAAGCAAATGGTGGTAAGATGGCCCTTAAATATTCTTTTAGAGTCTTATTCATATTTAATGATCTTTTATCTAAAGGCCCATACCGATGGCTAAGCAAAGTTGCTTATCAGTTTGAGCTAGTTACAGTTTTTATAACTTTACTTTAAAATAGCCCAATTCAATTTCCAGCCTATCATACGTAAATATGCTATATTTTACATGCAATAATATTGTGAAGTGACTTGCAAAATTGAAAAGCATTGTACAATAATGATGATCATAATAAAAATTACATGTCCATTAAGTTAAGTAGAATTATTTTCTAGTGCCTATCTCGGCATGGAGTAGACCCACAATTCTTGAAGGCTATTATAGAGGAATGTAACCTGTATTAAGTTGAGAAGACTTGGGTCATGGTCCTAGGGATGGATTCTTGTCTAAGGACTAGCCTACTTAAATTTCAAGAAGCTTTTGACCAGGTTTTTGGGTCTTGGGAAATCATTTTGGTAACCAGTTATCCTAAGTTAGAGTAGGTGTTGTAATATATACTTTATTAAAGGGAGTATACACATTGATTCAATTTTATTTTTTTGTAGTTAAGCAAGATGAATACATACATCAATACATGTGTGTTCTTATGTGTTTTTGAATATTCTAGGTCTGACTGAAATGCTCAAAAAATTTAAAAAGGAAGGCAGGTATAAGACAACTCAATTTCCTATCTATTTAATGTGGTGAAAAATATTCCTTCAGTACAGAGGAAATAGGTTTATTCTTTGGTCTGCCACAAAAAAAGCAGTATGGCAGTGAGGGAGTTCCTTGACTTCCCTGGACTTCAATTTCCTTATTTGTAAAATGAGATTATTGGGACTTGCTAAGTTTTAAGCTCCTTCATAGCTCTAAGATGTCATGATTCTATAGTGCCATTTGGCCAAAAATGGTTTGATATCTCTTCTTCTTCCCTTAACAGTCAGAGACAAAGTTAAGGGTCTATAAGAACTTTCAGTCAAGTTCTGACACTCTGGCTGTCACTGTTGCTAAAACCCTTCAACTATAGAAAGGAAGTACTCAAATTTTCAATTTACGTAGCTAGAGGGCAAAAAGCTAATGGTGTGAAAAATCAGTCTTTCTGTGTGCTGGGATGATTTCTGGGAAATTAGTTGAGGCTGACACAGATGCCCAGCTCCTGCCCTCTTCCTCCTGTTTTTAGGCTCCTGCAGAGGTGAAGGTTTTGCAATTATTAGTTAACTGCAAGAATATTTCTCCCATTTCTGTCTAAGTTTCATGCAAAACAAGGATTTCTCTTTCTTTTTAGTGATTAAATATCATTTTTAGTAGTCTTTTAGGGCAATGCCACTTAATTTTTACTCTTATACCTTTACATTTAATTAACAAAACAATTAATAAGAGTTGTTTGCTTTTACTATTCTTCAGAGAATTTAGAGCTAGAAATGTCAACATGATCATCTGAATTCTGCAGATTTGCTTGTTGAAATGATAACCATCTTGAACCAGTTCATTACCACCAGAAATTTGTTGTTGAATCCTTTCTGTCATGCTCAACTCTGTGTCCCAATTTGGGGTTTTCTTAACAAAGATACTGGAGCATTTTATCATTTCTTTCTCCAGGTCATTTTTAAAGATGAGAAACTGAGGCAAACAGGGCTAATTAATTTGCCCAGAGTCACATAATTAATATCTGAGGCTGGATTTGAACTCAGCTTCTCTTGACTGCAGGGTCAGGACTTTACCCACTGTCCTTATGAAAGAGAGCAAAGTATCAATAGAAAAGTAGGAATAGTTAGCACTTTCATAAACACTTTAAGATTTGCAAAGTGGCATTTATTGTCTCATTTGCTACTCAAATAACCTTGTAAGGAAAGTGCTCTTTTTATTCTTATTTTACAAATGAGGAAACTGAGGCTTTGAAAGAATCCCATGGCAGGTAAGGATTTCAGGCAGGACTTTTGTTTAGGTTTTCCCTAATTCTGGGTCCAGCATTGTACCACCTTTTGTTGCTCTGCCAATGCTACTTCTTATCATAATATTTTATTAGAATAATATGAACAAATATAGTTTTTCTCTTGATGCTTCATAATTGAATCTAAATTTTCCTAATATATGACTAATATTCTGGTTTTTCTGGAATTAGCTAAATCAGTCAATTTTAATTCATTATCTCAATTCTATACCTCTATATTAGGTGTTTGCCCCAGGCAGCATATTATTATTATTATTTTTTCCCCCAATTGTTTAGATCTGACTTTATTTGTATGAGAAATGTTTTGTAGTAGTGTTTGTCTTGGCAGATAGACCCTCAAAATTTTATTTTGTCTACAGTTAGTTTAAATGAAATTTATTCTTCTTTCTCTTACTGCTGGGCTTTGTCAGTAATATATAAAAATACTGATGATTTGTATGGGTTTATTTTATATCTTGCAATTTTGTTAAAACTGTAAATTTTTTCAAGTGGGTTTTTGGATGATTTTCTAGGATTCTCTAAGTATATCATCATATCATCTGCAAAGAGTAATAATTTTATTTTTCATTGCCTAATCTAATTTTTAAAATTTATTTTTCTTATTACTAAAACCAACCTATCTAGTACAATGTTCAATAATAGACGTGATAGTGGGCATTCTTATTTCACCCTGATCTTATTGGGAATGTTTCCAGATTCTCTCTGTTATAAATAATGCTTGCTGTAGGTTCTAGATAAATACAACTTATTATTTTAAGGAAAGCTCCCTTTATCCCTATGCTCTCTATGTTTTTAATAGGAATGGGTATTGTGTTTTGTCAAAAGCTTTTTGTGCATCTTTTGAGATTATCATGTGATTTCTGTTTTTGTTATTGATATGGTCCATTATGGTAATAGTTTTCCTGATATTAAACCGGCCCTGCATTCCTTTTATAAAGCCCACTTGGTCATAGCTGCTGATAAATTGCTGTAATCTCTTTGCTAATATTTTATTTAATTTTTGCATCATTATTCATTAGGGAGATTGATCTGTAATTTTCTTTCCCTGTTTTTGCTCTACCTGGTTTAGGTATCAGTATCATATTTGTGTCATAGAAGGTATTTATCAGAACTTCTTTATCTATTTTTCAAAATATTTTGCATAACATTGGAATTAATTGTTCTTTAAATATTTGGTAGAATTCACTTGTGAATTCATATAGCCCTGGAGATTTTTTTCTTAAGGAGTTTATTAATGGCTTTTAAAATTTCCTTTTCTAAAATGGGACTATTTAAATAATTTATTTCCTTTTCTTTTAATCTGGGCAATTTATATTTTTGTAAATATGCATCCATTTCAGTTAGATTATTGGATTTGCTTCCATACAAAATAGTTCCTAGTTATTGCTTTAATTTCTTTGTCATTGGTAGTAAGTCCTTTTCATTTTTGATGATGGTGATAAGATTTTTTTTCTTTCCTTTTTCTAATCAAATTAACCAAAATTTTAAAATCTATTTTATTGTTTTTTTCATAAAACCAAGCTCTCCTTTGAATTTCAGAATTTCTAATTTGGTGTTTAATTTGGTTTTTTTAATTTGCTCTTTTCCTAGTTTTTTTAGTTGCATGCCTAATTCACTGATCTCCTCTTTCTCTATTTTATTCATGTAGCTATTTAGAGATATAAAATATATCTCCTATGAACTACTTTGACTGCATCCCATTGGTTTTGGTATGTTGTCTTATTATTGTTATTCTCTGGGATGAAATTATGGATTGTTTCTGTGATTTGTTGCTTGACCCACTCATATTTTTACAGTTAGATTATTTAATTTCCAGTGCATTTTTATTCTATCTTTCGCTGACCCTTTATTGAATATAATTTTTATTGCATTGTGCTCTGAAAAGAAAATTTATCATTTCTGTCTTTCTGAATTTGATGATGAGGTTTTTATGCCCTACTACATGGTCAATTTTTTTGTGTAGGTGCTGGGTACTGCCAAGGAAAAGGAGTATTCCTTTCTGTGCCTATTCAGTTTTCTTCAGAGGTTTATCATATCCAGGATTTCTAGGATTCTATTATTCCCTTATCCCCCCCCCCCAGTTTCTTTCTTTTTAAATTTGTGGTTTGATTTGTCTGATTTTGAAAGGGGAAGGTTGAGGGTCCCCTACTTGTATAGTTTTGCTATCTATTTTTTTCTGTAACTGCTTAAAGTCTTCTCTAAGAATTTGGCTGCTTTACCAAATGGTGCATATACATTTAGTATTGTTAATATTTTGTTGTTTATGGTACCCTTTATCAAGATATACTTTCCTTCCTTATCTCTTTTAATAATATCTATTTCTACTTTTATTTTATTTGATATCAGAATTGCTACTACTATTTTTTTTTTACTTCAGCTGAAACATATTACATTCTGTTCTAGCCTTTTACCTTTAATCTGTATGTGTCTCTATGTGGCAAATGTGTTTCTTGTAAACAGCATTTGTAGGATTCTGTTTTTTAATTCACTCTGCTATTCACTTCCATTTTATGGTATCCCATTCACATTCACAATTATGAATACCAGTTCTGTATTTACCTCCATCCTATTTTTCTCCCCTATATATACTTTTGATCTCTTCACCTTGTCTATAGCAGTGTATTTTTTAACCCAACCACTCCCTTATTTTTTATAGCTCTTTCCCTACTTCTCTTATCTTTTCCCCTAGTATTTCTGCCCTCCCTTCTATCCTGCTCCTCTCTTTTCTTTCCTCTTTCTCCTCCTACTTCTTTATAGGGTTAGATAAATTTCTATAACTAACAATGATTAAGTTATTCCCTCTTAGACCCTAAACTGATAAGATCAAACTTCAGACAATGCTCATCCCTCTCCTTTCTTTCAATTGAAGTATTAAGTACCTGATATCTGTATCTGTATATATGTGTGTATATGTGTGTGTGTGTGTGTGTGTATAATTCTAAATATATTCCTATTTATCAGTTCTTTCTCTGGAAGCAGATAGCATTTTCTTTCATATGTCCTTTAGAGTTAATTTGGGTATTTATAAGAGTCAAAATACCTTATTTGCTCAAAGTTTTCTTAAAATAATATTTCTGTTACTATACATAATGTTCTCTTATTCCTGGTCATTTCATTCTTCATTATTTTGTGCAAATCTAACTATGTTTTTCTAAGATTATTGACCTCATCATTTCTTATAACACAGTAGTATTGATCATATACCTCAACTTGTTCAGCTAGTCCTCTCTGGATGGGCATCTTTGCTGCTTGCTGCTTGCTGATTATACTTACAGAAGGTATGTAAGTATACTTATAACTTAGGCTTAACTTATGCCTGTATCTATAATACCGCAAGGAGAAAATGAATTTATTAAAATATGGGTGCCAGTCATGAATTAAAAACATAGTCTATTTTGAGGCATTATGCATAAATAAGAGAACTAAAAAAAGAGTCAGATAAGAATAGAATACACAGTTGGTTTCAAGACTAGTATTGCTCATTTGCAGTGAAGCTTTGTGTCATTCCATACTCAAGTGAATGCCTTCACTTTATGTAGATAGTTTATACTGTAAGATAACCCTGGTTACAGTAAAAGGGAATGACAAAGTCCTGAGGGATGCAGGGATTACAGATAGAATTCAGAGAGGAAAAAATAGATTTGGAAAGGTAGGTGATATAGTGGATAAAATACCATACTTGGAATCAGGAAAATTTGCCAAATTGGGTTATGAAGAGTCAAGGACAACTGAAATAACTGGAAAAGGCATAATAAGAAATAAAAAAATAGAAGGTTAGGATTCTATAAGGGAATTTCAAAATTGTTGACCGTGGAAGTGGAGCACTTGTGGTGATGATAAAATCAAGGATGAGATCCTTGTTTGTTGCTGATGTCATTTATGGAGTTTGAGAAGATTGAGGAGAACTAAGCTATTCTCAGTGACTATGAAGTGCTTTCTTATAGAAATCTTGATTTTCTTCAAAGCTCAATCCAAGTGCTACCTTCTACATGAGTCTTTTCTGTTGGAATCTTTACAAACTGCTAACTCATTAGAGTTGATAGATTATTGATCTGATCTTACAAGAAGATATTTTGGGCCAGAACCTGAAACAAGGTACTAAGTAGAACTAATTGATACAATGCTTGTGTTTACACCTTTACTCACTGGAATTCACAAGTATGGGAGATTCACAAAGTTAACTATGTAACTTTGTGAATTCACACCTCCCTTGAAGCTCTTAGGGCCAGAGAGCACTATGGGAGAAAACCCATAATCCCTCTCTCTCTCTCGTATCCCACAATTCCTCTCTCTCATATATGAAACAGACAGAAGCTCTTGGTCAGATTTGAGCTGAATTATGCCAGAAGCCCTCTCTCCGAGGCAAAAGAGATCCATTCCATTTTCCACTTGGCTGGCTGGTGGCTGAAGAAAGCAGAGGCAGAAGCAAAGGACAATCTGCAAGAGCTCTTGGAACCAAGCAGAGAGATAGGCCTCAACTAACCAGGCTATTTTGCATTTTTACCAGCTGGCTGCATTTTGGGTGATTATTACTCTTAATTGAAACTAAGGATGCCTCCAAGAAAACCTCCCAGAGAAACCTGCCTTCTCCCAGAGAGGACCATCTTATATTATATTAGAGAAGAAAATCACCACACTTTTCTGTATCCCAGTTAAAGTTACTATTTCCACTATCTTTAAAACCAACCACCTACCAATTTCTTTTAGTTGAAAGGGGAATCTAAGAGCCTAGAAACAGGAGTGCCCCACATTACTTTCAGGTGATCTATAAACAGATTTTATTTTTTATTTTTATTAATGAAAATGACATTAAAGAAAATATATTGCATTCTGCTTTTGCCATTCTGTCCTAAAGACCACTAGGCTTTTCTATCTAGCCTGTGTTGTTTCTTCCATTAGAATGTGAGATCTTTGAAAGCAGGGATTGACTTGCCTTTTTATTGAAAAAGGCTAAAGATACAAACAGAAAACCCCAGTGCACATAGTAAGTGCTCTATAAATGCTTTCTCATTTATTTGTTATTAACTTGATGAATAGTTTATCTCATGTCTTTGTTTCCAAATTTAAAAACCAATCACCATTAATATACAAATTATCTGAATAATAGAGACTGCCTCAAAGTATATTACTTTAATTTTTGAGATCTTAGGAAAAATAAGAATGGCAGCATTGAAACCACAATATTACTATGATATTTATTTGCATGTGAAATCTAATTTAAAATAATTGCTCTCTATCAAAAATAGTAATTTCATATTTCTTTAACATAGTCATGAAAATAAATTCTGTTCCAGATTCCTAGAGTCTAAAAGAAATTAGGACAGTTCTGTAATGAAAACTAAGCAGTAGTCTCCCTTAGCTACTGGTTTTTTTTAAATGTGGTTTCCATGGAAATTATATATATAATAACACTCTGTCTTTGTTATTGTCTTAAATTGGAATTAAATGATGATCAATAAAAGAGGATGAGGTTGAAAAGAGATGGAAAGAAGATATAGTAGTAGTAATAATAATAACAACTTTGATATGGTACTCACTATATGCCAAACAGAGCTGAGTACTTCATAATTATTTCATTGTATCATCAAGCATCTTGAGAGGTATTATTATCTCTGTTTTACAGATTAGGAAATGGGAGGAAAGAGAGGTTAAGTGTCTTCCCCAGGATGGCATAATGTTAATGATGTCTGAAACAGATTTAAATTCAGGTCCTCCTGATTAGGGCCAGCATTTGTCCATTGCACCTTCAAATTGGTATTAATGAGTTTTGATAGGATCACTCATCTCTTGTGGATCCAATTGAATTTCTCAGCCCAAAAGATTCTTGGAAAATGATTAATAAGTTGTTCTGAGCAGGTGGAATCGAGGAGTCTTTCAATGTTTTGTATGGTTAGCAGAGGAATTGATAAAAATGAATCCCTGAAGCAGGCAGGGAGAAGGCATGGCGAGAGATCATTTTAGCTCTGTGGTCCTACCCTCTGGGGTGGTCATCCAGTCAGAAATACAAGTTGTCAGTTCTTGAGGTCTACCCTCTGTAGAGGTCTCCAGCAGTCTCACCTTGCCATGTCCTGTCAGAAATCCCAGTCATGTTCCTGAAGTTAAATTTTCCCTATAAAATCTACTTGTGGGCTATGGCTTCACTGCTGTCTCCTTTGGTTGTCTGCCACAATACTCTGACTCCATGGTATCTTTCTCCTTAGCCCTCCCTCATGCCACATGGTTTCTCTACTAACCTAACATGAGTTGTGGTGTCTCTCCTAACACCACTTCTCCTCCTTACAGCTAGCTCACTCTTTTAGGGTACTAAGTCCCTTTCAGGACTTAGCCTTCCAGCTAAGGGTATACCCCAACCTCATGGCATGTTTCCTTTCTCCTGGTAAATGGCATGTTCTACTAGGGAACTTGCCTTTTCCATCATTAATTCTTAAAAACTCTTTCTTTTACTCTCCCAACTCTAGTTCATATTTATCATCCTTAGCATTTATTCTATCCCTTCATTTTCTCTGTAACCTCTTCCCTAAATAAATAATTTTTTTTTGCCAAAGAGAATGGCCATTGTAAATTCTTCACATAACCAAGCCTCAACTTTGCTTATCATCATCTGGTGTCAACATCACCCACATCAGAATGAAATGAAAATAGAGAAATATGTTAGCTCTCTGTTTGGAAGGAGAAAGTTTATCAGAAAAGAAGTCAATAACCCTCAGAAAGTTTCACCATAAATTTCAAAAGGGAGTAGGGGAAGGAATTTTTTTTTAAACAAATAGCTGTCAATCCAAAGGAAAGTGACCAAAATTGTAAAGGGATGGGGAAACCATGTAACATGGGGATTATTTGTAGAAACATTTTTGGCCCTGTTCAAAAATGCATGTTTTATTCTTTATCTTGAATTCATTACTTCTCTGTCAGGAGGCAGTAACATGCTTTTCTGGAATGATAGCTGGACACTGCATTGATAAAAACTATCCTTGTTTATGTCAATAAAGTGCAAATACTCATGAGTTTACTATCCTGGAAAGGCTTTGGGACCAATGATTGACTATGTGTCTGTAGCCTGAGGACCAGCCAAGCTAAATTTTGAGATGTTCATCACTAGAAATTTTGCTAACAGGGAATCAGATTTATTTGGATCAGCTCCTAAGATAGTTGTGGTCTCCATTGTGCACATTGGTAAAATAATGGGTCTTTGAATCTTCATTCTGAACTTTTTCTACAATCCCCTTCTCTTCCCCTTACACCTCCTCTCAAATCTTTTCCCCTGGAAGCTCACCCCGGCTCAGGGATTCACACAGGGGAAAATACCTGCCACTCCTGAAGTTTCTTCCATTAGATGACTCCTTATATAACCTCCAATTAAAGAAGGTTCTGCGGTTAGTAATGTCTATAAGCTACAATTTTGACTCTCTGGGTATCATTTTTCCTTCCTTCTTCTTAAGGCACCTCTAGTATTGTCTTTTCTCCTTGGAACTTAAGTTCTTTGAGGGCAGCGACTTAGTTCTGTTTAAGTAAAGATTGGGTGTTTGCTGGAGAATATTAAGGAGAAAAGTCTTGTTTTCAAAGGGAAATTAGTCTAGCTTGCCTCCAAGGCAACTTGGCACAGAGGCAAAAATGCCAGCTGTGGAATATGGCTTCTAAATTAACTTTTATGACCAGCGAACTTTTGCATAAAGTTGCCTCTAGTAATCTGTTTCCTTCTTTATAAAATTAGAGAATTGAATTAGATGAGATTCAAGCTTTTTTGCCCAGAGATATCCTCTAATTCAAATAACCCTGGCTTCAATTGAACAGACAATCCCCATTAGGTGCCTACTACTTTTCAAATCTTGGATTTGTTAGGTACAGAAGTGGCTTACCTGGATTTCAACACTGACTGTTTTCAGGGCTGAGGAGTTTTACGGTAGCTTTGGGACATCATATGCCAAAAGAATTAAATTTTCTGGAAGTCTTGACAGCTTTTCGTGAGCTAGAGCTTCTCTAGTTGAAGTAAAAGTTGGATAAGGTCTTTTTATTCATGAATTGTTTCTGTCAGCAAGTATGGAATTACTTCAGGGAGATTTCTAGGCTTCTCTCATATATTCAAAACCACTTTTGATTGATTAATAAATTCTCTGTCATTCTGGGCCAAAGCTGCATTGGATGCTAATTTGTAGTCTTGCACACCATTCTTTAGATGGATACATTCTATTTTTTTTTTTTAATGTTGTCTTTGGGTGAAGACTTCCTGGCATATTTCCTTCCTCTTTGATTTGAGCAGAGACTTTTAGTCCATGGAAAGTGAATCAAAGTTAATAAAGTATGAGAGGGAGAGGGCCATGAGGGAGGAACGAATCCAGGAAGTTTCATGTTAGAGTTTTAAGCAGATCAACCTGATACAATCTATGCTCCAGTCTGGATATGGGAAGAAAAGAAGTAGCCATCCTCCCCTCATGCATATTGACATCTTGCAAAATTAGAATATATAGATAGGGAATGCACATACACTTTATAAGTCATCACTTTACATTTCTCTCAGCACCTAGAGGATTGTGAAATGTGAGGTAAAAATCTTAAAAGCCCATAGGCCATAAGAAGTCTATATAGCATGAAATAGGTCTGAAATACTGCCTCCTCCATTCCTTCCATCTTTATTATTTATGTTGTTGCTGCCTAATAATTCTTCTTTTGAGGGAATGTTTTATCAAATGAAGGCTTATATTTTGGGAAAGTGAAAAGTAGCCTTAACTACCTGGAATATACCTCTTGTGTAAAAAGAAAAGGGAGTTTAGTAGCTAATGATATGTATTAGATGAAACCACTTTATAGCATCAATGAGACAGGACAGAAGAGTTACAATAAGCATCAGTTGGTAATACACTCTCTTTTACCTCCCCCATATATTCACATACATTAGCAGTACATAGATCATCTATATTTTTGAAACTGAAAATAAATTTTTTCTTCTGAACCAGCATAGTGAAAAATTCATGAGTCTTAACCTCAGGAGATCTGGATACATATCTAAGCTTTTCTACTTTTTAGCTGTGTGACTTAACATCTTTGAGTCTAGTTGTAAAGAAATGAATTTGTAAACTATAAAATACAAGATACATGTGAATTATTCTTATTTGTTGGGAATTATTCTTATTTTTGAATTTATACCAAATCTTTACAACCTATATCAAGTGTTACTTCATCTATGAAATCTCTTATCTATCCCATCCTGGTAATCTGTAGTTAGTAATGACCATTGCCCCTCCAGACTTCATATAATATTATCTCTTATGCTTTTCTACTAAATCTGTGGAGGAACACTATATTTAGAGGCTAGACCATCACAATTCAGATGCTGGTTCTACTGCTACTTCAGTATGATTTTGGATAAATCACAATTTCTCAGTTTCTTCATTTGTCACATTAGAAGTATGGATTCTGAATCCTAGGCTCATAGGTTGAAAGAACTGGCTACCTAGTTTCACTCCTTATTTTAAAAATAAAGTCAAGAGATTAGGTGACTTGCTCAAGATGTAAGTGGTAGAACTAGACTTCAAATCTAATTCTTCTGGTTGCAATTCTAAATTCATGCTGTTGCAGTGGGATTCTTTCCCCTTTGATGGTCTCTAATGATCTATTTAACTCTAGATCCCATTACTATTATATGCTATCTTCTATTATAGTTATCTGTGCATTTCATATTCCTTTTAAACTCCTTAAGGACAATATCTGCATTTTATTTAAATTTGGTAACTTCTTCCCATCTTGTGTTTAATGCAGTGCTATTCATACAATAGGTGTTAAGCATATGTTGGCTGAATCCAACAGGCTGCTAAGGATGTTTAAATGCTACTTTCAGTGACAGGAAATTAAGAATATTTGGAAATATATAAAACAAATCAATTAACTGTCTTTGAGTTTGATGAAAGTATTTCTTTCATGGAATAGTCTAATATTTATAATCCAGTGATATTTTAATCAGTTGTTTATAAAATATGATTGTTCTTTTTGAAAATTGATTCCCATGCTTTGGAGATTTTTTTATTTCACAGAATTTGATGGAGGTAACAGATTTTTGAGGCCATTTAATTCTACTAGTACATAAAGGGAACTTCATTATAACATTGTCCACAAGGCATTAGCCTCTGCTTGATAACTTCCAAGGAAGAACTTGCATCTCTTGAAGTAATCAATTATGCTTTTGAATAACAATAATTTTTAGTCATTATTTTTCCTGACATCAAGTCTAAATATTCTTCTTTTTAATTTCTACCCAAGACTTCTGGTTCTACTTTCTGGGACCAATCATGGACATCCATATTGCAGTCATTCAAACACATGAAGACAAATATTTGTAAACCAGAAAAAACAAGAACAACACCAGCATCATGTTCAAACTAGTTTAAACCAGAAAATATGTTTAAATCAGTTCAAACTAGTTTAAACCGGTACAAATCTATTTAAACCTGACCAAGCCAGTTTGTATCAAAAACACCAATTTAAGCCAATTTAAACATAAAAAAAAGTTTGAACATAAAAACCCAACTCAAAAAGTTTAAACTGATTCAAACCAGAAAAAACAAAACAAAACAACAAAAAAAACCAGTTCAAGTCAGTTTGAACCAGCGGGGAAAAATCCTAGAACAAACCAGAAAAATTAGTTCAAACCCAGGAATGGGGGATACAGAAGGAGAGCAGATTTGATAGGTAAGAATTATCTGGACACCAGACTGATTTCTGGGGAAAAAAAAGGCTATATTGTCATATAAAGCTAGTCTTTTTCCTCATCATCACATAAGGTATTCTATTTTCCCCTCTCTCCTTGTACTGCCCCCTCCCCCTCCATCTTCTCACTGGAATTCATTCCCTCCTTATCTATCCACTTAGAATCCCTCATTTCCTTCAAAATTCAGTTCAAACTCTGCCTTCTACATTTAGACTTTCTGAATCCCCTCAGTCATTTTGTATCTGATTGGGTATATACTTACTAATGTATATGTTGTCTCTCCCAGTAGAATGTAAGCTCTTTGAGGGTAGGTGTTTTACTTTTTTTTTTTTTTTTTTTTCATGTCCCTTACACTTAATACAGGACCTGGCAGATGGCAAATATTTAATAAATGCTCGCTAATGATTAATAATAGCAACAATAATAATAATATTCACTTTTTTCTGCTTCTTTTTGTAGCACTTATTTTAATGAGTTGCACATAGTAGACACAATGTATTCTATTGATCTAAGCATCTAATAATGCTACTATTAGGCATACTGCTTGTAACCAAGGCAATTCCTATGTAACAAAATTTGTAGAATCATATTTTGGAGTAGGAAATAGAGAAGTTATGGTATTATATTCCCTTGTTGTTATTTCTGGATAATGAAGAACCCCTAAAACATATTTTCCTGCTTATTTTTATTTTATATAGTGTAGGAGAAAAGCATAGCAATGAGAGGAAGAGATTCGATCTTCTTAGTCTGTTAAGAATTTCAATATGTAATGGAAAAAATTCTGGACTTGTGATTAAGAAATGTGAGTTCTAGGCCTGGTTCAATCATTAACCTGGGAGGTTTCCTTCTGGTCTCTTTTTTTCTCATCTGGAGAAAAAATAATATGTTATATATGGATATACATATATGCATACACACATACATATACATATCTGGTTTGGATTAGACAATATACAAGATTCCTTCCAGTTCTGGGTTTTATGGCTGTTTTCATATAATCCATGAGGGAAATGGGATGATAATTATTTTAAATATGTAATCTATGTCTGAAATGCTAAATGTGTGGTGAAGCCAGGATGAAAGCACTATTATTAATAAAATCTAATTTACTCTTCTGAGTCGAGGTCTGGGTTATTAAAGACAAATGTTTGATTTAATTGCTATATTTCAAACACTCATTTTTATGCAGCAGTAGTATTTATATAACAGGTAAGCATATTTTACCACAATGTTTTTTTAAATAGCATTACATAAATTTGAATAATGATTTGGGCATCCTTTGAGCAGTGCTAAGAATTGAAATTCTGAAGCGCTGCTCATTACTGACAGGGGAACCCATTTAATAAAATTAAAGCAATTGGAAGCACAATTGTGTATTTTCAAAGAATCATCTATATGCATATGGGTACATTAATATGCATGCCTTTAATCCTCTTGTCAATTATTGAACATATTTAAGCAGAAACATCAATTTGGGACAGAGTCAGTTCAGCCATGCTATTTGCATTTTAGATTCTAAATGGATTTAGCCCATTTAGTTGTTACATATATTAATTTAAAGAATGAACTACTTAGAGTACTTTAAATTTCTCCAGAAAAATGATACTCTTAGAAGCTTTTGGAATGGGTGATAAGTAGGTGTGATGTCATATTTAAGATTTGTTTCTCTATCCCTTTGAGATAAACTTTTTCAAGGAATTCCTAGCTTTTCTCCTAGACCTATCAAAAGTGTGCCATTGCATAGTCTTAAGGTATGCGAGATTAGTCAAATTCATCCACATCACTTGGAAAAAGTTCCACTTCTGTGCCTCATAGTTTGGTGAATATTATAGGAGTTTGAAAAATCTTGTTTGCATACTTTTTTTTTGAGAAAGGAAGATTGTGCTATGCTTTTAACAATTTCTAACTGCTCCTTTGCACAAAACCCCATTAAATTATTTTTTTAAATATTGCAATTTAGCAAACAAAAACAAAGAGCATGTACATATCTGAAGTAGAATTTTTAAAATGGATTTATATTTGAAATCACAATCTCTATATATAGCTTGCTTTTTTTTTTAATATTATAACTTCAATATGTTACTTTTCTCTATTTTGGTGATGAATAATTAGTGTTATTTACTTGTTACCTTTTTTGTGTGTATTTACTTTTTTGTGAAAAATTTGAAATGAATTACAAAACAGTAAAAACAGACTGTCAAAATAATGCATGAATGAGTTTATATTCTTTAATTTAAAAAATAATGATGAAAATACATACCCTTGAGGAGGATTTAAAAATGAAATTTGTAAACTCATAAAGATATAAAATCAAACATTTTACTTTCAAATCTGTCCTGCTTCAGTTTGCTTCTGAATTTCCTTCTGCTTCCTTCTGTTCATTAAGAAAAATAAAATTAAAGAAACCTGCTTAAATGACCTTTCCTTCCTTCCTTCTTTGCTTTCTCGTTTTCTTTCTTTCTTTCTTTCTTTTTCTTTTTCTTGAAGAAACCCATCTTATTGCCAGTTTTCCTTTCTTCCCAATCCCTAACCACAAACCTTGTAATAAATACCAGATTAATCACATATGTGTGTGTAGATATATGTATGTGGGTGTGTGTATATTTATGTGCTTAAATATGACCTTGCTTAACTGTAGCCTGCTTGGAGGAGGTGGGGAAGATGAAAGGGGGAAAAAAGAAATAAAAAGTACACAGCAGAGAAACAAAGAAGCAAACAAAAGATGGAGGTCATAAATATAATATCTTCTATAATTATATATACTTTCTTGAAATGGAAATTTACTGGTACATATTTTGAATACTCTCTGATACTCTCTGTTGTTCATATGGCAATGTTTTGCTTTTCCTTTTTCTTTATTTCTTTTTCTATTTTTTCCTTATTTTGTATTTATTTTAAAATAAATATATAATAAAAATATAATCAGTCACAGTGGCACACCCATATAATGCCTACTAGCAGGAAGATTGGTTGATAGCTTGAGTTTGGGAGTTCTGAGCTACAGAAGGGTTAAAGTCTTGAACTGAATTGAATTGAATTGAATTGTTGTGATCTAGTTCAGATGTTAGGAGTTCAAATGTTGGAGTTCTCTCTGGGTGCCTTCCCTGGAATCAGGATTTTGTCAGTCCCTGTTCGGGCGCCAAAATGTGGTGAGCTTTTTCTTCTCAAAACGCAGCCAGGTGATCAAAGTTCAGATCTTTTATTATCTCCAATATAGCCCGGTTAGCTTAGAGGCCTATCTCTCTGCTTGGTTCCAAGAGCTCTCTCCGAATGTCTTTAAATCCAAAGGTCTGGTCCTTCAGCCTCTGCCTCTGCTTTCTTCTGCCTCTAACCAGCACAGAGATGGAATGAATCTCTGAAATCTCGACTTGTAGCTTCTTCACTCTCAAGAATGCTTCTTCTGCCACCAGCCAGCCAAGTGGAAAATATTCTGCCTTGCCTTGGAGAGAGGGCTTCTGGCGTAACTCTATTGAAATCTGACCGAGAGCTTCTGTCTGTTTCTTTTATCCAAGAGGGAGGAATTGTGGGATACGAGAGAGAGGGATTATGGGTTTTCTCCCATAGTGATCTCTGGCCCAACGAGCTTCAAGGGAGGTGTGAACTCATTGAACTCCAATGAGTAAAGGTGTGAACACAAGCCTTGTATTAATTAGTTCTACTTAGTACCTTGTTTCAGGTTCTGCCCAAAACACCTTCTTGTAAGATTAGATCAACTCTAATTAGTTAGCAGTTAGTAAGGATTCCAACATTGAATGACCTATTTTGACATCACCATAACGGCCACTGAAGTATAGGAGCTTTCCACCTGCCTAAAGAGGGAGGACAAACTAATCCAGGTCAGATATGGAAAAGGTCTAATATTCTATGATGAACAGAAGTAGGATTGGGATCATGAGGGGACATTGTAAGTTCATTCAAGAGTGACCTGATTCCTCCTATCCCCAATTCCTCCCAAATTTTAGTAATAAAGAACAAGCCCACACACCTGCTATGTCTAAAAATGTTTCCTTTTGCACTTAGAATGCATCATTTCTCTGTCAGGAGGTAAGTGGCTTGCTTCATCATTTATCATGACTTCATTGATCAGATTTTTTTTTTCTTTAGTCCCTCTTAAGTCTTATCTTTTGAAATGATTTTTTCTTTACAATGTTGTGATTATTATATAAATCGTTCTCCTTTTTCTGCTTACTGTACTCTGTTATCAATTCATATAAAATTTCCCAGGTTTTTCTGAAATATTGCTTTTCAGAATTTCTTTTAGCACAACAATATTCCACTATATCAATAAATCATGATTTGTTCAGCTGTTCTTCAGTTGATGGCAACCAAACTAATACCCATCCCTCTCCCACCCTGGTTTGTTTCCCAGTTCTTTGCCACAACAAAAAAAGAGCTGCTATATAGTTTTTTACACTTGGATTTTTTATTTCTTTTTTAGATTTCTTTTACATAGGTTTGGTAGTGATATAGCTGCATCAAAGTAATGTACTGATTACTACCTTTTTCTGATATTTCTTAATTGCTTTTCTGAATGGCTAGACCAATTCACAGCTCCATCAACAGTGTACAGAGTATATATATATATATATATCTTCCAGAAGTTCTTTAAATTTCTTTTCTTTTTTTTTTTTGTCCTTTTTACCAACATGATAGTTATAAGATGGAAGCTTAGAACTGTTTAAATTTATGTATGGTAAATTTCTCAGGGTAGCTAGTTGGTGCAATGGATAGAGCAACAACCCTGAAGTCAGGAGGACCTGAGTTCAAATCTGATCTCAGACATTTAATACTTCCTAGCTCTGTGACTCTGGGCAAGTCACTTAACTCCAATTGCCTCAGCAAAAAAAAAAAAAAAAGAGTAAATTTCTTTAATTATTAGTGGTTAAAAGTATTTTTTCTATATGATTGTAGATATCTTGGCTTTCTTTCTCTGTGAACTGCCTGATCATATCCTTTGATACCTGTATTTCTGGAATGACTATCATTTTTATTATGTTGTAATTGGTTTCTTATATATCTTGGATATCAGACTTTTATCAAATAAACTTTCTGCAAGGATTTTTTTCTAAGTTACTTCCCCCCCTTCTAATTTTAACTGTATTGATTTTACTTGTGCAAAATCTTTTCAATTTTATGTGATGAAAATTGTTCATTTTATCTTCTTTGATCCTCTCTTGGGTTATGAACTTATATCCTATCCATTGTCACAAAAAGCATTTTCTTCCTTGCTTTTCCATCTTATTTAAAATGATATGACTGTCTATATATAGGTTTACAGCTTATTGTAATAATATAATATTTATAGAGTATCTCTTAATTATTATCTCATTTGGTCCTCACAACACCTTGGAAGATAGATGCTATTCTTAGCTTTATTTTACAGTTCAGGAACTGAGGTAAAAAACAATTGAGTGATTTACCCAGGATTACACAACTGGTAAGTATCTGAGGTTGCATTAGAACTGGGGTGCTTCCTGATTCTAGGTTCACTGTGCTACTTCAATGACTGCCTAAATGTACCGATGTACCTTATTGTGGCATATATTGTAAGATTGGTATCCGGCTAATAGTGATTTGATACCTTCTTATATGAAGTGTTTATGAAGCATAGAATTCTCTGCATAGTAACCATCTCTTTTATAGATGCTCACATTCTCTCCATTTTTGCTCAAAAGGAACCTCTTCTAGAAATACCCTGATACTTGCTTTGCTAAAAGAGATCTTTTTCTCTTGATAGAATGTTTTCTCTCATTTAAATATTTATTATATTCAAATTAGTATTTTTTTAATATTTCTGACCTGCTGTATTTAATTATCTTGATATCAGAGATTCTTTAGCAATTTTTTCATTTATTTCCTGGTTCTTAATTTAATATGTTTTCACATATAGTAATAAGTAATAATTGTTATAATACATGGTATATAATATACATAATATATACTACATGTTATATAGTATATTGTAAATGATATGATATATACATAGTATATAACATATATGGTACATAATAAATAATATATAATGTTAGCTATATAATATGTAATAGTTGTTAAAGAATTCAAAGCCTTCCTCTGTTACCTGCAGCTTCCTTCAGAAACTTATTTATCAAGAAGATGATCTAAAATTTCAGACTGCTTCTTTTATAGTGCTGCCTCACCTTCCTATGTCACGCCACATGCCCCCTAGGTTGCAGAGAGGATGGGTAGGGACATCCTCCATGGCACCACACACAGGAATACTCAGTAAATGTTTTAAGAGCATGATAATGGAGATCAGGAACCTGGAACTGGGGGATTTCTGAATAGATAATAAGCTACTTCATATAAATGAATATTTATAAGAATCTGACTTTCTTCCTAAAGTAAAATGATAGCCAAAAAAAGATTCCACTCAAGTTCCCTTTTTCCCCCACTGTTTAATCCTTCTCTTTCTTTAAGGACATTGTTGATCTTTTTCTAGAAGTTCATTTTTTTTTTTTGGTTTCTGGCTTCCTAGGCAATGAGTTTCATGTTATTTTTCCCCCCAAAGCTAACATTTCTAAAGCACTTTCAGGTTTGCAAAGTCCTATTGTACATATTATCTCACTTGATCTTCACAATAAACCTATGGGATAAGTACTAGAGGTATTATTAGTCTCTTGTGGCTAAGAAATTGAAACTGAGAGGTTAATTGAATTTTGTTGTTGTTGTAGAGTTGTTTCACTCATGTCTGACTTGGGACCACATTTGAGATTTTCTTGGCAAAGATATGAATCATTTGCCATTTCCATCTGCAACTTTACAAATGAGGAAACTGAGGCAATAATAGTTAAGAAATTTGCTCAGGGTCACAATCTAGTAAGTGTCAAGGCTAGTTTTCAACTTAGGTCTTCCTAATTCCAAGTCCAATGTTCTATCCACTGTGCCATGTAGCTGCCCCAGTAATTGCTAAATGAAATGTTGAAGGCAGCATTTGAACTAAGAGTTGTTATTCTCCCCCTTAACTTTGAGTACAAGATCCTTTTCACTACCCATAGAAAAAATGTTTCAAGGAAATGACTTAGTCTTAAAGAAAATATTCAATCATTTATCCAAAGATATAGGAGGAGATGGTTATGAGGAATCATCTTAAATACTCAAATGCATATAGTGGGTCAAAAATATTTTTCATTAAAATGATGACTGATGGAAAAGAAGTGAGGACTCATCTAACTTCTAGTCTTTTGTTGTTCTCTTTGTTCTTTGATTGCTATTAAAACTTTTAACATATGGAAAAAGAGGTAAGTAGTAAGCATGAGAGTTAATAGACAGACATTGATAATTTCTGAAACATTCAAAGAATGAGAAAAAGGCTTATAGGAATCTGGGTGGGTTTTCTATGGAGTTATTGGCAACATCAATCAACCAACACACAATTATTAAGTTCTTACTATATTCCAAGCACTAGATTGGACATTAAAAAAAAAAACAAACAAAAATAAATAAAACCAGATTTTACCCTTGAGCTTACATTTTAATTGGGAAGACAACATATAGAAAAATAACTATAGACAAGAAACTTTAAAACGAAGGTTAAAGTTAGAAAGTAAATCTCTAGTAACTGAGTAAACTGAGAGACTTCCTTTAAGAAATGAGATTTGAATGTTATATTGAAGGAAACCAGGAATGTCAAGATTCTGAGAAGAGGGAGTGCATTCCAGGCATGCAGAACAACAGTTAGCCACAAGACATGGAGTTGAAAGATGGAATACAATGTATAGACCAGGGTGACTGCTCTCACTGACTTTGAACTGACTGATAAATTGTCAAAGTGAGCATTTATGTCTCAGAAATCAGCAAAAGTTACAAACTAGGGTTTCATTTTGTTGATCGTTTAGTTCTGAGAAAGTGGACAGATTAATAACACAGATTAAACTTTAAAAGTGTGTCATATATACTCCCTTTTCCCCCATCCTCCCAACTGGTTGCTCTTTTTTATACTATTTGACCTATTCTACATTCAGGGATTGTGTGTGTGTGTGTGTGTGTGTGTGTGTGTGTGTGTGTGGTAATGGTGGTATATTTTGCAGAGAGGAGATTCTATTTAGACATTTGACCTAATACTAACACTATCCATCATGGTGGTTCAAGAAGTTAAATGTAATTTTGTTATGCCTCAGTTTCCCTGAATTGTTCTGCCTCAGTTTCCCTGAATTATTCTGCTTTAGTCTCCCTATTGGCAACCCCCTTTCCTGGCCATTAGGACTGAGATAATTAGGGCTGGGAGCCCTGACTACTAGCATTCCAAAGTCATAAAACTCTAGCTTATCTCCATCAAATACTTAGATGGGGCCCTCTGAACCAGACTTCTAGCCTTTTCCCAATTTATCAGAATTTATCATCCTTTTTCCTTACCCCAAACCGGTCAGAATTGAATTTATGGTCCTTTCCTGGAACTTCACGCTCACCAGTGCTCTGCTCTCCCCTTTGCCTTTGTTTCCCTGATTGCTGAAACCCTGTAACAGTATCTGGAATCCCTCGCTCATTGTTGGATGTTTTGGGACAGGAGTCCCATCCACTGGCTGGCTAAGATGGCTTAGCCAGTCCAAACTCTTCCTCTATTAAAATATTAAAAAATCTCTAATCTCTATCTTGCCTCAGTTTCTTTGGCATTACAATTTTTGGATGGGAACAGAAGATAAAACAGTGTACCACTGTGTATAAGAAACAACAAGCAAGTCAGATTGGAAGAATTATAAAATATATGGAGTGGAAGTAGAGATAATTAAATGTTAAGATTTTATCTAAAGAGCAAATACATCTCTTTCTTCCTTTTAGCTTGTTGTAAAACTTAAAAGACAATCTAATTGGCTCTGATTTACCCATTTTGGATTATTTTGTGGAGATTTTATGGGATTTACAAGGCAAAGAGGTATCCAAATTATACAAAAAATGTCAGCTTGGAATCAATCTGGAGTATCACTTCCCCTGATCTGACTTCCTATCATGATGAAAACTCCAGTTTGGCAGGGATTACTTGAAATGGCTTTCCAGAGCACCCTCTCCTCCCTCCACTTCCTTTTTAAACCCTTATTATTACCTTCATGCCAGAAGTTGCTGGCATGGTTGTCCACAATTAGAGGTACAGGGAGATTCGACAAACGTCTGATGATCAGTAATTAAGTTTAAAATGTGGCTGCTCTAAAGTAGATTTTTGCAAATGGTCTCCCCTCAAACTTATTCCTTGTTCTATCTCAGATCACTTATGTCCTGAATCTTATATTTCTTTGCCTATGGCTTCATAGAGCATTGGAGCTGGAAGGAAACATAATAAATCATGGAATCCAAACTCCTCACTTTTTCAAAGGCATCAGTCAAATGATAAACATTTATTAAACACTTTATGCTAAGACACTGTCCTAAATGCCACCGATTTAACAAAAGGCAAAAGCAGTTCTTGTCCTTAGGGAGCTCAAATCTAATGAAAAGGAAAAAGCTAAGGCAGTCCTAAGCAGCTTAAATTATTTGATCATTATAATAAAATTAAATGTGATAGAGTCAAGTTTGAACTCAGGTCTTTATAGATAGATGTTTTTTCTTGTACGATATGATTTCTGCTACATTCAGGAATTGTGTGTGTGTGTGTGTGTGTGTGTAGGGAGGAGATAATACTTAGATATTTGACCCTACTGCCTATGTCTGCTCATCCTATCCATCATGGTAGTCCAAGAAGTTAAATGTGATGTTTTGATGGGAACAGAAGACAAACCAATGAAGAATTCCTGAAAAAGTAGGAAAGAAATCAAATCCCTTTGTTTCATGGTGTTTAAGATTTCATTACTGTACTCTGCCTGGAATTATCTTTGCAGCTCTACTCCTTAGTTCAGAGAATTACTGTCATTCTGCAATCGAATTGTTCTTAGAGAAGCCCTTAATGCATTTCTTAACAGGTTACCTAGCAATGGAAATCTTATTTGGAAAATAATTTCAGTGCAATATAAGGCTTAATGTTCACTGGAATTATCTATTGATTTTTACTGTGCACTGATCATATCTTATGCAAGTTTTATAATCAAGCTAAAAGTGATTATTTAGCTAAATGTTCTTTCTTCCCCTTTAGTAGAAATATGATTTAAATTGTTTACTATTTATATCTATATGGTTATTAGTTCTTACAAGTTCTTGAATTTCAGATAAGTTACCAACCATGCATCAATGCTATTTCTCTGAAAGATAGAAATTGATTGGATTTCAGATAGTTACTTGATCTTGATGGCAGGGTCTTGTGTGCGGACTGACCCAGGGCAAGAATGTTCTTTGAGATCAGTGTGGCTATGGACATTTAGAGGACACAACATAATGGCAAGAACTCTGGATTTGGTGTTAGAAACCATATTCTACATGTAATTGGGGGAAGGGAAATAAAATATTATTAAGAAATAAGTAAAGACTTGTGTTTAATCCCAGGCTCTGTTACTCACTTATTAACATCTCCCAATTAGTGAAGAGTTTGTGCTCTTTGAGGGTAGGGGATATTTAATTATGTCTTAAAATTCTTTAGTAACTAGATAGTACAACGGATAGAGTGCCTGACTGGAAATTAGTGTTATAATTCTTACAAGGTGCTAAGTCAGAAATTGATAGAGACAATGGTTGTTTAGCAGTTCTCTAGATGTACTTAGTACTTACTATATAATTCCCCAAGATTCACACCTTTAAGAGAGCATATATAAGGAGGAACTCTCAAGCCCACTAGAGAGGAAGCCCACTAACCCACAAGCCCACTCTTGGAGGTGGAGTCAAATTCATTCCAACTTCTACCTTTGTGCTGGCTGGAGACATTCGGAGGAGAAGAGGCTGAAGCTGGCAGAAGCAAAGGACAAGCAGCAAGAGCTCTCAGAACCAAGGAGAGAGATAGGCCTCTAAGAAAGCTAACTGGGCTCTTTTGAAGAAGACAATAAAGAATATGGACTTTAACTCCTGGCTGCATTTGAGGTGATTATTACACAGAACTGAAACTAAGGCTCCCTCCAGAAGCCCCCCAAGAAACCTGCTCCCAGAGAATATTATATTTTAGAGAAAAATATTACAGTTAGGAAGTTGTTCAATTGTTTTATTTGTCTATTATTCTTCGTGAACACTTTTGGGGTTTTCTTGAGAAAAATACTGGGGAGGTTTGCCATTTTCTTTTGCAGTTCATTTTATGAGATAACTGAGGCAAACAGAATTAAATGATTTGCCCAGAGTCACATAGCTAGTAAGTGTCTGAGTCCAGATTTGAACTTGGAAAAATGAGTCAAGAAGACTTGAGTTCAAATATGAACTCAGATCCTTACTACATATATGATTTTGGGCAAGGCACTTAACCCTATTTGCCACTAATTCCTCATCTATCAAATGAGTTAGAGAAAGAAATTTCAAACTATTTCAGTGTGTTTGCCAAGAAAATCCCCAATGGGATCATCTATTAGGATAAACATATATCTTCAATAGACATTTGCTAAAGTAAAATAAATAAAGATGAGGGAGTGGAAGTACTTAAGACACTTTTGGGAGTTTATAAAGGAGATCAAATCAGTCAATACTTCAAGAAATTAATTCAATCTAACCATTGGAAGGACAAATACTGAAAATGTTGCTTAAATACTTTGGCCATATACTGAGAAGACAGTACTCATTGGAAAAGACCCCAACATTAAGAAATATTGAATATAAAAGGAAAAGGAGATGGGAGAGGATGAGATGGATAGATAGTGTCACAGAAGCAATGACTATGAATTTGGAAATATTTCTGGAGATAGTGGAAGATAGAAGGACTTGGAAGGTTGTGATTCATGGGGTCACCAAGAATAAGACATAATTGAATGAATCAACAACAAGAATTCTTCACATTTAAGTAGAGAACTTTACCATTCACAGTGTTACAAAATATTCTGAGATAAATCTGAATCTAGTTATATATTATAGGCAAATTGCTTAACTCCTATAAATCTTTTTTATCTATAAAATAATTAATGAATCAACAAATATTTATTAATAATCTACTATATGCCAGGCACCATGACAAGTGATTGGATACAAGCCCAAAGAATCAAAAAAAATTAAACAATATCTAATCACAATGAGTTTGTTTTCTATTAGGGGAGAGAAGTACATATAAAAATATACCTATATACCCAGCATCAAATACACTGTATACAAAGGATTTAAAAGCAAGGTAGTTTGGGAGAAAGGGCACTAATTGTCACAAGATCAAGAAAGATTTCATGAAAAAGATAAAGCCTGAGCTGCATCTTAAAGGAAATGAAATAGTTAAGAAGAAAAAAGCATTCCAAGGAAGGAAAAAAGGTAGGCAAAAAGCATGGAGACTGGAGTCAGTTTTTATTGGAGAAACAGAGAAATGGCCAGTTCAGCTTTGTTGAAAGGGACGAGAGAAATAATGTCCAAGAGACTGGAAAGATAGCTTGGGATGAGGTTGTGCAAAACTTTTAACACTTATTAGAAGGGTTGATAGGTGGTCTTAGAGGAAAGTGGGAGCCACTTGAGGCTTGAAGTTGCTTGAGGAGAAGAAGCTTCAGTGGAATAAAACTGCCTAAGCAATTTCATTTTTGACCCTTATATTGGTGCTTTGCACTAAAGAAAAAAACACTTTACAAATGTTTGTTGAATTGAATTAGCTCAGACAAACCAAATACAAACTTGAAAAAAATATCAAATCAATTTTTTATATGATAAACTATTTTTAAGCAAAACATTATCTAGGTTTTTTATAATTCATAGCCAGGATTCATTTCTGCTAAATTATCCCATTTTATGGTTATTACTGAATCATTCTTACTTTTAAAAAATTATTTTAAAAGTTATTTTCATTCATTGTGGCTTTCATTAACAGTTAACATTAATTTAGGATGTGTATGTCTAGCTTATATTATTAAAGATGAGCAAATATTCAATTAACATTATGTTTGCAGAGAGTGGCATATGGGCAGTCTTATACAATGAGGTCTGATGGGTAAAGGCCCTATGTCAATGGAATGATCGCCTGTATAGAGTGTTAGTTTTAGAGCCAGAAAGGTATGGGTTCAAATTTTGTCTCTGACAATAGTCACATGGGACAAGTCATTTAACCTATTTGACCTAAAAAATTTCTTCCTTTGTGAAATGAAGACAATATAGCACTCACCATCTTTCAGGGTTAGTGGGAAATCTAAATGAGAATGTGTTTAATTATAAGTCTCAAGCATTTTCTAAACACTAGCTATTATTAATGCAAAAGGAAAAAGGCAAAATTTTTTTGGTATATGTGCTAATTGGAGAGCATTTCATTCTTGTGTCAGAACAGACCTTCATTTCTACCTTTCATGTTATTTCTTCTAGCCTTATACTGTCCCTATAGACTTAAGTTGGCCAAGTTCTATAGGACTGAGTCCTGTCCCATAACAATGAACATGAGAAGTTTCTTGAGTGATTCAGATTTGAGAAAATCAAGCATTTTAAAATGAATTCCTTGAATTTTTCCTCTGATTCTGTTTCCTCAATTTCTTTGATGCTCCAATTTCCTGATAAGTTCTGATCTCCTACCTCGAAGTATTGTCTTTTGTTATTTGAGTCATCTTGCCTACCTATTCTCTTAATAACTACTTGTCTTGATCTTCATTCTCTCTCTACTTTTTTACTTTTGTTTGCACATTTTTTGACTCAATATTTTGCTCTGACCTTTTGTTGTTTCATTCAAAAATAATTATTAAGTGCCTACTGTGTCTTAGACACCAGGGATCAAAGAATTTTTAAAAATGACTTCATTTCTGCTGTAAAGGAGCTTATATCACTGGTTAGGCTGACTAGAAGTTTGAGGTCCATTAATCTTTCTGCAATCTTAGGATTGGTTGCTGAGTTATAGTTTTGGTATTGATTACTTTTTACTGCCCTCTCTTCATGGGCTACTTTTTGCATCCCCAGGAGTAGGTTCAACAATAGGAGGGCTTAGTAGAGTAAAAGGGACAGCTAAAATCTGTACAAGTCTGGGTCATGTAGTGAAAAGAGTTTTGTTGTTGGAGTTAAGAAAACCTGAGTTCAATTATTCCCTCAAACACTTAGCGGCAAATCATGTCACCCTTATTTGCCTCAGTTTCCTCATCTGTAAAATGGAGGTAAAATAGATTCTCACTCGTAAGATTTTTTATGAAGATTAAATGAGAATAATATACAAAACATTGAAGTACTATAGAAGTATTATTTATTTATTGATAAAGTATTTTTATTGCCACAGCAAAGACTCCTTCAGGGCTGCAGTCTTTGTTTTTAGAACCTGTTCCTCTTTGGATCTTTTCCTTTTTGTCTCTTGGGTTTTGTGAAAGGAGCTCAGCTCTTTCTGGTTGCTGCCTGCCTGGTGACTGCTTTACTTTATTTTTTTTTATTTTTTAATTTTTTTAAATTTTTATTTAATAATTACTTTATATTGACAGAATCCATACCAGAGTAATTTTTTTACAACATTATCCTTTGCACTCGTTTCTGTTGTGATTTTTCCCCTCCCTCGCTCCACCCCCTCCCCTAGATGGCAAGCAGTCCTATATATGTTAGATATGTTGCAGTATATCCTAGATACAATATATGTTTGCAGAACCGAACAGTTCTCTTGTTGCACAGGGAGAATTGGATTCAGAGGGTAAAAATAACCCGGGAAGAAAAACAAAAATGCAGATAGTTCACATTTGTTTCCCAGTGTTCTTTCTTTGGGTGTAGCTGCTTCTGTCCGTCATTTATCAATTGAAACTCAGTTAGGTCTCTTTGTCAAAGAAATCCACTTCCATCAAAATATGTCCTCATACAATATCGTTGTCGAAGTGTACAATGATCTTCTGGTTCTGCTCATTTCACTTAGCATCAGTTCATGTAAGTCTCTCCAAGCCTCTCTGTATTCATCCTGCTGAATGCAGATTTCTTACAGAACAATAATATTCCATAACATTCATATACCACAACTTACCCAGCCATTCTCCAATTGATGGGCATCCATTCATTTTCCAGTTTCTAGCCACTACAAACAGGGCTGCTACAAACATTTTGGCACATACAGGTCCCTTTCCCTTCTTTAGTATTTCTTTGCGATATAAGCCCAGAAGTAACACTGCTGGATCAAAAGGTATGCACAATTTGCTAACTTTTTGGGCATAATTCCAGATTGCTCTCCAGAATGGTTGGATTCGTTCACAACTCCACCAATAATGCATTAGTGTCCCAGTTTTCCCGCATCCCCTCCAACATTCATCATTATTTTTTCCTGTCATCTTAGCCAATCTGACAGGTGTGTAGTGGTATCTCAGAGTTGTCTTAATTTGCATTTCTCTGATCAATAATGATTTGGAACACTCTTTCATATGAGTGGTAATAGTTTCAATTTCATCCTCTGAAAATTGTCTGTTCATATCCTTTGACCATTTATCAGTTGGAGAATGGCTTGATTTCTTATAAATTTGAGTCAGTTCTCTATATATTTTGGAAATGAGGCCTTTATCAGAACCTTTAACTGTGAAGATGTTTTCCCAGTTTGTTGCTTCCCTTCTAATCTTGTTTGCATTAGTTTTATTTGTACAAAGGCTTTTTAATTTGATATAATCAAAATTTTCTATTTTGTGATCAGTAATGGTCTCTAGTTCATCTTTGGTCACAAATTTCTTTCTCCTCCACAAGTCTGAGAGATAAACTATCCTATGTTCCTCTAATTTATTTATAATCTCGTTCTTTATGCCTAGGTCATGGACCCATTTTGATCTTATCTTGGTAAATGGTGTTAAGTGTGGGTCCTTGCCTAATTTCTGCCATACTAATTTCCAGTTATCCCAGCAGTTTTTATCAAATAATGAATTCTTATCCCAGAAGTTAGGGCCTTTGGGTTTGTCAAACACTAGATTGCTATAGTTGACTATTCTGTCTTGTGAACCTAACCTTTTCCACTGATCCACTAATCTATTTCTTAGACTGCTTTACTTTAAACATAACCCAATATTTAATTCCCTGACACTCACCATTTCCCTAAAGTGACACTAGTTTGTCCTCATTCTGTCGATAAGACCACAAGTCCTGAACTCACTATTTCTTCCAGTGTAAATGCTTCATTACTGCTCTAATCTAAATACTTGGTGTTTTACAATACTCAAGTTTAATGGTAAATGCAAATATGAACTTGAACTTTATTAAAACGTGTGCTGTAACTCATTCATAACTGATGATTGTGAAGTGCTTGCTGAATGCTAAGTGCAAGAATGAATCAGAGTATTTGTTATGGCCCCTATAATATTGTTGATTCATTTGAAAATAGATGAGATCTTTGCTAAGATCCCAGAGAGCCTCCTCTATTTTACTAAGAATATTTTGAGACACTTAAGAAGATATCAATAGTTAGTCAGTAAACATTTTTTAAGCACCAATGATTTGCTGGGCACTGTGATAAACACTGGGATCTTTGGAATAGTATAAAGAACACATTGGTTGGGATAATTTGTTAATGGTAGGAATGTATGCTGATATTGCTTTTTTTTTTTTTTTTGAGACAGTTAGGGATACAGCTAGTAACTGTTACAGTCTAAGGCTGGATTTGAGCCTTGATTCCAGGACTCTATCTGTGGAGCTATCTACCTGTTATTTCTTTTGACAATTTTTTAAAGCTTGTCATTCAGAGCCATTAATGCTAATGTTGGAATACAAGGGAATCCCAGAATATTGGTATTCTGGATCAGTGACAAAGATGTTCCAAAAGACTTTGGAGGCTTAGATAATCACTAAGTCAAGGCAGATTTTTATTATAATTGTAATAACACTTAAAGTGGGCTAAATTTCAAGAGAGATAGCAAAGAAGAAGGAGTGAGAAGATAAATTTATAGGGAAAAAAGAACAGAGCAGGATAAATGGCATCATGGGATTAGGGTTCACACAATTACTAGAAAGTTTTATGATGGAGGCCAACAACAACCCCTTTTCTTAAGCTAAGAAGGGCTCATTGTTTGGATCCAGGTGCAAAACAGCAGTCCAGACTTTGACATCCTTGAAGGATAGTATAGTGAAATAAAGATATCAGGTCCAACTTCTTTTTTTCCACACATATTCTCCAAAGTTATGCCAAGTTACATTCCTAAAGTGACTATATTATTCCCAAGGCTGAGTGACCTGGGGTTTCTTGAAAAGAATTGGGGTTTTCAATACATCATTCCCAAGGGCTGTACTACATCACTAGAAATGCTATTCAATTCAATAAAGTTCAGGGACACTATGGTGTTAGGTGCTTGGGATACACTCCCCTCAAAAAAAAAAAAGTTTACTACAAATTGAGAATTTTGACACCTGAGACAAAATCATTTGAATGTATGTATTTGTTTATGTATGTATCAGGGTAACCATCCCCTAGACCAGGTTAGAGAACCTTTTTTCTGTCAAGTGGCATTTGGATATTTATAACAACATTTGTGGGCCATACAAAAATATCCACTTAAAAACTCAAGCAGTGGGAGGTCAATTTACCTAACTTTCAGCTCATCATTGCCGGCCATTACCTTGGCAAGACCAGACCAAATGATTTCACATGGACCTTATATGGCAGCTGGATTTTCCCATCCCTGCCCTAGAGAGTCCAAATTATGCATTTGGAAAAGAGTTGTACGTGGGAGAGTTCATCAAACTAGCAGTGAAGCTATATGGGAAAGGGGGCATCTAAACCCTTCTTCCGACCTCTGCTAACCTGTGATCCTACTTTGCCTTCTTCAAAAACTTATGTCCCCCCTCAGCTCCTTTGGGGTGGAAGGCAGTCAGGTTTGAGGAAGAACAGGTAGTAAGTTCTATACTGCAAAGGGATGACCATATGGGTCACTCTCCCCCACCTCCTGAATCCCAGGTTCTGTCATTTAGGAAAAGTCTTGGTTGCCTTATCTGCATCAAGGTGTGATTCTGGCTGAAATAATCATTTAAGAAGCATTTAATAACATACCTATTATACATCAGGCATCTCTCTGGAAGCCTCTCCTTTTTCCTATAACATGAGGGTTTTGGGTTAAATGATTTCCAAAATTCCTTCCAGCTTGAAGGTTCTATAAATCTTGTTTGGGGATTTATGGGTCAGATTAAATGGGCTTCAATCTAGAAATGGAGGGTGTAAAGTGGCTCCATATAAGCCTCTGGATCACATATCACAAGACACACATAACAGAAGCAAAAAAGATCATGTGGTGGAAAGAATGTAGGATCTAGAGTCAGGAACCTTGAGTTTGAATCCTGTCTCAGAAACATAATAGCTCTCTGTGTGCCTGGGCAAATCCTTACTCCTCTCTGTACCTCAGTTTCCTCATTTGTAAAATTAGGATAGTAAAAGCACCAAATCCTCATAGAGGGCATTGTGAGGATCAAATTTTAAAAAAGAGTGCAGAGTACTTTGTAAACTTAAAACACTACATATAAGTACTAGCTACCATTATTATAAGAGTGGTTATCATTTATCATGGATGAAACAATCTCTAGAAAGAGGAGACAATAATCATAATACTCTTGGTTTCAGATTTCTATTCAGAAATGTACAGAAGATGAATAACAAAGCTAACTAAAGCTTTTTTTTTTAAGCTCCAGAAGATTGATATGGCCTCATAAAATAAAACCAAGGCCTGCTGGAGGAGATATATGATTCGACTATAGCAATGGAAAGGTTTGCCTTATTCAAGAGGAACAGATTAGATAAAAGGGATGTTGAGATAGCAGCTTCTATCAAGAAGATATATTCCTATGGAGAAGCCCAGGAGCTGAGCTGCAGAGGCAGGATGGAGAGTATTTGGATGAGGACTAAGGGGAGGATAATCAAAATTGATATTATGGTGGGAGTGCATCATAGCTTTTCTGGTCATCAGGAGGAATGAAATGATGAGTTCTGCTGGCACAGAGGCAGGATTCAGCAGACAAAGGGAGCTTTATCCATCTAACTGGACATCTGCTGGAATTCTCTCATGGCTTCAAGGAGAGCAGCTGAGAAATTCTCGGTTTCCTGCAATTTCATAATTCACAGGACAGAGGCAATCAAGAGGAGCACTGTCCTTCTCCACAGATGATATTTTGACCACGTCAAATTAATGAGTATTAATGAAGTATTTACTTATTGGCACATAGTAAGCACTATTGTGTAAATAAGGGCTGGTAATACAAAGAAAGGCAAAACCAGAAATGACTGACATTTGAGAGCAATAGCCTTATAACTAGTTTTCTTTCCTCACATCTCTTCTCACTTCAATCTCTCTTCCACTGAGCTGCAAAGGGAATTTTCCAAAGTGTAGATCTGACCCTGTCACCCTCATCATAACCCCCCTGTGAGATCCGGTGGCTATCAATTATTTTTGGACTTTTAATATTATTTGTTAGACATTCTTTGTGGAAGAGATGGCATTTAAACTGGGCTTTGTAGAAGGATAGATTTCGAAGGAAGGAGGAGAGAGTGGGAAGAAGTGGTGCCTGGAGGCGAAACCTCAGGAGAGATGTACATTAACTTTCCAGTTTGTGCATATGTATGAGTGTGTGTGTGTGTGTGTGTGTGTGTGTGTGTGTGTATTTAGTGCTTTCAGTTGTCTGGGCTAAGGGCTAATTATGTGCTTGCTGACCTCTGACACTGATTGTATGACCCTGGCCAAGTCACTTAATCCTGTTTGCCTCAGTTTCCTCAACTGTAAAATACAAATAATAATAGTACTTATCACCTAGGGTTGTTATAAAGAGCAAATGAGATAACATTGATAAATAACTTATTGAAGTATCTTTCACATATTAGGTCTTTCATAAATACTGATTTCCTGGCTTAATAATCAAGGTCCTTTCTACCTTTCCAGTTTTTTTTTTAACCCATCTCCATTTTCCTTATGATCAAACTACACAGGTCTGCTTATTCCTAGAAAATTATATTCCACCCCCTTTCACTATATCTTTTCTCTGATTTTCCACCATGCCTAGAATAGCACAGTAGTGTGGATAGAATATTGGGCTTAGAGTCAGGAAATACTGAATTCAAATCTAGCTTTTCTTGTAAACTGTGTGACTTTAGGAAAATCAACTTAACCTTGCTTGCCTCAATTTTCTTGTATTTAAAATGGGGATAATAATAGCACCTGCTTTTCAGAATTTTATGAGGATCAAATTAGAAAATAATTTTAAAGTGCTTAGTGCAGTGATTGACACATAGTAAAAAGAGCTATATTGATAATTGTAATTACTATGTTATTATTAGTTAATATTTTTATACATGTACATATACACAAATTACACTTTGCAAATCTTGTATCAAAGTATTATATCAATACTATTATTATTGTCTTAGATTTTAAAAGGACATTTTCAAGAGATGGAAACAAAAATAGCTAATTAAGTATGGATGTGAGAATTGGACATTCCTAGAACAATGTCAGCTTAAAATCCCAAACAGTATGAGTTATGCCGTCATTGCTAATGACAACCAAAGGAGCATTTTTAGCCACATCATAGATAAGATCAAAGAAATGGTGTGATGTCTGCAGAGAATAGATAGGATGAGAATGGAAGAAGAAGGCATGGATGCTTATCCACAATTCAGTTTCTAGTTTCTCTAGCAAGGAGAGAGAGGTTTAAATTTAGCTGTGTAGGAAAAAAATGCTTAAAGTAGAGTTGAAATCCAAAATCAATAAGAGTGTACCCAAATGTCCTCAGAGAATTCAAGCTATACATGTCTAGGCAAACTATTCTCTTCTTCCCCCCAGAGAGCTGAAAAACCTTTCAGATATCCCTATCGCATCATTGTTGGTGACAAGTAAAAAATTGTAGAAAATGGAAATGATTCTACAGAAATCAAGGTGGGCCACTGTATAATTTTTATAGATGGGAAGAAGGAGATTTCTTTAAACTCCAAGCTAGATAATATAACTTCCTGGCAAAATTCCAGAACACATTATTAAAGGGACTGTTTATGAATGTTTTGAAAGGGAAGCAGTGATCACTAAAGTCATCATGAGTTCCTTGAAGACAAATCCTTTAAAACTAATTATAAGAATGGGGTTTTTGGTCTAGTAGATGAGAGGAATGATTTGGACATATCTGAAAGGCATTGAAAGGAATCTTTCTGGAGATCTTTGTGGATAGGATGATAAGATGTGGATTGGATTATGTTATAGTTAAGTGAATTCAGAACTAGTTGAATGATAAGAACCAAATTGCTGATATTATCCAGGATCAATTATAACTTAGTGTGAAATCTTTAATCATGACCATTTTTAGCTCTGTTCTATACAACATTTTAAATCACTGCCACAGGTAGAATTTAATAAGCCTAAAACCTTTTGGTGACACAAAGTTAGAAGCAATAATTAATATGTTAGATAACAGAATTTGAATTTAGTGGGTAACATAATGGATCAAATTTAATAAAATGAAATTTAATCTATTTAAATATTACATGTTACCTGTGGATTTTTAAACATCAATTCTGAAAGTACAGAATGAAGGAAAATGCTGACCAGGCAGCAATTCAAGTAATAAAGGTCTGGGTGGCTGAAGTGATCATGACTTGAATTAGTCAACTGCATATGCTTCCTTTGGACTCTGTTAGGCCCATAGTTTCCATGATGTGGGTTCTTCCTTTACAAAGTTGCAAAGATCCATAGCACATCTGTTTCCTTATCCTGTATAACTGCTATCCTTGAATTTTTATAGAGTAATTGCCCATTTTGTTAGAGAGATTCCTCAGTTTCTTTATGAATTTGAAAATAACATTTAGGATGCCCATTGTTGTACCTTGTTTCTGAAACATAACAAAGTATGAGATGATCATTGAAAATCCAGATGAGATTATAAATATTATTAATAGAAATACAGCATACAGAGCAAGAGAAGTAATCATTTTGCTATCCTCTGCTCTGATCAGATAACCTCTAAAGTACTATATTAAGATTAGGGATACTGCATTTTAGGAAAGGCAAATCAAGTATTTAGTAAGTGATTATTATATGCCTTGAACTGTGCTAATTACTGAGGATAAGAATATAAGCAAAAAGAGAATCCTTTCCCCTCAAGGAGCTTACACTCTAACACAGGAAGCCAATATGTAAAAGTGAGCTAGCTGAAAAGCAGAGGAATAAGAGAGGAGAGTAATTTCCTCTCTGAAGATGTAAAGTTGAAATGCAGGGCACAGTAGGAAAGAAATGAAGAAACTCCTCCCTAAAATGCAGGAGGCTCTAGGAGGAACAATGACAATCTATACTCTATCCAAGGGAAGGTGATCAGGATGGTGAAAGGATCTTCTATACAAGGATTGCCTGAAGAAACTGAAAGTTTAATCCAGGGAAGAATCTTAACAGGGACTTAACCATTGTCTTCATGTATTTCAGGGGTTATATTGTGGAAGAAGGATTAGATCTGTTTTGCCTAGCCCTAGACTCCACAACTAATAATCATGTGCAGAAGTTCCAAAAAGGCAAATTTGGGTAAAGGAAAAACCTTTCTTTCTAATCATTAGAATAGACTGACTTGGGAGGTAGTCCAGTGTAAATGGATGACTTCAAGCAGAAACTGGAAGCCCGCATATTGGGACATTGAAGAGGGGGCTTTCTTGTTTAGGTTGGGGTTGTACTTAGATACCTGTCAACTTAAGCTCAAAACAATAGGGTGCAGTAGGCTAGAGAAGGTGGGCTTATTAGTATTCTGAAGATGATCTGATCTTAGGTGCAGCTGAGCCTGGAAGAGAAGGTCCATTCATCACTCCTGTGGAGCTGCCCACAGGAAGAGAACAATAAGGCAAGAAGGAGGAGAAGTGGTTGATGATGTTCATTTCTCATGTATTTCCCATACCTTTTGTGTAAAGGAAAATGGCTTCTTTTATACTTGTTGATTTGTGACATAGTGGTTTCTGTACCCCTTCTAAAACCTATTGCTTACTTATTTAACTCTGATAGTTCTTGAGTGTTTCAAAGTATATTTTCTCCTTAAACACTCAATTTGTATTCTTTAGTATCTCTTGAATTCCTACAATTCTTAAATTGGTATCCATTAAATACATCCCTGGATTAGGTTACTGCATTCATTCTATTCCTCCTTTATCTTGTGTTGGCTGTTGGGATGGTGGGGGACCAGTGGTTATGATCCTCTTGCTCCCTCCCCATGTCTGAACAGTTCTAAAAGCTGTTTGGGTATAAGACTGCTTCTAGGTTATTCCCCTCAGCATTTGTAGTTTTAGTAGAAGTAATCATCCCATGTTAATGAATTCTCAGGCAAAAATCTCCCCTTTTGTATGACTGATAGACTTCCTCTCTACCTAGTCTTTACACGTTGAAGTTTCCACAATGATCCTACATCCAATAACATTTAAATGGTGACTGGACACATGTACAAGATTTAGTTAATATCTATATTCTTGCATTATTAATGATTATACTTGCTAGTTTTCATCATAATACCATGAATAATGTTAATTAGAACTGATCAACATAATTAATCTTTTTCTCCTCTTATCTTTAGAGTTGAGCAGCAGAGTGGCAATATTATATAATAGATAGAGAATTAGCTTTGAAGTCAAAAAGAACTGAGTTCAAGTGTAGGAGTCTGGCACATATTGATTGTGTAACTGAGCAGACCACCTCACTATTCAGTTCTCTAGGCAAATCTTTAATTATAAGTTGCAGAAACTGCTTGCCATCTAGGGGAAGGAGTGGAGGGAGGGAGGGGAAAAATCAGAACAGAAGTGAGTGCAAGGGATAATATTGTAAAAAATTACCCTGGCAGGTTATGTCAATAAAAAGTTATTATAAAATAAATAAATTTAAAAAAATAATAATTTGTTGCAAAAAAGATGCCAGTTTGCCTTGGAAGAAGGTGTTTCCTGACCTGGAACTTCTTTATAGTAATGAAATTACAAGTTTAGTCCATATCCTAATATTTATTCCTATCTCTCCTCCGTGTTGATGCAACTTCCTTGGATTTGGATCTTAGGCAGACTTCCTTATGTTTTGTTTCTTTTTTTCTTTTACCCACTATTGGATTGAACTCTTTGTCTCCCACTTCTCATTGCCAATTCCCTAAACTCCTTGGGAATAAAGATCATTTCATTCTTTGTATTTGCTAGCACAATAACTGATGTATCATAGGTACTTAATGCTTATTGATTGTTTAGTGGATCTGCTAAATTGGGTCAATTATACAGAAGGAAGAAAAAACTAACAAAATAAAAAAATTATAGTTCAATGGAACATAACAATTTCCTTTTCTTTGAAATAAAAAAGTATATCCTTGAATGAAATTTCTTACTTCTAGAATCAGTGAGGGAAAAGTAAAAGTTTTTATTAACTTGATTCAACTTAATGCCTAGAATGATAAGTTCTTGCATCTTGTACTTAATTGCTTTTTACTTAGAAGCACAACTCCCCATAATCAAACATATCACTGAGTTCTAAAGTCCTAATTCTTGACATTTTTGAAGGTGACGTAATTACCTTTACCCTAATCTGAGTTGTCTTTGACAGTGATTTGACAATCAGAAATGAAGGCCGACTAGATTTAGGGAAGTAAAGATGAAAGCTGAATTTCAGAAAGTACAGCCTGACAGAAAATGAGAAATTGGGTCTCGCTGTTTCTTCATCTCCAAATTTAAAATGAATAATGAGCATACTTGATTCTCAGTTCCAGGTTTTGGTTAATTTGCAGCACACTTCTTCTATTGAGAAGATCTTTACTTTATTCCCTATCACCTGTTGTCAGACACTTATTAATTTTTTAGTAAAGCAGGCAAACAATTAGCAGAAGCCACCAGTAGTTGATAACTTTGGCTAATTGCTGTGAGATATGTTTGTGATGTACTAGTTGAAAAGAGATGCTTTAATTAATTGAAATTGGAATCTGTGTGTGCATTCTCCTTCTCTACATTCTCTTATTCTTATTGGCACATAGAATTTTAAATCTAAAAGGGACTTTAGAGGTCACTTAGTGTCACCCTCTCATCTTTATAGAAGAGCAAAGTGAGATCTGGAAAATTGGAGTGATGTGGTTAAAGCACACAACTTATTACGAGCACAGTCAAGACCCATACTTATGGAACCTTTCAGACCTAATATCGTGCTCTGTATATCTCTGATATCAGAAATACCTATCCTGATAGATTTTCTCTGTGTACTGAGTATCACTCCACTGTGAAAATCCTTTTACTTCTAATCCTTTTACTTATAAAGAAAAAGAACAAATGCAGAGATCATGGCCAGCCCTCAGAGCCACCTAGCCTGATGAGAAGGTCTCACGGCTTCTTCCCTTACAATACTGATATTGTCCATGAGATCAAACGTGGCCAAACAAAATCTTTTAACCAAATGGTTAGCAGAATAGACATAGTTGATCAATGTCTGTGCATGCTCCACAGTCTCTCCAAAGCATTTTCCTTCTACATCATCTTGACTTTTCCAGTAACAGAATCCTCAATTTTTCCAAATAAGGAGACACTATCCAAGGTGCTCTATGAAAGATGCAGAACTTTGTTACAGAAGGGATAATTTTAATGTCTTTAGGTAGACTCTGGGCCCCCAAATAGTTTTTCCAGTGGTTCATTAATATTTCTTATTGCACTAAAATATATATTTTCTTTTCAGTGTGATGAGCCACTTCTTGACTCCTAGTCTGGAAGTTAAGATTCTCCCTAGGTTCTCATGAAATCCATTCTGTGAAACTCTCATTTCCTTCTCTCCCCTTCCTCATCTATATGGGCCCCCTGAGGGTAGGGATTTCATTTGTATCCACAGAGCATTTCAGGCTCATAGTAGGTATTTAAAAATAAATTTAATAATTTAATAAGGCTTCTCTATGACTTAATTTTATTATATGTGCTGGGGTGAATGGGGTATTCAAGGAGGACTAGCACCTCTGGTGTGAAGAGTAGACGACCTCTTTTCAGGATTGTTCATCTACCTTTGGTGTCCACCTGGCACTCAATTCTCACTTGTGGCTCCAAGAAACTGTAACATGCACAGTGGTCAATTCCTGAGAAAATCATCTTGGCAGAGGGACTAAACCAAGCTGAGGATAACTGACAGGCCTCAAACCCATAGATGAGTCAGGGAGGAGTCTGCCCTGAGCATGTATGGACTTCCCTCAGTGGAATAAGTGGATGGGAACAATTTGTTCCAATGTCCATGAAGGAGGATGAAGTAGGTGCTGTGGAATACTTAGTGATTGATCAGAGAAAGGTGGGGAGATAGAGGGAGGGAAATAGGGAAGGAGAGGAAGGAGGGAGGGAGAGGGAGAGAGAGAAATGTTACAAAGTTCTCACCTCTAATAACATATATTATTAAAGAAATAGATATGAGACAATGATAAACAGTTCAGAAATAGGAATGTTATCAAGCTGGTCATTCAGCAGATCTCATCATTCATTGAAGGGAGAAAAATAATGGAATGGAGAAGAATAAGCCTGGGGAAAGCAGAGTATGATAGAACACTGAGAATTCTCTTAAAGGCCCATCCCTAAGGGAATGCAATCTAATACTTTGGGGAAAGAAATATATGCAACTCTTCCTTACTTAAGCCTAATTCCTGCTTGAGGCAAGACATCATCCTACCATATCATTGGCCCTCTTTGAAAACTAAAAACAAACACCAGTACCACCACCAGCCATATATGTTTCTGTCAGTTTGAAATGCTCAGGATAAGCAGGACTGAAAAAATGACAGAGCAGCTCAGCGAGGAAGAGCAAGGAGCAAAGATGGGACATCACATCTGTCAGTCAGTATTAACTGGGCTTTTACAACATGCGTCTGCTCTGCTCTCAGCAAATGCAGGAGAGAGATCTGACTCTATTCTCTGACATTGATCTTAGATCCAGAGCTGTAAGGGAGCTGGGAAGCTGTGTAATGCAACCTCTTCATTTTATAGACAAGGAAACTAAGGCCCAGGAAAGTTAAATAATTTGCCCAGTGTCATATAGGAAGTAAGAATTAGTGGCAAGAATTGAACCTATGTCCTCTTCAGCCTTATTCAGTTCTTTTCTCTCAGTGTTACTAGCTGCAATCCCTTAGGGATAGAGAGAGTTGTCTTAATGTTCAATTGTACTCTGTTTCCACAAAGCTCATTCCTTTCCATTCCATTCTTTTTCTCACTTCTTTGAATGATGAGATGTGCTGATTATCCAACCTGATAACATTCCTGGTTCTGAACTGTTTCTTGTTGTGTCTTGTATCTGTTTCTTTAATAGGTTATTAGGATTGAGTACTTTGCTATAAGTCATTTTCCTGGCTGGGCCCCAATAAAACCTCCTAGCAGTGTGCTCAGACTGCTTAGCTATCAGTCAGTCTGACCTAGTCTGCTTCATGGAAGGAATCTTTAAAAAATGTATTTAAGAAAAAAATCTGGACTGAAATAACAAATAAAATGGTCATTTCCATATGCAGAGTAGAAAAGAAAAAAGCAGATAGTCCACAAAACTGTATAGCTTGCTTTTTAAAAAATACATAAAATAAATACAAAAAAAATAAATAAAATATAAAAATAAATACAAAAAAGCTTTTTAAAAATACATAACCAATTGATTTCAAAGTTTTATAGCGAGGAAGGATATTTCTGTTATCAAAGCTGAGCTATTTGCTACAGCAAGAAGACCATATTCCAAGATACAAACACAATATTTTCATTTTAAGTAGGTAGATGACCTCATCATCATTGACATCAACCAATGAATGGATTGTCATCATGCCTCTTTTCACAGGACACTTAAGATAGAAAGATCAGCTGGCAGTACTGAGACTCAGAGGTCACTAAAATCCAATAATTTAGGGCAGCAGATAGTTTACACAACTCAAATTATTTAACTATTTATAAGGTGCTTTCCATACAATGACCTTGTGAGGTAGATAATTCAATTGTTATTAACCCCACTTTGCAGAAACTAATGTTTAGAGGATGAATATTTTGCCTAGAGTGTATTAATAAATATTAGAACTCATGCTTGGACCCAAATATCTTATATTAAGTGCAAGCTGTTCTTGTCATTGTTTAGTCAATTAGTTATGTCTGTGACTCCATTCAGGATTTTCTTGGCAAAGATACTAAAGTGGTTTGCCATTTGCTTTTCCAGCTCATTTTACAGATATGGAAACTGAGGCAAACAAGATAAATGTCTGAAGTCACATTTGAATTCAGATCCTCCAGAATTTTGGACTGGCCTTCTATTCGCTGTATCACCTAACTATCTCAATCTGCAAGATATGCTGGGTAGTGAAAGAACTAAATAAGACAGGCATCTTCCCTGACCTCAAGGGGTTTATAGGAAGTAGCATGGTATTCTTACCTGTCTTACCATCCCCAATACAAAATGAATTTGCTGACATTTCACTCTTTTTCCAAAACATACTTCAGCTGGGTTTATGCCATGTTAACTCTTTTTAAAATAACTTTTTATTGACAGAACCCATGCCAGGGTAATTTTTTACAACATTATCCCTTGCACTCACTTCTGTTCTGATTTTTCCCCTCCCTCTCTCCACCTCCTCCCCCAGATGGCAAGCAGTCCTTTACATGTTAAATAGGTTACAGTATATCCTAGATACAATATATGTGTCCAGAACTGAACAGTTATCTTATTGCACAGGGAGAATTGGATTCAGAAGGTAAAAATAACCAGAGAAGAAAAACAAAAATGCAAGCAGTTTATATTCATTTCCCAGTGTTCTTTCTTTGAGTGTAGCTGCTTCTGTCCATCCTTGATCAATTGAAACTGAATTAGCTCTCTTTATTCCATCAGAATACATCCTCAAACAGTATCGTTGTTGAAGTATATAATGATCTCCTGGTTCTGCTCATTTCACTTAGCATCAGTTCATGTAAGTCTCGCCAGTCCTCTCTGTATTCATCCCCCTGGTCATTTCTTACAGAACAATAATATTCCATAACGTTCATATACCAAAATTTACTCAACCATTCTCCAATTGATGGACATCCATTCATTTTCCAGCTTCTAGCCACCACAAACAGGGCTGCCATATGCCATGTTAACTCCAAGAATTAAGGTTACATATAGACCTAATAGGAAGCACTCGACTATTAACATAGTAGTATGCTATTATCAAACATAGGCACATAAATTTGACCTGGAAATAACTTCCCTTCAATTCAAGTCAACATAGATTTATTGAACACCTGAGATCATAGAAACATAGGATTTTACAGTTGAAAAATTTAGGGTTGTATGAATTGCCAAATAAACCCCAAAGGAATCCAAAAGAACTCATCTAAGTCTGATCCATTCATTGTAGAGATGAAACTATGGCTGCAAGAGATGGGAAATGGCTTGTCCTAGATTTCACATGGAAGAGACAGAAAGATTCAGAGTTGATGAGAAAGAGAGGGGGTGAGAGAGACAGAGATAGAACTGCTTCAAGAGAGAAAGCAGCATAGCTAGAATTCATATGTGGAACATATGTCAAATGTGCAGCATTTATAGGAATGGGAGCTATCATTATCCTTGTCTTCTTGGATTTTTAGTGGAAAGAATACCGACTTGATTGCCATAGGTATTGTTGAATCATTTTAGTTGTGTTGACTTTTTGTGACCCCATTTGAGGCTTTTTTGGCAAAGATAAGTAGTCTGACATTTCTTTTTCCAGATAATTTTACAGATAAGGGTTAATGACTTACCTGGGGTCACAATGCTAGCAAATCACATCAGAGACCTTTCTTGATTTTCTTTCTTTTTTGTTCATTATGTCTGTTTTAAGTTAGCTCAAGAGGCATTAGCTATCTTGTACCCTCTCAGAAATTAGAGGTTATATCTTTGATGGATTCATGTGCTAGTCCCTATATGTGAATATATCTGAGGTTTCTATTCTAGGCTCTTTTCTTTTCTCTCTCTCTGTACTCTTTCTTGATTATTTCATTAACTCTTTTGGATTCAAAGTAAATATATCATCTCTCCCAAGAGTACTGCATTTTAAGTCTCATCTCTCATTCTGTAATGAAAGATTATTTTTATTTTGAGTACTTCCAGATCAAGGAACGAATAGAGGCAGGCTTTCCAAGGCCCTCAAAGCAGTGGTTGCCTATTATATCTGTGGAAATCATAATAAAATGCATTTTTAAAAGTGCAAAAAAAGGTCTAAATGTCTTCGGAAAGTGCCCTTATAAGAAGTCTCAAAATGCCTTCACTTTCTGAAGGAATTGCCAAGTAAACTCCAAAGAAATCCATTTACTTAACCATTTAAAGATTTTTCCTACCTCATTCTCTGAAGTAGATCTGGGCTCATTTTAAACTGAACATCCAATAGAAAATTCTCTGGTATCTAATCAGTGCTTCTTGTGATAGGTACCTTAGGCGATACTTTCCAACACAGAAAATATTCTTGGAGCTCTGATTGCATGCAGCTGGTCTTTCATTTGCTTCCCCCCCCCCTCCTTCCTTGTGGCTGATCAGCATGACTGCAAAGAAACTGGAAATAGAACTAACTGACTTAGGGGTCAGCTAGTCAGCCATAAACAAGCTGTGTGAGTATGTCTAGGTCACTTTCCTTTTTTCATGATTCGTGCAAAATGAGTAAAAATAACATTAGCTGATATTGACGTAGTGCTTTAAGATTTACAAGCACTTTTAATATATTCTCCCATTTGGTCCTCATAAGACCTCTGTAAAATAAGCACTACAAATGTGCCCTACTCCCCATTTTATAGATGAGGAAATTGAGGAATAGAAATTTAATTACCTGTCTATATCACACAATATCTGAGCATGAATTTGAATTTAGGTCTTTTCTGCATCTCTGGGTCCAACATTTCTACTGATCATATCACTCAGTAACTCCAGGGATGTCTCATTGCCTTTCAGAAAAAAAAATTAATATATTTGGCATTTAAAAACCATGGGGCAGTTAGGTGGTACAGAGGATAGAGCAGTAGGCCTGGAGTCAGGAAAATTCATCTTTCTGAGTTCAAAAGTGGCCTCAGACACTTATTAGTTGTGTGACAGTGGGCCAGCCACAATCTCGTTTGCCTCAGTTCCTTCATCTTTAAAATGAGCTGGAGAAGAAAATGGCAAACAATTCCATTACCTTTGACAAGAAAATAAATGGTGTCAAAAAGATTCAGATGAATGAAATAACTCAACAACGATTTAAAATCCATTACAATGGGCCATAGTCTTATTACAAATATTTCCCCTTCAAATCAAACTAACTTTCTTATTGTTGTTCACACTTAAATTCGTGCTTTATTTTTCTTCTACAAGCTTTTTTTTTTTTTTAGAAAGATAATTAGGGTTAAGTGACTTGACTAGGGTCACACAACTAGGAAATATTAAGTGTCTGAGGCTGAATTGAAACTCAGGTCCTCCTGACTCTAGAGCTTATGTTCTGTCCATTGTACCATCCATCTGTTCCCTTCTAGATGCCTTTTAATTGGCTAGTCTTCATTCCTGGAATGTATTCCTTCCCACCTTTCCCTCTTACATTCTCTAGTTTTTCCCCATATTCAGCTCACCTTCCACCTTCTAAATGAAACCTTTCTTGAATATTCCAGCTGCTAGGGCCCTCCCTAGCAAAATCACCTTGTATTTATTTTGTATATACCATGAATATGTGAAATATATATATGTATATTTATATGTATCTATGTCCATCTCTCCCTCCCTCCTTCTCTTTCTCTGTCTCTCTATCTCTGTTTCTCTATCTCTCTGTCTGTCTCTTTCTCTCTTTACTTATCTGCCTATCTATGTTGTCTCCATTTGTAAAATAGAAACTACTTAAAAGCTAGGATTGTTTCATTCTTGCCTTTATGTGCCTACTACTAATGATGTATTTAATAAATCCTTGTTGATTGATGTACCGCACTTCTCCAAGTTTCTCTAACATGTTAAGGTTGACTCAGATTCTATGATTCTTATTAATTCTAGCATAAACCTGGGAAAAGGTTGAGTGCTGGTGGTGAAGTTACTGATGAATGAAGGATATTGTGACTATTTCTTTGATTTTCTTGGGGAGTTAAGCTGTAGCCAGTCCACCATGCTATGCAAAATAGGAAAAAACAAACAAAAAACTTAAGATGAGTACTTTCCTTCCATGCAATTTATTTTATACCTGGAGTCTAGATTTATGGAGTAATGGAAAGCCATGCTCACAACACTAGCAAGGTTACTTATTTAATCCTTATCAGTCTCAATCTCCTTGAATACTTCCTCAGTGCCTTAAGCCTTTTTAACTGGATTGATATGAATATAAAATAATGTAACATATAAAAAGCATTTTACAAAGATTGAAATGCCATGGAAACATTAGCTATTTTAATAACCATTTCACAGATGAGGAAAACTAAGGTTCAAAAGTTAAAAGTTCTTGTAAAACTTGCTTGTCTTTTGATAAAAAGTCCCAATTACTATCTACTATTTCATTGCTGGAATGAGTAGAGACAGGGATTCTAACTCTTTTTTGGACCCTTTAGGTAGATTGAATAAAATAAATGGATCCCTGCTCAAACTAATGTTTTTAAATGCATAAAGCAAAATGTTTAGAATTTAAAGAAAACTGATTGTGTAGAAATTCAGGTTTCCAAGTATTTTTCTAAAAATGTTCATGGATGCAAGGTTAAGAAACCTGAGAATAGAAGTTTCAGATTATTTGTTGGCCTGCCATGAATAATGGAGACAGTCTAGATCCAGTGGTTTTTTCCTTCAAATCTTTTCTAGTGGAAGCATCTATGTGTCCCTCTATTCTTTAGCTTGGCATTTGCTGCCTCGGTTCATAGTGGTATTGCTCTATTTTTTAAAAGTCACTGGCTATATTTGCCATTTACTCCATGTTTACATCCTTCTTTTGAGAAAAGGTACTCAAAGGTGGGCAGGGGATGGGAATGGATCAGCAGAGACTCCACTCCAGAAAGGCTGCCAGAGATTTTCAAGTGGGCTGTGTGGAATGTAAATTGTTTATTGACTTTCCCCTGTGTGCTGTACAATGTATGCCTCTGTGAGGCTGTGCTTCAAAACCCAATTGAAGCAGTTGTTCTCTGGAAATACCTCCAGTGCAAAAGGGAAGGTGAGTGATATGCCTTAGAGAATTAATGCACTCAGTTGGTGGCATCTCAGTAAATATAGGGCTGCTTAGAAATGATCTATTATCTACCAGGAAAAAAGAGCTAGAGGTCAAAAATAAGACATTAAATCCATTTTGGAGGTTGCCATCAAAGAAGCCCCCTACAGGCAACTTGGTCATAAAGAGTCTGAGAAAAAGGCATTTGTTTCTTTGGGAAAGAGTTGAAACATAAAACTATTTCCTCTATGGAGATAGAGCTGCTTTTTTTAATCTCGAGAACAAAGTGGCAAGAAAGGGAATGACCTAAGGAATAAAAAACAAAAAAGGGCACTCAGTATTTCTGCCAGGAGCAACACTGCTTGAACTAAATAATGTTTCTATGCTCTGCACAGAAGTTGGACAAGAGAATAATCCTTTAGTGACTTCAAGAAAATGTTGAAAGCATTTCTAATGCTAATCAAAAAAGCTCTGATAGATATTGGTGTAAAACCAAGAGCAAATAGCCTTTGGATGGATTATGGAACAATTGTTGCAAAATGAAATTCTTCAAATTCATATGGAACCACTAATCAATAAAGATCAATAACAAAGCAAGTATAAAACACAGTTCTAAATCAAAAGATAATGTAAGTTAACACGTTGTGGTTAAATTATGTAAGAAAAAATGATCCCTAAGAGATGGTCTATCAGACTATTAGAGAGCATCCCATGGGCCACAGATGGCATAGTGGAAAGCAAAAAAACTCAGTGGGACCAGACAGTTGGTTTCTTAGACAAAGCAATGAAATGCAAGTATTTCAGTGGATCGACCATTAAACTTAGAGGCAGGAAGACCTGAGTTCAAGAAGACTTACTTACTAGCTGTGTGATCCTATGTAAGTCATTTAACCTCTCTCTGCCTCAGTTTCCTGAATTGTGAAGCAGGACTAATAACAATTGCCTCCCAAAGTAGTTGCAGATCAAATGAGATAATACTTGTAAGGTGCTCAGCACAATGGCTGGCACTCAGTAAATACTTATTTACTCCCTCATTCATGAATGTACATGAGGTATGTCAAAGCCTGATTTTTTGATATTCTCCTCTATGTGATATGAAGGAGAGTCTTAGATAAATATGTCTTAGAAATGAGTTGACTAGCGATAAATCATTCAATAGATATTTATTAAATGCCTACTATGCACTTAGTAGAACAAAATTTATGGCTGGTTTTCTTTGTGATTTGAGAAGATCAAAATCAGTGGTAACTTGCTCTCATAACCCATTAAAAAAGACAAATATGTCTCTGTCTCAGAATCTCTCTCTCTTGCCCTGAAAGAGAACCAACTCCCTGGATTCTGCAGAAGAAAATCTCAGGGAATCAAATCAATTGACAGATGAAAATAAATAAGGATGGCATCCGAGGAGTATAGGAGTTTCCTGTTGCCCTGATTTGATGAATATTAATTCTATTTCTATGGTGAGTACAATCTGTGTCTTCTCTAGAATGGATCAGGTTCCAGATCATCAGTACCAGAAAATGCCCTGCTCCCAATGACTATTTTTGAAAAGGACTTAAAGCAGTTTCTCTTGGATGTGTTTTGTTTCCAAACTTTTGCTTATTCCCTAGTCATCCCTACTTTCTTCATGTGATTATATCACAGTATTGTCAATCTTACTTACTGACTTATATTGGTGTGTTCTCTTTGCTTTTGGACTTGACTTTCCCTCCAAGCAAATGGGGTTTTGCAAACTTCTATGAGAAATGAGGAAAATGGGGAGCATCAATATGAGAAGCAAGGAGGATTCCTATGGATACTAAGGAACCTCCCATTTCAGAGAGAAGTGATGTACAAAATGAAGACTCATAGGCTATAGGCTCAAGCCCGCTGCTAGTTTGCAGGTCCCCTGAGAAAGGGAATGAGTGCCATCTGCTGGAAAATGAGGAAAGGGACAAACCTTTGGAAGACAAAATAGTCAATGATGAAATGATCTTTTTCTGAGGGCATAGGAGAACAGAAGGACAATGGAATACAGGATAGTATGAGCAAGGAGTAATCATCATTGGGGATACCTATTCAAAGGTAATAGGAGTCAATAATAATCAATGGTGTACATAATAAAAAAAAGTGACAAAGGGAGCACTAATATAGAGGAACCATCCTTCTCTGTTTCCTAATGGATCAACTCCTAACCAGGGAAAAACTGTAAGTTACTCAGTCTGAACAGTTATCTCTCATGCTCTGTAGTGTCTCTAACTATAATGTTGCTTCTGAGATTGCCTATGTTCAACTACGTGAGCCTCCATGTTCTGAATATTTCTAGAAATCTTCCCCTCCCTCCCCCTGCCCCAGTTCTTCAAAATTTTTCTTCCTTTGTCTCGAGTTGTCAGGAACTTGTTCACTATTTTCCAAGAAAAACTTTAGCAAATATGAAACACTAGTTTATGCTGATGTGTTACTGGCTGCTAATAAACAAATGAATGAATAAATAAATAAATGTCTCTTCTTTCAAATAATCCAGGGACCTTGTGAAAATAACATTCACATATTATATTTAAATGTAATATATTATACAGTTTACTTTTTCTACCTTCAACTCTCTGAACTTTGCAATGCAAATATTATTTCCATTTTCAAGGTGAATAAATTCAGATTCAGAAAGGATATATAAGTTATACATGATCTAGTCTAGTCCTCTTTTCCAGGAACAAAACTACTGGTGATCATTTAGAGCATTATGACAGATAAAAATATATTTTTGGCTAGGTGATGCATTATGTCCCCTTCTGGCTGGGCTTCCCTAAAAGGGCTTGGTAGGAGCCATGGGTCTGGAATCTCCTTCCCTCTTCCCCATTCCCTTCCCCCTTTGCATGAGCAGAGTCCTATTTCTTGGGAGCAAGTATCTCTAGCAAATTATATTCTGACTTCTTTTTTCACCCATCTCATTAATGGTCTCCTGCCAGTAAATTTTCTGCTTTAAAATCCAACCCTATTTATACTGTCTAAATGAGAGCTGCTTTGTAGCTTTAGTTAACAAGCCCCATGTCCTTCTTCTATTCATCTCTAGGCTTTTTAACTGAGTTTCACTGTCTAGAATGTCTGAGATGTCACAATATAAACTGGGTTGTGCCATAAATCAGCTAGAGCATGAGAACACACTGTACACTAATGGAACTGCTTTGACGAGGCTTTTAAATTATCCTTGAAGATGCTTAGAAATGGGGTGGTTTCCTGACTGCTGTTGCTAGAAACTTCTGGCATATTTGGTAGAGGGTTGTCTAATTTAGTCTCTTTATTGTACATCAATGTCTTTGGTACAGGTGGTTTTTTTTATAATGTTGATCTGATGTTATTGATCAAATTGTTTTCATGCTTGCATGTTAATGTTTTCTTAATTATGGCACTAAAGGAACCTATCTTGGGTTTAACCACTAAAATACTTGTAGATATAAAATAGCTAACATTTAGATTGAATTTTAAAGTTTACAAAGTGCCTTATACATATTCTCTCCCTTGAATTGCATAGCAACCCTGAGAAGTGGGAACTATTATAATCTCCACTTTATAGATAATCAAAGTGTGATCAAGAGAACAAGAGATTTACCCAATGTAGTAAGAGTCCAAGGCAAGATTTGAATTCAAGTATTTTTGGTTTCAGTTCACTCTCTTCACTGTGCCCCATAGTAGCATAATGAATTTCATTTCCACAAAAACCCCATTTTGTATACCAGTTCTCTTACCTATCCAGAATAACGCCCGTTTAATAAACAACCAAATTACATAATAAAGTAAGGGAGTGGCAGGAAGACACAAGGAAGATCTTTTGCTCTAAAACATTTCTTTGAAAAAAACCTGAGTTTCTAAGGGCTAAACATTTTCCCTCCCAGGATTTTATTTTAAATGAAGGTGTTTAGATTTGAAATTTTCTAAAAAAAAAAATCTTCTCAAGTGAGGTGAAGTCAAGAGGCTGAGTAAAGACAGGACTTGCCTGAGTTCTACCAAATTTCCCTCAAAATAATATTGCTTTGCTGAGGTAGTGAACCAAAGGAAGGAGGAAAAGAAGGAGGAAGAGGAGGATGGGATGATAACAATTTTCCTGCTCATGACAATTTAGAAGGTCAGCAAGAAAAGTTGCATCAGGATGAGTAGAGGTAGTCTAATGCAGTCCAGAAAAGGCAGTATCCCACCAAGCCAGCAACAAGCCTTGAGAGCACCTGAGTCAGTGGTGGTGGTGGTTTTGGAACTCTCAGCCTACAGACAGTGGTGGGGTCGGACACTGGATCAGAAGGAGATCATAGGGGACTCTTTGCTGCTACTGTGAGCAGGAATCGGTTGCATTGTCCATATGTGATTCTGGATTGCAGTCCCCTGATAAGGAGGCAAATTAATAGGAGTGGGAACAGTGGTCACAGTCCCACAGTAGAAACCAGAGCACGGGTTGGGAGAGCAGTGACCATAACTTTTGGTGGGTAACACCACCTTGGAAGAACTGAAAACAGCAAAACAAAAACAAAGCCCTCTGAAGCTTTGAACAGTGCCTTCTCCACCTCAGAGACACAAAGTTAAGTCAAGAAACAGGTTGGGAAAATAAGCAAACGACAATAATACAAATTACCCTCATTAGCAGAAGAGGAAAAAATATACAAAATTCACTGAAAAAAGAACTTCTCAAAAAGGAGAACTGGCCATATGGAAAAGAAGTTACAAAATCTCACTGGACAAAAAAAAATCCTTGAATATTAGAGTTGGATAAGTGGAAGCTACACTAACATTTAAAATTTAAAATTTTACTGGCTCTCTATAATCTAGGAAGTATTAAGTTTGTTTACTTTCAATTTTTTTTTTGTGTGTGTGCCAATTTAATGAGTGTGAGGAAATACTTAAATTTTTAAAATTTGCATCTCTTAGATTATCAATATTTTTTGGACATATTTTCACATTTTCCTTTGTTTTTAAAAACTCCAATACTACTCTAATTTGTTTTTTTCCCCAATATATTCTATTTGGTCTCATTCAATCTCTTCCCAACCAATAATCCCATACATATTATTCTCTTATTAAAAAAAAAACCAAGTAGAACCAACCAATATAATTATTGCAATTGACTACATAAATTACTTTCAATATTTGTAATTTATTGTTTGTTATCAGATTGGAAAGATGTATGTATGCTTTAATTTTAATAATATGGGATCAATAATAATCATTGTTGTTTGACCTGAGTTTATTGCTATTTGTTGTATTTTCAGTGGCAGTTTCTGGTCATTGTGTTTTGCTTTTTGGTTCTTAAAAAAAAATCCCTTTTTTCCTCCTCTAATGTTAAACCAATTTTTCCTTCATCTTTGGAATTTTGTAATTTGACTATTATGTACATCAGGGAATAATAGTTTGAATTTCACTATGATGGGATCCTATGTATTCTCTGTACAAAAGCTCAAAGGATCACAGAGTTAGAACTGTAGGAGACTTAACAAATCTAACTACTTTACCAATGAGAAATCTGAGGCCTAGAGAAGTTAAGTGATTTACCTAACTCACTAAACATGTAAACATACATGTAGTAAAAATGATAGTGTCAAGATTTTGACATAATTATTTCTAAGCATCTTTTGGCATTCTATATTTCCTGTTTGAATATCACCACTTGACAGTGTCACAAAATTATATATACTGAAATTAGGTAAAAAAAAATTTCTTAAAGTTAGAAGAGTATAAAGTTAGGCTTATCCTTTTATAAAAATTAAAAGCACCTGTATTTAAAAAGCAGAGCTCTTAAGGGATTTCCATTTAATTACAATCTGATTATTCGGCTATAAACATTGAATAAGTCATCTAAAGGATAAATTTTCTGATGGAATGGATGATTTAATTTGGTCTTTCATCCAACTATTGAAATCTTATTTTGAATCTTAAGACTCATCATAGACTGCATTTTTAAATCGTCACATATGGGAGAAAAGGATGGTTTGTTCTTTCTTCTGAATGGAAACAGCAGGATTTGGTAAAATAAAATCCTGATACCTTTGTTATCAGAAAACTTCTATCTCCAAATTTATGATCTCAAAAGACAGTAATGTTTGGCTTATCTGTGAATTCCAGTTTTTTTTTAAATATAAGCCCGTGTAAAAATAAAGCATCATGGTATAATGTTTTTAAAATTATAAAACTAAGCTATCAAACCCCCCCCCAAAACTATCAGAAATCTGGAATGGCACATTTGCATAGAAGACAGCCTCAGCAGGATAGTCTTTAATTCTTATAAGTTGTTTTATTAACATGTTTGAAAAAGACTGAGAGGATGATAAAACTTTGGAACAGAAAGAAGGGAAATATAATGATTCATTCGTTTCATTTTCTTGGAAATTGTGTCTTTGAAGTCCAGTCTTCATCCTTATTGGGCCATTAGTTACTACTTCTGTAGAGATCATTCTTTAATCTCTATTTAGCCTTCTCCACTGGATATACAAGTCTATATTTCCAGCTGCTTAGCAGACATTTTCCCATGAGAGTTTTGCTATCACTTCCAATATTATTTTTGTGTTGATTATTATTATTCAGTTGTTTCAGTCATGTCCAACTCTCTATGAGCCCATTGGGATTTTCTAGGTAAAAGTACTTCTCGAGCTCATTTTCCAAAAACTGAGGTAAATAGGGTTAAATGATTTAAGCAGAGTCACACAGCGTTGAACTCAGATTTTCTTCACTGCACCATTATTTAACATACATTTGTCATCTGTTTCTCCCCCACCTATTCCTTTTCCTAAATGGCCTTGGCTTTATGATTCTGAAAACACTACATCAGTGGAAGCTATCTTTTCCCCCTCTACTTTTCTCTTCCTCTCTTTCTTCTATTTTATTATTAAATCTGTCATTCAGACTCTAAACCTTCATGTGATCTCCGGTTCCTTGGAGCCATCTAGATAGTGTAGGGAATGGAGTCAGGAAGAGAGGAGTTCAAAGTTCACTTGCTAGCTATGAACCTGGACAAGGTATCTAACCTATCTCTGTTTTTTTTTTTTTTTAAACAGAATTATTTTGAAAATCAGATATGAAATACTTGTAAAGTGCTTAACATAGCACCTAGCACACAGTAAATGCTTAATAAATGCTTATTATTTCCTTTCTTTCTATATTCCATTTACTCCATCTGGTTCATCAACTCCATTCATCACAATAAATCTTACATGCATACAATCTTTCTCTTCTATTTTCTAAGTTCATGCTTGGATGATTGCAGGTATTTTCTTGACATCAGTTTATCTTGTATACAATTTATTTTATACACTTATAGTAGATTAGAGATAGAGGTAGAGGATGGACCATTGATTTCACTGGTCTAGGGAACTCCCAGATGAGGGTACTCCCTCTACCCATGAAAGTTGGCATCTTCACCAAAAATTAATATTTTAGAGTTACCTGGTGGTGCTGGGCCTGGACTTTAAATCTGATGTCCAACAACTAGCTGTATGACTTTGGGGAAGGTCCTTAATTTATGCTTGCCTCAGTTTTCTTAACTATAAAATGGGAATAATAATAACACCAATTTTGCAGAGTTGTTATGAGGATCAAATAAGATAGGATTTTGTTAAAAATTGATTTTAAGCATCTTGACAATAAGGTATGTCTTTAACCTCCTGTTTGTATTCTCAAATGCCTGTCAGTGCCTGACTTATGGTGAGTGTTTAATTTTTTCATTTAAAACTAATTATAATTAATATGACATTATTTATCGATTACTTGGTACATAATACTAAGTACATAGTAGGCACTATATAAATGCTTATTTTCTTCCTCAGAACCCTAAAAAATAAAGTGACTTGTCAAAGATGGGATTGGAGTTCAGGATAGCTGACAAATCATCAACAAAATTTTATTAAGTATTCACAACAAGCAATTATTATTAAGCTATTTCTCCACTAGGCTGTTTAAGCTTTCCTGTAGATGTAGAATCCTAACCCTATTGATTAAAGAATGCTGAAGCCAGATTTGAATGCAGATTTGGTGCTCTATCTGCTGTGCCATCTAGCTGCCCCAATATTTAAATTACTTAAAATACTTAAAGTACTAAGGAAGTACTTAATACTTCCTAGCTGTGTGATCCTGGGCAAGTCACAACCCCAATTGCCTCAGAAAAAAAAAAAAAAAAAAAAAAAGAATGCTCACTTAACGTTTTTTCCTCTCTTTTTTCTCTTTTTTAAAAATTGAAACTTTTTATTTGCAGAGCATATGCAAGGGTAATTTTTCAACATTGACCCTTACAAAATCTTATGTGCCAATTTCTCCCTCTTTCCCCCACCCTCTTCCCTCGATGGCAAGTAATCCAATATATGTTAAACATAGTAAAATATATGTAAATCCAATATAGGCATACATATTTAAACAATTTTCTTGCTGTATGAGAAAAATCAGATCAAAATGGAAAAAGAAATGAGAAAGAAATTAAATTCAAGCAAACAACAGCAAAAGAAGTGAAAATGATATGTTGTGATCCAGTCTCAGTTCCCACAGTCCTCTCTGGGTATAAATAGCCCTCTTCATCACAAGATTATTGGAACTGGCCTGAATTATCTCATTATTGAAAAGAGCTGCGACCATACAGAATTGTATAATCTTGTTGGCATGTACAATGACCTGCTTCTGTTAATTTAACTTAGCATCAGTTCACGGAGGTCTCTCCAGGCCTCTCTGAAATTATCCTGCTAATCATTTCTTACAGAACAATAATATTCCCTAATATTCATATACCATCATTTATTTAGCCATTCTCCAACCGATGGGCATCCACTCAGTTTCTAGTTTTTTGTCACTATAAAAAGGACTGCCACAAACATTTTTGCTTTTGAATTCTTGCCTTTAAGATCTCTTTGGGATATAAGCCCAGTAGAAACACTGCTGGATAAAAGGGTATGCACAGTTTGATAATTTTTTGAGCATAGTGCACAATTGCTCTCCAGAATGGTTGGATCAGTTCACAATTCCAGCAACAATGTATTAATGATCCAGTTTTCCCACATCCCCTCCAACATTCATCATTATCTTTTCCTGTCATCTTAGCCAATCTGACAGGTGTGTAGTGGTATCTCAGAGTTGTCTTAATTTTCATTTCTCTAATCACCTTTTGGTGCACCTTTTCATATGAGTAGAAATAGTTTCAGTTTCTTTATCTGAAAACTGTTTATTCATATCCTTTTACCATTTATCAACTAGAGAATGGCTTGAATTTGTATCAACTTAATCAATACTCTATATATTTTAGAAATGAGGTCTATATCAGAATCCTTGAATGTAAAAATGTTTTCCAAAATTGCTTCCCTTCTAATCTTATCTGCATTGGTTTTGTTTGTACAAAAACTTTTATACTTAATATAATCAAAATTATCTATTTTGTGTTCAATAATGAGCTGCAATTTTTCTTTGGTTACAAATTCCTTCCTTCTCCACAGATTTGAAAGGTAAACTATCCTATGTTCTTCTAATATCATTCTTTATGTCTAAATCATAATCCATTTTGACCTTATCTTGTTATATGGCATTAGGTGTGGATCAATGCCTAGTTGCTACTATACTAGTTTCCAATTTTCCCAGCATTTTTGTCAAATAGTGTGTTCTTATCCCAAAAGCTGGAGTCTTTGCATTTGTCAAACACTAGATTATTATAGTCATCGATTATTTTGTCCTTTGAACCTAACTTGTTCCACCAATTGACTACTCCATTTCTTAGCCAGTACCAAATGGTTTTGATGACTTCTGCTTAATAATATAGTTTTAAGTCTGGCACAGCTAGACCATCTTCATATGCATTTTTAAAATTTATTCACTTAAAATTCTTGATCTTTTGTTCTTCCAGATGGACTTTATTATTATTTTTTCTAGAGATATAAAATAATTTATTGGGGGATTGATTGGTATGGCACTAAATAAGTAGTTTAATTTAGGAACTATTGTCATTTTTACTATATTCGCTCAGCCTACCCATGAGCACTTTATATATTTCCAGTTGTTTAGATCTAACTTTATTTGTGTGGAAAGTGTTTTGTAGTTTTGTTTATATAGTTCCTGACTTTGCCTTGGTAGATAGATTCCCAAATATTTTATAGTATCAACAATTATTTTAAATGGAATTTCTCTTTGAATCTTTTGCTGCTGGACTTTGTTGATAATATATGAACTTGCTGGTAAATTTCTATGGATTTATTTTGTATCCTGCAACTTTGCTAAAGTTATGAATTGTTTCTAGTAGTTTTTTAGTTGATGTTCTAGGATTCTCTAAGCATACCATTATATCATCTGCAAAGAGTGATAATTTGGTTTCCTCATTATCTATTGTAATTCCTTTGATCTTTTTCTTCTCTTATTTTGGCAAAACTAATATTTCTAATGCAATATTGAATAGAAATGGTGACAGTGGGTCACCTTGTTTCACCTTTGATCTTATTGGGAATGCTTCTATTTTGTCATGTCATGTCAATGATGGAGTCAGAAAGACCTGAGTTCAAATTCAGCCTCAGACACTTAATATTTCCTAGCTGTGTGACCCTAGTCAAGTAATTTAACCCCAATTGCCTTGCCAAAAAAAAAAAGCCTGTAGAAGGAAAAAGAAAGCATCCAGTGTGAATAACAGTAAGAACATCAGTTTGATTTGACCCACAAATTTTGGTATCTATTTGAGTTTGTATCACATGATAGATATATCACTCACTTGGCACATTTATATCCAACTGTTTATGACTGCATTTAGGATTTTCTTGACAAAGATACTAGAGTAATTTTTGACTTCCTTTTTCATAAAAAGACTGAGACAATAGGATTAAGCAATTTCTCACAGAGAGAAAGTGTCAGAGGCTGGATTTGAACTCAGGAAGAAGAATCTTCCTGATTCTATGCTTGGTACTCTTTCTATTGAGCTATCTAGCTGCCAATTTACTGATTTTTATTGTTATTTTCTATAAACCTCTTATTACAACTTAGGCTACAAATCTCTTGAGTTCAGAAGCTAGGTTTGGACATTTAGTCATAGTACTTTGCATATATAGTATTGTATTTGCCTTGTTTTTTGCTGCTTGTCATTATTCTTTCCCCTTGCATTGTTGTAGTGGTAGTGTTCTGTTTCCTGTATAATACACTCCCACCTGCAGCTCTTTTCATGTCCGAGGAGTTTACATCAGCAGCCTTTTCTCAGTGAGAACCAAAAACATATTTGGAGATAATGGGGAACAAATTCAGAAGAAATCCAGGCTTATAAAATATAAGTTCAATAGTAAAATGTATGATTCCAGGCATAATCAATGTGAGAATTTATTTTGTTTATATTTATAAACATGGACTTGTTTTTTATTTCTTTTATTCTAATGAAGGTTGTAGAAGAGAACAGAAGAAAGGCTAAAAAACAGGCAAAATAAGTAGTTCAGTTTTGAATACTGGAAGTTAATCTTATATACTAAAATGTATGTTACATTTAACAGAGATTTATGGTTTCACATCTTTTTCTGCTTTTATAAAAAAAAGGAAATTTTCATTTTATTTGATAGTAAGTTCAGAATGAAAATACATTAAGAAATAGTGGAGAAATAAATGGATGTGGAAATAAGGAATATTGCATTTATAGGTCAAAACCAATCCCTCATCATAAATATTTGACCTGACATAAATATTTGATTGGTTAATTTGGTTTATAAGCACAATTAGTTTTAACTCATCATGACTGAGTCATGTGAGAAAAGGAACTATCAGATCAATTGAAGCTGCCTAATTCAGAAAAACGATTGATGTGGTTATAATATTGACTTTTTATTTTATTTTCAAATAGAAATCATTTTGTAGGAATGCCTAATAATATCAAAATGTAAGTTCTAATTCTTAAAGAAGCTTTAAGAAAATGTCTTTGTCTTTAAGAAGATGTGTTTTTCAACTCAAAAAAACATTCCTTTTGTTTTTCAGATGAGATTTGAGATAGTTTGGTTTCACTGTTTGAGGTTGTCAGCAATGACTTCTGAGAATATTCATCCCTTTACACTAGAAGGAACAAGCATGGCAATTGACTAAAAAGGATCAGAAGTCAAATACTTTATTTTGTCCAAACCCATGGACAATGGCTTTGTAGGCACAGGATGGCAGTATCCTTTAGATCTGTGTGGTCAAGGATGTCCATCACACTTACTAGCATTCTCCATTGTGATTTTAGTAAAGCCAAATCTCTGGAATCTTTTTCCTAAGAAAGGATTAATCTAAACCATCCTGAGAAATGACCTGCCAGATTTATTTTCCAAAATACCTTCAGAAGTCTAGGATTGCTAGGTTAACATCTGAAATTAATTCTTAGTCTGATTGACATATTTAGCTTCTTATATACAAAGGGGATATGAAAGTGCCTGTGGTGACAATGATTAATATTGAGTAAACTGTAGTTATGGTTTATCTCAAGGTTATAATTTTTCAAAGTTATCTAGAGTCTTTTAAAAATCTTGCTTAGACTCTGTAGCTTTGGTTATAGAAGGTACCTTTATTCAATACCATCCATACATTGGACTATTGTTATCAGGAAATATTTTAAGCTTAAATTAAAAAAAAATTGGTTTAATTGAAAGAACAATAGCTAGGGTAGCGTGACTAAGGCTTTGCCACAGGACACCAAATTTGGAAGGTATATGTTTTTTAAACATAAAATCCATCTATTTGGTGACACATTTTCTTCTAGAGGAAAAATCTGATGAATTCAGGAAAAAATGGCATTCATTTAATTCATTATTCCTTCCTCTTATGAGGGTCTGATTTGGAAGGTATACATTTTGAGGGCACTGATAGCTCCATATCTCTTCAGCACATGGTTTAGCACCCAGATCTTAAGGATTACTAATTAAAATAGGATGCTACCTAATGGTGCAGCGACTTTCTTCTTCCGTTTTCTTCCCTTGTCCTTCACTATTATGTATGTGTGTGTGTGTGTATGTGTGTGTGTGTGTGTGTGTGTGTGTGCATGTGTACCACTGACCTCTCCATAAAGGTAGAAATTTACTATTTTGTTAACATTCTTTCTTTCTGCAGAAGAGTATTATTCCCTCATCCTCTCAATTGCTATTGACTATATCTTATCTCTAATTATATTTCCCATAATGATATTTCTTTCTGCTTTTAGTCCTTTATTGGGCAGAGAATGACAGTAGTTACATTTGGAAAGAACCTCATTGATCATCAACTTATTGTACAAATGATGTACAGTGAGAACAAATGCTTTGTTCAAGGTTATATAAGAAGAGATAGAAGGAGGGCAAGTGTATAGAAAATAACAATAAAAATAAGTAAAGTGGCCATTTGGTGTATCATAGTGCACAGAGTGCTGGCCCTTGAGTCAGGAAGATTGTTCCTCAGTTCAAATGTAGCCTCTGACATTTACTAGCTGTATAACTCTGGGCAAGTCACTTAAACTTGTTTGTTTCAGTTTTTTTTTTTTTTGGCTGTAAAATAACTCTTAAAGGACTTTAAATCCAGTGTTCTACCCTACTTGCTGTAATGTAAGCTTTAGGAAATGGAAAGAAGAAATGTATTAAGCATTTATTAAATGCCTACTATGTACTAGGCGTTGTGCTAAGTTGTTTATAAATATGATTTCATTTGATTTTCACAACAATCCTGAGAGACAGATAGGTGCAATTATTATCCCCATTTTATAGTTAAAGAAACTCAGCCAGACACAGACACAGACATGACTTGTCCAGAATCATGCAGCTAATGACTGTCTGAGGCTAGATTTGAACTCAGGTCTTTCTGACTTCAACCTCAGAACTTTATTTACTATGCCAGCTAGTTACCTCTATAGTGTAAGGGACTATTTATTTCTAGCCCAGGACTATATGTGGTACTTTGAACATAATAGGTAACTTGCTAGGATGTTGATTAAACTGAATTAAATTACGGGGAACTATAGAATTTCTGAGTTGTAAGTGACCTCATCAGTCATTTAGTTTAATCTGCTTCTAAAAAAGAATTACCAAATATTGCATTTGCTGGAGGCAGGAAAATGTAAAGAAAAAAGGCCCATACAATCCTTTTAGGTATGTTTAATAAAAAAAATGATCCTTTTGAAAACGTTCAAAACATAGTAGAGAGTGCTTTATCTCTGAGACTTGTCCATTAGCAAGGCTGACATTTCTAATCTCACCATAGGACTTTAATGCATTTGTTTCATGATACTTTCCAAAGTAATATTTTCCAAAGACAGAAAAAAATTTCCTCCAAAATTTAGAGCTTTTCCTTTATGGGAGAATATTCTATGGGATATCACTTATTTACTTTTGTTCAGCTATCTATTATCTATGGGAATTTTCTACCATATGGCCCAGAGCAGAAAATGTTACTTTAGTCCCCTGCAGCAATGGTTTAGAATTAGGTCTTGATGGACTGTCCTTTAAGCTGTTTTTACCTTGCATGACTGAGAGGAGTGGTCCTGAGGTTGGAGATGGGGAGGGTGGTATCCTGGATATTGGCAGTTAAAAGCCAAGTTCTAAATTTTCCCAGTCTTAGAAAAAAGAGGCCAATTTCCCATCTGGCAGCTGGCTTATTGTCCCCTTTAGTTCTAGCCTGGTTAGATCAGAATGTCATCTGTAGTGAAAGGAAATGAGCAGTGAAGACCAGCATACAAAATAGCAGTTGAATGGTCTTTTATATCTACTTAGTTCTCCCACATTATTTGTACCAACAGACATTTATTGTTGCACTTGATCAATCTTCACATGTATTGAGGGAATAAGGATTACAGATTTATGATTGTAAAGCCTTGAAGACCACTGAGTCAAGCTTTCTCACTTTATAGATGAAGAAATGAAAGCTAAGAGATGTTAAATGAGTGTAAAGTGTTACATTAGAAACAAATGTCACAGCTGGATTGAGTCTAGGCTACTTAACCAGCTTTTCTGTAAATAAGAAGAAACTATTATAGTTGGATCCTGATTAATGTGAAAAAATAAATCCCCTGAGACGATTGAATATAGTATTTAAATTCACATTACAGAAGTTATGATTATGTAAAATGTGGTAACTAGTTCTAGTCCAGCAGAAATATATGGTGCAAATCTGAAAAAAAGTGAACATTTCAGTGGACACAATACTTATATTAATTGGAACTTATCTCTAGTGAAAGAGCCCTAGATTAAGTGACAGATGTCTTGGTCCAAATGTGCATTCACTACCATTTGGACTTTGGACAAATCACTTGGCTTCTATAACTTATTTCTTCACCTATAAAATGACTATATTTATTTTTATAACTGGATTGAGGTGCTTTTAAGTTTAGTTTATACAATATACAATAGAAAAAATTAAGTTAACATAATTATTTAAGTTTCTGGAATTAAGTGGTATATCACAAGGGATGGAGCTCATAGAAGACCATACATGCTGTTTGAAAATCCTAAGATTGGACTAAATGGTTGAGGGTTGATTTTTTTCCCCCCAGATCTAAGTCCTTTTAGTAATTTCACAGATTGTTAGAGGTCAAAGACACACTAGAATTCCAGTTTAAGACTAAAAAGAACATTAATGGTCATGTACGCCAACCCTATCATTTTATATAGATGAAAGCTGAGAGAGAGTTAATCTGCCAAGGTAAGTGGCTAAGGTATTATTCAAATCTAAGCCATTATATCACATTATTTAAAACAGCTATATTAATTTTTAACCAAGAGAGGTTAAGTGGTTTGCATGGAAAAGCATATAATGCAACATCCCAGACAGAACTTATCTTTCTTCATAAACCATCCTTCTTCCGAATTCTTCTGTTGCTATTAATGTCCCAATAATCAGCCAAATCACTCAGGTCTATTCACTTGGTGGTGTTGATTTTTCACTCTCAACTTCTATATCGAGTCCGTTGCTAAATGTTGCTGTTTCTATCTTCACAACATTTCTAATATTTCCCCTTCTTTTTCCTTACATAGTCATAGCTCTTGTTCTGACCCTCAGCACCTCTTGCCTTCTCAATAGTCTCTTTACCTCAACTTGCTCCTCATCTAATTCATCTTCCCCTCAGCCGATAGGTGTTTAGCAAACATCTGACCCTGTCTCTTCTATCTCCTTCTCCCATGAACTCCAGTGACTCCTTATCTCCAGGATCAGTGGCACTCTTGAATGTCAAAGACCCTCATGATCTTATATGTCTTTGGAAAAATGGGTATGCCAGAGGGCAGCAATCAACTCTGACTCATTAACAATTTTTTTTTTTACCTTATGAGTATTTTTTTAAAATTTTAATATCTTTTTATTGATAGAACGCATGCCAGGGTAATTTTTTACAGCATTATCCCTTGCATTCATTTCTGTTCCGATTTTTCCCCTCCCTCCCTCCACCCGTTCCCCAAGATGGCAAGTAGTCCTTTACATGTTGAATAGGTTACAGTATATCCTAGATACAATATATGTGTGCAGAACTGAACAGTTTTCTTGTTGCACAGGGAGAATTGAATTCAGAAGGTATAAATAACCCGGGAAGAAAAACAAAAATGCAAGCAGTTTATATTCATTTCCCAGTGTTCTTTCTCTGGGTGTAGCTGCTTCTGTCCATCTTTGATCAATTAAGGCTCTCTTTATCGAAGAGATCCACTTCCATCAGAATACATCCTCAAACAGTATCGTTGTTGAGGTATATAATGATCTCCTGGTTCTGCTCGTTTCACTTAGCATCAGTTCATGTAAGTCTCACCAGTCCTCTCTGTATTCATCCTGCTGGTCATTCCTTACAGAACAATAATATTCCATAACATTCATATACCACAATTTACTCACCCATTCTCCAATTGATGGACATCCTTTCATTTTCCAGCTTCTAGCCACTACAAACAGGGCTGCCACAAACATTTTGGCACATATAGGTCCCTTTCCTTTCTTTAGTATCTCTTTGGAGTATAAGCCCAGTAGAAACACTGCTGGATCAAAGGATATGCACAGTTTGATAACTTTTTGAGCATAGTTCCAAATTGATTTCCAGAATGGCTGGATGTGTTCACAATTCCACCAACAATGTATCAGTGTCCCTGTTTTTCCACATCCCCTCCAACATTCTGCATTATCTTTCCCTGTCATTCTAGCCAATCTGACAGGTGTGTAGTGGTATCTCAGAGTTGTTTTAATTTGCATTTCTCTGATTAATAATGATTTGGAGCATATTTTCATATGTCTATAAATAGTACTCATTAACAATTAATGAGAAAATGAATATAAGGGAAGTGGACTCACTCCAATGAGAGACTGAGAGAGTGATATCATATCATTTTTAGCTGAAGAGATTATCCTCAACCTTGGACAATCTAGACAAAGGATCTACCTTCCCCCAAATCTGCTTAAGTGGCACACAAAGGGCAGGAATTCAACATAGATAAGATTCCTTACAGGGTTGAGTAGTTCAACCTTCAGAGCATGAGCTTTGAAATGAAGAGTTTGGAAAAAGGAGAATGTTTGTCTCCCCAAATCATTGATTATTATTAATAATTTCTCTATTTGGTAACCGTGTGTGAAAAGTTGTGGAGATGAGAAATTTCACAGTAATAGTTCAGTACATTGGAGGGGGGGGGATAAATAATTTAGTAGATATTTTTGGTATATTTCTTGTATTCTCAGTGTATTTACTGATTTTTTTCTCATCTCTCTCTCTCTCTCTGTCTCTCTCTCTCTCAACACAAATCAATAGAGTGATAAAAAGATAGAGCCAAGATATGAATATATCTGATTTTCTTCTTCCTTAGTTGATACCTTTTCTTCAGGTATTTTTTAGAATAATAGACACTGAATTATAATACTAATTCTTTTGCTCAATAGTATATGCAAAAATATCTTTTACTTGTTTTTTGTATTTTTTAACCAATGTATCTTATGTTATTAGAATTATGAAGAGAAAAAGCAATTACATCTGTAGTAGAGTTTATAAGAGTAAATGCAAATATTTCAGTGATGCCTGTTTAATTTCGAGCTACTGAAGAGATTTTAGGTGTCAAACAAAAAGTCAATTGCAATTAAAGTGGAGTTATGCAGTAAGATTATTTTCTCTTAAAATATAATAGACTGAACCCAATATAGCTATTTGGAAGTTATAAGGCTTTGTCTAGATATTACTTGAAAAAGATCTAAAAAAATCATGGTTAAATTTTTGAAAATATAGTGTTCCACATAAAGAGTAATACTATAAACAAATTAGGAGAGCAAGAGATAGTTTATCTGTCAGATCTTTGGAGAAAACAGGAATTTATGATCAACCAAGAAATAGAAAACATTATGAAATACAAAATGGATAATTTTGATTACATTAAATTAAAAAGGTTTTGCACAAACAAAACCAATGCAGCTAAAATTAGAAGGGAAGTAGAAAGCTGGGGAACAATTTTTACAGCCAGTTTTTCTGATTAAGATATCATTTCTAAAATAAGTAGGACATTAACTAAAATTTATAAGAATATAAATCATTTTCCAGTTGATAAGTAATCAAAGGATATAAAAAGATAATTTTCAGATGACATTAAAGCTACCTATAGTTATATGAAAAAATGCTTGTATCACTATTGATTAGAGAAGTGCAAATTAACCTTACTCTGAGGAACCACCTCACATCTATCAGAATGACTAAAATGACAGAAAAAAATAATGATATATGTTGGAGGGGATGTGAGAAAACTGGAACACTGATATACTGTTGATGGAGATGTGAACTCATACCCTATGAACCAGCAGTATCACTGTATCCCAAAGAGATCATAAAAGAGGGGAAAGAACCTACATGTGTAAAAAATATTTGTAGCAGCTCTTTTTGTGGTGATAAGGAATAGGATACTGAGTGGATGCCCATCATTTGGGGAATGGCTGAATAAGTTATAGTATTTGAATGTAATGGAATATTATAGTTTTATAAGAAATAATGAACAGACCGATTTTGATAAAGACTGGAACTTATATAAGGTTGTTTGCTGTCTGGGGAAGGGCAAAAATAAGAAAGGAAGGGAGAAAAAAATTTGGAACTCAAAATCTTGCCAAAATGAATGTTGAAAACTATCTTTACATGTAATAGAAAAAATAAAATGCTATTGAAATAAATTTTTTTTTAAAAAATGGTGTTTAAGTGATATTTTCCTTTTTTAAGAAAAAAAGTCTTTAAGACTTCTTTAATGGATAAATAATTAACTAGTGAAAAATAGTACTACTGATTTGGAATCAGGAGATTAGTCTCAGCAACTGAACAGAAGTAAAAAAATGGCCCTTAAAGATGAACTACACTATAAGAAATCATTTGTAGAGTGAAAAGATAACAAGATTCCAATTGGTCAGAAAAGAAGGTAAAACTCAGAAAGATTGTTTTTCCCAGCTCACAAAAGGATACATCTGTGGTATGGAGAGAGCTTTAATTTGAAGTCTAGAGGCTGTGTTATTTAGTAGCTCATGGCCTTATGCAAGTCATTTCTTGAGCAAATAACTTTGCTGTAGTTGACTTTCATCATTATAAACTACTGACCTGAACAACCATTCTATTTCTTAGCCAGTACAAAATGGTTTTGGTGAGTAGTATTTCATAATATAGTTTTAGGTGTGGCACAGCTGGATCACCTTCATTGGCATTTTCTCATTAATTCCCTTAAAATTCTTAACCTTTTGTTCTTCCAGATAAACTTTGTTATTATTTTTTTCTAGATTTATAAAATTTCTTTTGGGACTTTGATTGATAAATAAGTAGATTAATTTAAGTAATATTGTCATTTTTATTATATTTGCTTGGCCTACCCATGAGCACTTGGTAGTTTTCCAATTGATTAGATTAAAGATTAAAGATTAGATTAGATTAAACTTTGAAAAAGTTAGATTAGATTAAAGATTAGAAAGTTGTGATTTTATTTGTGTGCAAAGTGTTGTGTAGTTGTGTTCATATAGTTCCAGACTTTGCCTTGGCAGATAGATTCCCAAATATTTTATATTATCAACAATTATTTTAAATGGAATTTTTCTTTGTATCTCTTGCTGCTGGATTTTATTGGTAACATATAAAAATGCTGATAATTTCTATGGATTTATTTTGTATCCTGCAACTTTGCTAAAATTGTGAATGATTTCTAGTAGTTTTTTAGTTGATATTCTAGGGTTCTCTAAGCATACCATTATAACATGTGCAAAGAATGATAATTTGATTTCCTCATTACCTGCTCTAATTTCTTTAATCTCTTTTTCTTCTTTTATTGCCAAAGCTAATACTTTTAATGCAATATTGAATAGTAATGGTGATAATAGGCAACCTTGTTTCACCCCTGATCTTATTGGGAACAATTGGGAATTTGTTCCCATTATATGTGATGCTTGCTGATGGTTTTAAATAAATGCTACTGATCATTTAAAGGAAAAATCCATTTATTCTTATACTCTCTAGTGTTTTTAATAGGAATGGTATTGAATTTTATCAAATGCTTTTTCTGCATATATTGAAATAATCATTTTTTTTTTGTTAGCTTGGTTATTGAAATAGTCAATTTGGTAAAAGTTTTCCTAATATTGAACTAGTCCTGCATTCTTGGTATAAATCCTACTGAATCATGGTTATTATACTGGAGATAAGGTTAGGGTTAGGGTTGCCCATTATCTGGGCAATCTATATTTTTGTAGTTTTTCCTCCATTTCACTTAAATGATCAAATTTATTGACATAAAGTTGGGCAAAATAACTCCTAATTATTGTTCTCATTTCCTCCTCATTGGTGGAAAATTCTCCATTTCATTTTTGGGACTAACAATTTGATTTTCTTCTTTCCTTTTTCTAATTAAAATAACTAAAGGTTTATTTATGTGTTTTTTTTTTTTCATAAAAGCAACTCTTAGTTTTATTTATTAATTCAATAGTTTTCTTACTTTCAATTTTACTAATCTCCCCTTTTATTTTCAGAATTTCAAATTTGGTATTTTATTGGAGGTTTTTAATTTGTTCTTTTTCTAGTTTTTTTAGTTGCAAGACCAATTCATTGATCTTCTTTTTCTCTATTTTATGCAAGTAAGCATCTAGAGATATAAAATTTCCCCTAATCACTGCTTTGACTGCTTCCCACAAATTTGGATATGTTGTCTCATTGTCATCTTTTGGATGAAATTATTGTGTCTATGATTTGTTGTTTCATCCATTCATCCGTTAAGATTAGATTATTTAGTTTCCAATTCATTTTTGGTTTATTTTCCCCTGAACTTTTATTGAATGTAATTTTTATTATGTCACGATCTGGAAAAAATACACTTACTATTTCTGCCTTTCTGCATTTGATTTTGAGATTTTTATGCCCTAATACATGGTCAATTTTTGTAGGTTCTATAAACCACTGAGAAAAAAAAAATGTATACTTCTTTCTGTCTCCATTTAATTTTCTCGAAAGATCTATCACACCTAAAATTCTATTTACTTCCTTAACTTCTTTTCTTATTTATTTTGTAATTTGATTTATCTAGTTCTGAGAAATCAATTTTGAGATCCCCCACTAATATAATTTTGCTGTCTATTTCTTCTTGCAGCTCTCTTAACTACTCTTCTAGGAATTTGGATGCTTTATCATTTCATGCATATATATTTAATATTGATATTGTTTCATTATCTATGGTACATTTTAGCAAGATATAGTTTCCTTCCTTATCTCTTTTAATTAAATCTTTTTTTGCTTTTGCTTCATCCTGATCTCAGATTACCTCTGCTTTTTTTTTTTTTACTTCACCTGAAGCATATTAAATTCTGTTCTAGCCTTTGACCTTTACTCTGTGTGTATCACTCTGCTTTAAATGTGTTTCTTGTAAACAACATAATGTAGGATTTTGGCTTTTAATCCAGTCTTCTATCCATTTCTATTTTATGAGAGTGTTCACTTCATTCACATTCACAGTTAAGTAACTAATTCTGTATTTCCCACCATCTTATATACCTTCCTCCTTTTCCCTCCTCCCCAGTATTTTGCTTCTGACCACTACTTCCCTTAAACAGCCTTTCCCTTTGGAGAGCTCACCAAAGATCAGTCAGCAGAAAAACCAAACTAGAGGAATGGGTTGATGTGTCTAATGTCTATATATTACAAATACACAAGGGTGTGGAGCCAAGATGGCAGAGAGTAAACACATTTCTATGTGACCTCTTCCCTGAAACCAACAGCAGATTAAGCCTCTGAACTGATTTTGCAGTGACAGAATCCACAAATAATTGGAGCACAACACATTTCTAGAAGAAGATACTTTAGAAGAAATTCAGAAAAGGTCTGAATTTCTTTGACTAATTCTTGATGTCTCATTGAGTCATTCATTTCCATTTCTTCAATTCTAACTTTAATGAATTATTTTCTTCAGTTACCTTTTTAGATCCTTTTGTATTTGGCCAATTGAAGTTTTAAATGAGCTGTTTTGTTCTGTGGATTTTTTTTTTCCACTTCAAAGATTCTGTTTTTCAATGATTTTTTTTCATATCTCTTTGGTAAGGAGTTATATGCTTTTTCCATTTCATCAAATCTATTTTGTGAGGAGTTATTTCCCTTTTCCATTTCATCAGATCTATTTTGTAGGAATTTATATGCTTTTCTTATTTTATCATATCTACTTTAAGGAGTTTTCTTCAGATAATTTCTGTTTTTTTCCTTCTCCATACCCTCTTTACCTTCTTGCAAAGATACTCTTTGAATTCTTCCCACAAAGCCTTGTGGAAATGGGGACCAACTCATATTACTCTTTGGGGCTTCATTTGGAACTGAGTTGCCTTTAGTAACCTCAAGGTTTGAGGTCTGTTCTTTTTCTCCATAAAAGCTGTCTATGATTAGAGTTCTTTTTGCTTTTTTGCTCATTTTTTTAAAGGGTTGAGCTCTGCTCTTTAGGCAAAGGAGTGACAGCTGCTTTAGTTTGCCCTGGGCTGATGTTTCTGACAGAACATGCTGGGTAGGCATGTCCAAGTCTGGGGTTTAGGGCCCCAAATTTACCTTTTTAATTTGATTTGGGTGTCTTACAGCAAATCTGCTCAACTACTAGCTTGTAACTAGCACAGAGTAGCCTAAGAGTCTCACAGTAGATTCCCCAATGCACAGATGCTGCAATACCCTGGCTTCCCACCCAGCTCTTTACCCCAGGCTCCCTGCCCTGTGATCTGGGTTGTGTAGCTTCTCCCTCCACCCAATTAAAACAGACCTTTTCTGAATTTCTTTTAAAGTATCTTCTCCTAGAAATTTGTGGTGCTTCAAATATTTGTGGATTCTGTCACTCCAAAACCACTTCAGAGGTTTAATCTATTATTGATTTAAGGGAAGCTTGGAGGAGGTCACATAGAGATGTGTCTGCTCTCTGCCACCTTGGCTCCACTCCCTTGTTTATTTCTGATATATAGACATTAGACACATCAACCCATTCCTCTAGTTTGATTTTTCTGCTGACTGGTCTTTGGTGAGCTCTCCAAATTAATTATCTTCAGTTCTAAACAAGGAGATATTCAGAGACATTCTTTAAAAAAAAAAAAAAGCACTTTCACTGAGGACACATTTAGCTTTTAATTATAAGCAGTAGTGACCATTGACCAGATTTTAATGAAAAAGTAAGCTATTGTGGCATACAAGTGAAGCTTTAAGACTCCTCTTTTCTTCATTCTTTAAGAATGCTTATCTTATTGTCCCTGAGCACTGAAAAATACCTTAGGAACCCAAAATATTTCTCAAAATGCTTAAGTTATATACCATGTATCTCACTGGTAGAGTCTTCATCCAGTGCCTCACACTGGTTCCCAAGTTAGTGTGAAGTGATACAGTTGAATGGAAATAATATTGGTCTGGATGGCTATCTTCTGAACACAATTAGGATACTAACTTTAGAAATGTAAAGATCATCTAATTCAACCTCCTTCATTTATAGATGAGAAAATGGAAAGCCAGGAAATCAAGTGGCTTGCCCAAGGTTAGAACTTGGCAGAGCTCACATTTGAACCCAAATCCTCTGTCTCATAATCTATTACTTCAATTTTATTCTTGATTCTGCTAATAAGTTTGTGACCATGGGAATATAGTTCCATCTTTCTGTGACAGGTAACTAATTGAATTCCTATTTTATTAGACCTCTATTTTATTCCAATCAGTATTAATTAGCTTGATGTATTTTCATAGGGGTGGTGAATATAAGTTTTGTATATTAGGCCTTAGAGCAGTGAATTGAAGATTGTGAGTTCACTTTTTTAATCATAGGGAGCTAACTAGAGAGTCTCTGCTCTTGTTTTTGTCTTGTTATGATAATGAATCCCAGTGTGACAGAGTTGACTCAATTACTTGGAAAGCCCCCCCAAACTATTTTTGTAACCCCTCTGTCCCTTGTGATCCCTTTATTGCCCTACATGGAAGAGGACCAGGAGCTCTTGGTCAATGAGTGAGCCTGGTTGTCCACCTGCACCTTTCCTTTCTATCAGCCCATGGATGTGCTCATAGGCTTGGTAGGTAAAGATAGGTCTATTAAAGTCTGCTCACTAGCCTGTCTATCAAGCAATAGGATTCTGTATTTTGTATACATCATCCTGATGAGTCAGGGCAAGGTCTGTCCACAATTAGATTGTATTTTGATGTATCTGGGTATCAGAACTATAAAACTAAGGCCCTGGAGAAAAGGGGCATTTTGGATTGTGAGGAAGACCTGAATACTCCATTAAAGAGGATCATGGACCCTTTAATAAAATGCCTTTGGCTTAGAGTTTTAAGTGTTTTTTTTTTTTTTCCTAGCAGATTGGACGATTTAAAAAATTTCCCTGTCTTATTATCTATAAAGTGAAGTAGTTGGCCATCAGTGGTCTCAAACTCAAATTTCCTATTTGTTTTAAGTTTGTAATACATTCTGTGCTATTGCTATCTATATCTTTGCTTCTCTTTATGAAGACTTGTTGATCCATGTGAACTTGTGCTTTAGAGGATGCAAGAATATCAGGTGACAAGTTTTGCAGTGAATGATGTAAGTGGTTAGTTGTGTATCAGTATCTATTGTGATCATGATGATGATTTTGCTGGACTTGAGGTTTATTCATATGGTACTTTTTGCATCAAAAATCCATCCAACAGATAAAGGTTAACAACTGTTTGTATCTTTCTGTTTATTAGTTACCTGAGACATAGTAAAGTGACTTGCTGCAGGTCACACAGTTAGTTTGTTCATAGTGTAAAAGACCTCCAGGAGATCTGGAACAGACTTTAGAGATCAACTAATCTAATCCCAAGAAATGGAGGCTCTAGGTTATGGGACAGAGTAAATGTGCTAAGATTGGGTCAAAGAAGCTCCTTGAAAGGAAAGACCATGTTTAGCTTTCTTTTTTTAAAATCCCTGATGTTTAGCATAGTATCTGCTGCATAGTAAGTGCTTATTAAATGCTGGTTGTTTCATTTATTTTTTTTCTTAAATTTTAATTTAATGATTTTTTTTCAATTAATGAGCATTTATTTTATTTCTCTCCTGCTGCACCATCATGATTGATCAAATTGTCAAAGGTAAGAATTGATCACAAGTCCTCTTGACTCAAAACCCAATATTTTTTTGACTTGACAGGCAGTTAGGTGCTGTAGTGGTTAGAGTACCAGGCCTGTAGTCAGGAAGACTCATCTTCCTCATTTAAATCCAGCTTCAAACACTTATACCTGGGTGATCCCGGGCAAGTCACTTAACCCTAGTTCCTCACTTTTCTCATTTCTAAAATAAACTGGAGAAGGAAGTAGCAAAACATTCCAATTATCTTTGCCAAGAAAACCCTAGATTGGGTCATGAAGAGATGGCCACAGCTAAAAAAAAAATCAAACAATAATAGTTGTCAGAAAATAATTCTTTTTGACTCTTAAGGGGACTTTTATTAACTAGACTACTTGCCTCTCTTAATATTGTCATTCTCCCTTTCCTTCTTCTTAGCTACATGATCTTTAGGGTCTACTCTAATTTTAAAATCTAATGATTACTGAATTTGTCACTTAATCATAGGTAAAAGATACTTTTGTGAAGTTATGAATGCATTGTGATTGACATATAAACACATAGGGAAACAATAACATCTTACAGCCTTGTAGGTGATACAAAATAACATATCCTTTATACTTTTTGGAAGGCTAATGATGTAGCAAAAATATAAAATATCTATCTCTTTCTAGAAATAAATGCACCCCAATGGACATGGAACTAATGGAAGTGAAACAAATTTGGAAAATTGCACATTTGAGAAATATGCCATTTATTTTGGGGGGACATCTAAATGACTCCTATTACTGTATTGTAAAGTGACACTCAAACAGAAGAATTATTCTCATTATGAAGTCCTTCAAAGAATGGTGTTTTAGGATATGGTGCCCAGAAAAGTTCTCATAAATTTTTCAGGCCTTGGCAACTTGTGGTTTAGAAAATAGGGATAGTTGCAACTTGTGGAACTTTTGTCTTCTTGTGTCTCATAATTAGTGTCCTTATATAAAGACCTTTTTTTAAATCTCTTACTCTAAAATATCTCAAATAATGCTGTACCTGTCACTATCCCATGCTTTCTGCAAAAGTTGGTAATAATTTTTATAATGCCTTTGGGCAAATGAAGCTACATGGTATAGGAAGGGATTTGTATCCTAAAATTATGTTCATTACATAGAGCCTTCTGTGGATAACAAATCTAATTAGGGAGGAATTTCATAAAATGAAAAAATAAACAAAACAAGGTGTATGATTTTTTAAAAATCATGTTTTTATTGTCATCTTTTGTCTTCATATCATCTTTATTTCCAAATACCTCCTTTCCCCCTACACAATTATCTGTATTATTCTTTGTAACCAAGATTAAGAAAAAAAGTGAAAAATTTCAGTTCTGTAAAACCGTCTAATGGATCAATGAAATCTGAAATTATATGAAATATCTCACGCTCTCTTTTCTGCAAAGAGAGAAGGGAGGTGTATTTTTTCAACTCTTCTTTGGCATCAAGATTAGTAACTATTATGAAATCAATTAGAACTTATCAATTTCAGCATATAAGAAGTAAATAATAACTGAAGCAAAATATTGATTATTGACATTTCCCTTATTTTTTAGTTTTTCTCTGGACAATTAGAAAATGTTCTTAATTCTGTTTTCAAGTCTATTTCAGGTATTAGTGACTTGTGGAACCTAGGGAACCCTTCTTACTTCTCTGAGTTTCATTTCCTTTTGAACATTTATTATGTTCTTGAACTTGAAAAAACATATCTTGGTTTCCTTTTAAAAGGTCTGTAATTCAGAGTCAGAGTATTTTAGATTCAGCAGAATCTGCTTTGAAGACCTTCTTCAATGAACTGATGACTGATGATGGAGCTCAAGATAATTGAAGGAAATACAGGGAATTAGAGTTCAGTTCAATGTAAGGACAATTTTCCTAATAAAGATGTCCAAATATGGAACTGGCTGTTTAGGCTTAATGTAGATTGTGGGCTTCAAGCAGGGATTCAGTGATTACTATTGTGAGAATTTGTCAGGTAGGAATTAATTTAGTCGATATTTTCCTTGCCTCTGGACTTTATTAAATTATTGTTAGCAAATCTTTTATTGCTAATGTTACTTACTCCTTAAAACCTAGAAATTAAAAAAAATACAATGTCATTTTCTCTTTCTTTTTCTCCTCCTTTTTCTCCTTTTGTATCTCATAACTGCTTTTTCTCAGTGACTCCCTTTTGCATTGAGAGCTTCAACAATGCGGCTGTGGGAAGTAAAGTAGTCGTTGGTAGAGAAATTATTACTCATTCACAGCATGATTTGGATTAGGAAGCAGTAAAGTGAAATATTTCTGAGATCATAGGATCATAGATTTGGAACTGGAAATGGACCTTAGAAGTCATTTAGTCTAACTTCTTCATTTTACAAATGAGAAAACTGAGTCCCATAAAGGTAAGTGATTTTCCTGAAACCACAAGACAATCATTCAATAAGTATTTGTTAAATGCCTGTTGCATGCTAGACACTGTAGAATAGTTATAAGATAGTAAAAGGTGGAGCTGATTTGTACTTGTGTCCTCTACCTTAAATCATCAGCTTTTCAACTGTGCTCCATTGCTTTGCCTTTCAACTTTAAGATTTTTGATTTTAAGTATTGGAAAACAATTGCCAATTAATAATTGCTAAATATTTTCCCTTAACTTGATCATGATGATTGATAAATTTAACTTTAGTCTACTCTTTTGGAATTAATCTAGTATATGCAACAAGCAAAAATGAAAAACATTTGGATCCTGATGTGACATAGTCAAGGAATGGAGGCAGTATGAATGTACTTGTTTGAAGAACTCAGGTATTAGACTTCTTCAGGATTAATAATTAACCATAGGAACATAAGAATGAGCTTTGAAAGGGAAATGGAGTCACAGGTGTTTCCATTGACTTCTAGTCAACTAGCATTTGCTATGTTCCTTCTCAGGTGCAAGGTACTGTGTTAGACACTAGAGATATAAAGAGGAACATGAGTGGCTCTTGCCGTCAAGCAGTTTTCATCCTCCTGGTAAAATCTAATTAATTAGTGTTATTTGGCTGGTCAGTTTTCTTCTTCAGGGCAGAATGAAGTTCAAGTATTAGGGAGACTTTGTCATGTTAAGGTACATCCTAATTGTGATTATCTTAGAAAGAGCACTTCTACTGGATCTAAAAGTTAATGTTTTATAGATTTTTGGCAGTGTTACTTTTACTTACTGTGGAGCAATGCATAAATCTCTATGGGCAGGCAAGAATCTTGGGCTAGAATGGAGACATACATTGCATCTGCTTTCTTGGCATTCATCCTTAGTTAAACAGTGGAATGAGCACACTTGCAAGTAAGAGTCCTGAATTTAAATTCTTCCTTTGATATCTACTAACTACATGATTCTAGATATACCAAGTTATCCTCCCAAGACCTCAGTTTCCTCATTTGTTAAGTGGGGATACTAATATTTATATTATCTAATTCAGGGGTGGTTGCAAGGAAGGAACTTTGTAGACTTTAAGATGTTTTTGGGATATGAGCTGTTATTCTTATTACTTCTCTGACAATTATATAGTAGTATACCAGAGTTAATAAGAACAGGGCTTAGAGTTGAGATGAACTTGTTTCAAATCTTTCCTAAATCTTACCAGATATGTGACACTGGTCAAGTCATTGTGCTTCATCCATTTCCTAGAATTTATCTACTAAAAACTTGGGTTGTGAGTTGCTTGATGAAGGGTATTCCTACTCTTTGAGTTCTCCATGCTGGGGGGGAAACATAAAACAAAACAATGCACACAAATCCTTTATATATTTCTGTATTTCTTTTTTTTTTGAAAGACAATTTTTTTTATTACTATTAGCTTTTATTTCTGTTATACTATTTATTACTATTATACTATTAGCTATCATTTATATAAAATGGCAGCCCTCTTTGTAGTGGCAAGATGATTTCAAAGTATTTTATAAATATTATTTCACAGCTTCTTACAACAATCCTGGGAGGGAGGTATTATTATCCTCCTTATTTCATAGATGAAAAAACTGAGGCAGATGGCTTAAATGGCCAGCATCACGCAGTTAGTAAGTTTCTGAGATAGGATTTGAACTCATATATTTTTTTTTTATTAAAGCTTTTTGTTTACAAAGCACATGCATGGGTAATTTTTCCAACATTGACTCTTGGAAAACATTTTGTTCCAAATTTTCCCCTTCTTCCCCTTACTCCCTCTCCTAACTAGCAGGTTACATATTAAATATGTTGAAATATATCTTAAATCCAATATATATACATATATATATATTTATATAGTTATCTTGTTGCATAAGAAAAATCAGATCAAGAAGGAAGAAAAAGAAAAACCGAGAAAACAAAATGCAAGCAAATAACAACAGAGAGTGAGAATGCTATGCTGTGTTCCATACTCTGTTCCTTTGGTTTTCTCTCTGCATGTAGATGGCTCTCTTCATCACTGCACAAGTGGAATATCTCAATGTTAAAGAGAGACATATTCATCAGAATTGATTGCCGTATAGTCTTGCTGTCCTGGGCCTGCTCATTTTACTTAGTATCAGTTCATATAAGTCTCTCCAGGCTTCTCGGAAATCATCCTGTTAGTCATTTCTTACATCCATAGCATTCATATACCATAATTTATTCAGCCACTTTCCAATTGATGGGCATCCATTCAGTTTCCAGGTTCTTGCCACTACAAAGAGGGCTGCCACAAACATTTTTGCACATGTGGGTCCCTTTCCCTCCTTCAAGATCTCTTTGGGTTATAAGCCCAGTAGAAACACTGCTGGATTAAAGGTTATGCACAGTTTGATAAGTTTTTGAGCATAGTTCCAAATTGTTCTCCAGAATAGTTAGATTCTTTCACAGTTCCACCAATAATGTCTCAGTGCCCTAGTTTTCCCACATCCCTTCCAAAATTTGTCATTCTCTTTTCCTGTCATCTTAGCCAATCTGTCAGGTGTATAGTGATATATCAGAGTTGTCTTAATTTGCATTTCCCTAATCAATAGTGATTTGGAGCACCTTTTCATGTGGCTACAAATAGTTTCAATTTCTTCATATGAAAATTATTTATTCATATTCTTTGACCATTTATCAATAGGATAATGGCTTGAATTATTATTAATTTGAGTTAATTTTCTATATATTTTAGAAATGAGGCCTTTATCAGAGCCTTTGGAAGTAAAAATGTTTTCCCAGTTTATTGCTTCCCTCCTAATCTTGTCTGCATTAGTTTTGTTTGTACAAAAAACTTTTTAAACTTAATATAATCAAAACTATCTATTTTGTGATTAATAATGATCTCTAGTTCTTCTTTGGTCACAAATTCCTTCCTCCTCCACAAATCTGAGAGGTAAATTTCTTCTAATTTGTTTATAATATCATTCTTTATGTCTAGATCATGAACCTATTTCAACCTTATCTTGGTATATGGTGTTAAGTGTGGGTCTATGCCTACTTTCTGCCATACTAGTTTCAATTTTTCCCAGCAGTTTTTGTCAAATAATGAATTCTTGTCCTAAAAGCTAGGGTCTTTGGGTTTGTCAAATACTATATTGTTATTGTCATTGATTATTTTGTTCTGTGAACCTAACCTATTCCACTTTGATCAACTTCTCTATTTTTTAGCCAGTACCAAATGGTTTTGATGACTGCTGCTTTATAATATAGTTTTAAATCTGGTACAGCTATACAATGCAGTTCTCAAGAGTATTTTTGCCTTTTTATGCTTCTCTTGAATTTTATATTTGGAGGTGAAATGTTTTGTTTAGCTCTGGTCTTTTCATCAAAATAAATGGAATTCACTAGTTTCAATGAATGTCCATCTTCTCTGCTGAGAGAAAATGCTCAGTTTAGCAGTTTAATTTATTCTTGGATATTTCTATATTTCAAAGTATTGTCCCATCAGAAAAGCATAGTAGCACACAAAAGGAGGATTACTTGGTCTCCTAAACTAGAGAAGCCACATTGCTTTGTGTATTTCTTTCTCTAACTTTGCGTTATACTCTGCTGCCTCAGCAGGATTATAAGGAGGTAAGAATCAAATACAATAGATAAAGTTGTTATTTTGCTTTTCTTTCTTAGAGCCACAGAAGCAACTAATGTTAAAATATAAACTCTAGAGAAGACTTAAAGATCAAATGAAATCTATTTTTGAAGTGTTGCCTGTGTTGCCTTCTCTACTGTGCTAACAGTTGGATGAGATCTCTAATTTGTAAGCCAATGTGTTTATAGAGAACCTTGGAGATTTAGTGTACTTTTTTTGGTTTATCAGTTCTCTGTGGCTCTTTTGCTTGTGGGATGTCTAGAGGACATAATCTTGAGATTGTGTATCTGGTCTGAGGTAGTGTCTATGGTAATGTGATTTGACTATGTGGAAATGTGACTTTGGGCTATGGAGATAAGCTAGGAATAAAGAACTTGGCCAGTAATCAGTTGAGGGTCCTTAGACTCAGCCAATTCTTCCAAAGGCATTCCTATTCCAGACATCTTGGCCTCTGACTCACAAATGAGAAGATAGAATTAAAAGCAAAGAAATTCCATTGTATACATAATATTTCATGAAACTTTTGATCAGCACAAAAAAATACTCACTAAAGTTTTTATTTAATGTCTTGACAAAGCAGAGTGTTTCAAAGATTTAAAAAACACAACCATGGGGAAAACTTACCTTATGCAGCAGAACTAAAGTAGGAGTTTATTTTTTCCTGTAGAGCTGTTGGGAAGCTTAACATATTCCCCATTATAGAAAAATCATTAATGAAGTAAAAAATATAGAATTGACAATTAAAGAAAATTATCTACACCAGAAATAATTTAAACCAAATTCCTTTAATACATTATAAAAATCTAATAAATATTTTATATAGCAATAGCAATAACGAATCAGCACAATGTACTTAAATACTGAGTGATTGGTACTAAGTGATTATTCATAGATTTTCCTGAGGAAGTAATGCTTAAAACCCTTTTGTTTTGCAGAGAGTGAGATTCTATGGATTGGGTAATGAGTTTGCAATCTGAAGTCCTTAGTTCAACTTCCAGCTCTTTTTTAAAAGGGTATTTTTGCTTATTAGATTATAAGCTTTTTGGAAGTAGGGTATCTTTTGCCTTTTTATATTCTTAATACTTAGGATCTTGTTTGGCACATAGTAGGTGCTTAATAAATGTTTCTGAATTGAGTAGTTATTACTTACACAATAATATATTACTCAGTGATTTTTGAGATCATAAAAACTATAAAAATGACTCACCATTTTCCAGATGAGGTTCATTTTGACTCTGTACAAAGAATAAGAAAAAGATGGCTATCCAGAAAAGAAATCGTTCCTCTTCATTTCCAACTTCTATTATTATATTGTATTTAGGCTTGCTGGTAATTTAGGAACATATCAGCTCTTCCTACCTCTAATTCTGCACGCCTAAGATTTGCTTTCTCACCTTTCTTCCACCTACTTATTTCCAGCAATGCTTTTAAGGATGTAAAAAAAATATTCTTAGTAATATAAGAAACATAAGAAATCAAAAGACATGTGATCACATTTAAAGAGCAAATCAAATGACTTCTTAAAGTGGCTGGATTTGGGGTCCAAGGACCTAGGTTCAAAATGCTGATTCTATAACTTATTCCTTATATGATATTGGAAGTCTCATCACCTCTACAGGCTCAGTCTTCTTATCTGTGATAGAAGGGGCTTGGCTACTAATGTCCTTTCCAACTCCAGATCTATGACCCTTTCCCACTTTGGTTTTCTAGAGATTTATCATTACTCTCAAATCTCTTGAGATTTAGAATTAGAAGGGGCATTAGAGGTAATCAAGTCCAACTCTCTCATTTTTCAAAAGTAGAAAGAATGACTAGAGAAATTAAGTGACATGGAAACATAGCATGGCTATTAAATGGTAGAATTTTGATTCAAACTTGAATCCTTTGCCTCCATATCTAGAGTATTTCCAGTATATAGTGCTGGCTCTAGCAAAATACCAAAATAAGTAGGTTATGATTTAGAACAAATCCAACTCAATATAATTATTTAAAAAAACTTTTTGGAGCCTTTATTTTATCTTGTTTTATTTGAATGAATAAGCAATAATTTTCTTTTTTCCCAGATCTCATTTATTGAAAAAAAGTGAAGATAAACAAAACACTTAGAAACTAAGCACATCCAAACAAATGAAATCACAAGATGGTTGTGTACAAAAATGTATGTCTCTTTCAATACTTTAACAACTCATCATCAAACACATTTAATTCACTGGGCATTTTTAGGCTCATGATGATTATGTGTATATTGCAAGACAAAATTTAAAGGTCCCATTACATCATATCTTAATGCTCCTGTCTTCATTCTTTCCTCAGCTTTTTCTTTTTTTTAAAAAATTTTTATTTAATAATTACTTTATATTGACAGAATCCATGCCAGGGTAATTTTTTTTACAACATTATCCCTTGCACTCGTTTCTGTTCCGATTTTTTCCCCCTCCCTCCCTCCACCCCCTCCCCTAGATGGCAAGCAGTCCTTTATATGTTGGATATGTTGCAGTATATCCTAGTTACAATATATGTTTGCAGAACCGAACAGTTCTCTTGTTGCATAGGGAGAATTGGATTCAGAAGGTATAAATAACCCAGGAAGAAAAACAAAAATGCAGATAGTTCACATTCGTTTCCCAGTGTTCTTTCTTTGGATGTAGCTGTTTCTATCCATCATTGATCAATTGAAACTCAGGTCTCTTTGTCAAAGAAATCCACTTCCATCAGAATACATCCTCATACAATATCGTTGTCGAAGTGTATAATGATCTCCTGGTTCTGCTCATTTCACTTAGCATCAATTTATGTAAGTCTCGCCAGTCCTCTCTGTATTCATCCTGCTGGTCATTTCTTACAGAACAATAATATTCCATAACATTCATATACCACAATTTACCCAGCCATTCTCCAGTTGATGGGCATCCATTCATTTTCCAGTTTCTAGCCACTACAAACAGGGCTGCCACAAACATTTTGGCACATACAGGTCCCTTTCCCTTCTTTAGTATTTCTTTGGGATATAAGCCCAATAGAAACACTGTCCTCAGCTTTTTCTATACCACTAGTGTTATAAGGGATAGAATTGAGTTCAAAGGCCTTATGTGGCTAGTTTCTGAGGAATTTTTATTTTACTTGGGTTTTTAAAATCACGTCTTTTAATATATCTTCAAGGAATGCTTTTTAATTCTCTGCCTTTTAAACTTTGGAAAGGTATATATGGTAACTGAAACATATAATGTCCTTTTGAAATACCCCCCAAAATTAAGATTTATCATTAGAAACAAAGGGCAAGAATGACTGAACCTATGAGAAACAAAGCAAGACACACCTATCTATGCATATATATATATATATATATATATATATATATATATATTCTTACACAGACACAAATCTCTGCTCCATAACTTACCAGCTGTGTCACATTGATGAAGAGATTTAACTTTCCTTATCTAAACAATGAGGGTAATGATATACATAACTCATAGGATTTCTGTGACAAAGTATATTATAAACTGCAAAAAACTACATAAATATGAATTGCCAATTATGATTGCTTCTAGTATTATAAGCCTTAAAGCACTTTACAAATGTGAGTTGTTTTGAATGACCATTTAGTTTTTCCTGGAAATGACCAGTCAACTCTTTTCCCCATCCTTCATTCCCTTTAATCACAGGAAATGAAAGGTGAATTTCCTTTTGCCATGTTTAAATCAATTGATATGCATTTATTAAGTGTCTATTATGTGCTAGCACTATGCTAAGTGCTGAGGATATACAAAGAGGCAAAAGACAGCCCTTGCCCTCAAAAAATTTTCATTATATTGGGAGAGACAACATATAAACACATATACAAAGCAAACTAATTACAGGATAAGTAGGAAAGTATTAACAGGGAGAAGCAACTAGAATTAAGAAGGATAGGGGAAAGTTTCCAGGAAAGATGGAATTTTAAGTTGTACTTTAAAGGGAGTCAAGGAAATTGGTATGAAATTGAGGAAAGAGAACATTCCAGTTAGAAAGAGCAGTCAGAGAAAATGCCTTGAGAGAAGAGATATATTATTCTGTTTATGGAACAATCATGAGGTCTGCATCACTGGATCAATAGGTACATGTTATAGATTAAGAGGTAAGAAGACTGAAACTGTAGGAGGAGGAGGCTAGGTTATGAATATTTTTGAATGCCAAACAGGACGTTTTGTATTTACTCCTGAAAGTAATAGGAAGTCACTGTAATTTATTGAGCAAGGTGTGTTTGTGTGACATGATTGGGCCTAAGTTTTAGAAAACTTATTTTAGTGACTAAATGAAGGATATATTAGAGAGGGAAGGGACCACAGGCAAGCAGAGCCACCAGCAGCTATTTTTCCATATCCCATCTAGTTGTTGTCATTTTCTATTTGGGTCATGTTAGTCAATCTAACAGGTAGGAGGTGGTGTCTTAGAGTTAATTTTATTTTAATTTTCTAATCAGTAGTGATTTTTCCATGTGACTATTAATAACTATAATTCTTTTGAAAGTTGGCTGTTCATATCTTTTGATTATTAATCAAGTGGGAAATGGGTATTTTGTAAATTTGGCTCAGTTTCCTATATATTTGAGAAATGAAGCCTTTGTCACAGTAACTTCTTGCAAAAAATTCCTCCAGTTTTCTGTTTTCCTTTTAGTTTTTGTTGCATTGGTTTTCTTTGTGAAAACTCTTTTTTATTTCAGGTAATTTTTTTCTTTTTTTAATCTTTTCATTTTATCTTTTTTATCTTTTATTAATTTTTTTATCTTTCATAATTCTGTCTATTTCTTGTTTGGACAGAAATTTTTTCCTTATCCATAACTCTAAAAGTTATATAATCCCATGTACCCTTAATTTACTGATGATATAACTTTTATGTCTAAATTATTTATCCATTTTGCCTAGTTTCTGCTTAATCTCTTTTCAATTTTTTCAGGGAATTTTTGTTAAAGGTTGAGTTTTTAGAGGGCAGCTAGATGACTCAGTGGATAGAGCACTAGCCCTGGAGTTAGGACTTGAGTTCAAATCTGGTCTCACACATTTAGCACTACTAGGTGTATAACTTTGGGCAAGTCATTTAACCCCAATTGCTTCACCAAAAAAAAAAAAAAAAAAAAAAAAAAAAAGCTTGAGTTCTTACCCCCAAATAAATCATGGATTTTTTGATTTTATCAAATAATAGATTATTATCTTGTTTTTTTCCCCATCCTTGCTCTATTGTGTACCTAATCTATTTCATTGATCCACCCTTTTATATCTTAGCCAGTAACAGATAGCTTTGATAATTGTTACTTTGTAGTTTAATTTGAAATTTGGAACTGTTAGGCTACTTTCCTCAACATATTTTTTCATTGATTCCCTTGATATAATTGACTTTTTGTTCTTCCAGATTAATTTTGTTATTCTTTTTTTCCCTAGTTCTATAAAATAATTTTTGTTAGTTTAATTGGTATGGCACTGAATAATTAAATTACATAGAATTGTCATTTTTATCATATTGGCTTAGCTTATCCATTAACAATATTTCACAAGTTGTTAAATCTATTTTCATTTGAGTGAAAAGTGGTTTGTAATTATGTTCTTACATTCCCTGAGTTTTTCTTTTTAGGTAAATTCTCAAGTATTTTACGTTATTTCCAATTATTTTAATGGAATTTTTCTTTCTATCTCTTCCTACTGGGTTTTGTTGCTACTATATAAAATGCTAATGATTTATGTGGGTTTATTTTATATCCTGTAACTTTGATGAATTTAATTATTTCAACTAGTTTTCAGTTAATTTTCTAAGAATACCATAATACTATCCATAAAGATGGTTGCTTATTGCTTATTTTTATTGCTTCATTTTTTCCTCATCATTCCTATAGCTAGCAATTCTAACACACTATTAAATAATAGTAGTGATAATGCACATCTTTGTTTCACTCCTGATTTTACTAAGAAGACTTCAAGTATATCCGCATTATAGATAATGCTTATTCTTGGTTTTAAATAGATATTACTTATAATTTTAAAAAAGTTCTACATAGATTTCTATATAGATTCTATAGTTTCTAGTATGTATGTGTGTGTGTTTTTAATAGGAATATGAGTGTGGCATTTTGTCAAAGACCTTTTCTGCATCTACTGACTAATTAATGAGATTTTTGTTGTTGTTACTATTATTTATATGATCATTTATGCTGATAGTTTTCTTAATATTTAACCAATCCTGCATTCCTAGTACAAATCCCATCTGGGAATACTATGTGATCTTTGTGATTTATTGCTATACTCTCCTTGCTGGTATTTTATTTAAAATTTTTGCATTGATATTCATTCAGGAAATTGGTCTTTAGTTTTCCTTCTCTGTTTCTACTTTTTTCTGGTTCAGAACTCCTTTTTTTTTTTTTTTTTTTGCCTATTTTCCCAAATAGTTTATATAGCATTGTGATAATTGTTCCTTAAATATTTGCTAGTAAATATTTCCTTCTGAATGCTTTTAGTCTTGGGGATTTTTTTCCTCAGGGATCCCACTGGTATGAATTATTCAATTTCTTTCTCTAAATTAGATAGCATTCTATTTCTATTTCTGTTAATCTGGGCAATTTATATATTTTTGTAAATATTTATCCATTTCACTTAGATTGTCAGTTTTATTGGCAGATAATTAGAAAACTAGCTTTTAATGGTTTTAATTTTATTTACGTAGATGGTGTAATTACCCTTTTCATTTTTGATACAAGTAATTTGGTTTTCTTTCTTTTTTCAGTCAAATTACTTAATGATTTATCTACTTTATTTTTTAAAATAAACTAGCTCCTCATTTTATTTATTAGTTCGATTATTTTCTTATTTTCAAGTTTATTAATCTAGATTTTTAGGATTTCTGATTTAGTGTTTAATTGGGGATTTTAAATTTGTTCCTTTTTAAATATTTTTAGTTGCATACTCAGTTCATTGATCTGTTCTTTCTCTAGAGATATAAAATTTCTCCAAAGTACTACTTTGGCTGCATTCCACAAATTTTGAAATGTTGTCTCATTGTTGTCATTTTCTTTAATGAGATTATTGATTAGTTTTCAATTTGTTCTTTGACTTACTCTTTCTTTAAGATTAGACTATTTTGTTTCCATTTAGCTTTTAATCTATGCTTCTATGGCCCCTTTTAAATGTAATTTTTATTTTTTATGATGTGAAAAGTGTGTATTTACTACTTCTGTTTTTCTGTATTTCGTTGTGAGCTTTTAATGACCTAATATAGGACATCTTCAGTTGTCTACAGAAGTTGATCATATTTAGCTTTTAAAAGATTCTATTTCTCTCCTTGACTTCTTTCTTATTTATCTTTTTGGGTTGGATTTATTTGGCTTTGAGAAGGGAAAATTGGGGCCTTTCACTAGTATAATTTTTACTGTATTTCTTCCAATAATTTAACTTTTTTCTTTAGGCTGGATTATAAACTATATTAGATATTAAAACAACATCAGCAACACTTTCAAGGAGAGATATGGACAGAACATACAATTCTAAGATATTCCTTAAAACATAACATAACATTTTTGTAGTGAGAAGAGAAACTGAAGCTAAAAAACGATTATATTCTGAAAGTCTAAATTTGTGCTTTTGATTCTTTTTTTTGGTAGTTAATATGTTTTTCTAATTACATGTAAAGATATTTTTCAGCATTCATTTTTGTAAGATTTTGACTTCTAAATTTTCTCCCTCCCTTTTTTCTCTCCCTCCACTCCAAGAAAGCAAAAAAAAAATCTGATATAGGTTATACCTCTATAATTTCATATAGGCTATACATGTACAATCATGTTAAACATATTTCCATAGTTGTCTTGTGAAAGAAGAATCAAAATGAAAGGGGAAAAAAATCACAAGAAAAAAAAACCCAAAAGCCGATTTAAAAATGAAAATAGTATATTTCAATCTGCATTCAGATTCCATATCTCTTTATCTGGATGTAGATGGCATTTTAAATTATAAGTTTTTTAAAATTGTCTTGGACAACCATATTGGTGAGAAGAAATGTCTATCCTATTTGATCTTTGAACAATATTGTTGTTAATGTGTTCTCCTGGTTCTGCACACTTCACTCAGCATCAGTTCTTGTTAGTCTATCCAGGTTTTTCTCAAATTGGCCTGCTCATCATTTTTTATAACACAATAGTATGTTTATTTAAATTTTTCTTTAACAATTTGGATGTTATGTTATTTGGTGTATTTAACTTACTATTGATATCTCTTCATTGACTAAAGTTTCTTTTAGACAGATGTATTTTCCATGCTCATGTCTTTTAATTATGTATATTTTTGCTTTTGCTTTGTCTGAGATCATGATTGCTACTGCCTGCCTTTCCTTTCTTTCTTTTTTTTTTTTTATATCAGCCAAAGCATGAGAGATTCTTTTTTTTTATTTTTAAATTTTTTATTTAATAATTACTTTATATTGACACTCGTTTCTGTTCCGATTTTTTTCCCCTCCCTCCCTCCACCCCCTCCCCTAGATGGCAAGCAGTCCTTTATATGTTGGATATGTTGCAGTATATCCTAGATACAATATATGTTTGCAGAACCGAACAGTTCTCTTGTTGCATAGGGAGAATTGGATTCAGAAGGTATAAATAACCCGGGAAGAAAAACAAAAATGCAGATAGTTCACATTCGTTTCCCAGTGTTCTTTCTTTGGGTGTAGCTGCTTTTGTCCGTCATTTATCAATTGAAACTCAGGTCTCTTTGTCAAAGAAATCCCCTTCCATCAAAATATGTCCTCATACAATATCGTTGTCGAAGTGTATAATGATCTCCTGGTTCTGCTCATTTCACTTAGCATCAGTTCATGTAAGTCTCGCCAGTCCTCTCTGTATTCATCCTGCTGGTCATTTCTTACAGAACAATAATATTCCATAACATTCATATACCACAATTTACCCAGCCATTCTCCAATTGATGGGCATCCATTCATTTTCCAGTTTCTGGCCACTACAAACAGGGCTGCTACAAACATTTTGGCACATACAGGTCCCTTTCCCTTCTTCAGTATTTCTTTGGGATATAAGCCCAATAGAAACACTGCTGGATCAAAGGGTATGCACAATTTGATAACTTTTTGGGCACAATTCCAGATTGCTCTCCAGAATGGTTGGATTCGTTCACAACTCCATCAACAATGCATCAGTGTCCCAGTTTTTCCGCATCCCCTCCAACATTCATCATTATTTTTTCCTGTCATCTTAGCCAATCTGACAGGTGTGTAGTGGTATCTCAGAGTTGTCTTAATTTGCATTTCTCTGATCAATAATGATTTGGAACACTCTTTCATATGAGTGGTAATAGTTTCAATTTCATCCTCTGAAAATTGTCTGTTCATATCCTTTGACCATTTATCAATTGGAGAATGGCTTGATTTCTTATAAATTTGCATCAGTTCTCTATATATTTTGGAAATGAGGCCTTTATCAGAACCTTTAACTGTGAAAATGTTTTCCCAGTTTGTTGCTTCCCTTCTAATCTTGTTTGCATTAGTTTTATTTGTACAAAGGCTTTTTAATTTGATGTAATCGAAATGTTCTATTTTGTGATCAGTAATGGTCTCTAGTTCATCTTTGGTCACAAATTTCTTTCTCCTCCACAAGTCTGAGAGATAAACTATTCTATGTTCCTCTAATTTATTTATAATCTCGTTCTTTATGCCTAGGTCATAGACCCATTTTGATCTTATCTTGGTATATGGTGTTAAGTGTGGGTCCATGCCTAATTTCTGCCATACTAATTTCCAATTATCCCAGCAGTTTTTATCAAATAATGAATTCTTTTCCCAGAAGTTAGGGGCTTTGGATTTGTCAAACACTAGATTGCTATAATTGACTATTCTGTCTTGTGAGCCTAGCCTTTTCCACTGATCCACTAATCTATTTCTTAGCCAATACCAAATGGTTTTGGTGACTGCTGCTTTATAATATAATTTTAGATCAGGTACAGCTAGGCCACCTTCATTTGATTTTTTTTTCATTAATTCCCTTGAGATTCTCGACTTTTTATTGTTCCATATGAATTTTGTTGTTATTTTTTCTAGATCAATAAAATATTTTCTTGGAAGTCTGATTGGTATAGCACTAAATAAATAGATTAGTTTAGGGAGTATTGTCATCTTTATTATGTTCGCTCGGCCGATCCAAGAGAGCATGAGAGATTCTACTTTAGCTTCTTTTTTTTTTTTTTAAAACTTTGTGTGTCTCTTGGTTTAAATGTACTTTTTGTAAACCATATATATTGGATTCTAGTTTCTAATCCATTCTGTAATCTGCTTCTATTTTATGATTGAGTTCCCTTTAATTTTCAATTGTTATCCACCACCAAAAATATCTACTATGATTTTTAGGTCTTCCCTGTTTTTTAATCTTTTTGGGACAGTGGTATTGTTAGATCAAAGGGCATCCATATTTCAATGGCTTTTTAGGCATAGTTCTAAATTATTCTCTAGAATGGTTAGATAATTTACATTTCTACCAATAGTGAATATGCACTTCTCCTACATCAGGTTATTTATCTCACTCTACTTTTCCTTTCCCTTTCTCCCAGGATATTTTTCTTTCTTTTTTTTAATCTATCCATTTTTTCACATTATCTCAATGTGACTCATTTCTGCACCCCCTTTCTATGTAGAATCCTCTAATTGCCCCAATTATAATAAAGATACATGTATTATTTTCCAAATAGAAAGGAAAACAGCTTAATCTTATCTAGTCCCAAATGATTTACCTTTGCATGTTTTGTGATGACTGCGTATTTAAAATCAGCCGGAGTCAGGAATTCAGGTTTAGGGAAAAATCTTCAGTCTTTATTGAAATGAAGAGGTGAAGAAGGATTGTGATAGCAATATGGGCAGATAGGAAGCCAGCTAGCAGAGGGGGATCAGAGGTGAAGGACGGTCTCGATAGCAATGTGAGCAGCTGTGTCAAGACACCAGCCAACAGTCTCTCTTTCCACTTCCCTTTCTACTCCCTTGCCTCCACCCACCAAAAACGTTATTTCTATTCAACACATCAGGACTTGCACAAAGAGTGGGCGGGGGCCATTCTTTCTCCAAGCTTATATATTAGTAGAGTATGGTCCAATGACTATTTAGCCTCATGTGCTTGGGACCTCAGTGCATCAACTCAATCCTCAATGTTTCTCTTGAAGCTTGTGTTTGAAAGTTAAATTTTCTATTCAGCTTTGGTCTTTTTATGAGAAATACTGAAAGTTTTCTATTTCATCAAATATTCATTTTTCTCTTGAATAATTAGATCAAGTTTTTCTAGATAGGTTATTCTTGATTGCAATCCCAGCCTCTTTACCTTCTGGAATATCATATTTCAAGCACTTTTCTCCTTTAACTTGGAAGAGGCTAAATCTTTTATGATCTTAATGTAGCGTCATGATATATGAATGGTTTTTTTCTGACTCCTTTCAATATTTTCACTTTGATCTAGGAGCTCTGGAATTTGGCTATACTATTCCTGGAACATTTTATTTTGGGATCTTTTTTAGGTGGTGATCAGTAGATTTTTTCCATTCTTATTACCTTCTGGTTCCAGAATATTTGGGTAGTTTACTTTCTAATTTCTTGAAATATGATGTCTACGCTCTTTTGATCATGGCTTTTAGGTAATTCAATAAGTCTTAAATTGTCTTTCCTTGATCAATTGTCAAAGTGAATTGTTTTGTCCAATGAGGTATTTCCTCATTTTTCATTCTTTTGATTTTTACTTTATTATATCTTGGTGTCTCATGGAGTCAATAGTTTCCACTTGCACAATTCTAATTTTTAAGGAATTATTTTCTTCAGTGAACTTTTATATCTCTTTTGGATATTTGACCAAGTAAATATTATGGAGTTATTTGCCATCAGGGAATTTTTATATCCCTTTTTTCTGTTTTGCCTATTCTGTTCTTTAAGGTATTATTTTAGCATTTTTTTGTGTTTCTTTTACCAAGCTGTCAGTTTCTTACACATAATTTCCTTCCTTGGTTTTAATTTCTTTACTTAATTTTTCTTCTAATATTCTTATATTATTTTTTCTTGGAATTTTTGTTGGGCTTGTGTATAATTTACATTTTTCCCATGGAGGCTTTGCTTGTGATTGTTTTGATTCCACCGTTTTTTAAATTTTTTTTTATTATTTTTTTTATTTTTGTCTTCATCTTTCTTGTCACTACAGTAGCTTTTTATAGTCAGATTCTTTGCTGTTTTTTGTTTATTACTCTACCCTATTTCTTGATTTGAAGCTTTATGTTAATCTTGAACTCTAGCGTAGAGATGGTGGAGGCACTTTGTCTCAAATTTTAGACATTTTCATATTGCTGTTTTTAGGTTCTGAAAGTTTGGATGTTTTCAATGCTTTTAAGGAGGGATGCTGTGGGGAGAAGTCTGGTCACTGTTTTTTTGATCTAGGCTCTGATACTTACCCAGGAAGGCTCCCTGATTCTTGGAGATTACAATTAATATTATTCCTCAGGGATCCTCCTCCCTTGGGATCAGAAATGATATAGTTCCTTGGAATCCTTGATCCCTTGAGGCCAGAAGTGTTATTTTCTCTCAGGATTTCCACTCTTTCTTAATTGAAAGTGCCTCTCTGCCTTTGAACTATGAGCCAGAAGCGGGTATACACAATAGTTCTCAAACAGCTTCTGGTCCTGTGTCCTGTGCTAGTATATGGATACCCAGTAATCTCTTTCTGATCATTTGGCTCCTAAAGCTGCTGCTGCTTCTGTTTCATCTATATGGCCTCTGGGTCAGCTTCCCTCCCTGTGTCACAAATGACCTTCTCTGTTGTGCTGGGCAGGAAGAATGTCTCATTCTGACCTTTTGTTAGTTTTGACACTCCAGAATTTGACTTGAGTTTTTTTTTTTTCCTTAAAGTAGTTTGCAGTTGAATATTGTGAAAACTTGGCTGAATGCTTCTTCACTCTGCCATCTTAGCTCTATCTTCCTCCTGTTCCCTCCCTCCCAATATTTTGGACATATTGAGTTTAAGAAGTCTGCTAAATATTTGTTTGGGATATCTGAAAAGCTGTTGGAAATGGGAAATTGGAGCTTAGCAGAGAGTTGGGCCATATATGTGGATTTAAGATTCAAAATCATCAAAGGAGGTAATATAGAGGAAGAAGAGGACTTAGAAAACTGAGGGATACCTATAATACAGGGTGTAATATGAATGACATTTTTAGCAAAGGAGACTGAGAAGGAGCAATCAGGTAGAAGGAATCTAAAGAGAAAAGAGTAACAAGGGGGAAAGAGTGATCAAACATATTAAAGTCTCAGAGAGCTCAAGGAGAATGAGAAGTTTTTTGAAAAAGGCTATTGGAGTTGGCAACTAAAAGAACATTGTTAACTCTGGAGAGAGCACTTTTGGTGAAATGATAAGGTCAGTTGTCAAATTGTAAGTGGTTTTAAAAGAGACTGAAAGGAAAGTGGAGACACCTATTGTAGATAGCCTTTTTGATGAATTTAGCTCTTAACAGGCAGAAGAGAAATAGGATAATAGTTGGAATAGAAGGATCAAGTTTGTTCAGGATAAGGGAGACAAGAACATATGTGTAGACAGCAGGAAATGAACCAGTAAAGGGGGAAAGATTGAAAATAAGTAAAGGAGTGAGGATGACAGAGGAGGCAATCTATTGGAGGACATGGGATGGAATGAGATTGCTTGAACAAATAGAGGAGTTAGTATTGGTAAGGAATAAGGACACTTAATTATATGAAATTGGGATGGATGAAGAGAAAATGACAGAGAACATCTGAGTGATAGGAGATGAAGAGGAGGGGAAAATAGGGAGTACATGATGAATGGTTTCAATTTTTTGTGTAAAATGTGAAGTAAGGGGCTTAGCTGAGAGAGTAGTGAAAGAGAGATCCGGGGGAGGTTTAAAGAGAAATGAAAAGTCTTAAAAGAGCCACTGTGAAGAGCGGGATGGTGAGTTGATGAAGAAGACACATTAGGAATTGCCTAACAGCAGTGAGGGGGCTGATTGAGTTTGTGTACCATGAATTTATAGCAGATCTATTTTTAATATCCAATAATGGAAGAAATATAATTTCTCCTATTCAGCTGCATGTGTATAGGAGAAAAAGTGATAAATATTGGGAGTGATCCAAGTCTGAGGCTTTGCTGGGCATAAGCCATGATATGATAATGGAGATGTGGATTCAAGAGAGGAGGACGATGTAGAATTGAATTGGTATGACAAAAAGAAATGAGAGTGGTTAGTGAAGGGTAGAATTAAGGTCATGGTGCAGACAAAGAGTAGATTTTGAAAGGGAAAGCAGAGGATGAAGAGAAAAGCCAATAGATTATGTTTGTATAAGGTGATTTCAGAATTCTAGAACATAGAAATGATAAGATCAAAGCTATGATCATCTTTCTGACAGGTGAAGTGGAGTGGAAGTGAATAGGTTAGGAAACTGAGTGGCTAGGTTTTTTGAGAGGAGAGTTGATATGTATCTTGAAGATCTTTAATATATGAGCAACTTTGGTGAGTAGAGAAAAAATATGATCAAGGCACAATTCATTAAGGAAGGACGGGAGATGAACTGGGCAGGGATGGATGGGTGGGTAGATAGGATAGTCTATAGACCACAGTTACCAGCATTTTGATAGGATGGTAGAGATGAATAAAATGGACCTCATAGGAAGGGTTATTATTGAGCCATAGAGGTAGGGGGAAAATCTGGCAATAGGGAGCAAGATGTATTTCTTCTTCTTTTCATTGACCAGTGAGCCAAAGAGAACGAGGGAAATTGTAGTTAGTACTGGAAAGGGTGGCCAAGGAGTCTGTGATCATGGGGGAAAACCTGGTTTTAGTAATAGCTAGTAGACAGAAGGAGTATAAAGGAAAAGATTTAAGATAAAGAGAATTTCATTGTCCATAAAAGAGGGATTTCACAGGATGCAATGGAAGGTCTGGGTAATGTTTGGTCAAAGTGTTGTTAAGGGAAGCTTGTGAAAAATGGAAATGAGGCATTGAATGGTGAAGGTGGTGAGGGGGATTTAGATGATGCTTTGCAGAAGTTCAGAGTCACCGCAGTATGAAAGTATGAGAATGTTTATGACTCAGTGGAGAGTCTCACTTCTCTTTTCAGTGGAGGCTGGAGGTGGCCACAGGCAAGAGCAAAATGAGATGAGAAGCTCCTTGTCAAAGGATCGCATGAGAGGCCCACTATTCTCTCCAAAAGCTGGAAATTAGGCAGGAAAGGGCAAAAGACATGAGTCAAACTTGCCCAGCAGGAGAAAGAAGTACCATTCGCCCACCAACTTTCTTCTCCCTCTTCCCTCAAAGGAGAGGAACAGGAGGGATTGGAAGGCCTGAAATCAAAGGGGAAGATTGTTTTTCTTTGCACTGAAGGTTCTCCTTATCCTGGCCGGAATTCTGGGCTAGCAGCAGGAGGTGGAAGTTACCTTATGCTGGTGCAGATGAAAGTCATTGCTTTGAGACAGATGGAAGATGCCTGGCTCAGTCTTGAAATCTTCCCTCAGGGGATATGCTGCTCCCAGTAGGGATGGACATCACAAGGCATTGGTTGTCTGAGATCTTCTTATGTGAAGAAGATGGTCAGGAAGCAGCAGTGGTAGGCTCTCTGTATTTAAACTTTAAATGTTTAAATTTAAATTCTCAATGGTGGAATTCTGGAGTTAGTATATCCTAGCAGATTCTTATCAATAAGAAGACCATTTAGATCTTTTTTTCTAAGTGTCTTTTTCTTTTTCTTTTCTTTTCTTTTTTTTTTTTTTTTTGGTAATTTGGTTATTTTAGTAAATCATAATTTTTCCATCTCAATGAATTGCTCAAATTCTAATAACCAGAAATGAAAAATCTGATTTAATTGGGACTAGAAGCCAGGATTAAAACACTACTCATATTCAACATCAAATTGCAAAATCGTTAACTACTTTTGCCAAGTGTTTGGACAAATTTTTTTCAAATGGAGGAACTGAAGTTAGGGTCAGTGATTGTAATTTTCCTTTTAGTAAGTAGAAATTCTTCCATATCTTTAGAAAATTGACTTCTTTTTAGCAAAACTTGCAAAAAGAATGACTGTTTTGATGTGGTTAAGAGGGTTTTAAAAAATAATAAATAAACACATACCCGATAAGCCTGCTGATATATTGTTCAGCATTCAGAAGTTTTAGGGACATTTCTACTTATCTAGCCCTGACAGACAAGTTAATCAGTGCTTGGGGTTGAAATAAAAGGTGTTACGAATGACTACACACAAAAAATTATAGTTGCAAGAGTAAAAGTATTGAAGGATACACATTTCAGCTTCCACCTAGCTAAGTCCTTTCCATACCCAGAGTCCCTGGGGATACTCACTAATACTCAGGGATTATTAACATTTCTGTGCTATAGACCCTTTTGGCAGTATGGTGAAGCCTATGAGTCCCTTCTCCCAATAATATTTTAAAATAAAATAAAATATATATAAGATTGCAAAGGAAACTAATTGTATTGAAATTCAGTTAAGAAAACATTTTAAAAATAAGTCCATAGTTAGATCTATGTATTGCCATCAGGACATTGTAGAGATCAGAGTAAGTACTGAGGAAAACCCATTCCATTTCCACTGGGGCAAGAAATGTCTTTGAAAGTTAGCATTGGTTAACACACATCTCATGTTGTCATCATGAATAATGGATCTCCAAGAACTCTTACTTTGAACTAAGTGTCCCTGTTCTGACTCCTTGTATCTGGGTCTGGCTTGTTCCCTGATAGATCAATGAGAAGTGGTTCCTATTTTTATTTGTTCTAAGCAATCAAATGAATGTATATACAAACACTTTTATTATTGCTAATTAATAGGACTTGAAAATAGGGAGGAGATATAATATTTTCTGTATCATCCAATATACTAACTGGGGGCTTATTGACTAGAATCTTAGAATCATTGAATTTCAGAATTTTAATAGGCCTGAACAGCCCCTTAGTCTAACACATTTCTATAAGGAATGCCTATTATAACATGCTCTTTACATGAACCTCCAGCCTAAAGATGTACAAGGAGTGTACAATTTATTACTTGGGTGCAGGTTTTGCCCTGGACAAATGCTGGCTGTGTGATCATGGGCAAGAGACTTAAACTCTTGATGTTCCCATATCTCCAGATATGGTACAATAGTTCTATAACTGGGAGGGACCCCAGAGATTCTAATGTAACTCATTTTATAGATGAGGCAACTAAGGCTCAAGGAGACCAAGTGATTTGCTCAGCTTCACACAGATAGTAAATATTAAAGATGGCTTATGAACTCATGTCCTCTGACTCCAAATCAGAGTTCTGATTCAAGGCCATAAGTTGGAGATTTCCATTGATAAGATTTCTTCACTAAGAATTTCCCATATAAATGAAATCAAAAGGCACACAATAACAAAAAATAAACATTCAATATATTTTTATATCATAGAAATTGGTCAGCTCAGGACTTGAGCATTTGAAGATGATTCACAAGCTAAGAATATAACTGATGTCCTTCATGGAGCCATAAATAATTGCCATAAATATGAATAAATGTTGGTATGGATGATTGAAATTGTTATGCTTTCAGATTCAAGGGATATGTTCAAAGCTGAGGAATTTATCTAATAAGTTCTAAGTCTTCTTTGAAACAAGGGTTTTGAAAGAGCCACTTGAGCACAGTTTGAAGTACAGTAATCTGTCACTTTAACAATGATACTTAAAGCAATTTTTCTGTTAAGTTCAGAATTTGAAGCCTCTTACTCTTTCCAGTGCCAGTCTTGCTATTGATTGCACCTACCTTGTTATTTTGTAAAACATAATTGAGAGCTTCTTAGAGCAATGAGAAGCATTTTTATTCCTGTTGATGGGTCTTTACAGAAATAATTAAACAATCTGTACCCACAGAGCAAAGATTCTTAACCTAAGATCCAAGAACCTACAAGAGGTCCATGAATTATGATGGGAAAAAATTAATGATTACTTTCTCCAATTTCTAACTGAAATTTATTTATTTCAATTCAATTATTTAAAAACATTCTTCTGAGAAGAGGTCTACAGGCTCCACTAGATTGCCAAGAGTCATTGACACAAAAAGAATAAGATCTTCTGCTATAACAACTCATATATAGGCGGCATATCATCTTTTAAGTCTGCACAGATACATTTCTAGCTTTTATGAAAAACCAAAATGGCTACATTTAATGGTTCATTTTATCCGATTTATTTTGTACTGATTTCTTCTTCTCTTGTCAGGGCTTGAAGATGATTTTTGAGAATCTCAGTAGTCAGTCTATTTCTCATGGACTATATATGGAATGCTGATTTATTTAGAATATTGCCTCTCGTAGACTAGGATCAGTGGTCAATTCATGTTATGGCTAAATAGATGAATTTCTTTAAAGATATAATAAAAAGATATCACAGGAAAGAGTAAATTATTTCTAAAGATTATGTATCTATATAAACTGAAGCATAAATCAAAACACTAGTCTCAACATGTACGGCCTACTCCAGGAAACCTTGAATGACCAAGATAGTAAACTTTTCAAGTAAGTAAAGAATCAAATTCCAAATAAATTTCTTGGGTTTATTCCAAACCTCATTTTATATAATAGTTTTCAAAATCTTAACCTTTCTTCTTCATTTTCTAGGCCATAGATATTTCTTTGAAAATATTCCTTTTCTCTTTTTATAAAATAATCTTAAATTTAAAATTTTTTTGTTATGTTCTCTACATTTATCAATCTAAGATCCATGGAAACATGGGACTACCTATGTTAAGTGCAGAAGATAGATGGTAATCTAACAAAGAAGCAGTCATATAAGAGATGAGTCAGGAAAAGATCAGGAAAATATACAAAATAAAGGTAATCATTAATCTTGAAAGCAATGGGAGAGGTCAAGGAGGGAGGAAAGACTGTTGGATTTAGTACAAAAGAACATGTTAATAACCCTGTAGAGAACAGTACCAGTTGGCTTGTGAGGTTGGAAGTCAGATGGTAAGAGGTTGGAAAGTGAGTGGGTGTGAGACTGTAGAGGCATTGAGTCTAGGTGAACATTTTTAGGCATTTGGTTGTAACAAGGAGAAATATAGGACAATAGCTTGAGAGAAGAGACAGGGATAAAGGAAGGTTTTGTGCCTGCTTTAAAAGCAACGTGGAAAAGGTAATAGGGTGAGGAGAAGAAAGAGGTAGAGAAAGGGAGAAACTGATGGGGCAAACAACAAGGAGAGACAGTGGAGGATGGAATCTAATGCACATTCAGAGAGGATTAGCCTAGGCTGTGGACATTTTTAAATCCAATCTCTGATACTCCGCATGTAATTTTGGGTAAATTGCTCCAGCAACTTTGTGAGCCTCAATTTCTTTATCTGCAAAATGAGGGTATAGGGTTGAAGATTATTGGGTCCAGATCCTGGTGGTGGATTGTAAGAACAGGAATGGGTGGAGAGCAAAGAGTATGAGGAAGATGAAAAATACAGTTAGGAGGAATGAGTCGAGGAAGAAATAAAAAAAGGAGATTGTGATCCAGAGAAGAGAATTTCTGATTAAAGAAATTCTGGAGACAAAAGATTACAGAAGATGTTGAGATATCAGAGGCAAGGAAATCTGTGAGGGGTGACTGAGATGAGTTTGTGGGTCATGGGAATTTAAGAAGTCACTGAGCTAGAAAGCAGAGTGCCTGAGGTTCAGATAGTTTTGTTATTCAATCTAGTGACTAGATTGTTTGGGTCATGATGGACCTTTGCTTGAGGATCTGGTTTTTCTAGCTCTATTTATGGTATCCCAAAACTTAGTCAGGACAACCTAAAGTCTTTATCAAGGTCCCAATCTTGATATTATAGAAAAAATAAAATCAATTGTACCAATTCTGATTCTTCATTGGGAACTAGTAAATCACATGCTATTTATTTTCTCTCTTTGTCTCTGTCTTTTTCCCTCTCTTTCCCCACCTTCCTTCTCTTTTATTTATAATGTGGAATGTCAAAATTTACATGGTTTGTTTTCTTCATCATTTAAAAAATTTGTTCACTGAAAAAAGGATGTTACATTTAGAGTTCCAATAGTTAAATGAATGTTTATAGTCTATAAACTATGTGATTTCTTAAACCCCTCTGTTCTCTTTCTTTTCACCATTACTGCAGTAGAGGGAGGTTGTGGAGGACTGAGGATCATTTTGTATTTTCCTTTATTTCATGGATTGCCACAGCCAAGTAACTCATCACTTGGACAGAGCTACTGGAGATGATCCCCTATATACTTAGGCTAGGCTGATTATCACAAAGCAGACAAAGTCAATTATTGCCACCATATTTGGAGTCTTTCCATAATGGTAGAGATTTCCAGATTTCAAAAGTCATAGACAATAGCCTTTGAGAACCCAGAGTCACCTTTCAGGCACAATGGGAACTCCAAATAGGACTTTTGTATGGGAACCTTTTGTTCAATCAACATGCATTTAAAAAACACCTACTATGTATTAGGCATTGTAATAGGTGCTCATACTAAAAAAAATAATCATTTCTTATCCTAAAGAGCTTATTCTATTTGGGAGAGACAGTTTGTACATAATCAATATTTAGAGAATTAATACAAAATAAATATAAGGATTCTGCACATCTCAAAGTGTCATGCCCCTTCCCCAAAGGTGATGCTGCTCTATATTCACATAGACCAGACTAAAATTTTGGGAAAGCCTGACTGCAAAGGAGGGATCAGTTTTCTTGTTCTCTGGCTCATTGCACTCATCTGGGAGTTATTGGAAAAAAATTTATAAATTAAGTTGAATTATGACCTATGTCTTGTGACTTAAGGGGATTAACTAGAAAAGGAACTCAATAGGCAAAATAGACATTAGGTAAAAAACAGTTATTTATTTCTTCTATCACAAAACAATAATAAAAAACCAAAAGAGTCACAATTGTACAATATTAAAATAGTTAAAAATGAAACAACCCATTTCTCCTGTTTTATTTTACTGGGAGGTAAAAACAATTTATAGGACAATTGAATAGATGTTCTTATTTACCTTGAATCAACATCAACAATAATAACTATTCTTAAATATCGGCTTACAATTACAAAGTATTTCTACATATATTTTTTCATTTAATAACCTCAAGAGATAGAGCAAAATTGATTATTTCTGTTTTTAAATGAAAAAGCTGAAGTTATGCGTGAATAGCTCAAAGCCATCTAAAACAAAGGTATTGGACTAGGTAGTCATTATAGTTCATTCAATCTAAATTTGTGATACTAGACAGGCAAAGACTGGGACTTAAATCCCAAGTTTTTGACTCTATGGACTTTCCTTTCAGTAGCACAGGTGCTCCTTTTCTTTGCGTGCTGAGGTCATCTAGAAGAGAAAAGCCATAAGAAATCCTTATTTGTTGATAATTGCTATTAAAAGGTAAAAGATCTTTTCTTCCTTGACTTAAAAGTATATGCTGAGGGAAATATGTCAAATTATCTTACCACAAGATAGGCTTATTAATGGCCTACCATTTTTAGGTACTACCATGCTTTTAGCTGCCATTACTAAAATATAAAGGAAAGATTTGACATTTTTTCAAAGAGCTTTAGTGGGATTGGCTTATAGGTGACCCTCCTCATATTTTGGAGTAGATCTGAAGTTCCATTAAACTCTGAAATACTTAAGAGGAGCAGTTTAATCCTTGACTGTCACACTGAATCAGTGGCTTTTGTCAATTCCATCTGGTCACAGTTATAGTCTATAGCATCATCCCATTTTGTATTCCTGGCAGAATTTCATCTACCTCATTATTCCTAAAAGGGTCTTACACTGGAAGGTTTTATTTCCAATCTGACACATGGGATGAAATTGTCTCCAGGGTGAAAGGCCCCAGATAACATGTTTTTCCCATGACATTTCATATGGGAAGAAAAAATAAGCTGGAATCAAAGTTTTAGCCTTGCCTAATTGTTTCTCAGTAAGCAATTTATTTTTTCCCTACACAATTATCTGTATTTCCTGCCAACATGTTCCTTTCACTATCTCCTCATTTCTGATCCAGAAATTAGAGATGGAGGAACAGTTAGGTCATCTTTTCTCTCTCCTGCCAATGCAGGTGTTTTCTAATCACATATTTTCCATGACTGTGCCCATGCTTTTTTTTTTTTAATAGCAAAGCATTTATACTCTATAATTATTGCAAAAGAGGAAAGGATTATAAAAATTAGTGCCATTCTGTGGTCTATGAGAAAATTATTTTTGATAATAGTTATATATAGTCCAATTCAATAACCAATAACCTGTAATGTAGGAAGCCTTGTGCTAGTCATTAGAGATGGTCCTTGTTTTCAAGGACCTTGCAATTTAATAACAGGAATAGGACAAGTATGATCTAAGGTGGACTGTGTTATGAACAAAAAAAGAGAAAAAACAAAGTAAATGAATTCATTAAAATGAAATTTGTGGATGGAAGAATCACTTTAATTAGGGGTGAGGGGAGGAGAAAAGTAGGAAGGGATTTTTGGAGGAAGTGGCACTTGAGCCTTCTCATGTTCTTGTCACCTAAAATGAATTAACAAACTTCCTTTTAGAGAATGTACTTAATGTATGCTTTCTACTGATTTTAATAGGAATGAGTGCTAAATTTTGTCATTTTTTTTTGCATTTATTGGGATAATCTTATGATTTCCATTGGTTTTGCTATTAATACAGTCATACAATTCTGATAGTTTTCTTAATATTGAGCTAGTCCTACATTTCTGATATAAATTCTACTGACAGTATATGATCCTGGTGATATATTGCTGTAATTTCCAAGCTAGTATTCAATTTAATTTTTTTGTATCAATATTCATTAGGGAAATTGGTCTATGGTTTTCTTTCTGTTTTGGCTCTTCCTGGTTTAGGTATCAGCACAATGTTTGTGTCATAAAAGGAATTTGGTGGGACTTCATCTATTTTCAAATAGGTTATATAGTATTAGAGTTAATTATTCTTTAAATATTTGGTAGAATCCACTTGTGAATCTGACCCTGGAGACATTTCTTAGGGAATTCATTAATGGTTGTTAATTTATTTTTCTAAGATAGAATTATTTTAAATATTCTGTTTTCTTTTCTGTTAATCTGGGCAATTTATATTTTGTAAATATTCATACATTTCCTTTATCAGATTTATTGGTAGATGATTGGGCAAAATAGCTCCTAATTATTGCTTTAATTTTGTCTTCATTGAAAGACAAATTCCTCTTTTTCCTTTTTTTGACAATTTAATTTTCTTTAATTTTTTAAAATTAAATTAACTAATTGTCGATCTATTTGTTTTATTCCTCCCCCCCCAACAAAACCAGCTCTTAGTTTTATCTATTATCTAATCTTTATTTTGATTATCAAAATGTCCAATTTCATGTTTAGTTGGGGAGTTTTAGTTTGTTCATTTTCTAACTTTTTTTTCTTTTGCTGAGGCAGACTGGAAGTATTAAGTGTCTGAGGCCAGATTTGAAATCAATCTTCCTAACTTCAGAGCTGATACTCCATTTACTGCATCATTTAGCTGCCCTAATTTTCTAACTCTTTTAGTAGCAGGCTCAATTCATTGATCTGTTCTTTCCTTGTTTTGTTTTGTTGATATAAGAATTTAGAGAAATAAAATTTCCTCTAAATACTGCTTTGGCTACAGCCTATAAATTCTGGATATTATCTCATTGTTGTCCTCTCTTTTGAAATTATTGATTATTTCTATGATTTGTTTGTTGATGCACTCATTCTTTAGGATTAGATTATTTAGTTTCCAGTTAATTTTTAATTTATATTTTCATGGCCATTTATTAGATGTAATTTTTATTGTCATTATTTGAAAGGATTCATATATTTTCTGCATTTGATTGTAAGATTTTTATATCCTAATACATGTGTAGGTGCCATATACCATATATTTCTATCTCCATTCAGTTTTCTCCAGAGGTATCATATCTGACTTTTCTTAATCTATTAATCTCTTTAAATTTTTTCTTGTTTATTTTATGATTAGATTTATCTGGTGAGAGGGGAAAGTTGTGCTTCTTCATTAATTTAGTGGAGTTTTGCTTCTATTAGTTTTTTATTTTAGTTTTGCTATTTCGTCCTATAACTTATTTAGCTTCTTTACAGAGCAATCTTCAGTTGTCCTGATCTATATTTGTCCATTGGACCCAGATGACTCTAGAGGAAAAAAATGAGGAAGGTGATTTGGCACAGCCCTTCCTCACTTAAATCCAATTCACTTGTATATCACCACATCAAAATCCTTGTTGTCATGATTCTCTCCAAGAACAAAGAACAACAATAACAAGTTTATCTTCTTTAGAAATTTGGATGTTGCATCACTTGGTGTATATATATGTAGTACTGATATTACTTTATTATTTATGGTATCTTTTAGCAAGATGTAGTTTTTTTTCCCTTCTCTCTTTTAGTTAGATCTATTTTTACTTATTCTGAGATCATTATTGCTACCCTGCCCTTTTTTTTTTTTACTTCAGCTGAGGCATAATATATTTTGCTTCAGCATTTTACGTGTACTGTCTTTGTGTCTCTCTACTTCAAATATGTTTCCTATTAGCAACATATTGTAGGATTTTGTTTTTAAGTTTACTCTGCTATCTACTGTCATTTTATGGGTGAGTTAATCCCATTTACATTCAGTTATGATTATTAATGGTGTATTTACCTCCATTGTAATTTTCCACCCCTCCTTATAAATTTTTTTTCCTTTTTCTATTTACACTGTCCTTCACACCTGTGTTTTCCTTCTGGCTACTGCCTCCCTCAATCTGTCCCCTCTTCTATTAGCCCATTTCTTTTCTTGTACCTCTACTCTCCTACTTTGCTTATTTTAGTTTTGCTGTCTATTTCTTCCTATAACTTATTTAGCTTCTTTACAGAGCAATCTCCAGTTGTCCTGATCTATATTTGTCCATTGGACCCAGATGACTCTGGAGGAAAAAAATGAGGAAGGTGATTTGGCACAGCCCTTCCTCACTTAAATCCAATTCACTTGTATATCATCACATCAAAATCCTTGTTGTCATGATTCTCTTCAAGAACAAAGAACAACAATAACAAGGTTATCTTCTTTAGAAATTTGGATGTTGCATCACTTGGTGTATAGTCAAATAGGTTTCTATACTCAACATTATTGTGCATGTTTTTCCCTCTTTGAACTAAATCTGTTTAGTGGCTGCTGGATGTTATGGAAGCCATCTGCTAGTGGCTGTTGGAGATCCAACTCAGACCAGAAGAATGGATCCCTTCATGTGAGAGGATGATAATGATACACGGAAACTAAGAGGCAGTTGCATTCTCTGACCTCTCTCCTCTTGCCTCCAATTTATTTCATTCCCAATCCACAAGCAAAATCTGTGTCAGTAAAGATTGATTTGCAATTCCTTCAGGGTTGTTATGATTCACAGCTGTGGGGGCTTTTGCAGAACTGACCTGCGCCTTCACACAATCTGATAATAGAAAGTTTCAAGCAATACTAATTTCCCTCTCTTTTGTTTCTCCACTGTAATTTCTTTTATGACTCTAAATATCATGCAATTTACCTTATTTTTCCTTTCACTTCCATACTTTGCTTTGATTCACATTTTCCATCCCAAGTCTATTGCAATTATCTTGAATCACTGTGTTATTGAGAAGAGCTGAGTCTATCATAGTTGATTATCATACAACCTTGCTGCTGCTGTGTACAATGTTTTTCTTGTTCTGCTTGCTTCACTCAGCATCAGTTTATGTAGACTTTTTAGGCTTTTCTGAAATCAACCTTATCATTTCTTATAAAACAATAATATTCATGACATTCATATAGCATAACTTATTCAGCCATTCCCCAACTGATGGACCTCCATACAAAAAGAGCTGCTACAAATATTTTTACACATGTGGATCTTTTCCTCTTTTTTATGACCTCTTTGGGATATAGACCCATTATTAGCACTACTGGCTTAAATATAGACTTTTGGGCATAGTTCTAAATTTGTTCTCCAGAATGGCTGGATTAGCTACTCCACCAATATAGTACATTAGTGTCCCAGTTTTCCCACATCTCCTCCAATATTAATCATTATTTTTTTCCTGTTATCTTAGCCAATCTGATCACTGTGAGGGGGTACTTCAAAATTGTTTTAATTTGCATTTCTCTAATCAATATTCTAATAAATTTTTTACATGGCTTTAATTTCCTCATCTGAAAATTGTTCATATCCTTTGATTATTTATCAATTGGGAAATGACCTGTAGTCTTACAAATTTTACTTGGCTCTCTACATATTTTAGAAGTAATGCCTTCATCAGAAACAATGGTTGTAAAAATGTTTTCCAGGTTTCTTCTTGGCTGCATTGATTCTGTGTGTAAAAAATCTTCTAGTCTAATGGAATCAATTTTATACATTTTGCATTTCATAATGTTCTCTGTTTCTTTTGGTCATAAATTTTCCCCTTTTCCAAAGATCTGACAGGGAAACTAACCCTTGCTCTCCTATTCTGCTTATAGTATCACCATTTCTGGCTAAATTATGAACCCATTTTGACATTATTTTGGTATGTAATGTGAGATGTTGATATATGTTTAATTTCTATCATGCTATTTTACAATTTTCCCAGTAATTTTGGTCAAATAGTGCAGCTCTGGTCTTTTCATTGAGAATTTTTGAAAGTTTCCTATTATATTGAATAGTCATTCCCACTTTTTCTTTACCCTAACATGAACAATTATGCTCAGTTATGCTGGATAACTGATTCTTGATTGCATTCCAAGATTCTTTGCCGTCTACAATATCATAATCCAAGTCCTTCAATCCTTTAATGTAGAGACTGCTAAATCCTGTGTAATGCTGACTGTAACTCCTTGATATTTGAATTGTTTCTTTCTGGCTGCTTGTGGTATTTTGTCCTTGACTTCAAGATTTCTGAAATTTGGCTGTAATATTCTTGGGAGTTTTCATTTTGATATCGCTTTAAGGAAGTGATCAGTGGATTCTTTTAATTGCTGTTTAACTTTCTAGGTTCTAGGATATTAGTTTTTCTTGATAATTTCTTGAAAGATGCTTTCTGGACTCTTTTTTTGATCATGGCCTTCAGAGAGTCCCATAATTCTTAAATTATCTCCCCTAGATTTATTTTCCAGGTCATTTGTTTTCCCAGGCATTACATTTTCTTAATTTTTTTTCCCATTATTTTGAATTTATTTGATTCTAAGTATGCTTTTTAAAAAATTCTCTTGCATAACTCACTTAATTTCCAAATTATTGTTCTATCTCTCTTATTCCATTAAAAAAATCCTCTTACAGCTCTTTCAGGAAGACTTTTTGGGCCTCAGACCAATTCATAGTTTTCTTTGTGGCTTCACCTGTAGATGTTTTGACATGGTTGTTTTCTTTGGAGTTTGATCTTTATCACCATGGTAGCTTTTTATGATCAGGACTTTTACATTTTTATTTCATATTACATATGTATATGTGGATATATTCATATATAGGTTTATCATTATTTTATTTCTTGCTCACTTTTTCAGTCTATTTTGTGACTTTTAAAGTTGAACTCTGGTCCTGAAGTATAGAGGGAACTGTGGGAACAAAACTTCTTGTTTGTGTAGGGCCTTTGGGCCAGTCGTAGCTTTCTGGGGGCAATTATGTGGAGCTGGTAGCTCATTTCTATTCTAGGGTTGCTGTACCCGGACTTCAGGGCCTGCCAAGTGTGACCACTAGCCTGCTGTACTGGGGCTAAAAATCTCACAACTTCCTGCTGTTGCACTGCATGTTGAGCTGAGACTGGTTGTTAATTTGTGCTGGGAATAGAGCCTCATATAGACTTGCTTGTATATACCACCTGCAATGGGCTGCACTCTCCTTTTACCTAAGCAATACCGACTTTTCAGTAGTCTTTTGAAGTTATCTTGGGATAGAAAATTGTTTTACCTCAATCTTTTGGGAGTTCTATTATGCCAGATTTTGTTTTGAGGCATAATTTAAAATTGTTTTGAGGAGAACTGGGGAGAGTTCAGGCAGCTTTCTGTCTTTTTTCTGCCATCTTGATTCCATCCTGATTTTTTTTTTAAATAAGGAGTGTCACGGAAAGATATCTACAGTGAGAAGATAATTTTGACAATGAAGGACAGTTTATGAAGAGCAAAAACTGAAAGTTTTTGGTAAATCCAGTGAAAATTAACATACTATTAGCAAATGTCGATATTATGCTTTATAATTTCCAAAATTCGTCCACCCCACCTCCTATAGCAATAGCTTATCATTACTCTCACTTAAGAGATGTGGAAACTGAACCTGAGAGAAGTTAAGTAATTTCAACACACAACACATTGTACTGGGACTTGAATCTATGTATTCTAAATTTTTGTTTTTGTGTCATTTATAATTACATAGGAAACCATTAGATGAAACATCATTGCAAAGTAGTTGAGAGAGTTTAGATGTGGTTAAGGCCTAAGGGAATGAAGGAAATTAGTTTTGATGGCTTATTTATTTTTAAATTATTTATACTTTCCAACTAGAAAGTTTGGTATCCATATTCTCTAAGGTCCTTGAAAACTCTAAATCTATCATTTTAGGATATTATGAGTTTCCACTATGTGCAAAGCCCTATTCAGGTTGCTGTCAGGGAAATCCAGAAATCCAAGGAAAACACCATACTTTTCCTCTTGATTTTATAATCTAACTATAATAATATTACATAAAGTTGTTGGAAAGAATTGAGAGAACATTTATTTCGAAGGTTGAAAAAGTATGATGTATAGGAAAGTACAATAAATTTGGAAACAGAGGGCATAAATTCAAATCCTGATTCTATCATATAGTAGTAGTCAAGGCCTGATTCGTTCCAACCCACATTTCCAGCCTTGTCTCAAACTCTTATATTATGTCAATCTGGACTGTTTACTATTTATTCTCTGATTTTCCTTGCCATTATGGGCCATACCTCTAATTTTAAATTTGTAAACACTTAGCAAAGTTTTAAAATTTGATAATTGTTTTGGGAAACATTGTTTCTCTGCCCTCATGCTATAAGCAGGATAGCAGGCAATAGAAACCAAAACAAAACATTTATTAAGTATTCATTTTGAGTGAGATGACTACCTGACGTGTTATGATCTACCTTACTCCCAGTATCACTAGTGAGATTATCAGATCAGTTTGTTGGAACTTTAAGGAATCACAGAATGTTAGTTGGGAATCACCCATATAATCTAGTCTAACCCCACGTAAACAAAAATTACATCTAAAGTGTCCCTCAACAAATTATCAATCTTTGAATAAATCCAGCAAGGATAGGTAAAGGGTAAATATAAAAAAAATACAAATGTTAACTACTATCTCCTGAGGCAATCCATTCTTCTTCTGGATAACTCTATTTATTGGAACATCATTTCCTTCCTCCTAAATTTGCCACATTGCAAATTCCACCCATCACAGCTAGTTTTATGCCCCATGCTCATACACTATCCTTTTAACCGGCTGTTCACTTCCCAAATATGTCTTTCTCTTCTGAACTTTTGCCTTTGATTGGCAGCAATTGTAAAAATACCATATGGTCCCTAAGGCTTTGATTATTTTTGTCTGAATAATTTGTAATATTTAGCAATGCTTTCTAGGTTCCTTCTGGCAGTATCATTTGTTCTCATGTAAATTACCAGAGTTAGGTGGAAGTCATCCATTTTGACAAGTCTTGGAAAGTACTCTGTAGCATCTTGGATGAAAAGTCAGCAAAGATCTATTTTTGTTGTTGTTATTAGGTCAGTGAATAGCTTCACCAGTCCCTCTCAGCAGAATGTCACCAGCCACCACTATTTTACCCTTTTTACTGTGACCCTTACTGAAGGACATCTCAATTGTCAGAACCTTTGAATTACCCTCATGATTACTTGGGATACAAACAAGCATTTCCTCTTCAGAATACTAAACTCTCTTCTCTTCGCACAGTCTTATGGATGTTTCTTAACTCTAATTTTCCAGAAATCTTTCTCTGAATCAGAATTAGAGTTTGGAGACCATATGGTATTTTCTTAACTGCTGCCAATCAAAGGCAAAAGTTCAGAAGAGAAAGACAGAATTGGGAAGTGAACAGCCGGTTAAAAGGATAGTGTCTAAGCATGGGCATAAAACTAGCTGTGTTGGGTGGAATTTGCAATGAGGCATATTTAAGAGGGAGGAAATGATGTCCCAATAAATAGAAATCCAAAAGTGGAATGGATTGCCTCAGGAGATGGTGGTTAACACTTGCATTTATTTTATATTTACTCTTTTCCTATCCCTTTCCCTGGATTTAATTAAAGACTAAATAATTTGTTGGGGGATACTGTAGATGTGATTTTTGTTTACATGGGGTTGGACTAGATTATATGGGTGATTCCCAACTCTAATGTTCCATGATTCCTTACAGTTCTAACAGTCTAATCTATTTACTTCCTCTAGTTGATAACATACAGAATTGGTGCTAGTGGTGATGATGATGTCTCTTTATTCACTTTGACAAGTTATGGGAAATATTTCACCACATCTTAAATATGTGCCCTCATTGTAGACCTATTTTTTGGTATGTTTTCTCAAGTCTGAAAAGGGCAGGGTCTCCAGAGCATGGCTGTTATTTGTCTCCTTAGAGTTTAGAAGTAATAACCCTGAGGGATTGGGTTGGTAATCTAATGATTATCAATTGATATAATTTTTTAAAAGTTTAAAGATTTGTCTTTTTTTAATTACATTTTTAGATTATTCCCATACCAGAAGAAGTCTCTTGTGACAAATTAAAACAGTAATATTAATAACATACTGACTTCATCTGGAAGTAAAAAGCAACATTCCACACCTGTATTATCCCTTAATGTTTTACTGCAAACAATTAACAAAAACTTTTGTTCCTTTTTTACCTGTCTCCCACTCACTGAAAAATTAAAAAGGAAAACACACATATATGTATACATATACATATGTATATATACATATACATATGTATATGTATACATACATATATATACATATATATGTATATATGTATGTATGCACATAGGCAAAACATATCCCCTCAATGGCTCTATGCTATATCTATTTATATCATTTCTATCTGTCGATTAATCTATTAATTTGTTTAATTCTGTACCCTAAATTCATCACCTTTCTGTAACAAATAGCATGTTTCAACACTGGCTCTCTCTAAAGAATCATTAAAGAATTGTATTGATCACGGTTCTTATAGTTTTGAAAGTTGTTTGTTTTTATCTGCTCCTTCATTCTGGATCAGTTTATATAAGTGTTCTTATACTTTGAAATCATAATCACAACCTATTTCACCATTCCTCAAAAGTTGTATATCCCTTTAGTTTTTTTTTCTTTTTGCCATTATACAAACCTGCTATAGATAATTTTGTACATAAGACTCTTTTTCTTTCTTTGATTTTTTTTGGTATCACTTTAGCAGTAGCATTGTTATGTCAAAGGGCAAGCACTATTTAGTAACTTTCTGTGTATAATTCCAAATTTTTCTTCAGAATGGTTTGCCCATTCATAGATACACCAACAATATTCTAATGAACCTATTTTTTTTTCACAGCTCTTCCACCAGGTATTATTTTCCATTTTTGTCATCTTTGTCATTCTACTGGATGGGAGATGGAATTAACTGTTAGATAAATATATGTGCTCAGGTAGTATAGTAAGAATAGTTGGTCCAAAACATTCCCTCCAAGTTGGTGACCCAACCACTAGTCACTAGTATGCACCACTAGTATGTATAGAATCCAGGGGAAAAAAGGTTCAGACTTAGAGAACACATGTGGAAAAGAGCTAATACATAATTCCTTAAAGTTCTCTTGCTGAAGTCCTCAAGATAATCCTCTTAGGTACCGGGTATCTTTTCTGGACTATTTTCAGAGCTTAAATGTGCTTTCCTTATTTTATCTAATCTGTCTTTGTCTCCCAATGTAGATGCTGTTGCCAACCACTACTGTCGGTGGGGATGCTCTAGATTGAAAGAGCAAATTCTTTGGCCTTCTGAAATTTCACAAGTTCTTTTTTCCTGGCCAACTGAGACCACAGGAGACCAGGACAGAGCCCATGGTAAGGGCCTTGATTCTTCCCTTCTTCCCTCAATGAATTCCTTCTCAGATACTTATCTAGAATGCTCCCTTCTCTATATTGCTAGGTACTTGTACTTGAATCATTTGGACTCAGATTGGGTCAGTATTTTACTGAGGATCCACAGGATGGGACTAAGTTTTTTCAGCCAGTCCAGGCACTCTCCCTCGACAAATATATTTCAGATGATCATGGGCTTACAATATCAGGGCTTAGCATCTTTACACTTGTTTTAAATGAGATGTGGTTATTTGATGTATTTATTCACTTGACTTCCTCCCTTACAAACAGGGAAAATAAGCTGCAGAGTTTTAGTAACTCACATAGATTATATCAGATTAACTGTGTAAATGCCCTTAGTTTGAACATAGGACTTTCTGATTCCAAGCACAATATCATGTTTACTTTCCAGACTACCTCTTTGGTTTTATTTCTGCATCACATCCTTTTGCCTCCTAACTTTCTAATACTGATGACAGTTAGGTGGCATTATAAATAGAGCATTGAATTTGGAGCCAGGAAGACTGAATTTGAATCTTCCCTCAAATACTGAATGGCTATGTCATCCTAGACAACTGACTAACGCTCTATCAACCTCAGTTTCCTCATCTGTAAAATGGAAACAATAGTAGCAAACTCCCACATGAAACCATATTTGTAAAGGACTTTGCAAATCTTCAAATGCTATATAAATCTGAGCTATAATAATGACAATGTCAGCAGCTTCCTTTGTCTCTTTATTTTTTTTGCTTCTTTGTTTTCATATTGAAGCCTCATTTTTATTTATTTCCTTAAAAGTTATTTATTTAATACTTAAATATGAAATAGAAAAAGAAAAAACAAAAAAAACATTGTCATATTCACAGCAGAATGTAAGAGAGGATTCAAAATAAGAAACAATAAATTTCCATTTCAAGAAAGACTAATAATAAATATTATATATTGTGCTCAGAAGTGTTCATCTTTTTTTTTTTTGCCCTTCTGTAGGTTTTCTTTTGTTCTCTGCTGTCTACTTTTTACTTTATCCCCTCCCCCCTTTTCTTACCTCCCCACAAAAGGTTACAAATAAAAGTTGATATATTTATATGACTTGCTATGTTGATTTCGATACCCAGCCCCCTAACAGGGTGACAGACTCCCAACCTTAATATTCACTTTTATAGAGACAAAGTTGGGCTCCAAGCCCTGAGGGAAATGCTAGATGGGGCTCATCCCCAAACCTTCAGATAGATTAGAGTATGAAGCCTTTGTGAGGAGGGATCATTTCATTCTTTGTAATGGTATTCCCAGGGCAAGCACAGGGCCTGGAGAATAGTGGGCACTTAATAAGTGTTTGTTGATAGACTAACTGATTAATTACTGATCTCTATACTGAGAGCAGGTAATGAATCTGAGTTCTTATCCTGTTCAGGGCTCAGACTAGGGGACCAATTCTCCAAGTCACAAGACTGTGCCTCAAAGGTAAAAGTCAGTTTGAATCCAGATAACAGGGTACCAAAAGCAATGTGCCCAAGACTTTAGTGGATTTACTTTCCTATGATAATGAGAATATTTAGTTTATCAACACAATTATTGTCTAGTTGATTAGTCTGACTATGATACCAAATTTTTTAGGAGGGCAAAGATCCTAGAGTGGTTTGACATTTCTTGCTCCAGCTCATTTTACAACCCAGAGTCACCCAGTTGGAAATTTATCAGGCTGAATTTAAGCTCAGGTCCTCTTAACTATAAGCCCGACAACAATAAGAGATGCCAAAATTATAAAGTTTTATGAGAACAGATTCTGAGCTCCTTAAGGACAGAGACTCTGTGTTTTGTACATTTTTCTTGTACTTTATTTGTTCTTGGCATTAAGGTCAGACTCCAAGCAAATGTTTATTACCTTTGTGGAATAAAGAATTGAATTTAGGGTCTCCATAAAGTCTTCTTGCCTTTCAAAAGTTGAGTTGTTATTGTTTCTAGTACAGTACTTCTAACAGGCAGCCTTATTTTTCTCAAATTTTGTTTATGAGTATCATAGAAACATAAGTGGCTTTTAGAAACAAATTTATTTTAGAACTTTATTTGTTGTCGTATTTATTTAGTTTTTGAAGAGATTTATTAGTGTGTACCATTCACTAATGCAAATTGTAACCTATAAATTTATTATACAAATGATATCTCATGTAATGTAGATATTGACCTATGATGTGCATCTAAAGTTGCTTAAGTGATTGTATATATAAAATCATTTTTACCCTTGTTTGTGGCATTTATTAGGGCACTAGTTGTTTTATAAAGAACGAAAAAAAAAAAAACTTCGGTGTAAAGAGCTTGAAGTAATCTACCCTAATCTATATTCCATTAAAAACAACAACAACAACAACAAGATCATCCTTTTGGTAACACACTAGCATCTTCCTTGAAGGAAATGGCTTGTTTTCGCTGATGGCATGATTTTTAATAATGAATAATTCAAAAAGTCACCCAGCTAGAGTCGCTGAAGCATGAGAAACCACCCTAAAATTCCTGGATTTTTGATTGACTTACTAGGAGTAGCTACATGTTTGTTAAAGTATAATGAGGTATCCAAAATTCATAATAGCTTGCATTTTTATAGTGCTTTATAGTTTGCAAAAAGCTTCTGTCACAACAACTCTGATGTAGGTAAGGGTAGTATTATCCTTAGTTTATAGGTAAGGAAATTGAAACTCAGAAAAGATAAGCCATTTTTCTTTTGGCCACATAGCTAATAAGTGGCAGAGCAGCTTTTTTGTTCCAAATCCATGTTTCTTTCCACTACCTATGTTGCTTTTGAGTTAAAATATTGGGGTGCAAGATTGCAAGATGATGTGAATATCACATGTGGCCCAAGAGAAAATGGGCACATAAATAATATCATGCCATGTCTTTGATATTTTGGACAGGTGCCCAAATTCTACATAATTTATAGAGAAAAACATGGAAAATCTGAAAAGCATGAAAAATTTGAAGTAGTATCAGTCATAAAGATTTGAAGAGGGGAAATGAACTGAAAAATGACAAAGTGTCATTTGATTCAGCAGACCATGTAAGTATAAATTCAAGTTAGTTTTTCTATTTTCTTTATGCTGAGAATGAAAAAAGTTATATATATATATGTATATGTGTTTAAATACATGCATAATACATATATGGATATCTATTTACACATATATACATATACAATATACCCATGTATGTGGATATACATGCCTATGCACATTTATATACACAAACACATTTATATGTATTTGACATCTCAATTCTGGGAATGATTTATTTTATATGTGGAATTGATGCTAGTTATTTGGAAATCAAGATGAATAATTAATGATTTTATTATTTAAAAGGCACAACACTTTTTTAGTCTTAATTACTTTTTTCTTGGTTTTTGTGAAATCGCTTTAAAATCCTTTCTAAGCATTTCAACTATTCTTCCTCTCTTTTCCCTTTTTTCTGTTATGTAGGAAGGAAATGCTTCAACAAGACAGGCCTAGGGTTAAAGTTTATCACCAACAGTTCTCAAGGTGATCTTAACAAGCCCAGTTCATATTTCTAAATCATTGCTACCAGCTACTGACAGTTCAGACAAGAGGAAATCTTCCTGGAATATATGAAGAAAACAGTAACCTCTGTGATTATCCACAAGCTTACCAGAGAGTTAAGGCAGGCAAGGAAACCTGAAATCATTATGGATGCGGAAGATGCCCTCCATTTTTTTACATCCTTGAAATTTACCAAATGATGCTCCATCATGCTCCTAAAAGTACAAAGCCAGCCTAAACAATTACCTGCATTAGTGAATTTCTGAATTATATTTTGCATTTAAAATAGTTATATTTCTGCTTTTTTGTTTTTATATTTCAGTCATTTCATCTCAAATGCTTGTTCACCATTCCAGTAACCCTTCCATTTAATAATAAGATGCCATTTAAGCAAACCAATGTGTATGTCAATCCTGTCTGCCAGTTTATGCAACATTCCATATCTGTAGTCCCCAGTCTCTTTACTCACAAGAAAATGATATGTTTCCTTATCAGTTCTCCAGGCCTGAGACCGACACTATCTGTTAAGTACTATCCATATCCAAATATCCCCGACTGCTTACTAGCATTTCTATTGTCCTTATCTACTTAGAGGCTTGTGTCCTACCCTGAAAGTCTCTGAAAGCTGTTGGTGGAGGAAGGGATGGCTGTCCTTGCTTCCTTGCAAGCCCTTCTTGACAGCCCACACACATAATGTTTATTCAATTCAATTCAACAAACATTTAGTCAATTCAATTTAATAAATATTTATTAACTATCAACCCCTTCAAGCTTTCCCTGCCTCCCCAAGTTGTTAATGATCTCTCTTCCCTCAGATGGCCTTATTTTTATTTGTTTCTGTATAAGATGTATTCTCTTCCCTGCCACTGTGCCTCTTACTTGAATGTGAGCTGCTGGCAGGCAGGGACTATTTCATTTTGCTTTTGTAACCCCTGGTGTCTACTCCTATGTATTTATTGTACGTGCTAAGTACTTAGTAAATGTTTTCTTTTGTCATCAAGCATTTGAAGGGTGATAATTCTATTTGTTCCTCGATACAAGATGGAGGCACTGAGATCTATTAGAAGAAGTTACAAGGGATCAAATTTTGAATCATCAGAAGAAAAAAAGTTCCTAACCATGAGAAATATTGAAAAAGAGGACAGGCCATCTTGTGAAGTACAAGCCCTGTGACTCAAATTCTGGGAGAGCTGGCTGACTTTGTACAGAGGTTAGTACTTTAGGTAGCATTAGGGGACTTTAAAAATCCTTGTTAATGCAAAAATCTTTACTTCCTTTACCCGTGGAATGATGTAGAAAAGCAATTATTAAGTATTTTGTGCCAAAAATGTACTAAATGCTAGAGAAGCAAATAACAAATGAATTTTTTTCTTTCAAGAAGGTCACCTGCTAGGGGGAGATAATACATAAAAGAGTTTATGTTTAGTTCCTGACAGATGGAAAGGTCAGGGAGTATTTGGACAGGGAAAGTAGAAAGTCAACTACAAAGCTCAGAGGATCTTGGGGAATAATGGCAGGGCAGATAGTTGGTCCTCTACCAAGATGATAGTGGGACTAAAGTTAAAGTGCAATGGGAGTCTGTGATATTTCCAGCGGATGTAAAGAGTTGAAGGGCGGGTGAAAGTGGCTTGGTTAGGATCCAGTTGGCAGTGGGCATTCTTGTCTGGTAATAGGACATTGATGTTTGGTTGGGAAAGGGAATAGTCTGTGGTTCCCCTCGGTGGCAGTTATTGCTGAAACAGCATGACAATTGTGTTGTAGATGTACTCCTGAAAATGTGTATATAGGATGTATTTTTCAATGGATTTACATGATTAATTTTTAATTTTTCAATATCTTTTTCTTCTTATCCTTTCTTTTTACATTATATTCATTTCCAAATATTTCTCTTCTCTCCCTTATCTGGGAGCCATCCCTTGATACAAAGATTAAAAAAGAGAAGGAAAAAAAGCAGTTCAACAAAACCAATCAATCCTTCAATTGTGTCTGAGAGTATTATACTGATGATTTAAAAGATACTTTATCTTTATTTTTAATTGATTTCTCATAGGTAATACTATAACTTTGCTCTAAGGTCTTCTTCTTTTTACCTCTAGCCTAGTATTTAATGATCTGAAAAGAATCATTTAGAATATAGGGGAGAAGCTGTGTTTAACTTTGTGCTTCCAGGATATCTGTTATCATCTTCTTATACTCCTATTTTAAAATTGCTTTTTCCAAAAATGGATTTTCTTGGAATTTGTTTATATAGAACTCCATTTCCAGCAACAAATAGATATTTTTTAAATTGATAATTATGTTTACATACACATATATATTAATCAGAGGAGAGATGAATTCCTGGACTAGCATAGTGGCCATGGAAGTAAAAGATGTGGTAAATAATTCTTCCTTCCTTCCTTCCTTCCTTCCTTCCTTCCTTCCTTCCTTCCTTCCTTCCTTCCTTCCTTCCTTCCTTCCTTCCTTCCTTCCTTCCTTCCTTCCTTCCTTCTTTTCTTCCTTCCATCTTCAACACAGCATACTATTAATTATATATAGAATTTTATTAAGAAATCAATGCACATCCATAGCAATGCTATCAAACTCAACTAGAAACAGGGTACCATGAACCCATAACTAAGCATCCCTTGAGGTTACATGTTGACTTAGAAAGCCACATATTAACATTATCTATATAATTTGGTATTTTTATTTATTTTGTTAAGTATTTCCCAATTACATTTTAACTTGGTTAAGTGTAGTCTGACACATGTTTGACATCTCTAATGTAAAGTATGTTTTCCTACCCAAATGATGCAACATCAATTAAGATAGCATTAACTGGGCTCCACTGACTCCTATTCATCCAACTGATGAATCATTGAACACTATAGTTGATTTTCATTTAGAATTCTTACTACAAAACTGATGAACCTGGTTAATTGTAATCTTCATAAATTATAGATGGCCATGCTTCTAAGGCTAACAATGGAAAAGATTCACTTTGTGATATTTTAAAAATCATTTTTCAATAACTCAAATCACCAATTTCTAGAAAGAGATGACATTTCTGTTCCTCCCAAAGATCTGAAGTTCAAGGACAATGCAATTTCAAATGTTTATTGGAAATGGATTTCAGTGGACACAATCTGATTAGAGAAAAATCTCTAGTTCAAAAACTTTTAATCTAAGTATTTAGAAAAGATAAGCTTCCTGACCTGAATGTCAGATAAAAAAAAAAGAAAAAGAAAAAGAAAAAGAAAAGTTGTCTCTCAAAGAAGATAAAGAGCTGTGCTAGGAGTGTGAAAGATCTGATTTCAAGTCCATTTTTTGGATACTGGTTGGAAGAATCCCAACCTCTCAATATTTCCAGGCAATGCTTTAAAGATTTGTCTTAGAAAAAATATAGATGAGTATGGATAGAGGACATTTTTTCACCAGGAGTGCCATACACTCTTGAAATCATAAGTCTGTTCAAAGATATAAATACAAAACCACTTTCCATCCCAAACAAAACAAATTCTATTACACTAAAGAATTGTTTCATTGTTAAAAATTCATCAAGTCAGGAATGTACCATGTGGAGCTTTTGTTTCATTATCAGATATAAGGAATCTAGAGTACTGAGTTGTTAGGAAGACCTGAGTTCCAATTTTGCCTCTGAGATTTCATAGCTGTGAAGAGTTAGACAAGACCCTTAACTTCTGTTTTTCTTAGTTTCCTTAACAACGAAATGGGGATAATAGTAGCACCTATTTCCAAGGGTGATTGTGAAGATCAAATGCGATAACATTTTTAGAGCATGTAGCATAGTTTCTGATACCCATAGTGCATCCTATATAAACACTAATTTTTTTTATTACCAAAGATCTACCCTTTGGGGTTCCAAGAACAAATGCTGGGTGGTAAATGAGCATAATGTAGCAATCTAAGCAGTGGCTATAGATTTGGAAGACTCACTGATTTCTAATTGAATCTGGACAGCTATGGTTTCCAAGGTTCCATTGTTCCTTCTCCCAGTCACCCCTTTACAATTTTGATCCTATAACTAATTAGTTTATTTATCCTCAATTGTCTGTCTCAGTGCAATCTTTTGCCAAACACGAATGACTTTACCTAATTCACAGAATTATTCCAAGATTCAAATGAGATAATTACAAAAATGCTTTATAATGTAAAATCATCATATAAATTTTTTGCTTGTTGGTTTCTTTTGGGAAGGCTAGTATTCTTCAGTGGAAAGAGCATTGGACTTGGAGTTCATTTCCAGAGTTTGTTCCCAAACTTGCTAATTGAATGAACTTGGAAAAGTTATATCTTTGGGCCTGTTTCTTCATTTGTAAAATGGAGATAATAATGTTTACAGTATCTATCTTACCTGCTTAATACAGAGAAATAACCTTCTCCTACCTTTTAAGAACAATCCAAACATAGTAATATTACTATATCAACAAAAAAGAAATATATAAATGTACTTTACATATATATTTGAATATATAAATTCTTTTATAAAGCTTGATGGAAAAGCCCAAACTATATCTGTCTTATTAAATGTTTAATGATGGATAATGATTAAACAAAATTAAAAAAAACCTGTGAAATCTATTATTTGTAATTGATTTTAAGGAAAAAGGAAACCATTTTTAGACCTTTACATATCAGGACTGTGGTAAATGCTTTATAAACAGTATCTTATTCAATCATTAAGGCAATTCTGAGGGGTTGGTACTATTATTATCCACATTTAATAGTTGAGGAAACTCAAGCAGAATGGTTAAATGACTAGCCCTGAAATAGGATTTGAACTCAGCTCTTTCTTATTTTGGCTGTACTACCCTCTCCTTGATTCATTTAGTTCTCTAGCAATACAGATTAGCTTAAAATAACAAAAGTATCTTGTATGCTTCTGTGATAACTTTTATGATCACTTTTAATTCTGTATATGTTTTTTCAGATCATGGATATTATTATTATTTTTTTAATGTAGTTATCATCAGTTACTAAACCTTTGTCCTTTGTTCTTAAAGAGGATCATGACAATAGGGAGAGGATGATGACATGACATGCAAGTGAATTAGATTTAGATGAGAGAGTGAATTAGAGGTAGATGAGTGAGGGTAGTGCAAGGTCACCTGCCTCACTTTCTCCTCCAGATCCTTCTGGGTCCAGTGGCCAGATATAGATTAGGACAACTGGAAATGATCAGTTGAGAAATTCCCTCCTTCTCTCTTCCTAACTTCTTTCTTCCCCTTTCTTTCCTCCTTCCCTCTGTCCAAGTAAAATATAATACCTTCACCTGCAGATGTTCTTTTGATCACTGAAGGCTCCCAAGATATCTTGGGGTTTACTGACTAAAAAGTCTTAAGGACCAAGCCTTAAATCCCAATTGTTCTGACTCTCTTAGACTGGACCACAATAGGTCACAGGTCAAGCCCCAATTGGTTCTTGTTTGAGTACTGATTTACTCAGAACGGATGTAAGTAGCAATCACTTCTGTTTTGGCCCAAAACTGTAAGGGTTTTCCCTGCCCCCAGATGTATTTATTTAATTGGCTTTTTTTTTTGACTAGGTGAAAAAGGCCCTTCTTCACCTCAGTTGCTACCCATCCTTAATCATTGAAAAGATGTGGCGTCAGTCAAACTGAGACCTAAAGACCTTAGACTAAAAAGTCCCATTGTATTCAGGGTCTGATCTATAGCTGGTCAATGGACTCAGATGGCTCTGGAGGAGAAAGTGAGACAGGTGACTTTGTACAGGCCTTCCTCATTAAAATCCAATTCATTTGCAAGTCATGGCTTCACTTCCCTGCTTTCATAGTCTTCTTCAAGAACAAAGGACAAACAGCAATAATAATAACAACTTTTATTGTGCTTTTTTGGGTCTATATAAGATCATATAAGTATTCTTATATTTCTTTTTAGTCTATATTTCTTGAGTGTGCAATAAACTTTATTAGATTCATATATCATAATTTAATTCCACCTCTCCAATTGTCAGTTTCTTCCCAGTTATATACTGACATCTCCCCCATCCTGCTCTCAGCCATAGTCATTCCTTTTCCACCAAGTTTAGCACTTAGATTATAGTTAAACCAACCCACATCTTTATAAATGGGGACTTCAGTACACTGTTGAAGTTTCCTCAAATACTTCTTCCTCTTCCCAAATCATTAACTTCCTTAATTCCTTGGACCTAACTTTACTTCACTCACCTGACACTCACAGATATGGTGACACTCTTGATCTATCATCCATGAGTTCTTTCCTTCTTTGATGTAGAACTCTGAAATTTCTCCATTTCATCCCAATTTTCAATCTTCCTAGCTCCTCCTATGCCCTATTCTCATAATCTTATTTTTCATTCTCATTGTGACCATTAGTTACTAAACATTTCCCTCCTCTCTCAGTTCATCGTCACCATTTTGTCTTTATTTTCCTTCAATCACAATCTTGATTCTAGAGTTAATCTACTCATTTATAATTTATGCCTCAGTAATTAAATCAATAATATCATTGTTTCTAGAAAGAATAGAATCAACCTTATAACCTATGACTTTCTAGGTCTAAACTCCCTTCCCTGACCAACATTCCCTTTTATGAAAAATACATTATTGTATTGTATTACTATTATAAGCTCCTGGAGGTCAAGATCTGTCAAAATTTTTGAATTTATATTTATCTAAAAGAATATTTTACAAAGAACTTACATGAGGTAAATGTTCACACTTAAAAATAATAGGGACATTCTCATGGTCCCTCTGAAGAATTTAGAATTAATTGTGTGACATAGGAGTCACTGACAAAAGACTTCCCAGTATGGTGTGTCCATATCAAAGAAGACACTGTGTTCTATGAGCAAAATAGAATTTTAGTCACTTAAAAGAAATGTGAGATTTGCCTGTGAACTCTTTGTACCCAAGTTGTGGTAGAATCTTCTGAACTCCTATTGGTCTGATCAGCCACAGTCAAACACACTGTATATTAATCCCCACATAATGATATCACTTTGGTTCTCTCCAAGAACAAAGGACAAAAAACAATCAGTCATTTGCATCCCTGATACTTTTCATCGATTAATTAATTCTTAACAATAATTATTGACCCATATGTTTACCTTTTCATCTTTATGAAATGCCTGTGAGAATAATTTACACAAGTGAGCTATTGCATTCCTGGGCCATCATACTCCTAGTTTAAATTCCTTTATATATTATATATATGTACATATAAAATTATATAACATATATATATATATTTATAGAAAAGTCCTGTGTGAATTAAAGATAGGATACTTAGTTCTTGAAATATATAATAAGGCATTTTCAAAGCGCCTAGCCCAAGATCTTGAATAAGATAAGAGCCAAGCATTCCAACCTTCTTTGTATTATCCAATGGTTGTCTCGGGACTCCTTAAAGTCTAAAGATTTGGGAATGAAGGAAATAGGTAGCTTACTTTTTCCCCATTGAAATATTGGAAAGTTCAAGATAAAATTGAGACTTGGGGACAACTGTTAGGAATATCCAAGAAATAAATGTAATTCATGATGATAATTTGAGGAGGGAACAGATTCATCCTCCCAGATCATATCTTTACAAAATGACAGTTGATGAAGTAAGGAAATACAAGAGCCCAACATGCTGATTATTTATTAAACCATATTTGAACTACTTATCGAACTTTGCAATATAGAAAATTCACTCATGGGTAATGAGCAGTTAATTGTACTGCTATCATATTTATAGCCCTAGACTAAAGATCAATTTAAAATAGACTCATGAAAACAGTATAAACTTATGGAGAGGCTTATACAAAACATTTGTTTCATAAAATTTATACTGAGCAGAGGGTCAACTTTTTTCTTTTACTGAAAATTAAAACTCTGTACTTAACTCAAATAGAGTTTTAATTTCTTTTCACATTCTTATCTCCATGAAGATGACAAATGACTTACCAGCAAATATAAAACATTTCAAAGACCCTGTATACTCTGGCTTAATTTCCTCTTTCTTTCTTATGCCCTTTTGGGATTCCTCAAAATACAGATTGATCCAGGTTATTTACAGTGGAGTTGGGTAATTGATTTTAATTAAATCTTCTTTTTAGAAAGCAAGAGAAGATGTTTATTTCCCTCCTCCCCTTTTCTTGAAACATTAATCAACTTGTTAACAAATTTCTTTCAATTTATGGGATCCAATTATCTTTCTCTTGAGAGCCATAGAACAAAATAGTTTCTATTTATTTATATATATGTATTTATATTCAAACTTTAAAAAGATATTATTTTCTTGCTCTTACTCTCCAATTTTAACCATGCCTTAGAAGGCAGTTTCAAGAATTGCTTTAAAAAATCAGCACCTGATAGCCAACTTCCTGGTGATGAACCTTTCTGAATTTAACTAGGACAGTCCTCAGAGGACTGTCCACTGCCAACTCCAAATTTGAGGCCATTCTAGCTTGGTTGATACAGTCAGAGCTTGATTGGCTTACACTAATTTTGCACCTGGGTTTTGGCAGGTGAATCGGAGTCCTAGAAATTGAGGGATTGCAGAGAAAAACAGAAAAAAAATCTTTAATTCTATTATTCTGTAGTCTTAGAAAGGAGATGTGATATTTATATTCACACAATGGTGTAAATAAGTGATGCTGAGGTATTTCAGATGTTATTCAGAGACTCATTTAAGTCCTTTTCTATGCTGAAGCCCCTTTAAAATTCTCATGAGAGAAGACTTTGGGGACCTAGAATAACTTTCATGCTCTAATGGAGCATTCACAGTTGAATTTCATCCTCTTTTAAAGCCCTATATTGATCTATTATTGTTATTTGTTTCAGTATTTATATTAGTTCCACTTACATTTATTTTTTCTTTAGAGAAGTTTTTTTTAAACATTCCTAGTATGTTTACCTAGTATGGAAATCCTATCCCCATTTCATGTAAAATAGTAATTCCTCTGTAACTCATAGACCCAGAAAGTGACTTGTACGACTCATTCATAGTTACTCATGCATGTTAAAGGCAGGAGATGAACAAAAGTATATTTTTTCTGACTCTGAGGTTGGCCCTATATTGTTTGTCACATGGACATATGTACAAATAGGTCCATGCATACATTTCCCACAAGGCCATGTATTCACCATACAGCTATTGATTGGTATGGAAAAAGACAGAGAAACTACTAGGGAGATATAAGAGAAAAAAGAGCATCTCTCATATTCATGTCATGTGCAACAGAAAGACCACCTTTGGGTAGCAGATAACTGGTTGACAGTGCTGGTAGGGAGGGGATGTTCGGTACACAAACATCCTCTAGAATTTCACTATCAGACGTGTCTTCCAGACAGGGAGAATGATGTGGTTTTGGTGCCATATATGATTGTAATTGATTGATTTGGGGAGAACCCCTAATTAAATTCCTTTATCATCAAGAGCCAAATAAAACTGGCATTGTAAAAAGAAGCCTAAAAATGGGAAAACAATAGTGGATTGGAAATTAAGTGACCTGAAGCTCATTGGTTTGGTGACCATGGACAAATCAATTAATCTCTCTAAGTTTCTAGGTCCTCATTTATAAATGAAATATTTGAATTAGATGATGTCTAATTTGCTTTCTAGATTAAAAACAATAAAACTATAATTCTAGATCCCTTTATTCATGCTTTTTGAAATACCCAAGTTTAAACTGATAATGGGTCCTGCGTAAAATTCTACTTTTTTACAGGAAGCATTTCTGGATCCTCCTAATTGTTAGTACCTTCTCTCTGTTTATTATTTCTAGTTAGATTGTGAACTCTTAGAAAACAGTTTTTACCTTTATTTGCTAAGTCATAGGACTGAGCACAGGGGCTAACAATTGACAGTAGTTTTAAAAAGTTTTTTTTTCTAGGCATTATTTTTTAATCAGGTCCCTAAATTCCAAGGCCACACAATCAGTGTTTAAAGAATATTTAATAAGTATCAAGATTTTGTTCAAATTGGCTTCCAATGAAATATAAAAGCAAGTCAATTTATAAAATGTTTGTGCAGGCATTCTCCTATTGATAAATAGTCAAAGGATATGAACAAGCAATTTTCAGATGAAGACATTAAAACCATTGATAGTCATATGAAAAAATGCTCTAACTCACTTTTGATTAGAGAAATGCAAAAAAAAAAAAAACCTCTGATGTATCACTTCATATCTATCAGATTGTCTAAGATGATCAGAAAAGATAATGATGAATGTTAAAGAAGATGTGGGAAAACAGACACTAAGTCATTGTTGGTGAAGTTGTGAACTGATCCAGCCATTCTGGAGAACAATTTGAAACTGTATTGTGCCCCAAGGGCTATCAAACAATATATGCATCTTGATCCAACAGGGTCCCTACTGGGTCTAAACCTAAAGAGATCATGAAAGAGGGGAAGCACTCATGTGTTCAAAAATGTTTGAAGCAGCTCTTTAAAAAAAAAAAAACAAAACTTTTTTTATTTTCTTTTTTTTCCGATTAGATATATACATTAATTTTTTGAAATATACATTTCTTTATGAATAATGTTGGGAAAGAACAATCAGAACAAAAGGGAAAGCCACAAAAAGAAAAAAAATGAAGAAAAAGAAAAAAGTCAAAAAAGATTATGGGGGAGGACAAAAAGATAGTTTTCTATTCTAGGGTGTTTGCATTAATTCTGCTCTCTGGGAAAGGAAGAGTTAATTGAGAGCCTGCAAGTATAGCAGGGTAATTTTGGAGGAAAGACCAATTGACGCAGACAGTTTGGAGGGGCCCTACGACAAACTTTATGCTTCTAGATTTTACTCTGGGGTTTACCTTTTGCCAGATGTTCAAAGTCTTTCCTAGTTTTTTGAAATCTAGTTAATATAATACTTGAAGAGTCTAGGTAACAATCTGGTTTCTTCATAAAATGTTGAAGAAAGCTATTACTGTGGTATATGTTCTTGCTTTTTCTAATGCCCGAAGCTATACTGTTAATACAAAGAAAGCTGCATTTCCCCCCTATTTGTTAGATTCTGTTTTTTTTTTTTCTTTAGAAGTAGCCATGGGAAGAACTGAATTTCATGAAAAAACTAAGTTAACTTTAATATTTTAATTATATTGCAGACATTTTAAGAGGCTTAATTTTAGAAATACCCTCTTAACATTCTCAATGCCACTAATTTATTTTAATGAACATGGAAACAGTTCAAAGCTGTAACTCTTTTCTGTTAACATTTTACCTTATTCTCTAATTTGTAGCAATTGAGGCATCTCTTATTATGTTTCTAAGGAGCTTTAATAGTGTTATGAAATGAAGTGTTTTGTCAGTGAAGAGTCTCTATAACTAGCAATCTTGAATCTGAAACAGAAGCTTTGGCAGCTTAGAGATGCAGAAACATGGCTGTGTTATGCTGGATTTGCTGGAATCGCCTCCTCAGAATCAGGAGGATTGACACATGATCAGCACTTGAGGTTTTCTGGACCTGGACATATGATGAGCCACTTCCCAGTTTTGATGGGCAATTAATACAAGGTATCGATCCTGCTTATAGACTAAGGAACTCACAAAGGTCCCTCAAGGACCTCCACCCCTTAAATGACCAGCCTCAATTTTTTGTATTTTGGGTGGTATTTCTAGTACTGATTCAAAGAAAATAGAACTCAAATTCTATTTTTCTGGGAGAACAGAAACCACTGGGAGAGATGTTCTCTTCTGAGTTTGTAAGCAGGAGAGAATCAGTCAGGAAGCTAGTCAAGCTGGGTAGGTTTCCAGGGATGGCAGCTGCTGATGAGAATTAGCTCCAAGACAGTCTTGGCTAGAATAAGGTCTCAGAGTCCAAGCCTCCCGTATCCTCATCTCAAAAGAAGCAGGATTCATAACCTTTTAAATTTCTAGTTTTTATTATCAATGAAGCAAGTAGGTGGCGTGCGATTGATGGAGCATTAGATTTAAAAACAGAAACTCATTTCCCTGGTTCAAATCCAGCCTCAGACTCTTTGTAGCTGTGTGACCCTGGGCAAATCACTTAACCCTGTTTGCCTCAGCTTCCTCATTTGTAAAATGAGCTGGAGAAGGCAATAATAAACCATACTGGTATTTTTGCCAAGAAAAACCTCCAAAAGGGTCACAAAGAGTTTTGAGCATGATTGAAACAATTGAATAATGAATAATTATTAAATATTCATAGGACTTATAACATTTTGGAAAATTCTAAGTTTTCTAATAAAAATGTAACTTAGATTTATAAAAGTGTTTTTTAAAAATGTGTAACAGTGCTTTAAATTATTTTTTTATTAGAGAAATACAGATGAAAGCAACTTTGAGGTATCACTTCACACCTATCAGATTGACTAATATCACAAAAAAATAAAAGTAAGTGTTGAAGAAGATGTGGGAAAAATCAGGATTCTAATATATTATTGGTGGAGTTGGGAACTGCTCCAATCATTATGGAGAACATTTGGAACTATGCCCAAAGGAAAACCAAAGTGTGCATACCTTTTTTTCCCCTTTCTTTTTTTAAATTTGCGCTTTTTTATTTACAAAATATATGCATGAAAAAATTTTCAACATTGACCCTTGCAAAACTTTCTGTTCCAAATTATCTTCTTCTTCCTCCACCCCCCCCCAGATGGTGGGTAGTCCAATACATGTTAAATATGTTGAAATACATGTTAAATCCAATATATTATACATATTTCTACAATTATCTTGCTGCACAAGAAAAATTGAATCAAGAAGGAAAAAAAAACCTGAGAAAGAAAACAAAATGCAAGCAAACATCAACAAAAAATGAAAATGCTATGTTGTGTTCCACACTTAGTTTCCATGGTTCTCTCTCTGGCTGTATATGTCTCTCTTCATCACTGAACAAGTGCAACTGGTTTGAATCATCTCATTGTTGAAGAGAGCCATCTCTATCAGAATTGATTATCACATAATCTTGTTGTTGCTGTGTATAATGACCTTCTGGTTCTACTCATTTCATTCAGCATCAGTTCATGTAAGTCTCTCCAAGCCTTTCTGAAATCCCCCTGCCAGTCATTTCTTACAGAACAATAATATTCCATAACATTCATAAACCACAATTTATTCAACCATTCTCCAATTGATGGGCATCCACTCAGTTTCCAGTTTCTGGCTACTACAAAGAGACCTGCCACAAACATTCTTGCACATACAGGTCCCTTTCCCTTCTTTAATATCTCTTTGGGGTATAAGCCCAGTAGAAACGCTGCTGGATCAAAGGGTATGCACAGTTTAATAGCTTTTTGAGCATAATTCCAGATTGCTCTCCAGAATGGCTGGATCTGTTCACAACTCCACCAACAATATATTAATGTCCCAGTTTTCCCACAGACTCTCCAGAATTTGTCATTATCTTTTCCTATCATTTTAGCCAGTCTGAGAGTTGTATAATGGTACCTCAGAATTGTCTTAATTTGCATTTCTCTGATCAATAGTGACGTGGAACACCTTTTCATATGACTAGAGATGGTATCAATTTCTTCATCTGAAAATTGTCTGTTCATATCCTTTGACCATTTATCAACTGGAGAATGGCTTGAATTCTTATAAATTTGAGTTAATTTTCTATATATTTTAGAAATGAAGTCTTTATCAGAACCTTTAAATGTAAAATGTTTTTCCCAGTTTATTGCTTCCCTTCTAATCTTGCCTGCATTAGTTTTGTTTGTACAAAACCTTTTTAACTTAATATAATCAAAATGATCTATTTTGTGTTCAATAATGAGCTCTAGTTCTTCTTTGGTCACAAACATTTAAAAAAATGTTTAACTTAGGCTGTGAGTATGTACTTTATAAATATTTCTTTATATAATGAGTCACTAAAGAAATCCTTTAAGTCTAGAATTTCCTTTGTGTAGTACTACATGATTTGACAAAGAAAGAATCTAAACTTTTCAAGGAATACATCTATTGTAAAAAGTCATGTATACTTATCCCTGACAGAACAGAAGGGATAAGGCAAATGTACAAAGATATTTGGCAGAGCAGTATGTTTACTGATTGTGTTGAAGCAGAGTATAACTTTATTTCCATTGTACTAATTTCAACTGGACTCTGAGAAAAAAGTAGAATTTTAAGAAAATGGATAGATGTAGTTTTGCAGATAGAGAGAAGAATGTTTAATATTCAAGCAGTGAAATATTGTCATTGTACACAAAAGATAAAAGGCCAAAAAGTTACATGTTTATTATATTTTTAAAAGGAAAAATAATCTGCACATAATACAAATTCACAGTTTCATGGACAATCTTTTTTCTACTTTCTATATGGAAATGCTCATTTTACCTGGCATTTGTTAAGTTCAGAATTTAAAAAAAAGTTGTAAATGTTAAGAAACATAGATAAATTCTTATAGAGGGCATAAGGAAGAAATGCATGAGAAGAATGGAGCCTGCAAAGAGAATTGTCTATTGAAGCTTATGGGGAAATGTGAAGAAAATAATAGTAATTAAAGGCCAAGTAGATGATCCTTAAAGTCCAGACAATGGCATTGGCATTCATCCAAGAAAGATTTATCTGTATGTAATGCAGTGTGCCTGTCAGGGGATGGGTGGGATGGTGAAATGTCAAGATAAAAAAGACAGGCCTGGGTCTTAATTTGTGGAAATAAAATGTTTACATGAAGATCTATAATAACAGAACATAACATAATATGTGAATATAATATAAAGTACCAAATACTCTATAAGATCTAAATAAGAAAAGGTATTTTCTGGAATGCTGGACTCCGGAAAGGTTTTTTTTTTTAATTTAAATTTTATTTTATTTAATAATAACATTGTATTGACAGAATCCATGCCAGGGTAATTTTTTACAACATTATCCCTTGCACTTGCTTATGTTTCGTTTTTTCCCCTCCCTCCCTCCACCCCCTCCCCCAAGATGGCAAGCAGTCCTATATATGTTAAATATGTTGCAGTATATCCTAGATACAATACATATTTGCAGAACCGAACAGTTCTCCTGTTGCACAGGGAGAATTGGGTTCAGAAGGTAAAAATAACTCGGGAAGAAAATCAAAAATGCAAATAGTTCACATTCGTTTCCCAGTGTTCCTTCTTTGGGTATAGCTGTTTCTGTGCATCATTTATCCATTGAAACTCAGTTAGGTCTCTTTGTCATAGAAATCCACTTCCATCAGAATACATCCTCATACAATATCGTTGTCGAAGTGTATAATGATCTCCTGGTTCTGCTCATCTCACTTAGCATCAGTCCATGTAGGTCTCTCCAAGCCTCTCTGTATTCATCCTGCTGGTCATTCCTTACAGAACAATAATATTCCATAACATTCATATACCACAATTTACCCAGCCATTCTCCAATTGATGGGCATCCATTCATTTTCCAGTTTCTAGCCACTACAAACAGGGCTGCTACAAACATTTTGGCACATACAGGTCCCTTTCCCTTTTTCAATATCTCCTTGGGGTATAAGCCCAATAGAAACACTACTGGATCAAAGGGTATGCACATTTTGATAACTTTTTGGGCATAATTCCAGATTGCTCTACAGAATGGTTGGATTCGTTCAAAACTCCACCAACAATGCATCAGTGTCCCCGTTTTCCCGCATCCCCTCCAACATTCATCATTATTTTTTCCTGTCATCTTAGCCAATTTGACAGGTGTGTAGTGATATCTCAGAGTTGTCTTAATTTGCATTTCTCTGATCAATAGTGATTTGGAACACTCTTTCATGTGAGTGGTAATAGTTTCAATTTCATCATCTGAAAATTGTCTGTTCATATTCAGGGAAGGTTTTAAGAAGGAAATGACATTTGGACTGGACCTTGAACACATAAAAAGGTCATTTTTCCTCTTTATTTTCTGAGTGAATTCAAGATTACAATTAGAAAACTTGAAGCAAGAAAGTAAAATAATGAGGAAATCTTGCTCAAGAAGATCTCATCTAGGTTTTCTAAATCTAGCCTAAAATTCTCAGCATGTTTTAGAAGTAAATTTTTATACCAAAGGTCATTAAAATAGTCAGTTATTATTTTAATGCACAATTTCAGATTTGCAAGGGTCCTCAGAGAGTGAAAAATGGTTCTGTATTCAATTACAAAGTATTTTTTAAAAGTAATTAGGGTGGAGTAACTTGCCTATGGTTACACAGCTATTAAATTTCTGAGGCTGGATTTGAACTGAGATCATTCTGATTCCAGCACTGATGGTCTACCCATTGACCACGTAGCTGCCCATTTGCTTAGTATTTATTAAATACTTATTATAACCCATCCTATTATTATGTATGATAATAGGGGTTCAAATGCAACAAATGCAACAATTCTCATTGGCAAGAAACTTAAATTCTACTGCAGAAGAAAAGAGGGACACATATATAAGTGCATACAGAATAAATGTGAAAAGAAGAAACACAAGTAAATATGAAGTAGTTAAATACAAGCACATTTGGGAAGGAGTGCACCAGCAGTTGCCGAGATTAATTAAAGGCTTCATGAAGAAAGTAATACTTGACTGTATATTGAAGGAAGAGGGGGATTCTATGAGATGGATATGAGAGGGAGTTTATTCTAGACCCTGGGGACAGCCAGGGCAAAGTCATAAAGTGAGGAGGCGAAGGGTGAGGAATATAAAAGTCACTCACTTTAGGGTGCAGTGGCAGATGGTAACACATCTTTAGATGTTATTTACATAGATAAAAGTGATTTTTTTGATGTTGAACTAATTGACAATTCCAAGAATTTTGATGGTAAGAATTTTCTTTTCTGATTCTTCATTATTGTATCTGCAGAGAAGGTGGGGAAGACAGGACCTGAAGAATGCCTTTCCTAGATGAATTGTGAGGGACAAGCTAGGAATAGGGTTGGTAGTTTGGGGGGAGATCATTGCTGTCTTTGGGATAAATGATGGTGGTGGTGGGTATCTAGATGGTAGGCTCCTTCTCAGTGAAGGTTGCTTCTTTATATGATGGCTTTAGAGCCTAGATTGGTGATCTTGGGGACCTCACAATTTCTGAGGCTCTTGGACTCTGGGCCCTGGATTGTCTCCACTGAGGTTTAAATGAAGGTGATGATGGTGATGATTTTTGACTTATATGGCACATGCTGTCTTCTGCCTCTTTCTTAGGATGACTTTTTTTTTCTTTCTAGTCCAAACTAAGGGGATAGTCATTTGAATAGGGAGAAGGAGTCAGATAGGGAATATGTTATGGAGGGAGAAATAGCAAAATTTAATGACTAGTGATTTAGAATAAGAGAGAGTAAAGAATCAAAATTTTGAATCTGAGCCACTAGAAGAGAAATAAGGACAAGAAATAAGAAAGTTTGGAAGAGGCATCACTTGGCTGGTGTGTGTGTGTGTGTGTGTGTGTGTGTGTGTGTGTGTGCGTGTGTGTGTGTGTAGATGAATTCTATTTTGAAAATGTTGAATTTAAGATCTCTCTGGGATGTCCCATTTTAAATGTTTAATAGGTCACTGGTGCCATAAACCTATAAACTTAGGTGAGAGAATTTATTCACAATGTGCAGAAAGAGAGAGAGAGAGGCAGAGAGATACAGAAACAGACAGAGACAGGGATACAGAGTTAGAGAGAGAAACAACAGAAACAAAGACAGAGAGAAACAAAAAGAGACAGACACACACAGAGACAGAGATGAAAGAGAGAGAGACAGAGACAGACAGAATGAGAGACAGAGATAGAGAGATAGACAAAACACAGAATGGAATACGGCCCAGGATAGAACCTCATGGGACATTCACATTTAGGGGGCATGATATGAAAGATTAACAAGCAAATGGGACATGAGGACTGGTTAGAGAAATCAGGAGAATAAAGAAAAAGCAGTTCCACCAAAACTCACAGAGGAGAGTATCAAGGAGGATAGGGTTGTTAATGGTAGTAGGCTGAGGAAAGAGAAAAAACCTCCTCAGATTTGGCAGTTAAGAGGTCATTGGTAGCTTTAGAAAGAGTAGTTTCATCTTTGATGAAATTGAAGCCAACTGCAAAAATTTGAAGAACTCAAGACAGCAAATAAAGACAGCTTTTTTCCCTAGTCCGGATGAGAAAATGTGAAGAATTATAGGATGACAATTGGAGAGAAGAGGCTCCACAGAAGATTTTTGTTTGCTTATTTCTTTGTTTGTTTAAAAAATAGGAAAAAAAAAACCTAGACACCCTCAAAGACAGTTGAGAAAGAATGTCTTCATAGAAAGAGTTGAAGATCAGAAGAGAGGTTAGTCTCTGCTGGAGAAGATCGTAGAGATTGGGATAAAGGGCACAGGGAGAGTAGTTTGGGATAAAGGGCACAGGGAGGGCCATTTTATTGTCAAAGGACTAACTGAAGATAAGAGAGTAGGGGATAAAATCAAAAGATTTTAAAATTAAGAAAAAGGGAGAAGATGAATTACTGAGACTGAGATTACATGAACTCAGTCAAGTAAGAGGCAATGACAGGAGAGGGATTTGAAAGCAGAGTGTAGCAGAAGGGAGTTGCCTGACACTAGGATTGAGATTGAAAAGCGAGGTAAGGGAAGCCAGAGCCAGAGGATTGCCCTGAGGACATACTGGGGTGATGGTGGTAGATGGGTTGTGGAACATGGTGACAGCAAAGAAATCCATTTAGGAAAGGTGAATCATAGGAAAGGAATGGAATGATAAGAGGTCTTAGTTAGGCAGAGGTATGTCAGAGTTTATAATTAAGGAATTTAACTTTAATTAAGGAATTTGTGGGTAGAAGATCAAGGTAAAGGAGGTCATGTTATGTAAGGAAGCTGAGAAACTGGGATCTGAGGCAGGATCATTATATATATGATGAAGTTCCTTAGTATAAAGATGAGAAAGCAGAAGGAGAGGAAAGTCATGTGCTAAACTCCTAAAAAAAAGGAGGGAGAATCACCTGGAGCTATTTTACAATAGCCATCATGAACTGGCTTGAGTGGAAAATTTTAAATGAGTAAACTTTGGAGGAAAGGTTGCTTGTGGCCGCATTTACTGTCGCTAGCAATAATAGACTGTAGCTAGCAGAGCAATATTCTTCCCCTTCTGTTATGCATGGGCAGTGAGATGGAAATGAGTTTTTCAGGTTCCCGTGGGTTCACTTCAAAGTTCCTCGATCTCTCCTTTTCGGAGCAGCAACATCTGGAGTGGGAAGCTTAGTATTCTGTACTCCAGATATCAGGCAGCTGGCTACAGTTCCTAATAGAATGCTCCCTGTTCAGTGACCCTTTTTGTCACAAGTCCAAGAGAATAAATGATGACTGTCAACATGCTCTGGGACTGAGGAGTTCTTAACTCTGTGCAGGATGATAGAAAAGCTGTTATCCCAGCTCGATTCATTTCACAGCTCAGTGAAGGCCACAGGTGCCTCACCTCAATATTGCTATTCAAATCACCCTCTAAAAGACGAGATTAGATGCCAGTCTTACTTAATAAGAGAACCAGACACAACCAAGTGCTCTTATAGTGTTCACATAAAGCTGAGAACACTGCTTTAGAAAGCACTAAAAACAAACAAAAAAGCCATTCACTTTAGAAAATAAAAGCAGCATATTGTTTTAAGTATGGGGTCGATGACTTTTCTTAGCAGTGACTTAAAAGTTTTTCCCATGAGCACAATCGATTTCCATAGTACTTCACCCTGATTAAGGGGCTATTATCCACAGATAGATGGGTGTCTGGAAACACCCAGGAAATTGCATGAACTTTTCATTTTTCAGATTTTTTTTTCTGGCACAATGTGGATGCAGCTAAGTTTATTTCACTACCATAAATGTGGTGCCAAAAGGAGCTGAGGCTCATTATTGAATAAAATAAATAGGACAGAATTAATAGAGATCATGTCATATGTTAGAGAATTGAAGTTATTCTATACTTTTAGTTTGGTGGGATCCTATATTCTTCTAATTAAAATTCTTGGGGATAATTAACAATGAAAGGACACTTATATTATATATATCTTAACCGATCCTTAATAACAATCTTGTGAGCAAAGCAGTTTAAATATTCCTATTGCTGTTTTGCAATTGAGAAAAGTCTCTGAGAAATTTAATGACTTGTTAAGAGTTCATAGAAAAATGTATGTTGTTGATCAAAAGTACTATTGCAAAGTTGATTTTAGTTGTGGGAACAAAAAATTTACATAGTTTAAATCCAACACTGAAAATGGTGGTAAAATCTCTGAAGCCTATTCAAATTCTATTAAGTTGCAAAATTATCATTCTTTTTTTCCCCTGAGGCAATTGGGGCTAAGTGATTTGCCCAGGGTCACACAGTTAGGAAGTGTTAAGAGTCTGAGATTAGATTTGAACTCAGATCCTCCTGACTTTAGGGTTAGTGCTATAGCCAATGAACCACCTAGCTTCCCCTCAAAATCATCATTCTTACGGTAGTTTTTAAAGAACTATCAATATCCTCTTTTTACTATATAAGCTGCTTAGAGAGCAAGCAAGTAAACCTGGAGTCAGAAACTGTAGATTTGAATCCTGATCCCAACATTTACTAACATTGTGACTAGACAATTTGCACCAGCTTTCTAAGTCCCCGTTTCCTCATATATAAAATGAGGAAAACTTAATAATTTAAGCTTTAATAGCTTAAAGCTACATCAAGATTCTTGGGGCAGCCTTTATTTGTCAGACAGAGACAGAGAGAGAGAGAACAGTATTCCAGTTCTGTGAGTGAGGTACTGTCCAGTTGAAATGGGCCATGTTTAATTCATCTATAATCAGCTTTGCCAAAGCCCATGAAGACTTCTCCTGGTGGGATGGGCAGATGACAACAATCTGTGCTGATGGCCGTGAAGGCAGCCGAAGCCGAGCTGTGGAGCGCTTAGAGCTGGGTCAGACACTGAAGATGTGAGGGTCACTCACTGCATCTGGGGTCATCATCATGTATCCAATGTCTTGCCACTAGACTTGAAAGACTCTGGAAGAGAGAATGAGACTGATGACTTTGTGCAACTGTGTCTCACTTAAATTCAATTCATGTAGGAGTCAAGAAATCACCCCATGGTGAAGGACAAACAAGTAATGACTAACTTGGCTAAAGCAAATATCAGTGACTAAACCCCAATTATGGGTCACACACTTTTTTTGGCCTACTGCTTCTGTCCTAATGAGGAGATACATCAACTGGTAAATCACCCTTTTTACTTGTGATACTGCATTTTACGCATTTTTTTACTCCCACTCCTGCTTTGTCATATACTTAGTCTTTTGACAATTTAATCTATTGGCTATCCTTGCATTTGGGGTATGACTTTTCCCAGATGAAGATGATCTTGTTTTCTACCTGTCAAAACTGATTACCAAACTGTATTAGGAGTCATGGCAGCTTCATATCACCAATGACATCCATCTTTGCTGAAGAGTAGCAAAAATATCATTAGATTGGAAAGAACAAGCATCTACCTAATAACAAATACATGCTGACTCTCTCTAGACACATACATTAAACAAGAAGAGAAGAGAGCAGCACATTTATTATATATTATCCCAGGTTTATTGCCTTATTTTTATTAAGTCCTCTGCTTTTCTTGAGTATTGCTTTGAATTCCTATAAGACGTAGGCAAAGATGTACAGGGATGTTTTTTTTGCCAAGAAGTGTTGGACTTGAGGATCAAGAAGATGTGTTTAAGTTCCATCTCTGATATTCTCTAGTTTCATGTTCTTGGACAAGTCATTTATCTGTTTGCTTCAGTCCTAAGATTGAAAAATGGGAAATGGGAAAACACTATATGAATTCCTTAAGACTTATCTACTCAGTAACAGATGGCAATGATCTATGTTTGTGGAGGGAGTTCTCACACCGGGAATTCTTGGTTTTAAATAAATCCTAGATTCTTCCCATGCTGGTTAGACTAAGTTTAGGCCACATGTACAATGAAGTTTTCCTATTAAGCAATGTTATTTCCTCTAATGTTTTCTCCTTTTAAAATATTTTTATTGGAAGAGATTTTTCTATTTGGGCATTTTGTGAGTAAATAGTATTAGCATTCAAATCATCTCAAAGTCATCTAAGTTGAAGTTAAAACAAAGTATCAAAGGAAAAATATGAATAAATGGAAAATTTTTCCTCAGAAAATGTATTCTAATACATTCTTAATAACAAAATACCTTGTATGATTGAAATAAAGAATCCCTCTTTCCTTATTTCTTAAAAGTATTGGAGATAGAGTTCTTTTATCTTTCTAATTTTGTAGGAAAACTGCATGGGATGTCCCACAAATACTAGTGCAGTTTAGTCTACTAAAGCTTAAGCTATATTTTACAGAAACTTAGAAGTTAGATGTTCTGGGTTCAAGTTCCATTTCTACCACTTATCAGTCATGTGACAATGAGCACTTCAGTTCACTTTTCTGAGTGTCAGTTTTTTTACAAAAGGAGAACCTAACATTTATACTATTCTTCTCCAGGATTGTTGTGAGTATGGAACTTTTTTAAAATTGTAAAGTGTACTATGAATGCAAACTCTTATTATTTATAAAAAAGATAGATGTTAAAAGAGAAACACAAAGAAAAAACTTGGATTCAAGTTCCATAACCACTAATCTAAGTGTTTAATAATTTTCAAGGACAAAACCCACAATTTTTCAAAGAAATGTCACAAGTTATTTATTCCATTGGAAAATAGTCCTTGTGCTACTGGCAACAGAAAGTCTTAATTTTGATTAGTGTGTGATCTGAAGATGAAGTGAAGCTTGGGAACAATTCCATTTTTAAAAAAGGAAATAGACTTCTCTGGGTTATTGATTTTATGAGAGATTGTTTCAGAGGTATTGGAAAACAAATGAAAAAAGCCTGCCTCGGCAACAGCTAAAAGGCTAAGCTTAAAACAATTTAGAAGCCAATGGTATGAAGCAAATATCCAGACACAGGTGAAAGTGCAGGCCATGTAATGACTGATTGAAATGAAAGGCTTGGTAGGAGAAAGGTTTGAATGCTCAGCTGCTGAATAACTTGTTAGAGACTTTGAAATGAGAGACATCAGTTCTCCTGATGATCCAATTTGTGAAGGATACAAAAAGTAAGAAAGAAAACTTTAACTTGACTTTGTTCACTCTTAGCTATGTCCCCGGGAAAACAAAAGTTCAGTTATCTGCTGAACAAAGAACAATTTTTGCACAAAAAGCATAGAATTTTGATTTCGATCTTTCCAATCACAGCTGAAGCTGAGGTTGTTGGGTCTGTTTCAGGGTAACATCTGCTTGCTTCCCTACCTTCTGATTGGCACTAGTGATTATGATGTGTTTTGTTACTAAGACTTTGATGTGCTACAAAGCTAAGGGGACAGAGTTGCCACTTCTTTGTCTGAATGCCAAGAAACAGCTGGTCTGGAGCTGTTTTCACTCATCAAAGTGTTTCAAGGTAGTTGGATTAATACACAGACCCGGTCCCATGGTATCTTTTCCAATTAGGCATCACAGGGTAGAAGAGAAAAATTTTCTTCTGAAATTAAAATTTGTTAAACTTTTAAACAGGAATAACAGGAATAATAACTTTTGGGAATAACCCCAAAAATCTTTCTTGGCCGTAGGTGGTACAATAGTAGAGGTATTGTTTAATATGGAACTCGAGATTCTCTACAAAAAGAGTATCTACAAAACTTGTCTGCATCTGGATGGGTCCAATTCATACCCATTGTCCTGCCATCCCACCCTAGGGTTTCTTCTTCCCATCCTAGGAGGAAGAAAAGGGATGGGATTTAGGACCAAGGAAATTTGGGAATTCAGATTCGTATTTCAAGGGGATGTTGACAGAATGATAATTATAGGATAACCCAGGTTAGGAAATAAAAGGAGGACTCCAAGGCTGAACAGAATGAACTGTTAACTTTGGGACTCTCAAACTACTTTTCAGTTTTATGGAGAGGATTTTCATACAAATGCTGCTCAGCGGTGCAGGTATTAGGACTATGAGAAGAGTCTGCCCTGATACAGCTGAAACCTCCTCTACTGTGTCTGCCCTTACTAGAAGGGGAGCCCCTCAGATCTGGGAATCTTGCTTTTCTATTTGTATCCTCAGTCCTTGGCACTGCTTTATGCATAATAAGCACAGGATAAATGCTTTTTTTCCCTTAATTTCTTCCAAATCTAGTTCCCTTTCAACTACACCACCCAATGCTACCCAACTTTAGCACTTTTTGAATCTACCTTTATTAAAATGTATATCATAGTTTAAATTAAGGTGAGGTACAAGAATTTTCAATTATCAAAGAAAGATTGACATATACAATGAAACAAGAAAAAGGGTTTTTAAAATTTTTATTGTATCAATTTATTAATTATATTGATATTAATATTTATTTTAGAAAGACATATATGTTTGATAAATCTTTATTGACTGAATGAGGCACTAAATAAAGTTTGGGAGCCTGTATATTAGAAAAATAAGTTGAGTCTTTAATCTTTTGCGATCTCATTGTTCCTTTATCTTTCCAGCTCCTTTGTCTCTACCTTATTACAATAGAAAAATAACTAGGTCTGGAATAAAAATTTCTTATTCAAATTTATATCCTGCTACTTATACCCTGAGTAACTATGGGGACATCATTTAAGTTCAGCCCCAGTTTCCATATTTGAAACTATCTATGAGGTAGTTGGACTAGATTTTCTCTAGGATTCCTGATAGATAGTTCTAAACTCTGTGATAATACTATCCTGGAGACAGGATTTTATTTTTTATTCATTCCTTCATTTATTTATTTTTACTTTTATTTTTTTTCAAAAATTTTTATTTTCAAAACATATGCATGGATAATTTTCCCTCCCTTTCCCTTACACCATCCCTTGGATGGCAAGTAATCCAATATATGTTAAACTTGATAGAAATATATGTTAAATCCAATGTATATATACATGTTTATAAAATTATTTTGCTGCACAAGAAAAATCAAATCAAACAGGAAAAAAATGAGAGAAAATAAGATGCAAACAACAACAAAAAGAGTAAAAATGCTATGTTGTAAACCATACTCAGTTCCTACATTCCTCTCTCTGGGTATAGATGACTCTCTTCATCACAAGATCATTGGAACTGGAGACAGGATTTTATCACAGAAACTGAGTTCTAGTCCCATATCTGATAAATGAAATCTATTCTGTAATCCATATTCCAGAACCTCAGGACCTCAGCAACTCAGGGTATGTCTGGCATGCCATTTCTCATCCCATGGGAAAAGCTGGAAAGACTGAAAACGAGTGCATCCTACTATTATAAATTTAGAATTGGAAGCAACCTTACTGAAGAATCTAATTCAAGTTCCCCATTTTAATCATGAACAATCTGTGAGGCAAATAAGTGACTTGCCCAAGCTCTCATAGTAGTTAGTGTCTGAATCAGGAGATGAATTCAGGTTTTTCTGTCTCCAGACCCAGCCCTCTATTTATTGTTACTTCCCTGAATCCAATTAATATTTGAAACATATTGTACCCTTGCATCCAGGGGATACCCTTATACCTGTCCATTCAGTTCAGTCATTTTCAGCTGTGACTGACTCTTTGTGACCCATTTGGGATTGTCTTGGCAAAGATAGATACTGCAGTCGTTTTCCATTTTCTTTTCCAATTTATTTTATAGATGAGAAATCAAGACAATTTGGATTAGGTTTGTCCAGGATTACATAGTTAGTACATATTTGAGGTTGGATTTAAATTCATTAAGATGAATCTTCTTGATTCGAAGCCTCCTGCTCTAACTACTGGACTACCCAGATGTTCTAATCCTATCTGTACTATGTTTTTTTTTTTTTTAAAGAGGCATACGTATTTATACAATTATCTTGCTGCATAAGAAAAATCTGATAAAAAAGGAAGAAAAATGAGAAAAATAAAATTCAAGCAAACAACAACAAAAAAGGTGAAAATACTCCACATTAAGTTCCACAATCCTCCTTCTGGGTATAGATGGCTCTCTTTATCACAAGATTATTGGAATTGGCCTGAATCATCTCATTGCTGAAGAGAGCCACATCCATCAGAATTGATCATTGTATAATTTTGTTGTTGCCATGTATAATGTTCTCCTGGTTCTGCTCATTTCACTCAGCATCAGTTCATGTAAGTCTCTCCAGGCCTCTCTGAAATCATATTGCTGGCTGTTTCTTATAGAACAATAATATTCCATTACAAACATTCATATACCAAAACTATTCAGCAATTCTCCAATTGATGGGTATCCACTCAATTTCCAGTTTCCTGCCACTACAAAGAGGGCTGCCACAAACATTTTTGCACATGTGGGTCCCTTTCCCTCCTTTAGGATCTCTTTGAGAATATAATCCCAGTAGTAACACTCCTGGGTCAAAAGGTATGCATAGTGTGATAACTTTTTGAGCATAGTTCCAAATTGCTCTCCAGACTGGTTGGATCCGCTCACAACTCCACCAACAATGTATCAGTGTCCCAGTTTTCCCACATCTGCTCCAACATTCATCATTATTTTTTCCTGTCATTTTAGCCAATCTGAGAGTTGGATAGTAATACCCCAGAATTGTCTTAATTTGCATTTCTCTGATCAATAGCACCTTTGAGCATCTTGGAGCACCTTTTCATATAACTAGAAATGGTTTCAATTTCTTCATCTGAAAATTGTCTGTTCATATTCTTTGGCCATTTATCAATTGGAGAATGGCTTGAATTCTTATAAATTTGAGTTAATTGTCTATCTATTTTAGAAATGAGGCCTTTATCAGAACCCTTGAATGTAAAAACATTTTCCCAGTTTATTGCTTCCCTTCTAATCTTGTCTGCATTAGTTTTGTTTGTACAAAACCTTTTTAATGTATCATAATCAAAATTATCTATTTTGTGTTCAACAATGAGCTCCAGTTCTTCTTTGGTCACAAATTCCTGCCTTCTTCACAGATCTGAGAGGTAAACTATTCTATGTACTTCTAATTTGCTTATAATATCATTCTATGTTTAAATCATGGACCCATTTTGACCTTATCTTGATTTATGGTGTTAGGTATGAGTCAATGCCTGGTTTCTGACATACTAGTTTCCAATTTTCCCAGCAGTTTTTGTCAAATAGTGAGTTCTTATCCCAGAATCTGGGGTCTTTCTACCTGTACTGTGTTACAAATTCTTGAAATATTAAAATAAAACACCCTAGCTTATTTTCAATAGTAAACCTATGAGTCATTCCCTCATAGGTCAGTGTTGCAAATCAGTGAAAGATCTATTTTCCCTTCTCTAGTTATATGATTTCCTTGGCAAAAGTAACTCATGATAGTTGGATTTCTTTTATTGGATACTAGTAATTGTTCTGAAGGTTAGTCTTAGTTCTCTGAGAGCACTGAGCAGTTAAGTAACTTTATTATAGTATTCTTTATAGACATGAGATATTCCACTCATATCAACATTCATATCATATGAATATAATATCATTCCTCTCATATCAAAAATCCTCTCAACAGCTACTGCTCATATCCTTCTGGTTCAAGTCTCAGGCAGGAAAATGATTTTTACAATCCCTTACTCATTTCTTGCATCCCCTGCAGCCAGATGCAGACTTTTTACCTACCTGTACCCTATTCTGGTCAGAATATTTTATAGACACCTTGGATCAAATTAGGACTGCTTCACAATTAGGTTCACATCACATTGCTGATGACTTTCCTTGTCTCCGATCTTGACTATGTGCCTTTGCTTACATTCTTCTTTGTTTTTGCTGCCATGTTAGTCTGTTCTATTAGCAACCAATGTACATATTCCTTTTTTATGGCTATGTATGTAGTTCTTGATTTGCTATTGCCCAATCTTCCATCATGAGAGTAATGTTGGCCCTTTAGCAATAAAAAGCACATTGACTTCAGAGTCAGAAAATGGCTTTGAGTCCTTGCCCAGATATGACTCGTGTAATTTTGGACAACTTTGGTAATTTCTCGGAACCTGCTCCCTTATCCATAAAGTGGGGATAATTATTCTTACATTCTCTGTCTCATAAGGTTGTTGTGAAGTTTAAGTGAGATGGTATTTGTCAAGCATTTTGAAATCATTAGACTTTTTATGTCAGCTATTTTTATCATTGTTATTGTAGAAGGTTCTACCTCCTGAGCCCCAAACACATATTGAGACAGGTAAGTGGGATAATGGATAGAGTGCTGGAGGTATTTAGAATTCAAATTCTTTCTCAGACACTGTGTGATGCAGGGAAGTCATTTAGTTATTCTCTGACTCAGCTTCCTCATCTGTCAAAAAGAGAGAATAACAGCTGGTCAGCTAGCATTTATTAAGTACTCCTGTGTACCATAGGCACTGGGAATGTAAAGAAAGCAAAAACAGTCCCTTTTCTCAAGGAGTTTCCAGTCTGATAGGGTTGTCATGAGGAGCAAATGAGATCATTCAAGTTCCTTTTAAACATGTAAGTTACATATATTGACTATTGATTATTATGGACATTTAATCATTATTATAGTATTATTGTTATTATTACCACTATAACCACTATCACCACCACTACAATTACTACTACTACTACTACTACTACTACTACTACTATTACCACCACCACTACTATTAACATATCACCACCATGAATAATAATAATAAAAATGCTGACAAATCAGAGAAATGACTAGTTAAGTTTTTAGATAGCCCCAGAACCTAAATATTATTTTGTTCATATTTTCTTTTAATACAAAAGGTTTTTTGCCTTCACTGAAAATCGACCAAATAGACATTGCATTTGTCACAGTTTCCCTGTCATATTTTTATTATAATTTCCCCTGTTTCTCCTTGTCTGTGCTGCTAAATGAATTTACCAAGTCTGTTCTTCCTGTGAGCCCAAGATTTATGTACACGGAATTGTGCTGATGGGATTATTCATGAATGGCAGAGTACAATTGAGTCACAAATGGTCATCCCAAATGAGGATAAGTAAATCAAACGTTTGAAGAAATCAGATGCTCAGATTGATTTATGCTTCTCCTACCTGGGAAGCAACTTCAGGGATTTCATTTATCTTGTTTTAGTCTTGTCAAGGACTTTTTGTAGGTCTTAAGCTGGACAGAGTTCAGAATTAATCCCAGATAGGAACTAGAGTTGAAACTACATCTGGAGCCAGACTACATATGCATATAGTAGATAGTTACAGAATAAGTAGGCTAAAACTAAAATATTTTCAAATTTTTGGGGCAAATGCATATATTTTTAATGACAGAAAATTTTGCTTTCCATACCTTCAAGTGGGTTTCATTATACATCTATATAAGTAAGTCCAGTATTCAGAAAATTCAGAATGAAGAAGATACTAACAGATGGGACACCCAATTAAGCATCTAAGTCTCTAAACAATAAATTCTTTTTTTAAAATTTTATTTTATAATAACTTTTTATTGACAGAACCCATGCCAGGGGGTAATTTTTTTTTTTTACAACATTATCCCTAGTACTCGGTTCTGTTCCGATTTTTCCCCTCCCTCCCTTCACCCTCTCCCCTAGATGGCAAGCAGTCCTATGTATGTTAAATATGTTGCAGTATATCCTAGATACAATATATGTTTGCAGAACTGAACAGTTCTCTTCTTGCACAGGGAGAATTGGATTCAGAAGGTAAAAATAACCCGGGAAGAAAAACAAAAATGCAAATAGTTCACATTCATTTCCCAGTGTTCTTTCTTTGGGTGTAGCTGCTTCTGTCCATCATTTATCAATTGAAATTGAATTAGATCTCTTTGTCAAAGAAATCCACTTCCATCAGAATACATCCTTATACAGTATTGTTATTGAAGTGTATAATGATCTCCTGGTTCTGCTCATTTCGCTCAGCATCAGTTCATGTGGGTCTCTCCAAGCCTCTCTGTATTCATCCTGCTGGTCATTTCTTACAGAACAATAATATTCCATAACATTCATATACCACAATTTACCCAGCCATTCTCCAATTGATGGGCATCCATTCACTTTCCAGTTTCTAGCCACTACAAACAAGGCCGCCACAAACATTTTGCCACATACAGGTCCCTTTCCCTTCTTTAGTGTTTCTTTGGGATATAAGCCCAATAGTAGCACTGCTGGATCAAAGGGTATGCACAATTTGATAACTTTTTGGGCATCATTCCAGATTGCTCTCCAGAATGGTTGGATGCATTCACAATTCCACCAACAATGCATCAGTGTCCCAGTTTTCCCGCATCCCCTCCAACATTCATCATTATTTTTTCCTGTCATCTTAGCCAATCTGACAGGTGTAAGTGGTATCTCAGAGTTGTCTTAATTTGCATTCCTCTGCTCAATAGTGATTTGGAACACTTTCATATGAGTGGAAATAGTTTGAATTTCATCATCTGAAAATTGTCCATTCCTTTGACCATTTATCAATTGGAGAATGGCTTGATTTCTTATAAATTTGAGTCAATTTTCTATATATTTTGGAAATGAGGCCTTTATCAGAAGATGTTTTCCCAGTTAAACAATAAATTCTTTTTAATTAGCTGGAGAATTTGTACTATTAATAATAAATATATATTTTAAATTTGTCAATAAAGCTTTGCTGTTATCCTTCATATTACTCCCTCTGAGCTTTCTTCTCTTTAACCTCCATGATTACAGAGACCTATGTCCATCCATCTTTACATCTCTACTGACATTTAGTACATAAAAGTTCAATAAATGCTTCTTTAATAGATGAATGAATGAACAATGCCTTTCAATTATTTTGTGAATATAATTCATTTAAATGATGATGAGACAGTTTTTATTGTGGAAGTTTTTATTGCAGACTTTGTGTCAGAGTAGCTACATAGTGTCTTATAAGTTTTTTGGCTCCTTGAGGATCACAAGTAATCTTTTTACATCATTTCATGCTTTTTACAATATCAATACATGACTTATTATTGGGGCAAAGCCTAGAATTAATGGAGCATTTCTTCTATGACCCAAGTAGATGCCTTACGAAGTATTGAGGTGTTATGAAAGAAATTAGGCTTCAGTTGGTGTAAAGCCAATCTCCAATAGATTAAGCCTTTATTATGAATGAAGGCACAACTTCTAGATTTGACTTTATCATAAAATTTCTAGATTATATTTATATGTTGTGTGTCTTAATTTTCTATCTGTGGAATGGGAATAGCAATAGTTTCCCCTGTTTGCAAGTAGGTGGTAGGCCAGATATTTCAGCACAGCTGGGGCGATGGGAAGGGAACCTCCCTGAGATGAAAGGCCAAGGGAAATGCTACTTTAGAGTATACTTGCACACCTAATTATGTTTTATGCATAGAGGCCTTTAAATGGCACGGGAGACAGGGCAAGAGCTCAGAGTCAGGAAGAGTTGAGTTCAAATTCTTCATACACTTGCTATCATTGTGACAGATCATAATCTTAGGTTACTCAGCTGTAAAATCAGATGGTTGACCCTGATAATCTCTGAGATCCCCCATATCTCATAATCCCATGATGGTAACATGGCTATTATCAGAGGAAGGGCTATACATCAATCTGACAAAATATTTACCAATGTATCATAGATAATGTCATTCTAAGGAATCAGACCATGATTATTCCTCTCCCCCCAAGAAAAAAATTTAGAAAATTCTCCCTGTTGCTTTGCCAGGTTTGGTATGGTACTTCTGGTAACTGGATCTGCAATCTTCAGAAAAAAATTAGATCATAGCAGGAGGACCTTGAGCTTATAGTATATTCAGCTCAGAAGAGAATGAATAGGCAAAATATTATATTTTCTAAGGAAAGTATTTGGTCCTGAAGTGATGTGAAAACATTGATTTATAAATTCTCCCATATAGCAGAACCTGTGTTTTGTGCTTCAAAATAACTATTCACAAAATCAGCTTCAACTGCAGTCATTAAGTTTTGATCTGAAAATACATAGGAAAATGGTATGAGCAACTAAGGAGAGGGACTCAGAGTATTCAGGATGACTCCAGGCTAAATTTCTACTGATGGCTAGCTTATTTCTCTTAATGGAAAACAAAACCATGACATAGATACATAAGTGTGAAAAATATATGTAGCATAAGCATGATCAAATTTATACTAAATAGGCAAAAGTATTATTTTTAATAAAAAATATACTAACTAGTTGTGTGATCTTGAGAAAGTAATTTAGACTCTTCTAGCCTTTGTTTCTTCATCTGTAATTGAGGAAATTAATTATATTGTATTAAAGGAGGTATCCAACCAGAAGTGATGAGACTTAAATATGTCTTTACTTTGATGCTAATAAATTATGTGACTTTGGGCTAGCTACTCATTTTGGGAGGGACTCAGTTTCCTCTATGAAATAAGCATGTTGTCCCTTTTCTAGATCTAAAATTCTACAATTGTATTCATCCCTTTTATCTTTTTTATAGCATAATGATATTTTATTGCATTCATATGTCATCAATTGTTTAGTCATTACCAATTGATTGGGAATCTCCTTGGTTTACTCTTTGCCATCACAGAGTGGTCCTATATAATTTTGTACATGTGATGTTCATGATGGATAGAATAATGACTTTAGAAGTCTTGAGTTCAAATCTAGATGCATGCACTCCTTAGTTTATGATCCTGGACACTTGATCCCTACCTTAGTTCCCTCAATGGAAAATTGGGGATCCTGGTATCTACCTCACAGAGCTGTAAAAATCAGTATTTGTACAATTCCTGGTGAATATTGAACACTTAAATGCTTGTTTTTTTCCTTTTCTTTCTTCATATAATATTGATTCTGGAAAGAATTTGGTCTGAATTTTGGACTAGTTGATCCATCGATGGATCAATGATCTAGGATGAAAATTGACCAAGAGCTTGTCTGGACTCTTGTCTGATATTGAATTCTGAGGACCAAACATTTCTTATCAGAAGAAGGACTGGTTTGGAATGAGAAATTGCCAGCCATTGAATTGGAATATACAGGTTTATTCAGTGATGTTTTGATTTTTAAAAAAATTAAATATGTTAACAATATGTGGTTTGATTATTTATATAGTATTTATCATAAGTTAATGCTGAAAGAGAAAAATTAAAAACTAAATCTTGGTGAGGGGAAACGTTATATGATGACTAGAAAAGTGGACTTGAATTCTGGACGATCTGAGTTCAAGTCCTACATTAGACATTCATTTGCCTTGTGATACTGGGCAAGTCATGTAACCTCTCTTTTTATCACTTTTCTGATTTGTAAAATGAGGGAAATGGAGTCATTTGACTCTAAGAATCCATATAGTTCTAAATCTATGGTCCTATGAAATTTGCCTACTTCTAAATATAATTAAAGAATAAAAGTATATCAACTATAAAATATAAGTATAAAGGTATATTAATTAAATTATAAAAGTATATTAATTAATTAAAGTATAAAAGTATAAAGTATCTAAGTATAATTAAAATAACAGGGCAGCTGGGTGATGTAGCGGATAGTGCTTGTAGTGGATAGGAAGACTCATCTTCCTAAATTTAAATCTGACCTCAGATATTTACTAGCTAGATACCCCTGGACAAGTCACTTAACCTTGTTTGCCTCAGTTTCATCATTAGTAAAATAAGCTGAGATAAATTACTTCAATATCTTTGCCAAGAAAACTCTAAATAGGATAAGGAAGAATCAAACAGCTGATAATGACCTGAACTGAAATTGAAATAACTCATTTTCAGCACAAACAAAAAAAAATGTCTGCTGATAAATTAAAGGTATTATAAAGCTTCTTGGCCACTTACATTATAAAATTCATCATTAAAGTGTGTGTAACTATCCAGATAAAAATGAATTTTATCCAGTCTCTTAAGTAACATGTAATTTAGAAAAAATAATATTAATGCATATTTTCTCTACAACAGTCCTTCTCAATTGTGCATAAGAATATAGAACTGACCTAGAGTTCTCAAATCTAAAAAAACTGAATGAAAATTTTGACAGGTTGTCTAAGCTCAAAGGACTTTGAGGATGCTTCAGGTACAGAACAAATTAGCCTGAAAGCTTATATCACCTTCTGGTCAACTTGATAGTAATGAGCCTTTTAATACATCTTTGGGTTAGTGCTTGAAAAGCTATGACAATCCATAAAAAATAAAAGAAATACAAAATGACTTTTACTCCCTTTAAATTTTTTTTAGGCTTCTATAGTGATAGTGGCCACATAGTAGAAAGAAGTGAATTAATAATCAATAATCCATTTAGTAAGCTTTCTATGTGACAGGAACTGTGATAAGCATTGAGAGTAAGATTAAAAAACAAAAGCAGAAGAGTTTCTGCTTCTAAGGAACCTATGAAAGACAGAGAGAGAGAAAGAGAGAGAGAGAAAGAAAGAGAGAGAGAGAGAAAGAGAGAGAGAGAGAGAAAAGAGAGAGAGAAAAGAGAGAGAGAAAAGAGAGAGAGAGAGAGAGAGAGAGAGAGAAAAGAGAGAGAGAGAGAAAAGAGAGAGAGAGAGAGAAAGAGAGAGAGAGAAAAGAGAGAGAGAGAAAAGAGAGAGAGAGAGAGAGAGAAGAGGAGAGAGAGAGGAGAGAGAAAAGAGAGAGGAGAGAGAGGAGAGAGTGTGATGACCACGTATTTAAAATCAGCCAGAGTCAGGAATTCAGGTTAAGGGGAAAATCTTCAATCTTCATTGAAGTGAAGAAGTGAAGAAAGATTGTGATAGCAATATGGGCAAGAAGGATTGCGATAGCAATATATGCAGCTGCAACAGGAAGCCAGCCAGCAATCTCTCTTCCACTTCCCTTTCCACTCCCCTGCCTCCACCCACCAAAATTGTCATTTCCTATACAACACATCAGGACTTGCACAAAGAGTGGGTGGGGCCATTCTTTCTCCAAGCTTATACCATGTTTTCCTGATAATAAGACACTGTCTTATTTATTTATTTTTTTGGACAGAAAAACACCAGAGGGCTTATTTTCAGGGGAGGGCTTATTTTAATGAACATTGACAGCAATTTTAATAAACAGGTAAATGTGAACAAAAAAAGTACCTTTATTCAATAATGATCATGTCATCTTCTTCAACAACATTGTCATAAGTGTCCATACCCTGAATTCCGTCCTGGATGTCTTGCGCCTCTATTTCCTTCAGAAGAAGTGGACCCAATCTGTCATGTCCAGCACTATAGCTCTCTTTAAATGAACATGTCTTGTCCAGGTAACCTGCTTGTAGTGCCGTGGTGACACAGCTGTCAGTAATTTTATCCCATGACTTCTTCACCCAAGTCACGACTTCTTGCAGACAGGGCTTCACAAAGTTTCCACGCTGATTTCTTTCCATTGTGTTTTCAATGTAGTCATTGACTTCCATGTGCAAATGGTCCTTGAATGGCTTGTTTATTGCAATATCAAGGGTCTGGAGATAGGCAGTCATTCCTGCAGGAATCATTACTTGATCTATTCTTCTCTCTGCAAGGAAGTTCTTCATTTCTTTAGCGTGGTGAGTGCTGGCTGAGTCCTTCTTTTATCCTCCATGATGCCCCCCGAGTCCTTCTTTTATCCTCCATCATGCCCCTTTTATCCTCCATCATGCCCCCTCACTCCTGCTTACATACTGGGTTTTTATGTTGTCCTGCCTCAGCTCTCCTCCGCGGCACTGCTCTCAATGGTGCCAGTAAGCAAATATGGTGGAACGGTGCATACAGAGGGTAGCGTGTAGCGCAGGGGATCACCTTCACTACATTAGCAATCTCAATAGGGCTTATTTTCGAGGGAAGGCTTATTTTAGAGGAATCTTACACAGTAAGGGGAGGGCTTATTTTCGGGATAAGTTATCATCGGGGAAACAGGTATATTAATAGAGTATGGTCCAATTACTATTTAGTCTCACGTGCTTGGGACCTCAGTGCATCAACTCGAGCCTCAGCCCATTACAAGACAGAGAAGAAAAGAGAAGAGAAGAGAGAGAAGAAAAGAGAAGAGAAAGAGAAAGAGAGGAGAGGAGAGAGAGAAAAGAGAAGAGAAGAAGAGAGAGAAAAGAGAAGAGAGAAGAGAAGAGAGAGAAGAGAGAGAGAGATAGATTTCTTAAATATACCTTAATTCTGGTTCAGATTTGGTTTAGAAGACTGTTTCTAAAGTATTCCAAAGTATTGTGGAAAATGAGAGAAGACATGAGCAATGTCACCAATGATGGTGCTTGTTCTCTACACTGCTCATGTAAAGATATGATCAAAGATTTGGCAACTTGGAAAGGAAGTGTCCAGTAATGTTAAAAGAACGAGGGATGACAGATAGTCTGAGTGTTGTTCTGGTGTAATAAATAAAAAATTAGTATAAGAATAAATTTTAAATTTGAAAAGCACTAGAGTAGGGGTTTTTAATGTTGGTGTATGTATCTTCAATGAGTCTATGAGCAGATTTCAGGGAATCTGTGAAGTAGGATGGGGAAAATTTTCACTAATGTCTAACTGAAATTTCGCATTTCTTTCATTCATGAATGGAAAAAAAAATCAGAGGCACCCATAGGCTTCATTAAATTTCCAGAGGGTCCGTAGCACAATAATATATTAAGAACACTTGACTGAGAGAGGAAAAGCATGTTTGACAGATTTTTATGGAGTGAGATATGGGTAAAAAATGCATAGGATGAGAAGGCATAGATGTGTTGCATTTGGAATTAGCGTAAGGTGTTGTTTCTCAATTTTTTCCATGATGATAGAACTCTTCAAATTAAACAAAACCTTGATAAAACCATTATAATAAAATTATTTTAAAATAACTATTTTAATGGATCTTAACAAACAACATAAGGCTCATTAACACACACACACACACACACACACACACACACACATGCACACACACACACACACAGACACTTGGACTGTTTCAAGGTTTCCTGCGGCAGTTTCAGAAACATTGGTGAAGGAAACATTCATACTGAGATCATGTTTATGACAAGGTATATTATGTGCCTCTTGGTTGGGGGTGGTGAGAGCATTGAATCAAACTGAAAATGAATCAAAAGAAATTCAGAAAGAAGTATCAAGTGAATCTTTTAAATGTTCAAAACATGAAAGTTCAAAGTTATGGGAAACTTTAAATATTGAATTTCTGAGAAATGACCACTGCTATAAAGGACTAGCCTCTTAAAGTAGATCATCGGGTTCAAAATATTTGTGTGAATTGCTACATTTTTTTCTTTCTAGTTCCTTTTTTTCCTCCAAGGCTTACTTCTTTCAAATTGTTTTCCACAAAATCTCAACAGAAACTCAATTGAATGCCTCTTACAATAGTGTACAAAGGGGCTAGGCTTGGATATCAGAAACAGAAAGCTTTATAAAACTAAGTCAATAATTGGTTCAATTATTTTTGAAAAATAAATTGGAACTATGTGAAAGAAGTGAATAAATTGTTAATACTCTTAGACTCAGGGACTCTACTACTGGGCTTATACTTCAAGGAGGTCAACAATAGAAACAATAGATATTATAATATTTATAGAGGTTTTTGCTTTGTTTGTTTTTGCAATGTAGCTTCTCATTGAAGGGAAGAATATATGAAAAAGAATGGGACATGAATATAGTGAAATTTTATGCAGTAAGGAAAGATAGATATATGTGGAAAAATTCAGGGCAAGAAGGGAAGAGTTGTAGAAATTGATGCAAAGTGAATTAAATAGGACAATATACATCACAACTATGTAAATTAAAAAGAACACTAGGATTCTATATCTGTTAATGTAATCACCATTCTTGGTCTTGATGTGAGGGACTATCAAAGAAGAAGTTTCATATATTATTGATTAATCATCAATAAGTATTTTAAAGTGCCTTCTATGCACTAACCAGAGCACTGGTCACTAAAAAAAAAAGAAATAAAATCACTTAGGATATATATCATTGGAAGAAATATCCACAATGTAGAATTACAGCTTCATTGGAGTAATATTTTATAAACTAATTATATGGGCTATTTAGTGATACAAAATAGAGAAGTCTACATTTTTAATTCTGTATTTTTCTGAAATTGATTTATTCAGTCATTTATACTCTAATTATGTTGCTTCTTCATGAAGATTTACATGTTCATATATTGAAAATTATGGGGAAATGCTTTGTTAATCTTGAAAATATTATGTAAATGAGAATTATTATTGTTAAACATGGATAAAATACTGGAATATTTCTTTTGACTATCATAGATAACTAGCTTATTAGTATATTTCTAGGGGGCATAGTGGACTAGTAGTCCATTGTGTAGAACTCCCAGTGTAAAATTTCTCTCCACCAATGTATATTGTGGACTTGTCCAATTTATTTACTACAGGTGCCTGTGGAGACTGAGATACTAAAGGGCTTGTTCACAGTCACACAACTAATATGGCATTTGTGAAAGGCTGAGTTTGGACATAAGTCTACTTGATTCCAAGGCTTGCCATTTAACCACTGTTCCACCCTGCCTCTCAGTGTGCTTATTATTAAAATAATGTATTTAGTGTGATAAAACAAAATAAACAAAAATGCACCAAACACAGCAAAAAATGGTCTTAATAAACTTAAACTATCTCATAACCTGAGAGGCCTCAGGTGTTCAGCCTGTGCATGTAAATATCAGTGGAGAGAAGGATAGGAAAAAGGGGGGTTGGCTATTTCTTTAAGAAACAAAGAAAAGAGAAAATTAACAAATTGGTTTTTGAGAAATACTATTAAAAGTCTCTAAAGCATTCTCTGCAGTATGGCCCAGCTCTTAAATAAAAACATTGCTGTAATTAGAATTAGGAGCAGGTGATGGTTTTTTATCAGCAGATGGTATGTTTACTTATTATTTCTTTCAGTGAGGGCCCCTGGGGCCAGAGCTTTACCCTCTGCTTGCTTCTTTTTTGGCACACAGAACAGGAATCACAGGTGGTCCACCCTGCCAAGGTCCTCTCTGCTAATCATAGTGTGGAGACATCCAGAGAATTAAGAGCAACCCCCTGTACAACTACTACCTGCCTTTACCATTTGAATGCCTATTAGCATTAGAATTAGCCAGTATTTCCAGAAACATATTTTTAAAAAAATATCTGTAGTAATTTCTGGAAAACCATATAGCTGTCAAGCAACTGTTTGAGTTCATAATTATTCCATTAACTGCCTACTAAATACCCAGGTCACTCTTTGTAGGGGTGTTTTGAGTACAGTAATGGCTTAAAGGAAGGCAGCCAGAAGGACAAAGCAGGAGAAAAAAAGAGCCTGGGTAATTGATTTCTTGTATCTCTTTTTAAAATACCTATAATTTCCATTTTAGCTATTCTCTCCACTGATGCAAGACACAATCCTTCTATTCTGAATTTGAAGCAGACAACAAAGTTTCAAATCTTACTTTTAGAGCTTATTGCCTGTAAATAACAACAAGAAAAAGTGCTTATATAGCACTTTTAGATTTGCAAAACACTTAATAAAAGCGATCTCATTTTATCCTCACAATAGGGACTATTATCACTCCCATGTTACAGATGAGGAAATTAAGGAAAACAGAGGTAATTAATTTACCTGGAATCACATAGTGTCTGAAACAGAATTCGAACTTAGGTTTTTCTAGTATCATCTTCAGCACACTCCACTGGACCACCTAACTGTCTCTTTATCAGTTCCTATAGTCAAATTAAATCATCACCTGGTGGCCATCTCTTGGGTGCTGAACCTCTCTAAACTTAGCAAAGCTAGAGTCTGTTGCTAGGATCACATTCCAAACCTTTCCACATTGGTTATCAAAAAATCTCAGACTTTTATTCTTCTGGTATGGCCTTTAGGAACCCACACAAATGGTGTGGGGAAGAAGTGAGTGGGAGGCCAACTAGATAATAAAAGAAATTCTTGTTCACGTCCACTGTGGGATGCCACAATTTTATCACCACAAACTCTTGGGACTTTGTTTTTACCTGTGATTTATTAACAATTCTGCAGGAAAAAGGGGTATTTATCTTCCTTTGAGAATCAGATTGTTTGGTGATAAAAATAGTTGAGTATTTCCTGGGAACCTTTTATATTTTTAGACAGCACTGTCTGACAGGCTTTGTGGGGTACCCACAAGAATAAAGGGCTGTAATTTCTAAGGTCCCTTTAAGCTCTGATGTTTAAAGGAAAGAAAAGGGGAAAATCATTCATTAAGTACCTATTATTTGCCAGGTATTGCTCTAAGTGATTTTTACAAATAATCTCATTTCTTCTTCACAGCAACCCTGTGAAGTAAGTAAATATTATTATTATCCTCACTTTATAAATTTAGGAAACTGGAATAAAAAAAGATAAAGTGACTTCACAGTCTAGTCAACTCCCCACCTCCAACTCAATGAAAATATATCATGAACCCCAGGATAATTTAATACACTATTCAAAATATCCTTTTGAATTTATTCATTAAATACCTATACTAACTATGTCGATAACTAACCTATCATCTTCAGATATGTGCATGCTTGTCAAAAAGGGGAAAAATGTTAAAATTGGATCAAGCACAGGGCCTAGAGTCAGAAAGACCCGCGTTTCAATCAACCCCTGTGACACTGAGAAAGTCACTTAACCTCTACCTTCCTCTGTTTCCTCATCTGAAAATGGGGATAATAAGAACACTTACCTTCTGGGGTTGTTGTGAGGCTCCTCGTCTTCCTCCTCCTCCTTCTCCTTCTCCTCTTGTTCCTCCTCCTTCTTCCCTTGTTCCTCCTCCTCCTTTTCTTCTTCTTCCTCCCCCCCTCCTCCTCTTCTTCCTCCTCCTCTTCCTCTTCTTCCTCTTCTTCCTTTTCCTCTTCCTCCTCTTCCTCTTCTTCCTCTTCCTCTTTCTCTTCTCCCCCTCCTTCTCCTCCTCCTTCCTTCTCTTTCCTTCTTTCGTCTTCTTTTTTTCTTCATATTTTCTTCTCTTTCTTCTCCTTTTTCATCTTTCTTCTTGTAGTATATATTACTCTATCTACTATTACTGCTATTACTACTACAACTTTTACTACTAGTGCTACTGCTTTTTCTACTATTACTATTGCCACCAGTACCACAAATACTACTACTACATCTACTTCTACTACAGATACCATTAAATTTTTTTTGCACTAATCCTTTGGACCATCATCCTGGAAATAAAACCAGAAACACTGTTCTAGAACAAAAGGTGAAGTCATATTTCAGATAAAGAGGAGAACCAGTAGTGAATTTTACCAAATCATGGAAGTTGAATTAGTGGGTATCATACTTTGAGTAGAAACCCTACCCCAGCTCCCATCTCATTGTTCCCAGTCTCTGCTTGAGGCAATGAAGGGCAAATAAATTAACATTTGTTAAAAATGCTTAGCACAATACCTGATACATAATAAGCACTGTATAAATGTAGCCTATTCCACTTTTGGCTAGTTCTAATTTGTAAGTTCCTTAGATCATTGAAATATTCTTTATGTCAAACTGAAACAATTTTTCTGCAACTTTTCCTCTTCACTTCTAATTCTCTCTTCTGAGGCAAAACAGAAATTTTTTTTCTTCCCCACATGAAAATCCTTTAAATGCTTGAATACTGCCACCTACTATATTCCTCTTGAGTTTTCCTTTCTATAGGCTAATCACTATCTTTCTATAGGCTAAACACTTTTTTTTTTTTTTACTATAGGTTAAACACCATCTCATCATTCTATATTGTCTATGGTTCCCTTAATGATCTTGACTTCCAGCTTATAGAAGCTCTTCTTGTTTGTTTCTCCTAAAATAATTGAGTCCAGAAATGAATATAGTTTTCAGAAGTGATATGGCTTGGCCAAAGTATCATCTCCCCTCTTCCCTTTTCTGATTACCATGTCTCTCTTAGGACAGCTTAACTTAGAAATAGCTTTTTTATGTCTTACCATATTGTGATATTGACATATTGAGCCAGCAATCCACTGAAATGTTTTATTCACACAACCAATTAATTAAGTTTTGTCAAAATATTGTCTATTCATCTATATTTGTGATGCTGACTTTTTTAGTTTAAATGTATGTCTTTGCATTCATTTCTATTAAATTTCATCTTGTTCAGTTTGTACCATTTTTCTAGATAGCCCACTCAGGTTTTTTTGAAGGTATTTCTTACAATGTGTTAAATCTGCTTTCCACAGTTTTATGTCATCTGAAAATGTACCTCTAAGGCTTTATCATAATCACTGATAAAAATATTGAACAGTATAGATCCTTTAGTACATTCCAATAGGGACTTACAAGTTAAAAAGAGCCACTCTGCATCCAAACATCCAATCAATTCTAAATCTATTTAACTCTTTCATCACTGAGCTCCCATCTTGTGAGTGAGGATATGATAAGAAACTTTGTAAACTGCTTTGCTCAAAAGTTGAATTCCCCAGAGACATTAGTTATTTTCTAAATTTTGCATTGCATATGCTTCCCCATAGGATAGTCCCCATGCCTGGAATGTACCCCTTCTTCACCTCCATCTTTTACATTGTGTAATTTCCTTTAAGGCTCAATTGACTACATTCGATGCAAAATCTTTATTGATCCTTCCAAGTATTAATTATTCCTCAAATTATGAAGTATTTTCATATTTATAGATGCTATATCCCCTGATGTCCTGTATCCCTTCCTTACATTGAGGACAAAACATATTTTGCTTAAATTTTTATATATTACTTGGTGTTTTGGGCCCAGTAAAGGCATATAAAAGCCTATTGGGTTGAAATAAATATACTATTCTTATAGTGTGTCAATGATCTGCCACTCAAGCTACCCTAAGGAGAAAAGAAATGATGGTAATCTTGCATGATCTGATATTAATGAATCCATGCTGGCTTTTAGTGATCCCTGCTTCTCTTTCTCAGTTGTCAGAAATCATCTCGAAAATTACTTGTTTCTAGATTTTGTTAGGAATCAAAGTCAAACTCACTGGCCATAGTTTGTAGTTTCTATCTTCTCCCTTTTAATTTTTTGAAAGGCAAGCTGACTGGGACAAAAAAATAAAAATAGCTAATATTTTATAAACCAGGATTTCATTTGTTTTTCTAAACAGCTCTATGACATTGATGCTGCAAGTATTTTTATTTCCCATTGTAAAGATGAAGATAGGTTAAAACAGCTTGCTGATGATTATGGAAATAGTAAGCCCAGAAGTTTGATATCAACTCAAGTCTCCCTTGGTCTCACATACAGCATTCTGCGAACTCTCCCATGCTATCTCTCAAGGAAATAGGTTAAAGGAAAAATAACAATTTCTGGAGCCATATTCACAGAAGAGCAAATGGAGTGACAATATGTTGTCAACAGATGCTTGTAAATGCTTGAGGGCCAGATGGAAAAAGGTCCTTTATGTCTAGGAAGTCAGGGGTAAAAATAATTGAAACCTTCAGTAGGGTTGTAATAATTCTTTGAATCTTTTAGTGAAGTCTGTGATTAAATTAGCTTTATGTTGGACACCCATGTTGTAGCTTTGTCCCATATTAAACTTTTGGTGCACTAAATAAATAAAAAAGCATTTATTAAGCACTTATTATGTTCTACAGGATGTTAAGTGCTGGGGATACAATAGGAAAAGATTAAAAGTATCTGCTTTTGAGGAGCTTATATTCTTATTGGAGAAGAAAACTCTAATTCTTAACCCTAATCCTAACTCTGACTTTAAACCTAATTCTAACCCTAAAAGTATGCTGTAGGAAGGAGTTCAGTACATGCTTAATAAATACTTGTCCAATGATTGTCCAATAAAGGTTCAGTAATAAGGCAGATGATAAACTCCAGAAGTCCTTAGGTTACTGGAGTCATGAAAGTGACATTATAGAATAATAAGCAGGCCCAGTTGCAAGGCATGGAGGACAGAAGTGAGGGGCAGAGAAAATAGAAAGGCCTGTTTATTCTTAATTTGATCAAGAAGAACAAAGTTGTTGATTTCTTTCTCATTAAAATCCTCTTCCTCATCCCATCCTAGTGGTCAAGCAGGCCACTTGGAAGAAAGGAATGGGATGAAGTCCTCGCCAGTGTGATTCTTCAATTTTGGACTATCTCAGATGGGTTTCAGGGATGTTGGATGGTTGAAACATCCAAAAGTGGGGGAAGAGGATGAGGAGGAAAATGCAACAAACTAAGGCTCCAACTTGTTGTCTTCACAGGAACTATTAACAAGTCATTCTTTCATTGTGGTAAATTTAAACTCATTCCTTGAACCAAATTATAGGCCTTTACATTTTTTCCTATTAATTTTTTTTTTAGATTCAAATCATCATTCAAGCCTAACACTATCTTTTAAAAATTTCCTTATTTTATTAATGTATTTGATTAGCTATCTTCAGCTTTGTGTGCAATTTTGAGTTGTATGCCATCCTTGCCTTTATCTAAACCACTCCCCCAAATGAAGAAGAAGCACAAAACTTATCTTTCCTTCTAACTTTCCTTTATTAAATTTCCTTATTTCTACTGAAGGCATCATCTTTATTGTGGTTCTCCAAGTCTGTAACCTCAGTCTTATTTTGGATTTCTTACTTTTCCTTACTTCATGTATCCAGTCAGTTGGTTACTCTTGTCAATTCAACCCACTCCCAAATTTCTTACATCTAAATCTTATTCTCCATTCCATAGCTACTGTCTTAATTAACTCTTTCTTATATCATTGAAACATCTTGCTGATTGATTTCCTTGATTTGTGTCTCAACACTCCAATTCATCTTACACACACCACTGCCAAAGCATCATTGTACAAGTATTTATTAAGCATTTGGCATCTAGGCAAAATTTGTGCTAGGTACTGGACATTCAAAAATTAAGGACAAATGGTTCCTGTACTGAAGGAGCATATATTCTATCAGGGAAGATAATGTGTACATATATAAGCATGTATTAAACACTAAATAAGAACAAGGTAGTTTTTGGAGAAAATCATTAGCAACTAGGATAATCAGGAAAAATTTATGTAGAAGGAGGAGATGAGCTTAACTTTGAAAGAAATGACAAATTCCAAGAGGAAGTGGAAATAAGGAAGAAATCATTTCAAGCATGAGGTGACTGCCCCGACAGACAAGGGCATGGGATGTGGAGTATTATCAAATGAATCAGAAGGTCAATTCATCTAGGTTGGAGAGCATGTGAAAGGGAGATATTGCTAAGAAGAGCAGACAGCTGGATTGGATCCTGGTTGTGAGGGCTTTAGCTGTTAAGGAGAGGAATTTACATTTGACCCCACTGGAGTTTATTGAAATATGAAGTAATGTGGTCAGAACTGTGCCTTTGGAAAGCGACTTTGGTGGTTATATGGAGGATGGATTAGAGTAGGGAGAGATTTAAGGCAGGGAAAGCTCTTAGGAAACTATTGCAAATGTCTGGTTTCATGGTAATCTGGATCTGAATTAGGACGATCAATGTGTGAATAAAGAGAAAGGGACAGATGAAAGTATCATGAAGGCAAAAATGTCAAGAATTGGTAATTAATGTGGGATGACAAATAGAGGAAGACTTTTAGGTGATGAATCTGACTGGGGAGAAGGATAGTAATGCTCTTGATAGAATTAGGGATGTTAAGAAGAATAATAGGTTTGAAGGGAAAGTTAATGAGGTTTTTTTTTTTTTTTGAGATGCTTACTATATAGCAAGCATTCAGTTACAAAGACAGAAATGAGATAGTCCTTGCCTATTTAAAGAAGTTTCCATTCTATTGAGGGATTTGCCATGTATGTAACTGATTAAATACAGAACAAATACAAAGTACTTTTCTAGGTGGGGGTAACATTAATAACAGGAAAGGCAGTTTCTAAGCCTTGGCACTTGAGCTGAGCCTGGAAGGGAGCTAGGTAGTCTCCGAGGTAAGACTAAGAAGGAGAATGTTCCTAATGTGGTGTATGCATGTGTTGGAGATGGAGAGGGATATTAGAGACAGGTATAGCCTGTGCAAGAGCACAAAGAAGCCCAGGTGACATTCTAGTGACCTGCCTAATAAGCTGCTCACATTGAATTGGTGTTCAGGCTTTCTTTGATTGACATTTTTCTCAAAAGAAACTGAAATGTGCTTGGGGGACGATGATGGATAAAACCTGTAGGATTGAAGTTGGCACAGTGAGATCAGGACAGTCATTGTAAAAATGCCTGAACTGTGACATGAAGACAGCTTATTTCATTGAGTCTGGAGGCTTTAAGAGATTATGTTATTTATTTATTTAAAAAAAACCAGTTTCAGAATTGGAGTCACTAATTGCAAGTCCCAGTTTGGCTTCTGTGACTTGGATTTTTTTTTTTTTTATCCACTCGATTCCTCTTGTCAAAATGAAAAATAGCCCCCATCAGAATAGTGCCAGGCTGGAAGAACCTGTCAATGTGTAAGCTCCACATTGCAATAAAATGCTTTTCTCTCTCCACTCCTGGAATTTGATTTCTTTATGGAAATTCAGCCTAAAGATAAAATTAAACCAAAATCTTATATATTGACCCAGATGGCCCTAAAAAGATGAAAATCCTCTTATATTAATCAGCCGACAAAGTTGAATGGACATTAGACAACTGTTCTGTGGTTAGTTGTTTGTGACTAGGAAATAGAAATATATAATTCTAAAGAGATTTGGATTAGTTGAAATTAGCTGATGAGAATAAGATTAGCTAAAATCAATTATTGAATATCCTTAAAAGTGATTGTTTAAATATTTATTTGAGCTTTTATCCTTTAATTATGGTTGTGTGTACTACACTCATTCCTGCCCTTTTGACTCCCTGCCCTATTAGAATTAGATGACTTTTTTTTCCTACCACCCTTTAATAACTCATAATTTTCTGCTTTGGTGCAATGCACAGCATTCTCCCTGATGAGAATTTATCATTATTTCATTTATGCTTGTCAAGATCTTTCCCATCCTTCAAAATTCAGATTAAATGTCACCTTCTCCATGAAACTTTTCTTGATTCTTGTTTAAATTATTTTCCTTTCCTTCTCCCCCATTAGATTATAAGCTCCTTAAGGTCAGGTTCTGTCTTTTGCCTCTTTTGTATTTCCAAGGCTCAGCTCAATGCTCAGCACAGAGCGGGCACTGAATAATTGATTGATTGACTCCTTGTACCTCTATAATATATCATTAATAATTCTTAAATTTTCTACACTAGCTGTATTCATTGTATCTTTCTACCACATGATTTTATGAAGACATAAGTCATGTTTCAGATCATCTCTGAATCTCCCTTTCTCCCCACAGCCTAGCACAGGGCACATACACACACATGACATACAATGAATATTTAACTTGATTGACTTCAGTGTACTGAATTACAGAGAAAAGAATTACATCTAGGGCCAAAAAGTCACCTTTGTGACTTGATAATTAAGCAGTAGACTAGAATGATAATTTGGAGCCTATGAAATCTAAATATTTTCAGTGAGAACAAGATGGCAAGAGCTTAGTGGAAAAGAGGGCTAGATCTGAAGAGAAGACCTGAGTTCAAATTCCAGGTTTTCTACATTCTGCTTGTATTACTTTGGGCATCTCACTTTCTCCCTCTGGATCTTTGCTTTTTCATCTGTAAAATTAAGAAATCTGTTAAGTTTGTTCTGGCTCTAAATCAATCCATGATGCGATTGTTGGACTATTTTAATAATTGCTTGTATCTTGCTTACTGATAAATAAAAAAGAAAGAATCTATCTTTTCTCTTCTGAGCTTGTAATTATCCTGTGGCATTGAATCTCTAAATGTTTGCTTATGAAATTGTGGGAAGAAAGCCCACATTGGATCATTCAGGATCCAAATCAGTGAAAAGCTTTTCTTTGCCCATAGCTAGAAGCTGGAGTAAGGAGATTCATTAGTTGCTACTAGAAAAGGGTACGGTAGATAGAGTGCTTTGTTTGGATTCTGGAAGTCCTAAGTTCAAATTTGACTTCAGACACTTATTAGTTAAATAAGCCTAGGCAAGCCACTCAATCTCTGTGTCTCAGATTCCTTAACTGTAAAATATGGATAATAATAATAATATATCAGTAAAAGTGCTTAGCACAGAGCCTGACATATAAATAGGATCCTAACAAATATTTATTCCTTTCCCTCTCATGGGGAAAATGGGTTTCTGGTTATGAGCTGTTTCCCATAGGTATTTATGGTATATAGAAACAAAATAAAACAATACAAAAATATAATCATTCTGAGTTTAAAACTGGTCAGTCATTGGTCACTGTGGGGACAATCTGTTCTGTTTTTGGGGCAGGGAGAAAAGAGTTTTCTTATTCTATTCTTTTCTCATTGGTCTGGCAGTCAGATGGAACTGTATGAGGCCTTTATTTCAGAAAGGGCTAAAAGAAATTGCTTCAGAATAAAGCTCTGTAACAGATAGTTTTATCTAGGCCAACCTCAAACATTTAAGTATGATGATTTTTGCAAAATCCCTTAGAAAGTAATTCTATCTTCTTTATCTGCTTTCTAATGAATCTCAGAATGCAGGTAATTCTTTTTATCCCTATTGAACTGTTCTTATCTTTTAGTCTACTGGACATCTCTTTGTACCATTAAATATCAAAAGTCCTCTCATTAATTGTTTAGTCCATTCCTATAGTCTGAGCTAGTTATCACTGGGGCCTTAATTTTCATTTAACTAAACTGAAGAATTAATTCATTTAATCTTCCTTAGTGAATCACTCACTGTCTCAGAAGTTTAATCACTCCTAGACCTTCAACTTGTCTCCATCTTGGCTGCCCAGATTTTTATAGGAATAGTGATGCTATTTACCTTCAGGAATCCAACCATAAAATTCAGTGTTTTAGGGACTTCATGGGGAAACATATGAATGGCCAAGCCACCTATTTATCCTTTGCATTTCTTCCTTATCTGTGAAATACTTTTGTGATTATATAAGCAAATTATTGCTAAAAAATCCTCACAATAATTCATTGTGCTTAAAACAGTATCTATGCATACTCCTTTAATTTCTCTTTTTAGTTTAGACCAGTTAACAGGATTGGCTTATAATATTGTTCTGAAACTGCTGCTCTAGAAACTGGCTGCATGACCTTGTACCTCTCTGGGTCCAATTTCCTTTATCTATAAACATCAATTGAATTTATTTATTTACTGAGAATATACAAAGTTGCTCAAAAATGAGGGCTTTGGATGAGATCTCAATTTTCTTCTAGCTCTGAAATCCTACATTTACAAGAGTGTATAATCATTTTTTCTCATAAAACACATTTCCTTATCTTTCTAAAATAAAGGAACAATAAGGTCCATACCACTTTAAAAAGTTTTGTTTTTTCATATGAAATGATTAGTTTTGCCTTCAGATTACTTTGTGTAATATCCAACACACTGGGTTATGCCCAATATATTTTAAGAATATAATTAAGTATCCTAGTAATAAAATATTCAAAATAGCTTTACGTCTTAGGTATATGACTAAGGTTTCTTAGAGTTCTAAGTCAGGGTGATTGGGCCCCTTTCTCAGGATACCAAAGGTTGCTGACATCCACGGATATAATTCTTTTCTACAGGGACTCTAGTTCTTTCTGTTTGTGTCTTTTCAACTTGACATTATTTCTATTCTTTCACATGGCTCTGGGCTGCCACCCTTGACCATCATATTGCTTTGATGACTTTTCCCCAGGGTACCATTGTCATACCCCAGTCTTTATTTCCTCCCTTCTATTTGACCAGAAGTTATTGGCTAGGCCATAGAGGCTCAGGATGGACTTCCATTTGTGATAGGATACACTTTCTAGAGTGACTGGGAGATTTACTAGGTCAGTAACAACTGAAGATTTCAGAATCCATATTTTCAACAGAAAAGGGGAAATCTCTAGACTATGGCAGGCTTTATTTATGGCCCCACCAGTAAGAAGAACAATAGTTTAGGCCAAAATATGAGATAAATGAACCTATATTTAACCTCCATCATTGCTATAAACTTTATGGGTCTGTTGGAAAGGTGACTGACTCTCTAGCAACCCCAAATTCATCTTCTTTATAAAGTAGTTTATGCTTTTAGAAAAATACTGTAAGGATGGATGCTTATATAGATATTTGTGATAAAAGGTAGAACTCACCAAAATGTCAAAGAGTTACTCAACCAGCAATACTAAATGGTTTTTGTTCATAGAGAGTCCAAACTACAAAGCTGAGTGCATATATCCAAGAGGAGAGTGTAAAATTCCTGGAAATGGGAGGAGAGTTATTATTATTTTCCCAAAGTACTATTGCATTTTTTTATGTTTTCTGTATTATCACTATGGGACTTTTTGCATTTTCCACATTTTCTGTGCTATTGAACTCAGAGGTTCTTGATCAGATGCATTTATTATCCTTAGTGCTTATATGGGATTTGTTGAGTCCTTTACTTACTTTTATGGGGATCTAGATACAAGTTATATTTTAACTACCTTTGGAGATTTCCCAGAGACACAGGGGCCTAAAGAACCAAAGAAAGTTATTTTCTTGGAGCTCCTTCTAAGATTTTAACAAATAAAATGCTAGGCAAGGGGGCTTACATTTCTTATTTGATTTTTAGTATGTGGAAGATAAACACCTTTGCAGTTATATATTTGAGTGGTATGGAGAATAATCATTCATTCAATCAATCTACAAGCATCTACTAACCACTCACTGTGTGCCAGACATTATGCAAGAAAATAGACTTTCTGCTTTTATTTGCTGATTATGGGAAAATAAGATTTCTAACTCCATACAGTAAAAGCAAGCTCGAATGGCTCTCTTCCAATGAAGTATCTTGGATAAGAAAATGAAGAGCTTTGCAAGACAGGTGTTATTTTTGTGTCTGTAATAAATGAAGGTAAAATCCTCAAAAAAGAGATAGATTTAAATAGTGAAGAGTAAGTTAAGAAGATGATTTCTGAGAATGCCTTGTCTGGTACGTGACTTAAAATATAAGAATAATGGACTTCTAAAAAGGGTGGTCTTATAAACCTAACTTTGGGCCAATAAAACCATACTTGCCCTGAAGTCTCACATCTCATTTGAATGGGAAACAAAAGGGAAAGGAAAAACAAAAGCAAAAACAACCCTGGTTTAGTATGCAACAGATGAGTTGCATAAAGGACTAGCTACAATGCAGGAATTGTACCATTAGAGAGATGTAGAAATTCACAAGATACAAAATCCAAATAAAACTCATGGCTTCAATTGTCTATTAGCAAAAAAGCAAAGTGAATTGTAGATTTAAAAACAAGTTGGCCCATTTAGCCACAGAGATGATAGTGAAAATTGGTAGGATGAGCCCAATAACTAGTAAATTACCCTGGGAAGAAATACCCTTACTCAAAAGGCATAGGATAGGCAAAATGGGTTGTGGAATAATATAATAATTGTGGAATAATACAATACAATATGATATAATATGGTATTATATGATACAATACAATATGATGCAATATGATATGATGTGATATGATACGATTTAATATAACACAATATATTATATAATATAAATTATAATAATGTAATAACAATTGTGGAATAATATGATAATAATAAAATAGTAATATTATAATAATGATGTAATAATTAGGAAGTAATAGAAGGATTAGGACAGGAAAGCATGGTAGCGGACATTTGGGTGAAGATCAATAAAACCTCAAACAGAAGAGAGTCTTAAGAGATCACCTAGTGTCTTTCATGAATTCAATCACCAAGATCCATCTGTACTACATCCCAGGGTACTGAAAGAACTGGTAGATTTGATTGTTAAGCCACTGTCATTGAGTGATGAAGAATTAAAAGAGGTACTACAGAATGAAATAAAAGGGAAAGAGAAGAGCATGAATTAGGCCAGTGAACAATCAGTAAATGAAAATGGGATTACAAGTAGTCAATATTATTTCATCAAGAATAAGTCAACCAAACAACCTCATTTCTTTTTTTGTCAGGATTACTAGACTGGCAGATTAAGCAAAGCATTGAAAAAAGTCTTTCATTAAATTCTTGTGGATAAAATGGAGGAGATATACGCTTGGCAATAGAAGAGTTAGGTGGATAGAACAAGGATAGGACTCATTAAAGATGGAAAGAAGTTTTTAGTGAAGTACCATGGGCATTTGTGCTTTATCACCTGCAGTGAAACACTTTTTTTTTTAAATCAGTGATTTGAATAAAGCAATCGATGGCATACTTCTGTCTCGAATTTTTAGATAATGCAAAATTTGGAGGGATTTCCAATTTGCTTGACAAGTCAGGATACAAAAAGCTCTCAAGAGGCTAGAATCTTGAGCTGAATCTAAGTAGATGAAATTTAATAAGAACAAGTGCAAATTTAGAACTTAAAAATTACAGCAACATATGTTGCAAACTATCTTTACATGCAATTGAAAAAAACAAACTACTATTGAAGAAAAAAATATCATATTCACAAGTCTGAATTCAAAAAGGATGACTAGATAGCACTTTGCCTGGAAGAAAAGGTCTGGGGGTTGTAAGGACCACTATGATCAGTTGAGATCAATATGATGATATGGCAACTAAAAAGGGTTACTTTTAGAAAAGCATTATATTCCAATATTAGGGGGGGATTATGATCTTTCTCTGCTCAGATGGCATATAGATCCCTGATCATAGAGTCAGAGAGCAAGAACCAGAAGAGATGTTAAAGGTTATCAAGTCCAATTTTCCCCATTTTATAGATAATGAAATTGAAGCATAGGGAAATTGAGTGACTTTTCAGGATCATAGAATTAACAGGTCTGTGAGGAGCTCTGTCCACTACCCCTTACATGATATTCAGTTTTGGGTGAGCTATAATAAAACTGAAGAACATTAATATCATTTTGTTATTAGAATTACTGGATAAATGGCATGTTCATTCTGGATGAAGGAAAACCAACATGGCATGGTTTCAGTCTTTATGTGTTTGAAAAATTGTTACATAGAAAAGAAGTTATATATATTTTCTTCTGCTTTGTTTAATAGACCAGAACAAAGAACAAAGGAACAATGGATAGAAGCTGCAGAGGCAGATTTAAGTTTAATGAAAGGAAATGTTTCTTGATAATTAGAGTTGTACAAAAGGAAAATGGCCTCTTTTGGGATTTGTGGATTCCTGATCTCTAGAGGTATTAAATAAAGGCTACCTATTAGTCAGGAATGTTATGGAAAGATTTTTGCGTAAATATGGACTATCTAACCTTTTGAGATTCTAGGATTCCATGTATTAATAACATGATTTTATGTAAACATTAAAATTGTATAGAATTCCTATATACAATCAAATTCTACAACAGTCTCTGATTTAAAAAAAATCAAATAAGGCAAAACTGGGAAATACAGTTGTTAAAAGTTTTTAGCACTCTTGTTAAAGTTGTCTTATGTCAAGTCCAAATGAAAAAGGAATCTAAGAACAGTGAAATTCTTCAGATATTCTATTTGTAGATGGAATTGTGTGTCTTAGAACTATGTCCAAAAACAATACTGTTCTTGTATTGAAAGCTGTGAAATTCAAAATGAGCCTTATAAAATAAACAAATAAAAATGGATAAGGAATATACCTATATCTATATAATATGCATATATAAACATACATATATACACATGTACATATATACTCATACACACATACATATGTATATATGTATATAAATATGTATATGTATATACATATACTTACAAACACAAAGATACCATATTGCAGTTGGATAATGAAGTGAGCTCAGAATTGAATATGAAGAAGAGAAGATTAGGCTAGATTGTATCTGTGAATTTGCAATCTGCCTTCAGTGATGTTTTCTGTCACCCAAGCCTATATTTTTCATTCTAATATTCTTTTATTGATGCTGTATAGTTGGGTATCATGGAATACTAAGATTTTAGAAGAACTTAACTTTAGGCTATCTATATGGTAATGGGAATATGCACCCTGAAAGCAAATAGACTGTAATATATTACCAATGATGACTTGGGCACCAAAAATGGCACAAAAGATATTATCGAGGACATCAATGATCAGAAATGGAAGTTGGGCTGGTTGTACAATGAAAGCAAAAGATAGTAGTTGCCTAGGCTGAATTTCACACAGATTTCTATAAAATAGAAAAAAAAATCTTGAGGAAGGGATTTGCCAGAAATCACACAGACTACAAATAGCAGAGCCAGAGTTTTAGTTCAAATCATCTGATTTGATTAATTTACTCTATCTTCCCTAAAATGTAGCTTCTATAGAAACATACTTCCTATTTATTTCTGCAAATTTTCGATAAAACATTAATAGCTAAAATCTGTCACTCAGTAAGTTCCACCATTTATTATTTATTCTAGGCTATTAGTCTATTCTTTGAGGCTATCCTGAAATGCTAATCTTTCTTAGTTGACAGCCCCAATTTTTGTTTTTGTTTTTAATAGCTTTTTATTTACAAATACATGCATGGGTAATTTTTCAGCACTGACAGTTGCAAATCCTTTTGTTCCAACTTTTTCCCTGTATCCCCCACCCCTTCCTCCAGATGGCAGGTTGACCAATACATGTTAAATATGTTAAAGTATAAGTTAAATACAATATATGATTACATGTCCAAACAGTTATTTTGCTGTATAAAAAGAGTCGGACTTTGAAATAGTATACAATTAGCCTGTGAAGGAAATCAAAAATGCAGGTGGACAAAAGTAGAGGGATTGGGAATTCTATGTAGTGGTTCATAGTCATCTCCCAGAGTTCTTTCCCTGGGTGTAGCTGCTCTATTGGAACTGATTTGTTTCATCTCATTGCTGAAGATGGCCAGGTCCATCAGAATTGATCATCATATAGTATTGTTGTTGAAGTATATAATGATCTCCTGGTTCTGCTCATTTCACTCAGCATCAGTTCATGTAAGTCTCTCCAGGCCTTTTTGAAATCATCCTGCTGGTCATTTCTTACAGAACAATAATATTCCATAACACCCATATACCACAATTTATTCATCCATTCTCCAGTTGATGGGCATCCATTCAGTTTCCAGTTTCTGACAGCCCCAATTTTTGGAGAGCATCTCCTCCTCTGATCTATACTCTGCCTGCAATCTTAGCCAACTCAAATGAAGTACCAGATGGTTACTTTCAAGTCTTGAATTTTTCCTTCCACACCCCAGAAGAAAGAATGGACATGAAGCAAAGACCATACTTTTCTGTTGTCATTTCCCTAGCTTTTTGCTTTGGGCTGAGCTTGTTTCTATTTACTCAGCTTGCCATGCAATAGAGAACATAATTGGTAACTTCTAAATATTTGAAATTAGAAGGCATTTGTTTCTGGGAAGCTTCATTAGTTTCTTAATTATAGAAACATTTTCAACTGTTAGAGATAGAAAGGACTTTAAGAGTCACCCACTGCAATGCTTTTTTTCCCCCAGATCAGTAAATCCAAGCTGAGAGAGAGGAAGTAATGTTTACAATGTCACACAATAAATTAGCAATAGGATGGAGATCAGAACCCTCTTCTCTTGATTTCAAATCCATTGCATCTTCTTTTCCATTATGTTGTATCCTGTTTCTTATGATCATATTTTCTGTGCTGTTTTTTAAAATAATAGCTTTTTATTTTGAAAATATGTGCAAAGATAGTTTTCAACATTCATTTTTGCAAAAAAAAAAAAAAAACAAAAAAAAACCCTTGTGCTCCAAATTTTTCTCCTTTCCTTTCCCCCAACAGCAAGTAATCTATGTTAAATATATGCAATTCTTCTATAAGTATTTTCACATTTATTACAAGAAAAATTAGAAGCACATTTTGAGTAAATAGCCAGTATGCTGAAATGGAAATTATGATGGATTTTCTGAGGACCTATTGTCTGTGTGATCTTGGGAAATTTTAATAACCTCATGAAACCTTGGTTTCCTCAACTATAAAATGAAGGAATTGGCAAAGTTGATCTATGAGAGCTCTTCCCTCTCTGGATCTATGATTTCATAAACCAATACCACAAATTTTTAAACCTTTATTGTCGAGTTGCTTTGTCCCTGGTCCCAAGAATCAAAATTTACCAACCAAATGACTGCTCTTAGATTTTTACAACTCTCTAAGACTGAGGCACTGCTGACCTTTATATTCCAATATTAGGGGGGATTATGATCTTTCTCTGCTCAGATAGCATATAGATCCTTGATCATAGAGTCAGAGATCAAGAACCAGAAGAGATGTTAAAGGTTATCAAGTCCAATTTTCCCCATTTTATAGATAATGAAATTGAAGCATAGGGAAATTGAGTGACTTTTCAGGATCATAGAATTAACAGGTCTGTGAGGAGCTCTGTCCACTACCCCTTACATGATGTTCAGTTTTGGGTGAGCTGTAATAAAACTGAAGAACATTAATATCATTTTGTTATTAGAATTACTGGATAAATGGCATGTTCATTCTGATAGAGGGTACCATTAAAGTATAAGTTAAATGCTTATGGTATTGGAAAGGAAGTTGCCATGCTGGGACTTCCTTTCACTTGTAAAATCATGGGAGTTTTTCCAGAAATTTTGACTGATAAGAAAGTGACAAAATGATAAAACCCAGACATATAAAACAGTGAATTATTGGGAAATTAATTGGAATATAATCTTTTACATATGTATATATATATGTGTGTGTGTGTGTGTATGTAGTTAACATATTTGCTTCTTCCATGGTAATGTATTGAGACAGTATTAGTTCAAAGGTTTCCTAAAATCCAGGCAAAATTGATGCTGAAGATGACCAAATAAACATTTCCACTGCAATTTTCAATAGAATAGTTCCTTCAAATGAGACCATAGCTAAGTAAATGAGTAGAAGCAGACCAAACAATGATGGGTAAGCAATTGAAAATGAATATCATGGTCTCACTCCTGGATTTTAGCACATAGAGACTAGAGAATTTCCCAACCTGTTATAGCTGATGTGCCAGACCCATTTTTTTTTAAATAACCATTTTTGTATGGTTTATTCAAACAAAAGATCTGGATGGTAGGAAATAAAATAATGCCAAGAATCAACAGTGTGTGATGGAAAGAATGAGAGGTAGGTAAATAGAGTTCATAATATGTTTTTGGCATTTACTAGCTGCATGACAATGGACAAGTCAATGGGCAAGATACTTAATAAATGCTTATTGACTCACTGGCCTGCCTTCTCAATGCTCCTAGACAACTCTCTAGGCTGTAACTGATGCATTGTTGATCTATACTGGAAGAAAGAATTGTCACATGGGAACTTCCTTTTACTGGTGAAATAAGGGATCTAGACAAAAAACACCAGGGTGATATTTTTATACTACTAAGGTTGTGACATAAAATGTAGATAAATGACCTTGTAAAATTATTTAAAGCATTTAATAGAAACTATTAATAGCATTTCTAGGTGTGTATTTGTATGCCATCACGAATAAAGCCTTGAAGAATATCTCTGAATTGTTTTAAGGGTAAATCTAGTAAAAAAAAATTAAAAGAAAAGATGTGAATAACAGGTAATTAAAATATAGTCATAAGGAAGTTCCCTGGTAGATTCCAAAAGTATATGATATTTTGATTTTTTTTTTACTTATTTAGAATCTCTTTAGTAAAACAAAACTAGATTGGGATCTCTATAGTAAATAAGTGTAGGGCAAGCATGATTTTAATTTTACTTATTTATTTGATTTTTATTTTAAAGAACATTTTGTTTAGTGACACTTCTGGAAAGGTTTTTTTTTTTTTTTCTGGAAAGCAACTTTATGTAAATTCCTCATTCCATCTGTTGATATTTGGATTCCTCTTTTTATTCCTTAAGAGTGAAATGCCAGAGAAACTGAGGCAAGATAAAGATTAGAGAGTTTTAATATTTTATTTTGGAGAGCTTAATTGATTGACTGGACAAGACTCTCATCTCAAAGTATCAGTGGTAAATGTGAGACTCCTAGATTTTTTATAATAGGACTGTAGTAAGAAGAGAAACAATGTCAGGAAGCAAAAGAGTGGGAAGTTTTGGAGATGGATCATAAATTCAGTTCTAGTAGGATGGGGGGGAAAACTATAAATTCTTACTAACTAGAAGGCCAGAGTCAAGATGTTTGAACAAACAGAAGTAAAAATGTCAATTAGGTATCTGAGAGTCTTATCTTTTAGAATGTTTAGAGTGGGTAGTATAGCCCTAATGGGGCTACTAATTCAGGACTTGATACTAACTCAGGAAAATGGAGATATAATTCAGGGAAACTAATGCAGAAAAACTTAGATAGAACAGTTCAAGGAGACTGAGGCATGACCAATTAGGGAAACTGAGTCAGGGCAATTAGGGAAACTGAGTCAGGACAACAAGGGAAGATGAGTCAGAACAATAAAAGAGAACTGTAGTACAATAAGAGTAAATTACCATTATCAAAGATAAATTTTAGCTCATAGAAGACCTTAGAGGTCATTTAATTAATCCCCTTCATTTTACAAATGAAGAAATTAATACAGAGTGAGATTAAGATTCTTTCTTAGGATTTCCTACATAGTGAATTGCAGAATCTTTATAGAATCTTTAAGGGACTTTTAACTCCAAGTCTATTGTGGGTTCCAAGGCCATGATATTTTTATTAAGAATACATTAGCATATAATGATTTCCCCCTCCCTCCCCACAAAAGATCATAGCTTAAAATTGGAGTTCATTTTCATGATTGTATTCTTTATTCCTACTTATTTGGAAATGATAGTGAAATGTGAGAAATTTACTGAGGCATAAGGCCTCCATGATTTATTATTATTATTATTATTATTAATGTGTACATTGATTCCAATGTATCTATGTATTTTATTTATTTGTTTAAAAATTTTGTTTTTTAAATACACATTGCTTTATGAATTATGTTGAGAGAAAAATCAGAACAAAAGGGAAAAAAAAACCTGGGAGAAAAAAACAACAGAAAAAAAGAAGTAAAAATAGTTTTCTGGATACAGATGGCAATTTTTGTCCAAAGTCTATTGGGATTGCTTTTTTGGATTACTGAAACCCTGAGAAGAACCAAGTCTTTCATAACTGATCATCACACACTTTAGCTGTTACTGTGTACAATGAATTTCTGATTCTGCTTGTTTTACTCAGCATCATTTTGTGTAAATTTTTCCTGGCCTTTCTAAAATCAATTTGTTTATCATTTTTATAGAATGATAATATTCCATTTTCTTCATATACCACAATTTATTCAGCCATTCTCAATTGATGGGCATCTACTCATTTTCCAATTCTTTGCTACCACAAAAAGAGCTGCTATATTTTTACACATGTGGTTCCTTTCTCCTCTTTTATGATTTCCTTGAAATATAGACCCAGTAGTGGCAATGCTAACTCCAAGGGTATGCACAATTTTATAGACCTTTGGCCATAGTTCCAGACTGCTCCCCAGAATGGTTGAATCATTTCACAGCTCCACCAAACAATGTGTCCTATTTTTCCTACATCCCCTCCAATATTTATCATTATCTTTTCCTGTCATTTTAGACAACCTGAGAGGTATGATATGGTACCTCAGAGTTGTTTTAATTTGCATTTCTCTAATCATTAGTGATTTAGAGCATTTTTATATAACTATAAATGCCTTTGATTTTCTCATCTGAAAATTGTTCATATCCTTTGACCATTTCTCAAATGGCGAATGACTTTTACTCTTATAAATTTAATACGGTTATTTAAATATTTTAAGAAATGAGACCTTTATCAGAAACACTAGTTATAAAGATTTCCCCCAGTTTTGTATTTCCCTTTTAATCTTATTTCTGTTATATTTGTCTATAAAAAACTTTTAAAATTTAATGTAATCAAAATTGTCCATTTTGCCTTTCATAATGTTTTCTAGTTCCTCGTTGGTTATAAATTCCTTCCTTCTCCAGATATCTGATAGGTAAGTAATCTTTTGCTCTTCTAATATGTTTATGGTATCATCCTTTGTGCCAAAATCATGTACCAATTTTTACCTTGTTTTGGTATGGGGTGTGAGATGTAGATCTATGCTGAGTTTCTGACATTATTTTCTAGTTTTACCAGCAATTTTTGTCAAATAGTGAGTTCTTATTTCTGAAGCTGGAGTTGGGGGTTTATCAAATACTAGATTACTAGGTCTTGATTATTGTGTTGTATGTATCTAATCATTTCTGCTAATCCACTATTCTGTTTCTTAGTAGCAAATGATTTTAAAGACTGCCATTTTGTAATATAGTTTTAGGTTTGGTACTGCTAAGCCACTATCTTTTCTATTTTTTTTTAATTAATTCCCTTGATATTTTTGACCTTTTGTTCTTCCAGCTGAATTTTGTTTTTTTTTCCTAGTTCTATAAAATAATTTTTTTGCCAGTTTAATTGGCATGGCAATGAACAAACAGACCAATTTAGGCAGACTCGTCATTTTTATTATGTTAGCTTGGCCTACCTATGGGAACTTGATATTTTTCCAGTTGTTTAGATCGGACTTTATTTGTGTGAGAAATGTTTTGTTATTGTGTTCATATAGTTCTTGGGTTTGTCTTGGCAGGTAGAGACCTAAATATTTTATTTTGTCTGCAATTATTTTAAAGGCAATTTGTCTTTCTATCTCTTGCTGATGGGCTTTATCAGTAATATGTAGAAAATGATTTAAGTGAATTTATTTTATATCCTGCAAGTTTGCTACAGCTGTGAATTTTTTCCAGTAGATTTTTGGATAGTTTTTTAGTATTCTCTAAGTATATCATCATATCATCTACAAAGCTTGCTAATTTTATTTCTTCATTACCCATTCTAATTTTCTTAATTTCTTTTTCTTTTCTTATTGATAAAGCCAACATTTCTGTTACAATGTTGAATAATAGTGGTGATAATGAACATCCTTGATTCACCCCTGATCCTACTGGGAATGCATCCAACTTCTTTCTCTCCATTACAAATAATGATTGCTGTTGGTTTTAGATAGATATTACTTTAAACACTTTAAACAAAGTTCCCTTTATTCTTATGCTCTAGTGTTTTTAATAGGAATGGATGCTATATTTTGTCAAAAGCTTTTTGTAATTTTTGTGGGTGCAGGTTATTGCCAAGAAAAAGGTGTATTCCTTTCTGTCCCTATTCAGTTTTCTCCAGAGGCCTATCCTATCTAGATTTTCTAGAATTCTATTAACCTCCCTAGTTTCTTTATTATTTATTTTGTGATTAGATTTGGCTGATTCTGAGAGGGGAAGGTTGAAATCCCCCAATAGTACAGTTTTGCTGTCTATTTTTTTCTTGAAACTGGCTTAAAATCTTCTCTAAACTTGATTCCTTTCAGGTGTTCTGAGTAGTTTGTAGATAAATTTTTTTATTTAATTATTTTTTTAAAATAGAAATGAATGAAAGTCTCTTACTTCATTGAAAATCCACTGCCTTCCCTGACAGATGATATTGAGTCTCACTGGGTATTTAATTCTTGCTTGTAACACTAGTAGGCCCTTTGCCTTCCAGAATATGGTATTCCAAGCCCTTCATTCCTTTTTTTGTAAAAGCTGCCAGGTCCTAGGTAATCTTGACTGTTGCTCCTTGATATTTGAATTGTTTTTGTCTGGCAGCTTGCAGCATTATAGTTCTGGAGTTTCATAACAATATTCCTTGGGGTTTTCCTTCTGGGATCTCTTTTTGAATGTGATTGATGCATTCTTTCAATGAATATTCCCTTCTCTTTTTCTAGAATATTGGGGTAGTTTTCCTGGATGATCTCTTGAAGAATGCTATCCACCATGTTTTTTAGTCATGGCCTTCAGGTAGGCCAATATTTTTAAAATTGTCTCTTTTGGATGTATTTTCTAGGTCGGGTATTTTTCCAATGAGGCATTTCACATTTTCTTCCATTTTTTCATTCTTCTTAGTTTGTTTTTACTGATTCTTGCTGTTTCATAGAGTCGCTGGCTTCCCTTTACCCAATTTTAGTTTTTAATGTATGATTTTCTTCAGTTAGCTTTTGTATTTCTTTTTCCACTTGATTAATTTTCTTTAGTGGGTTTTTTTTCCATTTGGCCAATTATATTTTTAAAGGAGTGGTTTTCTTCAATCAACTTTTTTCCTTCCTTTTCCAATTTATTGATTCTCTTGCACACCTTTTATTTCTTTTCTCATTTTTTCTTCAATCTCTCTTATTTGCATTTTAAAGTCTTTTATGAGCACTTCCAAGAAGCCTCTTTGGGATTGAGACCAATTCATATCACTCTTTGATAAGCTCTGTGAACATTTTGACCTCATTTGAGTTGGTGTTTTGATCTTCCCTGTCATCATAGTAGCTTTCTATGATCAAGGTTCTTTTCTGTTTCTTGCTCATTTTCTTTCCTTTTCTTTTGGTATTTCCTCTTTTTTTACTTTTATGATTGAGCTCTGCTCCTGGGGTAAAGAGGGCACTGTCCCAAGTTTCCTGTGCAGCTCTGAATCCTAACTTTGAGTTTTACCTGCTCTTTTTAGAAAATAGCCTGGTTTCCCAGAATTTGCTTTCTGAGTTGGGACTGGAGGCTTGGCCAGTGATCTGCTCCTCTACTGAGCCAGGACTAGGGATTTACTTGCTAATTTGCTGTGATTAAGATCATCTATTGGGTCCAATCCAATGAATTTTATATACTTTCAGATGGGATCTCACCAATAACTCCTCAATCCTTCCATATCTCTTTTTTTCCTGTAACTTTATCATAGTTACAACCTTTAGGTCCCCAGTCTCCTCTCATCTGGATTATTGAAGTAAGTCTTTATTGGTTTCTTTGAATTCAATCCCTTTCTTTTCCAAACTCCATCTTCTACAAAGATATCAAAATAGTTTTCTAAGAAACCACAGAAGTCTGATCAGATTACTTTCCTTCTTAAAATGTTTGGTAGTTTGCCACTAATATAAAAGAGAAACCTCACAGACTGATAATTAAAGTCCCTTATGGTCTAGCCTTCCGTATTCTTCTAAACTCATTTCAGAAATCTCCCTTTAATACTTTTCATATTCAAGCCAAAATATCCTGCTTGTTCCCTAATCCCTAGAATTCTGTCTTCTATCTTCACATATTTAAATAGACAACCCCCCCCCCCCAATCTGTGATTGAGCAGTATCTGTTTCCCATAGGTTGGGGCTGTTTATTTCAAAAAAGACAAGGTAGTCATCTTGGGGTTTTGGTTGGCTAGAATGATTAAAGCATGAACTATTGGCTTTGCTTAATTGTTAACTAAAAACCAGTTGATATTTCTGAGATTTGGCCCAAATTCCACTGTTCTGTGTCTTTCTTTTTTAACAGTTGCTATCTCTGGGAATATGGGAATAGAGGGAAACAATGTATATTTTAGTTAGCAAAAGTACCTTTGGAACCTTATTGAAAATAAATTCATTTTTATTTAATTTCATGAGTATTTCATTGTATTCTAATTTTGAGGTGCAATACCTAGACTGGTCTGAGATAACCTGACTCAGGACATTTTCTATACAGAGAATCCATAACTCAGTATCCTTCTAGTCTTAACTCAAATGTCAACTCCTATGAAAAGCCTTTCTCGATCCTCCTGCTTATAAGTTCCCCCCAACATTAATTATAGTTATTTATTGCATAAATTATATGCAGATAAATGATGTATCCTTCCAGTAGCTCCTTTAGGCAAAGACTGGTTTTCATATTTCTTCCTCCCCTTTCCTTTCTTCCTTCCTTCCTTCCTTCTTTGGTTTTTTAATTCCCCGGATCAAACATATTACTTTGTCTTTGTGTGAAGACTGAATTAAGATTGTACAGATTTAAGGCTGGAAGAGACTTTAGAGACTTTCTAATCCAACTCCTTCCTTTTGTATAGAAGGAAACTGAAGCCAAGACAAATGAAATAACTTAGCCAAGTTCATATAAACATAAATGACAAAGACAGGGTTTGAATCTATGTTCTGGGAGTGCACATTGAGGATAATAGTCCAGTGAGCATGATGTAGTTACATACTTTATTTGTGTGTAAAGACCTCAGGGAGTTCTGTGCTTCCACCTGAAACTATGTTAAACTTAGCTCCTTCTATCTTGGGAATGGTTCCATGCTATTCTCTCAAAATTCTGCTTTTCAAGAGATTTAATTTACTCCAAAACTCCATTAAGGACTCAAATCATTGGTAAGTGTTTCTCTTAGTGTTCATATTTTAAAGAACTGATTTATGTTTTCCCACTGAACTGTATCTAATAGTCTTTTGATTCAAAAGAATGAAATAAAAAAGAAGTCGCTAAAACTCTGCTGGCCATTGTCCATGACTGATTTAATACTATTGTTCCCAGCAGCAGATATGTGTTGGGGGAGTGTTCCTGGCAGCTGGGGAGTGTCAGTCAGTTGACAGAGGGATAAAATGAGCTCCAACATGGCATCAGTGTCATTTAGTACTATATGGCTAACTTCATAAAGCAGTCAAGGTTTTCCAAAGTAACTAATTTTCTTTTTTTTTTTCACCTGAGATTCTAATCAGCAGGTGCTGGCTATCAGTGGATAAATTGGGTACTTACTGCTTCTCTTATGTCTAGCCTAGCTTCCCTTTGAATAATTCCGCTTATTTGAGCTGCCACAATTTGTAAACAAATTCCATCTCACTTCTGTCAGAGAACAGGTACAAATGCAGAGGGCTGCCAGAAAATCTCTAATAGAGGAAAAAAAGGAATAAGTCTCACAAAAAGTGGGAACAACACTTCAATTTGCTAGTTTGTTCAAAAAAATTTGATTTTCCAGAACACTGAGAAGAACCTGGAAAGAAGCAAGAGAGAAAAAGCAAAAAAGAAAGAAGCAAAAAAGCTGTAAGCAGACTGAGTAGATTTTACTATGCCCAAACATTAGTAATCATATACTTTTTTGTCCAGTACAAGATTTTGTTAGTTTGCTCCAAAGAGGGGAAGTATTTTTCATATATAATATGTAATATAATCTTTCTATGTAATAATAACCTTTTATTTTTCAAAATACATGCAAAGATACTTTTCAACATTCACTCTTGCAAAACTTCGTGTTCTAAAGTTTTTTTTCTCCCCTTTTTACCTCCCCCATCTCCCAGGCAGCAAGTAATCAAGTATAGGTTAAACATTCTTCTAAACATATTTCTACATTTATCATACTGTGCAAGAAAAATCAGATCAAAAGGGAAAAACAAGAAATAAAAAAACCAAGCAAACAAACGAACAAACAATAAAGGTGAAAATACTGTGCTGTGATCCACATTCAGTTTTCATAGTCCTCTCTCTGGATGCAGATGGCTCTTTTCATCACAAGTCTATTGAAATCACTCAAATACTTTTTGCTCCACTGCAGTATTCCATAAACCTTCATTAAAATCCCATTTATTCTTATTTGAAACAACCATTTAACAAGCTTCATGTCAAGGATGCTTTTTTCCTTTATATGCCCAAATACCAGCATATATCTTGTTTTGTGTTTGTTTTACATTAATAAGTACATATGGAATTGAACTGGATGAACTTCCTTCCCATCATACAGCTGATTGGAAGCAACAAGATAGAAAACAAAGTTATTGTTAAAGAAAGATAAGGAAACTTATCATGAAGTGGTGACACATGATATTTATAACAACTTTTTTCTTCTGTATGTGTAGTGTCTATGAAACTAATTTAGTACCTATTAGTTTGAGAATAGCTGAACAACTCATGGTGTATATGAGTGTTGTAATGGAATACTATGATGCTACAAGAAATGACTGAAAGTACAAGTTCAGGTAAACCTGGAAAGTCTTAAATGAACTGATTGGAGTTAAGTCAACAAAACCAGAAGAACATTTTATATGATTTCAAAGACTTTGTAAAAATAAACAACTTTAAAAGATATACATAGACTGATTAATGTAAAGAACAACCACAGTTTCAGGTATTGGATTTGGGGTACAGAATGTGACCTATATTTTTCTCATCATGACTAGTGTGGGAATTTATTTTTGCTCAAATATGCTTGTTTGTTAAAAATATTTTTTGTTTCTTTTTCTTTTTTTAATGGTGTAGTAGAAAGGAGAGAAAATAAACAAGCAAAAGGGATTATACTTAGCACTGTTACAGTGATAGAAGAGATAGTAAATTATTTTAGAATGGACATGTTACTCAAAAAGCACAATAATTCAGTGCAGAAGTAAAAACCTTATATCCCACTTGTCTTTGTAAATACTTCATGTTTATTTAGCACTTAAACACTTATAGAGAGCTTTATCATTATTTCATTTCTGCTTGTCAAGATCTTTCCCATCCTTCAAAATTCAGATTAAATGTCACCTTATTCATGAAACTTTTCTTGATTCTTGTTTAAATTATTTTCCTTTCCTTCTCCCCCATTAGATTATAAGCTAAGGTCAGGTTCTGTCTTTTGTCTCTTTTGTATTCCCAATGCTTAGCTCAATGCTTAGCACACAGTGGGCACTGAATAATTGATTGCTCTTTCTAGTGACCTGGCTAATAAGCCTCTCACATTTAATTGGTTTTCAGTCTTTCTTTGATTGACATTTTTCTCAAAAGAGAAACACAAAATAGCAATACCTCCATAAGAATGCTAATGAAAGTATTACTATTTCCATTTTATAGACACATTTGATGCTTAAAAATTACAACTATATGATATTATAAGCAAATTAAAAGAACATAGGATAGTTTATCTCTCAGATCTGTGGAGAAGAAAGGAATTTGTGTCCAAAGAAGAACTGAAACTCATAATTGAATACCAAATAAAAAATTTTGATTATATTAAGTTAAAAAGTTTTTGTAGAAACAAAATTAATGCAGACAAAATTAGAAGGGAAGCAATAAATTGGGAAAACATTTTTACACTTAGGGGTTCTAATAAAAGACTCATTTCTAAAATATATAGAGAATTGACTCAAATTTATAAGAATTCAAGCCATTCTTCAACTGATAAATGATCAAAGGATATGAACAGAAAATTTTTAGATGAAGAAGTTGAAACCATTTCTAATCATATGAAAAGAAGCTCTAAATCACTATTGATCAGAGAAATACAAATTAAGACAACTCTGAGATACCACTACACACCTCTTAGATTGGCTAAGATGACAGGAAAAGATAATGCTGAATATTGCAGGGGATGCGGGAAAATTGGGACATGTTAAGAGTTCAAATGTTGGAGTTTGTTCTTCTCAAGGCACAGCTGGTTTAGAGGCTTAGAGCCCTTTGGATGTCTCCAAATCCAAAGGTTCTGTCCTTCAGCCTCTGCCTCTGCTTTCTTCTGCCTCCAACAGAGATGGAAGATCTCTCTTATCTCCTTCTGGGGAGCCGTGCCGCGGAGAGAGGGCTTCTGGCATAGCTCCACTGAAGTCCGCCAAAAGTGTTCTCTGTAGCAGAGTCGTTTCTCTCGAGTCTAGCGCGATCAGCCAGCCAAGAGGAAAAAAAATGTATTCTGGAATGGCTGTCTCGCCTTATATGTGAACCTTCTGAGAGAATGGGATTATGGGTTTTCTCCCATAGTGCTCTCTGGCCCAAAGAGCTTTAAGGTGTGGACTTTGAGTAAAGGTGGGAACACAAGCCTTGTCTTGATTAGTTCTACTTAGTACCTTGTTTCAGGTTCTGGCCAAAACAACTTCTTGTAAGATTAGATCAACTCTAATTACTTAGCAGTTAGTAAGGATTCCAACATCTCCCCCTTTCTTTTGTTTTAAAACATAGGGGGTTTCTGAGGGGGTACACATAAATCCATCAATATGGGCCAGAACTTTGTAACAGATATACATGGTATACATAAATCCATCAATATGGGAGGCATTATACATAATTTACATGAGCACATAGCAATATAACACAGGTTAGTAGTAATGTAACAAATAACAATAATCAATCTGAAAATTTACACATGTCCATAAGTCCTAGAAACAGTCCAATAGGATTCCATTGTCCATTAGTTCATGTGCCAGGAATCTAATAATTCTTGTGAGCACAATCAGCAACAGAACCACCCGATATTTCTTGGGTCTTCTCCTTTGTTTCAAGGGTCTGCTCCATCTTTCTGCGATGGACAAGGCGAATGCAGCTTGTAGGCACCCATCTGATTCCTTCTCCACCTGTAGAGATGCAAGCAAATCTTCTCCCCCAAGCAGTTAGCCTATCTGGTCCCTTCCATTCACCACTTTCTGGGTCTCTCCACATCACCTGGCGATTATCTAAAGATAGTGGAGCTGCTCGCACTAGACACTGCTCTTCTGGTGGGTTATAAAACCTGTCTGCTGGAGCCAGTGCATCTTTATCAAAGATTAAAAAATTAATGGTATAGAGAACTAAATTTAGAAGTTCTCTAGGGTTACCCGTGGCTCCCCCTTTCTTTTGTTTTTGGAGGAGTGTCTTAATGTCTCTGTTTCTTCTTTCTACTATTGCTTGACCTTGAGGATTGAAGGGTATGCCAGTAGTGTGTAAAATCTTATACTGTGCACAAAAGTGTTCAAAATGTTTGGAGGTATATGCCGGTCCATTATCTGTTTTTATTTCTTGTGGCACACCCATAATTGCGAATGCTTGAATGAGGAATTCAGTGACCACTCGGGCTGTCTCTTTTGCTGCTGGTATGGCAAAAATGAATCCTGAAAAGGTGTCTACCACAACGTGGATAAAAGACAGACGACCAAAAGATTTATAATGAGTCACATCCATTTGCCAGATTTCATTGGGTCTCAAACCACGAGGATTCTTCCCTGGAGGCAGTGTAGGAGCTTGGAAGGGAAGGCAAGCTGTACAGCTTTTCACTATGCTCCTAGCTTCTTCTTTTGTAATCCCAAACTGTAAACGCAAAGCTCAAGCAGCCTGATGGTATTTAGAATGGGATTCCTGGGCCTCCTGAAATAAAGGCGTACTGGCCAACATAGTTAAAAGGCTATCTGCCTTTGAATTTCCATCAAAAATAGGACCTGGAAGTCCACTATGTGAATGGACATGCAGGATATAAATCTTTCCTGGATGCTTTCTCACTTGCTCTTGAAGTTCCTTAAAGAGCTGATATATATTAGAAGCTGCAAATTTTATTTGGGCTGTGGCAATTCTTTGTACCACACCTACTGAATAGGCTGAATCAGATATTATATTTATGTCGCCTGGGTAATAAGTGAGAGCTAGCATGATCGCATATAATTCGTTCTGCTGAGTGGACTGAAAAGGAGTTCTGACTACTCTTTTTACGGTTAGATCATGAGAATATACAGCACAAATATTTTGTTTGGCTGCATCTGTAAAGATGGTTGGTCCTTCAAGAGGAACCTTAGAAACCTTCTCTTCAAAAATCCATTGCCAATTATGCAGTAGTCTGGTTATCTTTAATGGAGATCCATGTGCAAAATTTGGAGCCATGGCCAATAAAATCTGCCACTCTGGGATGGTTTCACAGCATGTATTAATTTGTGCATTTGTATAGAAGGTATATATCTTGTCAGGTCTTGTCCCAGATAATTGTATTGCTCGCTTAATGGCCTTTAATAGAATCCTAGCCACAAGCACTGGGTAAGGCGTAAGGCTTTGTTCTGGTTGTGCTGGGAGGTTCACCCACTCTATCACACTGTCTCCTTGATGAAGGACTGCTGTGGGTGCTTCTTTCGTAGCAAAAACTGATATTTCCAAGGGTTTTTGAGTTACTCTCTCAACTACATTGGATAAAGCCAGTTCAACTTCTCTCAAGGTCTCTTGAGCTTCTTTTGTAAGCCGGCGTGGTGAATTTAAAGCAGTGTCTCCCCTTAAAATGTCATATAGGGGTTGCAATTGATTGGTAGTTAAACCTAATACTGGACGCATCCATTGGATATCTCCTATTAATTTTTGGAAATCATTTAAGGTGTTCAACCTCTCTGTTCTTAAAGACAGTTTTTGTAGAGTAAGTGCCTTAGGATATATTTCGTATCCTAAATATTGAAAAGGAGCATGCCTTTGAATTTTTTCTGTAGCGATATGAAGTTTGTAGTATCTTAGTGTTTCTATGGTTTTTTGTAGACATGCTTCTAGAATTTGTTCCTCCGGTGCACATCCCAATATATCATCCATATAATGTAATAGCATAACTTTTGGAAATGCTTTTCTTATTGGAGCAAGAGCAGCAGCAACATACATTTGACACATAGTGGGGCTGTTCTTCATACCCTGTGGCAAAACCGTCCATTCATATCTTTTATAAGGCTCAGCTAAATTGACACTGGGCACCGAAAAGGCAAATCTCTTCATATCCTCCTTATCCAGAGGAATGGAATAGAAACAATCCTTGATGTCTATAACCCAAAGAGGCCATTCTCTAGGAAGCTGAGTAGGAGATGGAAGTCCAGGCTGAAGAGTTCCCATAGTTTCCATCTGTTCGTTCACTTTTCTTAAATCAGTGAGCATCCTCCATTTTCCCGATTTCTTTTTTTACAACGAACACTGGTGAATTCCAAGGACTTAGAGAAGGTTGTAAATGCCCTTGTTCAAGCTGCTCCTGTACTATATCTAATAAGGCCTGAATTTTATCGCTACTTAAGGGCCACTGTTCTATCCACACTGGTGTATCAGTTTTCCATTGGATAGGAATAGGTGAAAGTGTTGGCAGGCCTTCAACAGCAGCCCTGCTTAAAAAACCGAAGTACTCATTTTTAACCCCAATTGTTGTAAAACGTCTCTTCCCCACAGATTGATGGGGATTTTTTCAACTATAAAAGGAGTAAAAACTCCTGTTTTGCCTTCAAAAGTCCATCTCATAGGGGCAGCACTAACTTCAGCTGCTATTGATCCTCCTACTCCAGACATATAGGTATCTGCTTTAATCTTTGGCCAGTGACTGGGCCAACTGGCACCTCTAATAACTGTACGATCCGCACCTGTGTCTACCAATCCTTCCAATGGTAGGCCATTTATATAGATTGTGAGCATAGGTCGGTCAGCCGTTACTGCTGCTGTCCAGTATATTTCTGGTTTTTGTGGTCTGGAGTAAGAACCTGGGTGACTATTACGAGGCTGCTTATTAGGATTCTGTATGAGTAACCCTGATGCTACTACGTCTCCTGGGTGATAAGTCACACATTGTCTACCTGTATTAGTGACTGGGATATTATCTACACATTCCCCAGTTTCCCACATCAGTGTGTGGATAGACACTGTTTTGTACATACAAGGAGGTGAAATGGTCAAGCCTACTGTGCCTGGAGGTAGGGGATCCATAGGCTGGAGAGGAACAGATTTCACCTCTCCAGGGGGTATCTCAGTTGTTCCAGCTGCATACAGCTCTATTCTCCCCAATTGTAATTCCCTTCCGCCATCAGGTTGCTTCCTGGCTGGTTGACTGTGTAATCCCCTTCTCCCATTATATGGCTTTCTGGCTGATTGGTCATGTCTGGGTACTGGACTTCTAGGCACTCTCTGGGTGCACCATTGGCTGCCATCATGCCCCAAGTGTTTTTTGCCTTGGGCCCTGGGGCTGGGCCCCTCATCCCGTTTCCCTGAATCTGTCTGCATTCTGAGGCCCAATGGAAGCCTCTGTTGCATTTTGGACATGGGGTTTGGGGTCTTGTTCTCCCACCTTGTCTTCCCATTCTATCTCTATACCAACATTGAGCTTTCAGATGTCCTACTTTTCCACACTGAAAGCATCTACGAGTCTCTCTGGAAGTCCCTTGCCAAGAGGGATTCTGTCTTCTCATGTTTGGATTTTGGGAAGTCTGCATCATAGCCTGGCTATAAAAGGCACCTGTGTCCACTGTGGCACAGCGTCTTATGAGTTCCTCTAAAGGAGCATCCTTGCGCAGTCCTAGTATAATTCTTCTGCAAACCTCATTAGCATTTTCCTTAGCAAGTTGCCTTATCAAGATTTCTGTTATTGCATTTTCTCCATTTGTTCTTATGATAGCTGTCTGCAAGCGTCCCACAAAGTCAGCGAAGGGTTCATTTGGCCCTTGTGTTATTTTTGTGAAGGCCCCCCCCCTTGTCATCTTTATTGTGAAGAGAAGCCCACGCTTTGATAGCATTATCAGCAATTTGCTGATATGCTGCTACAGAATAACTAATTTGTGCTGTGACATCTGCATAAGGACCTGTACCTGTTAGTAGGTCACAGGTGATTGCAGTATGAACTCCACTTTGAATATTTTGTTGGGCTTGTATCCTACAGAGTTCACTATATTCAGAAAGCCACAAGTAGTTCTGTCCAGGTTCTAGGCATATTTTTGCTATCGATTTCCAGTCATTAGGGGTCAAGATTTCAAAAGACAAATTTTGTAATAGCATCTTAACATAAGCTGATGTAGCCCCATAAAGAGTGCAAGCTTTTTTCAGGTCTTTGAGGATTTCTATATCAAAAGGTGAGTATCTTCTACTTTCTTGACCTGAAGAATTAAACTGTTGAATTACAGGAAAAATGTGGTGTTGAAATTCTGCTACATTTTTCCCTTCTTCTCTGGCCTTAATTAGTCCCTTTTGCAATCTAGTCAAAGGAGCAGCTGGATGCTGGGGGGGAGGTGCTGGATGCCGGGGGGGAGGTGCTGGATGCTGGGGAGGAGGTGCTGGACACTGGGGGGGAGGTGCTGGATGCTGGGGGGGAGGTGCTGTTGCTGTCACTGCCCCCCCCACTACCCCTCCTCCCTCCATCCAGGAGGGTGGAGTTGATGAAGGAGAGTCAATTACCTGCTCCTCAGGTGGGGCTGAGGCTGCCTCAGATTCACCCCATCCTTGAGCCTCACTTAAGTCTCCCTGCCCTGTGGGGATATGGCCATTAATCTGTTCTTTGTCTTCCTCCTTTATCTCAGGCTTCCCCCTTTGGATATCCCGGTATTTTAAGGCCATCTGTATTGTATTGTATAAATAGAACACTGCAATGGAAACTGAACGAGGACCGTTTTCATTGTTATATGCAGACATCTGTTGACCAACCAATGCCCAGTTTTTTAGAGAGATTTGCTTTTCCTCTAAGAACCAAGGGGAGGTGTGTTTTAATGTAGCCAGAAGTCTAGCTGTCTGTCCCCAAGTTACAAGTAGCCCTTGATCTTCTATCAGCTTAAGCAGGCTTTCTATAGCACCACTCTTGGGTGGGTCTGGGGTTGGGGGGGCTGGGGTGGGGGATGGAGAATCTTTACCTAGGATCTGTCCCATTTCAGCCAAAAAAGGTTGTACTCACTCAGTTCCTGGTCACTGGAGACTTCTTCAGTGAAAGTAGGGTCCTTGGTTCCCACGCTTGGGCGCCAAATGTTAAGAGTTCAAATGTTGGAGTTTGTTCTTCTCAAGGCACAGCTGGTTTAGAGGCTTAGAGCCCTTTGGATGTCTCCAAATCCAAAGGTTCTGTCCTTCAGCCTCTGCCTCTGCTTTCTTCTGCCTCCAACAGAGATGGAAGATCTCTCTTATCTCCTTCTGGGGAGCCGTGCCGCGGAGAGAGGGCTTCTGGCATAGCTCCACTGAAGTCCGCCAAAAGTGTTCTCTGTAGCAGAGTCGTTTCTCTCGAGTCTAGCGCGATCAGCCAGCCAAGAGGAAAAAAAATGTATTCTGGAATGGCTGTCTCGCCTTATATGTGAACCTTCTGAGAGAATGGGATTATGGGTTTTCTCCCATAGTGCTCTCTGGCTCAAAGAGCTTTAAGGTGTGGACTTTGAGTAAAGGTGGGAACACAAGCCTTGTCTTGATTAGTTCTACTTAGTACCTTGTTTCAGGTTCTGGCCAAAACAACTTCTTGTAAGATTAGATCAACTCTAATTACTTAGCAGTTAGTAAGGATTCCAACAGGGACATTGATGCATTGTTGGTGGAATTGTGAGTGGATCCAGTCATTGTGGAGAGCAATTTGGAATTATGCTTAAAAAATTTATCAAACTGTGCATACCCTTTGATCCAGCAGTGTTACTACTGGGCTTATATTCCAAACAGTCTTAAAGGAGGAAAAATGATCCACATGTGCAAAAATGTTTGTGGCAGTCTTTTTTTTGTAGTGGCAAGGAACTGGAAACTCAGCGGGTGCCCATCAATTGGAGAATGCTTAATAAATTATAGTATATGAATGGGGAATATTATTGTTCTATAAGAAACGACCAGCAGAATGATTTAGAGAGGCCTGGAGAAACTTACATGAACTGATGCTGAATGAAATGAGCAGAACCAGATCATTGTACACAGCAACATCAATATTATAGGACAATCAATTCTGATGCACGTGACTCTTTCCAACAATGAGATCATTTCCATTGTTCTTGTGATGAAGAGAGCCATCTACACCCAGAGAAAGAACTGTGGGAACTTCATGTGAACTACAACATAACATTCTCATTATTTTTGATGTTCACTTGCATTTTGTTTTCTTACTCATTTTATTTTCTTTTTGATCTGATTTTTCTTCTGCAACAAGAAAATTGTATAAATGCGTTTACACATATTGGATTTAACATATATTTGAACATGTATAACATATATTGGATTGCTTTCCATCTAGGGAAGAGGGTGGGAGGGAAGATGGGAAAATCTGAAACACAAGGCTATATAAGGGTCAATGTTGAAAAATTATCTGCGCATATGTTTTGAAAATAAAAAGCTTTAAAAATTACAACTATAATAATAACTAATATTTTCAAAGCTCTCTAAAATCTGGAGAGGTACTTTACTTATTATCTCATTGGATCCTCTGGAGCATCATCACACAATATCTAATGAATGCATTCGTATCCTCATTTTTATAGATGTGAAACCTGTGACCTGAAGAGATTTTGTAGTGTCTGGACTAGCTCTCTGGAGAATCCTGGGACCAGCTTTGGTCTAAGTGGAGGAGTGAAGGAGACAGGAGAGCCACCAGGATGGTCAAACATGGAGTGTCTTTTTTTTTTCCCAGTTCTCTTAGCTCCTAAATATCTCAGTATGATTACATCATTACAGCACACTAAGTATGAGACAATTAGAGAACCATTATATCATCACATCACACTGAGCAAGTGCTAACTATATGCACCCTGCTATTGATATGTAAAAGCCTCTTTTTACTGTAAGTATCCCTTGCTTCAAATAGAACACAGGTGGTCATATGCTCCTTGACTTCTCAAGAAAGGTGAGAAAACCAAGAGGAGGTGGGGACCAAACCAGACATTGTCAGCAGGTTCCCTCTGGGCTAAAGGGTCTTATACCTCACCCAGAGTTACCCTACTGACTGTAATCCTCTAAAAGTTTTTGCTTATCATTGTTTCACTCTTTCAAATTCAAAACACCGTAAGTACAGTTTAGTGAGAAAGTATAAATCAGTTCTTTAAACTATGAACACTATGAGAGACACTTAATGATACATAGAGCCCTACTTAAAAATTCAGTCAATAATAACAAATATATCTGATATTTATGTATCATTTTTAGGTTTAAAAATGATTTACATGTATCACTTGCCATGAGCAACAACTCAGTGAAGCAGAAACTCCAGGTATTGTTATACCTCCTTTAAAGATAAGTAAACTGGGGCTAGAACAGTAATTATCAAAGCCTATACTAGAACTCAGGTGTTCTGTCTCTAAGTTCATTGTTCATTATACCTCAGTATTGTCTTGCAGGATAAAATATTAGCTTATATTAGTAAATATCCAAGAAAACCAAAAGGGGTAATGGTTAATGAATTGCTCATACATATAACAAAGCTGGTGTGGAAACAATATGCAGTTGTGATGAACAACTTCAATTAGCTAGATATATGCTTGAGATCAACCTCTGTTTAAATCACAGCATCTAATTTAAAGTCTCTAATTCTTAAAGTTCTTCCTATCCTACTCCTTTCCACTCTTCTTATACCTTACTCCCTTGTGGTTTCTGGTACACAATACTCCATGCATTTTTATTGCTGTCTCCCATGCTTGGAATTCTCTCTCTAATCATTACTTTCTTTAGGCTAAGTCTCAGAAAAATTTCAACATTCAGCAAGAAGCCTTTTCTAATCCCCCTTGATGTTAATGCCTTCCCCTTGAGATAATTTTTAATGTATCCTGGTTGTGTTGCCTGTACCTAATTGCATTTTATCATCACATTACACTGTGAACTCTTGAAAGTGTTGTGTTTTTTTTTCTTTTGTTTTTATCATTAGTGTTTAGCATAGTGTCTGGTACACAGTCGATGCTTAATAAATGCTTATTGAAATGAAATCCCTGACTTTCTTTGCTGATTACTTCATATTTCAGAAAGAAGTTACCAGAGGTACAGCTATTCTGGATGAGATCTAATGAGTAAGTAGCAACTAGTTGGTGAAATGGAACCAAAAAACAAAACAAAACACAACCTTGTAAGGAAGGGATCACACCACATTAGTTTGTGGGAAATGAAAAGATAGAGTCTCAAGAGTTTTCTCTTGGCTTTCAGAAGACATTTTTCAAAGGTTTTGGAGAAAGGAACAATAGGATACTGTATTCTGATATTCTAAAGGAAAAGTCAGTTCAAAAAGCTCACAGAAAAAAAAATGTCACAAGATGTCACAAGAACAAATGATTCAGTTGAGAAAGAACAAGGCTATGTACTTATAGAATGATATGGCTACACAAGGAACTCATAGGAAAGTTTTAAAAAATTATTCATGGCTTTTATTTTTATATCAACTTCATTTTTATATTTGTCTCTTCTCCCAAACCCAAAAAGCTACTCCCCACAACAAAAATTACAAAAAGCAAAATAAAAAACAACCCCCATCAAAATTAAACATTTTCTAAGTCTTTGTATTACTATTTCTCTGTATTTTTCATATCCGATGTTTCTTACAAGTTAATAATATTGCATGGCATTTATGTATCATTATTTTGCCATTTCCTAATCAATCTGAATCTATTTTGTTACTAGTTATCTGCTACTATAAAAAGTCTTACTATAAACATTTTAATATAAATGGAACCTTTATTTTTATATTTTATTTTCTGGGAGATAGATACCTAGCGGTGGGATCTTTGGGTTAAAAGATATGGACAATGCACTTATTTCCCTTACATAATTCCAAACATAATTCCAAAGTACTTTCCAGAATAGATGGGCCACTTTGTAGTGTTACCACTTTATAGGCACCAGTATATTTATCTTTCCACAGTCCATTCATCTTTGACTATGTCCCCCTTTTGGAATCTCTTCTAATTTGTTGGGCATGAAGTTGAATGTGAGAATTGTTTTGATTTGGAGCTACCTTTCATAAGAGTTTTAAAAGGCATGAAGCAGGACCAGTAACTAAGGAAAACTATAAAAGATATATTCCTGTAATTAATTCAGACAAGCCAAAACTACTATGACCTGAGATTTGTGTAAATTATCCTACTTTTACTCTGCCCTCTTGGCTCCATCTCCCAATTTATGTAAATGTGAAGGATAAAGAGGAAAAGGTTTAATAAAATGATGTTGAAAGCAGGAGGAGGCACAAGGAAAGTATATAGTCACATTTTAGGTTGCTTAGGAATACAATATCCCAATGCTATTTTGATTTTATTTTCTCAAATCAATGGTATTGGTTGAACCACATTAAAAATACTGAGAGAACTTGTGGATGTGATGGTTAAATTCAGAGGAATTGTGGAGAAAATTTAGGTATCATTGTATTAGAAATGGCAAAATAATATCTTATTTTTTTAAAAAAAAAGACTCAAAGGGAGATTCTCAAAACTCAGACAGCAAGGTTAACTATCATTCCTGACAAAATTCTACATCTTACCATTAAAAAGATTGCTTGTGATTGTTTAGAAAGAGAAGTGGTAGTCGCTACAAACCATCAGATTCATTATCCAATTTTCTTTTATGAGAAGGCAACTAAACATTATATAAGGAAAATAAGATAATTATAACATGGTCTGTGTTGTGTTTTTGGATAAAATGGAAAGATATGGACTACAAGAGATCATAGAATAGTAAATTCGAAATTGAGTGACAAATGCCAACAGTGGTGATTAGTGGAGTTGTAGGACCAGGGATCCCCATTTCTCTGCAACAGGGACTGCTTTTTCCTCCTAAAAGACAACAAGACTATTCCTAGGATCTGATTGGCTTCGTCCTCCCTTGTTGCTCAATGCAGAAAATTCATAAAAAGTCTAACTCAAATGGAATCAAGGGCCTCTCCAAGGAAAGTCCTATAAATGACCTTGCTGACCAGACACATTTCCATATAAGCTTTCTTCCACAGAAACTAAGTGCCATTATATTCTTTTTGTATATTCTTCTTGTCAGAGCAAAGCAAATCTTTTATTAACTATTCACTGACTTAAGAGTACCTAATTTTTGTACCAAATCAAACATGAACTTGACATTATATTTTATTAGATCTGCCCCAAAAAAGGGATTGATGTCAAATTGGAAGGGATATCTCTTGTGGAGTGTCTGGATTTAGCCAAATGTTCTTTTCAACATTAATCCAAACAATTTGAATGATGTCATAGATGGCATACTTATCAAATTTGTGCCAATACAATGTTGAGAGGAATAGCTAATATGATGGATAACATAATTAGTATTCAGAAAGATCTTTGCTAGCTTGTAAGGATGAACTAAATCTAATAGAATGGAACTTAATAAGGTTAAAGGCAATGTTCTGGGTTTTTACAATTTAATTTTTAAAAACCAACTATACATTTACAGAGTAGGGAAGAGGCAAAATAGTTTATGTAAAAGAGACTGGTAATACTAGTGAATTGAAAGGTCAATTTGAGTTGGTAATGACAAGTAGCAAGCAATGATTGGTAATAGAATCTTAGGCCTTGTTGATAGAAACATTTAGTTATATTCTGGACTATTCATTTTATAGGTTGATGTTATCATAGGTGAGATATATATATCTCAGTGTTTCATATATATATATGAAACACTGACAAATGGAAGATGACTTGGGGATGGTTTACCAGGATAATAAGGCTTAATGAGGTCTTATGAATACTGGTTTAAAAGATATAGAGATTGTTTATCCTGAAAAGGAGAAAACTAGGGTGGACTTATATCTATTGTCTTCCAGTATTCTAAAGAGTTGTCTTGTAGAATCACCATGGAATAAAGGTTAAATCTGGTCTCCTTGACTCCCAAAAGCAGAAAGAGGAGCAAATTAGAGATGATTTATAGGAAGGAAGATTTTGGTTCAATACAGGGAAGACTTTCTAATAATAAATGCTGCCCAGAAGTAGAATGAGAATGCTTTACAAGGTATTAAATTTCTCATTACCAAAGTCTCCTACCAGAGGCTTAATCAGTACTTACTGGGAATATTTCAAAAGGCATTCAAATTTCTGGTGTTGGAACTTTGAAACTTCATTATTCAATATATTCATTATTCAAATCATTATTCAGTAGACTGACATTTCTCTCTCTCTGTCTCTGTCTCTGTTTCTGTTTCTCTTTCAATATTTATTTCAAACTAAATACAAAATAAGAAAAAACAAAATAGAAAAAGAAAAAGAGGAAAATTAAAGCAAAACAAAACTAAGCATTGTCATGTTCCCAGCAGAATATTAGGGAGGATTTGAAATATATAACAATAAAATCTCATTTTTTAAAAAGCACATATAATAACAGGAAGGATTATATTCATGACTATCTTTTTTCTTTGCTTTTTTATAGGTCATTCTTTTGTTCTTTGCTATATAATTTTTACTTTATTCTTTTTTACTCCTTCATCCACTCCCACCCCCAATCCCCAATCAATCTACAGTTAAGTATGAATATATTTATATATATATATACATATATATATACATACATATGCCCATATACTCACACAAACAAATATCTATAAACACACATACATACACCTACATGCATACATATATAACACACACATACTTAAATATAGATGCTTTTAAATGTATGTAAATATGTATTGAAAATAATATTAATATGGCTGACATATAATACAGATTTCTCTCTTGATTGAATCTTCATGTTTAACTTTGAGATCATTGATTATTAGCTTATTTTTTTCCCTAATAAATTCTACTCCTGATCCTTGTTGTAATGCTTGTATTTCCTATCCCAGCTAACTCTTCCACTTTAATTCTACTCCTTCCCTTGCTAATACTTAATCTCTCCACCTATAAATCTATCTCTTACTTTCTCCCCTACCTTTTCTTCCCTCTTTATTCCCTTCCCATTAATCTAAATATTCTTCTGTACCCCACCTTATCCTTTAATACCCTTTTCCTCCTTCTATATCCCTTTCCCATTAATCTACATATCTTGTCCAACTGTCATAGACTTATCCCACCTTATTCTATTTCCTCCCCTTCTTATTTCTTTATAGATTTTATAAGGTTTTATATAAATATGCAGTGTTTCCTATTTAACTCATTCCCTATGTGAGTAGGTTTTCAGAATTACCAACTCTCCTCCTCTTTCTAATGTCTGTGTGTTTTTCTTTGCACCTCATTTGCATAGCATAATTACTATTTTTACCTTTTCCTAAATAGTTATGCTTTTTTAGAGTCAGATCATATTCAGCTCTGCCCCAATCTTTCTTTTGAGCTACCCAATTACTCTTTTCAATCTTTAACGTAAGGTTTACGTTTTTATGTTAAAAAAACAAACAATTTGTCCTTATTGAATCCCTTGAAATTAATCTTTGATGTTGGCTCTTATACATTAAGTTGAGGCAAAGTCCTGAAAATCTGCAAATTCGTTGAATATTCATTTCTTTTTGTTCAATATTTTGGTTAGGTTTTCTGGATATGAAAATTTCAGGCTCAATTCTTAAGATTGTTGATATATATGATTCTGTGACCTGCCATCTTTTATTGTAGCTGCTGATAAATCCTGTACAATTCTCATTTAAAAATCAGTATTTCCTTTTCTAATTGGTTAATTTCTTTTCAAAATCTTGTTTTTTCTTGAATTGTTCTGGGTAGGTAGCCATTTAACATTACTCTTTGGGGAGAGTCTTTTTTCCCCTTAAATATCCTCCTTTGAAGATGAATCCTTATCTTTCCTATTCCCATAGTAAGTTTCTCTGGTTAAGTTTTTTTCTTCTTTGCCTATTTATTTTTTTCTAATGAAAACTGTAGTGTAAACAGCTGTCATCCTTGGGGGGGAAGGATGGTACCACTAGCTTCACTTCAGCTCTTCCCTATGATCTGCCACTCTAAATCAAGAATTCCACTCTGCTTCAAGTGCCCCCAGACACCAGTATCCCTGCTCCACTTCTTCTGCACTAAACAGGGCCAATTCTCAGCAGCAGAGCTGGGGTTGACATGTCTAATCAGCTCCCTCAATCTTCCCAGACTCAGATCTTAGACCCCTCATGCAGCCCAGGAGATGAAAGTTCCTGGGCTGGGTTGAGGCTATCCAAACCCAACTAGTCTCAGGCTCCCCATTTGCTGTTTCTGTGGAGCTAGCCTGAAGATGTTTACACTTCTACTTGTTTTTCAGAGGTCTATATTTTGCCCTGAGATGCAGTTTTGTTCTGTTTGTGGGGGAAACCTGAAAACTTTAAAATTTCTGATCTACTCTGTCATTTTTCAGAATCCCCTTTTCTTTTTTCTCCCTCTCTCCTTCCCTCCCTCCTTCTCTCTTTTTCTCCCTCCCTCCTTCCCTCCTTCCCTCCCTCTCTCCCTCCCTCCCTCCCTCTTTATTCCCTCCCTTCTTCTTCTCTTCCTTCCTTCCTTGCTTCCTTCTTTCCTTCCTTCCTTCCTTCCTTCCTTCCTTCCTTCCTTCCTTCCTTCCTTCCTTCCTTCCTTCCTTCTTCCTTCCTTCCTTCCTTCCTTCCTTCCTTCCTTCCTTCCTTCCTTCCTTCCCTGTCTCCTTATCTGTTTTTCTCTCTCTTTTTGTTTCCTCTTAACAATTTGTGACATTTTATTTCCCCCAATTACATGTTAAGACAATTTTTAACATCTTTTTTTAAAGTTTTGAATTCCAGATTCCATCCATCCCTTCTTCCTTTCCCTCCCTGAGACAGTAAGCAATCAAATTTAGATTCTATATGTCTAACCATGCAAAAATTTTCCCTACTAGTCATTTTATACAAGAAGACTCAAAAGCAAAAAGAATGAAAGAAAAAAGTGAAATATAGCAAGCTTAAGTCTGTATCAGATAATATCAGTTCTTTTTCTGGAGGTGGATAGTATGATTGAACATTAGTCCTTTGGGATTGTCATAGATTATTATATTACAGAGAATAACTAAGTCATTCACAATTCTTCATTATACAAAAATGCTCTTACTATGTACAGTGTTTTCCTGGTTCTATTTACTTCATTCTGCATCAGTTCATGTAAATCTTTCCAGGTTTTTCTGAAGTCATCCTGCTTCTCATTTCTTATAATATAATAATATTTAATCACAATTACATACTATAGTTTTTTTTTACCCATTCCCCAATTGATAGCTATCCTTTCAATTTCTAATTCTTAGCTACCACAAAAAGAACTGCTATAAATACTTTTGCATAGATATGTCCTTCTTCCTTGTTTTGGATATGTTTAGGATATAGACCTAGCAGTGGTATTTATGGATCAAAGGATATGAGCAATTCTATAGTCTTTTGCACATAATTCCAAATTGTCCTCCAGAATGGTTATATCAGTTCACAGCTTCACCAATAATGCATTAATGTTCTGTTACCCACATCCCCTCCAACATTTATCACTTTCCTTTTCTTTTTTTAAATTTATTTTTATTATATCTTTTTATTTATGAAACATATGCATGGAAAATTTTATCCACATTGACCTTTGCAAAACCTTGTGGTCCAAATTTTCCCCTTCTTCTCCCCACCCCTTCCCCTAGATGGTAGGTAGTCCAATACATGTTGAATATGTTGAATTATATGTTAAATCCAAAATATGTCTTGCTGCACAAGAAAAATTGGATCTAGAAAGAAAAAACAAACAAACAAACCCGAGAAGGAAAACAAAAATGCAAGCCAACAATACCAGAAAGAGTGAAAATGCTATGTTGTGCTCCACACTCAGTTCCCATGGTCTTCTCTCTAGGTGTAGATGGTTCTTTTCATTACTGAACAATTGGAACTGATTTGAATCAACTAATTGTTGAGGAGAGCCGCATCCATAGAACTGATCGCCGTATAGTCTTGTTGTTGTCGTGTATAATGATCTCCTGGCCCTGCTCATTTCACTTAGCATCAGTTCATGTAAGTCTCTCCAGGTTGCTCTGAAATCATCCTGTTTGTCGTTTCTTACAGAAAAATAATATCCATAACATTCATCTATCATAATTTATTCAGCCATTCTCCAATTGATGGGCATCCACTCAGTTTCCAGTTTCTTGTCACTACAAAAAGAGCTGCCACAAACATTTTTGCACATGTGAGTCCTTTCCCTCCTTTGGGATGTAAGCCCAGTAGTTACACTGCTGGATCAAAGGGTATGAACAGGAACAGTTTGATAACTTTTTGAGCATAGTTTCAAAGTGCTCGCCAGAATGATTGGATTCGTTCACAGTTCCACCAACAATGTATCAAACATATCCTAAACAATGTCCCAGTTTTCTTACATCCCCTCCAACGTTCATCATTATCTTTTTTTGTCATCTGAGCCAATCTGAGAGGTGTATAGTGGTATCTCAAAGTTGTCTTAATTTGCTTTTCTCTGATCAATAGTATCACTTTCCTTTTCTGTCTTATTAGCCAATCTGATAGGTGTGAGATGCTACTTTAGGATTATTTTAATTTGTACATCTCTAATCAATAGTGATTTACAGTGTTTTTAAAAAATATGATTATGGATGGCTTTCATTTCTATATCTGAAAACTGACTTTGACTATTTATCAATTAGGGAATGACTTGTATTTTTAAAATCTAACTTAGTCCTCTCTATATATTGAAAAATGAGACCCTTATCAGAGATGCCTACTGCAGAATTTCCCTCCAGTTTTCTGATTTCCCTTAAAATTTGGTTGTATTAGTTTTATTTGTGTAAAAACTTTAAAATTTTGTATAATCAAAATTATCCATTTTGTATTTTGTAATGTTCTCTATTTTTCTTTTTGTCCTAGATTCTTCCATTATTCATAAATTTGACAAATGAACTATTCCATACTCTCCTAATTGCTTATGGTATCACTCTTTCTGTGTAGATCATATACTCATTATGACCTTGTCTTGGCATATGGTGTGAAATGTTGGTCTATATCTAGTTTCTGCCATACCATTTTCCAGTTTCCCCTGCAGTGTTTGTTAAATAACTAATTTTAGGGGGCAGCTAAGTGGTGTAGTGGATAAAGCACCAGCCCTGAAGTCAGGAGGATCTGAGTTCAATTTTGACCTCTTAACACTTAACACTTCCTAGCTATGTGATCCTGAGCAAGTCACTTAAGCCCAATTACCTTAGCAAAATAATAATAATAATAATAATAATAATTTTAGTTCCAAAATGCTTAAATCTTTGGTTTTATTTTATACTAGATTACTATGGTCATTTGCTACGTCATAATGTATACCTAATCTATTCCCATGATCTACCACTGTATTTCTTAGCCAGTACCAGATTGTTTCATAATTACACTGTATAATACAGTTTGAATTATGGTACAGCAGCTTTAGCATTTTCAACAAAAGGTTATAAATAATGTTGCATATGCTCTGTTTAGGAAAACAGTGCAATATATCTGAGAGACTTTTAAGTCAAATGAGTTAAACAAACAAAAAATCCAAAAGCCACAAAATTAACAAGTAGAATAAGGCATTATTCAAAGAAGTCATGTAAATTTGATATTACTATAATAGAAATTCTTTCAAAATTATATGTTTTATTTTAAATTATGAAATAAATATTTCCATGGCATCATGGAAGAAAATAAAGATGATTGCACATGAAACTGCAAACCTTTTATGTACAACTTGCTATTCTTTTAAAATATATAATAAAGTTATTATATAACTTTTTTCCTTTTTTCCCCCCATTCTATTCTATTAATTCCCAGAGTTAATCACTTCAAGAAAAAAATTTCTTATGCTGAACACATAGTCTTGAGGCCTGACATACTCATGCAATAAAGCCAACTCATATCTTTTGGTGATGGATTAATCAGTGTTTAGATTTTGAGACTCTCTTATCCCCCTCATTTTTTTTCCTCTTACCATTTCTAGCAAGAGGAGTTTATGCCATAAAAGCACAGTAAGAATATCATCATAGAAATATTTGATTCAAAAAAGAGGAATATACTGATGGATAACATTTATATTCCATTATGCCAATATTTTCATCTTTAAAGTAGAAATTATAATACTTCTTCTTGGGATTTCACAAAAGTTAACATAATCTTTAAAGAGCAATAGAAATCTGAATTATTTTTAGTGGCAGAAAATCATTAACTCTGAAATAAAAATGTCAGTTTTAATGTGCAGGGGAAAAACTTGGTAAACACTGAATATAAATTGTACTTTCCATGATTTTCTCTTATTTTCTCTTATTTTCCTTGCATTTCTACAGTAAAAATCATAATTATCTCTTTGTCATTACTTAGTTCAATTTGTCTAAAATTCTTTGATTCTAGCCTTTTAGTGCAGTAACTAAAATCTCTTGACACTTCAAAATTACATTTTGCAATGCTTCTAATTTTTTTTTTATTAAAAAAATCTCATTGTTCTATGCTTTCATAAAGGCACCTTTTTGTAGTCAGAATGTTCATGGCATTTTAAAGTGTTATCATTTCCATCAAAATAGCATTCTAATAGTTGAAACAAGTGGAGCTCTAATATTAATTGCCTACTCATGATCTTCATAAATATTTACTAGCTCTTATTAGATTGCACATTTTGGGAATGGGAGAGAAAAATACTTGTTGCCTTTTATGTTCCTTGAAAAAAATGTTTTGTCTCTTAGGGTCACTCAGCTTGTATCTGAGGCTGGATTTAAAATTAGTTTTTCTTCATTCATGGCCCACTGCTCTATCCACTGCACTACTTAGTGACAGTCCAAAAGAATTGCCTCAGATACTTTGAGGTTAAATGACTTGTGTTTAATCACACATCTAATATGTATCAGAGATAGGATTTGAACATAAGGCTTTGAATACTCTTTCATGCTACTTCTAACAATATGGCCACGGAGATGGATCATAGGTATCTTGTAATTTTGCTCCTTCATTTTACAGATGTTGCTGCTTCTCTTTATTCTGGAAGAGAGCCTGACCTCAGGAAGTGGATTCTACGACATGCAAGTGAATTGGAATTAAGTGAGGTAAGGCTAGGCAAGGTCACCTGCTTTACTTTCTCCTCCAGAGCACTTGGGGCCAGTGGCCAGAAATGGGTCAGGATGACTGGCCATGGTCTGGATGCAATGGGAGACCGTGGGCTTTTTAAGTTAAGGTCTTCTAAAGATCTCAGTTTGACTGAGGGTGCACTTTTTAGGAATTAAGGCTGGTAGCAACTAAGGCAAAGAATCTTCTTTTTCACTGTGTCCCATCCCCCAAAATCTAAATAAATAAATAAATGAATCTGGGAGGGCAATATCCTCAGGGTTTATGGCCAAATAAGAAAGAATTGCTATTTACAGTCAATCTGAGTCCACGAGGACCCAAACAATAACCAAATGGGGCTTGGCGTAGGTGGCCTATTGGTGGCTAATTAGAATCAGATTGGTTTGGTTTAATGCCTGGTACTCAAGAAAGATACCTATCCAATAAACCTCAAGATATCTAGATAGGCTTCAGAAGTGCAAAAGAGAAAAAAAAATGTTTTTAAGGGCATCTCTAGGTAATATTCTATGTGGACAGAGAGAGAAAAGGAAGGAAAGAGGGAAGGAAAGAAGGAAGAAAGGAAGGAAGAAAGGGAAAGAGAGAAGGAGGGAGAGAGGATGAAAGGAAGGGAGGAAGGAAGAAAAGGAGAAAGGAAGGGAGGGAGGAAGGAAGGAAGAAAGGAAAAAAGGAAAAGAGAGAAGGAGGGAGGAAAGACAGAAGGAAGGGAGGAAGGAAGAAAGGAATCCAAGAAGAAAGGAAGGAAGAGGACAATAAGATCATGCAGTGGATATACCTCTAGACCTGGAGTCGGGAAAATGAGTTTTCTTGAATTCATATCTGGCCTCAGACACATACTTATTGTGTGACCCTGATCATGTCTCTATCCTGTTTGCCTCAGTTTACTCATCTATAAAATGAGCTGGAAAGGGAAATGGGCAACCACTCTAGTAGTTTTGCCAAGAAAACCCCAAATAGGGTCATAAAGAGTTAATCATGTCTTTAACAATTCAACCACCACAACAACCTGGGTTTTGGAGGTCACCAAAATGAGATATTGGTTCTAAAGTGCATTTATAGTAACATCCCACCCATTTCTTTCCTTTCCTATTATCCCAAGAGATTTGCTCAGTTCCAGCAGTCTTAGAAATCCTGACCCAATCAATTTAAAACTCATTTTATCTTTAGGCATGCATTCCTGTAGTATATTTCAGTGTTTCAAGGAACCATGATTTCACTGCTAGGAGCCTTCTCACCTTGTCATTCAGACCTATAAGTGTATCTGGGGCAAATAATAGAAGAGCATCTTCCAGGGCTGAAAGGAAGGCACACATACTTAGGATTGGACTATGGGGGCGACTATGGAAATGGGGCAGGCAAGAGAACAAGAGCCCCCTAGAATGTTGTTACCCTACCTCTAAGTTTCCCATGCTGAGGCAAAATTTCAATTCACCTCATTCTATTTAAAGCTCTGCTAATACAGAGTTCAACTCTTCCATGCCTTGATACACAGTCTTAGTTGCTGCAGCTGATTAATAATAATAAAAAAAGAAATATATCTTTTGGGCCAACATTCTGATGAATGAGGAGCCTAAATTTAATAAGGTGGGTCATTGGATGACAGGCATCCAGTCCATCACTGGGACCATACTTAGAAACTCTACAGCTTGGTAGGAACTGTTAAGCTTGCATTGCATTGGATTACCTTCCTATCTTGAGGAAGGTATTGAAGTGGGTTGTTAGTGGAATATTCCTGAAGATGAACATAAAAACTATTAATTTAATCCAATCAAACCAGTTTCCCTGGTAAAATGACAAGAAGAGCATCAAGAAAGCTCTCTAATTGGCATAGGTTATGTTTTTCTTTAAGGCCCAGTTTGACCTCTTTCCTCTCAGACATTCTATTTTTTCTTTGAAGGGATGAGTTTCATAATAAATTACAGAATCCATATTTTTTTTTAAAAATGTGATGAACACATCAGTGAATGCAGTTTAATTAGGAAACATTCCCAATTTATATCCAGCTGCATTTTTCTCTGGACTCACTGTAGATCTTAAAAACTTTATATTGATTTTAATCTTATTTTCTCCACTATTGACATGAAGCAAATCAAGACATAGATCAAGAGATTTAATAGTCTTTTGCACCACAGGAAAAGAGTTTTTATTACCTCTTGAAGTCAACAAGAACTTTGCCATTAATGTAACCTGTCATATTAAGAGCTTGTGAGAACTCAGAATGTAATTAAACATTGTAAATTGGAACTGAAGGTTTGAATTAGGAAGGACATTAAATCAGAACTCTAAAATGGTATAACTTTCAGTTGGATATGGATAGATAACTGACAAGTGTTTTTAAACTATTAACTAGTCTATTTAGGTATTCTATAATTACATTTTTCAATGATCATTTAAGGCCTTATCACCTCTTTTCTTTCCTGAATCTCTTTCCCTCTAAAATAGTTTTCTTTATGAGACTCTCCTCTTGACTTCTGTGTTATTCTATTAGTTGGATTCTTCTACTTCTCTGCGTTTTCTTTGACTATTTGATAAGTTTCTATTCTTCCTATTTCCTCTAAGGGAAGATTCAATTTTCAGCCTTCATACATTTCTTCCTTTGTAATTCATCTACGAACACGACTTTGTCTATAATCTTTAGAGAGATAATGTTCAAATTTTTATAGTTTTGACATCTCTCCTGAGTACCAATCTTTGCTCCATATTTCAATTGAAAATAGATTAAATTTTAATAAAAAATAATTCCTGATATAAATACCCACTTCTCACTGGAATTTATTTTGTTAACAACAAAAGGCATTTAGGTAAAATTGATCAATAAAATAATCAAGTTTGACAATGTTTGCTGCTATATTATGTAAACATGTTTTCTTATCTCTATTCCTAGAATAAGCTATTTTTTATCACTTGTGCTTTTTTCTGCTTATATGTGTATATTAATTTTTCAAATACACATTTCTTTATGAATCATGTTGGGGGAGAAAAATCAGAACAAAAGGGAAAAATCACGAGAGGAAAAAAACAAACAAAAAAGTGAACATACATGCAATCTCCATAGTTCTCCTTGGGGATACAGATGGCATTTTTTTGTCCAAAGTCTATTGGGATTGCCATGGATCACAGAACCACTGATAGGAATCAAGACTTTCACAATGGATCATCACACAATCTTGCTGTTACTGTGTATATTGTATTCCTGGTTCTGCTTGTTTTACTCAATATCAGTTCACATAAATTTTTCCAACCATTCTAAAATTAGCTTGTTCATAATATTTTATAAGACATTGCATTACTTTTACATACCATAATTTATTCAACCATTCCCCAATTTATGGACATCTACTCATTTTCCATTTCTTCGCCACCCAAAAAGAGCCGTTACAAACATTTCTTGGCCTTTCCCCTCCTTTATGATTTCCTTAGGATATAGACCCAGTAGTGGCACCGTTGGGTCAAAGGGTATGCAGTTTTATAGCCCTTTGGGCATTATTCTAAATTATTCTCGAGAATGGTTGGATCATTTCACAACTCCACAAACAATGCATTAGTGTCCCAGTTTTCCTATGTCCTCTTCTGTTAAGGGACAGGTCAGTTCCCAAGAACCTTCACAGCTGTGGATCATAGCATCTGTAGGAGTTGCAAGGCAGCCTTTGCTGACACAGGTGTTGTGGACTGGGAATGAGATAAATTGGAGGCAGAGGAAGTAGGAGAGAGGTCAGATAATGCAATGGCCTCTCAGTCAGAGAGGTCAGACAACAGCCACTGTCTCTCAGTCTCCTTGTATCATCCTCTCACATGAGGAGATCCATTCTGGGTTGGAACTCCATCAGCCATTGTCAGGTGGCTCCTGTGTATTCCAACACTACAGAATTTATCATTATTTAAGCCAATCTGAGAGTTTTTTTAATTTGCATTTCTTTAATCAATAGTGATTTAGAGCATTTTTCATGACTATAGGTGGTTTTAATTTTATGATATGAAAGTTGTGTATTCATATTCTTTAACCATTTATCAATTTGGGAATGACTTGTATTATACATTTGACATAGTTTCTTATATATTTTAGAAATGAGATTTTTATTAGAAATCTTGGCTGTAAATTTTTTCTCTGAGATCATACTTTCCTTTTTAATCTTGTTTATGTTGATTTTGTTGGTGTAACCCCTTTTTAATTTAATGTAATCAAAGTTGTTCATATTACATTTCATAATGTTCTTTGGTCCTTCTTTAGTCATAAATTCCTCCCTTCTCAAAGGTCTGACAGGTAAACTATTCCTTATCTCCTAATTTGCTTATGGTAGCACTCTTTTTGCCCAGATCACATATCCATTTTGATCTTAATTTGGTATGTGTTAGGTGTAGGTCTATGCTGAGTTTCTGACATTGTTTTCTAGTTTTCCCAGAAATTTTTGTGAAGTATTGACTCCTAATCCCAGAAGCTAGAGTTCTAGGATAAATATTGATGCCAAAATCTTAAATAAAATATTAGCAAACAGATTACAGAAAACAATCCCCATGATAATATGCCATGACCAAGTAGGCTATGTGCTATGTGCTATGTGTTCCCATGCTGATGGGTTTGTGCATAATAAGACTCTTGAGCCCAGAAACCTGCTAGCAACCCCCACTTCCCTTTGGTGCTTTTCATCTCCCTTCCTGAGATGTCAGGGAGGGCGTGATTATCTCCTTTTTAGTGCTTTCATCTCCCTTCCTGAGAAGTCAGGGGGGTCGTGATCACCTCCTTTTCGGTGCTTTCACCTCCTTTCCTGTGAAGTCAGGGAAGGTGTGATCACCTCCCCCTTGGGGGCTCTGACCTCCCTGAGGAGTCAGGGATGGCATGATCACCTGTGTTCTAAAACAAAAGAAAGCAGGAGATGTAATGGGCTGAGGCTTGAGTTGATGCACTGAGGTCCCAAGCACATGAGGCTAAATAGTAATTGGACCATACTCTATTAATATATAAGCTTGGAGAAAGAATGGCCCCCACCCACTCTTTGTGCAAGTCCTGATGTGTTGTATAGGAAATGATGATTTTGGTGGGTGGAGGCAGGGGAGTGGAAAAGGAAGGGGAAGGAGAGACTTTTGGGATTGCCTTGCCACGGTTTGCTCAGCTCACATCTCTCTCTGTTAACTGGCTTCCTGTTGCAACTGTCCATATTGCTATCGCAACCTTTCTTGCCTATATTTGCTATCGCAATCTTTATTCACCTCTTCACTTCAATAAATATTGAAGATTTTCCCCTTAACCTGAATTCCTAACTCCGGCTGATTTTAAATACGTGGTCATTACAGAAAATTGGTCTATAATTTTCTTTCTCTATTTCACCCTACTTACTTTAGCTATCAGCACCATATCTGTGTCATAAAAGGAATTTGGTAGGACTCCTTCTTTCCCTATTTTTTTCAAATAGTTTATATAGTATTGGAATTAATTGTTCTTTATATGTTTAGTAGAATTCGCATGTAAATCCATCTGGCCCTGGAGATTTCTTCTTAGGGAGTTAATAATGGTTTGTTCTATTTCCTTTTCTAAAATGGGACAATTTAAATAATTTATTTCCCCTTCTGTTAACCTGGGCAATCTATATTTTAGTAGATATTCCTCCATTTCATTTAGATTATCAAATTTATCTGCATATGGTTGGGCAAAATAACTTCTAATTATTGCTCTTATTTCTTCTTCAATGGTGGAAAGTTCTCCCTTTTCATTTTTGAGAGTAACAATTCAACTTTCTTCTTTCCTTTTTCTAATCAAATTAACTAAATGATCATCTATTTTGTTGGTTTTTTTTTATAAAACCAACTCTTAGTTTTACTATTAATTCAATAGTTTTCTTATTTTCAATTTTTTTTTCAGAATTTCAAATTTGGTATTTAATTGAGGGTTTTTAATTTATTGTTTTCTAGCTTTTTAGTTGTAAGCCCAATCTTCTCTTTCTCTATTTTATGCAAGTAACCATCTAGAGATCTAAAATTTGTCCTTATAACCATTTTGGCTGCATCCCACAAATCTTGGTATGTTGTCTCATTATTGGCATTCTCTTGGATGAAGTTGTTGATCGTGTCTATGATTTATTGTTTCACCTATTTATTCTTTAGGATTAGATAATTTAATTTTCAATTAATTTTTGGTATATTTTCTCCTGGTCTTATATTGCATGTGATTTTTAATGCATTATGATCTGAAAAAAATGCACTTACTGTTTCTGCCTTTCTGTATATGATTTTGGGGTTTTTATGAACTAATACATGGTCATTTTTGTATAGATTCCATGAGCCACTAAGAAAACAGTGGTCCTTTTTGTCTCCATTCAATTTTCACCAAAGATCTATCATACCTAACTTTTCTAAGATTCTTTTTACTTTCTTAACTTCTTTATTATTTATTTTTTGGTTCAATTTATCTGGTTATGAGAGAGATAGATTGAAATCCCCCACTAGTACAGTTTTGCTGTCTATTTCTTCTTGCATCTCTCTTAACTTCTTCTCTAGGAATTTGGATGCTATACTACTTGGTACATATATGTTTAGTATTGATAATGCTTCATTATCTATGGTACTCTTTAATAAAATATAGTTTCCTTATTTTTTTTAAAATTAGATCTATCTTGGCTTTTACTTGATCTGAGATCAGGATGGTTACTCCTGCTTTTTTAACTTCACTTGAAACATAATAGATTGTGCTCCAGCTCTTTACCTTCATTCCGTATTGTCACTTTGCTTTAAATGTGTTTCTTGTAAACAACATATTGTAGGATTCTGACTTTTAATCCAATTTGCTATCCGCTTCCATTTTATGGGAGAATTCATCCCATTTACATTCACAATTAAAATAACTAATTCTGTATTTCCTGCTATCTTATTTACCCTAAATTATGATTTTCTCTTTCCTTTCCCTCTACCCTCTACCCCAGTATTTTGCTTCTGATGACTACTTCCCTCAAAAAGCCCTCCCCCTTTAGAGCCCTTCCCATTTCTCTATTAGTCTTTCCTTTTCTTTTTCTCATTCCCCTTCCACTTCTCTATAAGGTGAGACAAGTTTTTTTGTGGGAAAAATTATGCCTGATATTCTCTCTTTCAGCCAAATCTGATGAGAGTAATATTCACACAATGCTCATTCCCCTCCCTTCTTTCCCTCAATTATAATAGGTCTTTTGTGCCTCTTCATGAGATTTAATTTCCCTTATTTTACTTCCTTTTTCCTCTTTTTTCAGTATGATCCCCTTTCCATCTTTAGTTTGTTTTTCATGCTATCATAATAAAATCAAATTATACCCACACTATCTAAATATACCCAGAACAGAAATATAGTTCTCAAGAGTTCTTTCCTTTTTAACCTTTTTATGATTTTCTTGAATTCTGTGTTTGGAGAACAAAAATATTGTCTCTCCTAGATCTATTTTCCAAGTCAGTTGTTTTTCCTAGGAGGTACTTCATATTTTCTTCTATTTTTTCTTTTTTCTTTTTTTTGACTGATTCTTGAAGTCTTACTGAGTCATTCACTTCCATTTGTTCAATTCTAATTTTTAGTGTATTATTTTCTCTAGCTAACCTTTTTTTTTTTTAGTTCTTTTTGTATTTGGCCAACTGAATTGTTTTGTTCATTGCGTTTTTTTCCATTTCACAAATTTTGTTTTTCAGTGAATTGGTATCTTTTTCATATTTCATATCTATTTTATAAGGCATTATATGCTTTTTCCATTTCATCAAATCTATTTTTTATGAAGTTATATGCTTTTTCCATCCCTTATTGCAAAGATCTCATTTCCTTTTCCTATTTTTCTTCTAACTCTCTTTTAAGATCCTTTATGCAATCTTCCGAAGAAACCTTGTGAAATGGGGATCTGCTCATATGTCCCTCTGGTTTTCATCTGGAGTTGATTTGCCTTTAGAAACGTATAGGATTTGAGGTCTGTTCTTCTATCTTTCCATAAAAGCTGGCTATGATGAGAGGTTTTTTTGTTGTTGTTGTTTTGCTCATTTTTTAAAAGGCTTTTTGTCTGCTCTTAACAAAAAGGAACAACTGCTTTGGTTTGCCCTGGGGCAGTTCTGCTGATTGCCTTTTGGTGTTGAGTAATTTTGGCTATGTCCTATGTTTTTCTGGGGCTCAGTGGTTTATAATTTCTCTTTTGTAGCAAATCTGCCAAACCACTTTCTTACATCTAGAGTAGTCTAAGAGGCTCACAGAAGATTCCTAGGTGCGTGGAAGCTGAAACACTCTGACTCCCTACTCTACCCTAGCTCCTTGCCCCGGTCCCCTTGTACTGTTTGAAACAGACCTGTTCTGAAATTCTTCCAAAGTATCTTCTTCTGGAAATGTGTTATAATTCAAATATTTGTGAGTTTTTTGACTTCAAAACCAGTTTAGAGCATCAATCTGCTGTTGGTTTGAGAGAATGTCATGAGATCACAGAAAGTCATGTCTGCTTTCTGACATCTTGACTCTGCCCTCCACAAGATTTCTATTTTAGGTTTTCTTGATAAGATCCTAGTATGGTTTGCCATTTCCTTCTCCAGCTCATTTTATAGATGAGGAAATTGAGGCATATATGGTTAAGTGACTTGCTCAGGGTCGCACAGATAGTCAGTATCTAAGAATCCAGACCCTACATTGTATGCATTATAGCACTACCTAGTTGCCTGAGTCTGACCATATGGCCTCATTGTTCAGTAAACTCCTGTGACTTTCTATTACTTCCAGAATCAAACATAAAATCCCTTATTTTGTCTTTAAATGCCTTGATACCCTTATTACATTTCTAATCTTTCATTGTACACATACTCTGTGGACCAGTGGTATTGGCCTTCTAGCTATTTCTCACACATGACACTCCCAGTTCCTATCTTTGAATATTTTTACTTGCTCTTTCCCAAACCTGGGACACTGTCCTTCTTTTTTTACACCTCTTGACTTCTCTGTCATCCTTTAGTTTTCATCTGTTCAAGAAGCCTTTCCAAGGCCTGCATATCTTGGAGAAATCTTCTGGAATAACATAAACATTTCCATATTATTCCATAATAAAAAGATGACTCCAGATGAAACTGCAAATCTGTTATGTAAAACTCACTTCTTTTAAGTATATAAGAAAGTTATCATGTAAATTTCTTTTTTTTCCTTTCCACCATCTTAGAGATGGGATATGTATCTATACATATATGCATGTATGTGTGTGTGTGTGTGTGTATTTTTTTATTTATCTGTAAAATTATTCTGTACCTACTTCTATTTAACTATTCTTTCACTGGATGCAAATAGTATCTTTTTTTCATATGTTCTGAAGCAATAATTTAATAAGTAGTAGCATATGGTGTAAATCCACATAAATCACCAGCATTTCTATATATCATAAACAAGACCCTGTAAGAAGAGAAAATAAAAGACACACCATTTAAATAACTCTAGACAGTATAAAATACTTGGGAGTTCATTTCTCAATTTTGCTCAGGAGAAACAATGTTTCTTTCTGGAATACCCCCATCTCTCTGTCTCTGTTTCTGTCTGTCTATCTCTCACAACTACTTATACTATCTTTCAGGGTCTGACTAAAATAATACATCTATGAATCCTTCCCTGACCATCCCACTCAAAATAATCTTATCTTTCTGAATCCCTATAGAATTTGCTTTCTTTGCAATTTATTTGGCACGTCATTCAGTGCTTTGTATTATTTATCTTTTCACATCTTCATCTCCTCAATTATGTTGTGAGGTACTTGAAGTCAAGGATTTTGTCTTGTAATTCTATTTATATGCCTCATAGATCCTTAGCAAACAATCTTGCATACAGCAGGGGCTTATTTGTGCAAATTTATTAATGGATATCTTGTAGTATCATCTCTTTTTCTTTGAAAATTTCATTTTCACAAAAATACCATTTCCCCCTTTTCCTGGATATAGTTTATTTTTTCTTTCAATCTTGATGGAAAACAGCATTTTCAATTCAATTTAACAAATCTTTTTAAAGTTCTTGCTATACACAAGACACTGTGCTAGGTTTTGGAAGGGCAAGGATAAAAGTGAAGCAATCTCTGTTTATAGAGAACATAAATTTTGTTAGTAGCATATAGAGGTATGCTGGCTCTCCCAAAGTGACTCAATAAGTTTTGAATAATCTGTGGAATTGGCATTTTCTCAATCACTTTATTTAATGCAGATAATCATCTAAATAATGAACTAGGTTTTTATTTGAAGTGTTTCTGGGTTCTGGGGTATCACACTGAAAATTTAACAATTGACTCTTGATAGGAGCTAGCTCTAGCATACCCCTGGTAGTATATGTCACATACACACAGGAAAATAAAGTGATTGGAAATAGTTTCAAGAGTGAAAAAGTGCTACTCACTATGGGAAGTGAGGAAAGGCCCTTTGTACAAAGTGGTCCCTGAGATGGAAAGTTTGTTTCACCTCTATTGAAACAGAGATGAAGAAGGTGAGTGTATTCCAGATAATGAAGCATTTATGTAGAAACAGAGGGGAGAGAGGATATAATTTATTGGGATTAGTGAGTTAGCAAGTTTGATTAGACAAAGAGAAGGGAACTAATATGATAAAGCAGTCAAGATAGGTGGGGACCAGATAGTAGAGGACTCTGAATTTTAGGATGAGGGTTCTGTATTGTTTGAGGTATATTTTTTTGAGAATATATCTATACCCAATATATCTATGACTGTGTGTCAATGTATTTTAGATAGATTACTTTCACAGCTCTATGCAGTGTCAATTGGAGATAGGGATCTCAATTAGTAAGTAATATCAATTATCTAGATGAAAGGACATAAAAGTCTATGTCTGGAGAGAAAAGAGAATCAATGTGAAAGACTGGCTGCAAGACTGGTCAAACGATTGGATATAAAGAGAGGAAAAGAGAGGAAAGAGTTAAAAATGACTTCAAGGTTGTGACAGTTAATAAAATGAACTATAAAAATTAAATTAGGATACCCAAATAGGAAGTCATTCAAATTCTACTCTCACATACAAGCATCTGAGTATATCTTATAAATAATTTGTCTTCTAAAATTGAAGCTACAATAAGAATTAGACTGACAGGGGATCCTGACAGGTCCTTTGGAACAAAACAGAAAGCCAAAAAATCCCTATGAAAGCGCATCCCTAATTTTCATCCTCTCTCACTACAGTGAGCCCTTGGTTCCTATAATCCTGAGAGGAAATGGGATAAAGACCTGGAATAAGAATTAGGAGAATTCAAAGCCCAAGGTTCAAGAATAATGGTACCATATAAGCTTGAATAAGTCACTTCTCTGAGTATCAGTTTTCTGTTTTGTAAAATGAGAGTATTAGTCTAATTGTCACTAAGATCCCTTTCAGCTCTAATATTTTAGGTTTCATGGCCACATTTCCTCGTTTCAGAATGTGAGGGGGAAAAAGCTACTCTCTGTTTATTGGAAGATGAAAAAGATCAAAGTTAACCTTTCATTTTTTTTTATAGTTTGGATTATAGCTTTGTTTTATTTTGAACAAAAGTCCAACTAATTATCTATATTAACCTTAAACATTAAAGTTTGACTTTAATATTAAGCCTAGAAAGAGAGCTATAAAGGAAGCTCCTCCCAGGGAAAATTGTTTGTTTCATGAAATTTGAAATACAGAAGGAAAGATTTTCAGTCCTTAGTTATACCTGCAAAACTCAAATTATGTGAACTTCTACCTGATGTTGAGTATGATTGATAGTTAAAAATCTTGGTGTTTGACATTCATTTAATAGAAGCTACTGGTTCTTGTAGCTGATAATGTTTTTTTTTTAATTAACATTTGATTTGCTTTGGTGGAAGGAATGTCTGAATGAATATTGGTTGTCTCAAAGGACTGGGAAAATAGCCCTGGTCTGACCAATGATCAAATGCCAGATGAGTTGGCTCTGGGGGAGTGTGCTCTGGGAGAGGTGGCTAGGCTCACAAGTCAACAGAGTTGTTTTGTTCACTAGTCTAATATCTCCTTTTATGTGGATGCTGACCATGGGGAATAGCTCTCTATTCCCTCTCTGGGGAACAGCTGACATGATATTATTTCACATAATGATTAAACTGCGACTCTTTTAAAGGTTATTTATAGCCTTCATTTTGATATCAACTTCATTTCTGCATGTATCCTTTCCCTCCCTCTCTGTTGTGAGCAACCCATTATAGCAAAAAATTAAAACATAAATGAAAAAAAGGCATTTCAGCAAAACTCACCAATATGTGTGGGTTCCATACCTATAATTCTCCCACCTAAGCAAAAATAAGGAGAAGGGTAAGAAGGTTTATTTTCTCATCTCTTCTTTGGGGCTAAGCTTTGCCATTACAATGTAGGCTTTAATTTAATCATTTTATTTTGCTAATATGATATTCTTAAAATAATATGATATTGATGTTTATTTATATGATTTCCTATCCCTCCCACCTAGAAGGCTCTTTCGTAACAAAGATAACATAGTCAAAACAAACCACTTTGACTCATCATCAATGTCTGAGACATCATTCCACATCCATAGCCCACCAATTCCTTCTTGACAGGAAAGAAATAGACATCACCATCATGAGTCCTTTGGAATCAAGGATCATTTTATTAACCTAAATGTTGATGTTTTTGATGATTATTTCCCTGTCATTATTGTAATCATTGTGAACATTGTTTTCTTGTGAGCTATGACTCTTCATAATTTCTTTAATATTTGGCTTAACCAATGCAGAAATTTAAGTTGTCTATTCTGGGTAGCAAGGGATTGACTCAGAAAATGGGGGGTAAAACAATGGAAGCATTAAGATCTTATTACAGTAATGGATCCCAACCATAACACATCTTCATTAAGTAGATGATAGATAAAAAAGGACATTAAAAATAACTTACAACTTCAGTCCAAAGGTCAACAAATGCTTTCTCAGTGCTCCCCAAAGCAATGGGAACTGATTAATGGTCTTCATTATTTGGTGTAATGGGCGGAGATGATGGCCTTTAGCATCTGCCCAGGATGGTATTAAGGGGCAGCAACCCTGAATGTATTACTTTGTTGCTCATAATAATGAGACTCCCCAAGATTTAAAGCACTTAAATCACAAAGCTACTTTTCTCCTGCTTAGCAAAGGGAGCAAGAGAAGCAACCCCCACCATCAGCCTTGGTGACGCCTTATCACTAGTTAAAGGAATTGGGAAGAGGTCATTATCTGAACAGCAGTAGCTTTGCCATGTTCCATCTCTTATCCACTGTAATGAGAGAAATAAATGAAAAATTAATAGCTTTATAATAACATTTTCTCTTTAAACCATTTGATCATAGAGTGGCAATATGCCCAGGAGACTAGCAGTATTATTCCTGTAAGAACTTCCCCTTCAGCAAACCTTTCTGCTATATATTTTTTTGTGATTTGTTTTCAAGAACACCATGCACTAAGTAAATCCATATTGGGTGTTCTTTCCTAACTTCTGAGGAGATGCTCCATGTGCCCTTTGAAGTCTTACTTATGCTCAGCATCTTTATGGATGATTAATATTAGGTTTTCATAGAGACTTAAAAAATCTACTCTTGAATAACTTTGAGTAACTACCTGTAACTCATAATCATGGCAAATGCTTCAAGGCTTATAGACCAGTTTCTTTGCCTTATCCAGTGAATTTGGCATTGTGAGAATCCCCATTTCTATTTCACAGATGAACAAAGAAAGGATCATATAAAATCATGTATTTAGAAGCTGATGGAATATTGAAGCATTGAGTGCAACCTTTTTATTTTATAGGTAAGAAAACTGAAATACAGAGTAGGTAGATGACCTATGTAACCCCATACAACTAGGAAGTACTAATCTAATTTGAGAGGAGAAGTAGTGAGAAGTGCAGGATGAAATCTAGGTTGTGAGGCTGAGGTTGTGAGAGAATTGTTGTGCACTTTAAAGTAATGGGGAAGTTTGGTAGGCAATAAGCTTTAAAGGGAAAGACTAGTTCCACTTTAGACATATCAACATATCTACTGGACATCCAGTCAAGTTGTCAATAGGAAATTGAAAAAGTAAAACTGGAGATAACCGAAGATGTTAGGACTGGATAAGTGGATTTGAGAATCATATGCATAGAGATGATAATCAGAATCATGGGAGTTAGTGAGATCATCAGAAAAAGAGTATATAGAGAGATGGAAAGTGAGCCCTCTGATGAATTAATGTTTAGTGGGAGTGACCCAGATGAAGATCCAGCAAAGGATACTATGAAGGAGTAGTTAGAGAGGTAGAAGGAGAATCAGGAGAATAAAGATTAAGAAAAAAAGTACACTGGTGATTAGATTTAGCATCTGCCCAGGATGGTATTAAGCTTTGAGAACTGTTTTTAGTTGAAAGATCAATCAATATCTATAAATTAAACAAACTGTTATATTGAACAACAACAATAATAATAGCTAATATATATAGTATTGAATTTGTGCTAGGCACTTTGCTAAGTACTTTGCAAATATTGTCTCTTTTGATCCTCACAATAATCCTGCGAAGTTATTATCCCCATTTCACAGATGAGGAATGTGAAACAAATTGAGGTGAAGTAACATACTTAAGTAACTAGCTGGTAAATGTCTGAGGTGAGATTTGAATTCAGGTTTTCTTGACTTCAGTCCCAACACTCTATCTACTGTGTAGCAGCTTTTCAACCTTGGCTAAGTAATATGATCCTTTGAATCTTTTTTATCTTCTGCAATTTTATAATAATAATGCTCATACTACCTAGCACTTGGTGTTGTCAAGAAAGTTCTTTATAAATTGTCAAGAATTATATATAAATGTGACATGACTATAGTTTCTCATTGGCAGCTATGTAGTACAGTGTATATAACTGTTGAACTTAAGAGTTAGGGGATCTGAATTCAAATCTTTACTCTAATACTTACCAGTTGTGTGATCTTGATCAAGTTACTTACCCTTATACAGCCTCAAGTTTCTTTATCTTCAAAATGTGTATATTATTGCACCTGCCATATGTTTGTTATGAAAATTAAATGACGCTATATATTATCACCTTTGTAAGTATTAAAACATTATATATTCTTTTCCTCCTAATTTTTCTCTCCTATTTTCCCTCCTGTAGAATGTGAATTAGATTCTGAGCTACGCATAGATGAGGAAACTGATATCCTGGGAAATTAAATGACTAAACCTGAGCCACATAGCTAATACTTCCCTGGGGGAGGATTTGAATTCAGGTTTTCCTTACTCCAAGTCCATCACTCTATCCATTACCTCTTAGCTGTATGTATTAGTCTAATTATTATTATTATTATACTATTATTAGCCTAATTATCTAATAAGGTGACTTAACTAATGTTATGTAATCAGCAAAGAGATCTTTTAATGTCATACCCATTGTTAAGGAAATGGACATAAGTAGCACACTGCTATGAAACTGTATGCAAAATGCCACATAAAACATGGGTAGAGACATGACCTGCTGTACACTTTATTATGGGAAATAATCTAGATACCAGTAGCTTATTTTTATATCTATTTTTGATGAGTTGAATGGAGGACCAGATAGGAGGACAGATTTGTATCCAACTAAATGACTATAAACTTTTTTTTTTTAATTATGAAGACTTGTTGAATTTACTATCTAAGTATGACTTGTGATTTGTAGAAACACTTAGAGACCCAGACCTGCAATATTTTTTTGAGTTAGACTAGAACTTCGGCAATTCCTTAGGTGCAAAAGTCTATTCAACAGGAAGGAATTGTATGGTAGTATGGATGAGCTCATCCTATTTTATCACATTCATCAGATAGTAATGTCTAAGATCTTATGTCACACTAGAGCTATGTTGACAGTATTTTCTGGAAAATATACTTTGTTGACTCTCTCATATTTCCCAAAGGTTTCTTAGAGTTGGATTAGAGTAATAAGCTTGGCCCTCAGAAGAAGCTAAAATTTGTCCTGACAATCGTACTATCAATACATCTCAGGAGGTAGACTGAGGCAATCAGTCTGGTTTCTCCCATATGACTCCTCAAATTTTAAAATTATTTTTATATAATTTATAAATATATAATTTAAAATTATCACAAGATAATAAAGAACCAGACTACTTGATTATAAATAAACATTTGGGGAGTTTTCTTGACTCCAAATCATTCTAGCTTCTATACCATGAAAAAAAGAAAATAGATTTCTCTTTCTCCCAATTGTCTGTAAGAATGATTTTTTTTTGCCCTTTTCCTATACATTATTAGAATAAATTTCTCTTATGTAGCAAGTAGATAATGGTAGAATGGTAGCTAGGTGGGGCAGTAGAAGACAGTAATAAGCCTAGAGTCAGGAAGGTATCTTCCTAAGTTTAAATCAGGGCTCTGACACTAGTTATATGACCTTGGGTAACTCAATTAACTGTTTGCCTCAGTTTCCTTAATTTCTTTCCAGAGAAGGAAATGGTGAATTACTCTAGAATTTTTTCCAGGAAAACCCAGAATGAGGTAATAGAGAGTTGGACACAACTGAAAATGACTGAACAAAACCAAAATATTATGGTGGAAGTTAATTAAAATTAATCAAATTATAAATAGAAATAGATAATTATAAATAATAAAATTAATGTGAAAATAAATTTTATGTTTTTTATTATTTTTATTTTATGTCGGAAAGGAAGTTGTGTATGCAATCCATATTAATCAGCTGTAGAAATGCAAGTATAATGTTTTCAGAATGAGTAAGTTGATAGACCTGTTATACTTGGCTCTTGTTAGAACATACCTGAAATATAATATTCAATTTCAAGAAATTCATTTACAGGTTGGAGTAATTGTAAAAGAGGATGATTTGAAATTGTATCACATAAAAATCAGTTAAAGAATTGGGGGATGTTTGTCTTAAACTAAAGAGGGTAGGTGAACATGAACAATGGCATTTTGAAGACATGAAAGGGACTAGACTTATTTGACTTAGCTATAGGGTTAGACTTAGATTATTCAGTAGAAGATTCTGGAAGGAGCAGTTTTTGGATAATATAAGAAAAAATTTCCTAAAATAATTTGATTCATCTGAAAATGAAATAAATTGATTTTATATGTAACAAGTTTCTTATTTTTGGAGGTCTTTTAGAGGGAGGTAAAAGACCATTGTTGGAATTTTTGTGGAGCAGATTGATAATTCAGGAATTTGAAAAGATGACTTTGTCATCTAGTCCTTGCCATCTTTATTGACTCAACTCTAAGACTCTAAATGTTTTGTAAACTATAAAGTATGATAAAAATGGGAGCTATTATTATTGGTACTATCTCATTGTCATTTTTTCAATGCAGTTCAGATAGAAATGATCCCAAGGAAGTTGTTATTCCACTATTTTTCTTTAATGTTCTCTGCACTATTATACAGGAAGGTAAAGTAACTTCCTTTTAAGTCAGTAAGCATTTATTAAGCCCTTATGTGTCAGTCATTTTATTGCTAAGAGGAGTGAAATCAACCATAGTTTATTATTGCAAAATGTTGATATTAGTGTATATAATGTTCTTCTATTTCTGCTCACTTCACTCAGCATCAGTTCATCCAAATCTTTCCAGGTTTTTCTGAAATCTATCTGCTAAGTTCATTAATAATATTGAAGGCTACACATTGGCCAAGAAGGATGAAGATTGAGAAAATGCCATTACATTTGGCAAATAGATATTAGTAACTTTGGAAAGAATAGTTTGGGTTGATAACATCAGAGCAAGACTGAAAAGAGTTGGGTAAAGAGTGAAAAATAAAAAAGTATAAGTATTTATTGTGGAATTGTTCTCAAGGATTTTAGCCATTAAAATGGGGAGGGATGGAGAGAAGGATAGAAATAAAAACTAGCTAGTAGAAATAGGTGAATCAATCAAAGTTTTTTTTTTTTTGATGATGAGGGAGACATAGTCATGTTTATAGGCAATAGAGAAGCAGGCAGTAGTACACAGGGAGCAATTAAAGATTATGAGCAAGCAGGGAAGATAAAAGGTGCAATCTGGTAGAGAAAGTCAGATGGAATGGAGTCATTTGTGTGTACAGAGAGGTTTGTATTGGCCAAAAGAAACACTACCTCTTCATTTCAAATGGATGAAGGCAGAAATGGTGGTAGAAAGCATCTGAGTGATGGGAGATAAGGACAATGATAGAAGAGACCTCTCTGAATGGCTTCATTTTTTTCAGTGAAATATAAGTGAGTCAAGATTCTCAGCTGAGAGAGTGGAGGGAAGGGGACCCATGGGAAGTTTGAGATGGGACCAAGAGATTTGGGGAAAAAAAAACCTTTGTGGTAAGTGGGATAGTGAATTGATTTGGGAAGTTTTAAAGGAATGCTTTGCTATAATGAGAACCCAGTACAGATTATGCAACATGAATTTATAGTGGATCTAATCAATATGGTTTTCTTAGCTTACATCCTAATAGAGAATAAAACAAAAAAATCACGTACATACATGATATAAAGAAAAAAAAATGGAAAGTTATCTCTGAAATGAAGGAATAACAGTGGGAATAGTGAGAATAGTGAGAAGGTTTCAGGGGGTAGAAAAGGCTTCGTTTAGAAGATAGGATTTAAACTTAGTCTTGAAGGAAACCAGAAGTCAGGATATAGAGAGAAGGAAAAAGAACATTATACCAGGTATAAGGTAAGGAAAAGGTATGGAGTTGGTAGATGGAGTGCTTTATGTAAGGAACAAGAAGATGATCAGTGTTGCTTTATTGTAAAATAAATGGAGGTTAAATTGTAGATATTAGAAATTTGGTTAAATAAAAGTATTGTAATACTTTTATCTTATAAACTTATCTTCTGAAGGCTTTGAATTTTTTTTGAGTTATCTCCAACAGTGGGGTAGATTACTGGGGTGCTGTGTATCTCATACCGATTCTCTATAGTTTAAATATCTTTCATTAAATGTCTTTATTTTAGAGGATTTTCATTCCATGCCTAGAAATTATGAATAATCATGTCATTTATTTCAATATTATTTTAAGCTTTTGTGGATCAATTCTATGTCAGAGGGATCATAGACAATAATTTTATTTGTTATGTTGTTTTAATTCTAGTATGGGTTATTTGTTGAATTCTTAAAAATATTTTGGGGTCTGTATTTGTCGTATGGAGATGTAATCTGTGAAGGACAGTGATCTTCTGGTGCATAATTCTGGACAGTTATCATGTCTTTCTAGGCAATAAAGTTTTGTGATCTACAATGACTGTTAGACATTATCAGCTTTTTCTTTGTATGATCTGAATTTATCAACAAATCACAGCTCCCTTAGGATATATTTTCTATAATTTTGGCAATGATGATTTTATCCTGATTTGCTATCAGCAACCCCTTCACTTTTTAAAACAATCTTTATGACAGCCATTTTGTTCAAACCTTTTTTGTTGAAAAATTTTTAGTTGAGTTGCCTGTAGTCAATGTCGGGGTTTATTTTGCTTGACTATGCATATTTGTATGAAAATTTGGGAGGGACTGTTATTTACTGCATGTAAAAATAAAATTATAAAAAGAAGTGAGTCTTCATAGGTCAGCTTTTTTTTCCTCTTATGGTTGTTACTGTGGCAGTAGCTATTGCTTACTCTATTATGTACAGGTCCTGAATTTCTTTTATTTTTTCTGTCAGCTACTGTGAGAGAATGCATTTGTCTATGATGGTTATAGCAAACATCAGCTTTTTTGAATTACTCTGGCTTGGTGGTGGTGTTCTACTAATTAGATTTATGATATCAAACTTAGAAAGACTTTTAACAAAAATCTAGCCTAAATATAACCACTTCTGTTGAAAATCATTTGTTGCATAAGTATTATATTTATCATCCATTTTATTATTAGATAAAATTGCTGGAGTTTGTATAAGATGAAAATTTTCAGTGTCTTCAGAGTCATCAACTCTTCCCTTTTCAGATTTTATTAACTCCTCAATTTTTACTCTTTTTTTAAATCTAGGTTTAAAAATGAAGTTATACATAAGATTCCACTGCGTTGATTCATATTGCATTGCTGTGTAACTAAGAGCTGACTGCTTCATTGATGAAAAGCAGTATTAAAACCCTCCCCTATGACTGGAAGGAACTGTTTCCGGTTTTATTAATAATATGTTATTAGAGCAGATGAATAAAGTCCTATTTTGAATCCTCTAAGAGATAGACCATGTCATAAGAATCTTTTTAGATGGCTATGATGTGTAATGCTCTATTCTATACCTCCAAGGAAAGTAGGACAGCTATGATTGGGAGATTACTCCTTTACCCTCCTATTTTCAAAGTAGGTATTGATAGTAGAAATATATTACTCCTATTATATACTTTATTAATCAATCTATCTATCATTTATTTATCTGTCATAACACACTTGTAATTTAGAGGTTCAGTGATCTTTTGGGGTCCAAAATAAAATGAATTCTCCCTGTTCACTCTGATTGAGAAGTAGTCCTACCTCAGGCTAGGAGAGTAACAGTTTAGTCTTGACCAGCTTAGTTCCTTTCCTACCAAATACATTATACAAAAATATATTTACTAATCAAGCACTAAAATAATAAACATACTATCCTACAACTCAGGAGCAAGTTGAAAATTTAACTCAACTGAAGAAAGAATGATCTCATCCAAGAAATTTGCCCTTAGCAGTCTCTGGGAATGTATGTTTTGTGGTACTCACTTTTCCACATATCTGTAGTTTCAGGGCTTCTGTTAGGTTCTGTTCCCACTTTTCTGGATTTCTTCTCTCATCTCTCCAATAATCCAAAATTACATAGTACATGTCTGTAGCATTAGGTTCAGAGTCTTCTGACCAATTAGAAGTCCCATCTCCTTAAACACATAACATCAAATGGTTATTCTTTGAGGAACTGTCTAAGCTAAGGTGGGCAAAAGAGTTATATTCCATTTCCCATGCACTCATGATTCAATGCAATCTGCAATGATATATTTCTCTCAGGTGGAGCATTGTTATTTAGGCTTGGGTGGTTTTTTTTTTTTTTTAATCTTTGCATCTTACCTTTTCATGCTATCAGAAAATGAAGGAGCACTACTCACTCCAATGTCCAGCTAATCTTTATGATGGCTTCCAGTAGGATTAGCCTGAAAATCAGTTACCATTCTGTTTCTTTCCTTTTGAGGAGTAATCATATCACAATGGGTAAGGTGCTAACCTGATCCAGGATTTTGGGGTTTCTTTACTCCCAATTTTACAATGTTAGGGCATACGAAGTCCCTATCCTACAGCATACCGGTTAACACTATTTTGCTGTTTCTCACTTACCTTTTCATGAAATGGGCAATGTGTTGGGCTTTGAGGAGGTGGTAGTGGTGGAGGTGATGATTATAATCTAGTGAGAGCTGGCTAATTGGGAAGGAAAACAACGCTTCTATTTTTTACCCTTATGTGAATCTAGTAAGTTAACTAAATTATAGCTGACCTCATTTAAGTCTCACTTTCTTCTTACCATATGTTAGATGTCTTACTAGACACTAGAGACAGAAAAGCAAAAAAAAAATAACTCTTTTGTCTTCAAGGAGTTTATATTCTACCGGAATAAACAGAATTAAAAAAATTAAGCACAAAAGTGAAAAATAAAAATATTTAGAGAATTTTTAATTCTAGGATGGACTTTAGGAATCACCTAATTTCATCCACTACATATTATTTAGGTGAAGAAATTAGGGTCAAGAAAAAGGGAAGTTACTTGACTAAAGCCACATAATTAACATTCTCATATAAAATGTATATTTTCTTTCAGATATTTTCAAAGAATAACAGCTACCCAGACTTCAAATTTCTGAACTGAGTAAATTATACCTCCTAAAAATACAACTTGAAAAGTTTCTTGTTCAAAGGAAAAATTAAATGAAAATATTCCATTAAAAGTTCACGTATGTCTTCTGTGGGCTGATTAGAAAAGGAAATCTGATTGAGATGCATTTGTTTTATTTTGCATTTTATGTCCTTTATAAGTTAGGCTGAAAAATATTCAGTTCGGGAAAGGACATGAGTGTCATTGTAGTTTTATGCCTCATTCTATTAGGGATCAAAAATAAAAGATAACATGATAATTACCAACCTTCTTTGGGAATGCAGAATAATGTAAAACACGAGCAAAGATTCATTGGGATTTGTTAGGTGAAAATGGCTCAGGAAGATATATTTCATGATTTTGGCAGTAGCATAAAGACATTCCATATAATAAAGAGGCAGTTTTCTCTCCTTTCCTTGTTCCCTCCTTCCTCTCTCCTTAGAATTAAGACTTTGGCTCATAATAATAATAGCTAGCATTTCTATATAGCTTTTTATATTTTGCAAAGAGTGTGTTACAATGTTATTCTATTTTATCTTGGGAGGTAGGTGCTGTTCTATTATCTACTTTTTACAGAGGAGAATCAAATAGACTTCTTTGAGAGAGGAGTCAAACAGACTTCTCAGAGAGGAGATGAAAGGGCTTCTATAAGAAAGGGGGTGAACGGACTTCTCAGAGAAGAGGCTAAGGGACTTCTCTAAGAGAGGCAAAAGGACTTTTTGGAGGGCAGTAAAGGGACTTATCTGAGAGAGGAAGTGAAGGACTTCTCTGAGAAAGGAGGCAAACTTTGGATAAGAGGCAGGGGACTTCTCAGAGAGGAGACTAAGGAACTTCTCTGAGAGAGGCAAAGGGATTTCTCAGAGAGGAGGCAAAGGGACTTCCCTGAGAGAGGCAAAGGGGCTTCTCTGGGAGAGGTCTTCTTCTCTAAGAGGCTGTAGCAATGGCAGTGGCCAAATGCCAATAATGCTGTCTCTGCAGAGGAGCAAAATCAGGTTGAGGGTAAACACTAGACCTCAAACCCATCAGTGACTTAAAGTCTCCTCCAAGTGCACGAAGACTTCCTTCACTGGACTGGGTGGATGAGAACAATTATTCCGATGGTCACGAAGAGGGCAGAAGTAGGTGTTGTGGACCACTTGTTTGTCTTTTATTCTGGAAAAGGATCATGATATCAAAGAGTTAATGCCAGCACTTAGAGCTTGGTAAGACAATGCTTCTTGGGCTATGACTAGTTCTGAATTTGTCACCAGACCAATGACTTTGTGTAACTTTGCCCCCTTAAATCCAACTCACATTAGAGTCAACATGACCCCTTAATGTCATTAGTCCTTTTTGAAAGTGAAGGATGAACAACAATAACAATAGACTGCAGTTAAATGACTTGCTCACAATCACCCTGCCAGAAAGTGTATGAGTTTGGATTTGAATTTGGGTCTTCCTTATTCCAGGTTAAGTACTCTATTCACTGTACCAATTAGCTGCCACAGTTGGATTGTATTTTTTCTTAGCTGTGGGCAAGTCACTTCAGCTCTCCAAGTCTCTCATTTGATAAAATGGACATAATACATGACTTCATGAAAAAAAAAAAGAAAATTGGATACCTTTTGAGATCCCTGATAGCTTTTAATCTATGACCCCATGATTCTGAGTACTGTATGCCTCCAGAGAATAAGCATTCCAAGGCTTCTTATAGCTTGGATCCACTTCCTATCACAAGTAGGCTTTATGGCTGAGGAACAGAAAGGGTGTCTTGTGGAATGCATCTTTCCTTTTTGATCTGGTGCCTTTGATGCAGATACCTGGATACCATATAACAGGAGGCAACGGTATTTACATGTGCGCATGCGCGCACACACACACACACACACACTCTCAATCTCTCTCTCTCACTCACTCACTCAAAGAATTCACATCCAACTTCTCTGAGACTTCCCAAAGTAAGGGCAGTCTGAGAAACCTCCAAACATACATAGGAGGGATGCAGGCCTGATCTACTTGTCATTGCTTACTGGCCATGCTGCAAAACTTTACCTGACTTCTACTTTGCTTTTTCCTTAATCTCTTGTTGTCCAAAGCATACCCACTGAGCATTCATTCCATTTGCTTCCCTTTTTGACCCTGGCTACTTGGAGAATTCCCCATAAAATCAGCCAACCTTGCCTCAAAAGCTCTTAGAAGCCATGGTGGCAATTTTAAAGTAATTTCAATCAGGTGCTGTGTGTTCATTTATAAAGAGCACAGGACACCAAGCTCCCAACCCTAGACCTACCATTAAGTAATTCTCTAACCTTGGCAAATTGTTTCTTCACAATGGCCTTTAGTTTTTTCATTGGTAAAATGATCAAGCTGGACCTGGATGACCTGAAATCCCTCATCCACTCCAACATTCTGTAGTTCTGAGAGCCCCCCAAGACCACCTATGTTTATTCCTGCCTCTGAACCCCATTCTACTTTATCTTTCCTACAATCCTGGCACAGGGCTATTATGAAATTTATGAGATAATAAATGTGAATGTCCTTTGTAAACGGTAAAGTACCATGCAAATGGAAGTCATGATGATTAAAATGGAGAGGAATCAAAAAATGGAAAAGGATCCAAATGTCCTGAATATTCATTCAAATGATGAAGTGAAATGAAAAAGAATGAGGTTGCAGTAACTACAAAAAGACATCTTGTACTTTCTAATGTTATTAGTGAAGTTAGGATTCATTTTAACAACCCTGGAAAAGTAATGCCGTACACATCGCTACTGGAATATTAAGATAGAGCCATTAAGCCAATATAATACCAACTCAAAGAAAAAAGTCACATATTCTTGAAAATAGAGATTTCTTTTAGGAGTCTGGATTGGAAAGTGCTGTTATGTTTTTTTACTGGTTTGTCTTAACCCAATTCCTATGATTCAACTGACATAAGGAATTCCCAGTGTGGAAGTACCTTCCTCAGAGTTACAATTCACCTCCAACTTATCATATCATAGTATCATAGATTTATGGCTGGAAACAGAGTTAGAGGCCAATAATATAACTCCCCTCATTTTGTTGTTGCTGTTTAGTCATTGTGTCTGACTGTGATCCAAGGTGGGACTTTTTGGCACTGGAGTGGTTTGTCATTTCCTTCTCCACCTTGTTTTACAGTTGAGTAAAATGAGGCAAATAGGGTTAAGTGACTTGTACAGGTTACAGATGAGTGGCTTAGAGGCTAGTTAACTTGCCCCAGGTATCACAAGTAATAAGAAGCAGGAATTGAACTAAAACCAATGTTCTTTCTCCGGTACATGCTGCTTTCTGTATTATGAATTAGAGATCTGCCTGCCTCATCCCTGTGGGAAGTGGAGTCTCTGCCTGCCTGATTCAGCATCAGTGGTGAGAGAGATAATATTAACCCAAATCAATTCAACGGACATTTATTAAGCACCTATCATTTGCCAACCAGCATTTTAGGCAAGCAGGAATATAAACAGAAAGCAAAACAGTCTCTCAATGTGTTGACACTACTGCTGGTGAAGGAGAGAAGCAACATATATATACAATCAAATTAAATATAAAATATAGACAAAGTAATTTCAGAGGGTGGAGAGCTTTGAAAGCTTGGAGAATCAAGAATGTTCTCTTTTAGGAGGGGGTATCTTCTCATGCTTTGTTGGTATATATAAGATGTTTAATAAATATTAATTGATTGACACTTGAGCCAAGCTTTGAGAGGAACTGGATTTCATAAGAGATAGAGGTGAGGAGGGAGAGCATTTCAGACTTTGCAAATGTTTAAAGGGAAGAGAAAGAATGTTATGTCCAGGAATTATCAAGTAAATAATTTTGATCGACATTCAAGTCTCTAATGGATGATGGAATAACATTGTTGTGGGGAAAATATAAAGGCTCTTTTTAGATTAGGGGTTCAAAAAATCCTGTTATATACTTTACCAGAATAATGACTTTACTAGGTAGGAAATATTTACTAATATGGTAGGAAAAGTGAAGTGGATTAGCTTTAGATATTGAGAAAATGATCTGTTTGAAGTTATATTTCTATACATAAGGGAAAGAAGGCAGATACTTAAGCTTTTGACTTTTGAAGGCACCACAAGGCATCATTTATTCCAAGATATCTCTGATGCTGTATTGTTTGAAATTCTCATCCTTTGAATTTCTTTACTGTTTTCATACAGTGTCTCCTGTTAAAGTCTAGTTCGTTGTTTGGAGAAACTTACTACAATATCCATGAAAACCTTAGGGTAGATTAGATGAATAGAAGAAGACTATAAGGATAAAATCAGAAGATCTGGGCTTAAATTTAATTAATTTAGCATTTACTAAGTATATACCATCGACCATTTTCAGTGGATACAAAACCAAACCAAAACAAAAGAAATTAGCATTCCGTTGTGCTCCTGACACTTTATTTGTTCTACTAGGTTCTCATGGAGCTATCTTAATGAAACTCCAAAGTTGCCTCCTAAAACCACCCACTTAACATTTGTGAAAAGATGAATCAGTTATAGACCAATTACAGGTGTCTGAAAGTAATTGCTTTACTTGCACAAAAAAAGAAAAGTGTGGATAAAGTAATCAGTATTATGAAGAAAGAAATAAAAGGGCCCAGAAGCAACCATCATTGTGGCATATGTGCCTTGCCATTTGCCCTATACCTAGGAATGTGGACCTGAAACTGTTAATAGTTGCCATTCTCTACTAGCAGGTGATCTGCGTTGGAGGTAAAACTGAAAAATTAAATCCTAGCCTTGAAACATTCTAAACCTTAAGTGCTTTGGGAATAGAGATTTTGTTTTCTAAATTTTTGTATTCTCTTAAGCAACTTGGATCGAACTTGCAAATTTTAGAAGTTTGATGACTGTTGGTGGATGAATGGATGAATGATATGATGATGAGTGGGCATTTGGGCTTTCTTTAGTAATAAATAATACAAATAATTTGCAGAGAATTGGTTCAAATACTTCATAGTGAGGTAGGAATTAATGGCAAGGAACTCTGTTGCTTCCTCTCAGACAAATATCTGATCCTTCCTAATTTAAGTAAGCCCATGTTTTTTATCAAAAAATGAGAACAACAGTGGTTCCTCCAAATATAGAACAATTAAATATTTGTATTTTATAGGAAGTAGTAATATTACTTTATTTCTATATACATAGACAAGGAAAGAAGATTTTGTCTGAGAAGAAAAAGAAAATGTGTCATAAAAACCAACTTGTTACCTATTTGATAGTTATTGAAAAAGCTGGAGGGGAAACTCATAACATGCCTTTGTGATTATCACAAAGCCTTTGACTCAGTTCTGCACTCATGGCTTATTTTTTGATGCAAATATATAAAATAGGTCTAAACTTAATAAAAATACCAGAGTGTTTTAAAATAGTGCTGTGTTAAAAATACTAGAATTTTCCTTATGGAAAGCTATTGTCTAACTTAAAACACATGACCAACACAATAATGCCCCAAACAATTTCTTTAAACTTAAGATTTTTTTTCAGGTTCTGCCTAGACTTAAAATTGTTACATCTCTCTGAAATGCAGTGAAGTATGGACAAATAAAAGAGAGTTAAACCAAAATATCTCGTTAACCATTTGATGCGGCTGATATAAAATTATGTGATTCTGCCAAAATTTAAAAATTCCTTCCATTCATGAAGTTGGCATCCTAGAATCACCTCTTAGAACAACAATTACTGGCAGAAGAGTCTCAAATGGGAACCAAAGAAAGATAAGATGTGAGAGGGAAATAGTCATGGCTCTCCAAGAGGGCTAGCAAAGAAGCTACTCCAGCCCTAAGGGGACTTCTCATTATTACAATTCAGTCATTCAGTCATATCATGTACCATCAGGTACTATGTGATGGAGATGGTAGTTTTACATCTCATGTGAATGAACTTGTACTACACGCCATGTTATATGACCACATGTCATGTGACAAAACCATCGTGTCACGTGACAGGCACAGGGTTCCATATCACATGATGACACAAAACCTCACATGAATGATATGATTGGCTACACAATGCCTGATGATGAGCAGGTGATGTGATGTCATGGTTTGCCATGTGACAGCCTGCTATAGAACTGTGTGGTGACACACAACATAATGTGGTTACAGGTTATAGTTACATCGTGCAATAGAACACACAGTTAACATGCTGCTTCAAGGAGGCACATGGGATGTGATGGACAGGTTATGTTATATAACACAAAACTGTCTGATGTACACACTGTTCCATGTGACACCACATTATGCCATGTGACCAAACCATTGTATCATGTGACAGGCACAAATTTCCATATCACATGTCATGTGATGGACATGCTATATTATATAACAACACTGTGATGTACACACTGTTCCATGTGATACCACATTATGTCATGCGACCAAACCATCATGTCATGCGACAGGCACAAATTTCCATATCACATGTCACATGATGGACATGTTATATTATATAACAACACTGTGATGTACACACTGTTCCATGTGACAACACATTATGTCATGTGACCATGTGTCATGTGACCAAACCATCATGTCACGTGACAGGCACAAATTTCCATATCACTTGTCACATGATGGACATGTTATATAACACAACACTGTGATGTACACACTGTTCCATGTGATACCACATTATGTCATGCAACCAAACCATCATGTCACGCGACAGGCACAAATTTCCATATCACATGTCATGTGATGGACATGCTATATTATATAACAACACTGTGATGTTACACACTGTTCCATGTGATACCACATTATGTCATGCAACCAAACCATCATGTCATGCAACAGGCACAAATTTCCATATCACTTGTCACATGATGGACATGTTATATAACAATACTGTGATGTACACACTGTTCCATGTGACAACGCATTATGTCATGTGATTACTTGTGCCACGGGCATACTGTTTCATATGATGGAACACCGGGCAATGTGCTGTCACATGACAGACACAGCGCATCAGGTGACGGACACATGCCATGTGAAAGGCCCTCCACGTATTCCAATGCATGCTACATCATGGGACAACAGGCCATGCTGTGCTCACGTGATGAACAAACTAAAACATGTGACAGGCACGCTGTCGGTGCCCTCTTGTTCCAGTTGATCTCGTATATAACTTTTTTGATGCCCTGTGAGGTGTGCGTGTCATGTGACAGTGTGCTATGTCACGTGATGGGCACATTACAGTGACATCACATGATGGCACACTGCATTACATGCGATACACTCAGTAAAACACCATGTGAGACGCACCGTGTCATGTGACAGACTTTGCAACTTGTTGTCGCCTCAAAGAAAAACTATAGCAACATGTATTGATCAGAGTTGAACCAGTAGGCCTGGACTCTTCCCAGCTTAGCTTAGTGGGCGTTGTGGGGAATTTTTATGATGAAAAGTCTGTTTCTGAACTTACTGGCTCAGGGCCAGCCACCTCCTCCACAGCAGCTTTCTTTAGTTCCCAGAAAAATCCCATGGATTCCCACCAGACCTTGCAAGCCTTTAAACTTTGCTTCTACGTAAAAACATAATTTGTTTTTCTTTCTTTTTGAGGCAACTTCAACACGGGCCCCAGGAGACTGATCCCTAAACATACTGTCTCCAGGATAATCACCATTGATTGCATTTGCCTGCCCAAGAAGGACTGGGAAATGTGTAGCTCACCAATTAACTTCGATGCAAAATCAGTCATCTTTTCACGGAGTGGAAAATATTTTTGATCAAACACATTAAATCTGACAAAGCAGCTGGAAAAGGAATCACCTCATCCCTGAACTTTATCATTGTCCTCTTCCTTCTTTTTTTAAGGCTGAAAATCTGTTGCTGCTGTCGCTCTTTTCCTTCCCAAAGAGGCAAGGGCATCAAACTGTGCTGACACAAGTCACTTTCATGTACATTCATTAAAATTCATTCTTAAAAAGTAAGGTTAGGGGGAAGGGGAAATCTCAGAAATTGCATTATTTTATAAAACAAAATACATTCAATGGCCAAAAGTAGAACACATTTCCCTTTGACAATAATTATTCCAGACAGGCAATTTGTATCAGAATATCCCTCTAGCAACAGATATTAGAGTGATGGAATGTTACAGATAATGTTTCTGACTGTGATGGGTAGAAACACGGAAGTCAGTGCAGGTAGCTTGTCCCCAATACCTATTTGCATATCGCATATATTTCCATTGCTATTCATATCTAAGTGGACCTTTTTTCTAAGTCACAATTCCTAAAGAAATTTAGATTTTTCTCAAAGATTAAGCTGCAAACTAAAAAAACCAACATGCATCATGTTTGTACTGGGTGAGGCGAGAGATAAGATGAAGGTGAGGAAGGATTTGGTGCAAGTAAATCAACTTATTTCTATATTCTAATCTGTGATACAATAATTTCTTTGTTAGGTATCACAGTCAAATATTCTGGTTGACAAAGAGATGTTATCAATATAATATAATTGATTGCATTTGCCTGCCCAAGAAGGACTGGGAAATGTGTAGCTCACCAATTAACTTCGATGCAAAATCAGTTATCTTTTTTAAATTTTTAATTAAAATTTTTAAAAATAATTTTAATATGATTATTTTGTGAGTATGTGGAGGAGATAAAGGTGCCTGGATTTGTGACTTCATGGGCATTAAGAAATCATATTGTGGAAAATGCCATTAATTTTGATCAGTATCTCACTATAATTTATGTTATTTAGAGGTTTGCTTTGAGGGGTTGATGTCTTGCCCATCTTCATCCATGTGTCAGAAGCAGGATTTGAAGCCACGTCTTCTGGATCTTTGATTAATTTTATTACTCTCCCATTTCCACAGATACGTATAACAATACACCTATGGAAGGAACTAAGTGGCACAGTGGATGGTGTGATGGATTGGGGCTATAATGATGTGAGTTCAGACTCTTCCTAGCTGTGTGACCTTGGACAAATTATTCAAATTCTATTTATCTTAGTTTCTTTAACTGGAAAATGGGAATAATAATAATATCTGTCTCTCAACAGTTGTGAGTATAAAATGAGATAATATTTGTAAAGAACTTAGTACTATGTAAATGCTTTATTATTGTTGTTATTGTTGTTGTTAATCAAGGTAAAATAAAGTGTTTCAATAAAATTAAATAGTTTGACATTCTGTGTATTTTTTATCTCATGGGTTTTTCCCCTGCTTTTCTCTGTCAAATAAATTAAATCTTACTTACACAGTGAGTACAGAGTACCTAGTGCAATGGGAAGTAAGAAGAGAGAATGATGAGTAACATGTTGAGTAGATCTAATTAAATAGTTAAATTATTGTTTGTATTAGCTTCAACTTGCTTTTCTCTGTGTTAGGACATGGAAAGGATATGCTAAAAATTCAAACATTTATTATCTTACTAATGTATACAAATCCCTATACTAGGTGAAATTAAAGGCAGCTAAGCATATCATTGTAATTTTTACGGCCAGAAAGACAAAGAATCTAATTCTAAATAAATTAAGTCTTGATCAAGAACTCACAGTCACTCTGATCTTAGGATCTCAGGGGGTGCTTATAAGTTTGCCACATCATTTACTAAGTTACTAAAGGGTTACTAAAGGGAAGTTACTAAAGAGTTATTAAAAGGAAGCCCAAGATTATGGATACTTTCTAATCAAGTGTGGGGGGGCCAAGAAGATTTTTAAATGTGTAGCAGAAGCATTATGTGGGGAAAAAAACCAGAGAAACTTCTCCAAAGAAGAAATGAAAATAAGATATAAAACAATTTGAGGATATAGAATAATGATACATGGTCACTGTTTGGGGGATACTGAGACTACTGCTTGTCATCTTGATGTAAAGAAGTTTCTATTGCCTTCTAGTGATATGGGGGAACAAGTGATAAGTACTACTGAAAATTGATGGTAGGTGGCTAGGTAAAATGCAAAATGCCTTTAATTTCTACTATTGGTAGGCTCAGACTAGTGGGTTGCTTTAAGTCTGAAATTCAGTAGGGTTGAAGTAAATCAGATGTCTGCAATAAGTACTAATATGTGAGCTTGTAGGAATGTGGGACCACTAGGATGCCTAGGAGACATGACCTGGCTCCAATTGGAAAAGGAGAAAATCAAAACTTTGGATCTATGAGTTGCCCCAAGATTTCTAGCTTGGATGAGATTGGGAAATCCAATTTCTTTCTTCTTACCCTCAATGAGGAAAAAGGAACAACTGAATCATCACTCAAAGAATTGATTTCTGAGAATGGGTCTTCTTGACCAGGGATAGAGTACACCTTACAAAGGCTAGTAAAAACATATTTGCCTCATGTGTTGTGAGTCTGATCAAGAAGACATTAAGCTGAAGCAGAATGGCACCAGGAGAAAACTATCCTAATAGAGAGACTAGACTTGTATCAAAGTAGAATAATTGATCTAATGAATAAGAAAAAATGAATAATTTATGAGAAATGACATCCTGATAACTGCAAATTAAAAAGAGCCATAGTTTTGACCAAGAATCGATAAACTGGTTTAATACAACTTTTTCTTAAACAAATAACTTTTTTGCCTAATAATATATTTTACTATTAAAATTTACTGTTGAAAGAAAAAGCACAACAAAGTAGAACTCACACCAGACTTTAGCTAAAAAGACACTTGGGTTAAAATTCAAACCTTAACACTTTTTATGATATTTTTACATTATTGGTATGGAAGCTAAAAAGAGATTTTTTTTTCCTTCCCCCAACTTCCATCCTAACTAACATCCTAATGCTGCTGGATTTTTCAGGTCTATAGAGGAATATTCTAGGGATCTGTCTGTGGTCTTATTCTATTCCATATTTTTATCAATAGCCTATCAATAACCTTGATGAGCTCATAGATGTCATGATTATCAAATCTGTAGACAATGTGAACTGGAAAGAGACATTTAGGAAAATTGAAATTCTTGGTAGTCCTTGACAGGCTACAATAGTGAACCAAATCTAACCTGATGAAATTTAACAGGCCTAAATGAAAATTTTTATACTTGAGTTCAAAAATTATTAGTAATGCATATCTAAACAAATGTTCATGTCAGTTAATCTGTAAATATTTATTAAACGTCTGAAGGTTCCAGAGGAAAATATGAGCCTGGTGACCTTGCACAGCCCACCCTTACTTAAGTCCAAATGACTTTCATGTCATAGCATCAGTATCCTGACATGGGGATCCAAGTGGACCACAAGTTCACTTGCACTATGTCACAGTGCAGCTCCCAACCCTCTACATATTCTATTCTAAATTGCTCCGGGACAATATTCAAACTGTCCTTTCTGGAGCCACAAGCCTCTTACAATCTACTGCTCACTAAATCAACTTTGGTCTTCTGGAGCTGTGCTGACCCTCTCTAGTCACACTTGTCAGCCAAAGCCTTCTTCCACTCGATTTCCCTTTTCCTTTATCATGAAGCTAGGGCAAGAGAAACAGAGGTTGTAAATTCAAGCTGGAATTGTATAATCTTTGCCTGTTTCAATCAATAAGAATGTCAATGGTATTTCCAAGGACAAACTAATCTTACCACTTTTTTAAAAAAGTGGAATTCAGCCAAGAAGTCTTCTTTCCATTTACATAACTCTAAGCCATTTGCAAATCAATCACTGCATTTTTCATTTTTCCTCTAGTTGTTTCATTTTCCTGCCAGCTGTTTGGGCATAATGTAGACACAGCCCAAATCTGCCTTCTCTGCCTTCCTCTTGGCCTCTTGTACATTGGTGCTTAACATTGATGAGATGAAGCTCTTCTACTTTGTGTCCCCTTTGCTAATATTGTTCCTCATCTTTCTCTTGCCTCTTTTCTAAAGTTCTGGAGCTCAAGCTGGCCAAACACTGAAGGCCCCTAATGCAGCATTTTGTTATGCACAGATTGTGGTGATGTACCAAGGCTGGAGGAAGCAAAGCAGCTGTTTGTCCCAGGGGTTCTTAGGGACTGTGTATGTTTATTTCCTTTTATATTCTTAAAGGTACTTTTTCTTCTTAGTGTTGTGCTCAATTTTATTTTCAAAATTTCCAGAAGTAAATTGGATTTCTGTAGACATTATGGGAATGATAACTGTGTAGCTTTTCTTTGTCTCTTCCCCTTCCCCATATTTCTCCCACCCGCTCATAAATATGCTTGAACAGATTTCAACACTGGTCCTGTGTTGCTTTAAAAAAACAGCTTTTCTAATTTCTAATACATATAAACATGTCCCGATGAATACCCTGTATCTATCCCTTCTTCCCATTTTTAGACTTCTCCCTCCCCTACTTATCACTGATCCTGGTCGTGCATAATGTCTCTAGAATATTCATAGAGTAATACCCATTCTGATTTGATTGCATTGCAATCTCAATCCAGAGTTTAGAAATCAAGATGAGTTTTCTTCGAATATAATTGAGGATAAGAAGTGAAGAGAGAATGTGACGAAGGAAGCACTGCTTGTACCAAGAACCTATATTATAGCCACAATCCAAATGTTATTGGCACAAATGAAAACAAAATAGAACAAATGAGATAATAGGAGCAAAATGTTTTGCAAATGTGAAGGATCTATATAAATGTTAGCAATTATTGTAAAAGTGGTTAGGTGGTGGAATGCAGAATGCTTCACTTGGCATCAGGAAGTTGATGTTTGACCATTTTCCATATATAAACCCAAATGAGGTCAGGAATAGTCATATATATATATATATATAGGGTTTTCCTTGGCAAACATAGTGGAGAGGTTTGCCATTTCCTTGTCTATCTCTTTTTAACAGATGAGGAAACTGAGGCAAAGTTAAAGTGACTTGCCCAAGGTCATACTTGTTGGAGGAAGACCCGAGTTCAAATTCTGCCTCAGACACTTCTTAGCTCTGGAGCTTTTTAGCTCACTTAACCTGTAGCAGCCGATCATAACAGCACCTAACTCACAGGGTTGTTGTAAGGATCAAATGAATTAACATGTGTAAAATGCTTTGCAAATCTTAAAGCATTATATAAATTCCAGTAATCATTGTCAACATCATCAATCTTCTGTGTGATGTTCTTCTTCTTTTTCTACAATATATGATGGTTCTCTAGGGGCAGGTTTCTTGGAGAGTTTTCTGGAGGTAGTCTTAGTTTCGGTTCCAAGTAATAATCACCTCAAATACAGCCAACTGATAAACGTTTATTTTCTCCTTCCTTGATTCCAAGAGCTCTTCTAGCTTGTCCTTTGCTTCTGCCAGCTTCTGCCTCTAGCTCAACTCCAACCCCTGGCAATCTTCATAACTCACTGACTGACTTCACTAACTCAACTCCTTTTTATGCTCTTTTAGAGATGTGAACTCAAAGGTTGACTCCTCCTCTGAGAGTGGGATTATAGGAGGTGTGAATTTGGATATCTCATACTGAACCCTGAAATTTCCCAAACATGTGAACTAATGTGTGAGCTAATTGTGAACTCTCAAAGGTGTTAACTTAAACAATGTTTCTATCAATCTTAGTGACTTAACACCTTGTAAAGATTTGCTCTAATGTGTGAACCAATAAGCATTGTATTAATTCCATTGAGTTAACACTAGGATTCTAACAAATCTGAGGCTATGGTCAGGATGTTCTATCTGCTGTTGCAAATACTAGGATGTAGAGCCTTCCAGAAGGATAGGGCCTGCTATTTTTCTTCCCAAGAAAGTTAAAAGGCATTGAGTGATCTTTTGGGGAAGGTGGAGGTGTCCTTTTGGCAGTGAACAACAATACTACCAGCAAGCTGAAGTGCCCTGAGAACAAAAAGCCATTTTCCTCAGAGACAGGCATTTGATGAACATTTAATTTTGAGCTCTGTGTAAACATAAAAATTTACCAAAATGACTTCTGTACATTGTAAGTAAAATTCTTAATAAGAACCATGGAAATATAGAATGCATAAGTATTCCTATAAACAAAATGGAATTAGTCTGTCTTTTCTGGTCCCCACTGGGCCTTGAGATTGGATTTGTATGATTGTGGAACACATGGAGATCCTACCTCCTAGCAGAGAGAAACAACAACATGAAAAAGACTTCTGTTTGCTCCCGATAACCAAGTGAAGCTTATTAGAAAAGATGAGGAGTGATGCTGATTCTTTGAAGCCCTGTCCTCCAATACAGAAGGAGAATCATGTTGCCTTTTGCTTCTCTCAACATTTGGAAGAAAAGCAGGAGTAAGAGAGACCCTTTGAAGGACATATTGCCCTTAATCAGATCATTCCTGAAACTCCTCTTTCCAAAGGTACCAATTATATCTTAATTGCCAAATCTAATGGCCTTTTCTCAAATATGTCTCCTTCTTTGCCTCTCTGTAGACTATTTCATTGTTCATCATCTTCTTCTTGTCCTTGATACTCCCCTTTCTAAGTTTTCATGACTTTGCTTTCTATTGGTTCTTTTTCTTTCTAACTGCTCCTTTTCAGTGTTCTTTGCTGGATCCTCATCCAGGTTGTTCCCAATAACTGTGAATAGTCCTCACGGTCTTGTTCAGAGTCGTCTTCCCTTTTTCCTTTATGGTGTTTTGCTTGGTGATTTATCCTAAGGTTCTATGGATTGATAATTCATGGATTCATCCAACTAAAAGTCATTTCCATGCTAATAATTCCCAGGTTCATTTGTTTAGTCTTTTCTCATTCCTGAAATCTGCTCTCACACTTGCAACTGCTTATTGGACCTCTTGAACTGTGTGTCTCATTGACATCTTAAATTTAGCTTGATTTTTTCCCCAAACCTACCCTTATTCCTGACTTTTCTATTACTGCTGATAGCACAATTACCCTCCCATATCTCACAGGATCAAGATTTAGTTGTCATCCTTGACATCCTTGATATCTCACTTTCTCCCTGTATCATTTTCCATATGCACTATTGGCAAGTCCGGGAACTTCTACTTCAATAACATCTCTTCTATAAGCTCCCTTCTCCCTGACTCTCCCCTCACTCTGGTATGGGCACTGCTTTATGTCTGGACTCTTACAATCACTTACTAGAAGGTCTGCCTTCCTACAAGCTCTCTCTGCTCCAACCAATCCTCCACTCTGCTGTCATATTGATCTTCCTAAAGTCATCTCCTTGGTGTTCAACTAACTCTTGGAATTCCTTGTACCTTCAGAATCAAATAGAAAATCCTATGTTTGGCTTTTAAAATCTTTTGTAACCCACTCCCTTTTATTCCTTCTCAATCTTCTCAACTGCTTTCTGCTTAGACTGGGATCCTTTCCATTCTTCTCACATCATGTTCCCTCTCTCTCCTCTCTGAACACTTTGATGGGCTGTCCCCTGGGTCTGGAACTTTTTTCCTGCTTTTTCTTTTGGAATTCTAGACTTTCTTTAAATCTCAGATAAAAATCTTTCCTTTTTTAAAATTATAGCTTTTTATTGACAGAACATATGCATGGGTAATTTTTCAACATTGACCCTTGCAATCACTTCTGTTCCAACTTTTCCCTTCTTTCCCTTCACTCCCACCCCTAGATGGCAGGCAGTCTCATACATGTTAAACATATTAAAGTATATCTTAAATATATGTGTATATATTTATATAGTTCTCTTGCACATGAAAAATCAGATTTAGAAAGAAGGTAAAAATAACCTGGGAAGAAAAACAAAAATGCATGCACTCCACATTCATTTCCCAGTGTTCTTTCTCTGGGTGTAGCTGGTTCTGTTCATCACTGATCAGTTGGAACTTAATTGGATCTTCTCATTGTCGAAGAGATCCACTTCCATCAAAATACATCCTCATACAGTATTGTTGTTGAAGCGTATAATGATCTTCTGGTTCTGCTCATTTTACTTAGCATCAGTTCATGTAAGTCTCTCCAAGACTCTCTGTATTCATTCTGTTGGTAATTTCTTACAGAACAAAAATAGTCCATAACATTCATATACCACAATTTACTCAGCCATTCTCCAATTGATGGGTATCCATTCAATTTCTAGTTTCTAGTAACTATGAAAAAGGCTGCCACAAACATTTTTTGCACATATAGGTCCCTTTCCCTTCTTCAATATCTCTTTGGGATACAAACCTAGTAGTAGCACTGCTGGATTAAAGGGTATGCACAGTTGACAACTTTTTGAGCACAGTTCCAAATTACTCTACAGAATGGTTGGATCTGTTCACAACTCCACCAATAATGCATCAATGTCCCAGTCTTCCCACATCCCCTCCAACATTCATCATTATTTTTCCTGTCATCTTAGCCAATCTGACAGGTGTGTAGTGGTATCTCAGAGTTATCTCAATTTGCATTTCTCTGATCAATCATAAAACCTTTTTTTTTTTTAAAGAAGGCTTTCCCACTCCTCCTCAATCTTAGTGCCTTCCTCTTATTTTTAAATTATCTTACAGTTATTCTGTTTGTGTTGCCTCTCCTTTTGCTCTTTGAGAGCAGGGATAAATTTTTGCCATTCTTTGTTTCCCTTGCACTTACCTAATACCTGGCCTAACTGGCCATTGACTTGAATTGAAATATTAAAATTTATACTAGTTCCTCAGCAGTCCAGAATGTCAGAGGCAACATTGTACTTTCTGCATTCCGGGTTCTAAAGGCTAAGAAAGATATCACCTTCTTTTTAAATAGCAAGTTTACAATTTTAAAATCAAGCCTGCCTTATTAGTAGAAAGGCTGTGCCTTATTCCGGTCACATGATTTGGGAATTAAGTCAGGCTAATCAGGGAGTTATTACTGTGGCCCCTTGCCCTCCAACTGCAAATAAGTAGACAGGACCTTAGCAGAAATCATAACTATGATATTACCAGAAATGACTAAGCAAGCAGGATCCTGACTCCTGACAGTGTATAGGTTTCTGATTTGAGTCTTGGAATCTTCCACCAAAGCCTTTCACTTTCTTTCTCTGTTTAAACTTTCATGGCTAGCTAGCTGCTGCTTTGAGAGACCTCATAGCTTACATATGATTTTTCTCCATGGTGCAATTATGTGATCTTTTGCCAAGATGCTAGTTGTCCTACCATCCTTGCTGATACCCCAATCAGTATGGAACCTCAGAGGCAATCCCATGAAGCAGTAGCAGTGCAGAAGGCAGAGAAAAACTGAAAAATTCTGAGTGTAGGAGGCTGCATTTAGATCCCATGGGAAAAATGGCAGGACTGACTATGTGAAGCAGGGAAGCCTGGCAAGGTAACTAAGTGCTCCATCTTTAGGGCAGAATCTGGACTAGTTTCAAAAAACGGCTTCTTTAGCCTGGATTAAGGTTTATAACGTACTTTCTCCAACATTAGCAACAACAGTCAGCAGTAGTAGCAGCAACAATCAGAAGTAACAGTAGCAGTGGCAACAATAACCAGCAGTAATAATAGCAGCAGTGAAGCAATAACCAGCAGCAGAGGCTATAGAAGTAGCAGCTAACATTTATATTGTGCTTTAAAGTTTGAAAGGTACTCTTTGATGACAAAGAATTGAGGGGATGCATATAAATTGGGAAAGGGTTGAATAAATTATAGCATGAATGTAATGTAATATTATTGTTCTATAAGAAAGGATAAGCCGGTAGATGTCTGAAAAAAAAAACAAAAAAGGAAAGACTCATATGAACTGATACAGAGCAAAATGAGCAGAATCTGAAGATTGAACAGTAACACTGTGCAATGATCATATATGTCTAAGAAATGCAATACAAGACAATCCCAAAAGATTCATGATGGAAAATGCCATCTACATCCAGATAAAGAACTATGGGATCTGAAGGTGGATTGAAATATACTATTTTCACTTTTTTTTTATGGTTTTCCCCTTTTATTCTGATTGTTCTTTCACAACATGACTAATATAGAAATATATTTAACATGATTGAATGTGTATAGCCTATATCAGGTTGCTTGCTCTCTTAGGGAGGGGGAAGGAAAGAAAGAGAAAGAAAAATATAGAACTCAAAGTCTTACAAAAACAAATATTGAAAACCATCTTTACATGTAATTGAAAAAAAAAACCAAAATACTGTTGTGTAAAATTTTTTAAAAAAAAGTTTGCAAAGTGCTTTTCATGGGTTATTTAATTATGCATGAGTGAAATATTCATTTTTTAAACTTGTAGTTCACAGAATCATAGCTTTTAACTACTTTCCTAAGAGAAGGAACAAAATAGCTTTAAAATATCAGAAATTCGTTTAATTAATATTATAAGAGAATTCCCCCCATTTATTTGTCCTTGCTTTGAATATAGTGTGTATATATTTATATATCTGTTACTTCCTCTGAAAGAAGGAAGTTTCCTGAAGGCAAGGCTAGTTTTCTTTCTGTCTTGCTATTCCTTGAGGGTAGCAAGGGACCTGGTGAGCTAATTAAATGCTGCTAATTAATTTGGAATCAAAAAAGAGGTATTTAAATTCTGTACACTGCCATTTATTAGCTGTACGATTCCTTCATTAGACTATAAGCTTCTCAAGTATAGAGACTGTCTTTTGCCTCTTTTTGTGTTCACATTGAGGCACCTAATAAATTTTTATTGATTAGGCTAATTTATTCACTCATTTATAAAATAGAGATAATACTTATACATACAATCACTTCAAATGGTTTTTTATTTTTTATTATAGCTTTTTATTTACAAGATATATTATTGGGTAATTTTTCAGCATTGACAGTTGCAAAACCTTTTGTTCCAATTTTTCCCATCCTACTCCTTCCCCCTCCCCCAGATGGCAAGTTGACCAATACATGTTAAATATATTAAAATATAAGTTAAATACAATATATGTATACATGTCCATGCAGTTATTTTGCTGTACAAAAAGAATTGAACTTTGAAATAGTGTATAATTAACCTGTGAAGGAAATCAAAAATGCAGGTGGGCAAAAATAGAGGGATTGGGAATTCTGTGTAGTGGTTCATACTCATTTCCCAGAGTTCTTTCGCTGGGTGTAGCTGGTTCAATTCATTACTGCTCCATTGGAACTGATTTGGTTCATTTCATTGCTGAAGAGGGCCATGGCCGTCAGAATTGATCATCATATAGTATTGTTGTTGAAGTATATAATGAGCTCCTTCCTGGTCCTGCTCATTTCGCTCAGCATCAGTTCATGTAAGTCTCTCCAGGTCTTTCTGAAATCATCCTGCTGGTCATTTCTTATAGTACAATAATATTCCATAATATTTATAAGCACAATTTATTCAGCCATTCTCCAATTGATGGGCATCCACTCAGTTTCCAGTTTCTGGCCACTACAAAGAGAGTTGCCACAAACATTCTTGCACATCCAGGTCCCTTTCACTTCTTTTAAATGGTTTTAAAAGAAATTTTGCAAACTTTAGAGGTCTACAGAAATCTGAGTTGATATTATTGTTTCTACTGATATCAATAATCTGAATTGATTTTAATCATCACCCTGGTAATACAACTGGATTCTCCAGTCTGGATCTACAAAAGCTGGAGATATGATTAAACTCTATTGAAATTGAGAAGAAAGTAGAAAAGGTAAATTTGTAACTTTTCACCAAATCCTGAAATATATTCAGTGAGAGTGTCTTGTGAAAACTGAAAGATGCAGAGGAAGAAGTACTTTGCATATTGGTAAAATAACCTTTAGAACTTGTCACCCCAACTAAATGTATGGGATGAAAATAGACATAACTTCTAAAAGGCATATATATTCATGCATGATAGATGCTGGTTATTAGGAAAAGACAAGAATGATTATCTGGCATGTGAAGGGGGGAACATAAGGTCCCATTCATTTCCAACATCCAAGGTCTCCTTAAAACTCTAAAGGTTGTGGTTTATATCTGTGGGCACAAGGACTCTCCTAAAAATCATTCCCTGGTTCCTTTTTCTGGGGGCAAAAACTAGGGTGGGTTGATTGAGGTTTGCACTAGAGGCTTTTTAGAATTTTAGAGGCTTCTACCAGCATTTTCCATCATTTAGCAACATAGAAATAGAGCTTAGCAACTGCTTAGTAAGGATATTTTGGTAAAATTGGAAGGTACCAAAAAAATGGACTGCAGTCAACTCCTTTTGGCCCTGCTTTCTCTGTTTTTCCCATCTCAGCTGATAGCTCATGTCAAGCCATTTGTCCCAGATGCAAAGAATTCTTAGCTATTCCTCTCCCACTGTCAGAAATAGAATAATAATAACAATTTACATTTATATATCTGTGGCTTTTTATGTGCTTTCTGATTTATGAACCATATTACAATACAGTGTGAGCATTATGACCTACATTTCAGAAATGAGCAAACTGAATTCATAATAGTCAAGTGGCTTGCCCAGGATCACAGTTAGTTGGTGTTGGTTGGAACCAGAATTTGAAAGCATAAGTATCTTTGTTCTGTTTCTAAGATTTTCATTACTACATAACATTGATCCTGGAATGTTTTAGCCATGGATCAGAGCGACTACAGAAATGTGTATATTCATTTTATCCATATGTATATATGTTTATATGCATATATTCATTATATATGTATATAAATTATGTAGAATATATTATATAATAGTATATAAACATAAGATGTATAATTTTATATATATACATATGTATATGTATATATATATGTTGGTAAAAGTGTCATTTCCTTTTTTATATACTTTTGTTTTCCTGAGGCAATTGGGGTCAAGTGACTTGCCCAGGGTCACATACCTAGAAGGGTTAAGTGTCTGAGGTTAGATTTGAACTCAGGTCCTCCTGACTTCAGGGATGGTGCTCTATCCACTATACCACCTAGCTGCCCCCATCTCCCTTTTTTTTTAAAAACAGTTTCAAATGATTTGTGAACTAAGTCAGGCTAATGTTAGTGGGATTCTCTCTCTCTCTCTCTCTCTCTCTCTCTCTCTCTCTCTCTCTCTTCCACACACACACACAAACACACACACACACACATATATGTGTGTATGTATAAATATATATATATATATATATATATATACACATAGAGAAATGTGTGCGTTCATATATATTTTATCATAAAGAAAGATTTTGAAGGAATATAAACATGTGTGTGCATGTGTAACGTTCATTGATGTTTCATAATCGTTTGTAAATCTTTCACCTGCTTAAGCAAGGTGTTCTGAGGATGAATTACATTTTCTATTGCACCTAAGCATGGAGAAAAAAAGCTGCTCTGCAAAATAAGTGCTGTAATGCCTCATTTATTAGACTATCACATTGCAGCACCCTTAATAACCTGAAGAATGGTCCCTTTCCTTATTCAGCAATGACAATCTAAGCCAAGATCCGAGAGGCTGGTGCCAAATCCAAGCATAATGAAATGATCAAAAAGGAAAAAGAAATAAAAAATCAGAAATGACCTGGATGGGGTTGGAAGTGAGAGAGCTTGGGTTCAGAGAGCTGAGAATAAAGAGGGATGAGGAAAGATGAAAAGATACAGAGGGGCCAAGATGCTTCAGAACTGCTTGCAACAGCAGACCTCCAGGGAAGTGTGAGGAATCCCATGCACTAGAATACCCTAGTGACATGGGTTTTTTGGTTAGAGGCAGAGCAGTTTTACACCTCCCTGCAGTTTTTGAAGACATTACTGTAACTTGGCTGACGACAGCTCTAGAACTTAGAGTTTGTCATTGTGCCTTGTTTACATCATCTTATTCTCTTTGCTAGAAGATCTACTATTCTGTTGGTCAAAAATTCTTATCAAGCACCTACCATATATTGGGTATTGTGCTAAGCACTATGCTAGGCCATTGCTTCCATGTAAAGGCTTTTCTAATCTTTCCCCTACATGACAGAAAGGTACCTTTCAAAAGGTAAAGACAAATAGCAGGTGTGCCCAAAGTCTTTTGTTCTCCTGGATTCCTTCAGTTAATTCTTGCATTGCATAATCTTGAGTCCTTCCCTGATTCTGCTTTGCTCTATTCTGGATGCTTCCCAGTTAATCAATTTATTCTTAAAATATGGCACCTGGAATAGAATCTGATACTCCTGAAGTAGTTTGAGTATTTGCCACAGCATCATTACTTTTACTTTAAAGAAATCAAGTATTCTTTGTCTTCAGGTGTAAGGAATCCTAGTGAGATCATGAGTAAATTTGTGTAAATTTGTTTGCTGAGAATCTTGGAACATGGCAGTTATCTGATAGAATCTTAGGAAGCACACAAGAATGGTTAGCCAACCTTTGGTTACCTTATTTAATGAGTAGCCTTTATTGTAGCCTGTGTTTACTCCAGAAACCTGGCCAGTTTCTGGAATAAAAACATATTCCTCCTAAAGGAATGAACAAATATTCTCCTTTATTGGTTTCTTGTGATGGAGTATCCTGTATCTGAGAGGGTTGCTCCATCTCGAGTCATGTATCAAATGAGAATACTTAGAATAGTAACTATGTTCTCAGCGTATAAAAATCCCTTACTGGAAAGGGATTTTGAGGATTTGGCTAGCAAGTACTGTACAGCTTGCCTAGCAATGGTTCCCATTTGACACTCAATAGTTGTGACCATGAGTCTTCCTAGCCACAGAATTCAGATGTTGGTGATTCTTTGGAGTGGTGATGATGTATGTTGTTAGTTATAGTGTCTTTATTGTGGCCACTGCATTTGTAATTGTGTGTTTCTTTTATACTTTGAGTTTCCTTTTCCCTTGTGTCTTATTTAAATCAAGGTTCTGAGCAGTAATAAACTTGTATCCACTCTCTTTAAGACTGAGCCTGTTGAATGCAAATTCTGAACCTCAATTAATCTTACATCAGGAAAAACAATAATATAGGACCTAGAACTTGAGGCAATCACATGGAATTCCTAGGCCAGTCTTCCCAGCCAGCAAGTTCTAGTAAGTTGTCTAAAATTAAGGAGATAGTAAGTTATTATTTGAATCTAGCTACTCTGAAATTAAAGGCAGTTCTCTTCCCTGCTTACAGATCTCTCCCCTTCAGGGAGTACTAGTTGAAAATAAAAAGAGTGTGTGACTAGACTGATCCATTCAGGTCTGTCCTGGAGGACCCTAACAACCTACTGGAAATCAATAGTAGAAAAGAGCAGGGATATTTCTTTGATTCACACACTAGTCTGTCATCAGGAAACCTTCCCAATATGGGAATTCACAATTCTCTGCATTAGTAGATAGCCTTAATGCTGCAATCAATTTCCACCAGAACTCCAGTGAAGTTAAGTGTTTTTATTAAAGACGATAAAATCAACTTGAATTATTGCTTTTCCAGAATATAATCTAGCAGAACGATCACAATACTATCCAAAGAAAACAATGACTGATTGTTTAAGCAAATTATTTCATTATCCTTTCAATCTCCATCCTCCCCCACCCCCAACAAAAAGAGTCAAAAGGACCTTAAAATAATTTGGTCTATGGCTTAGTAAATCTAGATTATTAAGAAAATGTGAGACATGAGGGAGGGAAAGAAGCCCTATGCTTGCAGCATGCATTTCTCTGCTCTATTTTCATTTGTGCTAACTCCTTGGATGACCTTAAGAAAGTTTCTCTCTCTCTTCCCTCCCTACTTCTCTCCTTCCTCCTTCCATCCTTTCTCCTCCCTTCCTTCTTCTTTTCCATTCCCTTTCTCCCTTTCTCTTTCTTCCTTTTCCTTTACCTTTCTTTTCTTTTTTCTCTTTCCCTTTTCCTTCCTTCTTTCAATTGTATGTTCAAGAGAGCTCAGTATTCAAAAGACAGAAATATAGAGGAAGACCATTCCAGGTCTGGGTGACAGACCTCATATGATTTGCTGCTTTGCTCCCATTGGGTTCTTCTCAGTGGATAGGGTATTATGTCTGAAATCAGGAAAACCTGAGTTCAAATCCAACCTGAGACCTTCAAAGCTGTGTGATCCTGGGCAAGTCACTGAACCCTGTTTACCTCAGTTTCCTTAACTATGGAGTAGGAATAATAAGATAGGATATTTGTAAAGCTCTAGGCACAGTGCCTAGTACATAGTGGGCACCATCTAAATACGTGAATCCTCCCTACTTCTTTTGCAATTGCCCATGGTCGCTACTTTGTGCTCACCTCAGCCACCAGGACCATGACTCTTCAGTTCCTTCATCTGTAATAGATCAAAAGTTTAGAAGTCATTTAAAATAACCCCATCATTTTACTAATAAAGTGCCTGGAGTCAGAGAAGAGACGTGACCAATGTAAGGTCTGACAGGCTGGGCCAGCTTGCCTGGGAATGAAGCCTGGTTGCTCTGATTTCAAATTTAATGTCTTTTATAATGTATTAGAAAAGAGTACTTCCATGTACAAAATGATAGGTGAGATTCAAAGATTTTAAATAGGTAAATATTTAGGACCTGTTTTTTTTTTTTAAATCACATTTCCTTAAGTAATTAAGCAAGAGGTTAATGAAAAAACTCATCCTTTCTCACTAAACTCATTGCTTGGAAATTAAATCACATTGTTTTATCATTTTTTCTTCCTACCATTTCAACATGAGTAAACAGTAGCTGTTTGAAGGACAGGCAGAAGAACAGATTTTGATTTCTAGTCCCTAAACAATAACTATTTAATGATTTGAAATGAAAATGTAAGTAAATAACAACATTATAACAAAGAAAAGAGAGTTGCAATGAAAATGAAAGCATCAATGACAGAAAACAGAATTTACATTTTCCCTTAAAAATCCCAGCCTAGTTTAGGGAGGAAATGATCAGAAAAGATTTCAGGAACAAACTCATTTCAGAATGATGTTCTAGCTGATTGTTCATATGCTTGTATGGTGGCTTTAAATTCAATTTGAAAAAAAAATATATACTAATGTTCCAGCTCTGATTTCCTTCCAAAGTCCTCAAATACCCTAAAAGAGGATTTTGACTTCATGCGACACAAACACAGGTCTTGTCAATTTGGGAAGATTATGAATGACAATTGGTAGGTATTTGAAGGAAAGTCTGCTTTATGGTTCTGGGTTTTTTTGTTCTGATTGGTTCTTGAGTGCATAACTATGGTGGAAGCTCTCCAGGCAGATTTAGGCTTAGAATCAGGGGAAAGCTCTCTGGTAATTGGAACTGCTGCAAAGCTGCCTCTGGATGGGATGCTCTCAGAAGAGCTCTCCCTTCGAGAGATCCCCAAACAAAGGTTTGATGATCGTTTGTCAAGTCTATTGGAAAGGAGAAACTTGTACAGGTGTGGAGTAGACTCGAGAGCCTCTGAGATCCCTTCTAATCTGAAATGGTGAATGATGATGGTTTGAATTCCTATTGTCCAAAGACCAAGTTTAAAGAGACTAATCAGGACATGAGATTGGTCACATTATCATTCATTTTGGTCAGAGCAACTCTCAAAAACCATCAACTGAGTTGATGGTGGGAGAGAAGCTCTATCCATGGAGAGAGCACCACCATCAACAAAATTATCGATCCTAGGGTAATAATATTTACAGCATTGAAAAGTTTGCATTTATAATCGACATAATTTTTGTCTACATAATCTCACTTGAACTTTACAAAAACCCATGAAATAGCTTCTATGGTTGCTAATGCTCCCATTTTAGAGAGGCAAAAACTGAAGCTGATACTTGTCTATATTCACACAGATGTAAGTGTCAGAGATCTGATCCTATCCTAAGGATTCCCGATTCTGAGTCCAAGACGCTATCCATTAGGGCATCCATATTAGTAGATAGAACTATACCTGGAATGAGAGAACTGAGTTCAAATCCTTCCTTATATATGTACTACTTGTAAAACCCTGACTGTAATAATTTAACTTGTTTCAGCCTCAACTGTTAAATGGATAATAATAGTACCTACCTCGAAGGATTGTTGTAAGAACAAAAATGAGATAAAGTACTTTATAAACCTTAAAATTGCTTCATAAATGTTATTATCATTGTCATTATTATTATTTAATGGTTATGTATACATATGCAAGATAAATAGAGCTCAGTGGCACAATCTGGATAAAACTTAATGATTGGTGCAGACTGATAAACAATTGATCTGTCTATGATAATAGTTTGTGAGATGGAACAAGGAACAGACATGTGCTTTCATGTGTGTAATAAACTCCATTTACTCTAGGAGATCAATAATTCTTATATAATTTAAAGTCTGAGAGGGTCACCTGTGGACTATGAGAAGTTATGACTTATTTTGTGTATCGAGGCAAGGCTTAAACCTTGATCCAAAAACTAGTCTTTTTGACCAAAAGGTTAAATATAGATTCATTAGGCCATGTCATCTAGCTGGTTAGCAGTTTTGAAAGTCTTGGAAATGAACCCCGAATGTCTTCTCTATTCAATTTCCCATTCTACATAGGTATATTGCCTTAATTAGAGAATTTTAAACCTTATTACAATTTGAATTTCAAACCATATTACCATTTTTCTTATGCAGATATGAATTTTTAGGAACCTGGACTTGAGAAGTTTAGCCTGAGGAAGAGCTAACTTAGAGTGGGTATGATTGGTTCCTCAAAATGCTTGAAGGGCATAGAGTCAAGAGATGGGATATAGGAAGAAGTCTCTAACAGTTAAATCTAGCAGTTAATTAATAACCCACACTTCTATAACATTTTAACATTGCTGGGCCCCTTTCTCACAAAAACTCTTTCTCTGACCTACTTATGTACAGCATAGTCAGTACAACATTGCATTTAAAGGAATGATAGCAGGATAGGAACTTATCTCAAGGTGGCTTCCACTGAAACCCAATGAAATAGATGAGAATTAGATAATTAATAATAGTAATTATTATTATTATTATCAAAAGGAAAAGGAAGTGACCCAAATGTTTGAATTAATTTTTTTAATGTTTAGAGAATGAAAATATTTCCTTTCCATTTATTTGACCTTATGGAAATACTTGACTTCTGAGACTTTAGGTTTTATTTACTATTCTTTCTCCTTTCCTGGTATTTGGGGAGATGGGACAACACTGAAGTGGGTCAATAAGTAAGTTGTGAAGTTAACACAAAACAATAAATAGTTCAATCTACTTGAATTGGAGAAATATAAGTAAGTTATAGACAGGATTTTTAATATTAAATTCACATGAAGAACAGTTTTTTTTATATAAACCTTTTTTATTTTCAAAACATATGAATAAGTAGTTTTCAACATTCACCCTTGCAAAACCTTGTATTGTAACTTTTTTCTCCCTCCCTTCTCCCCTCCCTTCCTTAGATGGCAAATAATCCAATATATGTTAAACATATACAATTCTTCTATCATATTTCCACAATTATCATACTGCACAAGAAAAAATGATGGAGTTTAGATGCAATGTAGCTATTATTAGATGGGACAATGGGGTGAAGAGGGGTAAGGAGTCCACAATACAAAACTTTGAAAGAACAGGAGCAAAATAATGCAGAATTTGTAAATAGTAATCTTGTTGCTTTTAAGTACTTTAGTCAGTATTGTCTGATCCAAGCCTAATATTCGGTCTCATGAATTACACCAATAAAATACACTATAATTTAAAAACCTCAAGAAGCTGAGATTTATTTTTATGACAGCATGTCTTTGGGTCATAGATTTAGAACTAGAAAAATCCCTAAAGATGATCTAGTCCAGGATTTCCTAACTGTTTAATGTTATGGAACCCTTTGGCAGTCCGTTGAAGCAGATGGACTCCTTCTTAGGATAACATTTAAAAATAATAGAAGGAGATATTAATTTGGTAGAAAGGTCCCATAGAACTCCTGAAATCTATCCATGGAGCCAACACTAAGAACTTCTTCTTTCTATTCTGCACCTTCCCTACCTCTGCCCTTTTACTTTACAAGCACAGAAAGTCTTGTCTTATCCAAAGTCACACAGATGGGGCAGCCCTGGAATTCTAATCAAGGACATCTGACTCTAAATTCAGTGTTCTTTCCTACAGGCTGCCTTATACCCAAAACACTTTTCAATTCCCAAAATGTTAGATAAAGACTTTATTTTCCTTTTAGATTAATAGAGCTGCCCTCTACTAGCTACTGCTGGGACAACTCTTTAGAATTTAATCGCCTGACATTGGGGCCCTGCCATTCATTTCAGAGAAAATAGAGATTAGAAAGTATAAATCAAAGGCATAAAACATACTTTCAAAGGTCTTATCCTTTCATACACACACAATCTCACTCAGTTTGTATCTCTCTGTTTCTCTTCTTACTTTCTTCTTTTCTTCCTCCCTCCCTGTTTGTATCTCTCCTCCCCTTTCTTTCTTTCTCTCTAAAATTTAGATAATACATATCATTTGCTATGAAAATAATATAGCTTTTAGAATACTGATTTTTAATGCATCTTAAGGAATGATTAGGGTAAAGATTTGCTTGTACTTATTAAAGTGTCTCAGGCCTAGAACCAAATGGTAAAAGTGATATTTCAGATAACAAAATTAAGTTGCTAAGATAACTCATTTAAATCCATAAGACCTGATCCAATGTAGGTAAATAGTCCCTTCTCTACATATCTAGTATTGATCTACTTAGACTTGAAGTTAGGGAAATCCTCCAGATAGTTAGGATTCTCCTGTGTGAAATGAGCTGCTTTGTGAGGTAATGGGTTCTCCCTCATTGGATATCTTCAAGCAGAGGCTGGATGACCAGCCATTAGCTAGATTTGTTAAAAGGAGGTTTCTTTTTTACTATGGGCTGGGCTAGATGGTCACATTCATCTTGGCAGCTAAGTGGCTCACAAAGTGGATAGGATCACCAGGCTGGAGTCAGGGAGAGCTGAGTTCAAATGTGGCCTCAGATACTTCCTAGCTGTCAGTTAGCCCTGCTTACCCCAATTTTTTCATCTGTAAAAAATGAGCTATAGAAGGAAATAGTCAATCACTCCAGTGTCTTTGCCAAAAAACAACAACAACAAACAACCAAAAATCCCAAACCAAAAAACCCAAATGGGATTATGGAAAGTCACACACAATTGAGATGATTGAGCTGATCCAACTCTGAAATTATGTAGCTCTATGATTTTTTATACTTAAAAACTACATTTTTTAAAGGTGCCTAGTCACCAAATTAAATGGTCATTTGTCAGCCTATTTGATTAATTTACTATTTTTACATTGTGGATACTTCCCCTCTTTCTACTTTAGGAGGGAGGAGATTTGTCTTAGAAAATTCTGCTATCTTTACTGCTACTCAATCTATCAGTCAATCTATAAACAAATATTTAATATACATTAAATAAATATCCATTATATGACAAATAGTAGGTACTGGAGAAAAACAGGTACAAATTAAATAATCATTGTCACTGGGAACTTATGTTCTATAGCAGGAGACATATAAACACAAGTGCATATAAAATAAATTTATAAAAAACTTTATATAAGTTCATATAAAGGTAATTTTATAAAATAAATACAGTGTAATTTTGGAGGGAAGCCACTAACAACTAGGTTTGGGCAAAAATCAGGAAAAACCTCATCTAGCAGATAGTAATTCAGCTGGACTTTGAAAGAAACTAAGGATTTATAAGAGGAGTAGGGGAAGAGTGAGTGCATTCTAGGCAGAGAATTAGAAGATGGAGTGGCAAGGGTGGGGAGAGTAAGAAAGCCAGTTTAGCTGGATCTCAGCATGAAGGCAAGCAATAGATAAAAAGTTTGAGAAAGGCTATATTGTAAAGGGCTTTAAATGCCAAAAAGAGGATTTGGCATTTAATAATAGAAATATTAGGGAGTCAATGTTGCTTGTTGAACAAGGGAGGAACAAGGTCAGTCTTTTGCTTCAGGAGGATGAATTAAAAAGGAAAGAGATTTAAGGCAAGAAAATCAATTATGAAACTATTGTAATCTTCTAGGTGTGAGATGGTAAGGACTTGAATTAAAGTGATTGTGTATTCATGATGGAGAGAAAATGAGAGATGCCAGAGATACTATGAAGGCTGTCTTTATCCAGCAATAGATTGTAATGAGTTGATTGGGAATTTCAAGATTGCAAGATTGTCGGACATAAAGAATGGTTATGCCCGAAACAGAAAGTGGGAAGTTTGAAAAGAATGGGTTCAACTGGTAAAGATAATGAGTTGAATTTTAGATATTTTAACTTTGGATATTTAACTTCCTTGAGAACAACCAGTTCTGAATGTCTACTAGTAAAGTCAACAAGTTTAATGAGGTGGACTGGAATATGAGAGAAAGACTGGGGCTGGGTCTATAGATCTAGAATTAATGATTACATTTGTGGGAGCTGATGAGGTCACCAAGAATGGAGAAAAAGAAGAGAAAGGAGTCCATGCTGCTATTATAGATGTTTTCTATGATATCTGGTATATTGAATATATAAGCGTTTTTCTTATCTCTCTTTTCCTGTTTAAAATATCTTAGATTAGGTTTGCAAGAAGACATATATATATATATATATATATATATATATATTATATATATATATATATATATATATTTTTTTTTTTTTTTTAACCAGATCTCCATAAGAACAGTTAGTCAGATCGTCTGACTTTAAATCCAGGTAGTGAACCTGAGTGATTGGAAAAATAGTGTTATTCTTGAAAGAAATAAGGAAGTTAGGAAGAAGGGAAAATTGGAAGGGGGATGAGATCTATTTTGGACATCTGAAGTTTGAGATGATTATTGGATATGCAGGTAAAGGTGTTCAGCAGGTAGCTAATGATATGGACTAGGAGATCAGAAGAAAGATGAAGTCTGGATACGTTGATTTGTGATAGCACAGAGATGACAATTGAATCTGATTATGTTTCCTGCTCATTTTCCAGCATTGTAGGCAGCAGTATGTTTCTCATGTACCCAAGGCTTTGTTCTCTACAATCAAGGGTAGTGAATATAACATTATTCAGGTAGTCGATGAAGTTTTTGTAAGGTCTGCTACTCTGTTCAAATGTCATTTAATAGTTATGATTTTTAAGTTTTATTTTAGGATGATCACTTGTATATCACTAATTATTAATAAGATTTTTAAAAGTTTTCTCTTAAAAGCCAATTTAATAGAGCCAATTGAACTTTTTTGAGATCATGCAATCATCCAGAAATTAGCCAAACTAATTTTTTTTTTGTGCCTAGTAATAGATTTGGAGGAAAACCATGATTAGAATGTATTCTATTATCTGACTAGAGGGGAGTACTTTAACATCCACAAACCTTAGTCTCCTAATCTGTTAAGTAAAGGACATGCACTCAATGAGCTCTTGGATTTTTCCTTGCATCTTCTGGTTTTTGTACTATCTATTGCCAATATCTGGAAGTCATTTCTTTCTTATTTCTACCTATCAGAATCCTTGGTTACCTTCAAAACTCAGTTTAAGTTCCATTTACATGAAGCCTTTCCTGATTCTCCTTCTTATGACTCCCTTGTTCCCATACAACTTTGTATTCATTTTTATGTATAATCTTTATCTGTTTATATATTGTTTCCTTTGTCATTACATAAACTCCGTGAGGACAGGAACTAATTTACTTTGGTCTTTGGATCTCTAATGCTTAGTATACTGCCTAGCATGTGGTAAATATTTAATAAATATTTATTGATCAATTCTTTTGAATTTTAACATCTCTGAGTTCCTAGTTCCTATTTTTGCATGAGTTTGTTTAATCACCTTAAAATATTTAATATCTTAGTAAGAAGATCATTAAGTACCTATTGTCTTTAGACCAGGAAGACATTTCTATGGAGAAAGCAGCCTTTCATCAAATTTATGGTTTTAACTGAGTTAATTAGCTTCTAAGTCCAGGATTGCAATAGTATATTGTTAACGCATCATGTCACGATTTTCTACCTTCTAAGTAAGTGTCTGGCCATCACCTTATGGGAATATGTGTGTCCCAATCTTATGCTTTTATTAAATTTTTTCTCTCCAATTCTTTCCAATAAACTTTTATTAAGCCCTTAACACATGCAACTCAGGCAACAAGCCTTTATGGGCCAGGCACTCTGCTAAACTCTGGGCTTACAGAAAAACCATAACCCTGTCTCTGCTTTCAAGGAACTTATAGTCTAATGGGGAAGGCAATATGCAAACAACTATATACAAACTGTCTGTATGCATGTGTGTATATATACGCATGTATATATGTATGCAAGCTATTCATGTATACACAAATATATGACAAAATTGGAATAATGTAGGGACACCACTAACATTAAGGAGGGGAATAGAAAAGGTTACTTATGAAAACTTTGAATTTTAACTTGAACTTGAAGGAAGCCAGAGCATCTAGAAGGTAGCAATAAGGAGAAAGAAATTTCCAAGAATTGGTACCAGTCAACGAAAAGCCCAGGATTGGGGGATGGAATGTCTTGTGCTAGGAACAACAACAAGGCATTATGCTATGTGATTGAGACACAAACAAGACAGTCTCTACTTGCAAGGAACTTGGTTTTAAATGAAAGGGACAGTGAAGATGTCACATATACACAGATTAGTGTAGTACAAGGAGAAGAGAGAGAGAGAGAGAGAAAGAGAGAGACAGAGACAGAGAGACACAGAGACATACATAGAGAGAGACAGACAGACAGAGAGACAAAGACAGAGACAGAGAGTCAGAGAGAGGAAGAAAGAGACAGACAGATAGACAGAGAGGGAAAGGGAGGGAGGGAGAAGAGATCTCAAGTGTTTAGTCAGGAAGGACAAACACAGCAACAAGAAAGACGCCAGGGAGAAAGGGGAGGAGAGAGGAGAGGGAAGGCTTCAAAGCAGGGCAAAGCTTTGAACAAAGACAAGGCTCATTAGAGGAGTGATGTTTGGTATTTTTCTCCTGATATATTCTAGTGAAGGTGCAGTTTTTGGATGGTCATTTTGCATTCATTCTGCCCACTAATGGATGCCTCATTAATGGTGGTGAAAATCTTCCATCACAAGTTTCTGCTTGGACTCACCAGTCAAGCTGGGAGCTGAGTTAGGAACACCCACTGATTTTGCAAATGATTTTTTCAGCTTCAGCTTGTTTAGCACACTGTCATCCTTCAGGAGACTGAATAATGTCAACCATGGCACTAAATGTATCTGACCGATTTCTTTTTGGCAGATTGATGTGTGAGAGTGTGTACATTATTACCCTTCTGGGGGATCCTGCAGTGTTTGTGAATTAAGATTGATTAAAACAAGAAACTGGCTACATGAGTGGCTTTTGAAGTCATTAATTCTTAGTTGGCATTAACTTGTTTGATTCTTCTTACAATATAAATGAGAGAAAATACTTTAGTACAAGTAAGGGGGAAAATGAAGGTGGAAACTCCCTGAATAAAGATAAACTTCCTGCCTGTATTGTTGATGCTCGGAAGGAAAATTTCAGAAAAACACATCTCCTGATAATTACAAAGTATCGTGGGTCACTGGCAAGCTGGCTTTTCTTTGTGCCCAGTCCAGTAATTGCAAAGCTAAGGGTTAAGCAAAATAAAATGAGCTGAGAAGAAATAGTTTACATAAGCAAACCTGCTAATTCAGGAGACTTGGCAAGCTCTAACAGTTTCAAGCTAATTTTATCAGCTGGTGAAAACATAATCTGATATGAGGGGGAAAAAATGTTGGTTGTGAAACTAGAAAACCTGGATTTAGGTTAACAACCTTAGTATCTGCTTCTGATGTGGATATCACCTGTGTGACCTTGGGTGAGCAATTTAATTTCCTCAATTTCCTCAGCTGTAAAATGAGAAGGGGTAGATTGGATTATATGGACTCTGATCTCCCTTTCAATCCCAGATCTATAGTCCAAAAGGTCCAAAGACTATGTGATGAGGTCTGGGAGCTAGACTAGGAGCCAAAAGGGAGCCAGTCCCACCAGCAACTAGATTATCAGGGCTCTGAAAACCAGACTATAGGAACACAAATATGTTACATGCATATATGTATGTTGGTATATAAAATTATGTATATATATTCACACATATACATACATATATAAATGTGTGTATATGTAACTTTAGGCTCATATCAGTTTATGTTTGGAGCTGAAAGAACCTAAAAGATCATGTGGTCCAACAAGATCATTTAACAAATGAGGAAATTGAGCCCCAATTAGGTTAAATAATTTACCTGAGATCACACAAGAAGCAAGTACTGGAGACAGGCTTTAAATTCAGGTCCTCAGTTCTCAAATCCAGCACTATTTATACCTCTCCATTCTCTCTGAAAAAGGTTTTACTAAATAGTCTTCAAGTCATCTTCTAGCTTTGACATTTTAGGGCCATCTCCGGTCATCCTGATCTATATCTTGCCAATGGACCCAGATGGCTCTAGAGGAAAAAGTGAGACAAGTGACCCTGCCCAGCCCTCTCTCACTTAAATCCAATTTACTCTCTGATGTCTTTGTCCTCTTCAAGAAGCACAAACAACAACAAGCCCCATGACTATCACTGGGAACAATTTTGAGTGTGAGGTATCTGGTAATTGAATATTAGAGTGTTCTAAAAATAATTACATCTTGTTGGAAAGGTCATTATCCCCCACCAACATGTGCTTAAGAGCTTGAGATTCAACCCAGAAAAGCCAACAAACTAGACATAGCAAATATTCTTAATTCTATGAATCCTTTCATTGCAGTTTTGGACTGGGAAAAATTTAGGGGCAATAATTTGCTACTCTATAAAATATTATTGCTCTCCAGGCTGGTGTCCTCACATACTTGAGTCTGAGAAAGATTTATTACTTAGTGTATTGGTGATAGGAAGAATGGAAAGACTGAACCCAGAGATAGTAAAAGATGTGACTGAAGAGAGCAAAGTGGAGCCTCAATTCCATTTGTACATAGTTCTATATTCCTTGTCATCTCCATTTATCTTGCTTCCTTAAGAAAAATGCTTCATAAGGCCAAAATGGAACTGTTACCAAATAGTTTTTATGGTTAACTTATTATTGACATCTTTTCAGGGTAGAAATGTTTAACACGCCACTGTTTTGTGCAATGTTCACCATCTTTGTTGATTATAGGCTCATATTTGCAAGATATATCAATTTGGGTTGCAACACAAGCTTCATGGTTTTTTGGAATAATTTATTCTTTTCCCTTCTTTGATTTCTCATGGCTATGAAATAATTCTATATTTTCCAAATATTCTTTTATTCATATTTGAAGGTCTTTCTCCTGGGTACTTGCAAAATTTATTGTTTGACAGTGAGAATGTAAAATTTAACTACTATATGTCTTAGAAGTTGAAGGATGAAATATTTAAGTCAATTTATGGATTCCCTCAAATGTTTTGGTTTTTTGAATTAAGAAATTCTAAGTAGTTGTATTGAGTTATTTATTTTTTTTGAATTATGGTATTTAAAATTTTTAAATTATGTTCTTATGGAATATCTACAGTTTTGTTCTTAAGATCAGTTCTTTGTATATTGTATATAATTTATATATTCTTTCACTTTCATTTTTCTAAAGAGATTCTCTATCATGGATTGAATTATTTCTAGTATTCTTCCTTCTGGTTTTAGTATCTTCTTTTAAAAATTTATCTCTGTGTATACTGAAACATTTTCTCTTAAAAATTTTAATGTTTTGTTCTTTTTGTGTGTATTCCTTCATTACTCACCTTTTGGCTCCTCCAAAACTATATTGCAAAGCTGCTCTAGTTATTTAATGTTGGGATACCGTGTTCCCCAAGCCTAAGTCTTTGTCTTGAGTAACCTCTAGAGGAGCAGGACTGACCCCAGCTATATCCCCCTAATTAGATTTCAGTGTACAACCAATTGGGCTGGCTTTAAGAATCAACTGACTCCTTCTCTATTTTAGTGGATGGTCTCTAGATGTAACTTAGCTTATGATTATCCTTGCAAATTAGCTTACTCAGCCTCAGGTCTGTGGAAGCTGTTGGGGGAAGTCCCAAGTGGTCACTCCAAGGACTGGGATTTTTTAATGAAAATTCATAAGGATTTTACTTTTTCAAGATTTAGCTTTTTTTCTCCTTCGGATCTACCTAAACATGTTCTACATTTTCAGCACAATTTCTTTTCTTTTTTATTTGAATGGCTGGAGAGTTGAAGTGGCTAATAGGAAGCGATTACTCATTCATTTTACTGGTTATTTGAAACACAAGTCCTTGTTAACTTATTATTATGGCAAATCACTGTTTGAAATTAGGAAGACTAATTTCATATATATGTATATATATGTACATACATATACACAAGTGATTTTTTAAAGCAATTAGATCTCAGCCTTAACAATAATATATTAATATAATTTTTATTTGGATTATTTCATTTGTTACCTATAACAGTTCTTTGAAGCAGGACAAGTATTCAGGGATTATTAGAAAGTCGGAGCTAGAAGATCTTTACCTTAGTGATAGTCTAGTTCAACTGGCACACTGTATTAGAGTTGATATGTTACAAAATAAAACCAACTTTTAATCTAGGCATATTGTATTAGATTGTAATTTGCATAATGTTTAGATAATTGCATTAATGCAGAAACAGAGGCCTATACATTTCGTACTTGTATCAAATCATAGTTAGTGTCAGATTCAAGGGCAGAACATGGGTTTAAAGACTTTCAGTCTAAGGCCCTTACCATTTAGGTCATGATCCTCATTTTACAGATTGTAAAACGAAAGCTTGGCTCTAGGTTAAGTGACTTACATGAGTTAAATTGAAGAAGAAAGGCTTGAACATTGGTCTTTTGCCTTTCAAAAGAATCGGATTCTTTTTTAATATTTAAAGTTACACTATGCTTTACATTGCATCATCCCTCAAATCAGTTGCTCTGTGATATCAGGGATGTCCTTTTTCTCTTTTTAAATTTTATTGTAGTTTTAAATGTAGTTTATATAGTTGGAATCTCTAATTCCAACAATATGATAAAGTACCAGGAGATATTTTATCTAGATAAGCTGAGGAGTCTGTCTGTTATTCATATACATTCCATAACCATACTATTTGTTTGCTTCCAATTACTTTTGGAATTTTTTTCATTGTTTTAGATAATGAACTCATTTTAACTTTGGGGTAATTAAGTCCGTTAAATGCAAATGTGTTACTTTTCTGTTGAAAGTAGGTAAAGAAGGTACTGAAATGTTCAAGAGAATCAGCTTCTAGTCATTCAGGTAACCACTCTCAAGAGATAGGTAACTGTCCCAAGACACAAACTAGATAAGGAGAAATGGAAGAGACTTAGCAATTTAAAGCACCTCCTCCTCCCCTCTCCCTCCCATCATTTAAGGCAAAATTTAACTTTATTTTCATTCATTCTTGGCCCTTCTGTAAAATTGCTTTTTTTCACTCTATGTGTTAAGTAAGGATGGCAGACAAACTAGAAAATCCAGAGAGATAAAACAAGTCAGGACAGGTACTGAAGCAATTCAGTTAAGATTTTCATTGGATTTTCCTCAGTTCGAACAAACACCCTGAAAATTCACATAGAAAAAGGATCTGTAGTGGTAAAGGAAACTTTATTTAGTCATTTTATTTAACCATTAATAAGCACCTAAAAGGTACAAAGTATGAGACTACTGGAGATATTAAGACAAAAAAAAAAGCTTTATGTTCTATTTTGGAGGTATAACATGAACACCAAGCATGCAGTATTTCTAAACTAAATATATATCATTTAGCATTTGTGATAAGATCTTTCATTTTTTTTCCATTGCAGGAGCTTCTATGGACATTGTCATATCTATTTGAATTGATTTAACCTTTTATCTAAACTGAGCACTGAATAAACTCTTCATCAATAATGTGGTTGCAAATACAGATCATTAAGCCAGAGCTCAGAGTTAGCTCTGGATTACACTGCTTTAGTCGCAATAAAAGTCTGCAGGTCCCAAGCCTGAGTGTCCTTGAAATCCTGGAATGACACTACACTGAATATCCTGAGAAAGTAACAGTAAGACCCAAAAGTACATGAAACAAAGCCAAGCTTAGTCCAGGAATTCCCTCCAGAAATGCATAGTGCTGGTCTTAATACAATATTGAAAGTCAGAAAGTTTGACCAGAAAAATGAGTAAACAAAAAAGAATCTCACTATAAAGAGTTATATATTATACAGATAAGGACATTCAAGATATAAACTCAGAAATGATAACTATAAAATGTCTATAAAGAAAACTTCCTAGAAAAATCACAGGTTGAGCACAAGCAAAACTAAGATTCCTGGGAGAGAAGTAAGAGTTAAAATGATTTTATAAAGGAAATGAAAGTGCTGGAGGAAACAATTTTAAAATAAATGAAAATGCTATGGGAAAATGGAAAATAAATGAAGGTCACAAAATAAAGAATTGTCAGGAGAATTAACCGCTTAGGATAAAAGTTTCCTTGTATGTAAAATGAACGAGTTGAACTAGATGAGGTGCCTTTCAGCTCCCAATTCTATGATCTTGGCTGGCTTTTCAAAAAACTTTCAACTCTACCATTTTATGATTCTGTGATCCTTTCATTCATCTTGGGTTGGAAAGGACAAGTGTTGGTTATCCTCATTTTACATTCATTCATTCATAGAACAGTGCTTGCTCTGGGCAAAGCCCTAGGATAGGCATGGAAGTAGATGCAAAGAAACAAAACATAGGTCCCTACTTTCAAAAAAAATTTCAGTCAAGTAGAAGAGAGATTATAAGTTATAGATACTTATAGGGAAAATTTCTAAATGGTAAATGCGTAAGAAGAGTTTAGAGAGTTAGAACATTCAAACTAGTTTGTTTTGTGAAATACCAGTCTGTTTTAATGTGACAAGTGAAAATGCTTTCTTGCTGACCTCAGTCTGTACATAACCTATTTCTGCTAAATATTATTCAATTAAATTTGTAATAATTCTATATAAAATATTGCATAAAGTAAAGCTTGTGAAATGGCACAATAGAATTTAGGACTAGCTTGGCGATTATCCAGACAAATTTTCTCATTTGATAGAGTAGAAAACTGAATCTTAGAGAGATTAAGCCTCTTGTCTCAAGTCACAAAGTAGTAACAACACCTAGCATTTAGATATTGCTTTAACACTGACAAAGAAGTTTCCTAACAACAACCTTGAGAAATAGACTATATAGGATTTAATATCCCCATTTTATAGATGAGGAAACTGCATCTCCAAACAGTGGATTTTATCTCTGAATCTAGTGTTTTTTCCTCCATACCAAGCATTTCCTTCATACAAGATTATTGTTCTGAATTAAATTTGTTCACTGAGTATTTTATGTTTTATGTGCCAGATCCGAACTACATAAAACAGTAATAAATGATATTTATCAATGGTAATGAAATAATCATCAAATTCTCTTGGTTCAATATTTCCTGAGAAGCAGGTGATAAAATCTTAAGGATTGGTTTGTGTACCTTCCCTGCCCTCTACAGAAATGATGGATAGGTTGGACTTGATTTAAATAGTAGCTAGCTCAATTGAATGTGAATTTGGCCATCAACATAGTAGGATGATGAACTATTGCAATGCCCTGATGGGATTATAGCTTAAGAATTTAGGGGAAAAGAACACCAAGAGGAAAGAGCTCTATGTTGTCAATAACAGAAGGCTGGAGTCAAAGTCAGAATACTTCAGCTTGCATTTCCTCTCTACCAATTACTAAGCATCATAACTTTGGGCCCATCACTTACCCTCGTGGATTTTTTTTCTCATAGTTAAAATGAAGTGACCCGCTAAGGAACTAAGAGTTCCAAATCTACTTCCTTAAAAACACTGGTCTCCTAACTCCTTAACCCCTTGGATTCTCATAATCTCTGCCTGCCCCAGTCACACAGGACTAGTCACACCTTAGACCTCCTCCTTCCCCAACCCAACCCTAAAGTGAATTTGATCCACATGTTAGAATCCTTATTACAAACCCTCTTCCCCTAAAGTCTTATAGCAGGTGCCACCTTTTACAATTCCTCAGTGGCTACAAAGATAATAAGAAACTCTCCTCAGACTCTTGTCTCCTCTAAGAGGTGCTGTCTGAGTTTCTTCTGAATTATTTCTTTTTAAATCCTGAACAATCTCACTTAGGGTAAGTGAAGTTTTTTTTTTTTTTAACACTTTAAAAAAAAAAGCACATTTACATTTTTTTTTTTTTACACTTTTAGGGTAAAAGGAGACTGGAAGGAAGCAAGGATCCCTAGGGACCAACAATTCATAAGTACTTTGCCTTCCCTTGTGCAGAATCTGTCTACGACCAGAGTAAATCACATACCTGCCAGCTACCTTTATCTTAATCTCCTCATTCCCCTCTTCAGCCAAATCCTCCCCATAGGTTCTAGAGGCCGGCCCCTCTATCCATTACTAGGAATATGTTCTTTCCTCAATGGAAAACATGAAAAACTGATCTTGAAGAAGAAAATTAATATAACATTAGGGTTTGTTTTCTATTAGCTTTTCTGGACCTCAGATTTCTCACCAGTTAAGTGAGGAGTTTGAACTTCCAGGAATTCTTAAGAGGTTATGAGATCATATTTTTAAAAAAAATGTTTTTATAATTGTATTTTAGTAAATTTGTTTTATTTTGTATTTTTTTTGCATTTGAAAACGTTATTCTGATAAAAGCTCCATGAACTTCATCAGACTGCCAAAGCTGATAAATGTTTTAACACCTTGCTTTCCAAAAATATGAACCTCATACTTTTAAGTTTAATCTGCATCATTCATATTTTCTCCATCCCTTTCTTAAGGTTAGACAACTAGCACAACAATAGAGGTGGCACTGATTTGTAACACTTGCTGATTTCCAAGATGCAATAAAAGATTACACTGAAAATTTCACAATCAGTTCTGGTGAGCTGGTTCAAGCTGGCTCCAGCACAGGTGATAGAGAAATGGTTAAGAACATGTGGAGTGGATGATCTCTTTTCAGCTGGAAATCCTATAATCCTTTCATCCCCTTGCCTAGGTTCCTTAATTCTGCAGGAAAACCTTTCAGGATTCCTGGCTACTGCTTATGGTGACATTTGCAATTTGGTCAATCCTACAAACTTTACCACACCCCTCAACTTTCCCAGTTCTGGCTCCTTGCCCTGGAACACTAAATAGTAAATGAGTTCCTTGTTCCCAGTTTGCTATTGCCTATGTCCTCATGTGGCACACAGAGTGAAATTGTGGAATGAATCACAATCCAAATTCAGTGCTTTGTGATGGTTAGAGAGAGAAATACCCCAGCATCCTTATTATTGGATTGCTAACTAATTATATGGCTTTTACCCTGGGGAAGTGCATTGCTTTTTGACAACCCACACACACTGAGCACCTCCATGATAAATAAAGCTGTGAGCAAACACACGCTGTATGCAAAAACAGGTGCTCATGGAGCTATTGTGTGTGGCAAACTTCTAACAGTATAAGGAAGCATAAGCTTATTAGCTGTTGTAGCATGACTTGATCCACTAGGATATTTTTTTTTCTGTCTATAATTGGCTTTTACTGTTGCAGGTTCCATGAGTGTCAAAAATAATAAGGTGACATTTGGATTTGGCATAACATTATTAGTGAGGTGGTAATGCGGATTATGACTGTGAGTTAATGTGAGAGAGAAGAATAAATCAATTGGAAAAATGTTTGAGACAGAATGAGTGTAGAGTCACAATATAGCATTTGATGTGGATGAATGCTGATAATTAATAATTCATGGTCTTGTTCTTTAAAAGTTCCATAAGGTCCCTACATTTTAATAGCTGGAAATGCAAAGCTGGTGGTAAGAGCCTTTTTTTTTTTAAAGCAACCATGCATTGTCCCAGGATAGCACTGATGGGCCTCCAGTCCATCAGAAGTGAGAGGTTGCATGATAGGCCAATTTTAAAAACATGATTATTCTGAGTACATTGTAAAGGGAAGGGATGGTCTTTAGCGATTTATAATGATCATTAACTTGCCATGACTTATAAATGAACTACATTTTACACACACACACACAATCTCTCTCTGTGTGTATACATATATTTCTTTTTCCTTCAGAGACATGCAGTCAGTTATATAACTTTGCCACATTTCTAACATTCTAATGCAAGAACTCTTTCGCTGATATGACAATGCCTTTGTTGGCCTTTGGGTGTTTACTAGAATTTGGACAGCTTAATGTATTATAAAATTCCCAAGTTTAAATGCAATTATAGTCAGGCATGGGTTTGCATATTGAGAGGATAGAAGAAGTTGGGGGATATGTTGGGAAAAGTTCAGTGTAAGGCATATGAAAGTCTCTGAAGCAATCCTGTCAGAAAAGTTCTCTTCTCTCCTGGAGTTAATACCCTCAAGAAACATGGGCACGATCGGGAGGCCTTCACCAAGGCTGCCTCGAATATCGATTTCTGACCATGCCAGACAACTGGGAGAAGTTAGTTTTTGCCTGGTTTCCTCTCTGTGCTTAGGGCAGTAAATCCCTTGGTTTCCTTGGTGTACAAACTAACCTTCCCCTCTCCATGTGCTGTTCCCCAAGGCTTCTCTCCAATCTTTAGGCCTTGGAATTGATGATAGATAAGCAGTTTATTTTGGTTCAGATGGTCACTTTATTATTCTTGTGATAGTTCACTGTTTCCATGGGTAAGACTATGGACCAAGATGGATAGGTGATCCTTACTAGCCTATTTGCCTGCAGTCACTCCTCATGAATTTCTATAGCCTGGTCTATCAAAATGATGATTGAAAACTATGAACTCCTTTTTAGCCTTCATACTTTTCTCCCCATGGAGGTAGTCTCTGAGAGAAGTTTTAATTCAATCCCTAATCCCCTTTTGTAGGTACTCTGGTTGGGTTGAGAGAGTGGTAATATATCAATCTAAGAGAAAGTATTTATTAAATACCTACTATAAGTGAGACACAATCCTTTCTCTCAATGAGGTTATATTCCAACAATATATAACATGAATCTTCTTTGATTCATCCAATCTTGACTAACAAAGTTGACTGAGTACTTTTTTCCATTAAAAAATTTATTTATTTATAATACAAATTGCTTTATGAATCATGTTGGAGAGAAAAACCAAAACAAAAGGAATAAAACCATGGGAGAAATTTAAAAAAAAAAACAGAAAAAAAAGTGAACATAGCATATGTTGGTTTACATTCAGTCTCCATAGATCTTTTTTTTTTTTTTTTTTCCTAAATTTGCATGCAGATGGCATTTTCTGTCCAAAACCTATTGGGATTACTTTGGAGGATTGAAACACTGAGAAGAACCAAGTCTTTCATAGTTGATCATCACACATTCTTGCTATTATTGTATACAATGTATTCCTGGTTCTGCTTGTTTTGTTCAGCATCAGTTCATAAAATCAGCTAGTTCATCATTTTTTAAAATAGAACAATAATATTTCATTTCCCCAATTAATGGGCATCTATTCATTTTCCAGTTCTTTGCTACTATAAAAAAGAACTGGTACAAACATTTTTGTACATGTGGATTTTTTTCCCTCCTATAAGATTTCTTGGAACACAAACCCAATAATCACACTGCTGGGTCAAAGAATATGCAGTTTTATAGCCCTTTGTGCATAGTTCCAAATTGCTCTCCAGAATGGTTGGCTCATTTCACAACTCCACCAACAATGTATTAGTATTCCCCTCCAACATTTATTATTATCTTTTCTTGTCATCTTAGCCAATCTGAGAAGTGTGAGGTGGTACCTCAGAGTTGTTTTAATTTGCATTTCTCTAATTAATAGTGATTTAGAGCATTTTTTCATATGACTATAGATGTCTTTAATTTTGTAAGATTACTTCTTTACTGAACAAGTTGAGGTGTACATTCCTGACTTGGTGGGGATCTACCTGGTTGACCTAGTCCTTCAGACAGTGGCAGCTCTGTGGATATAAGAAGATTGGCAATCTTCCCTTTATGCATATGTCCTATAGATGTCCAAGAATTAATTTCCAGCAGCTTCTACAATACAAAGAAGGCTTTGTTGAAGAGAGATTTGATGTCAGCTCATATAGTCTGAAACTATATTATAAAACTTTAATAATAAGTTGGTGCCTATATTTTTTTTCCTTTGCAATGCTATGTATTTTATTTTATACATTTAAAAACATTTTTTTGATAAGTGGTGCACATGAACTTTCCTAGAATGCCAAAGGGATCCATGATAACTAGGAAGTTAAAATTCATGGGTTAGGTCAATTCCTTCAGCATTCAGATGAGGAAAACTGAGACCTAAGGAGAACAAATATCTTGTCCAAGCCCCCACACAGAATACAAAGCAGATCAAACAAGATCCTTTGACACCTACCCAGTTCCCCTTTCCCATCAGGCACCAGTGCATGCTGGACATTGTAGGAATATGAAAAAGACCTCCCAATGTAGATAGGAACTCACTAAGGAAGAATAATTTATATTTACATAAAGCAAGACTACAGCGCTTCCATTTCTGTAGAGGATCCTGGGGCAAGTATAATTCTCCAGAAGTGGCAGGATATTGGCAGCCCTTCTCAGCTTTCCTTCCAAGGAAAGAAACTAGGGGAAGAAGACACAAAAAGAGGAAAGGCAAACTTAAGTAAGAAGAAGTGAGATACAAGGAAATGGTATGATGGTGAGGTAAGAGCAGAGCTCTGGGAATGAGGGAAAAAGGAGAAATGGAAGGTAAGAGGGAGAGAAAGAAAGAAAGAAAGAAAGAAAGAAAGAAAGAAAAGAAAGAAAGAAAGAAAGAAAGAAAGAAAGAAAGAAAGAAAGACAAAGATAGAGAGAAACAGAGACAAAGAGACACAGAGACATAGAGACAGAGAGACAGAGAGAGATAAAGACACACACAGAGAGAGAGAGAGAAAGAGAGAAAGAAAGAGAGAGAGAATGAGAGAGAGAGAGAGTAAGAGAAAGAGAGAGAGATTAAGAAAAAGAGAGAGAGAGAGAGAGAGACAGAGACAGAGACAGAGACACAGAGAGAGAGAGTAAGAGACAGAGAGAGAGAGAGAGAGAGAGAGAGAGAGAGAGAGAGAGAGAGAGAGAGAGAGAGAGAGCTTGATGGTGTTTGGTAGGGGGAGGAGGCATTCGCTTAACTTGTCTGCCTCCTGGCTTTGGAAGCCTTTGGTGCTGTTGCTGTTCATTAGGCACACTTATTGAACCAGAAGGGAAAGGGAGGGAGGGTGATGGCAAAGACATAGTACCTATGCCAGCGAGAAGGGCAGGGAGGAGAGAACAGATTTTAAATGAGCAATCTAATCTAATTCCCCAACATGCTGGCCACTTCTGCCCAGCAGCAGATTGTCCACATACCAGGCAAAGACAAAGCTCTTTGCGGGCTAAGGATGGCTGAGCCAGGAATAAGAATGGCTCAGGGCTGGTGATGGTCTACTCTCCAGGATTTTGATTTGAAGAATATTCATTTCTGGCTTCCAAAGGATTTGCAGAGAAACAAATGACAAGTAGAACTTACACTATTTTTTTTTTAAAAGAGAAGTCATTTCCCACCATGGCTTTCTTCAGTTCTTCAACTGTTTCCCATAAACATGATGAAAACATGTAAGTTTGGCACCTGTAATCCTCAGTGTCCACAGCAAACAAATACATATAAAGCCAATACTACTGATAAAGTAATTTCATCAAGGAGAGCAATCAGATTTGTAAGGTGAAATAATAGTAATTCAAATATACTTTCATTCAATGTTTTGTGGTTATAAACAGGGTATTTTGGTAAATGTTTAATAACTGGTTCCCCTTCCCATGTAATTTTGAAGTTTAACATACATTATTAATATTTTCCCAGGATTTTTAAGTCTAGACAATGAACAAATAACAAATCAAGCCCCAATGTATATTATTTGCTGATTTCTACAAATGCTTATCTGGAAAATTTACTAATAAGAGTTTATTAGTAGATAGAAGTTGATTCCAGCCACCCCTGAAGGGACTCAAACATCTATTAACCCATTTGATATTTATTATCTTATTTCCAACTGAGACATCACTTCAATTGGCCTCCTTTCTTTTCTGCTTCACTTGGACTCCTTAAACATTACTTCAATCTCCCATTGGGAGGAAGCTCATCATGATGTCTATTTTACAGATGAGGAAGCCCTGGCTAATAGAGATTCAATGATTTATGTGTGGTCAACCAGTAACCTGAATGGAACTCAATGCATTTGAGGGGTAGGCCAGTAACATTGTGGACTTACATACAAAATAGCAGAGAAACTCATTTAGAACTGCCATGATTGGTCATTAGACTCTCAGGGAACATACTGAAAAGGGGACCATTAGAAAAAGAAATGTGAGTTGATTATGATGCACTCAGAACAGAAAGGTAGGTCTGGATGATCTAATGCTTCCTCAGCAAAAGCTTCTATTTTTTATTTCCTCTATCTCTCCCCAGGAAAGCACCTTGGTCCAGTGATTTGGAATTTCTACAAAATATTATTCATAATAAAGAGAGTGGGAGGTTGAGGGGGGCTGCAATTTAGGATGAGAGGCATGGACTAGAAAAGAATGTTGAATGTCATATAGAAATAAATCAGATGAACAAGACTGGAGTAGGGGGAAAGACATTCTAGCTATTGTGAGTATTTGAAGGATTATGTAATGGGGGTGATAAAACTTGTTCTATTTGTTCTCAAGGGAGAACTAGGAACAATAGGGGGAAGTTACAAAGGTGTAATTTAGAATTATATTTGGAGAAACTTCTTTGGGAAGAAAAATGGTCTGCCTTGAGAGAAGGTGCCTTCCCTATTGGTAGACGCCCCCAGCCAAAGACCAAGTGACTACTTTTTGGATGGATTCTTTTCATTTGTGGGTTGGTTCAGTAGCTCATTGAGGTCCCTTCCAACTCTCAAAATCTATGATTCTGTAAAGTAGAACCAGAGGTTCTGGGTTCAAGTCCTAGATTTGATACCATGGGCCAGTCTGTTAATTTTTCCATACCTCAGTTGTCTCATCTGTAAAATGCTTATACAATCCATCTTACTGAATTGTTGTGTTACTACTGGGAATACAGATACAAAAAATTAAAAAGTCTTTAATAGTAGGGAGAATAATTTTCTAAAACTAAGGAACCAAAGCCACATATAAAAACAATGAGCAGAAATGTAAATTGAATAAATACAGATATTTATAAAATAGTGAAATCTTTGTAAAATATATAAATATGATTTACAACTATTATTGTGAGTAAACAGTATGAGTATACCATCCAAAACAATTTTAATGTAATTGTTGAGTGCATTAATAGAAGTATTAATCCAGAAAAAGGGGATGAATTTCAAGTCCTTCTGTACTCTGACCTATTTAGACTCCATTGGGAGTATTATGTCCTGCTCATGATACCACAGTTAAGAAGGCAATCTGTGGGGTTTCTCTTCTTTTTCTGTGATATGCTGGGTTAACTCAGTTCTGGTCTGAACTAAACTGGCACACTCTATCAGAATGCTGCTGAATAAGGTCTTCTATTCATCTGTAAAATTGAAATAATAATAGCTGTTCTATCTACCTTATAGAGTTGTAAGGAGAAAAAGTATTTTGAAAATTGAATAGTGCTATATAAATGTGATTTATTAAGTTCTGGGTTTTTTAAGTAAGAAAAATTATATTAAAATTTCATTTAATTCAATGAAAATTTATATATCTGCTATGTACAAAATGCCCTCTTAGGTTCTTGGGGAAGATACAAAATTTAAATAAGGTATAATCCTTTCCTTGTAGTCTAATAGGAACATATGCAGATATTGGTACCATATAATAACAAATAATGCAGCATTATTAGGTTACACAAAAAAATCTTCTGTTTTTGCAGGGAAAATCACTAGTACCAAAGTAGGATCAGGAAAGGCTTTGTGGAGGAGGTAGAATTTGACCTGGATTTAAAAGATGATAGTAAATCAATAAGGGAATAAAGAGAAGGTTATTCCCATTAATAGGAAATAGCATGAACATGTAAGTCGAAAGCTCAGGGACAAAAGGTACAGTAAGAGGCCCTCTCTGTCAAAAATGCAGAGTCCAGAGAAAGGAGTGGGGAGATCAGACTAGATAGGGAGGGTGACTTTGCTTTTGGAAGGCTTTGAATGACAGATAGATATGTTTGACAATAGGTATGTATTGAACATTTTCAAGCAGAGTAACCTGACCATCTCTATGAATAAGGAAGATTAATCTGACACTAGTGTCAAAGATCAATTGAAAGAGGAAGAGAGAAGAGGCAGGAAGACCTATCAGAAGGCTCTTGCATGGTCTAGGAGAGTAGTAGAGTGGGCTTCTATTACAGGGGTGACAATAAGTAGAAGAGAGGATGGTACAAAAGATAAGGAAATAGAATTGATAAGAAATAACAGTCAATTGGTTAATGAAGTCAAAGAGAAAGAGTTTCAGATACAAAGATGTAGGCCATATCACTGTCAAAATGTAGGAAACCACATAAATTTATTATGTATTTAAAGGAATAGCAAGTTAAACATGATGGATTTGGGGTTTCATGTGCTATCATATTTATATTACTATCGCACTATGTCACATAAATGCTCGCTTTATTTCATAAATTAAAAATAACATAAAGATTAAAAAAGTGATATCAAAAAAGGAATAGTTTTTAGAGGGAAAGATAATAAATTCTGTTTTGGATAGACTAAGTTTGAAATATTAGGAAAAACAAGCAGATATGTCCAGTAGGCAGTTGAAGTGCAGGGAGAAGAGTCAGACGTGTAGATATAGAAAGGAGCCATCTGCAGAATGATGGTTATTGAAACTATAAGAGTAAATGAAATGTAGGAAGGGCTGTCCATCACATACAGCATGGACTATCATTATGTGGCTTGAATTGAGGCAGAAGAAACATTTCTAGCCTCTTGTCCCTCCAACCTTCTCCAGGGAATACTTTAGAGCTTTGATCTCCACCAGTGATGTCCTATGCCAATGGGCTTTGAGAATCAGGTTACAGATTCTGTTACAGGAGAGCATATATAAGGTCTTCAGATGCCAAAGAAAGTTTTCTTAAAAGCAAGAAGAAAACCAGATGAGAGTGTTATCTCTAAAACAAAAGTTCTTAACTTCAGGTTTGTGAACTGTTATTTTTTAAAAATATATTTTAATAGTTTTCAATATAATTTATTTCCTTTGTAATGTTTCTTGTTTTATTTTATATATATAAAAACTTTGCAGGAAGAGGTCAACAGTATTTATTGGATTTCCATGGGAATTGTGGGGGGCCAACATGCAAAAAAGTTTAGAATCTCCTCTCTAAAGCCAAAAGAAGAAACAGTATCACATAGTATAATAAATTTATAGATGGCTCAGATTTCAGAAACCATCTACTTTAATTCTCCTCATTTTATAGATGAGGAGGTTTACATGTTATATTTATCACTACATTCCACCTTCTTACAAGGCCTTTTTTATATCTCTTGTGCTTAATAAAGGGTTGTTGATTTTTTCAAGGTCAGAAAGGCATCAAATGAGGAAGCAAAGATTTGAACAGTTGCTCTCATTCCAAATCCATGGCTATTTCAACTCTGCTAAGTTCTGTGCAAAGAGATGTCTATCTCTGAAAGTTATCTCTGAAAGTTAACTCTTTGTCCTACTCATACTTATTTCTATTTCACAGATTCTAGCCACTTTACCCTTTTCTCTCTTATTCCCAACTCTCTTATGCTCAGCCTACCCTATAATCTTCCACTTGTTGGAAAAAGATAAACAGTATTAATAACCTCAAGGAAAGGTCAAGGAAGATGTGGATTGAATAAAAAGGGAATCTCTGGATTTGGCACTTAGGAAGACACTTTGAAGGACTCTGAGAAGTCATTTTAAAGAGAAAGGTAGAAGCCAAATTAAAGGCAGCTGAGAGCCAATTTTTAGTAGTAAAGGGGAAAGAAAAGATGAGATGCTAAATGGAAAAAGTCAAAAAGTCAAAAAAAAAACCTTATAGGTAAGGTGATCTCAATAAATTTGTAAGCAGATTTAAAGTAATCTATTGTTGTGAAAAGACTGAAAATCACAAAACCATAAATTCAAGACTGGAAGAAACCTCAGAGATTATTACATTTCACTCCCTGATTTTATAAGTGAGGAACTAAGACTCATAAAGGTCACTGATTTGCCCAAGATCATAAAGTCAGCAAATAGGAGATACAGAATTCAAATCAACATCCTTTGATGGGTACTTTTTCTATTGCATGGGAGAGAAGAGAAATGTTTCAGGTTATGTGAGTTATAAGTGAGTGTTACAGAGACCCGAGGAAATGGAATTGTGAATGCGGAGAGAAAGATTAGCCAGAATGAGCAGCTGGGAAACTTGTTCTGTAACTAGAGGGTAGGAAGAAAGAATATGTGGTGATAATGCTGAGAAATTTTAAGAAATAAAGTAGGGAGCACTCTATGGATAACCTTAATCTTCTGAGTCAAATGGTGAGTTTGCTGAGTATTAATTCATTTGCAAAGAGAGAGGGGCACTGAGGAGAAGGTGAAATTGAAGAGAGAGAGAAAGATTTGAAATAGTTTATGAAGGAAATAAGAGATTTTTTTTTATAAGAGTAGAGTTGAAAAATAGGCTAGAACCATCAAAGACTGGAATTTTGGTGGAAAAGTTCCATAATAAAGTCCATAGGGGAAAAAAGTGGGTAAGATTCAGTGAAAGTGGTTATCAGACACCATATGGAAGCCACAAAGCTCTTTTACTGAATTTACAGAAAGTAGACAGGAGTCAGGTCCACAGAAAAGGCAATTTACAAGTACCAAATGGCTCCTAAGGGTCTCAACAGAATAATTTCTATCCATTAGAGTCAGTGACAGACCCATTATTTTCCTGAACTAACAGTACTTCTAAAATGGTTTTTGGGCGATTTTGGATAATGTTTGGATAAGAAAGTAATGAAATTTTACAGCATGATCTGTCTGCTTTCTAGACCACAGAGATGTGAAACAATTCAAAAAAACAGAAAAATTACAAAGATTATACACTGTGACCAAATTATATTTATATGGGAATGCAGGATCAGTTTGATATCAGGAAATCTATAAACTTAACCATTTTAATAATAAAATCAATACAAATAATACAACTATATTAATAAAGCCAGGAAAAGATTTTGGCAAAATACATCATTTTTATTAAAAACACTAAAAATAGAATAGATGGGCCTTTTCATAAAATGATAAATAGCATATGTCTAAAAATAAAAACTATTCTTATTTGTAATAGATAAACCAGGATCCTTTCCAATAAATATGAGGATAAAATAAAGATGTTCATTGACAGAACTTTAATTTGACATAGTAATAGAAATGCAGTTATAGCAATAAGACAAGAAAAAATAATTCAAGGAATAACTACAAGTAAAAAAAATAAAATTATCTTTTTGTTCCCAAGAGGATGAGATGATTTATTTAAAGAATTCTAAATACAACAGTAACAGCAAGATTATGTGATAATGTGTGGGTCTTTTCAACAATGAAGTGAGTTAGGTCAATTCTAATAGAGTTGTGATGGAGAGGGCCATCCTTATAGAGAGAGAGGTCTATGGGGATTTAATATATTTTTAGCTTTTTTGTTATTGTTTGCTTGCTTGGTTTTTTCTCTCTTTTTTCCTTTTTGATATGATTTTTCTTGTGCAGAGTGATAAATGTGGAAATATGTTTAGAAGGGAAAAAATCCTAAGTACCTTAATTTTAAAAAATTAAGAACTTTAGCAAACTTGTAGGATATAAAAGAAATCAATAGAAATTGTTGGTATTTCTATATAATAACAATAAAACCTAGAAAGAAGAGATAATAATAAAATTTCCATTTAATTTAGTAGAGAATATATAAAATGCTTGGGAATCTGCATACAAGAATTATTTAAAAACAACTATAATTGTTTACACAAATAAAAACAGATCTAACTAACTAGAAAAATATTAGTTGTACATGGGTAGGATGAACTAATATAAAAATGATCATAGTATCTAAATTAATTTACTTATTCAATACCATACCAAACTAATAAAGATTACTTTATAGACCTAAAAAATTAAAAATTGATATGTGTGTGTGTGTGTGTGGGAAAGGTCAAGAATCTTGAGAAAAAAAAGAAAAGGAATAAGAATAAAGAGGCTCTAATAGTATCCCTAGCACACTATAAAATAAGGCAAATATGATTAAAACAGTTTGGTATTGCTTAAATATTCTGATATCTAATTCTGACCAACAGACTAGATCCCTTCATGTGAGAGGATGATAATGATACAAGGAGACTGAGAAGCAGTTGCATTCTTTGACCTCTCTCCCCTGTCCACTTGCCTTCAATTTATTTCATTCCCAATTCACAGGTAACATCTGCTTCAGTAAAGGCTTATTTGAAATTCCTTCAAGTGTGTTATGATCCACAGATGTGAAGGCTTTTTGCATTTAGGCGTGGTCCTTAACAGTTAAAAAAGGGAGATCAATCAGTAGAACAGATTAAGCATAGAACACACAGAAGGAAAATGTATCTAATAAATACCCCAATATTCAATAAATAGAAGTACCTTAAGCTATTGGAATAAGTTCTCAGAATATGATTTTAAAAAGTCTGGGAAAATTGGATAGCAATATGTCAGAAATTAGATTTAGATCAACACCTTGTAATTTATACAAAAATTAACTCCAAATGAATACATTACTTAAATAGAAAAGTTTAAAATTAGAAAAACATTAACAAATGAGAGAAACACAGTATATCTATTTATCTGTCTATATCTGTTCTATATCTCTATCTCTCTATTTCTCTATCTTCCTACCTACCTATCTATTCTATAGCATTTATGGATAGGCGAAAAACTGAACAAAGACCTGTATTCCACATATTTTGAAATTGATGTATATAAGTCTGAGAAATGTGGGACATTGTCATTTTCTTTCTTTTTCCACTTTTAATATATAAGTATATAAAATACATCACATAACCATGTAGATAAATGTAAATTAAAGTAATTCTGAGATTCTGCCTCACACTTGTTAGAGGGGCAACCTTGACCAAAAAAAAATGATAAACGTTGGTGATACTGTGGGGAAACAGGCAATGTTGGTCAAACTGGGAATGTTTTTAAACATTCTGGAAAACAATTTGGAATTATGGACAAAAAGTTTCTAAACATTGTGTGCCATTTGACCTAACTACATTTGTCATTTACCTTTGGCTAGTAGAGACTGAAGAAAGAGGAAAAGGAACAATTTATATTTTAACATCAATATTATAACAATAAATAATTTTGGGGATTTCATAAAGTAATTAAGAATGAAATGAATAAACCAAGAGAACAATTTATATAGACAACTCTGTAAAAAGGTTATAAGTATTCTCATAAATACCATTCATGATTTCTGAGGAATCTTGAGGAAGGATATATTATCCATGATTAAGAAGCAATGGATGCAGGGTGTAGAATGAGATACATATGTTTTTGTATATAGCCATTAAGGGGATTTGTAATGTAAACACAAAACACAACAATAAAATTAAAAGGGAGAAAAAAAGAAAATGACTATGTCCCATCTTACTCAGACTTATACACATCAATTTCAAACTGTGTGGAATATCGACCACACACATATACACATACAACTACATTTAAAAGGATTTGCACATTTTCAAGTCATTTATGTCTTGCTAAATTCAGGGGTCCTCAAACTACGGCCTGCGGGCCAGATGCAGCAGCTGAGGACGATTATCCCCCTCACCCAGGGCTATGAAGTTTCTTTATTTAAAGGCCCACAAAATAAAGTTTTAGTTTTTACTATAGTCTGGCTCTCCAACAGTCTGAGGGACAGTGAACTGGCCCCACCCTCTTTAAAAAGTTTGAGGACCCCTAAATGGTCCTTAAGAGTAACTGGGGCCAAAAATATTACCACTCCTTTTCCAATCATCTGATGATGTCTTTGTAAACAGAGATTGAATTTTGCAGCTTTATATATAGAAATGCCGGTACTTAATCTCCATAGGCAAAGGTTTTGATAACCATGGGTTACATGATGAAATGTTTAGTGGAGTGGAGGGAAGGGGAGAAGAATGTGTGTTTGTGGGTATGTGTGGGTCCAAGATGAAGTGAGACAGATGGTATAATGACAGAAAAGAATATGACTAGATAGATTAATTCGATGATGTAGGAAAGAAAAGAGGAGGAACTAATTTTAAGAAGGTTTGAGGAACTGGAAAGAAACTATATGTTTATAAAGACAGACATATATCTATATATTGCATGTACACATTAGCACATGTTACATGCATGTATATAAGGTGTTTACTATCAATGTGATCCCAAACTCCAGGGTGGTGGCTGTTTCATTGGAAGGAAAATTTTAAAGGCAGAAATAAAAAGATTTGGAAACAGATTGGATAAGAGTGGTGAGAGCAATTGAAGCTGACACTAAGGGGGAAAACTAAGTGATTGGGAGGATTATAGTAATCTTGACTGAATGTTCAGTAGAGGGAAAAACTGGGGGAAAATAAAATGAATTCTGTCTTAGACATGTTGAATTTGAGATGCTATGATGGAACATTCAATTCAATATTTCCAAAATGTTGTTAATGTGAGACTGGAACTCAAGGGATAAGTTAAAGATATACATACATATGTGGATATAAATAAAATGTACACATATATACATATGTAAATATTTCTCCTCCTTCTTCTCTCTGTCTCTGTCTCTCTCTATCTCTTTCTCCTCATCTGAGAATCATTTATATAACCCCAGCAAACAGAGGAGGGTACCAGCTTCGATCCCAAGTAAGAACCAGACCGTGGGAGCCCAGCTGACTTGCTTACCCAACAAATATGTTGTATGGAATCCTTGCATAAAGACCCTACAAAGAGATATCAATTTAAATGTTTGTGGCAGGTCTCTTTGTAGTGGCCAGAAACTGGAAACTGAGTGGATGCCCATCAGTTGGAGAATGGCCGAATAAATTTTGGTATATGAATGCTATGGAATATTACTGTTCTGTAAGAAACGATCAGCAGGATGATTTCAGAGAGCATTGGAGAGACTTACATGAACTGATGCTGAGTGAAGTGCGCAGAGCCAGGAGATCATTGTACAAGACAAGAAGACTATATGATGATCAGTTCTGATAGACATGGCTCTCCTCAACAATGAGATAATTCAAACCAGTTCCAAGGATCTTATGATGAAGTGAGCCATCTATACCCAGAAAAAACCATGGGAATAGAGGGTGGAACACAACATAGCATTCTCACTCTCTTTTATTTGCTTGCATTGTGTTTTCTTTCCATGTTGTTCTTTTTCTTCCTTCTGGATCTTGATTTTTCTTGCACAAGATAACTGTATAAATATGTATACATATATTGATCTAACATGTTATTTCAACATATTTAACATGTATTGGACTATCTGCCAGCTAGGGGAGAGGGTGGGGGGAAGGAGGGGAAAATTTGCAACAAAAGATAATGCAAGGGTCAATGTTGGAAAAATTATCCATGTATATGCTTTGTAAATAAAAAGCTTTAATAAAAAATAAACAAAAAACAAAACAGAAAGAATAATATTAATGGTTGAGTTACCCCTTTTCACATGTATATATTACACATGTGCCTTACTTTTTTTATAATCTGATTCCATTTTCCACATGGATGCTGTGTATGTTTCTGAGAGAGTATGACAGCAGCTTAGAGAATTATTTACTAACTGTTCTTATTCTACCCTTTCAATAAATGCTTTTGTTAGAAGTTAGTTACTTCCATTGGCTTTCATTGTTAAGTTACTTTCATTAGAAGTATGCTAGTGAGAGCTCAGGCACTATGATACTAGAAGTAGAGTCCTACCAGGTTGCCAGTAAAAAATAAGATGTCAGTGAGTTGTGGTTGTAATGTAGAGAGGATGCTACATAAATCTCTGTTTGTCTATCTGGTGCAGTGAAAAGAGCATCAGGCCTGGAGTTTGGAAGTTGTTTAGTCATTTCAGTGGTATCCAATATTCTGGATGTAATGTTCTATCCACTCTGACATCCAGTTGTCTGAATTGAATAGAACTGAATTCAAATACGGCTTCAAACATTCAATAGCTACGTAACCCTATTTGCCTCAGTTTCCTTATCTGTAAAATGAGCTAGAGAAGAAAATGGCAAAATACTCCAATATTTTTGCTAAGAAAACCCCAAAAGAGTTCACTAAGAGTTAGACACTAAAAGACAAATGAATAACAAAAAGATTTTTATCTTCAGCCTTTCACAATTAAACTTAGATGGATTCACATAGATAAGTACTTATAAACATTTAATTACATATGTATATATTTCTTATTTAATGCAAAGAAGCCATTATGCATTAATAATTGCATTCATATTTGCTGCCATTTCTAGAATTTAAGATTTTGTCTTTTGAATACATATTTAAAGACTTCTGAACTATTTGTATAATTCATTATATAAATACATGTTTAGGTGTTCATTAAAAATAGATTTGAAAATGATCATTGGGGAATTCCCTGGTTCTTCATACCTCATGGTAGATATCACATTAGTTGGCAGTAGGAAGTCATTATAATATTAACAGGCAATAGTGTATTAACTGAAACCCTTATAAGGCATGTAAGAGAATCAAATTTGCTTTTAATGGCTTTTTAAGCCAAATGCTAATTGTGAGTATTGTTTTATTCTATTCAGGCAATTAATTTATCTGATTAAAACAATTAGATTCTCAAAGGTGGAGAAAGGCGATTTTATGTAATGGACAACTTCTAATTTTTTTTTGGTCCAGACCTGTGATTTCATCAGAACAGGGAGCAGGGAGACATGGTATACTGTGGAACAGAACTTGAAAACTCTCCTCCCCCAATTCCAATTAGTAACTGTTCTGTGACTCAGGGACATTAAGGGTTTAAGTGATTTACACCAGGTCACAGTTAATATCAGGATTTTTGAACCCAGGTCTTCCTGGCTTCAAATCCAACTGGAGAAGCACTATACAATCCTCTTCTCCAGCATGGTTTTACATGAATATTTTTCAAATTATAAGAATCTAAAGTAATTTTGTCTTATTCAATGCTATTATTTGAAAATAACTCAGATTTTTAAAGGGCAGTTAAGTGGTACAGTGGATTTAAATCTGGCCATGGATATTACTAGCTGTGTGACTCTATGCAAATCACTTACCCTGCATGCCTCAGTTTCCTTATCTGCAAAATGAGCTGGAGTAGGAAATATCAAACCACCTCCATATCTTCATCAAGAAAACTCCAAATGGGATCACAAAGAGCAGGACAGGACTAAAAATGATTAAACAATAACAGCAACAGGATCTCTTAAAAAGTAATAAATAATTTTTATTGGAGGAGAGTGATGGTGGTAATAGTGGTAGAGTGAGCCAAGGATTGGTAATTAGGGATGGTAGAGTTTTCGAGAATATAGGGTAGTAGTCATAATATAAAGGGAGCATTAATCTCTAAAACCCAATCTGAGCACAGGGACTGCAGTGATAAACATGGAAAAATGGATGCATTTCCAGGGAGAGTGTGTTCTGTGCTCATAGAGGGATTTTACCCTAAAGACACATGGAGGCAATAATAGTTTCCTTATTCTCCAATTAGCTTGGTCTTTATCATGTTGGTCATACTTGCTCTGTTCCTATAGCTGAGGATGCTCAGGCAATTCCTCCTAGTGAATTATGCATTGGTTTAGTGTGGGAAAAGCAGCATGACAGCTGTAAGCACATCTCACCTTACTGCAGAAGCATTGCTTCCTCTTGAAATGCCAGAGCAATTCTGAGCTTGTGTCTGTAACATCAGGGGTGTATGATGTTTTTAAATCCAGGTATCCCTCTTTTTTGTTCCTTTGGCTTCCTCCACACACACAACTGGCTTAATCTTTTGACCCAAGTTGGTCAGTCAGCAAGAACTGCCTAATTTATTCAAACCTAATCAACCAAATAAGTTGTTTTTTTGTTGTCCCCACACTTGTCTATACTAGGCAAATTATTTGACTGGGCTGAGTGTTTCCAATGTAAATTGGTATAGACTCAATCCCAGGGTCTTTTTAGGAACAGAGAGACATAGAATATTGGAATCTGTTCCTCAGCTACAGAAGAAATAATGACTACATGAAATCTAAAATGAAGATTGAGTGGGTCAGTTTATCTTCCTTATCAATCCATGGCAAGATAAGATATGACAGTATTATAGCTATGCTCCTGGTCTAGGATATTTAATAAATTGACCAAAGTGGGGCTGAGGCGTCTTAGTGTTTTTCCTTTGAACGCCCTTCCTATTGGACGTTTTGTTTTGAAGAATAAACCTTACAGGAAGTGTAATGGCAGGTATTCAGGGACTCAACAGATATTTTAAAATTAATTTTGAAATAATTATTGAATTATGAGACTGTGTGTTGTATTTAAAAAAATACAGAACCAAGAGGCAGAAAGTCTGGATTTCAGTTTCTGATTTGTCACTAAGTTCTGTTACATTGGACAAATCACTTCTCTTTGCACCTGTTTTCTCATCTATAAAATGGAGCAAATCCTTTCTAGATTTAAGAACAGTCTCTAAGCTCCAAAATTTGATGATTTACACTTTAGTTCAAATGGAGGGTTTGAGAATTGATTCTGATAAGAGAGAAGGAATCTAGGGGTCCTTGATGTATGAGATTGTGAAAGGTTCTGTTTTTTAGTAAAATAAGGTCAACACTTTATAAAATAGTTCGGTGTTGAACCAGAAGATTTCTAAGATTCTTTCCAATTTTTATATTCTGTGTTTTTATGATAACTTGAAGATTTAAAGCTGAAAAGGACATTATTGGCCACTAAATCCAAGCTTCTCTTTTTAGATATGAAGACATTGAAACTGATAGAGGTCAAGTCACTTGTCCACATTAGCACAACTAATGAGTGTCTGAGGTAGGATTCAAATTAAATTCTTTCTGATACCCAGAATATTTTTATTCTATCCATTGGGCTGTCTAACTACCTAGGGATCTAAATCAATGGCAAGAAAAGGAGGCTCATCTTTGTTGAAAAACATTCTCTACTTTATTCTTTTCCTCCAGAATTTAGTCTTTTCCTCAAGGATTTTGTCTTTGCTGGGAACAAAATTCACCCCATCTCAAATCCCAGATTTCTATAATAGGTCTTGTGGTGGGTTTGAAAATGGAGAAATATTTTATGTCTCCCAATAAAAAAGAGAATGTGAAATGTAATTAAGGGAATAGTATGAGTAAACATGATATTCAGAAAAGAGAATGTGGTCTTTGAGAGTCCATTTATTAAAATCTTATGCAAATTGGAAAATTATTTTTAAATAGTCTTTTTATCTGTTTTGTTAAATATTTTCCAATTACATGATATTTATAATGATTATTTTTCAATTTCTAAGTTCTAAATCTTCCTCCTCTGGGCCATGCTCCTCTCTCCTTGAAAAAACAAGCATTTTGATTTTGGTTATACATGTGAACTCATGCAAAACACATCTCTATAATATGCATATTTTTAATATTCTGTTTTGAATTTAATGTTATTTTATTTTTCTAATTATGTGTAAAAATAGCTTTCAACATTCATTTTTGTAATATTTTAAATTACAAATTTTTTCTCTCTCCTTTTCTTCTCTCCCCCTCTCCAAGACAGCAAGCAATCTATATAGGTTAGTATGTAAAATCATTTAAAATATATTTCCATATTAGTCATTTTGTGAAATAAAAGTAAGAACAAAAGGGAAAAACCACATGAAAGCAAAATTTAAAAGTTCTTAGCCAGTACCAAATGGTTTTGATGACTTCTACTTTATTATATAGTTTAGGTCTGGTATGGCTAGGCCTCCTTCCATTGAATTTTTTTTCATTAATTCTGCTGATATTCTTGGCCTTATTAAAAATTGTTCTTCCAGATGAATTTTCTTATTGCTTTTTCTAGCTCTGTAAAATAATTTTTAATAGTTTGGTTTGGCACTGAATAAAATTATTACATAGAGTTATTTCAGTCTACTCTTGAGCAATTGATATTTCTGAAATTGTTTAGCTCTGACTTTATTTGTGAGAAAAGTATTTTATATTTTGTCCATAAAGTTCATAAAAAATTTGTCTTGGTAGGTAGACTCACAAATATTTTATACTATCTACAGTTATTTTAAATGGAATTTCTCTTTCTATATCTTGCTACTGAGCTTTGTTGGGAACATATAGAAATATCAATGATTTATGAGGGTTTATTTTATATTCTGCAACTTTACTAAAGTTGCTATACATTAGCCACATTGCAGAAAGAAATACATACAAAATAAAATAAAAAATAAAATAAAAATAGCATGCTTTAATCTTCATTCAGAGTTCATCAATTCTTTCTCTGGAAGTGAGTAGCATTTTTCATTGTGGGTCCTTTGAAAATGTCTTGGATCATTGTCTTTATCAGCAGAGTTAAGTCTTTTAAAATTGATCATTAATAGAATATTGCTGTTACTGTGAACAATGGTCCATTGGTTCTGCTCATTTCACTTTGCATCAGTTCATATAAATCTTCTGAGGTTTTTCTGAAACTGACCTCATTATTGTCATTTCTTATAGTCTACATAGTATTCCATAAAAAATATAAATTCCTAGGCACAGATTAGGATTAATTAACTAACTAATTATATGGACATGGTTACTCTATTCTGGACATTCTCCAGTTTATTAATGTTTTTTCTAAAATGTGGTACTCAGAATTGAGGTAATATATTAGATGTAGCCTGACCATAGCAGTTAATATATTAAAAGGTCAGAGACTGTTTTGATTTTGTCACCAGTGTCTAGCACAAAACCAAGTTTTCAGTAAACACTTGTCAAATTGAATTAGATTGAATTTCATCCTTACCAAGCCCCAGGAGGACAGATGGGTTACTTTTTACAGATTTGGCAGATGGGTTAAATGATTTGCTTAAGGTTATAGAGCAATTAAATGGCGGGGCAGGAATTTGAACCTAGATCTTTTGGTTTTAAGTCCAGCACTATTTTCATGACATTACCCTAGTTTCCTAGTCATAGGAAGAGGAGTCTGGGAAAAGCAATTCAGAACCACAATGTTTTCTATAAGGAGCTTGCACAATCCATTTTCTTCAGTTGGACCTGAAGGCCTGGAAAAGGAGAGGCATGTCATTTATTCATTTGGATGCTGGGCAGTCAAGTGAAAACTTCTCCTTTTATCCAATTGTTCCTAGAAACTAAATGGTGCTTTCTTATCACTTCACTTTATGAACTAGCCATGCATGGCATTTTTTTCTGGGCTAAATGTTTAACATGACTTGAAAACATAAAAAATGTCCTATTTTTGACATTAGCATTTGGGTGAGATTTATACAGTCCTGGACAGTTTTAATTTTCTGCTGTGTATTTGAGCAGAACAATGCCATTTTAGCTTTAGCTGTCCTTTTTATGGAATCACATGCATTTATATCAATATTATATTCATGCCAAATGCTTTTTCATTGCTGATATTTGTGCATTTACAGCCCTTTGAATATTGGTGCTTACTTAATATTTTCTCTCTAAGTTGAATGAAAGGGTATTTTTATTATGCCAAAAGCTATTTATTATATAAATTTAATGAACTTCTGGTATGTCTATGGCAAAACTGAGGGTACATTCACTTACCTTAAGAAAATATTTGTATTTATCAAAATTATAGCATTTTAAATTTGGAAGGGAGCTTAAACATAATTTACTATAATCTTCTATTTCATGCATGAATACATGACTGGTAGTCAAAGAACAAATGAGATATTTGTTAAAAATTGCTTAGCAAGTATTAGATAAATGCTTATTCCCTCCCAATTGAGTTTTTTTTTAAACTAACCCCATACTCCACTCTCTCAGGCCTTCTATCATGGACTGGTCATATTAATATTAGACAGACAGACTTTGGGAGGATTTCCCATTGGGTTCAGTCCTACTGTAGCTCAAAACTTCTGGACTCAAGCAATCCATTAACCTGATCTTCATCTAATGACTAGGATTACAGGTGAATTCCACCATAGGCAGTTCCTACTGATCTCTTCTTGAGCAACTTCAACGACAGGAAATCCATGAGGACTTCATGAGGTTGGTGCATTTCATTTTCAGCAGCTCTGAATTTTTTTCCTTACATTGAGCAGAAGTCTCCTTTCCTATAACCAGTTCTAGGTCTACTTCAGTCAGAGTTACACAAAGTCTAGTACCTCTTTGACCTTCATATATTTGAAAACAACACATGCTCCTCCCTTTTAATCTATTCTTTTCAATGTGAAGAATCCTCACTTAAATCATTCTTTATATGATACAGTTGAGTCCTTGCGCCTTGCTGGGACCTTCTTATGGACATTTCAGTTTGTCAGTGAATCCCCAAGTGAGCACAACTCCAGAAAGAATTATTATGTAACTACTGAATGGAGTTTGTAATCACTAGGAGAATAAGATACTGTACCGTTAAAATATTCAGCATTTTGTGTTAAGTTCTCTGGAACTACAAAACAAAGGGCTTTGCGTGGTTGGATGGAGAAAGCTATTATATGCCAGAGGAATCAGGAAAAACACAAACTGCAGATAGTATTTGAATTGGGCTTTGAAGGATGGGTAGAGATATAGCAGATGAAAAAAGAGAGATAAGGATATTTATAGGAGTAAGAAATAGTTTGAGTTGAAGGTTCTGGGATACATTTAGGAGAGAGAACATCTATTTTGAAAGGTATGTGGAGTATGTGGAGTCATCAAGCATTTACTAAGCATCTATTATATACTAGGCATTGTGCCTTATTAGCCCTAGAAATACAAAGGATGACAATAAATAATCCCTCCACTCAAGGAGCTTTTAGTTTTGCGAGGGCTGAAGAGGTAAGGTGGTATCAGATTGTGGAGGGCCTTGGAGAACAAATATTAATTGCTTTTTTACTTTGACTGTTCCAATATTCATTAAAGGACAAGGGTTTCTCTCATCAATGACAATTATAAGATTTTTCTTCAACACAAACTCTCAGATGCTCAATGCTTGTCAGGAATATTGGAAAAGGGATTTTTTTTTGTTCATGTATTATTTAGACAAATGGCCTTGAAAGTTTCTTCTGCTGTAATTCTGCAACATTCTACCTATAGTCTCATCAGGTCTAAGTACAATGAATTCATTACCTCTCTTGAATGACACTTCAGTTAACTCTGTGTAACATTACCTCTGTTTCTGTGTCTTTCTATGTCTCTGTCTCTGACTCCCATCAATGGTAGCCCACATTGAACATGAAATCTCAGATAATTTTCATATGAATTGTGATCATCCTGGTTTCTCCCCTTTTGTTCTTATGAACATGGTTTTCCTTTTACTTAAGGGCAAACTGCATACTTGTCCTTGTTAAATTTTACCTTGTTTTATATCTTTATTTAAACTTGCTGATTTTTTTAAAATCTTGATTTTGTCACATGTACCCCTTCTAACTTTCTGCCATCCATATATTTGATGGAATACTTTTCTTACTGTTATATAAACTCTTTGAGGACAGCAGCTTTCTCTCTTCTCCGTCTATTTCTCCAGTTCCTTCCTCCCTTTCTCTGTCTCTGTCTCTGTGTGTCTCTTTGTCTTTGTGTCTCTGAATTTCTTTCTTCCTCTGTTTCTGCTCTCTGTGGCTCCTGATTTTCTTGCCTTATAATACTTAAGAAAAATTAAAGCAAATAGACTATCAGTGAGATAATTGCAATTCATGTACCAACATTTACTGCAAAGGATTAGAAAGTAAATTCTAAGAAGAAATGGATATTATCCTCTTTAAAAAGTTAATATACACTTTGATAATTGGTTTCTTCAGGGCAAAGTGGCCATGAGGAAGGGCAGTGAAAACATACTAAAATCATCATTAAAGAGTAAGAAATCAAAAAGGACAAAAACTTTTAGACCATATAGAAACTTCATACTAAATATCAGGATCATTACAAGAAGAGATGTAAAATGTACTGGATACAGTATACAAAATCATTATCAAAAATAAAACCAACAATATTTTAATGGACAGGAAATAAGACAAATATTTCTAAATTACCCAAATGCAATAAGATAATTGATTTGTTAGAGAAAAGATAAAAATCAACAAAATTAGCATATATAATAAAGATGAAAAAAAGACATGGCATACAATTGTCATAGTGTTAGCTTGATTTAATCAAATAATATGTTGATTTTAAAAATATAAACTTGAACAAAAAGTGATGCTATTGTGTCATTTCCTATGGAAATTTAATTAATGTAAAGCAATTGTCATAAATGGAGGCCAAGAAATACATAGGAGTTACCTGTGCCAGCAAATACTTAATCTTCTTGCCAAATAGAAAGATCTGACAGCTAATGGCAATAACAATTTGGAATAAAAACTCATTTGCAATATTTCATGTGGGAGGCAAATGGAAGATTGGGAGCAGTATTACCTCATAAAACTGGACAGAGATGGAAGGAAAAATAATTTTTTTTCAGAAAACTTGATATAAAGTCTAATTAAATCAGATCATCCTAAGGACATTTATAAATGCAACTGGAAGGATGAAAAATAAATGGATCTGCCAGTTTTTCTACCACAAATTATTTTCTTTATCAGTGACAGTGGAGATACCACATTTAGACTTAAAAATCTGTCTTCAATGTCCTCTGAAAGAAGTAGAAATCATACTTAAGAAGATGAAGAGCAGAAGCTGGATTAGATCAAATATATGCAAAAGAAATCCATGTCCTAAGTGGTGTCACAATTTTTAACATTGGAGGATCGTTTCTCAAGATATATGAAAGAAATGAAGTTGGCTAGAATTATAGATATAGTAATTTGCACACTTACATAGTAGATTTAAGAAGAAAGGGCTTGTATATTAAATTATATGGGTTTGCTTTACTTTTTGATCTTTCAGAGATTTCATTTGTCCACAGTCTGACAAAAGAGCCAAGAAGTATAAACTGAGTGATAATGCATTATTCGAGAATGATTGTAAGCATTTTTATATATTTTATCCCCAGTACTTTAATGTTTGATTGGTAGGGAATCAGTCAGAGGAGTTTGTGTGTGTGTGTGTGTGTGTGTGTGTGTGTGTGTGTGTGTATGTGTGTTTATGCAAATGTGTTGCTTCTATAGGGAAAATTTGGTTCTATCTCTACTTGACAGATGGGTCCGAGGTCCTAAGTATAGAATCTAATGAGAAGACTTTTAAGAAATGATTATTGGTGCAATTTTGGAATCACTTTAGTTTTGAGACTTTATTTCTTAGAAGAGATTTTGGGAGTTCATCTGTAACAATGTCATCCTTCCCATGTTTTCTGTCTTATCCATAAGGATACCGTCGAAAATTTTGTTAAATGTCTCAATGAATTCAACAAACCAGATATACAGCATTCTTTTGCTTTATTATACTACTAACTCAATCAGGAAAGGAAATGTTATGGTTTGACATAGCTTGTTTTTCACAAAATCATGCCAATTTCAGTGATTGCCATTTTTTTTAAATGCTTGCATACTATTTTCTTAATTTTTTTATTTATTTTAGAATTTTTCAGAAATTGATCTTGAATTTATCATTAGTTCCAAAAAATCCATCTTTTAGATCATTTATTTGAAAAAGACCTCATCTGCTCACCTCCAATCTTCTGAACCTTCTCCTAACCTGCATGACTTAACAAAAAATTGCTAACATGTTTTTCTAATCCTATTTTCAAGTTCTTTCAGTATCTTGTTGAAGTAGCTCAGTGCTCCTTCCCTGGTTTATCATTGGCTTCAATTTCCTCTTAGTGAGTTCTTTCAATTTAAAGACAATTATCTTCAATGGAAAAATATAAAAGCCAAAAAAATTGGTCAATTCTTCTTTCCCTCTGTCATCTCATAATGTTTTACCATCTTTTGATATATTCTATTTTCTTCTAGCAAGAATCTTACTTTCAGCATTTTCTTGCTTGGAATATAGCTTAAATGACAATTCAAAGCATGGCTTAAAATATAACATAGACAAACAAACAAACAATAACCAAACACCTTTCACTATTGCCTTAATAACTTTTTTATTTTTATTATACATAATATTTTATTTTCCCCAATTACTTTTTTTATTAAAGTTTTGAATTTCAAATTTTGTTTCTCTTTTCTCCTTCCCCTGAGATGGTAAGCAGATTGTCCAATATCTTCAGAAACTCTCAAGTCATTTTGACATTAATTTTCTTGATATGATTATTGTTTTATATTTCACTTTTGGTTTTGTTTTTGCTTATATGTACCTCTTTCCATCTTTTTGAAATTGTCCTTGTAATCTCTAAGTAAATTGGGATGGCTACTTGTATATACACTTTGATTTTCTTAGATATTTCTTCTCAGCTTTCTCATAAGAATTATTATTGGGAATTTCATTTATTTTAGACCTCCCATGACTTCTGAGCTTCATTATTTTTTGACAGATCCAAGATTTTAATTAAATACTTGCTATGTTATAGTAGACATTTAAAAAAATCATTTCAGATCACAAAATCATATCTCTTTGTTCTCATTTTTTTCTTCTTTTCTAAAATGTAAAGAATATACATGGCATAATCCCTTTACTGCCTATTCTTCCTAGCTCTTCTTTCTTAATGAAAACAAAGTCCCCAACTCATCTTTCTTTAGTAAACATTTATGTAACACTTGCTGTGTTCAGGGCTCTGTACAAAGACAAAAATCAAACTATCTCTGAAATTGCTGAGTTCATGTTATAATTGAAAGGTATAACCTGTATGCCAAAACCATCCCCAAATTAAAAAGAATATAAAAGAACATTAACGACTGAAATGGAAGAGTAAATTAGAGATGGTAGAAATGCTGGAAGAATAGAATTCTCAACTTTAGATTCTTTGTCAACAGGGTAAGAATTTGTCAGATTTTTTTACATTTATGAGTAAACTTCCTGGTGAAATCCAAATAATTGAAATTCCAATCACTAATATATATCCACATATATGTCAATTCTTATCTCTGTAATTATTTGTGACTTTTTTAAAAATCAAGAAGTAATCACCCATTTTCTCCATCAGATTGATGTTTTAAGTATAAAAGGAGTATGACATAGTGATTAGAGTGCTGTATTTGGAGTCAAAAAGATCTTATTTTAAATCCTGTCTCTAAAAATATGAGACCATGGGAATAGCTGCTTGAATATGAGCAAGTTACAACCTCTTAAGAGTCTCAGTTTTTTAATTTGTAAAATGGAGATAATAAAGCCTATAGTATCTCTTTTATAGGACTTTTGTTAGACTTGAATAGAGTAATATGTTCAAAGCATTTTGAAAATTTTAAAACATATCACTTTTATAATTTCACTTTTTGTTTCTATATCTTCTTACCACCAAAATGTAATAAAAATTGACATTTATGGGTACCTCAATTATTAGGCTCATTAAAGCTAATAAAAAGGTGTAATCTTGTACAATTTTAGCTATATTATAATGTGTCTAAAATATAGCTATTGTATTACTGGGTACATACCACAAGGGAATTAAAGATAAATGGTCTCTAGATAACAAACTATTCATAGTAATATATTTATTGTAGAAAAAACTGGAAACAAAGTGTGTATCTATTGATTGGGAAGATGGTTAAGCAGGTTATGATGCATAAATATTCAATTATATGCTTTATATAATGATTTAAGAAATGATAGAAGGAATTCAGAAAAATATAGAGAAATATAAATTAATTCAGAATAAGCAGAAACAAAGTGCAGTAATTTAAAAGACTCTATTACATTATTATAATAATATAAATTAAAAGAATGCTAAAAGAAATCCAAATTTTAGATAATTGTGATCTATTTTTGCCTTTTATAATAGATAACAAATGCCCCTCACTTTTTTTCAGAAGAGAAAAAGGAGAAATGAGTTTGGAATACTGTACACATTCTTTGACCAAATCACTATATTAGTTGATTTGGCTAAACTATTTTTCATTATTGTATGAAACACACAAGAATCAGGGAGGCTAATCTGGCAACTATCTAAGGTTCTGAATAAGGTTGGTCATAGCATGACTTTAGATAAGTTTACAAGGATTGAAATGAAAGGTATTGATAACATTTATTTTCAAAATTAAAATAAAATAACATGACAAAGTCATCAAGATTATCCTCTTAGCAATATCCATGATCATTTATCAAAGGGAGCAGAGTTAATCTATGATAACAGACTTGTTTCAGCTGCATGAAATCAGAATTTTATAGCCAGAGGCTGTTTCATTTTCCAAATGAAGAAACTAAAACTCAGAAAGGTGAGATATACAAGGACATAGAAAGAGGTGTATTGCCTCAGAGTTCAACTCGTTTGTCTATGCCATATTGATCAAAATCATTATTGGGATTCTGACATATTGATTTGTGACTGTACAATATTGGTGGTGTAGGAAATGATGTATGTCATTTGGAATGCTGTGCTTTTATGATCCCAAGTTTATGTTATTAATGGTCCCTAAGGACTGCTTCATTTTTGATTTGTACATTAGCTAACAGAGAGATTATAGTCTTTATTTAGGCCTCTTTTTCACCATTCAGGCTTTTTACTAACAACTAATTTTTGTGACATACTCATTTCTCTACCTCTACTTCCACTCTACCTCCATCTCTGCTGCCAAGCTGGTGCTTGATGTGAATGAGTGGGAAAAAAAATCAAAGATTTTCTTTGAAACTCTTGCATGAATAACCCATGCAAATCTAATCTAAACCAATGGATTATACTTTTTGTAGCTTGGTTACAATTATGTATCAGACTTAATTGCTTTAATAATTTGGTTTTATTTAATGACAAAATATGGAGTTTTTATTATCTCCTTTTCCCAAGCAATTTCAGAATATTAAAGACTGAATTATTCTTCTCTAAGGAAGTATCAATGATAGATATCTCTAATATGCACTAATGGGCAGCAAAATGAATATTTGATTAGAATACTTCCTGGAATATTTTTATAAAATATTTTTATTTAAGTTCATATACAAAAATACAGATCCTTTTTGTATTCCATTGTTATATATGTCTATCCTGAATCTTGATGTTGTTATTCAAAGCTTTATTAATTTTCCAGGGATGATTTCTATTTCACAGTTTTGATAAATTTATTTAAGCAATAGTTGGTTTTAAATGCTTACAAGGTGAGAAAAAAAATTAAAGGGAAAAAATCCAAACCCAGTTAAAAAATAGAAACCTGAGGTTTTCTTTTTGGTTCCTCGGCTTATTGTGTTCATGGGCTATGTGTACTTATAGAATTCCTTACTTTCAGAGAGGTTTACCCTCAGCTCTACGCCAACAGATGGTACGAGAATAGCAGATTGTCTGAGGAGGCTGAATACAAACAGATGGTATCAGTTCTAGGGAGGCAGCTCTATCTATTTGGTGATCAGCAGAAAGCAACACAATGTCATCCCAGAGTGTATTAGAGTCTTTACCCTATCAAAGAAGTGAGGTATTTACATCACTCATGCTACTTAAGTGTATATCCTTTCAGATGTGTTCTCAGGTAATGTGCCTTCTCTGTGGATCTATTGATCCACTAATGACATGATAACTTCTGGGAGAGATTACTCCCATCCTGAGATCTTTCCTTGTCACTTAATTTGTTATTTTGTTTGAGTGTTTTCTATTTTGAATTAAAGTATCCTTTTTGGTTGGTTTGGTATAAGCAAACACATTAATGGTGGCTTTGGAAATTACAATTTGGAAAATGTATTAAACCACAAAACTTAAAAACCATTAATAACCTCCCACTGACTCTGGAATAAAATTAAAACTTTTAGCTAAAAACTCCTTACTCTGGCATTTTAGGCCCCAGGCTGAAATCTGGCACCAACATACTTTTTCAGGTTATTTTCCATGGCTGCAATATGCTACTCACCTTTGCTTCTCAGGAACTTCCTTCATGATTTAGCCCACATATTATTCTTTCCCTAATACCCCAGGTACAAATATTCTTTTCTCTCAAATTTTCTTAGACTAGTTTTTCTGGAGCATTTTTTTTATCTCCATCACACTACTCTGCATTATATTTATTTCTGTGCATGTGTCCTTTATCTCTCTCCAGCAGAACTGTAAACTCCTTGAAAACAAGGTTAATTTCAATTTTATATTTATAATTTTAGCATTTATACATGCTAATACTTAATTGATGTTTGTTGCTGATCTGAGGATGATTGCATTCCACCAGTAGTTATCTTAGATATCTGTCAACATTGTACATTTTTTAAAGTCTCCACATGACTGATATAATTTTTTTATTATTATGGAAACTTTTGGTAGTATTTCTTGTCCTAAATGCTAATTGAAAGCTCATATGACAGATAACTTAAATGATTTTTCCAATTATTCAGACAAATAATTTGATATTTTTCTACTTTGATTCTCTTTGCAAATGCTCTGCATTGGGAATGATTATATGTTTCTGAAACTTTCATGACTTTACCTTCTCCCCCACCCAGACTCCCACCTCTTTGTTCTGTTGAGGAGAGCCAAGGTTGGAACACTTCCAATCATTACAATGTAATGCCAGTAATTTAAGAAGGACAGCCCAGCACTGGAATAGATGTTCTATTTTCAGAAATCTGGAGACCTGGGAATGCTCAACTACGTAAATCTCAATTTATAAGCAGACAGACAACATTGTTGATCTTCAAGGTTTCTGAAAAAGTAATGTAAAAGCCTTATTTCCAGAGCTCTATTCCCTATGGACAAATATGCAAGTAACTGTGTTTTAATCAGAAAAGCTAAAAGAATCATGGAAGTGATAACTTAAGTTATCTTATATAGGTGACACAATGATGCACTTTCTTTTTGATCACTGATCTTTTGATACTTTTCAGAAGACATAATTTAAATTGCCACATGACTAGGAATTCAGAGATTTCTCTAATGCCTGAGAATTTTGGGATGGATCTAGTATATTCTATGAATTTAACATTTAAGACGCCCACCATTACACAAAAAGTTATTTAGAGGGCCAGAGGGAGTCATCTAAATCTACCACAAACAAATTGTTTCCTGATGAATTTCCAGTGCAACAGAATGTGACAATAGGCGTTATTGGGATGGAAAAGCCATTTTCATAAGAAGAAAACTAGCAAAGAGGGTGATATAGTGGAAATGATCCTGGATTTTATATCAAAAGACCTTGGTTCGATCCCTGAATAATTAGCTACATGACATTAGGTAAATCACTTAACATCTCTGACCTTCTGTTTCCTTATTACTAAAATAGACCCAGCAATCCCTGTCTAGTTCATGTATTACCCTGTGTGTAGGACAGAAATTCTTACCCAAATTAAAATCAGAGACTTTCAAGGTAAAAAGCAAAAATGATTTATTAGGATCTTGCAGGAAAGGGCAGTTCCCAATGACAGCAGTGTTGGTCATAGGAGTGGGAAGTGCATTCTGCGGCAAGTCAATTGACTATATAGCCCTAGCATGAATTCCTTCACTCCATTCTGATATTTCCTCCCATTGCCTGGAAGTCTAAGCTTATATTCTAAAATGCAGAAATCTATCCAGAGACTAAAAATCTATCCAGACAAAGAATTCTAGCCAATGACATACTCTTTACCATATTAGGAACTTGATGCTATTTATCTAAGATAGGTGAACACCTGTTTTTGTCTATAGCACAATTCATTGAAAAAATTTCATGTAATAATTAGGATATTGGTCAAGGACACATTCTAATGAGAGGTCTTCACTCAATTTAATCCATTCACCTGGATATGTGAATCTTGGAGAAGATGGATGTCAATGTACTTCATTACAATAAAATTTTATAAAAATCAAAACTACTATTAAATTGTATTCTTGATCCTATGTGCCCCCTTTCACTTCTACAGGGACAGTGGGGAAAGTTATAAACAAGGAGGTAGGATACTGAAAATCACATAATTTTTAGGCAATTTATGAACTTTAATTTAGGCACTGGAACTATAAAGGTGGGTTCTCCATCCAATGACCAAGATATGGACATATTATTGTAGAAACCAAATTGTATCAGACTTGATATTTCCATTGGAAATGAAAGCAGAAGATAAAAGGAAATTATAATGGGCTTATAAGCTGGCTAACACATTCTCCTTGGAAAGGCAGATTTAGAAGAGTTAGTTTTTATCATATATAAAAAAGCACCAAAAAGCATCATTTTGTGGGACATTTATTCATTTAATATGGCAATATTGCAACTTACAAAAAGAATACCATGAAAATAATTGTAGTTCATCTACCAATAGTAATTGTAGAAAATGAAGAGGTAGAGAAATTCTTTAAAGAGTTTAATAAGACCATCCACATTGAATCAATTCTATACTCTGATATTCATTGACATCATTGAACAGATAAAAATAAGAAAGGAGAACAAAAATGTTGATCAGGAATAAAGAATTAGAGACCAAAGAGTTACAGACTATACAGAAACTTCCACCTAAATATCAGGAACACTTGAGAAAAAATCAGTAAGGCAGTAGATATGATTAGCACCAAAATATAACCTGAAATGAAATTGATTATGTACTAGCATAGAGAAAATTACTTTTTACTGGTGTAATCATTACTTTTAAATTAGCTACATAGCTAGACCAACAACATATTTGAGAAAAGATTAAAATTAGTACAAACTAGGACAAAGAATAAACAGAAAAAATAAAGTATTTAGTAACAACAATAATAATCATAATAATTAGCATATATATACCAGTCACTTTGCTAAGTGATTTTTATAAATATTATCTTGTTTGATCCACAAAATAACTTTGAAAGTTAGATGTTATTATTATCCCTATTATACATATGGGGGAAATGAGGCAGACAGTGGTTGAATTATTTGCTCAGGATTACTACAGCTAGTATTTGAAAGCAAATTTGAACTTGGGTCTTTATGACTCTTAAGTGTTTTATTTCCTGTACCAGTTAGTTTTCCCTATTTAAAATAATTCCAGTTTGACATATATGGATAATTTACTAATGACAAACATGGGATATGGATGGAGAGAGGTTATAAAATAGATCATAAAAATGTCATATTTTAACTGATATAAGTCAATTGACATAATGAAGAGACCTAAAGTCTTAAAAGCACCTTAGTCAAGAGAAAATTAAAGTCAAAAAAAGACAACAGATATTTAGAATACAAAATCTTTTGTAGAGTTTTACAGAGAAGGATGGTGGAGTGTTATGAATACAATTACCTAATAATAAAGAGAAAATCAGTGAAAGGTAAAACTAGTTTAAGGAAGCTTTGTGAGAGATCCAATTAAGCAATCATCCTGAGAGCACTAAGGATAAACTGGAAAGACAACAACAACAACAAATCTGTAAAAAATTTTAAAATCAAGTGCATTGAAGCCACTGCATTAGCACTCTATCCTCAGTCCTGTTTCTTTTTTTAAAACCACCCTAAACAGAACAAAGATGGAAAAAGCAATTGGATTAACAAAAAGGAAGTCTATCCTATAAGCACTAAAATGGTGAGGATATTGAAGTATTATTCTCAATGTATCTGAAGGGGAAATAGTCACCAAAGACAGGTGAAAAAATATGAGCTTATTAATACTAAAATAAAGGTCAACTAAGATAATAATCAACTATTGACCTATATATCAACTTTCTTATCAATAAAAATCTTTTATAAGTATAAGCTACATGTGCATTGAAATCAATTTTTTGAGCATATGGACAGGATTTCATAAGCGATATTGTACAGTAGACAACAGAAATTAGATAGCATAATTGGAAGGAGAATTGGACTCCAGGAAGGCTCATCTTCATGGATTCAAATCTGGTCCCAGACACTTTCTGAGTGTGAACCTGGTCAAGTCATTTAACTGTGTTTATCTCTGTTCCTCAACTATAAAAGGAGCTGGAGAAGAAAATAGCAAGCCACTAAATATCTTTCCATAACTACTCATAAGTGTTAAGTCTAACTGCGGAGGGAAAAAAAAACTGATGGATGAAAAATGCTTATTATTGCAGATTTTGACATGACATTTTAAAAACTACCATATCATTTCTGTATAAAGTTGGGAAACTTTACTAAGGTTGGACTATTTTTAGATACAAAGTACATATGATAATCTTGTTTGAGTGTCTGGCAGTTTTGTTTGTTGTTGTTTTTATATCTTACCTAATGCACCCATCAGGTCCAAATCTAATTCTGTGATTTCATTTGTGTGAGGGACTCAGAGTGTGGAATTCTTATCAAAAAGAAATTGCAATTTGTCTTTGATTTATAATCATCGCTGCTGAAATCACTTTGTTTATGTGACTTTTTCATGGTCATGCAGCTAGTATGTGACAGAGGCAAGACTTTTTAGGCCTTCCTAAATGACGCCAAAGCTAGTCTAAGACATCATGTTTTCTATAATATTACTTTAAAAACTGCAGCTTAATTCTTTTATTTTCTTGTCTTCTTGACTAGATTGTAAACTCTTTAGTAGATAAAGTATGGTTTATATTAATGACGTCAAGCTCAAATATAAACCCTCTATTGACTTAGAAAATCACAAATTAACATTATCCATGATATTTTGCATTTTACATATTTGGTAAACATTTCTCAGTTACAATTCAATCTGATTTGAATAGTACTTGGGAGTTTTGCCAAAAGTCTCCACTGATGTCTGAGTTTGACACATGTGGTATATACTACTACTCAACATATATACTACTCAATTAGTGTGAATGATGAATCTTGTGAAGTGGTTGTATCACTCAAATCTGCAGTCTTCAAAATTATAGTCAGTCATTGGTTTTAACCCAATGGAAATAAACAATGAAAAATTTAATAATGTGACTATTCATAGAAATTCCTTATTTATACTATTAGGATTTATCTATTTATTTTTAATCTCATATTACCTGACTGTTCTGAGAAAATGAAAATATACATTTCATGAAATGAATAAATCAATGAGCAAATGAATATTTTTATAAGTCTTCATTAGTGTATCCTCTCTTTTTTGTATGAAATTTGAAGACTCATTACACCCTATGTGCATTTTTATGTAATTTGGGATTTAATTAGTGAAGTAGTATCAGTTTTAAAAATTCTCACATTTCATGTGTTTTATGAATCCTTTTATAACATCTCAATTTTGATCAAAATCAACATAGGGTTTATGCCACCATATCCAATAGAAAAAAGGACTAAGTTGGTTCTTTTTCTCTTACTGTTTGCATATATTACTATCTTGCTAGTTTAATTGATCTGGAAGTTTCAAATCACAGAAACATAAAGCACTAAATAAGGCCTCTTTCTATGTCTCAAAGTATTAATTCATTTTTTTTCTCTCACAAAGATGCTAAGATCTTTGAAAAATCTAAGTTTCAATTATTATTCCAAAGAAAAATACATGCAAAAAATTTGCCTACTTGAATTATATTCCTCAGAAATGATACTCTATTTCTCATCTCCCTCATTTGTATGGATAACACCAACTATTCTTCATGCTTTTAATGTATTCTCTCCTTAGCTCTTCTTCTTAGAATCTTTTAAGAATGCTCATAATTGCTATCCACATTATATATGTAGCTATTTTTGATTCTCACAACTATTAATGGTCTTCCTCCTAAAATAAAAAAAAAACTCACTGATGAATTTAGATTTTAAAAAGACATATACAGATGACAGAAGGAATGACCATAAATGAAGTCTGGAAATTAAAGTGGGACATGGTCTTGCAAGACCTGTAAAACCATGATATCAGATGTGCCAAAGGTCAGATACAGCTGAAGCTGGGAAGGAAAGCTGAGGGAAAAGGGGTTTTTTAAAAATTGTTTTGCTCCATGAACAAAAAGATTAAAGAATGGTAGAATTTCAGGTGAGGTGGATGGAATTAAAATGGAGTTGTTCAACATTGATTTTGCTTCTCTTTTCTCTGTCAAAGAGACATTTCTGTTAGAAAGGATAGAACATTTTTGTCTTCTTGTCCAAAGTGGGTACCCACATTCAGTAAGGATATAGTCACAGAATCTGTATCCTTGATGGTAGTAGGTCCAAATGAAGTATATTAACCCATTTATCAACAGCCAATTTTGAAATGCCTTCCATTTACTAGGTTCTGTGCTTGGGATACAAAGATAAAAAGAGGTCAGTTTCTGCCCTCAAGAGCTTACAATCTAGTTGAGGAAAACAACATATGTAGGATGTCCCCAAAGTCTTCATGCAGTTTCAAACTACTAAAACTCGAGGCAAATACAGTCATTATAAATAAGCTATTAAAGCTGACAGCACTAAAACTTGTAGACATTCATAAAATAGATATGAGATAAATTTTGAAGAGATAGAATTACTAGTTTGGGGGGAAAATCAGGAAAGCCTTCATATGGAAGATTATGGAAGATGGTTCTTAAGCTTACTGAAGAAAACTGGAGATCTTTAAGCAAAACCTATATAACCACTTGTGGGATACATTTTAGAATTAATTCTTATTCAGACTTTTTTTGACTGGTCGTAAGGCATTCCATGTCTCTTCAATTATGACATCTTGTAGTTGTCTGTACATAGTAACCCTCAGTAAGAGCTTATTGATTATAATTGAATTTCTATTTACCAAAGTCCAATTCTATTATTATTTCCTTATACTAGTAGTTGAGAAATGTGTTAATTTTAAAGGTTACCTTTTCCCTAGAAGTTCTGGAAGCTAGGCTGAGATATGGTATCATTTCTATAGCCATCTGATGAGAGGTGGCATCTTGCCCTACTCTGGGGCAATGCTCCAGCCATTCATTCCTATTGCCTTCTGCCAATTTGCAGACTTGAGGTGATTTCAATATTTCCTGAAATAGCATGTCACTGATGAACAAATGGCATAAAGCCTAAATTTCAAGCTTGCTCAAAGACAAAAGCTAATTCCAAAGGCAGAATTCTAAACTGCTAACTTTTTTAATAGTGGTGACATTAAAAGTATTTTTAGAAAAGGGTCTTAAAATCGGTAACAAAATGAGGTAGAAGCTGTTTTTTATTGAGACCATTATCATGCTTTAATTTAATTAAACACACCATGTCCTTAATAGGAGAAAAATCTGGAAAGAGTAATGTATGATTTAATCTTTCCATTTCATTTAAATGCTGACTGACATTTGGAGTTAAAAAAATTAAAAATAGCTATTCTTTTTAATGATTGTTTTTTTAATTTTTAAGTATGTTTTTGTGATGATCAAATTTAAATAAGATTTGTCATTTATCCTGAGTGATTTGCCCTTTTAGCCTTCTTCCAAAGTTATTTATTCCACCTGATCATGTTAAATGATATGGGAAACAGTCTTTTCTGTATTTGGAATTAACACATCTAACCATGTCAATCACTACAGCAATGAATCAAAAAATCAAACATAGATCAAAGTTATTAAAAAGTTGTTAAGTTCCTGTAAGTCATGCAAAGTATAAGCAAGGGGAGATTTTAACCACTGTCAGGGCCAAAAGGAAGAATGCAAAAGGATTAGAACTCCACTTTGGAACAGGTAGGATGATGGCAATAGATGGGAGAGAAAAGATACCTCTTAAACTTTTAATGAATTAATGCTGTTTGAGTGGTCTAGATTCCTGGTGATCTGGAGGTGAGTGGCTATAGGAGAGTTATTAAGAATTCCCTTTAAATTGGCCACAGGTTTTAGGAGTGAAAGAATTCACTCATTCCCAAATATTAGTTGCAAAATGAAAGTTTATTTTTAGAAATCAGTTTACCAAGAGACTGACTTCTATAATGGCAGATCTATGGAAAATGGAGTTTTGCGCTGAGAATGCAGTTCTCAGTGGACAGATTGTCCTGGTAGTAAAGGGAACTGCCAAGGTCCATCTGCAAAGACTTTAGTTGATGGAAGCTATTATATTGAGTGTCTTGGTGGGGGCTGGGACAACCGGAGCAGATCAGAATCAGCAGGAGCTGGGACAAGCCCGAATCTCTTATTGGAATTCAAAGGGATGCATTTTGACCAGGATTTGTAATTGAATCAAAGGCTCTGGCATCTTGGAAAGACAACTTGTCTGGGGAGGATATGCCTGAGCCAGGAGGGCTGGGAATCAGAAAGGCATCACAGATCAATAGGAAATACAGTTTCTTAAAGGGACCCCAACCCGCTTCACTAAACTATTTTTCTTCTTTTTTGTCTACAAAGGAGTAGGATCTTTGGAGTAGGAAAAATGGAACAAACATGATTAACAGGGAGTGAGAGATGGAAAGAGATCATTCTCAATGAGTTTGTCACCAAGGTCAGATTAATCCCTTCTCAGGGTTCTGGAAGAATTTGGGGCTGTGGTTGTTATCCCATCATCAATAATCTTTTTTTTAAAAAATAACTTTTTATTGACAGAATTACCAGGGTAATTTTTTACAACATTATCCCTTGCACTCTCTTCTGTTCCGATTTTTCCCTTCCCTCCTTCTACCCTCTCCCCCAGATGGCAAGCAGTCCTATACATGTTAAATAGGTTACAGTATATCCTAGATACAATATATGTGTGCAGAACCGAACAGATCTCTTGTTGCATAGGGAGAATATCAATAATCTTTGAAATATTTAGGCATGTCAGAAAATATCCAGGACTACTAGAAATAAAAAAAAGTATTTTCTTGATTTTCAAAAAAAATTAAAGAAATTGGAAACAATAAATTGGTAAGCTTAAAATTTAATATCTGATGAAATTATTTAATATTTTCTAAAATTTAAGACTTGTGAATATTTATAGAATCTTAATATTTTAGAGATAAAATGGACTATCAGGCTTAACAGATTCATTTTAAATTTGAGGAATCCGAGGCATTAAATTAGTTGCATAGGTCATCCATTGGTAAAAGCTGGATTTAAAGGCAAAGAACCTACACTTCTTTTTGATCTGGTTCAGCCTGCAGAACCTTGACTAAATCACTCAACTCTGCAATTGTAACTTTTAAAGTGAGAAGGTTGCACTAGATGACTTCTAATCAATCAGTCAATTAATCAATCAACAGACATGTGTCAAGTGCTTGCTATATTTGATGAACTATATGCTAAGTGCTAAGGATACAAAGATAAAAATTACTCATTTTCTTCCCTCAAAAATATAAATTCTAGTTGAGTGGGTATCCTTCAATTGGAGAATATTGAATTATATATGGTATATGAATGTAATGGACTATTATTGATATATAAGAAATGATCAGCAGATAGATTTACATGAACTGATGTTAATTGAATTGAGTAGAACCAAAAGAACATTGTGCATGGAAACAAGAACATTATGAAATGATCAACTTTGCTGGACATAGCTCTTTTCAACAATGAGGTAATTTAGGCCAATTCAAATAGATTTGTGATCCATCTGTATCCAGAAAGAGGATTATGGGAACTGAATGTGGATCACAACATAGTATTTTGACCTTTGTTGTTGTTTGCTTGCTTTTTTTCTTTTTCATTTTCCCCCCTTTTGATCTGATTTTTCTTGTGCAGCATAATAAATGTGGAAATATTTATAAAAGATTGTACATGTTTAATTTACATGGGATTATTTGCTGTCTGGGGGAGGGAGGAAATGGAAAGGAAGGAAAAAAAATTAAGAACATAAGGTTTTGCAAGGGTGAATATTGAAAACTATCTGCACGTATTTTGAAAAATAAAAAGGTATTATTATAAAAACATATATATTCGAATGGAGGAGACTTGTACACATTTACAAAATATATAAAATGAATACAAGATAGTTTGGGGAGAAGACTGTGGCATTTTGGGGGATTCTTCATAAAGAGTTTGCTAATTGGGCTGAGAGTAGAAGGAATTAGGCTAAGTCCCACAGTCTCACTTTGTAATTAAAAAAGCTGAGGCACAATGAGGTTAAATGAGCTATCTAGTTACCAAACAGCTAAAAATTCCATTTGAAATAGAATTTGAATCCAGGTCTTTCTGACTTCAAATCTAAAGCCCTCTCCACTAAGCCATTTTGTATCCCAGGAAATGGAAGCCATGGGTAAAATGGTCTCAGGTGTTAGTAAACCTTCTTAGAGAATGAAATAACTTTAGTATATACAATAAAATAGATTGAATATTTCAAGAATATTTTAAAATTATAAAATGACTTTTACCTGGGACTCTATTATATGACAGAACAATGGACTTCTGTCCATTACATTTCCATAGGGTAATTTATCCTGTTTGCCAATAGAAAAAGGCACCACAAAAGATAAATGTGACATGTAGTGAAACATTGTAAACAAAACTAGAAAACCATTATAGTTTCTCAACAATTCTCTGTAGTGTATTTAATATCTTGAAAATCACTAGAGTTAGCAAGTTGAAAAAAAAAAAGAAAATTTCTCCATAGAGAAATTCCCACTGGTATACATGACTTGTCAACTGGCCGACAAATCATTGCCATTGCATTGAGCCATAGTTCAGCTTCAAACAATGTGACAATTGGGGCTATTCATCTATAGTCTCCTGATCACCTTATTTGTGGAAGATGAAAGATTGTATATGGCTGAGCTATGTACTCTAGGGAGTCATTTGCTACAAGGTTATCAGAATCTGGTGAAATTGAGACATTTTCCTGGAAATTCAAGAAACATGGATATCACTTCCATATAGTAGTTGTTGGGTAATTAGCTCAGAGAAGTCAGTGTAATCTTCACACTGACATGGGTCAATGAAAAAACGAGCTCTGATCCCTGTGAGACATAATATAGCACAGAAATTATAAGGATGATGTATGACTAAAATACTTGAGAAATAGGAAAAACTAAGCATTTATATTTTTATTTTTCCCTTAAAGACAGATTATATACATATATATATTTGATTGTAATGTATTGTTGAAGTATATTATTGCCTAGTGTAAAGGTTATCAAATTATATTATATACTGAAATATTTTATGTCTGCATTCATGCATACAAACAGACCCTGTCACAAAAGAAAATGTGAAATGGCTAGGTACTTCAGACATTTACATTATATATGATTACATAATTCATCTAATACAATGGGCAGAAGGGATAAAAGCAAAGTTTGATCTTTCCAGGCCAGCTTGACAAAATGGAAAAAAATAAGCTGTTACATTCCAGGAATTCTCCAATGAAGTTAATAAAGGATATTTGAAAGTCTAGGTTTGCCTATATATTATAGTACCAGTAAATCTACAGAAAATTATATTGCAGTTTCACCAGAAGAATCTATAATAAAGTTTGTTCTGTAGAGAATCAACTGGGTTTTTTTTTTCCTTTTCTTTTTTGCTTTAGTTCAGCTGAATTTTTCCTTTAGGACAAATAAGAGTATAACAGGCATCTGTCAAAAACTTTGGGAACAGATGATACCATTATTTGCAGGCTGCTTTTATTAGGAAAGATGTTCTCATTTGTTTCATCTGAAGAGGTATACAACTCTGAGTAATTATCATTTCTCTAATAACACTTGACAGTGAGTGTCTAACCATCATTAATTCCTTTGGTATATGGATTATAACCCCATAATTGTGATGAGTATGTTTAGAATTAATTAGACTATAACATGGCATTCTTGTCATTAAGCATTGGCTAATTTCCTTTTTCAAAACTAGATGCCTGAGAGGAGGCTACATATGCAAATAAAGGAAAAAATGAAGATGTGGTCAAACAGATGTATTTTTATGAAGGTGGAAAAAATTCACAAATGGACTGTCTACAAAGTTCTAAAATCAGAGAATAGAGGAGTTCTGGTGTATGAACTCAGAATTGTAATCAACACTGCCTTCACAGATTGAATTAAGTTCAGCATATCCTAGAAAACAGATGATTTTTTAATGTTTTGCTTACTTGTGTCACTGCTCAGAAACTCTACTTCTGTCTGTCCAGACAGAACTATGTCTAGTAGTTCCATTTGAAATTGATTGTATTGGAGGCCATAGGTTTCTTAGAAATAGTGAATTTGACTAATGTTAATAGTTTTTAGGAAAAATTGTAACTCAAACAAATGTTGCATGTCATTTAACAAGAATGATCCTATCCATTACCTAATTTTTATCAAAATTTTCAACTGTGCCTTTTTTTTTAATAAATTGAGCAAGATTTAATGTATAGATTTTCAAATTATGTTCATCGATCTTGGAGAAAATATCTGAATAATTCATATAGGGTTGTTGCTCCTCAGTCATTCCAGAAATGGGGATGAAAAGCACAAGCAAATAACTGAACTTTGCTTTTCATTTTCTGAGCTCTGAAAATTTCCAAAAAGACTACAGGTTTTTGCAGTGTCTTTGTGCAGTATCATCAATTGCTCCAATCCATGGGGTGATTTCCTCTTATTTTCACCAATAATAATAACACAAGATCTAATTGATTTGAGATTGTACTGGTAGGAAGGATGTGCTACCATGATGACCTTCCAACCCCAAAGGGAGTAAATAATATATTTGAATAAAGAAATTTGCTCTTCTCAAGGACAGGTTTTTTTATCTGTCTTTGTATTTTTCAATTGGTGCAAACCTCTGATGTGAAGGATGCTCTTCAAGGAATCCAAATGAAAAAGGGATTCTTTCTATATTACACAGTGCTCTAGATGCTTCTGTCTATGGAAAACATTATACTAATGATATCAAGCCACATGATATTCGATGCTCTCCATGTAGTTGTATAATTACCCTAAAATATTCCTAGTGATCTATATAAAAATACTAAATGCTTTCAGAACGTCTGTTTTTCAGATTATATATACACACACATTATATGTGATATATATTACATATATTTACAATTGGGTAAAAAGCTGATATTCTTAGTCTACCTGTAAGCCAAAAAAACAAACATTTACCAAATATAGCATTGTACATTAGAAAGGTAACTGAAAATGAACTGCTGAATTTGGCATTGCCGGCCCTGAGTTTGAATTCTGAGGCTGCCATTTACTACTTGCATGATTTTTAAACTCTTTAGGCTTCAGTTTTCTTATATATATAATGAGAAGATAATATTACATGATTTTTAAGGTCTCTTCTAGTATCTATAATTCTAAGTGCCTACTTGATCCTAGTCACTGGGCTAGAATACTGGGTATATAAAGAGTTCTCCTTACTCTTAACAAGTTTATATACTGAGATGTGGAAGGGCAAAGTTGATAAAGGAGATTCTACAATTTATAGGCAAGAAAAATAAAAAGATTTATATAAGATCAGTGTACAGTGATTTGGGTGAGTTACTAGACATTGGAAGAAAACATCTTTTGAAGGAGATGTTATTTAATGGAACTAGGGGCTCCAAGAAAAAGATGTGGAGGAAAGCATGAGAGATAGCTTGGACAACAATATGAAGGTAGGAGATGGAATACTTGCAATAAGGAGGCCAGTTTGTATTGAGTGAAGGATGCACAGGCAGGGGTAGGGACAAGGATAATGTATAAGTAACCTAACAAGGTAGGTAGAACCTAGATTGTAAAAATGATAGGGTGATTGTTTTATTCAAAAAATGGGGAGCTTTCCAAGCTTTTTTCTGAAGTGACATAGTAAGGCTTGTCATATCACATTGATAATTATTTTGAGGATGGTTTGGAGAGATGAATGCAAGATGACAAGTAGGAAACTTATCACAGGCCATAGAGAAGATATTGAGGAAGGGCTATAAAATGTGCATACACTTTGATCTAGCAGTGCTACTACTGGTTTTGTATCCCAAGGAAATCATAAAAAAGCGAAAAGGACTCACATGTGTAAAAAAGTTTGTAGAAACTCTTTTTGTGGTAGCAAAGAATTGGAAAATGAGTAGCTGTCCATCAATTGGTGAATGGCTGAATAAGTTATGCTATATAAAGATAATGGTATATTTTTGTTCTATAAAAATGATGAACAAGCTGATTTTAGAAAGGCCTGAACTGATATTGAGCAAAACAAACAGAATCAGAAATATATTGTACACAGTAACAGCAAGATTGTGCAATGATCAACTATGAAAGACTTTTTTTTTTCCAGTGGTTTGGTGATTCAAGGCAATCTCAATAAACTTTGGATGGAAAATACTGTCTGCATCTAGAGAGAGAACTGTGGAGACTAATGTAAATTAACACATGCTATGTTCACTTTCTTTTTCTTTTTCTTCTATTTTTTTAATCTTGTAGTTTTCCCTTTTTTTCAGATTTCTCTCCCCAAGATAATTCATTAGGAAATGTGTTTTTAAAAATGAATGTAACTAGAAAACATAAAACAATTTAAAAAGCAAAAAAAGAAGATATTGAGGGTCTGAACAAAAATCGTTGGATTGTGAGCAGAAATAAGGGAATGAAGTAAGAGATGGTGAAGATGTGAAGCTAACATGACTCAGAATTGATTATGTCTTATGAGCATAGGTGAAGAGTTGAGGATGACTCCAAGATTGTAAACTTGTGTGATCAGAAAAATGATGGTGCTCTTGAAAGAGCAAAATAGAGGAGAATATACAGAAAAAAAGATAATGAGTGGTTTTGGACACAGGTTTGAGATGCCCAGGAGGTATTGGAGACATAGGACTGGAGTTGAGAATAGAGTTGAAGGCCAGATATGAAAATTTTGGAGTCATCTAGATATAATATTGAAATCCATGAGAACTAATGAAGTCAGTGAGAGCACAGAAAGGAGCCAGCACCATCACTTCAAGTGCAACTACAGTTAGGAGGTGGGACATTAATGACAGCTCTACAAGGGATATCTTGGGCTTTATATAGGGATTGCACTTGCTCAAGAAATAAATAAAAACAGAATTGGCTGGATTACTTTTGGTCAATTTTAAAATATTTCTAATGAGCCTGAGCTGCTCTCTGAATAAAAATCTATTTTTTTAGAACTGATATTCATAAAGTGAAAGACTTAGAGCTTGAAAGAACTTCAGATATTTAGATGAATCACCTCATTTTAAAGATAAGAACCTTGAAGCCCAATAAAGTTAAATATATTATCCAGGGGTCACATATTTTGGTGGCTCAACCAGCATTTGAATCCAAGTACTCTGAAGAATGATTCTTTATGACTTTCTATCATGAGATACCATCTATAATACAAAAAATTGGGGAATCTCAAATGGCATTAGAAGCTGGTATAAGTAGGCCACAACATTTTATTAGTGATGCATTGAGGGCAAGAAGATATACCTGAACTATTAAGTCCAGGGAATTATTTGACACAAAATTATCAGAATCCAAAAAAAGCTGTGGAGTAGCTAGATAGTACAGTGGATATTGGGAAGATTCACCCTTCTGAATTCAAATCTAGCCTGGCTATGTAATCCTGGGCAAGTCAATTAACTCTTTGCCTCAATTTCCTCATCTGTAAAATGAGCTGGAGAAGGAAATATCCAGTATCTTTGCCAAGAAAACCCCAAATATGGTCGCAAAGGGTCAGACATGACTGAAACAACTTGGCAACAATGAGGAGGGGCTGTATTTTTCTGGAAGTAAATATCCCAATAGAATTTTCCTGGGTAATTAAGCAGACTTTGCTGTTTCCTCAATTATTAAATGAAAATAATAATAGCACCTTTCTCACAGTGTTGTTCTGAGGACCAAATGATGTAAAAGTGATGAGCACTTTTAATACCTAGCATATAGAAAGCACTTACAAATACTTATTGTTTCCCCTAAAGGTAAAGAATTATTTATTTTTATTTTTTCCATCCCCTATACCTAGCATAATGCCTAGCACATGGCAAGTGCCTTAATAAATTCTTGTTTGACTCTAGGAGTTATATGATCAGTAAAAGATGTAGGTTAGAGAGAGAGTGACAAATGATTTCATCATTTGGGTGAACCTTGTCCCTCCTCTTGTGGCCCTTCCTGTCTCTAGAGGAATTATAAGAAAACATAGACCCATGTCAAAAACAATAGAAAGTATGGACTTATTTTCATTCTACATCACTGAAGAGGAAGATCCACATGGATAGAAATCACAGGTTCATTGAAGTTTATCCTCCTTACCATATATTTCATATAATATACGCTTGCCAAAAGTTGCTCTGATTACTGACCTCTCTGGTTTCTTTTAAAGTCCCAGATAAAATCCCACATTCTGAAGGAAGCCTTTCTCAACCCTTCTTTATTCCTGTGTTTTAAGTCTTTTGATTATTTCCTATTTATCCTGATGTGGTAGTCCTTCATTTTTAAAAAGGACCAAAATGACATTTCTGTTATAATCGACACAGTATGTCTGACTGGTATATGTGTTTGATTAAATATTTGTTTGCATATCGTCTGCCCCATTAAATTGTAATTTCCTTGAAGGTATGAATTATTTTTCCCCTCTTTGTGTATTCCTAACATTTAGAACAGTTCATTTAATAAATGTTTATTGATTGGTTGTTTGATTGAAAGACTTGTGGAGGCTCTATAATTGAATGGTAATATAATATGGTAGAATAAAGAATAAAGGAAATTGGGAAGACAATGATTAAAACAGATTCAGTTCATCTGAGTTCAGGCCTGGCTATGCCATCAAATTGCTGTCCTACAGCAAACAATTTTGGACCTCAGTTAGCTCATCTGTAAAATGCGAGGATTAATTGAATGTAATAGCCTGAGTCTGTGTAGCGGTTGGTTTCTTGCACGTAAAGCCCTGACAGACCTTTTAGTGCAACTACTATCCCCTCAAGCTACCCTCAAAGGCATCTCTGGGGAAATCAACACAAAGAGATAGCATTTTAAGAAAAGTTTCATTGATGTGTTTTGTTTTTATATTTAAAAAATTTGTAGAGTATTCTAACTTTATGAGAACTCTTTTGTACCAAAATAAAATTGTTAAATAAAATGAATAATACAGTGACCTCATCTGAATGTGTATGCAGTGTTTCACATTGGCACTAATCCTTCTTTATTTTTAAGAAAAAATAATATATTAAGTGATTATTTTCTTCGTAAACATTTCGGTTGAATTCTTTATCTCTGAGTGAATGAGATGTTTTATGTATATTTCTCTCTTGGGAAGAGGCTGACCTTGAATCAAGTGATGAGATACAAGATTATCTTTTCTTCTAATGTGTTTATTCATTACTCTCTAATAAACTACTCTAATATATATAGGATTCTTCTTTTATTCTTACTTGATATTGATGTTTTTGGAAGGAGGCTTATTATGATTAGAAAAGTTAATTGACAACAATTAGTGAGTTAGCAAGAATGTAAATAGCTCAGGGAAGACATGACTCTGGGGGAGAACAATATAACTGCTTTTAATTGTGAATCTTCAAGGTGAAATTATCAATAGAATCTGCACTTTTTCTTCTAGGATTCTAGGCCACATGAAGAAAATTTTGCTCCCTAATATAGAAACATAAACTGGGAAAAATTGAAAAGCTTAAATTAAATATGAAAATGGGAATGGAAGAATTTGACTCTAAGTTTTGTTACTTATGAGTTCTGTGACTTAAAGCAAATCATTTAATTTCTCTGCACCTCGGTTTTTTAAACTGTAAAATGATGAAGTTGAGCAAGATCAAGATTTCCTAATTTTTTGGTCCCCATTTCCTTTGGCTTTTGGTAAATTTTCCCTTTCCTCCTATTTGATAGCAAAGGAATTCAATTACTGAGGTTGCTATGCACTATATAAGAAATAAAATAAAGAGGTTAACTGCTAAAGAATTTATTTATCCATTGTTCCTCAGACTCTGATAAAATCTTCATATACCTGGAGGTTCTTAGCCCCTGATGGGGAAACAGATGGGGGAACAGAAAGGAAAAATAAAGAGCAAAATGAGAATTTGTCAGAGCTTAACATATCATCAAATGGCCACGTTCTTCAGGAGAGTGAGGAAGATCAATCCAAAGGAGTAGGCAGAAGCAGAAACCAATATAGACCAAATTAACCAAATCAAGATGTCAATCAACTGAGCTAAAGTACAGAGAAACAGGGCTAAATAACTGAGAAGCCAGTTATTATGTTCCTGGCTATATTATATATTATGTATGTTAGACGATAGAGGGAATTGGGAAGACAATGATTAATATAGGCATCAAAGTAGGGGTGGGGTGATCCAGTTTAGGGAAAGGGATGGAGATTCTGAATTGAGATCTAAACAATTACTATCCAAAAATCCAGTTTAAGAATTTCCATATCACTTTTCCATATCAATCAACAAAATTTGCTTAGTTCCTTCTATGTGACAAACACTGTAGCTTCCAAAGATATAAAGACAAAATAAAAAATATTTTTGAGGGTCAAGGACTCTAATTCTCAATGATGACAGAACATATAAATATGAAATGCATATATAGTAGATACAAGATGATTTTAGATGCCAGAGCACTAGCAGTAGGCAATCAGGAAAGGTTTGGGAATTATGTAGAAGGCAGCACTTGAATAGTTTAAAGAAAACTAGAGAGTCTAAGAAATGGAGGGAAAGAGGAAGTCAATTCCACGTAAAGGGGACTTTTAGTATAAAGGCAAGGAGAGGGGAAACATGGAACTATGTGTGAAGAATTGTAAAAAATGTCAGTTTGATGAGTCTTCAAGGGTAGAAAGGAAACTAATCCATATTAAGGCAGAAAAGGAAGGTATCAACTTGGGAAGGAATTTGGATAGTAGAGAAGCTTAAATTTTTTCTAAAGGTGAAATGGTCAGTTCCATTCTTTGGGAGTATCATTTTGGTGTGGAGAATGAATTAGAAAGTAGAAAAATTTGATATGGGGAAATCAGTCAGGAGGCTATTGAAATATTTCAGGTAAGAAATGATGAGGACATGAACCAGGATGATGGGTATATAAGTAAAGAGAAGGGAATGAATACAAGAGATATTATTGAAAAAATGATAAGACTTATTGTTTAGGTGTATATTTAGAATGCATAAAGAGTGAGAAAAGGAAACATTATAACTGATGCTCAGTAAATTTTTCTCAGCCCCTCATTTTTATTTTTGTATGGTTTTTTAAATGTTCATTTTCTTATCCTATCTTTTTGGGTTTTTTGTAATTTTTGTTTTCCTGGACTATTTAACCCATTCATATTAAAAATTATGAGTTCATGCTGTTTTCCTTCTTTGTTTCTATTTAAAAAATTAGTGTATTCCCTCTCTCTTTGTAGACATGGTACCGTATCTCCTCAATTATTTTATATGTTTTAAGACAACTTTTTCTTCCTTGATTCTGCTCCATATACCTATTTCTTATCTCATTCTCTATAATTAGAATTTTGTTTAACTTATTAGTTCCTTTATCTTTCTTTTATTCTGGTACTTAACTCTTTCCCTCTTTTCCCCTATCCAAGTAGTCACACACAATTTCCTTTCTTCTCCTCCTTTAACTTTTGTTCTTTAGTTTTTTTAAATTTCATTTTCTATGTCTTTTTCCAAGAAAAAAAGCATTTCCCCTCTCATTCCATTCATTATTTATTTTCCCTATGATGTATAAGCATCCCAGAATCTCACACATCTAATTTCTTCTGCTTGGTATTTAAATATCTTCATAACTCGACCACTTCCCTCCAATTTTATTATCCTTAATTCATTTCTTTTTGAGTAGCTTCAATCATGTTGGACTCTTTGTGAACCCATTTGGGATTTTCTTGGAAAAAGTACTAGAATGGTTTGCCATTTCCTTCTTCAGCTCATTTTACAGATGGGGAAACTTAGGCAAATAGGATCAAGTGATTTATCTGAAGTCACACAGATCTTAATGTCTGAGGTCATATTTGAACTAAAGACGATGAATCTTCCTGATTTCAGGCTTAGTACTCTTTGTTATATGGTGCCACATAGCTGGTTTCTATCTACTTTGTTCTTATGCCTTTATCTACAGAATTTTATTTTATTAAATATAATCTCTTTGAAGGCCAGGTCTATTACTATTTGTATTTCTATCCCTTGCACCTAACAAAAATATCTGACATATAATTTGTACTAGGCTAATACATGTGGGTTGATAAATCTTTATTCTTTTAAAGCAATGTCATGTCTTCTCTATTTATTATAGAGAGAAATGAAGAATAGACCCGAATTTATCATTTTTAGTGTGAATGGATTAAATAATCCAGTAAAACAAAAAAATCTGAAAACCCAAAAAGATTAGATAATAAATCAAAATCTCACTACCTATTGCTTACAAGAAATATATTTTTTTAAAAAGCATACAAAAATAAAAATAAGGGACTGAGAAAAAGTTATTAAGCAAAAGCTGTAACTGTTCATTCTTCTCATTCTTCCTTCAAGGAAGACTTTGAATGATCAGAAATCAGTAATTCTGTAATACTACCTATTGACTTAGACATCCCAATATAGCTACCAGAGTTCAGAGATCAGGAGTCAAAACAATTGAGGAATTGGATGAAAGTAGATGAAGGTAGCATACTGTGGAGACTAGCTGTTGAAAGATGAGGAGTGTTGGTACATAACTTCTTTGTGATGAAATCCCATAGTAGAGTACTTCCTATGATACCTCCCTATAGGAAGTAAGAAAACCGAACCTGCAGAGGTTTCTGAGATTTGGAGTTCATCTATTGAGACAAAGAAATATTGCATGGCTGGAACTGAGGTTAGATCGAAATGAGAACTGGAGAAAAAGGAAAGAACAAAAGATTAAGGAATTGGGCAAGGGGAATCTCTCTCCCCTCCAGGACAATAGTGCTAAGAGTAGAAACACAATTTTCTCCTGGCCTAAGCCTCTAGGGAGACTAGAGAAGCAAATAATAAAGGGGAAAATATGCAAGTAGGATATTTTAAAATTGTGAGTTCTTGTGAAGATGTCTGTATAATCAGTGGAAGGATTTATGGTTCTTATCCCATTCCCCTTATTTACTTACATCGAGTACAACTGATAACTCTTTCTAAGTAGGATCTTCTATTAAAGACTGCCTTTGACAGAACTAATGTTGTCATAATCATAAGCACCTGTGGTTGACTCTTTCCTTTATATTTCATTTTTTTGTTGTTGTTCTTGGCACAAAGGCAGAGACAGAAACAGAACTAGAGAGACAGAGAAATAGGGAGAGAAAAACAAATACACAGAGGGGAGAAAAAGAGATAGACAAGGAAAGAGAGGGAACAGGGTACTTTATTGACAAGTATTTTGCTCCCTATTCTATGATTGTCTTGATAAGACTCCCACTCTCCCCTTACAAACCTTTGCAATTACTCTCACTATGGAGGAGCACCTGAGTTTTCCACCCAAAAGATTGCACTCTCTTCATGGCTGCAATGAGAGGAAAAAGGCAGTGTATAGTTGGCTAAATCGGAGAATGTGGTTCTCAAGAAAGTACTCCTCTCTCCTTCCGGCAATCCCTCATCTATTCCCTCTCCTTCTATTCATAAGGCAGTTAACAATGATTGAGAAAAGTTTAAGTTAAATCCAGGTCAAGGTGAGAAATTGCAGGTCAGTCATAGAATAGAATAATAAAGCAGAACTTACTGATTTCAACAACCTCAGGTAGTGTGATTTCCTCAACTCCAGGTTGGATATGGATGCTTTACTGAACTTCCAGGATTAGCATTGCATAATCGTGAAAAGTACAGACCATTAATGCTCAAAATCTCTAGTGCCATGAGGAATAGAAAGGGAAAAAAAAAGGTAACAAAGCCAGTATGTGTTTGTCAATTCCATTTGTGTGCACGTATATATACATATATATATATATATATATAATATATATATATATATATATATATATATATATATATTATATATATATAATATTTATAAATAAAGTAAGATACTGATAAATTAGGTAGATTAATAGATAAAGTATTTTATAAATTCTAGTTAGTTAACTCCTGGGAGTGGAATATAAAAATGTTGTCTTCAATGAGTTTCATATCATTAAGGAGCTAGGTATAAAATAATATAGCTACAAAGTCAAGGATATGTGGCAGTCAGTAGTGAATGGACATTTTAAAACATTATTATATGTCAGATAATATACTAAACACTAGGGATACAAATATGTAAAAATAATCCTTGTTCTTCAGGAGCTTACACTCTACCTGAGGAATAATACACAAAAGAAAATTGAAGAGGGGAGAGGGGAAGGGGAAAGTAGAGAGAGAGAAGGGATACTGGAGATTATTGGAAGTCTAAAGTAAGTATAATTGGGTGGAAAATAAGATATTAGTCTTGAGGATTCTCCCTAAATGAAGGCTGAAGAGTTCACTGCTTCATCTTCTAATCAGAAAGAGAAAGTACTGATGAGGTAGAAATACTATAATTGATTGAATCTGGCAGGATGATAAGATTTCTCAGTGATGAGAATACTTGGGGGCTTGGTAGAAAAGTCCAAGAAGTCCAAGGTAGAATGTTCCTTGTAGTTAGTTAAGTCAATTAAGTCAAGAAATATTTATTAGTTCTATGTTCCAGATTCTGAGCTAAGTACTGGGAATATAAATACAAGCAAAAAATTTCTTGTCCTCAAGGAACTTACATTGTGAAAGGGCAATGGGAAATATTACATAAAAGGGAACTAAAAAGTGGACTGTGGTGGGAAATTCAGAGAATGAGAAAGAGAGAGAGAGAAAGAGAGCCAGGAAAGGACTGAGGGATGACAGTACTTGCCCTTTGTTGAAACTGAGGTGTTGAGGTTTCAGTAGGAATGCATGAGTCAGAGGGATGTAGGGATCTCCCAAGGTGAGAGACTCAGAAAGAGGGCTGGGATTGGTCAAAAGGTTCATATCCCTTCTGTTACCTACCTGTTAGATTCCAAACAAAGTTTTTCATCTTTCTGGATGTTAACATACTGTACAATGAATATTTTTTTAAAAAATTATGTTGCAATGGTTTCCAAGAGCCTCAGCTAATAGAATATAAGTGTGCTGCCTTCATCTTAACATTTGATGGACTAAGAGTACAGAAGAAATATATCCTTTTGGATGTATTTAATGTGGAAATTTGTTTTGCTTAACTATACATATTTATTAGAAATGTTTGTCTTTTTTCCCTTTTTTAATTGGGGATAAGATAAGGGAGACACAGTAACAACATTTCCAAAATAAAAAGAAAAGAGGATCACTGAAGCATTAAAAAAATACACAGAAGAAACAGAAAGAGTAGAAGAAATCAGATGAGCACAATAGCTTTGAAAGTTACATGTTGAATTAATTAGATATTTAAAAGGAAAAGCAAGCAATATGTATTAGTTTCATATTTTTATACCATCCTTCTTTTTCTGTTCTCCTTTATAAATGAAAATCTCTTCTATTTTTATCTTGTTAAAAAAACAAATGAATAAATGAAATTAAGAAGTTGGACTAGATTATCTCTAGGATTTCTTTCAGCTATATCATCTATGATTATGGTAAGAAATGGGTGAAGAATAACCTCTAAGTGCTCAGAGAAACTACATTTTTTTTAAGACTGGGACTTCCAGCAGCCAAATTGGTGAGAAAGCAGTGAATCGCTATAATTTTCCTTTATCACTTCAGGGCCATTATAAAATACTGCCCTGTAAAACAGATCCTATAATAAGAGAACTAGCAAAGATACAGGGTGAAACAATCTTTTAGTCCACAAAACTTGAAAGATCCACAAGAACAGGTCTGTTTCACTCAGGTAAAGAGGGGTTGGGTGTGTAGTCCAGGAGAGAAAGCTTCTCAGCAAGCTAGCAGTTAGATCCATCATAGCAAAACAGCATGAGATCCTGAGTCCTAGTGTGGTGGAGCAGAAAAAAACCAATAGCAAGTCCCTACTCCTCCACCTCCACTTACCTAGCAAAAATTAATCATAATACATTAAGAGGGAGAAGATCATTCAATGAAATTGAAAGATTTAAAGCTTTCATAAGGAAAAGACCAGAACTAAATCAACAATCTGACCTCCAATATCAAGACTCAAGAGAACCACAAAGAGGTAAAAACAGAAAAGAAAAAAATAAAGGCTTCAATAGAGCTAAACATCTGTACACAGAAATGTGATACTTATAATTCTTAATAACTATCACTAATTAATACAGCTAGAAGCAATGTACATAGGCAGAAGGTGCTGTATAGGGTAAATTTGAAGGAATGACTAAAAAATAAGGAATGAAAAAGAGAAGTACACTGGGTGAAGAAGAAAGGGAGAGGCAGAATGGGGTAAATTATTTCACATGAAGAAGAGGCAAGGAAAAGTGTAGGGGAAAATGGGAGAGGAGTGATGAATATCGCTTGAACCTTATTCTCATTCAATATTGGCTCAAAGAGAGAATAATATATACAACCAATTGATTATAGAATACTGTTTTACCAAACAAGGAAGTAGAGAAAGAGGAGATTAAGGAAAGTTGGGTATGGGATCAAGTAAAATGGAATGGATAGAAGGGAGAGAAGATTAGGTGAGGTGGTAGATGAAACCAAACACTGGTGAGAAGGAAAAGGGTGAAAGGAGAGGGGAAATATAGGAGAAATAATAGGATGGAAGAAAATAAACAGATAGCAATCGTAATTGTGAATGAACTTTTCCATAAACCAGAAAAAGATAGTATAGTGGATCAAAATACTGAATCCTACAATATTATTTACAAAAAACACACTTGAAGCAAAGAGAAAAGTCAGGGGCTGGAGCAGAATCTATTATGCTTCAACTGAACTAAAAAAAAACACTGGGCAATCCTGATCTCAACAAAATAAAGTAAAAACAACTAATTAAAAGAGATAAGAAAGGTAACTATATATTAATAAAAGTATAATAGACAATGAAGCAACATCAATATTAAACATATACTAAGTGGTATCGCATCCAGGCACTTAAAGGACAAGTTAAGTGAATTACAGGAAGAAATATACAGTAAAATTATAATAGTGGGGGGCCTCAACTGTCCCCTTTCAGAACTCAATAAATCCAAACAAGAAAAATAAAAAAAAGAAACTAAGGAGGTAAATAGAATATTAGAAAAGTTAGATATGACAAACTTTGAAGAAAACTAAATAGTAAACAGAAAGGAATATACCTTTTTCCTCAGTAGCACATGGTACCAATGTAAAAATAGATTATGCAATAGAGCATAAAACACTCAAAATTAAATATAAAAGGCATAAATGTTAAACATTCTTTTCAGCTCATAATGTAATAAAATTACATTTAACAAAGGGCACTGGAGAGATAGATTATTAGTTAATTAAATTTAATTAATTAAATTAAATTCCAATTGAAATTATTTGGAAACTAATTAATCTGATCCTAAGAAATAAGTGGATGAAAGGACAAAGCATAGAAAACCAAAGTTGCATCAAGATTATGTAATTTATAATCAACTACTAGGAATATGGGTGATTACAATAAGCGGAGTATCTTTTAGCTATATGAATTGAAAATTTCAATAAAAACTGTATCCCTTCTCAAAAATGTCAAAATTATTTTTACATGTGATAGGGGGAAAATGAAATCTTATTTTTAAAAGAGTATTTTTATTGATACATCAGTCATTCAGGTAAAAGCTATAAGTTTATTCAAGACAATGAAAGAAAATGGAAATGAAGTAGTTAGTAAAGAAAATTTTTATTATAAGTATGAGTTATTGGTATAAAAATCCAGATTGAGAAGTTGTGGTGGATGAATGTACTGGGATACTATTAATAGTACTATAAGAAATGATGAGCAGGCAGATTTCAGAAAAAAACTTGGAAAGACTTCCGTGAATCAATGCAAAGTGAAATGAACAAAAACAGAAAACCATTCTATATAGTAACAGCAATACGTGTAATGATTGACTATGAATGACAACTTTTCTCAGGAATTCAATGATCCAAGACAATTTCAAGGGATTTATGATGGGAACCATTATCCATATCCAGAGAAAGAATTGATAAAATCTGAATGCAAATCAAAGTGTATTATTTTCACTTTTTTTCATGGTTTTTCTTTTTTGATCTGTTTTTTCTTTCACAATATGACTAATATCAAAAAAAAAATTTATATGGTTGTACATATATAAATTATATTAAATTGTTTGCTGTTTTGGGAGGAGGAGGTAAGAAAAATTTGTAACTTAATTTTTTTTAAATGAACATCAAAATTGTCTTTACATGTAATTAGAAAAACAAATACTATTTAAAAAAAATAAAGACTGAGTCTCTTTATCTTCCTCAAGTCCAATGTCACTACAGTGATCTAAGGAGCTTCCTTTTTTTTTTTTTTTGACCTGGCTAGTTTCCCTTCTTTTTGAGCAACTCAGTGGCATCCCAATCATAAGGGCTCACCATACTAAATGCTAAACTTAGTAATAACACCTGATTGGCTTAGCACATAGCAGCTCACAACTTCCAAGCTTAAGAGTTCCTTCTACCTTAGCTTCTCTGGTAGCTTAGAGTACCATGTCCACTGAAGAAGTGACTTTGAATGCATAACAGTGATTCAGTTTTTTCACCCCCAATAAAGTCATAAATTTTTGAGACTTTCCTTATTGCATCATCTTGTATGTTTTGTATAGAAATTTAAAGTTTAAGGTGGCAAGTGTTTATAAAAGAGTTCCTCTTTTGAATGCATTTTTGGGGGCTAAAACCTTTCTAAGTCTTAGAATTTATGATGTCATATTGTTTACTGGGTGGTGTCAAGAGTGAAAATTTTGAATTAGGTTTTCATAGGTTTTTGCAGTGTAAAATATTGCTGTTTAGATTGACTCATAAATTAACTTGGCTAGAAACACTGAACAGAGAGCTAGGAATTACCAAATAATTTCCTCATTAAAGGAAAGATCACCTTGAGCTACTGCCACAGACTTGCTCAGATTAACATTTAAAAATGAATTTGAGATTTCTACTTTTGTATGTTTGTAGACTTTAGTAAACATGGAAGAAAAAAGACGTGAAATGACAATTCTTTTACAGAATTAAATGCAGGACCTTAGAGGTATTCTTGGGCAATCTCACAGAAAATAACTGAATAATTAATTAATTTCATGGACTCATGTGGTAACAATGTCTAATATCCTTAAAGTATTCTAACAAATTTCCTCCTTTCTTCTGGACTTGACTGGTTGTATCAAGAGCATTTCATAGAATCCCCTACATATCCTCAAGTATTTTCATTACAAACATTAGAATCTTAGGGTTATTGGATTTAAAACTGGAAGCCATTTACAAATGGAGAAACAGACTTAGAAAAAAAGAATGATTTGTTAAAGAAGATTGTGCTCCATCTTCAGGGAAGAAAATATTTGCATTTTTGTGAAGTCCTTGGAATTCGTGGAAAGGGAATATGTTTAGCACATTCCCCAAGTGCTTGTAATAAAGACAAATAAAGAGTTGAGAGAATCCAAAGTGAATAAGGTACCATTAGAGTGGGACCTAGTGTGATGTTCTGCCTTTCCCTAGAGAACGATCATGCTATAGTAGAAAATTCTGATTGTAAGTTTGGAGGGCATGAGTTTAATGTCTTCTCCCACCATTTAATGCCTAAAGTAAGTTACAACTCTCTGAACCTCATATGTAAAACCTCTGAACCTCATATGTTTCCTCATATGTAAAACAGTGGAGTATTACTAATTAAGGATAAAGAAATATTGTTTAAGTACTTATATAAGTGCCATTGAGGGGACTTACCTAAGTACCATTTATTGATTTAAAAAATGAAGAATATAGTGAGAATGAATGTATACTTAATGATATAGTCTCCCTAAGTTCTAACATTATTCATTGTCATTCATTTGGCAAATCCAAATCCACTGATGAATCTTTTTCTTTCTATCTTCACAATTCTTCTTCTATACATCCACTTTTCTCCACCCATACAACCATTACTCTATTAAATCTCCATTACCTATCATCTGGGCTTTTACATTAGCTCTTTAAGCAGTCCCCTTGCTCACTCTTTCCACTCCACTCCATCCTTCCCAAAGTTATTTTTCTAAAGCATCCATGTCATTGCTTTATTCATTATAATCCACTGGCTTCTTATTACTCCAGAATGAAATATAAAAAGCCTTCTTTTTGTTTCTTAAAGGTCTTCATACTGGCTCCATACTTTTTCTTATGTACTTATCTTTTTTTTCTTATCTACTTTTATTTTACTCCTTTTTTTTTTACCTACTTATATTTTATTCCTCACCACAAATTCTCTGATGTAACTGAACCAGCCTCTTTACTGTTCTCCAAATACAATATTCCATCTTCTATTTCCATGTCTATACACTATCTGTTCCTTATGCCTAAAATATACTTTTTCTCCATATCTGTCTCCAATTTTCTTTACCTTCCATCAAGACTCATCTCAAATTGCACTTTCTGTAATATGGAACTATTAGAGTTTATTAAACTGGGTAATGGCATGTGCAACTCTTGTTCATATCCTGAATATCTACGATAGGGGATTCCTCTTTTCTCACTATTACTAGTTTCCTCTCTTCATTACTTCCTATAAACTTTGAATATATTTTTCATGTACCTAGTTATTTATCTATTGTTTCTTCCTTTAGAATGTGATCTTGATAGTGGAGAATGTTTTTTTACCTTTCTATGAATTCTTTGCACTCAGCAAAACATAAAGACATAGATTTGTTGATCATCAATATATCGTTATTAAGCCATCTTATATGGTCTCAATTCTCCCTTCAAAACCAAACTTTAGAATAACCAAATTTGCAAAATGGGGAAATAGAAAGCAGTCACATTGCTTTGATACTTTAGGACATCTCCACCGTAACAGTTCACTTGGCCATAGAGATCTCTCCTAGCCTGACTACATGTTTCTTGGATTTTTTTTTTAATTAAAGAAGATAGACAATGTCTTATTGAGACAAATGGCTGGACAAAGTGTTTGAAAAGAGCATGATTCTTAGATAATCTCTGTTACTTTTAAATATGCTGTACAAATGTAGTAAAAGAAAAGTTTTGAAAATCTTATTCAATGATTTGAATATTTGTGTGTCTAGGCAAAAGACTGCCTTGTAAGTGAGCATTATAAATACTTAATTAGCAGTTCTGGATGCTGCAGCCTGCTACTGATCAAATGGATTCATAAATCAGAGGAATGAGGGGAACAATTGTTTTATATTTGGATTACACATTGGTCCCCTGGTCTTTTTTGTTTTTCATTTCTATAGCTTCCATTTCCAGATGGAGACTTCTCCAATAGTTAGAGTAGGGAATAGGAGAGATGATAGCTAAGTGGCCAGGAGGATGGGGATGCAAGATACAAGATGCTTCTAATCTCCAGCAATGTGCAATAGAGGCAGCCATTTCCTTCTCCTATCCTTCTTTCTTGTAGCTTTTGTGAAAAGGAAGAAGGTCAGTGTAGGCTAAGTAAGCCATGGAATGGATTTGTGGAAGAGTTATGGAAATAGGAACAAAGACAAAAGGCTCTCTGCCCTAGAGGTACTGTACTATTTTTTTTACTTATATGATCTTGTGGACTCTTAGAGCAGCAAGGAACATTAGAGATCAAATGGATTTTTGAAGTGACTGTGTTAGGCCCTCAAGAAAGGGGAAAATTAAGGTCCAGAGAAACTAAATAATATGATTAAAGTTCCTTATCAGAAAGCCATGGACCTAAGAAGGTACCTTACCCAATGATTCCTAAAACAATGAAGCAAAAGACCCCAAAACAGTATAATATTGATCAGAAAATTGCAAATTAAGACAATTCTGAGATACTACTACATACTTCTAAAATGAGCTAAAATGACAGGAAAGGATAATGATGAATGTTGGAGGGGATGTGGGAAAACTGACAAACTAATACATTATTGGTGGACTTACAAATCGATCCAACAATTCTGGAGAATGATTTGGAACTATGCCCAAAGAACTATCAACCTGTGCATAACCTTGGAGCCAGCAGTGTCTCTATTGGGTCTGTATCCCAAAAAGATAATAATAAAGGGAAAGGGGATCCTCATGTGCAAAAATTTTGTAATATCTCTTTTTGTGGTGGCAAGAAACTGGAAACTGAGTGGATGCCCATCAGTTGGGGAATGGCTGAATTAGTTATGGCATATGAATGTTATGGAATATTATTATTGTGTGAGAAAGGATAAGCAGGATGGTGTCAGAAAAGCACATAGATATATATATATATAAACTGATGCTAAGTGAAGTGAGTAGAACCAAGAAAATATTGTACACAGTAATGGTAAATTCTGATCAATGTGGCTCTTTTTTATTTTGTTTTTTGTTTTTTCCCTTTTTGTTTTAAATTATAGTGTTTCATCCATTATTGTCTTGCTAATGCCTCACTACTGCCCCCTGCAATCTGTAGAGGAAGCTCGGTAATACCATTCAGCCCCTTACCCCTCCCAAAAAAAGCAGACTGCATTTTTTTTTTTTGTTAGTTCATTTTCTTTGATTCTTCTTTGACAAAATGAGCAAAAAATTTAAACGAGCTCTAGCTATTGATAGTTTGTGTATGAATAGAAAGCAGACTTTAAACCCTGAGGAGACTAAAAACAGTCCGTCTCCAGATGAATCCCCAAAGGGGAATATGACCTGGTCCTCAACACACAAGACTCTCATAGAAGAAATTTAAAAGGTTCTCACAAGAGAGCTAGAAGAAAAATGGGAAAAGGAAAGAGAAGCTTGGCAAGAGAGTCTGGATAAGTCATCCCACTCATTTAAAGATAGAGTGGTTAAAGAAATCAAATCCTTGAAAAAGAGAATTAGTGAGTTGGAAAAAGAAAATAGCTCTCTAAAAAATAAAATTGGCGAAATGGAAAAAAAAATTCCATAGAACAAAACAATTCACTTAAAAACTCAATTGGACAATTAGAAAAAGATATAAAAAAAGTGAGTGAAGAAAATAATTCATTAAAAATCAGAATTGAACAAATGGAATTGGATGACTCGAGGAGACATCAAGAATCAGTCAAGCAAAACCAAAAAAAGAAACAATGGAAAAAAATGTCAAATACATTTTGGGGAAAACAACAGACCTCAAAAATAGATCTAAGAAAGATAATCTGAGAATTAATGAATTTCCTGAAAGATATGATGAAAAAAAGAGCCTAGACACTATTTTCCAGGAAAGTATCTAAGAGAACTGCCCAGATCTTATAGAAACAGAGGGTAAAAAAGACATTGAAAGAATTCATCAATCACCTACTGAAAGGGACCCTAAAATAAAAAAAACCAAGAAATATAGTGGCTAAATTCCAGAACTATCAGATGAAGGAAAAAATACTGCAAGCTTCTAGAAAAAAAAAATTCAAATATAGAGGAGCCACAATAAGGATTACTCAGGATCTAGCAGCTTCCACATTAAAGGATCGAAGGGCCTGGAATCTGATATTTCAAAAGGCTAAGGAACTTGGTATGCAGCCAAAAATAATTTACCCAGCTAAGATGAGCATTTTTTTTTCCAGGGAAGAAGATGAACATTCAACAAAATAAGTGAATTTCACTATTTCTGCTGAAAAAATGCAGAACTAAACAAAAAGTTTGATCTCCAAATATAGGACTCAAAAGAAACCTAAAAAAGTAAAAAAAAAATCTTGGGAACTATATTTCTGTTATAAAAATATATAAAGAACACATGTATAATTTTTTCTAGAAACTAGAGGTGGAGAGGAAATTGTACCCAGAAAAAGGTAAAGTGGGGATACTACATCTCACGAAGAGGCAAAGGAAACCTATTATATCCGAGAGAAAGAATGGAGAGAGATGAACATAGTGTGTATCTTACTCTTATCAGAATTGGCTTAAAGAGAAAAATATTAGACATATTCGATTTATGGTGAAACTTCTCCCACCTCATTGAAACGTGGGAGAGGAAAAGTGAAAAGCAGAAGGGAATACAGAAATTGTAAGAAAAAAAGGGTAAGATGGGGGAGGAATTTTAAGATGGGGGGAGGGATAATAAAAAGGGAAGGCTGGAAGGCTGTGAGAAGCAAGTGATGCTCACAAGTTTAATACTGGAGAGGGGGGTAAGGGGAAAGAAAAGGAAAAAAGCATAAGAAGGGTTTAACAAGATGGCAAGTAATACAGAATTGGTAATTTTAACCATAAATGTGAATGGGGTAAAAAGGAAGCTGTTAGCAAACTAGATTAAAAACCAGAATCCTATAATGTGTTGTTTATAGGAAACACACTTGAAGCAGGGCGATACATACAAAGTAAAGGTAAGGTTAGAGCAGAATCTACTATGCTTCAGGTGAAGTCAAAAAAGCAGGAGTAGCCATCCTGATCTCAGATCAAGCAAAAGCAAAAATTGATCTAATTAAAAGTGATAAGGAAGCAGTATAACTTGCTTCAGGATAGCATAGATAATGAAGCAATATCAATATTAAACATATATACACCAAGTGCTGTAGCATCTACATTCTTAAAAGAGAAATTAAGAGAGTTGTAAGAAGAAATAGTCAGCAAAACTATAATAGTGGGAGATCTCAACCTTGCACTCTCAGAATTAGATAAATCAAGCCACAAAATAAATAAGAAAGAAGTCAAAGAGGTAAATAGAATACTAGAAAAGTTAGATATGATAGATCTCTGGAGAAAACTAAATGGAGACAGAAAGGAGTATACTTTGTTCTCAGCAGTTCATGGAACCTATACAAAAATTGACCATATATTAGGACATAAAAACCTCAAACTCAAATGCAGTAAGGCAGAGATAGTAAATGCATCCTTTTCAGACCACGATGCAATGAAAATTACATTCAACAAAAAACCAGGGGGAAGTAGACCAAAAAATAATTGGAAACTAAATAATCTCATACTAAAAAATGATTGCGTGAAACAGCAAATCATAGACATAATTAGTAACTTTAACTAAGAAAATGACAATAATGAGATGTCATACCAAAATGTGTGGGACACAAAATGGTAAAAAGGGGAAAGTTTAGATCTTTAGATACTTACTTGCATAAAATAGAGAAAGAGAAGATCAATGAATTGGGCTTACAACTAAAAAAGATGGAAAAAGAATTAACTCCCCCAATCAAATTCTAAAAATAAAAGGGGAGATTAATAAAATTTAAAGAAAAATATTATTGAATTAATAATTAAAACAAAAAGTTGATTTTATGAAAAAAATCCAAAAATAGTTAATTTTTTAAAGTTAATTTCATTAGAAAAAGAAACAGAGAAAATCAGATTGTTAGTCTCAAAAATGAAAAGGGAGACCTTTCAACAAATGAAGATGAAATTAAAGCAATAATTAGGAGTTATTTTGCCCAACTTCATGCCAACAAATATTATAAGCTAAGTGAAATGGAGGAATACCAACAAAAATATAGATTGCCCAGCTTAACAGAAGAGGAAATAAATTACTTAAACAGTCCCATTTTAGAAAAAGAAATAGAGCAAGCTATTAATGAACTCCTATTCAGATGAAGAAATTAAAACTATTTCTAATCATATGAAAAGGTGCTCTAAATCACTACTGATTAGAGAAATGCAAATTAAGACAATTGCAAGATACCACTACACACCTCTCAGATTGACAAATGTTGGATGGGGATACAGGAAAACTGGGACACTAATACATTTTGAATGGAACTGTGAACGGATCCAAACATTCTGAAGAGCAGTTTGGAAGTATGTTCAAAAAATTATCATACTGCGCATACCCTCTGATCCTGCAGTATTTCTACTGGGCTTATATCCCAAAGAGATCTTAAAAGAGGGAAAGGAATCCACATGTGCAAAAATTTTTGTGGCAGCCCTTTTTATAATGACAAGAAACTGGAAACTGAATAGATGCCCATATATTGGAGAATTGCTGAATAAATTATGGTAGATGAATGCTATGAAATATTGTTGCCCTGAAACGACCAGCAGGATGATTTCAGAGAGGTCTGGAGAAATGTACATGAACTGATGCTAAGTTAAATGAGCAGAACCAGGAGATCATTATACATGGCAATAATATGATTATACTATTATCAGTTCTGATGGATCTGACTCTCTTCACCAATGAGATGATTCAAACCAGTTTGAATTGTTCAGTAATGAAGAGGGCCATCTATAATACCCACAGAGAGGACTGTGGGAACTGAGCGTGGTTCACAATATAGCATTCTCACTCTTTTTCTTGTTGTTTGCTTGCATTTTGTTGTGCTTCTCTCTCTCTCTTTTTTTTTTTTACTGGTTTGATTTGATTTTTCTGGTGAAGTACAATAATTATATAAAGATGTATGTATATGTTGGATTATATATATATATATATATATATTTTTTTTTTTTCTTACCATGTTTAACATATATTGGACTATTTGCCATCTAGGGGAGGGCATGAGGAGAAGGAAGGAAAATTGGAACATAAGGTTTGAAAAGGCTAATGTTGAAGAAATGTCCATGTATATGTTTTGAAAAATTAAAAAGCTTTAATAAAAAAGGCCCGAATCCTATAATTTGGTGTTTATAAGAAACTCATTTAAAGCAGAGTGATACATTTAGAGTAAATGTAAAAGTCTGGTGCAGAACCAATTATGCTTCATCTGAGGTAAAAATAAACAAACAAACAAACAAAAAACAAACAAAAAAAGCAGGGGTAGCAGTCCTGATCTCATTTCAAGCAAAAGCAAAAATAGATCTAATTAAAATAGATAAGGAAGGAAACTGCATCCTACTTCAAGGTGTTATAGATAGTTAAGTAATATCAACACTAAACATATATGCATCAAGTGGTATAGCATTCAAATTTCTAGAGGAGATGTTAAAAGTTATGCAAAAAGAATTAGACAGCAAAATTATACTAGTGGGGGATCTCAACCTTACTCTCTCAGAACTAGATAAATTGAACTACAAAATTGTTGGAATCCTGATAAAAGTTCAGATCTTTTATTATCTCCAATATAGCCCGGTTAGCTTAGAGGTCTATCTCTCTGCTTGGTTCCAAGAGCTCCCTCCGAATGTCACCAAATCCAAAGGTCTGGTCCTTCAGCCTCTGCCTCTGCTTTCTTCTGCCTCCAACCAGCACAGAGATGGAATGAATCTCTGAAATCTCGACTTGTAGCTTCTTCACTCTGAAGAACTTCTTTGACTGGCCCATTGAAACTCTATTTATGCTAGTGCTCTCTGGCCCAAAGAGCTTCAAGGGAGGTGTGAACTCATTGAACTCCAATGAGTAAAGGTGTGAACACAAGCCTTGTATTAATTAGTTCTACTTAGTACCTTGTTTCAGGTTCTGCCCAAAACATCTTCTTGTAAGATTAGATCAATTCTAATTAGTTAGCAGTTAGTAAGGATTCCAACACAAAATAAAGAAGATAGAAGTTAAGGAAATAAATAGAATTCTAGAAAAGGTAAGGATGATAAACCTTTGGAGAAAATAAATGGAAACAAACAGTAATATACCTTTTTATCAGTGGTACATGGAACCTATACAAAAATTGACCATATATCAGGGCACCCTCAAAAATCAAATGCAAAAAGGAAGAAATATTAAATACATTTTTCTCAGATCATGATGCAATAAAAATCACATGTAATGTAAGGTCAGGGAAAAATAGACCAAAAATTAAGTGGAAACTAAATAATCTAATCCTATAGAATAAATGGATGAAACAACAAATCATAGACATAATCAATAATTTCATCTGACAACAATGAGACAACATACCAAAATTTGTGAGATGCAGTCAAAGTGGTTATTAGGGGAAATTTTGTATCTTTAGATGCTTACTTGCATAAAATAAAGAGAAGAGTAGTGAATTGGGTTTTCAACTAAAAAGCTAGAAAAATAACAAATTAATGCCCCCTTCCCCCCAATTAAATACCAGATTTGAAATTCTGAAAATAAAAGGGGAGGTTAATAAAATTGAAAGTAAGAAAACTATTGAATTAATACATAAATCTAAGAGTTGGTTTTATGAAAAAGCCAACAAAGATTTCTTCATCTTAAAATTACCTGTTCATAGCCTTTGACCATTTATCAATTGGAGAATGACTTGAATTCTTATAAATTTGAGTCAGTTCTCCATATATCTTAGAAATGAGGCCTTTATCAGAACCCTTGGATATAACTTTTTTTTCCCCAGTTTATCACTTCCTTTCTAATTTGGTCTGCATTGATTTTCTTTGTACAAAACCTTTTTAATTTAATATAATCAAAATTATCCATTTTGCATCCAATAAATGTACTGAAGTTCTTCTACCTCCACAAATTTCTTCCTTCTTCACAGATCTGAGAGGCAGACTATTCTTTGTTGTTCTAATTTGCTTACAAGCATCATTCTTTATATCCAAATTATTAACCCATTTCGATCTTATCTTGGTAAAGGGTGGTCAATGTTGATCAATGCTAATTACCATACTAAATTTCTAATTTTTCCAGCAGTTTTCTTCAAATAGTCACTATTTGACCAAACTGTGGTCTTTGAGTTTGTCAAACACTAGATTACTATAGTCATTGACTATTTTGTCCTGTGAACCTAATCTAGTCCACTGATCAATTCTTCTATTTCTTAGCCAGCAACAAATAACTTTGATGAATATTGCTTTATAATATACTTTTAGATCTGGTACAGCTAGACAACCTTAATTTGCATTTTAAAAATTAATTCCCTTGAAATTCTTGACCTTTTTTTCCCCTTCCAGATGAACTTTCTTCTTATTTTTTTCTAGCTCTTTGAAGTGATGTCTTGGGAGTTTAATTGTTATGGCAATGAATAAGTAGATTTAGGTAGTATTATCATTTTCATTATATTCACTCAGCCTACCCATAAGCACTTGATATTTTCCCAAGAGATTATATATGATTTTATTTGTGTGGAAAGTGTTTTGTCAATATGCTCATATAGTTTCTGATTTTCCCTTGGCAGATAGATTCCCAAATATTTAATACTATGAACAGTTATTTTGAATGGAATTTTTCTTTGTGTCTCTTGCTATTGGACTTTGTTGGTAATATATTAAAAGCTGATGATTTATATGGATTTATTTTGCATCCTGCAACTTTGCTAAAGTTGTGAATTGTTTCAAATAGTTTTTTAGTTGATTCTCTAAGTATACCATTATATCATCTGCAAAGAGTGATAACTTGGTTTCCCCCTTATCTATTCTAATTCCTTTAATCTTTTATTGCCAAAGTTAATATTTCTAATATAATATTAAATAGTAATGATGATAGTGGGCAATCTTGTTTCATTCCTCATCTTATTGGGAATGGTACTAGTTTATCCCCATTACATCTGATATTTGCTGATGGCTTTAAATAGATGCCATTGATTATTTTAAGTAAAACTACATTTATTCCTATACTCTCTAATGTTTTTAAATAGGAATAGGTGTGATTTTGTCAAATGTTTTTTCTGCATCTATTGAAATAATCAAATAATTTTTGTTAATTTGGTTATTGATATAGTCAATTATGCTAATAGTTTTCCTAATAGTGAAGCAGTTCTACATTCTGGTATAACTCATATTTGGTCATGGTGTATGATCATGGGCATAATTTGCTGTAATCTCTTTGCTAATATTTTTTAAAAGATTTTTTCATTAATATTCATTAGGGAAATTGGTCTATAATTTTCTTTCTCTGTTTTTGTCCTACCTAGTTTAGACATCAGTACCATGTCTGTATCATAAAAATAATTTGGTAGGATTGCTTCTTTCCCTACTTTCCTAAAGAGTTTGCATAATATTGGAATTAATTATTGTCTAAATGTTTGATAGAATTCACATGTAAATCCATCTTGCCCTGGAGATTTTTTCTTAGGGAACTGATTAATAATTTGTTCAATTTCTTTTTCTAAAATGGGACTATTTAAGTAATTTATTTCCTCTTCTGTTAATATGGGCTATCTATATTTTATAGGTATTCCTTCATTTCACTTATATTATCAAATTTATTGACCTATAGTTGGGCAAAATAAATCCTACTTATTGCTCTTTTTATTGGTGGAAAATTCTCTATTTTCATTTTTGATACTAACAATCTGTCTTCTTTTTAAATTAAATTAACTAAAGGTTTATTTATTTTATTGAATTTTTCATAAAACCAATTCTTACTTTTATTTATTAATTTAATAGTTTTTTTTTTTACTTTCAGTTTTATTAATCTCACCTTTTATTTTTAGAATTTCAAATTTGATATTTAATTGGGAGGGTTGTTTTTTTTCCTCTTAGCTTTTTTAGTTGCATGCCTAATTCACTGATCTTTTCTTTTTCTATTTTATGCAAGAAAGCATCTAGAGATATAAAATTTCCCCTAAGAACAAGCAGTTGTTGATTTTGGTATATTGTCTCATTATTGTCATTCTCTTGGCTGAAGTTATTGATTGTATCTATGGTTTGTTGTTTCACCCACTCATTCTTTAGAATCAGATTGTTTAGTTTCCAATTAACTTTTGGTCTGTTTTCCCTGGCCTTTTATTACATGTGATTCTAATTGCATCATGATCTAAAAGAGATACATTTATTATTTCTGCCTTTCTGCATTGATTTTGAGGGTTTTATGCCCTAATATGTGCTCATTTTTTTTTGTATAGGTTCCATGAACCTCCTAGAAAAAGTATACTCCTTTCTGTCTCCATTCAATTTTCTCCCAAGACCTACCACACCTAGCTTTTCTAAAATTCTATTTACCTCAACTTTTTTTTCTTATTTATTTTGTAGTTCGATTTATCTAGTTCTGAGATAGAAAGGTTGAGATATGCCATTAGTATAGCTTTGCTGTCTAATTTTTCTTCCAGCTCTCTTAACTTGTCCTTTGTGAATTTGGATCCTATACTACTTGGTGCATATATGTTTACTATTAATATCACTTCATATCAATATTACTTTAGCAAGATATTATTTCCTTCCTTATCTTTTTAAATTAGATTTACTTTTGCTTTTGTTTGATCTGAGATCAGGATCCATGTCAGTGCTGACTAACTTCTGGTGCTTGGGTGAGCAGTGGCCAGGACCCATCTTATTCTGGAGTTCAGGGGCTCACTATTTGCCTTTTCTATTTGAGAGGGTAGCTTGCAGCCAGCACAGAGTAGCCAACAATGCTGTAGTTTCCTCCAGTTATATTCCCCTGCTTGTGGGATGCCACACTTCTCTGGGTCCTGTGCTCACCTGTGTTCGGCCCCTCCATCCATGCCCAATTGAAATAGACCATTGCTGAAAATCTTCCAAAATATCTTCTACTGGAAATTGTTCCACTCCAAATATTTGTGGGTTCTGTTATTCTAAAACCAGTTCAGAGTATTGATTTAGTGTTGATCTAAGGGACATCTGGGAGAGCTCAGATAAAGACATGTCTCCTCTATGTTATTTTGGCTTCACCTCCCCCTCTCCCCAGCCCACATTGTTCTTTTCAATAGCTATGTGATTCAGACCACTTCCAATGTTTCTTGTGATGAAGAGTGCCATTTGCATCTAGAGACAGGATTGTGTGAATTGAGTGTGGGCCATAGCATATTATTTTCACTCTATTTGTTGTTGTTAGCATGCTTTTTTCTCATTTTTTTTCCTTTTTGATCTGATTGTTCTTCTGCAGCATGCTAACTGTGGAAATATATATAGAATCGCACATGTTTAACATAGATTGGATTACTTGCTGTCTAGGGGAGGAGGGAGGGAGAAGAAAGTTTGCACCACAAGATTTTGCAAAGGTGAATGTTGAAAATTATCTATGCATATGTTTTGAAAATAAACAACTTCAATAAAAATAATTTTAAAGGCTCAACAGGTAATCAAGAAGAAAATAAGTCAAACAGTAATTATAAGAATAATTTTTTTCTTTTTCTTGTGCCTTTTTTACCTATTAAATTAAACTTCTTGGTCATCCTCTGTCTTCAAATACAGCCTAAGCATGTGTATGCCTCACATCCATTCTTTGTAGCCAGTCCTCTTAATGGGCCTCTGCTCTCATAGTTATTGAAATTATATGTTATATCTTTCATCCTCTTTCCTTAGGACTAGTATGTTTTCTATGCCTTCCAAGGTTGGGAAACTGTATGATTAGAAGACTATTTGTACTACCACCGCTATCACCTTCTCTCAGGTAATATTTGCACATTTAAAGTGGCCTTGTGGAGACAATACTTTTTTGTCATATATTCCAAGACACTGTCTCCAAATGGTGAGAATTTTGAGTTTAGCTGGTCGGGGGGAAAAGGAAATATCTTGCCTTAGGAGAGTCTGTGTCCTGTCACTCCTCAGTACTTCCTCTTTGAAATTACCTTCCTTCTTCTATCTCTATATCTTTTAGATACTTGGTCACGTTTTCTATTATTCCCCATTAGAGTGTTGGGCAAAAGTTGTTTTTGCCATTTTTGGTGTCTTCAGCACTTAGTATAGTACTTGGTATGACTAATATATAATTGATAACTAATTGAATACAACGAAACATTAAAAGACATGTATAAATTATTGCAAAATAAAGAAAGCAGAACCAAGAAAATAATATGCATAATGACTACCACAATGTAAATAAAAAAAAAAACTACTATAAAAGACTAGAAGCTGAATGTTATAAAAATATAAAGCAAAAAGGAAATATAGGAAGAGACCTTCCCTGATGTTTTTGTTTAGCTGGGGTCCAGGCATAGGGAACTTTGCATATTTCACTTCTTTTTGATGTATTGATGAGTTTTGCTGAATTATTTTCTTTTATCTTCCTTTAAAAAATTTTATAAGGCCTGTCTTAGAGGAGATACAGAGGAAAATGTAAAAATAAAAGATATGGGTACTTTTTAAAAAATGGGTTGAGCATAGTAAAAAAAAAAATGGCCTGAAATTTTTGGTATAGTTCTTTATAATTACAAAAAACATAGTAGAAGAGATTTTACAAAATTGCAAGGGGGATCTGGAAAGAGAGCTGGTAGCAATACAAATAAAATACTTTTGTTATTGTTCTTGCTGTTTGTTCTATGCAAAGAAAAAAGTGATATATAGTTTTCATTGTAACCATCAATTTTAGGAAATTTATTTAGCCAATAATTAAATTCTTGTTATCATCTAAGAAATTTTTAACTGTCACAAAGCAAAGCTGCTTTGGGCAGCTGAGTGACACAATGAATAGAGCACTAGGTCTAGAGTATGAAAGACAAGTTCAAATTCAACCTCAGATATTTACTAGCTGTGTGACCCTGGGCAAATCACTTAATCCTGTTCACTTCAATTTTCTCATCTATAAAATGAGCTGGAAAAGGAAATGGCAAACTAGCATCTTTGCCAAGAAAACTCTAAATGGTGTCACAAAGAGTGATTGAACAACAGAGCACAATGACTTGTAGTTTTATCTTTGTTAGGGCTTTACACTCATGACCATTATACATATATATATATATATATATATATATATATATATATATATATATACACACACACACACACACACACACACACACACCACAGATTACAAATCTCATGTCAATCAAACAACATATGTTCATGAACCACCTTCTATAAGCCTGATACAATTCTGAGTTATAAGGATATACAAAGACAAAAATGAAATATTTTCTGCTTTCTAAATCCTTACACTATAAAGGATAAGAATCTGTATACAAAATTTGAGTATTTTGTGGGAGGAGTTCCCTACAATTTGTTATTTGTTCACTTTTGAATTGTGTCTGATTCTTCAGGATTCCATTTGGGATTTCATAGGCAAAGATACTGAAGTGGTTTATAATTGCCTTATCCTGCTTATTTTACAAAGGATTAAACTGAGGCAGAGTTAAGTTACTTGCCCAAGGTTACACAGTAAGTGTCTCAGACCAGATTTGAGCTCAAGTAGATTTCTCCTCCTGATTCCAGGCTAGTATTCTACCCACTGCATCATTTAGAGAGCCAAGAAAAGTCTTATGTGGGAGATAGCACTAGCCATATGTATCCCTAGCCAGGAAGCTAGGGATTCTAAAGCAGAGGTGAGGAGGCAGTAAAGAGCTCTCTCTTTTATGGAAAGGCACAAGAGAGGAGATGGGAGCAGCATGTGATAGCCATCAAGTAGGACAATTTTTCTGGACCACAGAATGTATGAAAGGGACATTGTATCATTAATCTGAAAAGATAGGTTGGAGCCATATTGTGAAATGATGATGAAAATACCAAACTGAAGAAATGTGTACTTTATATTGGAGGCAGAAGAGTCCTAGATTTTCTTCAGCATTCATGAAGGATAAGCTGAGCTCCTGATCCTGATGGTCTACTAAAGAATTAGAAATTTTAAGTCCAAGGTTTAATAAAAAATCCCAGAAGGTCTAGACAATAAAAGTCTAATTCTGATGTAGCTGGTTAAATCTGGTATTCCTAAACAGAGAAAAAGTATTGAGTTTGGAATTAAAGCTTTAAATCCTGGCTTGGCTTTACTTCCTACTTTGAGCAAATCATTTAAAACTTCTTGACCTCAGCTTCCTGATCTGTAAAATGAGAGTCTTGTACTAGAAAATCCCCCACGTGCCTTTATTTATCAATGTTATGATAAATATTAAAACATATGAACCATTAAACTATATCTATTCATTGCCTTATTAAGACAGCTCATAGAATCATGATGAAAACAGTTTAAATTCATATAAAATCTTAATTTTAAAATGTTGACAATAATTTTGTTAATTTTAACTACATCATGTTTAACTGTATAGAACTGTTGTTTAGATGAGGTGGGGAGGGAGGGAAAAAAATTTGGTTTTGCATGAGTGAATGTTGAAAACTATCTTTGCATGTGTTTTAAAAAGTAAAAAAGCTATTATTTTAAACTAAAACAAAAAAGAGGCATATTAGATCATAGATTCCTCAAGAATGGGGTCTAAATTTATCTTTGTATCCTCCACATAAATGATGTAGGTAGCCACTAGATGTTTATTCAGTGAAAGAATAAATAACTTTAACTAGACTGTTGACTTTTGTCATTCAATCATTTCTGTCATGACTCCTTGTTTCCTTATTTAGAATTTTTTTGGCAAAGATAATGAAGTGGTTTGCCATTTATTTCCCCAGCTCATTTTACAAATGAAGAACTGAGGCAAACATGCTCAAACGACTTCCCTGGGATCACATAGCTAGTAAGTGTTAGGAGCCAGATTTGGATTTAGAAAGATGAGTCTTCCTAACTCCAGATCTGGTGCTGTATTCATTGCACCCTGTTTGCCCTCTTAACCAGACTATTACTAAGGAGATATACTTTCGGAATCTCATATAGTGAATCAATAAAAATTACATATAATTGAGCACATTGATTAAAGGCATGTAAATGATTTTTTTCTTGTTAGCAAAGTTAGTTTTTTTAAACTGCTATTATAACTGCATGGCAGAATGATATGCACAGTGAAGAAGAAAAGCATGAAGGAAGGCAAGGAGGGAGAGAAGAAGGGAAGAAATGCTAACATTGTAATTAATAGAATTCATGAAGCTCCACCCAGAAAACAGTAATAGAAAACTAAATTACTGTGAGCTGAATTAAATAATTTTTATTGTGGTTTCATGTAACATGAACAGTATTTTCATTTTTTATGTTATTTCAGAAGAAAAGATACTCCATAGAACTTGTACTCATTAACTAATTTACACCCAGACAAGATACCAAGTATCATTCTGGTTGCCCTGAAATGTTCAAAGTGAAAGAAATCACTTTTACTTCCCAAGTTTTAAGGTGTAAGTTACCATGACAACTAACATAAATGGACAGTGAATATAAATAAATGGCTGCTCCTTGAATGATGCTCTTATTAGGGGCTGGATCACAAGTTCTCCTGATAAAGTTCTTAATAGTGGTTTTAAAAACTGTATCTTACTGTACATAACTATTATGTAATAGTTATAAATGTATATTAAAACCTGTGCTACATATTATTTTATAAGCCTCACAAAGGAATCTAATGTTGTGTCTCAAACTCAGGTAAAAGTAGGATTATGGCTCAATATATTAGCTATAGTTTTAACCATGAAGACTCCATGAAGGAGCTTGCCAATGGTCTACAGATAAGATAAATTGGTATATTTTTGTTTTCTCTTTTATTTGTGTAATTACTAATTTTTTTCTGTATCACATCATACATGTGAAAACCAGAGAAGGGAGCAAACTGGTACAGTATAAAGTATAAATTTTTTTAGATTAAGTATATGCAAAGATATATTAATAATGCTAGCAAATGACAAGCACTCCTGTGAAGTAAGGTAGACAAGGAGGTTCTCAAACATTTAGAAGAGCAGAATTTTCCCTGAAGTTTTGATATCTTTTTATTACAAGAACTTTTTTTTTTTACTACACACTCAACTTTTCAATCCCTTTCAATCTCTAGTTTTTCCATACAAATATTTTGAAACTACTCTCTTCAAAGTTACTGATGATCTCTTTATTGATAAAATCCAATGACTTTTTTCTTCAGTACTTACCCTTGATTTTTCTAGTATTTGATGTGCTTGACCATCTCTTCTTTTGCATGTTTTCTCTTCCTTAAGTTTTTTGGGACATTAGTATATTACGATTCTATTGCTACCTGTTGAATCAAATGCTTTTAACCTCTTGTAGAATCATTAACCATATCTTATCTTCTGTGTATTGGAATATACTCCACTATAGCATTGGAGAATACTATCACTTGGTTCCTCTTTTTATTTTTCTCTATAAAATCTCATGGAAACCTCCTTAATCCTTATGCTTCAGTGATCATCTCTACAAATGACTTGCAAATATCAAAATCTCATCTCTATTCTGAACTCCAAACTTGTATCTCTAACTGCCTGGGGGACATCTTCATTGTTTATCTCATGGATATTGAAAACTTAACTTGCATGGATCCAAAATCATTATCTTTTCCCTTTTCCAAACTTCTCTGCTCTTATGGAGGGAACTACTGTCCACTAGCTTTGTAATCTACAAGATTTCTCTTCTCTCTTCACTCAGCCCCCATATCTGACTATTTGCTGAAACTTGCTTCTACCTCCTCAATATCCCTTGTTTCTAACCTGTTTTCTTTAGTCATCTCACAGCCACTCCAGTTTAGGCCCAGATTATTTCAGTACCTTTTTAATATTTCTGTATCCAGTTTCTCCCTTATGAAATGGATCCTCTACATAATCACAGAGTCGCTATTTCTAAAATGCAAGTAAGATTGTATCACTCTTCATTTCCTCTAGGAAAAAAATTTAAATTTCTTTATTTGACATTTGGGATCCTTCACAATTCAACCTCTCTTTTCAGGTTTAAAGAAGTTAAATGACTTTCCTTATCATATGTAGTCACTAGATAATATATTAACTTCCTCACATACTCTGTGCTAAAGTCACAGATATAACCCCAAAGTCTTCTTCCTCTAGACAGCTAGGACCAGCCATCCCTCCAACTGTAACAGAATAGAGTGGGGGGAAATATAAGACTTTTGGAATGATGGGTATTCAGGTCTTCTTCTGGAGTTTGCCATGGTTTTCTCAGTCCCATCATGGGATTGCCTAATTGGAAGATCTGGAGAACTCAGTCTTGTTTTGTTCAATCTTAGCTGAAAAAATATTGCCTGAAATCTCAGGAGTTATCAACGCACAAATGATTTATTTCATGAACAGACATAACCCGCAAGCTATAAAGAAGATTTTAGATTCTATCCTTGTTAGAATGTGTTGAATTGTTGTCCATTTGATTTGCCCAATGGAGCCCTTGTTGAGTTCGGGCCAAGGATTTTGCTGCAGTGTCCTTGGAGACCACAAGGTGGCTCCCAGCACATACTTTTTGTGCCCAATAAATCTTCAGCACTCACCCAGGACACAAATTTCTTGAAAGAGGCCTGTGATTCGAGTGCTCAGAATCGTTACTTAATTATGTGCCATGATGGGAAAATTATAAGCATTTTTGCAGTAACTAGATATTAATTTAACATCTTAATTTGATAAATGTTTAAATATGTTGTTCATGTTAAGCTATTCCAATGGAGAGGATTAGATGGAATTATTGAGTTTCCAATGTTCCAGAGGTATTTCCTTTGAAAAGAAATATTCCTATTGTTGCTTCTCCAAAATTCAGTTTTTGTTTGTGAATTCAAAGGCCTCGAAAGCCAAGAAATTATTCTGTGGTATGAGCTATGGGAATGCCATTGTTCTAGGTATTATCTACACTTCTAAAATCTCCCCTGCCTGATGGAAAAAAGCACTGAAAAATGGGTCACCAAAGATCATTGAGCTCTATGTGTTTGCTGACCGTCATTTACTGCACACAGATAAATTCACATAACCTTTGGAATTGAACAAAAGTCAAATCATTATTAAGATGGAGAAATTCACTTGCAGAAATAGATTGCGAGGAACTAAGAGGAAAAGGGCAAGTTTCAATTGCCTTGAAACTCACTCTCCCACCACGGCTCTTGGCCATACCAAACAATCTGAAGGAGCGTTGATAACAATATAAACTTTGGGTAAATAGGATTTCTAATCCAGTGACTCATGGTGGTAATTGCTCTTTGTAATTAATATTAATCTATATGTATCATTCCCTTAAATGAATTTATAGGATGATTGTTATTTTACATGCTCTTGGAGGGAAGCATGGAAAAAGTATTCTTGTTGGATTTTTTTGACCTCTTAGAATTGAGTATGCACATAATCAAGAATAGAAATTTCGGTTTTCTGCAGAGTTGATAAATATTTTCTTGTTCTCAATAAAGATAGGTGAGTATGTTGCATATCCTGCCAGATGAGATTGATTTATGTTTCCCTATATCCCCTATAAAACTTAAGATAGCAGGCAATCAAGCAGTCATTAAATATGTATTGAATAAATTTATTGATTAATAGAAATATGAAGGATTCATCTATCTAGTCTACCAGGAAGGTAATTAGTGCTGATTAATTTCTCTTAACTCTTTTATATAGTTATGGAGGAGGGAGAGAAGGTTATAAATTTTTAGAGAAATGACTTACTCCAAAGTATAAAGAGCTTTTTTTGTTGTGTGGAATAAGATATCCCTTTGTTGTAGGTGAAAAAACCAACAACAATAAAAAGTTATAATATCAATACAGTGTATGGGTGTGAATGTGGGTGTGTGGGTGTGAAACACAGACAAAGACAGAGGGACATACTTAGAGAAAGAGACAGAGACAGAGAGACAGAAACAAACAAAGAGAGTGACACAGAGAGAGAGACAGAAGAAGAAGAAGAAGAAGAAGAAGAAGAAGAAGAAGAAGAAGAAGAAGAAGAAGAAGAAGAAGAAGAAGAAGAAGAAGAAGAAGAAGAAGAAGAAGAAGAAGAAGAGAGAGATTTAAAGATGATTATTTAAAGAGCTAAAGGACACAGGCATTTTTTTAAAAGTTAGAAATGGAAAATCAAATATAGGGGATTTTGTTCCTCTTCAACCTTCTTTAATTTTCTCATTAGTTTCCCTTCTACATCAATTTTAGTGGATTTTGAGAGTCTTTACCAGACCAGACATGTCAGTGTTACATTTTAGTTGAGTTTTAGAACCTTATATTCTCATTATACTTTTGCATTATTTCTCCTTCCTTCTCTATCCATAGATACTTTTTCCTTCTTTTTACATCTTACCTTCTTCATCATCAGCTTCAAGAAGTGCAGCAAAAACTTTGAGTTGAACTCCAATTTTTTTTCAGGGGAAATCACATTAAGTATCGTATAAAGGATGGTTTATAATTGCTTTTCTTATCCACAAAATTCAACCAGTGTGACCTGATATATACATCCAGAAAAAATATGAGACAAGAACGTGTATATATCATGGAACATTTTATTTGATGTTGATGTCAATTGTTTGTGGAGAGCATGAAAATGTTTGAGGAGAAAATTAAAAAGAATGAACAGAAATAAGAGGAACTGGAAATTGAGATGGAACGATTTAAAGGAGAAAGCTTATCACCCTCCTAGTAGAGTAGAAAAATTGTTCTTTCACATTTTTATTTAATCAATAAACTTATTCAGTACATATTTAATGATTGTTGACCATGTTTGAAGTTTTGTAGGGGATATAGGGAAATATAAAATATAGAATCTATCCTCACAAGTTTAGCTAGGGAGAGGGTATGAGGATGCTTAAAACAATTAGAAAACAATTTAGTACAATTAAAAGGAGAGATAAGTAGTGGTACAAAGGTAATGATAGGAGGTATTGATAGACAAATAGTGATAGAAAAGAACATTGGATTTGAAGCCAGAAAACCTGGGTTCAAATTCTGGCTTTGTTACTTGTTACTTGCAAGCTTAGTTTTCTAAACCTTAGTTTTCTCATCTGTAAAATGAAGAGATTGGACAAAATGACTTTGAAGGTATCTTGCAGTTCTGAATGGATTTTTACAGATAACAAAATGCTAAATTGTGAAGGACTAACTCCACAAATATAATACTGAAGTTACTCCATGAATGTAAAAGATCAGAGAAGAGAAATTAGCAAGAGTGAGGGAAAAGAAAAGGGTACAAATGGTACTTGAATTGAGTCTTAAAGAAGCTGAGCCTCCTCAGTCTGGACCCATCCTCCATTTCCAACATAATTTCCTTTTATTGTAGTCAGATAAATCTACTTCAGCTTTAGGAATGAACTTGATGCTTTGTTGCCTGTACACTTTTGCTTGAACTATTTCCTTACCTACCTGACCCATCCCCATTCTATATATCAATTATAAATCTCCTTCAACTTCTTAACTACTTGTATGCTTTGTAAACTTTTCCATGACACCACAGGCCACATTCTCTCCTTCATCAGCACTTCTATTGAATGTATTAGTACTCGGTATACTCTTAGAATATGGTATCACAGTTCTTAATTTTCTAAAAGATGTTTTGTCTCCTCAACCATAGATTAAGAGCTTTTAGGGCAGGGACAAGGGATGTTCGTATTGCCTAGTACAGGTTCTGTGAATAACAGGTTCTCTAAGGTTTGGATTAATTTAAGAATTAATATCATTTAACAATTCTTATATGTATGTATATATATGTATGTTGTATTTAATATCTGCACTTAAGTGATGGTTCTGTCCATTTTCAAGCTCCTTGAAGGCAGGGAGTATTTCATTTTTGTTTTTGTATGACCAACACTTAGTCTAGCACTTGGTGCAAAAATGACATTTAATTCACTTGTTGGGATGAATTGAATTGTGATTGTGGGCAAATCAATTAAACTTTTGTAAATCTCAAGTTCTTCATTTATAAAATGACCATCATTTCCTTCTCATAGGATCTCTATGAAGTAATTTCTTTGAAAAATTACCCCCCACAAGTATTCAAATGAATCTGTGTTCTCATCAGTATATGTTTCCTATAGCAATATAGATCACTGCTTACATATCTGTCTACTTTGAAACTCTTGTCCTTGTCTTTTTCTTAAGTCTTCTACTAGTGATTCATCCAGTGTGGTAGGGACTTTGCTCAGTTTCCTTAAACTCATCTATCCTTCACTGTTTCTCTCTTAGGAGGTAAGATTTCTCCTACTATTCAGTAACCCTTGTTTCTAGGACTTTGCGAACAAATTTATTTCTACACTAATGGTGACTTTGGCTACTATTTCTTTCATGATAAAAAGATAAGTCAAGAGTTTGTTTACTAAAAATACACATTAGGCCTTTTACTTGTAATGGTAATTGATTTAAATTTTATAAACTTTCCTATCAAAATATTGTAGTCTTTATGTTCTTTTTTTTCTGTCCATTTTCATCATCAAAAACTTGTCTAAATATGGAGTTGTTTTGAATAACTTTCAATCTTCTCAGTCATTTTTATTCCTTCTTATAGTTATGTACTTATTTTGATCTATGCTTTAACAAGTCTGTGGTCTGATTTTATATGGAATTCAGGAATGAGTCCCATATCAATAAAAAATAATTTAGAATTTTAAAAATATAATTAATTGTACATTTTTTAGTGACTGACACCTTTTGAGTTTTCTGAAATGTGATATATATACATAGTAGTAATGTGCATTTACTAATACAGATAACATATATAAATTATATCTATATATTTATAAATATCTGTATAATACTTCTGTATCATTTCCAAGTCTTTGACTTCTATGATTTTTTATGATTCATTCATGTTTTTCACTTTATTTATCTCTATCTTTACCTATTCTCACCTTTGCACTGAAGTTACCCATAACCAATATACTGAATTAATTTGGGGAATCCAAAAGATTCTCTGGAGAATGTTTCTCCCTCTTCCCTTGCAACAGATATTGGCACATCATAAAAAGTTGCAACTATATTTGTGGTTTTTGTTTCATTTGTTTTTTAAATGCTTATTTTATTATGGGTGCTGTAATATGTGATACCCAAATGCCCATGGAATGATTTTTCTTATTTCCCTTGAGGGTACAATACAGCTAAGTTTGCCAACATTTTCATTTACTTCTCTGAGGTGATTCATTTCTTCTGGTACAATATCCAAGGATAGTTCATTGGATAAGGATCTCACTTTGGGAGTACTCGAAGTGAACTTAAAGTTTATAAATGAGTCTAAGATCTCTATGGTTTATGGCAACTTCTGCCACTCCCATTACCACTATTGCAAAAGTAGAAGGGGGCCACCTGAGTCTGAAGGTCATTTTGCATTTTTATTTGTTTCAATAATTGCCATTCCTAAAGACTTCATTACCAAGTTGCCAATGAGTGCTGATACAGCCTGAGAGCAGATAGTCTTTGATGATATCATATATTACTTAAAGATTTTCCAACATGATAGAACTTGAGAGATTTTGAATAATGCAAACCGGCACAGTCTTCAAGAAGTAGGGTCACTTACACAGCCCAACGAGGTAACAAAATAAGACTTACTGGAGAAAAAGATTTAATATACACTAAAATATGTAGTCGTAGTTCTGGTGCAATCAATTCAGTAATATCTGACTTTGTGACCCCATTTGACATTTTCTTGGCAAAGATAATGGAGTGATTTGCCATTTCTTTTTCCAGATCATTTTACAGATGAGAAACTGGGGCAACTAGAGTTCAGTGACTTGTCCAGGATTATAAAACTAGTATGTGTTTAAGAACAATTTGAATTCAAGTCTTCTTGACTCAGAATCTGGCATTCTATCCATTTTGCCACCTATCTGCCCCTTAAAAATATGTGGCATTCTAATTAGCCTCTAAAATGTAGTCTATTAGTCTCCAGGAGAGCATGTATACTATCAGATGCTTAATTATTGCCATGAAGACTTAAGCCATATGATGATTTTCCTCTGACCTGACAAGCAAACAGAATTTTAAAAAATTAATTGGGCTCAGTGGAACTTGAGGAAATGAATAGGTCCTGCCAAACTGGAAAACTGATTAATTTTGGGCATTCACTCTCCAGTCTTACATAGGAAACGGGGCCATGTTTTGTTTCATTTTTTTTTTAAAGTAAGGTTATACTTGTTTTTGGCTTTGCTTCTACATTCTACATAGGGCAGACGTTGCATTGACCAAATTAGAAATAGATATTTACTGGCATCCTCCATCAATAATATACTTAGGCCTGTTAAATGAAGAAGCAAAGTTGACTTTTGACAGTCTTCTGTGTCCTCTTAGGGCCTCTGATCATCCAAATCTCCTCTGTTATTCAATGACTTCATATTGTCCTTTTGTGTGGAATATTTTTCACTGAAGAACCCCATTAGGCTATAGTTTGGACATCCTCAATGTAATAAAAAGAATCTTCAATAACAATGTACCCTAGCCATGTCCTGTATCTTCAAGGTTCTGAGAAGAGACCTACCCTAATATTGTGAATTGATTTTACAAAGGATATTAATAGCTAAAAATAATGTATCTAAGATTCTCTACAGTTAGAACCCATCCTACCGAACTAAACTTAAATCTCACTATTTTCCAAAAATATTAATAACTATAGTATTTTCTTATGCCTACCTTGGTTTGCAAATCACAAAGTCCAACAATATACCTACTAGATGACACGGCCTCCCCTTCCCCAAATAGTCAGACCCAAGGTCATTATGAATTGAGGAACAATGGCTCCAGAGGAAAGCGGGTATGAGAGGTTATGGCAGTAGCAAAGTAGTGGTCAAATGAAGGGCCTGGCAGAATGGGGTAAGTTTTGGACCAAAAGGCAGGTAACAGGTAGAATAAGAATAAGATTAGAATAAGTTTATTTATTTATTTATTGCTTTAGAGAGGCAGCACAAGAGCAGGAGGCATTTTTTCAGGTGGTAGTTAAAGGAAGTAAAAGGGTTCCAAAGGGGAGTTACACAAGGGAACTTCCCCATTTCCCAGTTTTACTTGGGTCTAGCCCTTGTGCAACGGCTTGATGAAGGAAGAATTTTACTATACATAAGATCTTTAGAATGATACCATTTAGTCTCAGTCAATTCACTTTTCAAAAGAAAAAACAGAAAAATATTAGTGGGTTGAAAAACATGATGTTAATACTAAAAAAAAGTTCTGATGATGGGGGAGCTCCAGGGAAATTACTAATCAGTTTTCACAGTTTGGCTTTCTGTTTCTTTATATGTACACAGGTGTAATTATTTTATAAATGGCTGACAGGACTATTAGCAGAAATGTAAGCTTAGAAAACCCATTGACTAGTACATATGACCAAGTACCATTTATATAAAAAGTTCAACCTAATGTGGTTTTCTGGAAGAAATTTTGCAATAGGAAGCCTGGAGGGATAGAATAGTGTGATTTTTTTTTAAAAGAAAATCTTTGTCATAAACAACCTATCCAGTAATGTTATTGAAAAACTACTGTCTGAGGCTTCTAAATTGGAAAAAAAATCTATTACTGAGGAATAACACCTTACTAGCTATAGAAAGACGACAGTGTTGAAAACTGGAAATGGAGGTGTTACATGTGTGAGCTGTAAACATCTAGAATTTGGAGGGATACTAAGAATCATCTTGTGACCAGGATTCTTCTTTATGCTTTGAAAAGAAACTGAAATGGTGAATGTTTCTCAGAAAATTTTAGTGGAAAAAAAAAGTCTCTTCTTTCCTTCTCCCTCTTTCCCTTTGCTTCAACAGATCTGCTCTGGTTTTCCAAGAACAAACAGTAGACTGTAGTCTGGCTGCAATAACTCTTTTCAGGAGCCTCTGCTTGCCATTGGTGAATGTCTGATAATCACTTGCTTATAACTTAATAATGTTGCCCTGGAGGGTGAATTTTCTCATGCAGAACCTCAGCTCATCTGTGATTTACATTTTTTTTTTCACTTGAAAAGCCCAACATTCTGTAGCAATCTTTATAGAATCTTGAATTGAGAGAATCTTAAAAACCCATTAGGACTTATTTATAACCATTTTTTCAAAAACTTTTCATATATTTCCTTTGAGTCTCTCTCTGTTTCTCCCGGTTTCTCTCTTCCCCTCCTTCTCTCCCTCCTTCCCTCTTTCCCTTCTTCCCCTCCCTCCTTCCTTCCCTCCCTTCCTTCTTCCTTCTCTCCTTCCTTCCCTTCTTCAACAACTTTTCTTTATAGAAAGTAAGCAATGAATCCTGTCAACTTATCTGAGACTTTATTGTCTATTTTGTTTTTTAATCAAGCCAGAGATTAAGATTGCTAATTAGGTGACAGTTTTATGGTGCTAGCAGAAAGACTATCTACAGATGATGGTGATTTACATTACAGAAAGAGGGGATATTTATAAGAAATTTGTTATGCTTTTCCAAACTGGAGATTAAGCTACAGGATTTGGAAATTTTGACTAAATTCTTAATTCACAATCTAACATTTCTAAAGCAATGTTTAAAGAGAGTGAACTTTAACTTACTGCTTCTGATGTTTTTGTTTTTGTTTTTTAAGTACCATAGTTGCAAATTAGGGGTAGAATTGAGCAATTACCTTTTGTGACCTTCAACTACTTCTATAGCCATCTAGTTATGCCATATCTCCATAAAACAGTTCTAAATCCATATCTATTAGTCCACAGTTCTCCACAGGCTATGGTATTTAATTCATTCACTTTTAAAAAGAGCTTTGAAGATAGTAAGGGTTTCTGCTGTTCACTCTACTTTTAAAATTTCTTAATTTAATTTCATCTTACTAACTCTCCCTTTGGCCTTAGCATTTATACCTTCAGGTATTTTTTTATTAGGCGGAACATTTTTTTTCCTTCTGAACAAATCTTCATGGTGCTCTGTCAGTCTATGTAGATTTTTCCTTTTTCCCGTAAATAATTTGATGATGAGTTTATTTTGCTTATTTTGTCCGAACCCATTAACTATTTCACTTGTCACTGGAAAAAAATATTCTTCCTCTATTTGGTTTAACTCTTTCTGGGAATTGGGCAGGGGAGAGAAGTGAGGAAGCCAGTTAGCCACTCATTTTCAACATCATTGATTGGTCATTTTCATGAGTAGATTTTCCAAATAAGTTCAGCTTACATCTTCAAGCACCAATAAAATTGAACATGCATTTCATATTCTCTCATGATCTGAAGAAGGAAGAATGAATATAATTTAACTTTTCACACTTAAATTTTTCTTTCTTTTTAAAATCTTTTTTCTTGGCTTAAGTATTATGATCAATCGTATTTATCACAAAAATGGATCTGGTAGAGTGTTTCTTTTTCAGTTTTTATGAACAATTTGACAATGTTGTTGGCACATTTTAGGCAATTAATAAATTATTATTGATTGATTTATAGTATATTTATTTAGCATTTAATAAAATTGACCTGAAAATCTATCTAAATAAGAATGTTGTTTTCATTCTTCATTTTGGAACTACTTTTACAATTCATTATTTAAAATCTCTTTTCATGTATTGCTAATTTGAGTGTTTTATATATTGTAAACAGCCCTTCATTTGCTTTAAATTCCCAATTTTTTTAAGAATTGTTTTCCTTTTCTTCTGTGGTTTTTGCTTTGTGCATTAAAAAAATCCATAATTTGATTTTTTTCTCCCTCTTCCTAACCAAGTTAGCTAAAAATTTATCAATGTTATTGGCCTTTTCAAAGAACTGGATTTTAGTTTTATTTATGAAGTCCATTGTATCTTTTTCCATTTTATATAGTTCTCTAATTTTCAAAATTTCCTCTTTAAGCTCATTTGGTTTTTTAATTTTTTCTAATTGTTTAAGTTGTGTATTCAATTTATTAATTTCCTTTTCTATTTTTAATGTTTTTTGGCCTTTTAACAACTCTATTAGTAATTTCACAAAATGATCATATATTATTTCACCATTGTCATTTTTACATAGTTATTAATTATGTCTATAAGTTATTCTTTGATCCAGTTACTTGTTACATTTTATTATTCTAATGTCATCAAGTTACCATTTAGGTCTGTTTCTTTTTCTTTTTTTAATAATTACAATTTATGTTTTGTTATGGTATATAAATTATTTGTGTTGTAATTCTGCTTCTTACATTTATAATTTCCCTGAGACAACTAACCTTTACTTAATAATAGCAATAATAAATTAAATAGTACTTTATGGTTTGAAAAAACTTTGAATCTATTATCTAATTTGAATTTCATAACAATCACATGAGGAAGATACTACAGATATTATTATTCCTAATTTACAGATGAGGAAACTGAGGTTCAGAGAGAATCAAGTTGCCCATAGTTATTCACTTAATGTTAGTGATGGCATTCTTTTTTTTTTTTTCATTTTCAAGTTATATGTAAAATGAAAATTATTTTTACATTTGTTTTCAAAACAGAAATGGAATTCAAGATCAGGTTTTCATAATTCAAAGTCTAACTTTCTATACAGTGTACCAAAAGCATCTCTCTCTCTCTCCCTTCTTTCTCTCTCTCTCTCTCTCTCTCTCTCTCTCTCTCTCTCTCTCTCTCTCTCTCTCTCTCTCTCTTTCACAAAAGGGCCATTACTATGAAGGAGGGCCTAAAAAATAAAATTCAAAATTTAAAGGAAGGCAATTTCAGAGTGGGGGGGGAATGTTATAGTTCTGGGGTAGGCCCAGATGCTGGCCCTTATGATTTTAGAATAATAAAATGTAAATGACTTCACCAAACACAACTCCTACACCCAAAGCACATCTATATTAGTTGCATATATGAAGCTGACCTTAATAATCAACAGAATACACTAGCAGTGAGTACCTTCTCAAAATTTTTAATCATTAATGACTCCTAGATTTTTTTTTCATTCATTTTTATTGATGCCGCCTCTTTTGCTTACCTTTGTAGGATGTAGCTGTAGGATGGCCTTCCAGGGTTAGGGTCTGTTCTAGGGAGACAGAACAAAGCAAAACTAATTGGTCCACATGAGGTATCAAAGGTATGACCTTGGTGTCATAAGCATTATTCTCTGATTCTTTGAAATAACCCACTTTGACCAAAGCATATTGTTTGGAATCATTTAATCACTGAACTGATTCTGCCTAAATGTGACATCAGTTGGGATTCAGAAAGACCAAGGGAGTAAGAGTGAATAATTACTGGGCATGTAGACAAGGAAGGAAATAATTCCTTTCCTACTTTGAGAAAGATTGAAAGGAGGTGAAAAATGGAGAACATTCTCATTAACACCCTTTGTATGGAGAAGTGGGAAATGTCTTCTGAATATCACTTATTACGTAAGTGCCACAATGCACTCACATACTGGAAAGTTACAAAACAGACCTGTGAATTCGACAAGGAGGTAAGACTCAGGTAAAGCACAGAAGGTGATATCTTCTCTTCAAAACAATCCATACGACTGGCCTAAGATTTCTAGTGATATCCTCCCTCTCATCTACTTCGCTACTTCATGCTTAATACAAGCTAGTTCACATTCTATCACAGTTATCTCCCTTTCCCTAGTTTTCTTTTCTTCCTTGGAAATTAAAGTATAAAAAGAAAATAAGATAGATTTGAATGTGTCAGAGAATCATAGATAAGATTATGCAGCTAGGAATTAACTAAGAATTAACAGTGTTAACTCCTTGTTTTAATCAAATAAGGAAACTGAGGCCTAAAAATGTATTGATTTGCCTCCTGATTGTCCAGGAAAATAGAACTGGGATTGCAAATATGGACATCTGCTTTAAAATCTGGGACCCATTCAACAGAATCATGGGACCTCTTTTGCTCTTGCTAGTTTATTGTTTGTGTTTATTTCCCCCTCTACTCTGAGCTATAAAATTGTTCTACTATTATTATATTTCTCTATACCATACAATTTAGTTGCACTAAATGTTGCTGCACCTTAAATTCTCTTTAATCATTTCTTGTGTGTTAGTCTTTCCCAAAGAAATTATATAAGTATCTTGAGGTCACGGAGCTTATTCTGTATTTTGTATTTTATTGCTTTCCCCATAGCATTCACCAAAGGGCTAAAATATAGGAAATGAAAAAAACACTATTGATAAAAGCTTTCATAAAGAGATTTCAGGAAATTGGTCTTTTTGAGAAATGTCCACCTTAACACTATTTCTCCAGATTTTGTCCAGAGTATTTAACTCAGCTAGCACAGGGGACTTAGATTGTAAAGATTTGGAGGCTGAGCCTTGTATAGGCCAGTTAGTTTTTTTTCCAGAACAAAAAACTCTATTCTTTGGGCACAACTGACTGTATTCTTTAAATTTCCAAATGGGATCCATCAGTTGTAGGTAACTGTAGTAGGAACTAGGTAAGAGAATGTGAGTGACTTTAGGTGAATCTATTCCTATCACTATTTTCCTGGGAGTTTCCCAGACTGAATTGCATAAGATTGAAACCCATAGTACTCAGGTTCATCCACCTCCTCCAATCTTGGGGAAAAAAACACAATACCCCCCCCCCCAACTACTTCAGAAACCCATGTCCTCTTGATGGTAGGTCAGTATGTTAAAAGTGAAGAATATTGGGCTCAGTTAGAAGACATGAATTTGAAATTTAGCTGACCCTTAAATAACTTTGTGATTAAGGGTAAATCACTTTGTTTCTCTCTGACTCTTGTTTTCTCATCTGTAAATGTGGATAATAATATTAGTACTACTTATTCATACTTTTTTGGATGTATTTTTACCAACAATAAAGTACTATAAAACAGGAGCTATCTTCTTTCAAGTAAAAACATTTTCATGAGCTAGCTTGTGATTTCTGCAGATTTCCTTGCCTTGAAAAGGTAACCTCTCCTTTCTTGCTGCATTTTGGGCTTGCTCACTTAGCATGCAGGTGCAAAACTGAGCTTATCATTTAGGATGAATGGAGCAGGTATTCAGCTGGGGTTGGGTTCTATATCAGGCCAATGAGTACACAAAAACCATGGGTATTAATTTAAAAAATAATGTTATTTATTTAAACTGGTCATTGAGTAGGCTCCAAATTGCTATTATCTAGAGCTCCATTGGCTTAAACACAAGCATTTGTGAGCCTTTTAGTCAGTTGCTGGCTCCTGACTTGCTTTGGGATAGAATCCTATAGCTTTGGGAATTCTGATTTGTGGAATGCTTAGTACTTTTCTGAGCCAATAGCAACTTCTTTGAAGGACTTCTGTATATAACTCTTCCCAGAATGAAACCCCCATGGTGGTGAGTAGGAGGTTCTGTAATGTAAGCCAAAAACTCTTTTCTTTAAGAGATTGTGCAAATATTGTGGAGTCATCCATCACTATTGCAAAAAAGCATTGCCCTCTTGTAAGAAAGGCTTCTTAATATTGCCAGAGGTAGGGCTAGAAGGAAAAGCCTCTTGTGGAATTTTGAGCTAGAACTGCTCTGGGATTGCTTGGTTCACTTGTGAGATTCATCAATGTCAAAAAATAACTATTGTCTTATCTGTCCTCAGTATAAGTAGTGGCAAAGCACTATTGAGACCTTAGGGAAGGAATTTAACACATGGAAGACAATCAAAAGGAAAGCTCCTAAAGCAGATAGCAGTCTGTTTCCCTTTAAAGACTTCCTGTTTAGATAGACAGCAAAATCCAAGTGTTCTGTGCATATTGAACATATATCCCTTCTATTGTTTAGCCACATAACACTGCAGTTTATAATATTTGGAAGACTTGAAAAAAGCCATTCAGTATCAACAAGTATTTACCCAGGGACTCACGAGTGCAGGGCTTTGTCCAAACAAATAGAATACAGTATGATATGGAATAAATGCATAAAAGTTATTCAAAATCTTATGTGATATCTAAGAATGAAGGAGGTGTCATTATTAACTGTAGTGTTACAAAAGCATCCCTATAGGAGATGTCTGAACAATGGGCTATTATGTGACCAGAGCATGTCCTAGGGACTAAGGGGCAACTATAACATGCATTGCCTTCCAGGTTAAAAACTTTACATCTCAATGTTCCTTTGGAAATAAATATTCTGCCAGATTGGCTTGAAAATTAGCTTCATTTGGATTTTAGGAAGAATCTGGAAAAAGTTACATGAACTGATGCTAAATGAGTAGCACCAGAAGAACATTATATACAATAATAGCACGATTATGTAATGATTGGCTAAGTTTTTCTTAAAAATACAATTATCCAAGACAGTTCCAAAAGACTTATGATGAAAAATGGTATCCACATCCAGAGAAAGAACTAAAGAAGTCTGAATGCAAATTGAAGTAAACTATTTTCACTTGTTTTCCCCTTTTGTTCTGTTTCTTCTTTTACAATATGACTAATATCAAAGCATGTTTAACATGATTGCATATGTATAACCAATATCAGATTACTTGCCTTCTTGGGGAGGAGTTGAACAAGGAGGGAGGGATGAAAATCTGGAACTCAAAATCTTATAAAAATGAATGTTGAATGAATGTCAGAAAACTATTATCATATGTAATTGGAAAAAAAATAAAATTCTATTTCCCCCCCAAAAGAAGAAAATTAGCCTTATTGTAGCTCCATTGTATCTTTAATGGTGTCTATACAATGAGAAGAAACTTTTCTTATCCTTGACATAGAATGTTTCCTGCAGAAAATCGTAACAGTGTGGAGGATTCCTATGTAAGCATCTCTAGCACATGGTTTCAGGGTTGGCATCTAGAGGGGGTCATCTCTCAGAATCTGAATTTGCCTACAATTCTTCAGTTCCTCACTCAATATGATTACTTTTTCTGCTATCACAGCAAAAGCAGTCCCTCTCCTGTACAGCATCTATCAGAAACTTGGATAAACTGGGGCAAATCATCAGGAATGATACTACCTTGTCAGGAGGTAGTGATGTCTAGTAGAAAGAGCCCTGCCAAGGAATGAAAAACCCTGATCTTCTGCCAGAAGACCTGGAAGATAAAGGACTTCATCTCTCTGAAAATATTTCCTCATTTGTAAGAACCTAGCCATAATATGTATGTGCAGGAATGTTTGTGGCAGCCCTTTTTGTAGGGGCCAGAAACTGGAAAGTGAGTGGATGCCCATCAATGGGACAATGGCTGAATAAATTGTTGTATATGAATATTATGGAATATTATTGTTCTGTAAGAAATGACCAACAGGATGATTTCAGAAAGACCTGGACAGACATGAACTAATGCAGAGTGAAATGAGCAGGACCAGGAGATCATTATATACTTCAACAACAATACTATATGATGATTAATTCTGGTGGATGTGAACCTCTTCAACAATGAGATGAAACAAATCAGTTCCAATAGAGCAGTAATGAATTGAACCAGCTACACCCAGCAAAAGAACTCTGGGAAATGAATATGAACCACTACACAGAATTCCCAATCCCTCTATTTTTGTCCGCTTGTATTTTTGATTTCCCTCACAAGGTAATTGTACACTATTTCAAAGTCCAACTCTTTTTGTACAGCAAAATAACTGTATGGACATGTATATATACAGATATACATATATTGTATTTAACTTATACTTTAACATATTTTAAATGTATTAGTCAATCTGCCATCTGGGGGAAGGGGTGAGGGGGAAAGAGGGGAAGAGTTGGAACAAAAGGTCTTGCAGTTGTCAATGCTGAAAAATTACCCATGCATATAACTTGTAAATAAAAAACTATAATAATAATAAAAAAGAACCTAGCCATATATCTTTGTCCTGCCTACCTCATAGGTTTATTGTGAGGAACAATTAAGACAGTAGCTGCCAAAAACATTTTTGAAAGTCTGAAGCATTAAGGACATGAGAAAAAGTTACATTTACACTCACCACCCTATTGGCTAACCTATGGAGTTCCTTGGGTAGGGAAAATCCTAAAATCCAGGAACACATAGGATAAATGACATAGTCATAAAGTTCACTGGAAGAAGATGTATGGAAAGATCTAACTTTCCATACTTGAAACTTGAAAATGGGAAATCCATCAAGTATTTTAAGGACTCATATATTTAGAGGTAGTTAAATGGCATTGTGGAAAAGATATAAGACCTAGAGTAAGGAAGACCAGAGTTTGAATTTTGCCTCAGAGACATTAGTTGAATGATGCTGGGCAACGGGATCTTTCATCTTATGTCTCTCTTAGTTCCCTTATCTGTAAAATGGAGATAATAATAGCATTCCCATTATGGAATTATTGTGAGGGTCAAATAAGTTAAATGTGTAGATTATCTTGCAAATCTTAAATCACTACATTAGTGCTAGGTATTATTATTGTTATGGTTGTTACAGTTATTGGTATTATCAGTAATGGTAGTAACAGTGATGGTGGTGATAGTAGTAGTAGTATGGATTAGACTTGGGTGCAATTTGCAGAAAAGCAAATTTCAATTTGATATAAGAAGGGAAAAATCTTCTTAACAATTAAAACTTCCCCAAAATGGAATGGATAGCCTCAGGTGCTGATAGATTCTTCTTCCCTAGGAGGCTTCAAGTAAAAGATTGATGACTGTTGGCCCTCTGTGTTAGAGAGGGGATTCTTGTATAGACAGGTGTGACTTCTGAGGTTTTCTCCATTTCTAACTTCTGTGATATTAAATTATTTCCTTGGTATTAGTTTTCAATTGGGGGAAAGGAGAGAAAACTTGAAGGTAATTGATATATAAAAGGGATAGAAGAGAAGAAGCTAGTATAGGAGAAAAGATGAAAGTGCATCTTCAGAAAGAGAGAATAAACTTCCAAGGTTCTAGGGGGAGTAAATGAGAATGCAGTCAAAGACACAATATATACTTTAATAAGTGTATATCTCTTCTTTGAAGAAAGGAAGAAAGAAAGTTGGTTGGGATGATGTTAAGAAGTTCAAGGAATAAAGAAGAGTTTAACAAGTTATAAAACATAAATTGTTACTACTGTATATCTCAGAAGTAACCATCATACATCTTATGAGATCCATAGAATTAAATATCATTGTGGAGAGATAAAGAAATATTCAATGCCTTCAAACATTATACTACTGCCCCAATTATATGTGAATGAAGTGATACCTCCAGAAAAAAAAAACTGTGAAGTGATATTGTATTGTCAAAGCTATTTCATGATTAATAAAATAATAATCTAATATTTTCACTTTGGTCCTCTTCAGTGCTCTCCATATAAAAAGAGCATTTCATGTGTATTTACAAAAGGGGTACAGGTAGGGTAGCATAAAAGTTGGAAAGGCTTACTTATGTGAAAAAATTCAGGAACCAGAGGGGAAAAGCATGAGAAAAAATTTTGAGTGAACATTCGTGAAAAAAAGAGAAACAAAGCGTACTACACACTACCCAAACAGAAAGAAAAAATAGATAAAAAAGTCAGGAAACATAATAAATCTATCTCAGGAGCATAATGAAATAATCATGGGGCACTTTGATATTATCTAGCTATTTGTTGGAGCTCCTTTCTCCACTAAAAGAAGAATACCTAATAATGTCTTAATTTTGCTTAATAATTATAAATCCTTCAAAAAGTGAAGGGACCAACAAAGAGAAATTGTAAGGATCTGAGTCCCCAAAAAAGGGAGAAACAGATTACTAGAGAGGAAAAAAATGATGAGCACATCCCCTTATGATGAAAACATGATGGAAAGGAAGTACCCCTTTTGTCTTAGCATTTGCTGTATAGGAGATAAAATATTTGAATGGTCTGAGAGGAATCTTAGATTTGGGGACAGCAGATTTCAAAGGAACAGCTACATATTATTCAATAGATTAAAATTCTATAGTGGAAGTCACACTTGGAGAAATGAGAAATGTGTAAGAATAACATTCTCAAGACCCAAAAGACAATATTTACAACTAATAGAAAAAACATAACTTATAGTCTTAGATTTAAGAGTTGAAAAGCAAATGAGAAGTTGTCTAGTTCAATTCTCTTATTTTTCATAATAGAAAATTTAAATCTAGACAGATGAAGACTTGCCCAATACATCATAGGTAGAATTCTAAACTAGTTTCACTGACTCCAAAGCCACTGTTCTTTTTGTTGTGCTATCTGCCTCCCTCTACATATCACTTGCTTCCAAAGACAAATAAGGAGATAACAAAGTATCATTTAACTGCCCTTAATGAATTTAAATCACCATTCTTGTATAAATCTCAATCTTAGATATAGAAAGAACTGGCACATATGATTGCTGAGTCATTTTTTCAATGATATTTAAAAGATTGTGGCAAATGAGAGATATGCCACAGAACTGAAGAAAGCCAAATGCAATCCCAAATGTCAAAAAAAGGAGAACACAGAATCTGGAACAATCTTGACTTTTATTCCTGGGAAAATTCTAGCATAGATAATTAAAGAAATGGTTTGCAGACAGTGATCTTAAAGAACCTGCATGATTTCATTAAATAAAAGTTATGCTATATTAACCTTTCAGTATTGCCTCATTTGATCCAGTGACTATACAGGATTAATTACCTATATTTTAGAAAAGTATTATCTAATGTTATTCACATGGAAAAGATATAAAGTTCTGACCACATGACAATGCAATTAGATAGGTTTGGAAGTATTTGAAAGTCTGGACTCAAAGAATAGTTGTTAAGTATTTTATTTCAGATTAACAAGTTTCTCCACTTGGTATCCCAGACAGGACTTGGATTTTTTTTTTTTTTTTTTTGGTCAGTGGCTTGTATACAGGTAACTCCATAGGATAGTAGATGGAGTTAAATAGAACTGACCCAGACATTTCCTAGTTGTGTGACCTTGGGCAAGTTCATTTGTTCATGGGTAATTCCTTTTGCAATATAAAAATATTTAGTATTTTTTATTTTAATTCCATTAATATTTTACTTTTTCAATTACATGTAAAGATAGTTTTCAACGTTCATTTTTGTAAGATTTTGAGTTAACAATTTTTTTTTCTTCCTCCCTTCTTTACCTCACCCTCCCCAAGACAGCAAACAATCTGGTATAAGTTATACATGCGTAATCATTTTAAATATATTTTCATATTAGTCATGTTGTGAAAGAAAAATTGAAACAAAAGGGATAAACCACAAGAAAAAAAGGCAAATAATGACAAAAAGGTGAACCTCCATTCAGCCCTCTTGGTTCTTCCTCTGGATGTAGCCGTTTTCTATTTCCAGTTTATTAGAATTGTCCTGGGTCATTGTATTACTGAGAAGAGCTAAGTCCATCATAGCTGATCACCACATAATCTGGCTGTTACTGTGTACAATGTTCTACTGGTTCTGATCACTTCATTCAGCATCAGTTCATGTAAATCTTTCCAAGCTTTTCTGGAATCAATTTGCTCATTATTTCTTATAGAACAGTAATATTCCATTACATTCGCATATCATAACTTATTTGGCCATTCTCCAACTGATAGTTATCCACTCAATGGAAACCTTTAGTATTGCAGGGAAATTGGGGAGTTATAAGTTATCCAGAAAAGAGAATACTGCATTTCATAAAAAATATATTCCTCTTGGATGCTCTAATAAAGTCATGAGGAATTTTGCCCAGCCATGGAGGAAGGAAAAGAATGAAGCAGTTTCTCAACTAAATGTGTTTCCATTTCTAAACTACAGAGGAGGATACAGGATGTTGGCATGGGAAAAGCCTTGGATTTAGAATTTGAATCTTAGCCAGGCTATTCACTATTGACATTGAAAAGGAATATTTCTCCTGGATTTCATTTCTCCATTGGAACAATGATAATCTCTAAAGTACCTTCCAACTGTAATTCCTATTGTCATTTTAACTGTGTATTTACAGTTGTGCAAACTTGTGGTTTAGATTGGGAGTGAAAGGAGAATTGATCCAGGTAAATCTTCTGAGATGGAAGGCAGGATATAGCCACAATTGGCATAATGTATTTGTTTCTCTTGAATATTATATACTTTCCTGGTATGCTAACCCAATAGGAAATTAGGATGATGAAGGATAAGAGGGTGAGGGAAATATTGGTACAGTGCTTGTCTTGGAGTCAGGAAGACCTGAGTTCAAAAAAAGCCTCAGATACATACTAGTTTTCTGATCCTAGGCAAGTGAGGATCTCTCATGTCTTTACTTTCCTCAGCTGTAAAATGGGGATAATAAAAGCAACTATCTTACGGGGTTGCTATAAGTATCACACACATAAAGTACTCTGTAAACTTTAAAGTGCAATGTAAATGTTGATTATCATTACTGTTATTTTTAATCAACCATAGATGCATTGCTATCAAGTCTGAAAATGACACAGTCTAGGAGGGACAGTAAATATGCTGGGTAACAAAGTCAGAAACAGAATGTTCTTGACAGTCAATAAACACTTTTAAAATATTATTTATTTTATATTATTTTACTTAATAAGCACTTACTGTGTGCCAAGCTCTTTGAATGTGGCAGGCAGGAACAGGGGGATAAAACTAATAAAATTAAATCAATAGATAAATATAAATGCTTATACTTAACGTCAAAAAATTGACTTCAAAAGTCCAAGTTGGAGGCGGCATGCTTAGATAGGAGTTTTTCTGAATAAATTCTGGAGGTCCTTAGTAAACAGCAAACTCAATGAGTCATTGGTATGATATGGACCCCCCAAAAAGCTAATGCAATCTGGGGGTGCATTATTTGGAGGTTCTAGGAATAAGGTGATTGTTTCTCTGTATTCTGCCTTAATAAAGCCACATTTGGAGTTTTCTGTTTAGTATTGGGTACCAAGTTTAGGCAAAACACTGATAAGCCAGACTTTCAAAGGAGGGAAAAAGCAAGGGGGCCTTTATTAACTGCCTACTTTGTGCTAAACATTGTGCTAATTATTTTACAAATATTTGATTTTTTAAGATGATCATTTGATCATCACAACAATCTTGGAAGCTGTTATTATCCTAATTCCATTATGGAGTTTATATATAGGGAAACAAAACCTTCTAGAGGTTAAGTGACCTGCCCCTCAATAACATAGCTAATAAGTGTCTGAGGGTTTGATTTGAACTGCACCACATCTAGTTGTCTTTAAAGAACATTAAATCAGTCATGATAATCATCTGTAAGACTTAGACATCTTGACTGGCTGAAACAATGACTAAAGTCATCAGGATTATTGTGCTCAAATATTTGAAGGAGGTAAGATTAGTGTGGTTCTATTAGTCCCCAAAGAGTAAACCGGGATTGGGAGTAGAAGTTAGAAAGAGAAATATTTATGCATCTTTGTTTTATTTATTTATTTTATTTGTGATTTCAGATAATACTCCCTTACAGACCTATCACAAAATGGAATAGAATATCTTGGGGCATAGTGTATTGCTTGGTACTGGAAGATTTCAAGCAGAGGCAACATGACCACTTCCCATGGATGCTTTAGTAGTAATTCCTTTTTGAGTATGGATTGGACTAGAGGTATACATGTTGATCCCTTCCAACTCTCAACTTCTGTGATTGTGAGAAACATGATAATTTATGGCCCAAATTATTTGACCATTTTCAAGCATGTCTTTCTAGCTTTTTCTCCCACAATTCCATTGACCCCCTATATTACAGGTAGACTAGTCTATTCAATGTTCTACATCCTGTGCATTTAGATCTTAGAATCTTGATTTGTGCTATTTTCTTTACCTGGAATATTTCCTTCCTATCTGAATTTTATTCATTGTTTTAGGCCTAACCTAAATATATGTCTTCAATTCAACTGAATTCTTCAATTCAATTCAAGAAATATTCAGCTACTATCTATTATATGGAAGCTCTTGTGAGCTTTGTTATGGTGCATACAATATTTTTACATCAAACTCAGAGGAAGGGTACAAAGACACTCTGAAAGTTTCTCTGAAAAAATGTTAGTATCAATTGTGAAACTTCATTGTTGGCACAGGACTATCCAGCAGTGAGGCACTGTACTCTCTGAACAATGCAGAATTGTACACAAAGGTAACATGAGTTGCACAGATCTAGAAACATCTCCCTCCCAAATGTTCAAATGGTCTATTTGTGCTCAACCTGTGTTAGAATCTTCTGACCTCATAATGAACCAAACAGCCATATTGGATCAAGGTATTGAATACACAATACCTTAACCATAACATTATGATATCATTAGACAAAGATTGTCAACTAATGAATTGCAATGAAGTATAAGTTATACAAAGTCTTTACCCATAAGAAGTTTACCATTTAGTGGAGAGAATAAGACATTTACTAAAACAAACAAAACAAAACAAAAAACTCCACACAACATAGATATCATATTAAATCTGCAGGTAATCTAAAAAACTGTCATGAGAAAGTATTAAAATATTTTATAACTTTTTAGAGGAGAGAAAATGCTTCTTTTTAGAAGAGATCAACAAGGTTCACTGAAGGACGTGGTATTCAATATCTAAAGGATGGGTAGGATTATGAAAGCTAGAGATGCAGAGGGATGACATTTCTGCCTGTGGGAATAAGCATAGAGGTAGGAAAATTTAGGGTTTATTTGGAGGATAGATAATATTCCAATACAGCTGGAGTGTGGGGTAAGTGAAGAAGAAGAGTAGAAGAATAGGCTGGAAAGAAAAGTTGAGGCCATATTCTTGAGGGTCTTCAATGCCAGAAGAATAGCATGATGGAATTACTGTAGGAAATTAATATTGTAGAATGTCCAGGATGAATGTGAAGCTGGGGGAGAAGAGAATTAGGTATACTAGTAAAACAGTTATTGTAATTAGTTCAGGAGAGGATTAATCAGCTTTTAAATATGTATGTTAATCACTGCTACCTGAAATTATCTAGTTATTTCAATACATGGGACCATAGACTTTTCAGGCTGGAAAGACTCAGAAATATTATTTAGTTTAAAATTTTACATTCTAAAGATGAGAAACTATAGCTTAGGAAGGTCACTTGTCAAAGGCCACATATCTATTAATGGCAGAACAAGGACTAGACAGTAAGTCTCCTAACTCCAAGAATAATTTTAGTATCACTTTGTACAAATTATTTGACATAACACACATTGCTTGACAGTGACATATGTGTGTGTGTGTGAGAGAGAGAGACAGATGGAAAGATGGAGAGAGAAAGAGAGAGAGAGAGAGAGAAAGAGAGAGAGAGAGAGAGAGAGAGAGAGAGAGAGAGAGAGAGAGAGAGAGAGAGAGAGAGAGAGAGAGAATCTCAGGGATAGGGAGGGGGAAAGAGGGTAAGAGAGAGAGAGGACAGAGAGATCTGGACTGTATTTACCTTTGGTAAAGATATCTCACATTTTTTATTTACCCACAGCATCCCACTTCAGAAATGATACTCAATGAAGAGTAACTGGTTAGTTTTTTTTCATATTAGTATTTGATTAATAATAACTTTGACACTTGGGTCAGTTAGTGAGAAGTGTACAATTCCAATTGGAAAAAAATACAGAATGTTAGACATGGTAGGGACTTTAAAGAATATCATATACAACACTTTTATGTTACAGAAGAGGAAACTGAGACCCAGAAAAGGAAAGTCACTTAAGTTCCCATACCCATTTAGGTCAAGATCAAGTAGTAGAGTTCTGGGTCCTTTCTCTGTCCTCTTTTAAAATCCTACTAGTGTAAAGTAGGTAGGAATTTAGGCCTCTATTCTGAATTTATAACCTGGTGAGGATATGACAAGTGATGGACTTCAGATAATTCTGAGAATTCATCCCAACGTTCCAGGCCTCTCTTTAGTTGGTGACAAGCTCTTTGATACTCATCCACCAGTGAATTCAAATCATATGAACTTCATTTGGAAGCAACTAGGTTTTGCTTAGTGCCTCCTTGTTTGATATGATATCCTTCCTTAGAAAGCACAAGGAATACCTAGTTCGGGGAAAAAACAAACAAACAAAACCTTAGCAGTTTGAGAGTTGGAGGTGGGGGGAAGGGGAATCTAGATTGCATTTTTTACGTTAGCATGCTAGCGTTTTCAAGACAGTAGGGAATGCTGCCCACCCCCAATTCTTAGCCCAGTCTATTCTCTGATATGGAAAGTGCAAGAGGCAAGAAGTTGTTTTTTGAAGAGATAATCTTGGCAGAAGGGCAAAAAGGGATGAATTTAAGGTGCTAGAGTTGTGGGAGTGACAAATAATATGAAAGCACAGGAAACAGCCAGTGTGTAGTGTCTGGACTCCAAATCGACAAAACTCTGTCTCTATGTCTCTGTGTGTCTCTCTCTCACGTTTTAAGAGAGACCGGTAAAGAGAAAAGAGAGCTTATTTGTTTCTCTGGGGAGGGAAGGATTGATCCGCCAGCCAAACTAGCCAGGGAAAAGAATTGAAAGCTCCGGAGACAGAGGCATCCCTGGATTTTCCCCTCTCCAGATAAATAAATCACAGCTGCGGAAGACAAGAAGTTATTTTTCCAATTGACGGCGAGGGAGAGAGAGGCAGCCCTCCCCCCACCGGCCTCCGCGCTTGGGCGCAGGCGAATCCAGAGTAAGAGGGAGCAGCAGCAGCAGGAGAGGCAGCAGCGGCAGCAGTAGCAGCAGCAGCGGGGACCGCGGCGCCGCCGCCAGCAGCTCCGCTACCTGGGAGAGCGCCTGCCCCTCCAGGCAGCTACCCGAGGCGGCTCCAGCTGCGGCTCCAGAGGCTGCTGGGTCCGCTGCTGGGAAATGGGCGAGGAGGAGGGGCAGGGCGAGCTCTCCTCACTGGGGGCTCTTTGGAGGGCCGCTGGTTTAGGCTGAGCCCTGCCCCCTCTCTCTCCTCCCTCCTTCCCCCCTACCCCCCCACCTCCCCATCCAAGTCCGTGGTGCGGCTCAGTCTCCGACCGGTTTCTTTTAAAGAGAGGGGTAGCTTGGTGTGAGGTCCAGTTGCGGGAAAGGGGCGCACTGCTTGGGTTTGGCTCAACACTCCGACTCACCATGCGGGATCTGGCCATCGAGATCGGGGTCCGAGTACTCCTTTTTGGGGTCTTTGTGTAAGTACCTGGTAAACGTGGGTAGGGCGTGGAGGGATGAACGCAACCTGGGTCTAAGGCTCAACTTTCTTCCCACCGTTACCAGCCCTGGTCCCGGAGTGTCTCTTGGGTGTCCGCTTTCTACTCTTGGGGTGTTTAGAGAATTACTAAGAGTCTTGGGTACTTTGCTTTCTCTGGAACCCTGAGCTCCTGTGTGTGGGTTTATATGTGTGTATGAGTGTGTATGTGTGTAAGTGCTGCATGCACGTGTGCTCAGGGGTAAACTGAGTCAGAACTAGGGCTTCCACAGCTGAGATCAGCACGTCCTCGTCCTGGCTGGGGGCTCTCCAAGGGAGGCAGATGGAGGCTGAACGCAGTGATTCTATCTCCTGCTATTCTTGCTTCCACAAGACTCTTGGAGATACTGGCATCTTCGGTTATCCCTGCTTCCACAAGACACTTGGAGATACTGGTCCAACTCGGATTTTAGCGCACTTGGTCTCTGTCCTATTGCTCACTTACGCTGAATGAGCAAGATCTGCAAAGGGATATCGCAGCGAGATGAAGGCTTTTGTCTCGGAATGAAAGGTTTAGTCTCTCAGTTTTCATTCCTGAAGGTCTGTGATTTTAGAACAAATTTAAAACAAAACAAAATAAAACACGCAGATGGAGATGAATTAGTTCCCTGCCAGAGGTTGACTGTGTCCGTATCTGCATTTCTGTATGTCTGTGTTGTTACTGTCTACTCTTCTTAATCTGTGTTTCCAAAAAAAGCCCTTTGACATAGGGTTTTGTTTTTGTTTTTGAGGGGTTTGGAGACGTTTTTCAGCAAGGAAAACTGTTGCCAGTTAAGAAACAATTCCTCCATTGGTCACCCGTGCCTGTGGACTTTGAAGTCTCTGAAGTTCATGGGGGAATTATTGTGCAGTGGTCTAAGTGAAAGGGAAACAGAAGAAAAATCAGATGATAACTGAAGAGTGACTTGGGCTTTTCAGGTGCTCTTTGACTCAGCTCAATGCAGTGTCAGGGAAACCTTAGGGAGAGGAATAGGTCATTTCTGGCGTTGACCTCCTTGGAGTTTCTTAAATTTTCACCAGAACCCTGATTGTGTTTAGCTCATTTATCTAGGCTACAGCAAACTATTGAATGCCTAGACCTTTCATCGATGAGCTCCGGGAGCTTCCTCAGCAACTGTGGCATAGCAAAACTGGTCAATCTCAGATGACCAAACACATGGCAAGTCACATCCCACTACCTGTGCAACGCTCCCCCATTAGGCAGTAAACCGTCATGTCAACCTTCCCAGAACTGGATTTTTGCTTCCAGGAAATGTAGCCAAAACACCACTACCCCCTGCAGAGTTTCCTGTTGCTCCAATGTTTCCCTTCAACCTGTAGTTTACTTTCTGCTTCTATTTTAAGTGCATAATCTTAGAAAATGATCAACTAGAAATGAGTGAACTTTCAGGAGTTAGTGTTTTTCCAGCACTCCAGTATACTCACATCTCTCTATCTATTCTTCTCCCCTTTTGCTGTAAAATGTCAAAAACATAATATCCAGAGAATTTTATTTCTTGTAGATAACTTCAACTAATATCTTTCATTTGCAGTGCACTGGCATAGAAATGAAATGTTCTGGTCTTAAATTCTTTTTTGGTGAGGGATGAAATTTACCCTGAGTATTTATCCCCAGCATCCAGAGAGGGCAATGAACTCTCCCAGATGCAAGGAAATCCCTCCTCGTCTTCCTTCTTCAATTCTAACACTAGTCTCATTCACTGGCAACAAGAAAAGAGAACTTTCCATCTGATCTTACTGCCTGTGCTAAATCTTTAAAAAACGCTTTTCCCTGCTCCCTCCCCATCTTCCTTACATTAAAAACAGGAACTAAAAGGTTGTAATTTCATTTTAATTAAATAAAAATTCTTAGTATTTCCTTTTGTTTTTCCTGCTTAATTAATCTTCATTGGATGAAACCGATAAAGTATTGTATGATAGAGAAATATGTATTGAATGTCTGCATGTCAGTTGAATCAAAGTAGCCTTAAGTTTACTATTCCTTTGACCTTTTAGTTTGATCTTTTGGGAATTAGGGATGCTCAAATGCTCCATGGGAAGCAGTATTAAGTCATCTGAAATTCCATTTGCAAATCTGCTTTCAGTTTTCTCCCCAGATGTTGTGATATGAATCTTGTACCAAAAAAAAAAAACAGTCTATCAATGGATTTACCATTTTATCTATTAAGATTTTGTATGCCTTATATTTCCTGAAAGATAGTAACATTAAACCCATTCAGGCAGCTAGTCTTCCTTCAAACTTCCTCATATTAATGAGCATTTATCAATGAAGGCTTACTTTTTCTGTTTAGAGATGAAACCTTGGGTGAGGTCATGCCATGGTGTTGAAGATTTAATGCTCTTAAATTTAATGGAATTTTGTAGTCATATGTGATACTTGTGGCCCCTCAACTCTCAAAGGGCAACCTCTCCTTGCTGTTTGAAAAGTGGATAGGAACAAACTGAGTTTAGTTCAATTTAACATAGTTCATAGAGTTGTTCTGAGGATCATCTGAGATAATGTCTGTAAGTTATATGGTGATTGGCAAGTAGAATCAATCAGTTTATTAAACACCTACTTTGTGCCAAGTACTGTGTTTAATGCTAGGGACATAGCAAAAAAGACAAACGATGGTCTCTATTCTCAAATCCCTTTATAATCTACAACATGAAAACAAATATATAGGAAGCTAGCTATATACAGGAACAAAGCAAAATGTATACATAGTAGTTTTTTAATATATGCTTACTCCCTTTGTATTCTCCTCTGCTTTAGGAGGGCTTATACTTAGGGCAAGGATAGTGGCTAAATTCATGTGCATGTTTATGATTAATGGATTAATTTCTAATCATAGGTTTATAAGTTGAGAATTGACATAAAATCTTAGAGGTTATTGAGTCCAGTTCCACTTTGCAGATGAAGAAACTGAGGCCCAGAGAGGGGAAATGTAATAGTAAAGTCAGCATCCAAATTCCAGTCTTTTGACTCCACTATTTCCCATCCCATCCTTGTTATCTCAATTTCCAGGAATGAGAATAAACAACCTGACAAAATCTGATTCTGAAAGGCTCAGTGTGTAAGCAATTAGGGACTACTGTTAGGTCCCAATTAGTACAAATAATGAGCTTCTTGAAGTAGTTCTATTATTTGAATTTATACTACATATTTCCATTAGGCTGAAAGCAATCACCATATTTTACATAATTATGATGCCCAAATTGTATGAATTTGAATACATGTAGCCACATCATGAGATTCATTACTCAGTTCTTAGTTCACGTACTTTGAAATAGGGGGCCCTATTTCATAGGTGGGCACATAGGTGGTACAGTGAATAGAGCCAAGCCTGTTTCCCAAAGTCTCATCTTTGAATTTAAACCTAGTATCAGGCACTTACTAGCTATGTGATCTCAGGCAAGTCAGTTTCCTCTTTGTCCCAGTTCCTCATCTGTGAAAGGAGCAAGGAAGTGGCAAACTATTCCAGTGTTTTGCCAAGAAACCTCAAATGAAGTCACAAAGACTGAAAGTCACATGACTAAAACAATTTAATGACAACCTCTTGAAAACTGTGTATCCCAGAAGAACCTTAAATTACATTTTCTTAAGCAGGTAAGACAAATTCCCATAATGCCAAGGCTTTCAGAACAACTGCTGCTTTCCTTTTCCCTTTGAAAATACTCAGCATAAACTTGGAAAATGACTAGTTGCTCTCTGAGGGGTTTTCCACTCTAAAAACCTGCAGTCTCTGTAAAGGTCTTGATGAGGTAAATATTTAAAGAATTGCAAGAGTACTGCATTAAGACTCAGGAGATCCAGGTTCCAGTCTGAGATATATTATTGGCTCTACTAAGTGGGAGGGCTTAGACAAGTCACTCAATGTCTGGGCTTCAGTTTTCTTACCTCTCAAAAAAAGAAAGAAAGAAAGAAAGAAAGAAATGTGAGCACATGACCTCTAACATCCCTTCTGGGTCTTTTCTGGCTCTGAAGTATGTAGTAGGAGAAACACTATATTAATCGGCATGGGCCAAATATAGAAATAGTATAACCTGTAACAAATCGGGCTACCAGAAGGTAATCATTTTTAATAGAATCTGGCAGTTTTGGATGGTGGAGATATATTCAGTTTTGAATAATCAAGAATGGGGATGGCTAAAAAAAATTGGAGACGGTGAACCATTAATAATAACACCTTACCTAGTACAAGGTAAATATATGAATGAATGAAAAGTTAATTTTTCATGTATATAAATCCCTTGAGGAATATATACACTCTAATATATGTCAGAATATAGAAGGGAATAGTGGCCAGGGTAAGGGTATTTTAGTCTGGGAATTTGCCTAGATGGTACATGGAATCATTGGTTTACTCTTCAGGAATGGTAATGTGGATTTGATGTGGATCTTTCCAGAATAAGGCAAACTCTTAGCAATTAAGATTATAGGTCCCCAAGATGAAGTTTGAAATGTCCAGTGGAACTGGAAGGTAGAGTGAGGTGATGTGAAGAAGGTGCTCCCCAGGTGATCTTTCATAAAAAACCCCCTGAGTAGAGCAGTGCAAGTATTATTTTAAAGATCAGGAAATTAAGAGGTGAGGGGCTTTGCCCAAAGTCTTTCCCTGTCTAAGTGCTTCCCTGTGGCAGAGCTGTTTCTGGAAGAAGCCTCAGACTTTTGATTCCTAATCCACGTTAAATCATATGATAAAACACACTTTTATGACATTTTTCATCCTGTGACTTTGGTTTGAAAATTCCAAAACCAACCCTGGACTTTGTTCACTAAGCAGTCAGTGAGAAAAAGTAGCTTGTAGCAAAACAGCCTCATGTTCTAATGAGCTAAGTCTACCAATCTTAATGATTGGAACAAAAACATCCACAACTCATTAGTAATCCCTGATCGAACCAATTATCCCCAGTTGTACTTTTAACTTCGAAATGCAGATGAGCATAACTCACAATAGTATTTGGGGGCCAACTTTACCCTGAGATCTAAATGTCAATGAACAGCAGCTGATTATAACCAAGATTTGCATTCTACAAAGGCAAATGAGATTTATGCAGATAATCGCTTTTGTGAATGGGTTTTCCTGCTTCTTTTAGTAGCTAGTGGTGAAATCTACTAGAAATGACAATATCTTATCATTTCAAATAATAAACCATCATCACTTTTTTCTGCTTGTAGCCTCTATCATTTTAGCAGAATCAAAGGAGTTTGTATTTTTAAGAGCTAGAAGAAACTTTAGAATATATTCTCCAAATAATCTTTAATACATTTAAGGTGGCTAATATCCAAATAAGTTACTTACTCAAGACAGAACAAGTAAGTAGTGAATGGCAGAGCTGGCTTGAAAATTTGGGTCCTTTGATTGAACCTCTTATTTGTCACTGTTCTTCATGTACAATGCTGTCTCTATTTCCCCCTTTCAAAAACCTCCTTATTTATGTAACATAAATATAAAAAAACTTAGAAGAGTAATAATCTCAAACAGAAATGCTGAGTTATTGTAAAGGTTAGACTTCATTTTGAAGGCAGTTATAAAATTGTAACTAGCACGTGGCTTAGGATTCAGGAGACTCACTCTACTTCAGGCTCTGCCTCCCGACTTGCTGTGTGACTCTTGGCAAATTACTTCTCTCTCAGAATTATTCCTTCCTCTACAAAATGAGGAAATTGGTTTGAAATTTCTAATCTTCTAACCCTAATTTTGAGATGCTAGGAGTTCATAGATAGAAGGTATGGAAATGAAGATTTTCTTTTCTTTTCACTTTTAGTAATGTTACAATCTTCTCTTCCTCTCCCCTTCCTCTTCCTTCTCCTTTCCAGAAAGCCAAGAATAAAAGAAGAAAGGCAAACCAGTAAAACTAACCAATAAATTAATAGCATCTGTCAATATATGCAATGTTTTCCAATTGAGGCCCTCACCTCTTCAAAGAAAGGAGGAAGATACATTGTTTCTTTTCTTATTTGGGTTCAAGATTGATTGCTATAATTTCCTTCCTTTCACATCCAATTTCTATTGTTGCTGTTCTTTCCATTTACATTGTTTCAGTCATTGCTTGTATGCTTCTTCCACTAGCAAGAGTTCACATAAGTCTTCCCATGTTTCTCTGTATTCCTCACATTCATCGTTACTTATAATGTGGTATTATTACATCCTATTCATATATCACAATTGATTTAGTCTTTTTCATCCTGGGATGATAATTTTTTCAAGGTCTTTACTTCTAAAACTATGCTGCTATTGTACTTTTTTTCTGTCATTGAATGCCATGGGGATATAATCTTAACAATGGGATATCTGAATCACTTTCTTAGCATTATTGCAAATTTCCCATAATGTTTAGAGTAATGCACAGCTCTAATAATAATGAGTTAGTGTACTTGTATTTATACAATGACATAATATTATCATACATGAACTCTATCAGCTTATCAAGTATATTTCACAGTTACTTCTAAGGAAAATTTCCTAATGTACAGAAATGATCAAAAAAGACAAACTAGGTAGATCTTATTAATGAAAATTGAAAAGCTTTTACATAAATCAAATCATGTAAGTAGAAAAAAATGGAAGCTCTTAATGAGATAGAAGGGAATTTTTGAATCAAAACATCTCTAAAAGATATCGCTACCCAAAATTTATTGGGAACTAATACAAAAGTATAAGACCTCTCCTCTGAAAAAATGATGAAGCAACAAGAACAAATCGTTCTTAAGAAAAGAGTATCAAAGTATAAATAACATTTGAAATGATATACAAAATCATTAATAATAATGATAAATGCAAATCACAACTCTGAAATTTCATCTAATAACTAGAAAATTGGCCAGAATGACAAAATTTGGGAATTATCAGTTTTGCAGTGATGAAAATACAGATATTCTTAATGCACTATTATTGGAGCTGTGCTTTAAATGTCCAGTCATTATGGAAAGCAATTTGTATTAATGCTAAAAAGTAATTCAAGCATTCATACTCTAGGAACCAAATATCCCATTGTTAACTATATATGTTTTTAATATTTGTGATGTGCAAGAAAAATCAGAACAAAAGGGAAGAAACATTAAAATGTTTCTTCCTTCCTTCCTTTCTTCCTCCCTCCCTCTCTCCCTCCTTCCCCCTTTCTTTCTTTCCTTCCTTCCTTCCTTTCTTCCTAACAAAATAGATGTGTATTGATTGGGAAATGGTTAAACCAAATGTGAAATACGAATAGAATGGAATATAACTAAAATGATGAATATGAAGAATATAGAAAAGCATTGAACAACTTAGGTGAATTCCTAGAAATTGAAGTAAGAAAAACCAGGAATAAATGCAATCAATGACTACAACAATATAAATAGAAAGAACGGCAACAACAACAACAAAAATTGTATATGCAGGTTGTATAATTATAATAATCAAATAGCCCCATAGGAGAGAGAACAAAATGCATTTTCCTTACCTCTTTAAAGAGCTGATGGACTTTGAGTGAGGAGCATTGCATATACATACTGGCACCTATACCTATCTGTTTATATATGTGTGTGTGTATGTATATATATATATATTTGTGTGTGTGTGTGTACATATATATGTGCATATATACACATACAATATAAACTATTTATGTATTTGGAGTGTTTTTAATGCTTTTAAATATTTATTCAGGTCATAGATCTGTTTTGAGCTTATTGTGGTACATGGTATAAAATGCTGGTCTAAACCCAATTGCTACCAATCTTCCAGTTTTTTCCTTTTCTTTTCTCTTCAACTAGGGAATTCTTTCCATAATGATACATGTTTTCAGCTTTATTAAGCACTTAATTATCGAGTTCATTTGGAAAATGGAGATTTTTCTTTTTTTTCTTTTAAAAATATTTTATTTAAAGTTTTGAATACCAAGTACTATTTCTCTTCTCTCCTTTTCAACTCCCTGAGTTAGTAGGCAATTATATATAGGTTATGCATATGCAATTATGTAAAACATTTCATATTGGTCATTTGTTACAAGAAGACTTGAATAAAAGAAAAATGAAAAAAAGTGAAAAATAGTATGCTTCAGACTGTATTCAGTCAATATCAGTTCTTTCTCTGGAACTGGATAGTATGCTTCATTATTAGTCCTTTGAGATTGTTTTGAATCATTGTATTGCTGAGAATAGCTAAGTCATTCATAGTTTTTCACAGAACAATATTGCTGTCATTGTAAACACTGTTCTCGTGGTTTTGTTCACTTCGCTATGTATCAATCCATGTAAGTCTAAGGTTTTTGGAAATCATGTGGCTTGCCATTTCTTACACTACAATAATATTCCATTACAAATATATACCACAACTTGTTTAATCATTCCCCAATTGATGGGTATCCCTTTGATTTCAAATTCTTAGCCACCACAAAGAGCTGTTACAAATAGGTTCTTTCTTCCTTTTTATGCCTTTGACATAAACAATGGTATCACTGGATCAAAGGGTTTTGAGAATAGTTGAAATGGAGATTTTTTCAATCTACACTTAATTTTTATTTGTCCCCCCTTCTCTCCCCTTCTCAGATTTCTTTTGGTATGAATATTCTGCAGTCTATAGATATCAGACTAGTTTTCTGCAGTTTAACTCATTAAAAACATTTTTCTATTTATAAAGAAAAAATTTGTGCCCTTTTAGTATAGGACTATCTCTTTAATATGTTAAAATTATTTAATGAAATTCAAACACCAAAATTAATTCATTCTGGCACATTTCACTAAAAGTGAGATCTAGAAATATTGGAAATAAATTAAAAAAAATCAATGGAAATTTCTTTATATTACAAGATTATTTTTTCATTTTACCAAAAAATTAACTTAAAGATTCCCATAAATAATCAGCTCATATTTTTAAAATGAAAATTTTATATTCACCATTTTATTAACAAATGACTTGTGGGAAACAGACACAATATGCTTTGTAGACCAAAGTAGCTTAATCTCATGCAGGGGACTTTCTGTCTGATATGTCTTGAAGTCTCAGTTCTTATTTTCTTTTCTTCCCCTGTCCTGCAACTGACATTTCCACCACTGATGACCAAAGGCCAAATCTTTGAAATTTCTGTCCCGTGACATTGGTTATCTACTGTTATTGGGTTGCTGTTATTGAGCAGGAGGTCAGGGATAACGTATGATCCTTCTCCCTGTGCCAAAAGCAGGGGATAACAGATGACCAGTCAGATCATTGCAGTTGTAGCCATGAAATATTAAATGATTACGGGGAAGATCCTCTATGTTTGCAGAATCATTTAAAGAATATTTGCAAGAATGTAGGGGTCAAGGATTGAACAGGATAAGAAGACATGGATAGGTTGCAAGTGATAATAATGAAGGGAATATTCTGATATGGATTATGTGTAATTGGGATTGGACTTGTATTTTTTTTTCTCAATTGTGTTTTATTTTTCCAAATACATGTAAAGATAGTTTCCAATAGTCATTTCTGTAAGATTTTGTGTTCCAAATTTTTTTCCTTCCCCTTCCTACCATCTCCTTCCCCAAGACAGCAAGCAATCCAATATAGGTTAAATATGTCCAATACATTTAAATATGTTTTTAATATTTGTGATGTGCAAGAAAAATCAGCACAAAAGGGAAGAAAACATAGGAAACAAAAAAGGAAACAAACCCCCAAAAGGGGTTAAAATACTATGTTTTGATCCACATTCAGTATCCATAATACCTTCTCTTGGTGTAGATGGCATTTTCTATCCCAAATCTATTGGAATTGTCCTAGACCACCAAATTGCTGAAAAGAGCTAAGACTATCATGGTTGACCACCACATAATCATGCTGTTAGTGTATATGTTGTTCTCCTGGATCTGCTCACTTCATTTGACATGCGATTTCATTTATTTAGGGTACTCTCAGGTGAGGAAATTCCCTTTATTGAATTACCTCTTCTTAGCTTATCATTGCAAATGTACATTGTAACATCAAATGTACTTCCTAGAGCCCAGAGGGGTTTAATGATTTGCCCAGGATCACACAGTTTGTACTTATCAAAAATGAGACTCAAAGATTCCAGTGTGCTTTTTGTATTCAAGGTTAACTCCCTATTCACTAAACCATACTGCTTCTTTATAGTAGAATTAGTTAATTATCATTATCAACTTTTAATTAAGCCATTTTAAAACATTAATCTGCTGAAATAATTCTTAAAACATCTTTAGAAAATTTTCTTGCATATAGTACCCTTCCCCCCCACTCTGTTTAATGAATAATGTCTTTTTGAAACTCAATTCCTTGGTTATTCAATCATAAAGTTCGGTCATAAATGACTTTCTGTGGGGTCTCCCACATGAGTTTTCTTATTAAAGATATTGAAGCAGTTTGTCATTTCCTCTTCCAGCTAATTTTACAGTTGGGGAAAGACAGGCAGACAATATTTAGTGATTTGCCAGAATCGAGTAGTTGATTAGCATTGGGGACTAGATTGAACTCAGGAAGATGAGTCTTCTTGACTTCTGTCCTAGCACTTTATATACCACACCATTTAGCTGCCTGACTGAATGGCTAAATCAAATTTGAAATATGAATATAATTTAACATCATGAATATGAATAATATAGAGAAACATGGGAAGATTTTTGTAAACTCATGTAAATTGAAGTAAGAAGAATTAGGAAAAATATAAGCAATGACTACCACTATGTAAATAGGAAGAACAACAACAACAATGAAAATTGGTTATGAAAGGTAGGAAATTAAAATTTGGCCCTAATTAAGAAAGTAAACAATTTATTATTTGAAAAGGTGAGGGACTTTGGGTGTGGAAAATTGTGTACACACCTATGTATACATATATATGTGTAAATGGACTTATACACATCTATATAGATATGATGTATGCAGTATATATTCATATATGTATGTATATGTGTGTTTATGTAGACACATATACACACAAATATATTTATATACATATATGTATGTATATATGTATTTATATAGACACATATATACTATGTGTACTATTTATTTATTCAGTGTGAGACTTTTGATAGGGTATATATATATTAATTCCTAATCATACAGAATATACTGGGCACATTTCTCTTTTAAATATATTTATTCTCTTGAGTTCTTTCAATCAAAGACCTTAGATGGATGCTAGAATAAATGTATGTATGACTCTGTTCTTCTTCTCCCCTGGAAGCCTTTTGCTTCTGTGATTAGTGAAATATCTTCTTCTTTTGAAATATTATTTAGCATTGTAAAAAGTTAACTGTATAGAAAATTCCAAGAATTGATGTTTCCTCATGATAACTACTAGAAAAATAATCAGTCTCATAACTTGTGGATATGTTATCTCAACTTATCATAAAGATTATTCCTTTTATGACCCACATAGGACTCACAAAAGTCTTGGCAACTGTCCTGAATTTTGTTTGTTTGTTGCTATGAATGATTCTTTAACTAATAAAAATGTTAGTCCTTAGTAACTGTGCTGCTTTTAAAACAAACTACTGTTTCAGTTCATGGATGAGTTGCTTTCCATTCTGCCATTGATTTATAGAGAGGGAATTATTTTAGAGGATGAAGCTTATACCTATCAATAGATGTTGGTGGAAATCCCCATTGTACAAACTGAACTCAGACAATTTGATATGTCAAGGTGATGCTATTAGATGTTCTTTGCTAACTAGAAGAAAAACATAAAGGAGTTCAAATGATTAAGAATGGATTAAGGGATAATTTAATAGTCTTCACATATATGAGGACTAGTCACATGGAAGATGATAGTGATTATCTCTTTTCCATTTTCACTGAGTATTAAAAAACCAAAGGGAATTGGCTTCAGCAGCAGCTGGAAATGAATTTCTGATACTAAAAGTTCTTTGACACAGCAAAGAGAGTTGTGACAAACATTTTAGAATATATAAGTTGTTTTCCTTTTTTCTCTGGTTACCTTCAGAAATAGACCATGCAGGCAATTTAATAACTCTTTGGACACAATTCCAGATTGCTCTCCAAAATGGTTGTGTAGCTTGTTAAGATTTGCAGAGTTCTTTACAAACACAATCTCATTTTATTCTCATAACTAACCTGTGAGGTAGATTATTTATTTCTATTTTACAGATGAAGAAACTGAGGCACAGAGATATTAACCAACTTGCCAAAACTCATATAGCTATTGAATATCTAAGATTGGATTTGAACTTATGCTCTCCTGACCTGAAATACTGCATTCTCTCCACTTTTCCATTAAGATTCTCCTACAGAACATGTGCTCCAGTAGTATAGCCTTTGAGAAGTATGGATTATTGTCATCTGCAATAAAACATTAGAATAAGACTTTAGTGAAATTTGCAGAATTTGTGGAAACAATTATCCAGTATGGTGTTGATTCTTTTTTAGGTGAGGTAAAAGCTAAACTAGATGGTATCTGAGCCCTTTTCCCACCAATTGTAAAATGCTACAATTTTAATATATATTGAATGTATATTGATGTCTAGAATGATAAATGAAAACTGTGTGAATACAAATATATCTAAGCTATATTCTGCCCTCAGGCACCTTAAAATGAAGTCTGGGGGATTAGATATTTGACATGATCATCTGCATGAGACACTTTGTTTTAAATACAATTACATTCCACCTTGACATTTATTGATTCCAAAGAACATATTTAGGTGAATCAGTCTTTCATAGGAGACACTCATCTCTGAAGAAATAAAATTATGAATGGAATAGGCATTGTTGTGTTACAATATGTACTATAAAATCTTGATAATAAAAATTATCCTTGTAGAAGCTAATTTCTATATTTCAGAGAGTCCTGGTCAGAATGCTATGTAGGATAAAGTTAAACATTTAATGGATTTCAGATGTGGAAATCTGACAGTGAAGATAAGTAGAGTAGTACCTCAAGATGGCTGAAGTAGTTAGAAGAGAACTGAGGAAATATATGAAGAACTTGACAGCAGGTATCAACTAGTGCAACAACAAGAAGTAAACATGAATGGAACAGCTCTAAAGATTTGACACTGAATGGGAAAGCTACACTTCCTGGCGGTATCCTGGAAAGAAGATGAGAACAAAGTCTACCTCTTGCCTCTTCAGGAATCCTCTAAGTCTAGTTTAAGATCTATATGGAAATTATGACACTGACAGGTCAGGATATTACTTTGCAAACAAAACCATAGTTTAAAGCTGGGAAATGTAAATAGAAGCTCCTTAGAGGTAATAAAGCAATGGAAAAATATTGAACCAAAAATGCAATAATGTAACTGAGAATGTCAAAAAAGCCATCTACTACTCCAACTCAAGGGTAATTTTATGAGTTCTTAACTCATCATTCAGATTATCTCTTTTTCACTGATTTAAATTCAACTGTTGCTTTCAAAGCCACCTCAGACTCCATCTTATCCAGAATGTTCCATATATTTTCTTTCCTCTGAACTTCTAGGTCTCTTCTTCATTTACTACTTAATTCATAATAGAAGACAGTATGTCTTTATATATATGTGTGTGTATATATATACATATATACACACACATATATATAATGTGTATATATGTACATTTATATATACACATATATAATATATATAACGTATTATATATATATATATATGTGTGTGTATACATATAATATATAAATATATATAAATGTGTATTGATGTCCAGAATGGTAAATGAATACTATGTGTGAAACTTTTGCATTATTGTCTTGTCTTCTTTGATAGTCTGGGAGTTCTGGAGGGGAGAGACATATCTCAGACATGACTAAGGTACTTTCTAAATCTAAAGCTCTTCTGATATTATGAAGCTGTAGAGTCAGAATAAGGAAAACAGGCAGTAAGGCCTTTGGATGGGATTCTAAAAGTGTGTATGTAAAGAGGGGAATGGGTAGCCATATGTGTGTGTATATGTGTATAGGTAAAAGATAGAAACTGAATTTTATCATGTGACTTCACAACAATATAATATGAAAATCTGAATTAAATTAGACATGAGGAGAACTTTCAAAGGAGCAGGTGGATTCATGAAACACCATCAAAAGTCTATCTCAAGGAGTGAAAAATTTGAGTCAGAGAATGATAGAACTGGATGTCAGAGGTCATCGTTTTATATGGTCTCATTTTACAGATGCAGGAATCTCAGTCTTAGAGCAAGTAACTTACTCAATATTACATAACTAGTTACTGGTGGAGCCAGGCTTCAAGCCAAACTCTCCTGACTTCCAGTGGTTTTTCTCCCCTATACTCTGCTGCCCCAATCATGAGAAAAGGGGAAAGAAATTTGCACATAATTGTCTGCTCAATTATTCTCCAGAAACTTGAACCTGCTTATTGGAAGCTACTGCAGAAACCCACAACATTTAGTGCCTCTCACTACAAGCTTTAGTAAAGTTTTCACTTTGTGATTGCCCAAAGGGACTCCTTTGACTGGGTTTTCATCTCCATTCTGATTTGTTCTCTCCTAATGGTCCTGAACATTAGAGAGAAGCCATTAAAGTCTGTTCCAATAGCCTGTAGGCACGGAGTGAAAGCTGGTTTATGATTCCTAAGTAGAAATAGTGGTCTTGGTTGTAAATCCAGGAATCTGAAAGGGATAGTGGTTTTCTCCTTCAATCTAGGGCTCCCCAAAATACTGCAATATGAACCAGAGCATTTGGGGAGCAAGAAGGATACCTCTTTGCTTTTGCGATCCTTAGGCTCTGCAGGGACAGCTTGAGTGGTAGCCAAACCAGGAAAAACTACCTGAATTCTCAGAATGCAGTCGCTATTAATCATCTACATCCAAGGGTGCACAGCTATGTTGGTGTTACTTTGGAAGCAAGGAAGGGCTAGCTATCATCTTTGTTTTGCAAGCTTAGGGCTATTATGGCATTTAAAGGTGTTGTCTTAATTTATATGACTCTCAGGACTCCAATAATGTCCTTAACATATTGGTCTGTGCCTGCTTATTATTATTCCATCCTGTCAAGGGAGATGGGAGAGAGGTGTAATAAGAAGTGGAGTTTGCTTGGATAGTTGCTTTCCATTAGAAAGTGCTCTCTCCCTCCCTCTCTCTCTGTCTCTCTCTCTTTCCATGTATATTACATATAAACACATATAGGGAAAATTGTACCATATTCATTTATTAGTTCATTTATTTTTTCTGTTCTAGAATCTGTATTATCCTCCATAAATGAGTCACTTCAATGCCTCATCATAGTTTTTTGAAGATGACAGCAGCAGAATTTAAGATGGAAAAAATTTGACTATGAACTCTATAACAGATCATAATTCCTGTCCAAAGATAATATATAAGCTTAGGGAGAGGCATGTGACCTTCATGTTGGTCACTGAGAAATAAATTCTTTGGCCACAGTGATCCATGAAATGGAGAATATTTTTTTTCAAAAAATCTGTTATTCTTTACTCCTGCAGGAACATTAGTTGAGTGACAAAAGAATCATAGCACTTAAAATTTTTCTGTAAATGTAAATTTTACTATTGGCCATCTAAATGTGAGATATTTACTCAATAACCAATGAGTTATACTACTAAAAAATTGAATCACATAGATATTGATGTTAATGTTATAAATGAAAGTAGAAGATAAATAATTGGTGGTTAAATGGAATGAAAGCTTATAGATTATTCATAGAGAGGTGAGTAAAAATATTTGTGAATTAAATTTCCTCATATAGCTAAGTGTATCAAAAAGCATTATATCAAAGGTCTCTTAGTTATCTTACCTTTCAGTGATGATAACATGCATAAAGAGAGATTTCTGTGAAGGTAATTGCAGCTTATGCATTAACTTTGCTGTAGGGGATGAAGAAATAGAGAATTTCAGTGAAAATCTTGACAAAGCCTTCTAATGCAAGTGCTCTCGTACAAGATAACTTCTTCCATGCAAAGGTGGGCACTGAAGAGGAGTGTGAAAAATAAGATGGAACATAAATATTTTGGATTAAGAAACAGTCAGCAAGCATTTTTCAAGTACCTGCTATGTGTCAGACACTGTAATATATATATATATATATATATATATATATATATATATATATATATATATATATATATATATGAAAGTTTGTTGATAAGGTAGAAGCATCTTGCCTGTATTTGACAAACACTTTCTTTAAGAAGAATTCAAATGTGCTGAAAATAGAGAACAATCATAAAAAAAATTGAAATTAACTACAATTGGGATATATCTGATTACATACAAAGTAATCATTTCAGAATATTCTCGGCAAAGTTAGATCATAGATTAGTTAGAGCAAAGGTCGGCATTAACAGCAAATTAGGAAAAAGGGGGAAAATAAGGTGACAGTGAATGAAGTTACGACAGCTTCATGCAAACCAATTTGAACAAGCTATTGACTCTGGAAAACAAGTAGCTAAAAGCAAAAGTTTTTTTTTTTTTTTTTTACCATTTTAAAGAGAAGTTTAACTTATTTATAATAAGAGACAACAGAATATCCAGAAACTAGTCCAGTTAGCAAATACTTGATTTCTTTTCTGAGTGAAGATAAATGGCAACCAAAGACAACACTGGTTTTCAGTTCAATTTAGAAAAAAGCTGTGATGGTAGATGGTGAATAGTTATAAGTAATATCACTTCGTAAAATAATTGAGAAACTAATAAAATCATTTTCAAAAAGTTTTCTACGAGAATAAATTGATATCACTCTATAAACTTTTAAAAATGAATAACAGATGAAAATGGGAAAAGATTTGACAATGTTTCAATGACAAGCTATTTTCTTTTTTAGTGACAATGAAGTTATCACATCTGGATGTCAACATTGCAGTTATTGATGTGCTACTTGAGGATGTGAAAACAGGAAGAACAACTGGACCAAATAAAGTCTATATAGATGACATCTGTGATTGATGTGACATAATCTTAGAGGCATAGAGAAAATAATTCTTAAAACATCTGAAAGAGGGAAAGCTACCAAATAAAGGGGGAAAACATCATGCTTAAAATTGTTCCTGAAATGAGAGAATATTAATTGCCTTATCCATTTGCCCACTTTTTTTTCTTACAAAATCTGTGTGAAAATGATGAAAATATAAGAAGGGAATAGCCAGATATTTTAAAATATTCTATAATAGACAAATGCTATAGTCACATTATTGCCTAAAAGATGGGAGAATTCAAAATACTACTGAATTGTGTTAATGATTTCTCCAGGTTTTTCATTAGTACAATAATATCTTATGGCATTACTTCTGGCACCTAAGTGGCAAAGTGGATAAGATGCCAGGCATGCAGTCAGAAAGATTCTTCTGGAGGTTGAAAAGGCAAACCCCTCCAATATACTTGTCAAGAAAACTCTAAATGGAGTCATGAAGAATCAGACATGGCTAAAATGATTGAACAATAACAAATAACATTGCTTAGTCAAAGGAAAAAGAGGGGTACCATTAACAATCTTCTGAGTATTATTAATACCTGAGCTAAATTTTAAAATGGAGAATTATATTATCACTAAAAAGGCTTCCAAGAATCACAGAGAATATCCAATACAGAGTTCAAATAGAAGAGGTATTCCAGTAGATGAAGAGATCCTACATTCTATTTTAAGATGACATTGTGGATTATATCAATCCACATTTATAGGTCTTCCTGAATAAAATTCACAGCCATTAAAAAAGAAATTCAATCAGATAAATAAACAAGGGAAAAAAGTGATTGAACAACACATATTTCTTGGACTAAGATATACATTTGGATTGATTTTTTTATCCTCCAACTATTTCTCACTGTTATGTGAAGTGATACTATTTACTGTCTTCCACTACTGCTCACTGAACTGTCCCATTATCACACTGACCTTTGTCAGACTTTGTATATGGACAGTGAAATGTTCTAGGAATTGAATAGGGGTAAGAAATTTGGCAAGATCACTTTTAGGCAATTAGACGGCTCCTTCAGAATCCCTTGAAAAATATATGTTTATTCTTTTAATGATATTTGCGATATATCATATTATAATATATGATATAAAATATTAGAGTCTCTGAAGACATAAAATTGTGGGTTACCAAAAAAAATAATGGAAATATGCTATAACACATTGTAATGTAAATTCCACAAAAGAAGAAATATAAAAATATGATTGAAAAAAACTTGAAAATGAAATAACCTACTTATATAACAAGAGAAAGTATATATGATTAGTTCATATGCTGTCCTGATTCCTACAAGGAATTAAAGCCTTATAGTATGTCCTCAGAAAGTTGAATAGGTGCCCCATGCAGAACTCATGAGAGATCATGGATAACAGTCACACAGGATGAAAAGATGTAGATGCAATGCAATTTGTAGTTTTGGAAGAAGAATCTATTTTGACAAGTTCACAGGTTCATCCTAATGTCTCTCTCTCTCTCTCTCTCTCTCTTTTTTTTAACAAGAGGGATGACAATGAAAATAGCCATATGTTTGTACTGTTAATGTGCTACATGGGGAAGTAGAAAAGAATTTAGGAGAATGACAGGATAATCTATTTGATCTAGCCAAGTAATTCATATTGTGCTGAAAGAATTTTGAGATAACAAGGAATTTATATTCAAGATATCTCAAAAAATAGATAATTTTATAATAATGGAAAATTTTCATTGACAGTGTTACCTACACAGCTCCAAAATAAATCAGTGAGTGCTGGACTTGGGACCATTGTGTTATCTTTGTGATATCTTTGGAACTGTTCTACATATATATTGAGGGTACCCTTGATGAAAATATGGGTAGAAAATAGACTAGTTTTTGCAGATGGTTTTTTAGAACAGATCTCATCTCTAGAGTTATATGGAGTATATGGTCCTATTGTTTATTGATTACAAAAATTATTTGATTTAAACAGCATGCAGTTTTGAGTGCTTTCATCCATTCTAAGGTTGAATTGGTAAAAGGAAAAAAAAGGAAAATATATTCACAAGATATTGTGGAAATAAAATGGAGAAATGACCTGGATATAAGTGAAAAGCAAGGAAGAAAAACCAAAATTTTTGAACATAAAATTACCTAGATCTCCATATCCAAAATTTGTTTCATGTATCATACATCTATTTCCTCACTGTAAACTGGAAAAAAAATTCCCCATATTTTTCAAGAACAATGAAACTTTAAAAATAGTAATGAATATCACAATACTTTGCCCCAAGTGTACAAGAGTCCCTTAAAGCCATCTGAAGAGAGAAAACCACTAAGTCTGTTTCTTACCTTAATACATTTGATTAACTTTTGAAAGAACCATTTTCCTAAAGTATTAATGCATCCAATGAGTATAACTCCACTTTCATTTCCCATATCATTTCAAGTCATTATTAGTTCAAGCAACTGACATATATTATACAACAGTTGTATATGTAATACTTTTGACATCTCCTTGAGCTTACTTTGAGTATTGTAAGTGGTACAATGGATGGAATGCTAGACTTAACTTTAGGACAATTTGAATTCAAATCAACCCTAAAGCAATTATTAGTTGTATAAACTGGACAAATCACATAACATCTGTCTGCTTTAGTTTTTTTATTTGTAAAATAGAGATAATATTGCCTACTTTCCAGGGTTGTTGTGAGGATAAAATGAGATATGATATGTTGAAAATATGTAATATTGCTTATCATCTAAAAGTTCTTTGCAAAGTACTTATAACTGCTAGCTATTATTAGTAGTAATAAGATGTACCTCTAGGATATAATAATATCATACAATTTTCTTTGGCAGATGTGACTACTGAGATAAATTTATTTAATATCCCATAATTATCATTATTAGAAGAAACATTAAATAGGGAGACACATATTCACCAAAGATACTTATCAATGTTATGGTAAGTTTTTTTAATTATAGTAAGAGTGATAAAGAGACCTTATTTCCTGGGAACTCCTACCAAGTGCCAAGGGCAGTGCTCTAGATGATTGGTGATTATGAGTGGGGAAAGAGTAAAGAAATGGGATGTTGTGGAGGAATCTTCTCTTTTTATATTCTATATGGTTAAGAAATCTTTCATTCCCCACTGCTGGAAGTCTAAAGGAGAAATAGTGTTGGAAAAATATCTGGCAGAAAAATGAAGTTTGGGAGGTAGGAAGGTTTCACTTCAAGAATCCGATCCCCTGCTGACTCTCAATTCCCAATTATATTTGGCATAGTTCTTTTCATTGAGCTTAGGTTAGTGTATTGAGTGCCAGGCTTGGAGTCAGGAAGACTTATCTACTCAAGTTCAAATCTGGTCTTGGGAACTATTGACCCTGGACAAGTCATTTAACCTTGTTTGCCTCAAGTTTCCTCAGCTGTAAACTGAACTGGAGAAGGAAACGATAAACCCCTTCAGTATCTTTGCCAAGAAAACTAAATGAGGTCACAAAGAATCAGTCACAATTGAAAATGACTGAACTAGTCGCTAGCACCAGTTAAGAGTTCCCTCGTCATCAAGGCAAATCAGCAACTGATCTGTAACATAGGGACATTGAGCTGATAGATGACCTGTCCATGGTCCCATCCCTAGTATTTGTCAGGGGTAGACTTTGAACTTTGGTCTTTCCTATACCAAGCTTAACACTTTTATTAGCTATGAGATGCTACCTTTTTTGAGATCCATCAAAGTAATAAAATAGAAGCTGATAATATGGTGATGATTTGCTTTTTTATTAGACCTAGCCCTAATTGGAAAATAATTTTAAGTCTGAGGTGTGCTTCTCAAATGTTTTGTTCTTAGAACCCTTTTATACTCTTCTATTGATATTTATAATATCAAGCATTAAAAGAGATGCATTTGAAAAAATATTTATTAATTCATTAAAATAACAACATGTTAATACAACCTATTTTAATGAACAATAATGTATTTTCTAAAAGAAGAGAATCGTGAAAATAGTGACATTGTTTTAGATATTTTTGCAAATTTCCTTAATATATGACAATCAAAATATTCGAATTTTTCTATCTGCCTCTGAATTCACTCTTTGTGATAAGTTTTTCTGGTTGAGGTATATGAAGAAATTCTGATCTCACTCATCTATGTAATTGGAAAAGGGAGACATATTTTAATAAAGAAATAATATGTTATTTTATTATGAAAATAGTTTTTATTTCAAAGGGTTCTGGGGACTCTCAATGGTCTGTGGCTCATACTTTGAAAAGCACTGGTCTGGAAGATCAGCTTTCCCTCTTCCCACCACTGGAAAATATCTTTGTCATTCTTCATTTAAGGTGTCTGAAAAACTCAGGTTTAAGAAAGCAGGACTGCACAGTAGGAAGAGCACTGGCATAGAAATCAGATACCTGATGCTTTCATAACTGGAGACCTTGCAAAAGTTATGATAGCCTTAGAATTTCTATCTCTGATGTAGAAATGACTTGGATTTGGCTTTTATGCTTCATTCAGAATTATTCTGAGGGTCAATTAAAAGAATGTGCATAAAACACTGTAACCTCCAGATCACTCTATGAAAATTAATTATTATCAATATAATGAGATATAGGTGAGTAAATATTAATTTGGGCTTTGAGGAAGTCTATGGCATGGATATTCCTGTGTGCTTTGTTTTTTATTTATTCCTGTATGTTTTGTTTTTCGTTTGTGTGTTTTAGTGATGCATTAGAAGACTTGTAGCAAGGGCAAAGTCCTGAGGACATTTCTTTCCCAAAAGAAAAACATCTTGAACACAAAAAAGTGCAGAGTGTCCCCAAGGCCTATTTTGCTTGGAGAATAACTCTACTTTTCCATCTGAATATATTAATATTGTCCCCCTATTCAGGACCACATACTTTAAATAATTGTTCCATTCACACCATCATTCAGGTTTCATTTTGCTTAATAATTACAAAGAACAGCCAACTGTTGTTTGTCCTTTTTCAATTCAATGCTCAATTCTTACTTTCCCCACAAGGCCAGAAGAATATAGTAATTGGAATTCTGGTTTCCCTCCCAAGACCATCTAAATTAATATCCTATTTCTGACGTCTGTTTGACTTAGGACCCTAGGCAAGTGACTTAACTTATGAAGGCCTGGAAAACTTTTTGGCTCTAAGTTGTCATGTAGGTGCCAATCTGTATCAGGAGAGGGAGTTTCTCTGAGGGAACTCCTTGCATAATCAGATCATAGGTTCAGTTACCAGCTTTATTCCTTACTCTAATATTCAGGTTAACACATATACCCAAACATATACACATGAATGTGGCAGACCCAATATACACACAGCTATTTTTCTGCTCTTTCCCTTCTCACTTTGACCTAAGTTTGCCCAAGGAGAGCTAGTTACTGGGTCAGAAGCATCATCTATCTGTTTCATTCAAAGTTCTCTGTCTTTGAAACATAATCACATTTCCCCTTTGCTAACAAATGGAATTCTCTCCCTGAATGGCAGTAGCCATTGTTTGAAAACAGTGTCTGCCATAGCGGACATAAAAGCCATCAGGAGTTCCAGACAGAGCTTGATTAATTATCACTGTACTTTATGCCCAAAACGTGAGTCATGGTTTTCATTTTCTTCACAAGAATCTCAGCTGCTTGCTCGAATTAGTCCAGTAGAACGATGTTTTAAGAAATCTTCCTACTGCTGTGTCAGCACTTAGAATTATTGCCTCAGATTTATGTCTCTCTTTCTTTACTGAGAATCTCAAGAGATTCTGAATAATTCTGAACCAAAATTTAATTATTTCCAAATAAAAAGAATGGTGGAATTTGCTCTGAAAAGAAATGTTTGCATTACTAATTTTCATTTGTTTGTTTGCAAAATATGTGAGATAGGATTCTTTCTACATGTCTTTGGCTGTGTTGAGAACACAGATCCTAGGAGTTTTGCTTGAGAAGAGAAATCAGAGAATGGACTCCCTTTTGATGGGATATAAAATTGGTGAATCCAATTTCACCCTCCTGAGGGTGCTCAATGAAAGATTGCCAAGGACTCCTAATTACTGAATGCAAAGGTCTTTTCCCCATTCTTATCCTTCTTTACCTTTCTACAACATTTGGTAAAGCTGATCATCTCCTCTGCCTTGGGCTGTTGCAATAGGCTGATGGTGGATTTGCTGCAACAAATCTTTCCATCCTCCATTTAGCTGCCAAAGTGATTTTCCAAAAGCTCAGGTTCAACCATGTCACTATCCCCTACTTAATTCCAATGGTTCCCTAACACTTCTGGGATCAAATAAAAATCTGCTTTTTATTCAAAACATTTTATAACTCTTTCTCTTTTCCATCTTCTTTCACCTTCTGCCTCTCCAGGTACTCTCTATTTATTGACACTGATCTCTTTGATCTTCCAGAAACAAGATACTCTACCTCTTGGCTTTGTTCATTTTTCTGATTATTTCCCATACCTGGAATTGTTTCCCTCCTTATCTTTGCCTCATAGCTTCCCTACCTTCCTTTAAATTACAGATACAATTCTACTTCATGTGGAAGCCTTCCTCAAAGCCCTCTTGATTATACTGCATTCCTTTAATTATTTCCTATTCACCCTGCATGGAACTTGTTTGTCCATATTTGTTTGCTTGTTGTCTCTTTCATTAGATTGTGAGATCATCAAGGGCAGGGGCTGTTGACTTTCTTTAATTCTTAAGATTTAACACAGTACCTGGCAGCACATTGTAGGTACTTAATAAATGCTTAGTGACTGACTTTCTCTTACTGTAATTTAACATATATCACATATTCCTGGTTTGCCTTCCACCTTTCTAATTGCTTATTTGGATTTCTCCTTGCTGTTTTTCTGTTATCTTCTTGATCCTTATTATGGGTAGGGGATATAAGTATTCCATAGATTTCTGCTTTCGTTCCCTTTTCTCTATTTCATCCTTTGGCAATATTATTTATTTTCCAAATAGCCAATTATTTTCTTCCAAAACCTTGAAACATGCCTCGTTTTTTCTGTTTTAATCTGGGTTGGTGTCATATCCCCCTGTAGACTCCAAGCTTTAGGAGGACAGATTTAGCAGGGAGATCTCGTGAGAGAATATTGTGATAGCTAGGCAAGTTATGGTGAACCCTGAAGTAAGGTGGTGGCAATGGATGTTGAAAGAAAAGGATGGATTCTCTGACAAAGCATGATCTAATTTAAATTTAATGAAAGATAAATAAAATATAAGAGACAGGTGACTATATATTGACAGAGTTTTTTTATTGGCAATTTTCCCTTAGTTCCACCTAGATTTTTGTTAGATAGGTAGACATAAAAAATGATTGAGTGAGACAATGACAGTTCACTGTATGTAATGCATTAATTTAACCCAAGGTACAATTCTGCCTCTCTTTCATTCATGATTAATAAATGAAGCCAAAAAATTACAAAGATTATATTGATAGAGAACTCTGTAGTAGAAATAGGGATTCTTTCCCCCTAAAACCATAGCCTGCTTATTTTTTTCTCTTCTTGTCTCAAATGTCTGATTACTGACATTCAAAGTGTTTCATGGAGCCAAGCTACCCTAAAAGCCCTGAGGGCTCTTAGAACTCCCCAAAAGAGCAGAATTGCTTTAGAAAAATCTTATTTATGCCAAATGAGTTCTTTTGACAAGGAGCAGAGAATGTTTCATGTGGTGGCTTCCTGTATATTTCCAAGCCATTTCATTATGGAAAATATCCAGGAAATGCAATTTCCTTTTCAGATCTAGAGCAAAATAAATGAAGAAAAGCAGCATGTATTGTGAGTTGGTAAAGCCTCAGATTATGATTCACGGAATTTGGGTTTTAGTTTCAGTGTGGGGAATTCCCCACTTCTCTTAGAATCTCAGTTTCCTCATCAGCAAAATGGAGATAATATCTCTCCCATTTACCTTACTGTGTTATCCTGAGCTCAAGTGATATAATGTATAATATGAAAGTATGTGGAAAGCTGTAAGTGCAAGGTAGCCATATTCTAAACTGGAAACATTTATTTTGAGGAACTACATTGTAGAGTCTGTAGATGAGATCATCATAATTATAAACCTGATCAGATAACTGTACAAATATGGATACATATGTACTATTTAACATATACTTTAACATATTTAACATGTGTGGGACCTGCCATTTAGGGGAGGGGGTGGAGGGAAGGAGGGGACAAGTTGGAACAGAAGTTTTTGCAAGGGTCAATGTTGAAAAATTTACCCATGCATATGTTTTATCAATAAAAAGCTATAATAAAAAATTATAAAGCTGATCTTTGTTAGAAAACATAGATTTAGGAATTATAGCACTAATGTGTCTTAGAAGATGATGAAGTTAACTCTTTTTTAAAGATTTGGACTCCAAAAAAAGGGAATATAAAAATAATCTTGATTTGTTTTTCTCTACTTTCATGTAAATATGATCACATACTTAGTACTCTTGTTATCTTCCAACTTCTCTCTCCAAACCCACACATATATGTATTCCTACTACTTAGTTTTTTGCTGTGGAAAGGTTAAGACATTTAAAGAGTGAAAATGGAAGAGTGAAGGGTGAGAGAAGGAATTTATTAAGATAGAAAGTATTTTTGATTCGGGGATAAGAGCTAGGAAGAATGGATTCTTCCTTTGTTTTTTTTTTTTTTTCATGTGATATTAGTTGTTTACATAACTTCTTTTTCAAAACTGTAACTAGGGAGGGAAATGAAGGCTTTACCACCAGATAAGAAAATAATTTAGAGGGTGCAAAATGATTACAGGAGTGATTTATAAAATAAATTATTTTGAAATTTGTTATAATAACATTTTTACAGTATTTTCATACCTTCCAAAGTATAGAAACTAGTTAGTAAGAATGGACATCTAGGTGCCATGGTGGATAGAGCTTGGAATCAGAATGACACATCTTCATGTGTTCAAATATAGCTTCAAACACTTAACTATGTGACTCTAGTCACTTAATCCTGTTGCCACAATTCCTCATCTGTAAAATGAGATGGAGAAGGAAATGACAAACTATTTTAGTATCTTTGCTAAGAAAACCCCCAAAAGGAGTCATGAACAGTCAGACATGACTGATCAACAGCAAAAATTAGCAAAAATAATTATATAAAATAAAATGGCCTACTTCTGCACCCAGAGGCAACTGAAAACTAAAGGAGCACCTTACTGACAGATATACTTGGGCTTAAGCTCTTCCTTTTCATGTGTCATCCACACTTATCCATCCTTAAGTCTCGCATTCATAGACCACTGTGCCAACATTTTCCCATCCCCTGGGTAGTTTGAGGATACCATTGATGATGGTTTCCTTGGAGCCATTTTTATCTCAGGTGTCAAAATTGGTAGTTATTGATTTGATCTTTAAGCCTCAGACTCCTCATCTATTGGATGGTGATACTAATGCTCATGCTCTCAGGGTATACTACTATATCTATGGTGAAGGACCTTTTAAATCCATGCTATATAAAGTTCATTTGAAGCACAATAGATGTTTAGCCCAGAGAAGAAACTTTTTTGGAGTGGGGGGAAAGAAATGAGACTTGACTTCAATTTTTTAAAGTTTGGCTTGTGAAGGAGGGTTTAGACTTGTCCTGTGATAGAAGATGCAAAGAGACCAGTTTGACCTTTTGATACTGGGGAAAATTGCCTAACAATTAATGTTGTCCAAGGCAGAATGTTCTTTCTTCAGGAGCTGTAGGTTCCCTCTCATTGAAGATATTTTGACAAAATCTGAATAATTGCATTTGGGGCATAAAATGAAAAATTCCTCTTGGAATTCATATAATAATTTATTTAATATAAGAATTTTTAGTGAATTTTAAAAATAAATGCAATAATTTAATTGTCTGAAGATAATTTAAATCCCCCCCAATACAGACTATTTTGCTTGCTTTCCCATCCCCCCATCCTTTTATTCTAGCTTTATGGATTACTTTCAAGAATGAGGACAGAAACTTAGGACAACTTCCAATTCAGGCCCATTGAACCCAAAAGACAGGTTGCAGGGGCCTGTCCCTGGCTTTAGCTTCATTTGCCCTCTGAGGTATATCATGGCCAGCAGAGATTTTGAAAATAAACTTCTTTTCTCCAGGGAATTTAGCTCCAGCACATTTTTCCCTGAAAGGAAGCTGAACATCAGCTGGGTGAACTTTTTTTAAAGTAACATTATTGATTCATTCAGTAGGGAAAGAAATGAGGCAATGACTGAAGGAATAAAAGAAGTTGAAATCCTAAGAAAGAAACAAAAAAGGGAAAAGGGCCTAAAACAGGACTATCCTGCTGATGAATTGGTTGCCTTCTGTCTTTCTCTTCTCTTCAAAGCAAAGCTGGAACATAATTTCACATCTCTCCACTTCTTTCCACTTAGAAACTGATAGCATCTTCCCCTTCCCTTGATATTCTATGGTGTAGTGATCCTTTAACCAGTAAAATTCCATTAACTTCCTATATTTGATGTTTTTCCTTGTGTTTTTGCTTCCTAAAATAGTTGGGTTTTTTGTTTCTCATTTTGGAAAAAGTAAATGAGACTCTTTCATCCCCCAGGGACCCCATAGTTTCCACTAGGAAACAACTATATGATTCATAAAAAGGATTTTGACTTATTATTCTTTATTGTGATACAGATACCCTCCATCTTCCATTGCCCTTTTTCTCCCCTCCATTCATTCAACCCAAGAAGCATTTGCATGTCAAATGTCTACTCAGTATAACATTGACACTATGAAAGATGCAAAGATAAATAAGACTGGGTCACTCTTCCCAAATTGCTTATAGGAGCTGGAGTCATATAGGAAAAAGATCACAGGTTCTGGGGTCAAAGAGACCAGAGTTTGAATCTTGCCTCTGCTAATTACTAGTTTCATAAGCACAGTTGAGTCAAGCCTTCTACAATATTACTTCTGTTATGTACTATCTTTCCATGCATGATGTCCCATATGTCTTTCCATATATTCTTGAATATGCTTCCCTTTTACCCCTTTGTTTAATTCTTGGCTTCCTTAAAGCCAAGATTTATTATAACAGATTATTTTATATTATAACAGATGCCACTTACTATATCAAGGCTTCCTTAGATGTTTTCCTAGTATCTCCATATGAAAGTTACAGAGTATTCACTTATTTCAATCAATCAATTACTCGACCAAAAATCAATCAGAAAGCATTTATTAATTGTCTTATATGTAGGTATTGAGTATACAAAAATAAAAGAAATGAATCATTTTACATGCAAGGATTTTATCTATCATTGAGGGGGACAATGTGTACGTACAAAATAATATATACACCATATACAACATAAGTACCTAAAACATAAGCTCCTTTACGATAGAGAAAATATACTTTTTGCCTTTGTATTTATTATTTCTACCATAATATTATCTCTATATTATATATTTAATAAATGTTTGTTAACTTCAATTAACCTCGTTAAGCTTTATTTTCCCCATCTGTAACACGGGTACTATAATATGTAGTAATAGAATTAACACATAACATTTATATAGTCCTTTAATCTTTGCAAATTGATGTACAAATATTATCTCATGTTTTCCTCACAGCAATCCTTGGTGGTATTGATCTTATTTTATAGTTAGAAAAACAGAGGATGGCAGAGGTTAAGTGATTTGCTTGGGTCACAAAGCTTCTAAGTGTTTGAGGTTGGATTTGAACCTCAGGATATTCCTGAATCCAGGTCCAGTATTCTATACATATAGGGCAATCAAATGGGATAATGTAAGTGAATACTTTTTGAAAGCTTTAATGCATAACATAAGTACAAGTTATTGTTATTGACAATACGGATGATGAAATACTCATATAATAAATATGAGACAAATTAGTTTATTATGAGTGAACAGGAAATATAGAGTGCTATGCAACCAGATGAGTAAGAGATCTTTGAGGGTAGGGGAAGGTTTCATAGAAGAGGTTATATTTGAATTGAAGATTGAAGGATTGGCTGGGAGTCAGCAGCTGGAGATGGAGGGCATGCCAGGGATAGTGATATCAGTATCCAATACAGCGGGATCGAGTAGGGTATGTTTTGAGAAGATGATAATTGCTGTCCTCTGGAATTGAGATCTAATTTTTGAAAAGTCAGGTCTGTTACAAAGGAGGAAGAAATGCTTTAATAGGGCCCTTTCCATCTCATCTCATTGACTAGAATTAAAATCATAAGGACCTTTATGCACAATTTCTATTTTTTATTTACTTAGAGGATCTGAAGTACACTAAAAAAAATACATGGCATAAGGGACAGTTAGGTGGTGCAGTGGATAGAGCACCAGCTCTGAGGATATGAGTTCAAATTTTACCTCAGATACTTAACACTTCCTAGCTGTGTGACCCTGGGCAAGTCACTTAACCCCATTTGTCTCAAGGAAAAAAAAATACATGGCATGTTTTATGGTTTTGCTTGCTGTTCCACATATATTTCTTTAATGACAATTGGTCAGTATGAGAAGGATTTTCCACATTCAAACTTTTTGACTCTGAGACTATATTGGAGGTCATTTAATGGAATTCTCATTTTTTATAAGTGAGAAAGCTGAGGTCAGACAGGAAGTGATTACTTCATGTCCCTGATTTAGTAAGTTAGGGACAAATCCAGCATTTGAACTAGAATCTTCACTTCCATGATGTTATGGTCCTCTTTAAGAATGAAAGACACAGAGTTATAAAAACAACCCAACTCCCTGTCCCAATCTTTTTCTGGAGCATACTGCTTTCCAAAGTGCTGTTTGTTGCTTTCTCGTTATGATTGTTGAAAAGACATCTTGATTGTGTAATGGATAAAACACTAGACTTAGAGGTAGGCAAATCTGAATTCAATTTCTGCCTGAGCCATTCACTGGCTCTGTGACACTCAGCTTCTCTTTTCACTTCTCTGTGCTCAGGTTCCTCATCAGTAAAATGAGATGGTTGAATCTCTTCCTTTTCTAAGTCTATGATCCTAAGTTTATTTGAAGGGCTATGGAGTTTTCTGCCTCCAATTTTCTTTCCCCTTCTTTTCTTTGTTCTCTTGGCTCATACAGCCTGTGTTTTCCAGAGCCTGAACTGACTAGTGAGGGCCAAACACAATTCCTGTTAATGCTGAGAACAAATCCACTCCATCTTCCTTTTTTTCCCTCTCCACTACATAGAAAATTTCCACAAAAATAATTGCAGAATGGGAATAATAAGTAAGATAATTGTGAATAAATCACCTTGATTACACTCTTTCCTAAACTTGATTATTCCAAATTTGTAGAAGTGTGCAAAATCTCAGGAGCCAATTAAGAACTTACAATATCTATTGCAGATTCCCCAGAAGTCTCTTTGATAATCTAGAGTGGTTACATTTGGAATTGTTGAATCAAGGACAGGTTGAGATTAATCAGATTTCTTCTTTCTCTGTGGAGTACTTAAGGAATAGTTTTGTACATAGCAATCTCCTTCACAAAATAGGAAAGTATGAATTTCTGATGGCACAGTCTATATATCCACACACATACATACATATATATGTTTGTATATATGTATATGTATATATATATATATATATATCTTTAATAATGCCATTTTTTCCATGGGATATTTTGTTTTGAGATATATTGATATACTTGGTTGAATATGTGAGACTTGAGATGGCCCTGGATGCAGTGGAAGATGACCTTTTTAAGCTAGAGTCTTCAACATGTCTCATTTTGACTGAGGCAGCAGTGATGAAGATTAGAGAGCAACACTGAGGCAAAAAATCTCTTTCACATAGTCCACAAAATCTAAATAAATAAATAAATAAATTAGTGAATCTGGAAGGGAAAGACCCTTAGAGTTTCTGGTCAAAGCAGAAATGACTGCTATTTACATTAAAATCTGAGTCAATGAGAGAACCCAGACAGTGACTAAATAGGGCTTGACCTAGGACCTAATGGTGACCAATGAGAATCACATGGATGAAGATCAGTAGTCACAGACTGAACTCACTTGTAGCCTAAGAGATATGGGTTTAAAGCTTTGCTTCTTATTAGCATCACAGATAATCTTTAATAAAAAAGCTATCCCTAACATTCAGATGACCCTTTCTCTAAGTCCTAAAACATCACCACCAATAAACACAATAACAGTTATTAGATTCCATTCCCAGTTTGCCATCTGGAAGGATATTTCTAAATTATGTCTCCAATTATATTCTAGAAAGTGCAATCAGATCTGTCCAATTTTTTAAGCCATGACACTTTCTAATAGCCTATAATAATTATTAAATGGCTGTGTGATGAACACTGTTAGGCAACATAGGAGATGGGGAGGAAAATAAATATGCCTTGTCTTTTAGGCAGAACTAGGCAAGGATAGAGATCTTCAAAGAGCACTCAATATAGTTGGTACTTTTTATTTTTTTAAAGTTCTGAGTGTCTCCTATATATACAGTTATTCTTGCAAAGCATTTTTTACTTCCCCTTTACAATGTCTCACTGAATGGTTTCTGTTTTGTAACATATTTTCCTCTTTTCCAGTTTAGTACTTTAACTAGTTTTCATCTCGGTACAAATATGGTGGTAGAGATATAAGACATCAACTCAGATTATAACGGAAGAATACTTTCCTTGTATGGTTGCTAACTTCTGTTAAGTTTATGACAGTTCAGTAGAATGGGGAGAGTCAATGCAAATGACCAACCACTTCCAAGGTTTAGAAAAGGATCTGAATAGATCAACTTCCGTTCATTCATGTGTGGACCACTTCACAACCATGTGTAGGATAAAAGGGGGGAACTTGAGTATCAAAGCCAAACGACACAAACCCAGGCAAATAAGACCTGAACTGAGTCATTCACTACATGAGTCTGACAGAGGGCAACAAAGCACAGTAGAACAGGCCAGTAAGAACATAAGCAATCTGAATCAAAGACAAAGAGAAGGCAAAAGGGAATTATGAGGATAGTCACTAGAAAGACAAATTGCCCAAAAATCAGGTGAAGTGATGTGATGTCTTCTTTTGATGTCTTGGACCAGTGAGAGCAGCCGTACCTCGTGGCCAGGATTTTGGTAGACACAAAGTGATTTTATTTTCAAAAACAATTTTATTGAATAACAAAAAGAAAAGTAAAAACAAAACAAAATATAAAAGCATAAAATTAGAAAATAAGCATAAAGCTTTTAATAAATCTAGCAATAGATTGCCTCAGTTGAATGTCTTAAAGGGATCATTCCTATTTCTTGTCTCAATCTATCATACCTATGCCACTGGTAAGCAATATTCCTTAGAGATGGAGGTCTGGTCCAGTAATCAAAGATTCTATTTATTTATATATTTATTTAGATACATATTTTATATTTATATATTTATTTTATATATATTTATCTCTTATTTATTTATAAATATAATTATCTACATATATGTATATATGCATATTTTAAATTTACACACCTACATCTATATCTCTCTATATATCTATATATCTTCTATCAGTCAATAGATCATTGAATAAATATAAATTTTGAGGGGAAATGAACCAATCATATCATCACTGCATGGCTATACTTGGTGCTCTTTGTGCTGATTCCATAGCAATATAGGACTTAAGTAGCAATGGATTCCATTAGAATATAATTTCTTTAAGTGCAGGGATTTTTTTCTTATTTTTCTTTGCATTCTCTTTGTTTAGCATTGTGACTGACACAAGGTAAGCACTTAATAAATGCTTGCTGCTTGCTAAGCCACAAAAACCAGTTGTGGAAAAATAAGCATGTGATTGAAACTTGTGACTTCTTCTCTAGCTATAGTAGTAGAGGTAGGAAAGAAAATTTTAGACCATCAACCATGGGATGGTGCAATCTTGTCTGAACCTTTCCAGCTGTCTACTTTCTTCTGATAAAGTACCGAGCTTTCTACGGAAGCTGGACTGGCATGACAAAGGTAAACCAAGCTTAGAGACAATTCAAAGCTGCCTTAAGTACTTGTTCTATCCCTCCTGGGGCTTAGTGTATTCCCCTGGCTTATCTCTCCAGAGTGCTTCCAGCTATATGCCTTTGCTCTGAGCCTATTGCTAAAAGTCCATAGATATTAACCCCTTGATGCTTATCTCTAGTGCAGGATTCAAGCTGAGATCATTCCTCTCTTGCACAATTCTAATGCAATTATATTTGATGGGTCTCTTGGGAGTTTCCTCATTCTCTTCTCATACGGGGAAGAATGGAAAATTGAGCTTCGTCTTGACTACCTTTACTTGTTTCTCAGGTACTTCATAGTTTATGCTACCAATAGTTTATTCACTACTGATAACGTCAGTAAAGCAATCAATTGTGCCTACTATATGCCAGGTACTGTATTAGGCAATAGGAAAGGCCCTTACCATTTGTGGAGTGAGAGTACAAAGAGGGTTACATATTAACTTGAGCCATGAATGACAGAATGCAGACCCTCTTTTGGTCTCTTTCTTGGTGTATTTTTCGACTTTTCAGAATAACCTAGAATGTGATTTTTTCCCCCAAACTCCGTATTTCCTCCATATTCCACTAATCCTGATAAAATTTAGAGTTAGAAAGGATTTCAGCGTTCTTTTTATCCACTTCATTTTATAAAAGAAGAAACCAAAGGATCAGAAAGGAGCAGGCTTCTACCCAAAATCACAGTGGTAGAAACTGACCTTTCAAATATCTAAAATGAACAACATTCACATCCAAGTTTTCTGAATCTAAATCCATGCTTTCCCCATTACAACAAAATTGGGTGCACTTATTATTTTCTCTGCTTCCTCTACACTAGTTCTCAACAGTATTCATCTTTTCCCTCTTTCAACTGTTGCTAATGCTTTAGAAAGCATCTGCCCAGTTGTCTCTGAAGACCACATCAATGGTTCTTTATTTTATGTGGAAAACTATAACCATAGAAAATGCTTACAGAGCCATGTGAGTTCCTCTTAGTGCAGTGAGGGTAATGGAAGATGTAGTAAACTGAGTCAGGAGATATAAATTTTACTCTTCACTTCCCTAGTTACTAACTCTATGACTTCAAGGAAATAAAAGAAGACCAGAGGGAGTTGTAGTGGGTGATTTCTGAATTTCTTCCTGAAGTTAAAATTCTATTATTTCTTGGTCCAAAAGTGTGAATTAATGTTGTACAAGCTTCCTTTGTTGATGCTGATGATATGAAAAGTAGAAAAGGAATTAGAGGTGATAGCTGAGGGAGACTTCATAGGAAAAGAGTTTTGAGATGGATTCTGAAGAGGAGGGGTATCATAGAATCTCATAAGATTAACAAAAAGGCAGATATTCCACATGCTGGCAAAAATAAAGACAGGAATTAGCAAAATGTATGTAGTTAGGAACAGCCAGATAAGATTATCTGGAGGGAAGAGATAATAGAAGTAATGAGCAAGGTTAGTATGTGAGATGGGGAAGGGGTGGGCAAAGGCAGTAGGTGACCAGGAAGATCAGGAAAAAAGTTTAGGTTTAATGGAATAAGCAACAGAAAACTGTAGTTTTCAATAGGGAACTGAGATGGTGAAAGTGGCATAATAAGGTATACAACAGACTGGAGGCTAAAACACTAGTTTGATGTCTCTTGAAGTAATTTAGATGTAAACTGACATCTAAGATACTTTGCAAAGTAAAATTTGGCAAAAGTAGGAGAGCAAATGTGAGGTGACATAATAGAAACATAGACTGTTGGAAATGGAAATAATTTTAGAAATTATCCAGTTGAACTTCGTACATATAGAAAAATCTTCCCTCAGATATCTCTCCAAGATGATCCTTCATCTCTAACACTCACTAGTCTCACTGACTGATGAAAGAATTATTTCACTGTTTGATTACTCCAGTTAGTTAGGGAAAAAATAGAACTTAAATTGAATTACAACTTACCTCATGGTAAAGCAAATCTCCCATTTCATTGTGGGATAGCTCTAATTGTCATATATCTTCTTTTGGTAGCTACTCTACATTGTTTTGAATTGAGTCCCCTCCTCCCACTCCCATCATTATATGAAAACAAATTGAATTTTATTGTTGTTGTTGTTGTTGTTATTATTATTATTTGTAAATAGAGATATAAGGTTGAAAAGGAATTACAGCATTAGAGTTTAATATGGCTCTCTGGAGTCATCAAAAGGTAGGTGATGGCTGAAACCATTCGATCTGATCATCTCAAATAAATCAGTGTAAATTATGAGGTATAGTATTGATATGGAGACTTTCACTGATGGGGTAAACTAAGTAGAGTTGGCAAAGGAGAGATACTAGATTGAGGAAATCAGAGGGGACCCTGAGGATTAATTTAGTATCCTTTAACAAAGGTTTAATGCTGTGTTTCCCTGTGCTGGTCTGTAACTCTGTACCAACCCTCCCATATCTACCTAGTCTTAATCACTAAATGGATGCAGCCTTAGTCAAACTGAGACCTGTAGAAAACTTTAACTTAAAAAAATCCAAGGTCTCCCACTGCATCAAGGCCATCTTCAGTCATCTTGATCCCTATCTGGCCACTGGACCCAGATGGCTCTAGAGGGGAAAATGAGGCAGGTGACGTTGGACAGCCCTCCCTCACTTAAATCCAACTTGTATGTCATGGCATCCCTCCCTGATGTCATGGTCCTATTCAAAGACAAAGGAAAGACAACAAAGATCCCCTTATTTAATGGGAAACTTCTGCATAAGATTTATTCCATGTGGAGCCATTCTTATCTTGGGAACATGGAGATCTTAGATTTGAAAGGTATTGTTTTCTTCTTGGATCCTGAAAAGTAGGGTGCTAGTTTGGCAACAGTGTCACAAAAGGGATCATTTGTAGGCTGATTTGGGTTTGGGGAAACTATTATTTCCCCTGCTTCCTTTACAATATTTCTCAACAGTATTCTTCTTTTCCCTCATACATCTGTTGCCTAATGCTTTTGAAAGCATTCCCCCAGATGTCTTTGGAGACCACGTCTAACTAGATAAAATACTTGATGTTTGAATTGAAACAATTTAGACAATCTTTGATATTAAAAGGAGAGAAAGAACAGTTTTTGATAAGTATTGATAGGGCTGCTTTCTTTCCCTTGTTGAAACTATCAGGAAAAGCGACATGCCTACAAATTGATATTTCAATGGGAAACTAGTGGTAAAAATGCAAACAATAAGTGCTGCTGGACTGATTAGTCTTAATAAACACCCTAGCAAATAAATATCCAGGCAGATAATAGGCCTGTAATCACAGGGTTTTGAGAACAGGGAGAAAGAGGGGACACCTGCATGTTCACTACAAGATAAGAGTTGGTATAGAACATTCTGATTTTGGAATTTTTGGAGAACATTAAATACTCAATGCTCCCCCCTCCCAGCTCTGCCCAAGCCAATAAGGGTCCATTCAACTTCACAACACTTATTGAGTACCTTCCATGTGCAAGACACTCTGCTAATATCTGGGAAGATGAAGACAAAAGTACAGAATGCTTGGTCCTCTAAAAATGTATTTTCTATTGAAGTGGAGTTAGGGACACAACATATACACATAAGTAAAAACAGTAATTTCAAGAAGGGAAAAGTACTAACAATTGGGAAGGAATAAGGAAAAACAGAATGGGGGGGGATGACAGCTGAACTATTCCTTGAGGGAAGCTAAGGGTTTTAGCAGACTGAGATGAAGCAGGAGCACAATAAAAGAAGGCAGGTGTGTGGACTAGTCAATAGATAGTTAATCTTGGATTCAGGATGACCTAGGTTTAATTGCTGACTCCAGCACATATTAGACCTATGGTCCTTAACTAACAATTGCTTTAGGCAACTGTATAAAACCACAAATTATGGAGGAGTTGATGATCCACATCAATGAATGATTTCCTGGCATTTATTCTTTATATTCATGAAATCACAATATAGTTCTCATCTTTTATTTTTTTTTTAGCTTAAAATGTTTCTCTTTTATTTTCACTGTCAGCCAACCAATAAATTTTTATTAAGTACCACTATGTGTCAGGTACTGTTATGAGCATGGGGAAAACAAATATGATAGATTATCTGCCCTTAAGGAGTTTACAATCTAATGGGAAAAGAAAATACAGAAAAGAAACTTGAAAAGAAGTGGCAGAAGCACATCATGAGAGTATGATGAAATCTAATCAAAGTAGTGCAAACTGGTGAGAAATTAAAAAATGACCAGCCTGAGGGGCCCTTTTAAAATGTAGACTTTGGGATGAGTTCTTTGTTCTGCCCTGCAGTTCTCTGATTAGAGGGACAGAAGGTCCTGGAGATATTACTGAGATGTAAGTACTAAAGCTGATGCAATTACACAGGGGTTTCCTGATGATAAATTTTTCTGGGAGCGTGATAGAATTCAGTCAAAGGAGTACAACCAGTTGAGGGAAATGAATAGTGGCTTAGGTTTCTAGGCTCTGTCTTCCATTCCTTTCTTTAATTTCTGGTGGGTGCAGAAAAGTCTTATATTATTCATATTTCCTTTTTTTATATTTGAAGGTCTATTTCCAGGTAGGTAATAGAATTTGCTATCATTAGAATTGTAGATATTAGATTGTAGATACTCTATATCTTAGATTGTGAAACAGATTGCCCCTTCTCACCCTACCCCATCTTTTGGGTTTTTTCTTTTCTCTAGGTGAAAGGGAGGAAGTGATTGAGATAAAACACCATTTAAGAACAAAAATTAACAAAATTTTATTGCTATTTACAAGGAGGGAAGAAAAAAACAGATGCCAAGGGGGAATAGCCTCAGCATGTGGCTCCCATTGGTTTTAGTCAAAGAGAATCAATAATGAAGTGATTTGGAATGTGCAACTGTGTGATGGATTAATACTCTGGTCAAAAGCCCAAAGGCTCTCAAGACTTAAACTTATACAGAGTTTTAGATAAAGAATTGATAGGAACTTAATGGGGCATTACCTTGATATTTTTGGAAGAAGACAATGGGATAATCTAGATCACTGAAAGAAGGGTATGATGGGCAGGGACTCTAACGTGTCATACAAGTGAGAAACTTTTAAGCATTCATATGTCCTGTAGGGTTGGTGACATACTATTAAAAACACTTTTTATTGGCTAATGTTTTCTTTATTTGGAAATTTGGGGCAATTTTGTGTATATTTCTTGCTTTATGTTATTCTATTTTTTTGGCTTGCCGTGGTCTTCTGGGAGACCTTTAATCCATAAATTATTTCTGCAGATTCTGTTTTTGAAATTTTTGTGTTTTGATTGTATAGAAAATATTACTGCTTTTGGCTTCTCTTTTTCCAATTGTCCTTAATTTCAGTACATTAGCATTTCCAATATATTCACTTTTTTGCTTCCTTGGAGAGACTTAGCTCCATGGATTCATTTTTTTTCTTTTATGCTAATTATTTATGTTCTGCAGACCATAAATTCTGTCAATTGTTTCCTTCTAATGTCTTTTCTCAAGATTCTGGTTTCTCTATTTGAACTGTTCTGAAGATCCTGCTGTGGTTCTATTACCTCTTGGGAAGCCACAGGGTTTTGTGCTTGATTGGATATTAGTTTTTTCTTCATCTTGTAATATTTATTTTAAGACATTTGAAATATTTTAGAAATCTTGGCAGTCATCTGCCTTTTTGATTTTAATATCTCCTACATTGATTTGTCTGCTTTTTCTCTGGGTTTTTAATTAAATTTTCTTTCTTTTGAGATCTTAGGTAGTTTTAGTCCCTTTTTTATATTCCTCTATTACTTTCTGACTTTTTTTTTAATGGTGGATTTCCCTTTTTCCTTTTTCCTCTCATAAATCTCATATCTATTTTATCCTCTTTACACACTAGAAATTTCAATTTTCACCAGCCATGGTCCTTACCCCAAATAACTGCTAGGAAGATAAAGCCCTGGATAGATTTTTCTTTTTTTTTTCCCTTCATGCTTGGTGCAGCCATATCTACTCTTCTGCCCAAGTTTCCTCTGATCTTTAGTTTTTTGACTGGACTGAATGGATCATGTATGCCACTTTTCCTAGGGTGTGGTGATGGCAGAGAGAATGTTTTTTAAAAAAAATATTTTATTAATTTAATTATTTTCCAATTATACATAAAAATATTCATTTGATAATTTTTGAGTTCCAAATTTTCTCCCTCCCTCTTACTCCTTGTGAATGCAAGCAATGTAATTTCAGTTATATATATGAAGTCTTGATAAACATATTTCCGTATTAGCCACACTGCAAAAGAATGCAAGCATAAATCAAGAAAAATGTTTAAAAAGTATGCTTCAATCTGTACTCAGAGTCTATTAATTCTCTCTCTGGGTATGAATAGAATTTTTTTTATCATAAGTCCTTCAGAATTATCTGAGATAATTGTATTGATCAGAATAGCTAAGTCATTCATAGATGATCATCTCACAATATTATTATTGTGTACAATGTTTTCATAATTCTGCTTACTTCACTTTGCATAAATGTTCATAGAAGTTTTCACAGGTTTTTTGAAACCATCTTATTCATCATTTTTATAGATTGATAGTGATCTATTACAACCTGATGCCATAAATTCTTCAGCCATTACCTAACTCATGAACATGCCCTAGATTTCTAGCTCTTTGTCACAAAAAATAACTGCTATTAACATTTTTTTCAAAAATAGGTCTTTCCTCCGCTTTTCTTTGATGTCATTGGGATGCAGACTTAGTAGTCTTGGTAGTAGTATTGTTGGATCAAAGAGAATGCACAGTTTTTATAGTCTTTGGTTGGTCTAGTTAAAAAATCTACCAACAATGCATTAGTTTACCAATTTTTTCCTTATCCCCTCCTTCATTTGTCATTTTCCTTTTCTGTCAATCTGATAGGTGTGAGATAGCATCTCAGGGTTGTTTTAGTTTACATTTCTCTAATCAATAGTGATTTAGAACATTTTTTTCATGTGATTATTGATGGCTTTGATTCCTTCTTCTGAAAAATGTCTATCTATATAATTTGAATATTTATCAATTGGAAAATGGATCTTTTAAAACATTTGGTTCACTTTCCTTTATATTTGAGAAATGATGCCTTTATCAGACAAATGTGCTGTAAATTTCTCCCCATCCCCCACCCCTAATTCCTGTTTTCCTTCTAATTCTGGCCATATTAGTTTCATTTGTACAAAATCTTTTTCATTTAAAATATTTAAAAATCGTTCATTTTACTTCCAATAATCCTTTCTATCTTTTGTTAATCACAAATCCTACATCTATCCACAGATGTGAGAGGCAATTTTTTCCATTTCCTTAATTTACTTATGTTATCACTCTTTGTGTCTAGATCATTTGTTCGTTTTGACCTTATCTTGGTATACAGTGTGAGATGTTGGTCTATATCTTTTTTCTTCAAAACTACTTTCCAGTTTTCCAAGCACTTTTTATCAAATGATGAATTCTTATCTTGATAGATTGAATCTTTGGATTTGCCAAATACTAGGTTACTGTGGTCATTCACTCTTGTGCATTGTATGCTTAATTTATTCTAAAAAAATTGGTGTTCTTGACAGAGTTTCTACTCAAAAGTTTCCTAATCTAAAAGCCACAGGACAACAGGAAACCCCCAAATTCCTTTTTATACTTCCTTTTTCTCCACCTTCATGGTCCTCCTCTCCTTGTTCCTCCCCTTCTCTCTTTTTCCCTCTTTCTTCTCCTTCCTTTCTTTTTTTACTTTTTTCATATCTGGGTACAATTGATGTCCATACTTTGTTATAAAAGAACTATTCAAGAAGGACAGGGGCAAGGTATACCAGCAGAGACTATAGCAGCAAGGAAGTTTGAATTCCAAAGCACAAGAATTTGAGTTGGTTTTTGTGTCCATCTTGCTAAAGTTGAGCTGGCAAGCAAAAAGTGCTACATGAACTTGAAGCTTAGTATTCTCTGCCATTAATTCACACAGCTGTTACTATGTTGTTTCTTGCTTTTGTATCCTATTCATTTATCAGAAATTGCTATACCTCTGGCTCACATTTCTTTTCCTTTTTCCTTTTCTCCTTTTCTTCTTCTCCATTCCTTCTCCTCTTCTCCTCTCCCCTCCCCTTCCTTCTCCTCCTTTCTTTTTATCTTCGCTCCCTCCCTATCTTTCTTTCTCCTCCTCTCTCTTCCATCCCTCTTCTCTCCTCCCTTATCTCCTCTCCTCCTTACTTCTCACCTCCCTTCCTTTCCTCCTTTTTTCTTTCCTTCACCTTTTTTCTCTTTTTTCCCTTTATTTCCTTTCTCTTTCCTTTTTTTTTTCTATTAGCCATAATTGGAAATGTGTAGAACTCTACCTTATTAGTCACGTGTCTTAGAAATCCCATAATACAGTTCTAAATGGAGAATGTTGTTTGTAAGATCCACCAGAGGGGAAAAAAAATAAGACTCTCTATAGGGATTGTTTATTATTTGGGATTATACAATAGAGATTTTCAGCAATTCATGTTAAGGCGAGCATGTTTGATTTTTCTCAAAACAGTTGCCTCCTAACCCAAGGGCCAAGTGTTAATTATCTAATTATATTCATTCCTAGATTCATAGATATTTTGAAAGAGGAACTGGCTACCAACCAGTTTTATCAATCAACTTTGATTACCTCTGATCCTTCTTTAAACTTTGCCAAGTTCCTAAATATATAGTTAGCACTCTGAACCTACCCACAAGAAGTTTATAATCCATCTGACTTGTCTAAAATGTGTCATTTCTAAAGACCAATAATGAATGCTAGTTGTTTTCCATATCAAGTACACTGGCCCCTTGTCTCATTTTATATTAATACAATTAGTAATAAGAATATTTATTTTCTATGAAGTATTGTCTTATGTATATTATTCATAGACAGACAGAAAGGAGCTTGAGCTTCATCATCTAATCCAATTGAGCTGTAGATCCTCATAATTATCTTATGGGAGAGGCAGTACAAATACTATTACTCCTCTGTTGCAAAGAAGGAAAACAAGGTTAAGAGAGAAGTTATTTGAGCACAATCAAATATGTATTCTTTTATTAAGATAACAAAAACAACCCCACATATTTTTGAGTACCTAATGGTACTCTGTGATTTTTTTCCCTTGATGTAGTCTGTGATCTAGTAGGAGAGAGACAAAATATGTCTAGACAAATATAACTCTCATCTATTGGCCAAACAACAGGTCCTGGGCCAAACCCTAATTGGTCAATGTTTGAGTTGTGATTAACTCAGAGTGATGCAAATAGCAATCATTTTTGCTTTATCCAGAAACCCCGAGGGTCTTCCCCTCCAAAATTTATTTATTTATTTAGATTTTTTTTTTTTTGACTAGATGAAAGAGGACATTCTTTGCTTCAATTTGTAACTAGGTTTAATCACTAAGTGGATAAATCAATACATGCTATGTTCACTTTTTTTTTCTTTTTCTTGTTTTCTTTTCTCTCATGGTTTTTTCCTTTTGTTATGATTTTTCTCTCCCAACATGATTCAGAAAGAAATGTGTTAAAAATGAATGTTTAATTGAACATGTATGGGACTACCTGCCATCTAGGGGAGTGGATGGAGGGAAGGAAGGGAAAAGTTGAAACAGAAGTTTTTGCAAGGGTCAGTGTTGAAGAATTATCCATGCATATGTTTTATATATAAAAAGCTATAATAAAAAATTTTTTTAAATGAATGTTCATATATAACAAGAAAAAAATAATAAAAAAAGAAAAAATCACTCAGCCATATTGAGACCAGTTGAAGACCTTAGCTTAAAAAGGCCAAACTGTCCCATTGCATGTAGAGCCACCTCCAGCTGTCTTGATCTGTATCTGGCCATTATCCCCAAATGGCTCTGGAGGGGAAGGTGAGGCAGGTGACCTTGCACAGCCCTCTCTTTACTTCAAGCAAATTCTCTTGCATGTCATGGCATCCCCTCCCTAATGTCAGGGTGCTCTCAGAGAATGAAGGACAAAAAACAACAACAACATAAAATAGGAATTGATATGTGTGTAAGAGGAATATAATGTGATAATTATAACATGACATTGAAGGGAAACCGTTTGTATCTAATAAGTGCCAGAACTGGAACCTCCTTCTCCTTCTGGAGACTTTCTCTTTGGCTTGCTATGATTGTCTCCTCTTGGCATTCCTTCTCTGATTACGCCTTCTCAATCTCCTTTACTGATTCATCATCTTTCTTGTATTCCCTCAGTAGCTGTACTACTAGACATTGCACTAGATCCTCTTTTTTCACTTTCCACTTCTTCTCTCTTCATGGCTTCATTATCTCTTGTGAGTTTAATTATTGCCTGATACCTGATAATTATCTGATCATTATCATCACAGATCCCATAGATGTATATATTTATATATATACACATATAACATATTATATGTTATTTATATATACCTTCTACATGTGTATATTATATGATATATCTTTTTATATCTATCTTTCATATCCTATTGAGTATTCTGAAATTATTATGTACATGTATTGTATATCTATATATGCATGTGTACATATTCATACCTATACACATATAAATATACCTACATAAAGTTGTGAATGTACATAAATATACATTTATACGTATATGAATGTACATATAAGTATATATCTATATCTACATATTTGTGTGTTCATATAGCTATTTATCTATCTATCTGCCTATACCTTGCTTTGAAGTTCAAACTTTCTAAATATAAACAAAACTTTCTAAAAATTGTTCTTGCAATCAGTTTCTTTATACATTTCTCTATATGCTTAAACATATATGAAGGTACGTGCATACGAATATATGCACTGTATGCATGACACATGTGTCTGTATCATATGTGTTTAGATATACATGCATATATGTATATATTTATAAATATAAATCCATTTATGTATCTATGTAACTATTTATCTGTCCATCCTTCCATCTATGTATTCATCCATCCATCCATCTATCTTTCTATCCATCTATCTATGCACCCATATATGCATCCATCTATCCATTCATTCATCATCCACCTCTCTCTCTCTCTCTCTCTCTCTCTCTCTCTCTCTCTCTCTCACACCATCTATCCACCTCTAGCTCTAGTCTCTTCTCTGAGTTCCAGGTCCACATGACCATTTGCCCATTGGTGTCTTGAAGGTATATTAAACTTACATGTATAAAACATCCCTCTTTCCATTCAAAGTCTGATTCCATGGTGACTTCTTCCAAAATTATTTCCTTGAACCCTTCAGGGGAATGTGACCTGTCTTTTTTCAAATAATCACATTCTGTCTTTTGTTTTTTTAGTGCACATTTTATCCCTCACGTTTAGATTATAGGGTAGCTAAGTGGCAAACTGGATAGAGTGTTCAGCCTGGAGTCAAGAAGACTTGAGAACAAATACTGCCTCAGATACTCACTATGTGACTTTAAGTGAGTCACTTACCCCTATTTGCCTCAGTTTCCTTCTCTGTAAAATGATCTTCAGGAGGAAATGGCAATCTACTCTATCCACCAAGAAAAATCCAAATGGGGTCAGAAAGAGTTAAACACATTGAAAATGCCATAAGAATAGAAGTAGCTTTCCATCTTCCTATCTCTTCTAACATCTAGCATACAGTATTTTATTTTTAATAGTAATATGTGTTTGTGGAATTATAATGGCTAATAAAAGTAGAGTTCTTTTCCTCATATAATAAATTTCACTATTTTCCTGTTGTTGTTCAGTCATTTCCTATAAGATGAGTGTTAATAAACCCAGCATAGAACTCTCCTCTTTTCCTCACTATATTAGTTCCTCGTAACTGGTCTATAGAATTGGTTTTTTTAGGTTAAAGTTTATCTCTAGTATTCACCATTTTGCATTTCATGATTTCATGATTGTTCATGATTCAATCACCCCATTCAAAATATCTGGTTAAAGAAATGAGAAAAAATTTACTTTGAGATTATATTCTTTCCTCACGAATGACATTAGATAGAAGCTAGAATGGGCAGTTGCTGCATATTCAGCTAAAAAGCACGCAACAGTATTTCAGAGACATAGGTTTCAAACCTTCCTCAAATGTCACTGGAAGCTTCAGCTCCCTTATCCTGCTACTGCTAATTGTTACTGAGGAAAGTTCCAAGACATTTATTGGGCTGACCATTTTAAAAGTAACCATTCAGGTTCCACTGAGCAGCAGGTAAATCTCTAGGAGGCTTATCTTAATTAAAATTATTCTATAGCAGCCCTTCAAATTAAATTTTATTTTCACTGTGTTTTACCTTGAGTGATGGGCTGCATTATATCCTGCCCCAGATTCCTCTGCTCAGTAGGTTGTGTTGGTATCATTGTGTTGTCTGGGTACTTAAGCCCATGCAAGAGCATTCTACCAGGCTCTGGCTCAGAACCAAGTCCCAAGAGGAGATTCTAAACATAGACAGAATTTTCCCCAAATGCATCAGATTGAAAGATGAGTTGGAAACTGACACTGGCTAGAAAAATGATATTTTTTGTCTCTTTCAGTCTGTTGCTTTTTCCTTTTTCTCTGAAGTCCTTTATTTCCCTGTCACTTAAGAAGAATTGATTAAGTACTATTATATGTTATGGATTATGTGAAGTGTTGGGAATTAAAATAAAAGCAAAAATCAGGCCTTATCCTCAAGGGGATTATGTTCTAGTTGGAGAGACAACATGTAAATAATTAGACATGTATGAGATATTTGCAGAGTCGAAGGAAGATAGTCGCTTGCAGGAGGTAGAGTTTGAGCTGAGTCTCAAGGAGAAACAAGTGTAAGAGAAAAGAGAGCTCTAGAAATGATGGATATGGAGTGTGACAGCCGAGGAATGACAAATTGTGTGGTTGGGTCATAGAATTGTTGTTGTTTGCCCTTCATCGGGGGGAGGGGTATTACCTTGAAATGCAAGTGAATTGGATTTCAGTGAGAGAGGCTGTGCAAGGTCACCTGCCTCATCTTCCCCTCCAGAACCATCTGGGTCCATGACAAGATATAGAGCAGGATGAGTGGAGATGAACCTGGGAGCAATGGGAGATCATGGGCTTTTTAAGTTAACAAGTCTCAGTTTGATTGAGTCACCTCATTCAGTAATTAAGGTTAGGCAGCAATAAGTAGAGATGAATTAGGGCAGCTAGCTGCCATAGTGGATAGAGTGTTGGCCCTTGAGTTACAGGATCTGAGTTCAAATCTGGACTCAAACATTTACTAGTTGTGTTACCTTGGGAAACTCACTTAACCCTGTTTGTCTCAGTTTCATTTTATGAAAAATGGGTAGGAAAAGGAAATGTCAAACTACTACAATATTTTTGTAAAGAAAATAGTAAATGGAATCATGGAGACATAGACATGACTGATACCACTCAACAAGAGAGCAATTAAGGATGATAAAACTGGAAGGAAGGAGCCAAGGTATAAAGAATTTTAAATACCTAGCGGAAGTCAGATACTCTGGGATGCCCATACATCATAAGAATGACTTGCTTGAACCTCTTTCATTTGCTGCTTATAACTTAGAACTGCTATCTGATTGTCCAGAGGAATGTCTTAATCCTTGGAACTTCTGAACTGATCCTGCCCCAGAAGTCTGTGTTGAACCAGTTCGAGATTTTATGAAATGAGTTAAAAGTCATTCTCTTACTTCCTTATAGATAGAGGCTGTGGTTAAGAGTTTGTTTGTCCTGCACATACCCTTTGACCCAGCAGTGTTTCTACTGGGCTTATATCCCAGAGATATTAAAGTAGGGAAAGGGACCCACATGTGCAGATATGTTTGTGGCAGCCCTCTTTGTAGTGGCCAGAAACTAGAAACTGAATGGATGCCCATCGATTGGAGAATGGCTGAATAAATTGTGGTTTATGAATGTTATGGAATATTATTGTTCTATAAGAAATGACCAGCAGGATGATTTCAGAAAGGCCTGGAGAGACTTACATGAACTGATGCTGAGTGAAATGAGAAGAACCAGGAGATCATTGTACATGGCAACAATAAGATGGACGTGGCTCTCTTCAACATGAGATGATTCAGGTCAGCTCCAATGGCCTTTTGATGAAGAGAGCCACCTACACCCAGAGAGAGGACTATGGGAACTGAGTGTGGTTCACAATATAGCATTTTCATTCTTTTTGTTGTGGTTTGCTTGAATTTTATTTTCTTTTTCATTTTTTTCTGTTTGATTTGATTTTTTTGTATGTATTAAGATCATTGTATAAATATGACATATATTAGATTTAACATATAAAAAGAATGAGTTTGTCTTTCAGAAACCTTGTCACAAAGTGATGTCCTTACTTACACTAATTAGAACTTTCAACTCAGCCTTTAAAGCTTTGGCTTACTAAGAACTGCTTTTGGTTGACCTCAATCTGTTCTCCAGTTGGGTCAGTAATATGTTTTATCAGCTGCCCATTTATTCACTCAATTGCCTCTAACCTGGCCAGTTTCTTCCATTTTCTCTTTTGTGTTTTTTGAAGGTGATGTATTTCTTGAGTGACCTTCACTAACGTGATGATTTTCTTTCTTGAATTAGCTTTCTTTTTTTTTTTTTTTTTTTTTTTGGTCTTTTGTTGTCCCTTTTACTTTTTCCATTTTTCTTTTTCCTTTTAATAAAGTCATATTTTCATGTATATATTTGGAAATGATAACTTTTTAAAATATAAAAAGTCTTTCTTAAAATTGTTCTGGCAGTGTGTGTGTGTGTGTATTGTAGACATTTGGTAAAAGCTATTTCCAGTTAGATATCTTTCTTCCCAACCTTTGGGTTAGTATTTTTCCAAGTCCAAGATACAGAAACATTTCACAATTTCTGTTACTGACTTTCAGTGGAAATTTTATTCCTTTCCTTCTCTACCCTACATCCCCAATCTGAATTGTACTGGAAATGTTTGAAAAAACATTTTTTTAAAAAAACAAAACCTAAATTTGCACTGAACTAATTTACACAATTCTTTGCAAGGTGTCACATGTGATTTCTGGATATTTTGTTTGTGCAAAATACGCTTATGTTCCAGCATATGCCCCATTGCAAATGTTTGAAAATGTTTATACTTAGATAAATCTACAAGACAGAAGTAGCTCCAAATATCCTGTGTCTTTTGGATATGCACATTTTAAAATTGTGTATCTCTGTGGCACACCCATCTGGTAACAGATGGAGGAGGCAAACATGATTTTCTTGGGCAGCTTTGTTTTTAATCTACCCCCATCCTACCCAGAATAGTTTTCAGATGCATACATGTTAATTCTATCTCCATTCTCCTTCCATGACCCATGGCAACGACATGTCCCACCCTCGTCCTCTCTGCTCACTGCCAGTACCTGTCCCTTTCTGTTTACTTAACTTATCTTTCTAGTATTGGACTCTGTTCAATTCTAGACTGGCTTATATCCAAAGAGAACATCTCTTCTCTAAATGGAGACATCATGGGGCAGGAGTTTATTTAAATCAAATACTTTTGGAGGAGTAGTTAGTTAATTAAGAGTGTTAGCGAGGAGAGAAATGGTAGGAGGATGATTTTTGTATAAGACTGGTAGTTAAAGTGTTTAGGCAGAGATAAGTAGGGTTGACCATATGGCATATTTGTTTAATTGTGGATATTTTCTTCCAGTGTGAACCTTCTTCTATTTTCACTGACAGTTTTAGATGCATAGTCCTCTGGGTTCATTTCTCTCTGCCTTCCCTTCTTTCAATAGCTGCTTTCATTAGAAGCTCTAATTTCACCAATTTGTACTTCTTGCATATGCAAAATCATAGAGCTTTGTAGTGAAGATATACCTTAGAGACTTCCTAATGCTTCTTAATATGAGAGAGAGGGAGTGATTATCTTCTAGTTGGACATCATCAAGAATATTGTATTCAGCCTTGAATGGCATATTTTAGGAAGAATGTTTTCAGAGTAAGTATCCCAAAGAGGGTAACTAGGATATTGAAAAAACTGGGGACCTTTCTATATGAAAATTGACTGAAGGAAATGGGATGTTTTGTAGTAAGTGCATACTGTGTGTCAGACATTGTGTTAAATACTTGGATTACAAAGAAAGACAAAAGGCAATTTCTACTCTCAAGATGCTCACAGTCTAATTAGGATAGACAACAGGCAAACAATTATGTACAGACAAGATATACATAATAAGATAGATTGGAAATGATCGATAGAAGGAAGGCACTAGTGTTAAATGGAGCCAGGAAAAGCTTCTATAGAAGGTGGGACTTGAACGAAGTGAGGGAAATCAGGAGGTAGAGATGTGGTAGGAGAGCATTCCAAGCATGGGGGACAGTCCGTGAAAATATTCAGATCGCAGAGGTAGAATGTCTTGTTTGAGAGCAGCAAGGAAGCCAATCCTATTGGATCAGAGAATAAGTAGGGGTGAATAATATGTAAGAAAATGGGAAAGGTGGGGAGAAGGGGAGGCAGAAAGATGCAAAAGGCTTTGCATGTCAAACAAGACTTTATAATCTTTCCTTAATTTATCCTAGAGATTCACTAAAGTTGTGTGTGTGTGTGTGTGTGTGTGTGTGTGTGTGTGTGTGTGTAACCTAGAGGAAAGAAGCCTTGGGAAATAGTAGCATATATATACATATATGTATATATTTGTATGTATGTATAGTCAAGTATTTTGAGGACTATCATGTGGAAGATGAATTAGCCTTGCTTTGTTTGACCTCAGAGAGTCAGGAAACAGTGGATAGAAGTTGTAGAGGCAGTTGTAAATTTTATGTGATGAAAAACTTCCAGTTAATGTTATTTAAAAGTGAAATGGACTTCCTTAGGAGACAGTGGTTCCCCCTTACTAATAATCTCCAAGTAGAATCTGTATGATTGCCTTTCAGTGGTGTTGTCGTGGACATTCTTGAATACATATGGGCTGAAATCTCTCTCAACTCATGGGTTTTCAGAGTCTAATCATGTCATATTAAAGATACCAAGTAGTAGAACTGGCACTTGATTCCGAGTCCTGTGTTCTTTCCCTTGTCCTTTCAGAGAGGGGCACACCTTTTTTATCCACTTTGATTGTGAAAGATTTATTTTCTTTTTAAAGAAATTTCAGACATCAGTGAGCAAATAAGGAAGACATTTTTGTGTCAGTGAGCTTTCATTGGCATCCTTGAAATCATACCACATGGACAGCCAAGACCTAGTCTAAGTATAAAGCTTGGGGAGCTATTAGATGCCAAGATACCTAATCAATAGACTTATCCTAATTCTCATCCCCATTCCCTAGCCTAATAAAAAATGCAGTACAGTATGCTCATGCCAAGCGTTGGAGAATTCTTGATTGTACCACTCGCTGCATTTAATGCCCATTTGCAAATTTATTCTCTTGTGTGTGAGAGAGAGAGACCAACTCACTGGAGAGGAAAAGTCAATAGAGCAATTAAAAAGCATGCTTTGCTTCTTAGTTTTCTCTTGATAATGCCTCTTTTCCATGTCTAATTTTTTTCCCTTCAAATTGAAAAACAGTAATGATTTTCCCCAACCCTGAATTACTTTATTGGAATTTTGTGTGGGTGGTGAATAGACAAGTGGGACTCCTTTGTGGGGGATGAAGCATAAAGGAAGTTCATCCTTACTCTTCAAATGTTGCACTCCATATCTTCCCATTCGTTCCACTGTGCCCTATGAAATCTCTCTTCCATTTTGAACATTCTCTTCATTTAAAACCTTTTCTTCTGGTGCTCATTCCATTTTTTTGCACTTATGAGATCTGGCTTTCCTTGAATGATATGTTATCCTTTGCTATCCTTTTCACTATTGGATATCCCTCTTTTCGTATTACTCCTTTTGCTCTTCTACTGACCCACTTTTCCCAAAATAAAAGGGAGATTCTTGCCAATTATCATTTCTACTCAGAGTATTCTGCTATCATCACTCTGTAACCTCTTTTCCTTTGGTATTTATTCTATCTAAATTTATACACTAGCCCCCCCAAAGCAGTGTACCTCCTTTTTCAATGAATCCAGTTCCTTAGTTTACTTCCTCTGAACCTCAACTTCTGTACTTATACTAGAGACTTTGCAAAGCTCATTTATGTTCCCTCCAAGTTCCTAATCTTCAAATCCCTCAATCTGTTCAATTCCCTTGACCCATTCCTCCACTTATTATTATTAATAATTATTTATTTTTTAATTTATTCAATTAATTAATTAATTAATATTAAGAGAGATGGTACACTCTTTATCTTGCTGTAATCCTATTGTCCACTTTCCTGATCAACAATTCTGATCGTTATATCTAGTTATAATCTACTTATTATACTCTGTTATCAATCCTACTTCCCCTACACTTTCTTCCCAACCCTATTCTTCATCCTTACCATGACCTCAAAACCTGTTGCCTTTTAGTATTTTTCCAGGTCATAACACCTGTTCTGACTTTTTACTTTCCAATTTCATCAGTTAACTATTTCTCATTTCTGACCCCATGTTCATTTATCCTACTTTATCAAATCCCACACCTAACATACTTTTACTATCTGTTCCCTTCACAATCATTTGTGCTGCTGAGAAATCTGGCGGATGTCACATAATGATATTAACTGACTTCTCTACAAATTCATGTTACCCAATTTCAACTGAGTCTTTGCAATATGGTGATCCTTTACTCTGGAGGTATCAAAAACAAGGGCATTGTACATCAACAAGTGTTGTCTGACTAAAGTTATAATACAATTGGGAAATGTTTAACAAAATAAGTTAAAAATAAGACAGATCATTGATGATGTTAATTTGTGATTTTATAAAACAATATGCTGTCCATAGGGATCCAGATAGACCTCACCTCATACTTTATGAGAAAATTGAAGCAATTTGCAATTTCCTTTTCCCATCTTATACCCATTTGACATCATCATCATCTGCTGTGTCTTCTTTAATTTTAATGATGAATCAGGAAAATGAATTCAAATCTAACCTCAAGTACTTTGTGAATTTTGGCAAGTCATTTATCCTGTGTCTGCCTCAGTTTTCTCATCTATAAAGTAGGGATAATAGCACCTACATCCTAAGGTTCTTTCAATGATAAAATGAGATAATATTTATAAAGCTCTTAACACAGTGTGGATGCTTAATAAATGCTTTACTTTCTCTTTCCTACTTCTTTTTCCATTAGAAGGTCCATTTGAACAATGGAAACTTAATTTTAGCTAGAAAGTCCAGAAGAACAAAAGGATTTGTGTCCTTTCAGGCAGGATTTTAATTATCTACCTTCCAAGTATTGTCATCTCCATTGGAAAAAAAACATAACTGTTTAAAAAGAGCTATTTAAATTTCTGAGACACCCAGGGTCTTCTTATATGCCCTTATAAGGCATCTTTCATAATGAGCCTTTCCATAAGGGCAGTATATAATAAGTGGAAACAAGGCTTATCATTCATTATTTAATGGTTGAGAGGCAGTCTGACTTGACAGAAAAAAGGCCTTAAAACCAGGAATATTTGCCTTGAAGTTCCCTTTTCACATATTGTAATCAAACTTATTATCACTGTAAGTTATACAAAAATTAATATAGTCACTGGTTCCTAATAGATAACTTGTAATTTTTCAAATCCATCCTCTCAATGGAGATATTCACCTAATTACTTGATACCAAACTGAAAAGAGAACTCTGTTATCTTCATGTAATTCCAGGAGAGCTTAGGGGAGAATCTCTTTGCAGTCATCTCAAGCTGGGGTTAAGTTGCCCAAAGGAAATTATTAGAACCAAGAGATAGCCAAATTTTCTTAGTTTACTATGAAATATTAATTTGGCATCCTTTCCTGCCCAAAGGGAAGAAATAATTTTTCTGCTTTAGTCTTATTTTCTGTTTCTATGGTCTTATATTCCTTATATTCCCACTTCACTTTTCCTTCTCCTTTCCTTTATTTCAAGTATATTTTTAAATGATTCTCTGTAGCTTAGAAGCTTCCATTCATTTTGTTCAGTATGTTTTAATTTGTTGGTAAGATAAATAGGTAAAAACAGATTTAAGAAGGAATTAGATATGGACTGCTATAGATAGAGATTTAAGGTAGGAATGTTTTGCACAAATTGTCATAATATCCTTGAGTTCTCATAGCACATCTGCTGCTATTCTTCCTGCCCTCCAGGGAATTTAAACAATGACACATATGGCTTGTTGTTTATTATCAAATGATTTCCGAGAGTGAAGAAAGAACAGGTAGTGCCATATTGGTCTATATAACGAATATACCACCAGTCCTATCCTCATAGGTAGCTACTGAAATATGACTGATTGGAAGTTTCTTTACATTTTTATGTAAGCCAACTTTGGGCAAAAAATATTTCTCCATATTGTTACCAAACTGATTTTAGCCTGTTTGAAGAAGCCAAGGCTCAGGAAATTTAAGGTACCTTGTTCAAGATCATTTAGTAACTAAATGGTGGAATCAAGTCTTAAGAATGAAAGAAAAAAACCAAGCATTTTTAGCTCACCTGGACAATTGCACTTTTGATTTCAGAAAGCATCATTATTAAAGTTCCTCCTAAAGTTAAAAAAACACCTGGTTAAGATTGAAAGCAACACAATTAGACGTGAGGCTTTTCATCTATGAGACATACAAACACATACATCTCTAATATATATGTATATATAAAACATATCTTATATCTTATATATCTCTTATATATAGAGAGAGATGATAAATTAATATTTGCTCTTCTATTTTACCATTCTAACAATGTAAATAGAAAAAAATGCATTCTTTTTGGGACCAGAATCCATTACACTCTTAAAAACTATTGAGTATCTCAAAAGACTTTTGTTTATATGTGTTAGATCAATTGGTATTTAAAAAACAGTCTCTCTGGGGAAAAATGTATCTAGTAAATACTTTTTAAGTTAAATTAGTATTAACATTTTTCTTTGTCATTTTATTAATTCTACACAAGCACCAAAGTAATAAATAAAGCCCTGATTTGTAACACCAATTTCCAAAATGTAAATGCTTACACTAAAAATTTAAGTCAGCTCTTGTAAGCTTATTCAAGGTAGTTATACATACCACTGGTAGCTCAGAATCTACTGAAAAGATAACATGGGATGACAGGACTTTAGAGTTTCAGAAAATCTTCAGTAATCAATGTACTCATTTTACATTTTACAAATGAGAAAATTGAAGTCCCAAAGAAATTAAAAAGCCATGAGTAACATGTGAGGTCATTTAGGCAGAAAATAGTAGACTCAGTTAAACCCAGGTTCTCTGACTCTAAAATTGGTGTGCTGCCATCTGGGTTTATGAAACAAGGTTGAAATGAGGGATGTAAAGCTGAAAGAGGGATGTAAAACTATGAGCTTATAGAAGGATAAAGTGTTTTCAGTTCCTTTTCCCCGATCTCTTTTCCTAAATGTGAGCTGTAATTTCTTGTTGCTCTCTTAGTGTGCCTACCCATATTGGTCTGTTCTCCCCACTTTTAAATTTTTTTGATTGTTCATCTTCTCATTGAAAAATAATGTTTGCTAAGACTATATGTAGAATAAGTATCAATAGTCTCTAAACAAGATAAAGGAGGTTTTTCTGTGAATAAAATGAATGAGAAGTAAAATACATGGAATTCATGACTTTTTTCATAGTCTATTTTGGCTATTTATAAACTTTCTTTTTTGATTTTGACTATTACATGTATTTAAGGTTAGTGAATAAATATATATTTAGATAGGTAAGATGTTTACTTCCACATTTTTGTATCCTTACTGACTACTTGGTGAGGTAAAAAGCACTCAACAATACTTGCAAAATTAATTCACGCATTTGTATATTAATTTTAAATGTCAAGATTTTGATTTATATTCTTTTTATTGTCATAATTCCTATTTCTATTTCTCATGACAGAAGTTAAAGGAATAGCCATCACAAACTCAAAGAACTCATCAAAGTCCTGTTTTCAGGAAACAAGGCTTTTTTTTTCTCTGTTCCTTTAATATTATTCACTTCTTTTTGTTCTTGGAAGTCCTTCTCTGCTTCTCTCTGCTCAGCTAATGCTCTCTCAGGTTCTTTGAGAGTGCACTTGCCTCCCTGTCTGGGCTCTCTGATGTGAAGATTGAATGGTGAAGAGAGGCAGAGGGAAAATGTCTATTTGTCTTGGAGTTTTTACTCCCAGAGGAGCGCTTTGATCGATGGATCCTGGCTGTGGTTACACTGAGTTACTGTCCAAAGAAGTTTCTCCATAAACAGGTTTCAAAATAACTACCTTGCCCATAAATAAAACTTAGGAGAAAAACAGGAAATGTATTGGCTCACTGTCACTGTGGCAGTGTACTGGGAAGAAACATGAGTGAAAGCCAGGATACTCTGTGTGAGATGGAGAGAACAGGCTAAGATTGAGGGCAAATGCTGGTTAAAGGACAATTTCAGTGAATCTCAAACACAGGTTTGTAACATTCCAAGATCACCTCAGTATGTATATGTACATATATATATATATATATATATATAATATATATATATATATATTAACAAAAGTCAGTTTAATTCATTTGATTAAAAACAATCTTTTGTTTTTTGTTTGCAAGAGGGAAGGAAATGGTGATAAAGAGACAATGGTGATTTAATAAATTTGTCCATTTTTCTTTCTTCCCTTCTTCCCTCTTTCTTTCCTTCCTTCATCTTTTTCTTTTTTCTTCCCCCCTTCCTCCCTCTCCCTGCATCTTTCCTTCTTTCCTTTCTCTTTTTTTTCTTTCTTGCTTCCTTCCTTATAATGTCCGGGTTAGCTCTCTGGAGGGCCTCAAGATCAGTCAGAATCTTTTAGGAAGAGAAGTGAAGGAGGCAGGCAAGCTGTTATAAGGCTCGATAAAGATGGATCCTGGACTATGGAGTCTGGAGCCTGAAATCTTTTCTCCTCAGCATACTGCGGCAGAGATAGTCTGACCTTCTCCCTCAGCCCTCCAATCCTTGCCTCTGATTACCTCATCACAACACATTCAGCAAGTGCCAATCATGAGGAGAGCCATCATATCACCATATGTTTATAGAACCATTATCACACATTGAGTAGGCAATTAGCCTAAGTGTTCTGCTGTCTTAGACTCAAATACACCCTTTCAGGGTTCCAGCCCTCTATACTTCCTTCCTTCCTTCCTTCCTTCCTTCCTTCCTTCCTTCCTTCCTTCCTTCCTTCCTTCCTTCCTTCCTTCCTTCCTTCCTTCCTTCCTTCCTTCCTTCCTTCCTTCCTTCCTTCCTTCCTTCCTTCCTTCCTTCCTTCTCTTCCTTCCTTCCTTCCTTCCTTCCTTCCTTCCTTCCTTCCTTCCTTCCTTCCTTCCTTCCTTCCTTCCTTCCTTCCTTCCTTCCTTCTTTCCTTTCCTTTCCTTTCCTTTCCTTCCTTCCTTCCTTCCTTCCTTCCTTCCTTCCTTCCTTCCTTCCTTCCTTCCTTCCTTCCTTCCTTCCTTCCTTCCTTCCTTTCTCAATGTCCTCCTCTTTCTCTTCCTCCCCCTTCTTATTCTTTTTCTTTCTTCCTTTCTTTCTTTCTTTCTCTCTTTCTTATTGGGTTCCTGCTTTATATGGGATCACACAGCTAATAAGTGTGTGATCACAGCTTTGAACTCATGAAAATGAATCTCCCTAACTCCAGGGCCAGCACTTTGTGCACCATAGCAACACCTCAGCTGTGTCACCTATTTACTCCCCCTTTTAAAGAAAATGTTCAATTATAATTCTGTTTTAGAGGAATTGAGGTCCAAGGTTAAAATAATGGAAGGAAAATGGGAAAGTGCCGAGCAGGAAATTTTGCTATGAACTATGGCCAAAGATAACTTGAGTACACTTGGGCAAACAACTTGATCTTTGAGGGTTTTAGTTTCTTTCTCTGTAATATCAGATAAATGTAAAATGAGGCTAAATGAACTCTCAGATCCTTCCTAGTTCTGACATTCTTTGATTCTCTGATGTTGTCAGTGCCTTACCCAAGGTCATATAATGCAGAAGGCGTTTTTAGATATGACTATAGTCTAGTGCTCCTGACTTGAAATCCAGAGCTCTTTCCACTGCAGAAATGAGGCTCCATCTGTGAGAAAGATGTTTGACAGGTGCGTTTAGAAACCTTTGAAATTCTGAGATAGAAAGAGTGATTGAGACACAGTGAGGAAAGGCACTTGCAGGGATCTTCACTGTTGATGGTGATCCATAGATTATTACTACTTAAACTCCTTAAAGGTACAAAGATTTTAGAAACAGGCTTGGGGCATTTTTATGTGAAAGACTCTGATTTGTGTATGTTTGTATGCCTGGTGTGTGTGTGTGTGTGTGTGTGTGTGTGTGTGTGTGTGTGTGTGTGACAGAGAGATAAATAGAGACAGTCACACATATGTGCATGTACTCCCAGAAAAGAGACAATGAAAGAGATGAACAGAAAGAGACAAAGACACAGAGACGCACACATACATACATAGGAGGGGAGGAAAGGGGGGGAAGGAGGGAGAGAGAGAGAGAGAGAGAGAGAGAGAGAGAGAGAGAGAGAGAGAGAGAGAGAGAGGTTGAGAGAGAGGTTGAGAGAGAGAGAGAGAGAGAGAAGAGAGAGAGAGAGAGAGAGAGAGAGAGAGAGAGAGAGAGAGAGAGAGAGAGAGAGAGAGAGAGAGAGAGAGAGAGAGAGAGAGAGAGAGAGAGAGAGAAGAGAAAGACTGAGAGACAGACACAGAGAGAGGAGAGAGGGAGGAGGGAGGGAAAGAGAGGGGGGTAGGGAGACACAGAAATGGACAGAGAGAGAGAGAAATGTTGAGACCAGTTTTATTCTAGATGTAAGACAAAGATAATAAGTAGTTTGGTGTGCTGATAATTCAGGGTAACCACATTTGAGTCAGCCTGATCTTGGATATGTATATAAATGGTTCAAGAGGACAAAGCCCAGGTTGACCAGCCTGCCCTTTCCCCTGTCTTATGTTAGTTTTTCCCTTCCCAGGAGGATTAGTGCTATCTTCACAGTCCAGTTAGTTTCAGCCTAAGTTCTGTGAATGGCACTCGATGGTGGGGGTGGGTGTATGAAAGGGCAAAGAACTGAGATGTCTAAATCCATCTGGTCCCTTGTAGCAAAACATATTGGGATGTTATTTTCTCTCTCTCTCTCTCTCTCTGCATCTCTGTCTCTCTCTGTCATTCTCTCTGTCTCTCTCTGTCTCTTTCTGTCTGTCTGTCTCTCTCTCGCTTTCTCTCCTTCTCCCTCTCCCTCATTTTCTCCTTCCTTCTCAGAGGACCTGTATTTTAAATTAAGCTCTGTCGCTTATTATTTTGGTGATGTTAGGCAAATCATTCAATTTCCCCAGGACTCACTTTCCCCATCCATAAATGAAAGTTTTGGACTAATCCCCATAGTTGCTTTGAGCTCTGAGGCTATGCTTCCATAATCTCTTCCTCTCCTTACTCCTAGTTTTTTGACTAGCATAATTTTATGAAGGTCAGGAAGAAAGCAATTTTAAGTTTTAAAATCAGAAGTCACTCTATTACCCAAAAGATCTTCTCTCCTATCTTTATTGTCTCCTTTGTACCCACCCTTTCCTCCATTATGTGGCACATAGTTATTTTCTTTAGAATAAGCAGATTGGCTTGAAGTTTTTGTCTGGTTCCAAGCTTCTTGGTGGCCTTCATTGCCCTTCCCTTGGATTTCCAGGTAATTACTGAGGCAAATCAATGTACCAAGTCCTAGGTATCTAGCTGTTGGTGGAGTTTGGGGAAAGTATGGAAAAATTCAGTGCTCTTTAAAGTGTGCTGAAACCACTTGTGCTGATTCAGTGTTGTATCCACCAAATCTTGTGTTGCTTGATGTTATTTCCAGATTTTTCAGTTTTGTGCCGGCAAAAGTCAGGAAATGTGTGCTTGGCTGCTAACTTGATCTGTGAACTTCAGTGAGATATATCATCATTGTGGGGCCTCAGTTTCCTGAAAGCTGCTACTCAGTCTTACAATAAATGTGGATATGTGTATTCAGTGTGTGTATGTATGTATGTGTGTATATACTATATATAATATATAGTATTTCTATACATGAAAATACACACATGCACACATGTTTGTGTATATATATGTGTGTGTATATTACTATATAGTTATTTATTGATACATACACACACAGAGACACAGGCATATATGCATACATGTCCAGAACACCTATTGAGATTTAGAAAAAAGTAATGGGACTATGTTTGTATGTATGTATGTTGGGCAGGTAGGTGTGAGGGACACAGTGCTTAGAAAGACCCTTCTTCCTAAGTACAATTCCAATCTAGACACTTACTACCTGTGTGACCTGGGTAAGCCACGAAACCTGTTTGTCTTAGTTTATCAATAAAATGAGCTGGAGAAGGATATGGCAAACCACCCCACTCTCTTTGCCAAGAAAACCCCAACTGGGGTCATGAAATGTCAGACTTGAATGACTAAAGCAACTGAACAACAAGAACAACCACAATTATTTGTGTCCGTATGTATGTATGAGTATGTGTGTAGATAGACAGACAGACAGATAAACATACATGCAGACAGATAGCATGTAGACAAAGATAGACATACATAGAGACAGATACCTAGACAGACAGACATGCAGACAGATAGATATACAAATAGACAGACATACAGATAGCCAGACATATAGAAACAGATAGACATACATACAGATAGAGACTAAGAAGTCAGATAGACATATAGATACATAGACAGACAAATAGGCAGAGAGACAGACAGTCACACAGGTTCCATTGCTATTCCCTAAATCTCTAAATCTATCTAGGTTTTTTTTGCTAAGAAAATGAAAATCCACAGCCCAGAGAAAAGTGTTGAGGAACTCAAGATACCACAGTTTGTTGGTGGTGAGGATGACCCTAGAATTCAGGTTTCCTGAGTTTCTGAACATTGACTTAATCTTACTTGTTCACTTCTTTTTTTGAGAGCCAGTTGCTTTAAGTGGGTTTCATTATTCTCAGAGGCAGTACCCCTCCCCTAGGAAGACCTTGACTCTTTGGGCCAGGTCCCCAGAAGTGTTTTTTTTAGTGACTTTGTTTGGAGTCCAGCACCACCTCATTGAAGTGCTAGTAGGACATAGTGGTAGATCAGGTCTCTTATGACTCTTTCCTTGTTTTCTTCCAGATTCACAGAGTTTTTGGACCCATTCCAGAGAGTCATTCAGCCAGAAGAGATCTGGCTTTATAAAAACCCATTGGTGCAATCTGACAATATACCGACACGTCTCATGTTTGTAAGTATTGGGTGATTTCATGGAGCATTTGATAGCCCTCTAAATTATAAATCAAAATTTATCTATTTGTTTTTGTATTTGTGATTTTAACCTCTGCTAAAAAGATCTGGGGAAACTAGTTAAGAATAAAAGCTTGTCAACTCTATTTAATTAAAACCATAGAACCCAAGAGTTGGAGGGGATCTGATAGATCATTCAACTTAAAATTATGAGTGAGCTATTAGGAAATGTAATAAATAGTAGCTGTTCAGTACTTTGGGAGCAAAGACAGTGTAACAAAGTATACGACACATTGGCCTGGAACTCAGGAGATTGAGTCTGGTACCACTCTGCATTGACTATGTCTGTAGACACACACACACACACACACACACACACACACACACACACACACACACACAGATTTGTAGACATAGCCAATCCATTCCACCTTTACCACAGCCATATCCCTTTTCTCTTTTCTTGGTTTGGTAGCAAGATTTCATCAGTCCAATGAATTATTGTCATATAAACTTATTTTATTGCAACTTTTTATATGTGATTTATAGTTGCCTGAAATACTGAGAACTTGATATACTTGCCCCTGGACACAAGTTAGTATACTTAAGAAGATTAAACCATAACTCTGCCTACATAGTTATCCATTTTTTGTTTGCTTGTTTATTCATTCATTCTTTGGAAGAAGATGACAAAATCTGTGATTTCTTCAGCATAGTAAAGAAATCCCTTTTACCAATTCAGCTTTTCTTTCTGGATAAAAAGGAATTAAAAGTGGCTGTTTTATGCTTGCATGGAGTAAATTCCCAAATATAAAGATTCTTCCAATTATCACTAACTAAAGTGATTTTATCAAGAAAACCAAAGATGTTTTGCTTTTTAAAACCCAAAACTATTTTCTGTAGAGGCATTTAAAACATTTGGCTCAATCACTTTGGCAGTTAGTGGCACATGGTTTAATGCTGTATAAACAGAAATAGTCTTTGGGTTATATCTATTTTATAATGTATAATCTCAGACAGTTGCTTAGGAAAGTGACAAGCTAACTGACTTACTAGGGCCAGACACCAAGTATATGTCACAGCAGGGTCTTTATTCCAGGTCTTTTGGCTTCAGTGACCAATTCTCTATCCACTCAGCCATGTTGCCTATCAACATCATTTATTAACATTATTTGATGAATTGCATTTCATTGGGCCCGTAAGATTTACTGCGAATCTATAAAAGTACAATGAATGAAGTGTGTGAATTTCTAATACCTATAATATAAAAGTGAACATTATTTTTCAGTTACAGGCCTTCCTTCTGGCAAGGCCAGTTCTCTATCCACTAAACCATGCTGTCTCTCAAGGGCTCAGGTTACTCATCTGTGAAATGAGAGGACTGGTATATAGGATTTCCAAGTCTCTTCCCATTCTAGTGTTCAATGAGTTTATATATGTCCAGAGTCAGAGAATGTCGAATCTATTGTTAAATGTTGGTAAGGAAAAATGTAGTAGATAGTGAACTGATCTTCTTATCTGTTGACCCTGTAAGAAAAGCATGAAATTGTGGATGAAATCATAGCTAGCATAGATAAAAACTCAATATCTCCAAAGTACAAAATTTAAATAGTGTATGTATCTTACCAACTAAAAGGGTTAGAATTTAAGAATATCTGAAAGGACCCAAACACATTTTTACATTAATAGAAGTGCCCATTCTAAAGATGAGTAACTACAAATCACTCTTGGTGTCCAGGGCAAAAGCCTTCCCTTTATGATTAAACTTGAAGGAGGAGAAGTGATATCTTTAGGATTTTTTCTTGGTCCTTTATACAATATTATTTATCAACCCTGGTTCTATCTCTGCACAACCATTACTGCACAGTCTAGGACTGGGTGGGAAAATACCATAAGAAGATATTGGGAAATTTTGTTTTTTCCTTTCCTGTTTTCCTTTCTGCTAACCTGATGCATATAGATTGTGTTTAATTTTCAAGGGTTAAATTTTGAAGAGTGAAGGACTCAGTTCAAAATAACCCACTAATTTACACCTTGAATTCTGCCAACTTTTCTATGGTAGATGAAATTTCTAATTGAAAACAAAGAAACAAAACCACTTGTTAGGTATAACACAAAGACTATTTCTATTTATACAGCATTAAACCCCGTGCCACTAACTGCTAAAGTGATTGAGCCAAATGCTTTAAATGCCTTACAGAAAATAGTTTTAGGTTTGAAAAAGAAAAACACAGCAAAACACCTTTGGTTTTCTTGATTTTATCAGTGATAATTGGTGGTTATTGGATTTAATTAGTGATAATTGGAAGAATTTTTGTATTTGGGAATTTACTCCATGCAAGCATAAAACAGCCACTTCATTTGTTTTCTGATAATTCCTTTTTATCCAGAAAGAAAAGCTGAATTTCATAAATGTGGGGGGAGTAGAAGATGAGCACTCTGCTGTTCAGATTGTATTTTATTTTGTTATGAGTCCTGTGATTGAGTCCATTTCCATTTCAATAACACAGGTTATCTTGAAATCAAAACTTCAAATCATGTCTAATCAAATTAGTCTTATTGCTTTAATCAGACAAACCTTGTATTTGTCATTTATCTCCATTTCAGGACTCTCAAGCTGTAAAACATAATTTGAGAATTAATTTCCATGCCAGATTGGTGGAAATTTGTTACAGAGTCCTGGATTTATTAACAATGAACTTTTTGAAGTCTAGAGACAAAAGCCATGAATATTCTAGCTTCAGACACAAATAAGATGGGAACGCATTAGCATGTTGGCAGCTAGTAGAGAGGAAGCACTGAAGGAGTTTTTCAATGTTGTATTTTTTTCTAGGGATAGAAGTGTATTCAACTTGGTTGTATCCCCAGCTCTTTGATTCTTTTAATGAAATAAATTCAATCTCCATTTTGTAATACTAGTTGATAAATTTCATTCAGTTGGGCCCACAAGATTTAGTGTGTATCTATAAAAACATAATCAAAACACTGCATAAAATTATATATGTAATATGAAAGTGAAAATTATTTTTCAGCACATAAATTAAATTTGGTCTACTGGGTACCATTAATCAAAATGATATTAAAGATATTCTTTTTGCCTTTCATACATCCTTTATAATAGCCCAGATGTGTAGTTGTCAGATTTAAATTAATCAGACATATTTTTAACAAATGATTAATTAGCAGTATTTTCTCCAGGAGCTGCAAACATCTTTATGTTATGCCTTAAAATTGGCCACATCATCAACTGATTAAAAAAATATAGAAATAAATCAAAGCTAAAAGAAATGCTAAAAATAAGAGATCAAGTACATTTGATCCAACATTTTGAATATAATGTATTTACACAAATTTCTGGTTCAAAGAAATGGTATGTGGGCAAAAATAAAGAGTTAACTCAATAACTATTTCTTAGAGAAGTGTAATCAATGCAAAACAGTTGATTCAATGAAAAAGTCAAAAAAGCCATATGCTGCCTGAGATAACAAATATTATACTCAATTTCCTTGGCAAATGGAAAGAATTTGAGATACCACTAATTTAGAGGACAAACATATTTACAATGTATTATAGGATGTAATATAGGGTTGTAATTAATTATAAGTAACATAATTATAGACATAACAAATATGAGAATTATTACCTACTAAACACAGTTATAAATAGTTAAGGAGAAAACAAGCCTGCTAAATATATTTAAGAAAGAAAGCAACAAATAGAGATGAAATGAAACAGATGTACAAGTCTTTCTAGAGTCATCTATTTTGTCAGCATTTGGATTCCATATAAGTGCTAAGGAAATATGAGGAAATTAGTTTGGAAAGAATTTATAGACCTCATACCTTCTGTATCAGAGGTAATACAATTTTCAAGGCCTTCAGACATCACTTTGTAAGACCTTTTGGAGAATAGGATTTCTAAAAAATGGATAAAAGTATGGATGCAGCTATTCCCAGAGAGTAAAATCCTCACTGCTAATCCAAATCCCATGTTTCTTATGTCTATATAACCTTCATGAAAGTAGTTTATACGGTGAAGGTCCCCAGATGAGAATACATGAAGGCAGCAGGCAAGTTTGCACAGACAATATTCTATAACTGATTATATATTCAGAGTAATACATTTACCAGAAAAGTATAGAAATATCAGTGTGTTTGGCATTTGTTGATTGTAAGGGACCATTTGGTTCCCTACAATAAAATGCAATTTTATTGGCTCTTCTTAAGCAAAGTAATTCCCATAAATATGTTAAAATCATGCATGCTATCAAGACCATAGAGACACTTTTATTATATGATCCGCTGAGTATGAGCCTCAGGAAGACACCATAAAGGGAAACATATGCTCACCAAAGGTGATTTCTGTTGTGATGGAGAGGGCAGAGGGAAAAATGGATCGTATATTCATATAGTGGTTCTCTCCATGTTCTTGTTTATGGACTATATTGTATTCATTTCATCAGTCCCCAGAACCAGTATCTTAATGAGATCTATGATTACCCTAAGAGTTTGGCTTTGCTGACTGTTGTTGGCCCAGTGTCTGTGAAGATCCAGAGGAAGGCAGTCAGTACGTTGCCAGGCTTCTCCATGGAGAGCTTAATTTAGGAAAGAGAGGGATTGCACAGGTTAAGAGGATACATGTTGTGATTAACAATGGTAGAAGGGCTACATGTGCCACAGATCACAAACATTGAAATAGAAGACCTAAGAAATAAATATATTGGTGTCTTATATTTATTTAAATTATTTCTATTAAAACAACAAATAAAGCATATTTTTGAGTGCAGTTTGAATTGATCCACATTTTTTCCCTTCTTGGGCACATTAACATTTTGGCCGTTTTAAAGTTTGAATTACTTTCTCTTCCTTTCCCTTTCCAATCACCTCCCCCTTTCTCCCCCTTTTTTGTTCCTTTTTGATAACTAGTCTTACTGGTTTAGTATTTCCCCAATTATATAATTGATACCTTTTCAAAATTGAGCATGGGTAACTTGAATGATTTTACAATAGTATAATCCAGCAGCAAAGTTATTTCAAAAAAAGTTTATTAAACGCCTACTGTGCTGTATTCTAGGGAGATTATAGTAGATGACAGACATATTCCCTATGCTTATGGAGCTTGTGGTCTTGAAGAAGGAGGGAAAAGAGATGTAGAAAGAATGGTAATGCTAAATAATAAATGATAAATAAAGCCATTAGAAAAGTGAAAAATAAAACAGTAACCTAGGTCTGAGGGGAATGGTCTTCGTCAACAAGGTTCAGAAGAGAACCATCAAGTAAAACATCATGAAGAGACAGAACTTGAAATGTAAAAGATTGGTAGCAACTCAGTAGGTAATGGGGAGAAGGAGGGCATTTATAACATAGGCAGCAATGGGAGCGGGGAAGCAGAAAATAGGATAAATTGTGGGAAACAGAGTCATTCAGATTGACTACTCCCAAGAGTATGTGGAGAAAACATATTGTGGGTATCCTGAATGCAAGGTAAAGATTTCTTTGTCAGCATTAAGAGCCATTAAAGATTTTTGAGCACAGGGGCAAAGAAATCATCTTAAGGATCATTTGCTATTTTGCTGCTGTTTTTCGCTGTGTAAGAACACCTTTGCCAAAATGTGATGAATCTTTTTTTTTAATTTTAATTTTATTTTATTTAATAATAACTTTGTCTTGACAGAATCCATGCCAGGGTAATTTTTTACATCATTATCCCTTGCACTCGCTTATGTTTTGTTTTTTCCCCTCCCTTCCTCCCCTTCCCCCCCAAGATGGCAAGCAGTCCTATATATATTAAATATGTTGCAGTATATCCTAGATACAATACATATTTGCAGAACCGAACAGTTCTTCTGTTGCACAGGGAGAATTGGATTCAGAAGGTAAAAATAACTCGGGAAGAAAATAAAAAATGCAAATAGTTGTGATGAATCTTTGATTTTGGGGAGTTCTTTGGCAATTCCCTTTACTCAAGTGGATCCCAGTCCTTAGGGCAGTCTGAGACCCATAGAAGTTAAGTGAGTTGTGTTGGTTTTCATACCTGGAAAGTATCAAATGATGAATTGGAATCCAAGTCTTTTCTGAATCTAAACCCAGTATTCAATCTATCTGGCCTCAGTGCAATGAAAAAAGATGGTTAACTTTCATTAAAAAAGAGGCTGCACTCTTTAAAAAGGCAGCAGAAGATCAGAGGGAATATTTGACCCTAGTTAAGATTCCTTGATTTCCCTCCTTTTGTCAAGAAAGAGAGAGCATACCTTTCTTTTTTCATCCATATTCACAAAACGTTAGTTGACATTTTCCATGTTATTTCCAAGCTGTCAATAGCTTTTATGGAATATGTATCTTTTATTATATCAGAAAGTCTCCAGTGCCTCCATTAAGGATTTATCAGGATTTATTCTCTTCCATTTCAAGACTGTCTTCTGCTTTAGTTATTTTATGATGATGCCTTTAGTATTAGCTTATTTGGTAGGATGTCCATCTTTGTAATTTCTTTGATATGAAATCAACAAGCACATCTAGATTTCTAGATATTTTCAAGAATACATTTCTGGATCTTTTTTTAAACTAAATAATCAAGATATCTTCTATCTACTCTTTTATTGCATTCAGAAGACATATTATTATTGACACAGTCAAAATATATATTATTATTGAATATCAACAATATTAATAATGATAGCTAAAATTTATTGCTATTTTTACTATTGGGGGGTCTTTAATTATATTAGTTCATTTGATCTTCACAAGAATCCAAGGAAGTATTTGGTATCATTATCCTAATTTACAGATAAAGAAGCTGAGATTGAGAGATTTTTTACTTAGGTTCAGATTGTTAATGTCTGAGACAGGAGTCATATTCAGAATTCCTGACTTTTAAGTTCAGCACTTTATGCAGTAGCATGATAAATATGGAAATATATTTAGAAGAATTGCATATGTTTAACTTCTATTAAAATACTTGCTATCTAGGGGAGGGCAGTGAGAGGGAGAAAAATTTGAAACACAAGGTTTTACAAGGATGAATGCTAAAAATTATCTTTGCCTGTGTTTCAAAAATTTAAAAAAAACCCCAATCTATCCACATAGATTGGCTATTATCACTTTGATTATAATTTAGAAATAATATTTTACATTTATAGTTTAAGGTACTGCCTAGGAAGTCAAATACTGATGGGTTTAAAAATTTGAACAAATATTGGCAAAGGAATATTATGATAGACAATTTAATTTTTATGCTGAAAATTCAAACAATGTTACAGCTGGAGGGAACTTGAAAGAAATCATTTTAGCTCTTAAAAAGTCTAAGATATTTTTACTTTTCTTTGTGACATGATATAATTATTTGCTGGTAGCAGAGAATATTCCTGGGGGCAATCTACAAATGCAAAAGTGATTTTTAAATATATTCTTTATAACATACCTTTTGATGGAATACTTAAAATCAACTAGGAATTCTTTGTGGTCCTGTTTGTCCCTCACCCCAGAGGGAAGTTCCCCTGTTTAGCATTTATACATAATTTGCAGCTGCAGCAAATAATGAGTAAATCTCCACAAAGGGAATTATCCTCTTTTTCTTCCTTTTATTCCCTTTTTCCTATAATATCACTGAGTGTCAAGGTATTTCCAAAATAGTCTGGATATTAGAAAATAGCAAATCAATATTTCAGTGGAATGAACCACTTTCTACTTATAGAAAATGTTTCAAAATTTGTGTTGCCACTACTTTCACTTGTTTAGTCAATGAACTCCTCCTAGAGTCAGGTTTAGTTGCTTACATAGGTCATTGCACAGATCAAATTTGTTAATTAGTAAGGAAGCTGTTTACTCTGCACCTGTGGCCTTCTCATCCAGACTCCGTGGTAACCCTGGGCCCTCATTCATAACCAAGGGCAAAAGTTGCCTCGAGCTTCTATTTTTCTGCTCTTGTTTACCCGATGAGAAAGCACAAATCACCATTACTACATCCCCAGAGGATCTGAAGAGATAGCTTAACAATTTTTTTTCAGGAAAAGAATAAAGTGACCAGATGAATATTTTCTCTTCTACCCCTCAAAATAGAATAAAATCATGTAATAATTATGTAGAATCAGAATGTAATTAATTTTTTTCTTACTATGATGAGAAGCAACAGGACATAATGGAGAGAAGACTAACTTTGGAGTAAGAATACCTGGGTTCAGTAGCTGCCTCTGATGCACACTAGGTATCAGTGCATCCCAGATAACTCTCTACGACTCCGGTTCTTAATGTGTGTGTGTATTTGTGATGGATTACACAAGCTATGTGTAATAATAACATTACACTGTATCCTGCCATATGAGTGAGTCTAGCTTCCCATTTAGTTGCCATCCAATGCACTAAGATAGTAATCCATTAAACAGTACATATTATATATAATATATTATACATATAGCCATATACATGTACATACACATAATATATAATGGAAAGAAAGGGAAAAGATAGTCTCTCACAGTCTGATATATTATGCAAGCACCTATGTATAAACAAGCTATATAGACGCTAAACTGAGGATTTTCTCAGACAGAAGTTATTAGTAACAGGGGAACTGGGAAGGATTTTTAGATAAGATTGGACATTTAAGGAATCCAAGGGAAATAAAGGGAGAGATGAGGCAGCCAGGCAGTGAAAATGCTTGAAATTAGGAGATGGAATTGTCTCGTTAGAGGAAAATCAATGAAATGCATTGTCGCTGTATCACAGAGTAGGTGGAGGGGAGTAAGAGGTAAGAAAGCAGAAAAATAGGATGATTTGAGGTTATGAAAGGTTTTAAAAGTCAAGCAGAGGATGGGATTAGCTCTAGGGCACAAACATACAATGAATGAACTAATGTTTACTTCTTAGGAGCTGACATTTTTGTGGAAAGAAACAGAAAAATATAGAGCAAATGATTTCAAGGGAGTTATAGAGTAAGAGTACTAATAACGGAGCGGATCAGGAAAAGCTTCATGTAGAAGATAGTGCTGAGCTAAATCATGAAGGAGGAGAGACATTAAATGAGACAGAGGAGAAGAAATACAGGAATGCTAAGATTGGCAATTGGTTGGATGTGTGATGTGAAATCAAGGAAAGTCAAGGAAAATGGCAAGATGAAGAACTTGGGAGAAAGCAAGAATGGTGGTACCTTAAATACGGATAGGATATTTTAGCAGAGGCTGCGTTTCAGAGGTCAAGATGATGAATCTGTTTTGTTTGTATTGAATTTAAGATAACTATAGGACATCCGGTTTGAAATGTCTAGTAGGCAGCTGATGATGTCATTTCTTCAGTTATCTAACATATATTCAGCCAGGCACTCTGATATAGGACTAAATCTCAAGTCAGAGACTAGGGCTGGTCATCTCTATAAAGATGACATGGCTTTAGAGAAAGAAGGGAATCCAAAACAGGGCTTTTAGGGAACTTGCACCATCTAGGAGAGGGTTATGGATGATGATGGCAAAGATGGCAAATAGCAGAAAAATAGGAAAAGAGAATAGTATGGCATAGGAAGCAGGAGGGTCATTAGTATTAAATATAGAAAACATTAAAAAGGATGAAATCCTGGAAAAGACCATTAGAGCTGGCAATCAAAAGATCATTAAGAAACTTTGAAAACTTTCATAAGAGCAAAAGATCAATTCTAACTTACTCAGAAAAGTTAAGTATAATCTTAAATGAAAAAATAAAAACAAAAGAAGACATTTAACAATTGGAAGACTTTTAGGTTTTGTGACAAAACTGCAGAATTTAAGAGAAAATTTGGCATATAATATGCAGGAAAAATATAAATATTAAGGACTAATTATAAGGTTCACAATAAGGCCAAATCATTTACTTTTTATATATGAAACTATTACCAGTTATTGTTATTTTTATTTGTGTAGTTTGAAAATCATGATCTGAGCTGAATATGGTGGGGTATTTCTAATACAGTGAAATGAGACTATGTGGGGAGAGATAAAAAAGGAGCAATTATCTCTAATAAATGAGGCAAAAAAGGAAAAAAAAATCGATACAGAAGAAGTTTGTTGGGGAGTGGGTATGTTGTGCTGAAACCTTATTCTCATCAGGAATGGGTTATAGAAGGAACTATATATATGTATGAATGTATGTATATGTGTATATATAAAAGTTATAAAAAGTTTTCTAAATTCATAAACGAGAGGGGAAAAAGAATAGGATTGGAGAATAAGGGAGGGATTCTTGGAGGGATGGAAAGGCTAAAGAATAGGAGGGCAAGGTAGTGAGTAGAAGTAACATAGAAGAATGAGGTGAGATAGGAATAGGGCAAGAAAAGTAATAAGAGAAAATAGGAAGGAGGAGAATTTATAGCAAATAATTATAGCCTAAAATGTGAATGTGATAAATTTGCCTATAAAGTAGAAAGTGATAGCAGATTAGAAATTTTTGTGAGAATAATGAGGAAAATAGGAAGGAGGAAAATAAACAAGTAAGTATAGCTTAAAATGTGAATTGAATGAATTCACCCATAAAATGGGAACAGATAGTCAACTAAAAATTTGAATTTAATAATATACTGCTTTCTGGAAATATAAAAATGAGAGAAATACAAATATACATAAAGATCAGGAGTCACGTTTATTATGTAAAAAAATCAGGAATAGTAATCATGATCTCAAAGTTAAAGCCAAAATAGATAATCAAAAGAAAAAATAGGGAAAATATGTCAGCCATATTAATCAATATTGTTTTAGACCATTTAAAATAACTAGACAATGTAAGGTTGGTATATTGCTGTGAGGTGGATGATGATGAATTGATAGAGTCAGAAAAATATGGAAAGACAGACTTGTGAAGGAAGATATTATCCACTTTCAGAGAAACGTAGAACAAATAAACATACTAAGGTTTTACATAAATATATATGAATGTATATATGTGTATATATATATATATAGATATGTATCATAAATATCTATATGTGTACATGTAAGTACATATGTATATATGTGTATATTTAAACAATGCACATACTGTATAAATAATATATATAGATGTATATACACAAATAATGGTTATTGTTTATCCTTCATTTTCTAAGACTATAATGACATTGAAGAAGTAATGATATACAAGTGAATTATATTTGAGGGTGGAAGGGCTTTGCAAGATCACCAGTCTTACTTTCTCCTCCAGAACCATCGGAGTCCAATAACCAGACATAAATCAGGACAACTGGAAATGGCTATGGATGTAATGGGAGACTTTGGCTTTTGTAAGCTAAGCTTTTTAATAGGTCTCAGTTTGACTTAACCACCCATGCTTATGGCTAGTTAAGGAAAAAAATAAGGCAAAGAATGCCCTTTTTGCCAAGTTTAAAAAAAAAAAACCATCTTCAGGTCTGGCCAAAACAATAGCAATTGCTATTTATTTTTATATGGAAGCAGAGCCAGATTATATCTCCTTATATATCAGTATCTATATCTATTTATCTATTTAAATCTGCACTTAATTGTAGTCTTTTGGGGGCAGGGTAGAGGGAAAATAAAGTAAAACTATACAGTAGAGAAGAAAACAAAACCTACAAGAAAGCAAAGAAAAATGGATAGCTTCAAGCAAAAAGTATAGTATTCATTATATAGGCTCCCTTGAAATGAAAATTTATTGCTTTATATTTTGAATCCTCTCTTTTGTTCTGCTCTGTAAAGGCAAGACACAGTTCCTTTAGGTATGAGTGTGCAGCTTGTCTTTCTATCACAGGTGCAAACTTATCTCACAGAATTTCAGAGCTGAAAAATCTCTCAGTGGCTACCTAATCCTACCCCTAAGTGGAAGGTAACTCCAGTGTAACAAAATGAATAAGTGGTCCATTAGAAAACTTTCAAGGAGAGAGAACTCATTCGCCTCTGGAATTTGCATGTTCTTCTTTGGGTCAGTGCTCATTATTAAGGAGTTTTCCCTAGCATCTCATCGTAACTTCCAATCATTGCCCCTAATTCTTCCCCTGAGGATCCAATAGAACAAGTATAATCTCTCCTTCACATAAGAGCCCTTTAAATATGAAGACAATTATTATGTGTTATCCTTACTTCTAGTTTTCTCCAGGCTAAGCTTGCTCTCATTTTTCATCATCCTGGTTTTCCTGTTCTGGATACTCTCCAGACTCCTTCTAAATGTCCTTCTTAAACAGAAACATTAAGAAATTGAACATGGTATATTAGTTGAGGTCTGATGAAGGCAGAGTTCAATGGGAATGTCGCTTCTCTATTCCTGGAAATTATGCCTCTCTTTCACTGTCCAAGCTTGTATTAGCTCTTTTGGCTGACATATCACATTGTAGATTAAAACTGAGCATCCTCCATTTAACCATTACATTGTTTTTCAAAACAACTGATAACTAATCACATACTTTCCCATTTATATTTGTGAAATTGTTTTGTGTTAAGTATAAAGTTTTTGTTATTGTTGTTGCTTTACATCTATGTCCAGTGAGTTTTATCTTAGATGCAACTCAGATTTTTGAAAGAATTGAAGTCAAACTCACTGGTTTATAGTTTGTAGACTTTTTTCTCTTTAATTTTTGGAAATTGGGACATCTCTGTTCTTCTTTACTCTTGTGGCACTTCATGATCTTTCAAATCTTATTGAAGAAGTTGTCAGTATCTAAGGAAATAATTCATCTAAGCTAGGTAATGTGAATTCATAATTTGCAATTAGATGTTCTCTTATCTTCTTACTGATCTTGAATATCTATACCCCAGAAGTCATATTTATCATATCATTTCCAATGCAAAAGTCATTTTCCTTGACAGAGAAAGCAGAAAAAAGAAAATAAAAACTGAGTATCTCTGTCTTCTATTTATTAATATATTGTCGTATGCTCACTCCTCCCTTCCATTCAAGTAAATATCCTATTCTTCCTTCAATCTTCCTTTACGCAATTATAGGTTTTAAAAAATCCTTTTTTTCAACTTTAAATGTCCTTGCCAGCCTCAGTTTTTTCTGACTTTTAAAAATTCTGATAATGTTTTTACAAGATCTTTTCTCCCAATAATTCCTCTCATTTTTCACTTCAGCAACCAATTCCTCAAATCAGAAACAAAAGATTGTCTACATATTGTTCCCATTTTGAAGGATGAAATTATTATTAGGGCAAGTTGAGGAATTGCTAATTATTCTGTTTTTGGCTGAGAAAGAATAATAGCTGATATCTAGATAACTGAAGTTTCCTATCATTACTCTATTAAACCCCTATGCCATGGTTGTAATTTATTTCTCAAACCTCTCATCTGTTTCCTATTTATGCTTAGGTGATCTGTAGTACAGATTTCCAATGACAAAATCACTATTTCTTCTTTACCGAAATATTTCCTGTTTCTGGTTCCTGCTTTTCTTCATGTGCATATACTTTCTTAGTATGTGATGCTCTCTCCTCTCCTACATTTACCCATTCTTTTTCTTTTGAATATAATATGCTTATCCAGAACCCCAGGCTCTTTCTGGGTCTCATTTTATCAAAATTCAGAGGTACCTTTGAGTTCCAATTTCCCTCTTTGGTTTAGGACTTTTCAGTTTCTTTTATTTGTTGTCCAAACTTTCAGCATTTTGTGGATAGAAATGAGACTAGAGAATTTTTTTGGCTAAGACCCTGAATTTGTTTCATATGAATTTTTGGGTTTTTCTTCTCCTTTCTTTGTAGCTTTTCTATATCATATGTAATTGAGAAATGAATATATATATACAGACACACACACACACACACACACACACACACACACACACACACACACACATCTACGCCAGCCCTGAAGTCAGGAAAACCAGAATTCAAATCCAGCCTAAGACACATTTGCTACTAGCTCACTAGAGACCCCCAGGTAATTTAACGCTGTTTGCCACAGTTCCTGTAAAATGAACTGGAGAAGGAAATGATAAACTACTCTAATATTTTTGCCAAGAAAACTCCAAGTGGGGTCAAGACAATAGGACACAACTGGAATGACTCAAACGACGACAAAGGACTCATCCTTTTTAGCTTAAAACATTGATTTAATTCTTCACATCCCAGAAAATATATTCTTGCCATAATTATTAGGTGCTCTTGCCAGGAGTCTGCCATCCCCATGTTTTAAGGCATGGCTCAGAAATCCAAATTAAATTATTAGATACAATCTTTACTGAAGAATAAGTAGGAGTTAAATGGGTTAATCAATTGACCAGTGATACTAACCAATTCACCATATGGTATGTATTTCTTATTTTATAGTAAATCACCTTCATCAGTTCCATTTACATTCACACGATTGATACTAATGAAGGGAAAGCTAACACACATACTAATTTACATGATCTTTTTGTGTGTTGCAGCTAGGATGGGAATAGAGTTTATTGTGCACTTTTTGCCCCTATTGTAAACATCAGCCACTTAGTTATATATCCTAGGTAATTTTTGTTTTTTGTGTGTACGTGTATAATATGCTTTCATTAAGTCATCCTTTCTCTCTCTGTCTCATTTTTATTCCCATTTTCTAACCCAACATATATTTATCCTTGCTATCACCCACCCTAATTTTTAGGGAAACAAGTTATATCCCCAAAAGATTTCCTTTCTCTCCCTACTTCTTGTTGGATTTCAACAGTTAGTAGCAATAATCCAGAATTCTCACTTGGAGGACAATTGAAGAGGTGTGCATATATTTAATTAAATACAGGTTATTGAAATTAAAGGGAAGAATTAATCAATATTTATACCGATTTAAGTTCTTTTCTGAGCACCAGTCTCCTTACACCACATGATGACTTAATCTGGATTACCAAAGTTTATCACATCTTTCTTTCCTTCCCCTTCTTCACTTCCCTTCTACCTCTGACATTTTAATGGTAAAATACTTGATAAAAAAAAAAGACTTATGCAAATGACTCTATTATTTGTTATTCTTATGTGAAATTGATACGTGAGGATATAACTGGATCATGTTGAGAAAGAAATCTGACACTGTACAAATGACATTTGAAAGAAAGGAGAAGAGAAAGAATCCTTGTAAGTAGACATTTGAATCATTGGGACATATGGAATATTGTTCAGCGTTTCAATGAATTCCTCTGCTGACAAAGCTGAAGGGCAAGAGAACAAGATGGGAAAGAGCCTGAGGGCTTTTTGAGTTTGAGGGAGCTTCCAGCCAAGTCCAAGGGATTGCAGCGTGTCATTGTGTATGCTAAAAATGGACTAGGAAGCAGTTAAATGGCAACAAGAGAAGGTAGAGGTTTAAATCTATGTGGCAAGTCAAATATCTATGGGAATGCCTTCAGTGAGGAGATGCTGAAGATACACAGAAGAATTAGATCTGCTCTCTATGTATGTTTGCAAGTAGCAAAAATAATTATAATGTATGTGATATTGTAAGGTTTGTTTAACCCTTTCTTTCTTTCTTTCTCAAATGACCTTCTTGCAGAGCATATTTTACCCTTTCAATAGAATGGAAGCTTGAGGGCAGTCACTATTTATTTTTTATTTTCTATCCCCAGAACCTTGCAAAATGGCTTGTACTTAATACATTTTACTCAACATTTTCCATTATAATCATTGAGGCATTTATTAATTGCCTCATATTCCAGGCACCATGTTAAGCACTTTATAAATACTACTTCTTTTGATCCTCACAACAACTCTGGGAAATTGGGGTTATTATTGACCCTCATTTTATGTGAATTTATGTGAATTTTGTTGGAGGAAGCAGGGAGGAAAATGAGTCTTGTTTTTAAATACTCTAATATAAGATTTACACTATTAACCTCAAAAACATTTACATAGTGCCTTAATATTTGCAGAAAATATTTTACAAATATTTTCTCACTTGATCCTTCCAACAATCTAGGGAGGTAGCAGCTATTATTATCCCCATTTTTAAAGATGGGGAAACTAGGAGAAAGAGAAGGTAAATACTTTATCTATGGCCATACAATTAGTAATTACCTAAAGCAGAATTTAAATCAGGTCTTTTGACTCCAAGACTCTCATGACTACTAGCTAATTAATTAATATTATTATTGTTAGGTATGTGTATGTAGGGGCAGCAATTGGGATTAAGTGACTTGCTCAAGGTCACACAGCTAGGAGAAGTATCTGAATTCAGATTTGAACTTAGGTCCTCCTGACTTCAGAGCTGGTGCTCTATCCACTGAGCCATCTAGCTGTCCCCAATACCATCACTATTGAGGTAATATTAGGAAATAGAATTGACTCTTAATGAATAAATGCCATCTATCAAAGGGAAGAAGGGTTGCAATTTGCTTTTACATAACAAAACTAGTAGTAAGAGAATTGTTCATTTTTATGTGAGAGTTCTTATAACTGTGCCAGATGTTGAAATTGATCTATTATTAGTATAGATTTATATTAATATTGGGGCATTAAATGATGGAAAAGAGAGGGGGAGATCGGCATTTGATTGGTAGGTTGCCTCTGAGAACCATTCCTCACAACATGAACAGTCCACAAAAGAAAGATCTTTTGTGCTAGTCTTTTCCTGGAACTAATTTATTAATTAGGTTTGCTTTATGATATCTCAGATTCTACCTTTCCTCCCTAAATTATCTTGTCTTTCTGCTGTCTATGTTTTGGTTATTTATATGGGCTTCTCCCCCAACAAAATGTAAGTTCTGTGAGGGCAAAGTTTGATTTCCTGTATTTGGATCCAGGCACTTTACCCAGCACATATTAGGTACTTGATCAGTGCTTATTTATTAATTGATCTTTTTGTGTCTTAAAATTTAGTTTATAATTAGTGCTACTACAGGACCTTGTAGCAGCTCCCTTCAGTTTGTGAATTATACAATTTAAGAGGATCATTTACAAATTATTTTATAGATCTGGGCAATGATAAGCATTTTCACAAAGCAATGACTGCAATTTGTGGATGGATAATGAATTGCAGTCCTCCTTTGGCAAATGCAACTTATATTGGGCATCATTCTCCTTTTTTAATGCTGTTCCAACGTTTCCTAGACTAGTGATTATTATTATTATTTTTTTTAGCCTCAGGACTCCTAAAAATTTTTGAGAATCCTTGGGAACTTTTGTTTATGAGTGTGATATCTATCAATATCTACTAATTTAAATAGGTAAAATTTAAATATGCTTATTCATTTAAATATCAATAAGAAACATGCTACCTTTTAATATGAGTAGCCTGCCTTATCAAAATTGTTATGTTTTCCTAGATAAGAAATTCGATAAGAAAAAAAGAAATTTTAAATGTTTTTTTGGAAAATGTTTTAATATCTGGCTTTATAAAAGATTCCCTTACCTGTTCTAGCATTCAATTGTGATATATTTTTTGATTGAAGTGTATTGAAAACATTTGGCCTTAAACACATATATATCTGGAAAAAGGAGAAGTATTTAATGGATAAATGACATTTTAGTATTATTAAGTATTATATTTATTTGTTATTTTAAGTACTATTTAGTGTTATTAAGAAAATAGTTTTGACCTTGTGAATTGTCTGAGAAGCTATAGAGGATTCCTGGACCATACTTTGAGAATCATGGCTCCCGTTTTTAGGTGGTGTGTAAAACGGACTTGGTTTGCAAAACAAAAGTTAATGCTTGTGTGTGTGTGTGTGTGTGTGTGTGTGTGTGAGAGAGAGAGAGAGAGAGAGAGAGAGAGAGAGAGAGAGAGAAGGAAGAGGAGGAGGAGGAGGAGAAGAAGAAGAAGAAGAAGAAGAAGAAGAAGAAGAAGAAAAAGAAGAAGAAGAAGAGGAGAAGGAGGAGGAGGAGGAGGAGGAGGAGAAGGAAGAGGAAGAGGAGGAGAAAGTAGAGGAAGGAAGAGGAGGAGGAGGAAGTAGAGGAAGGAAGAGGAGGAGGGGGAAGTAGAGGAAGGAAGAGGAAGAAGAAGATCAGAAGAATGAAGAACAAGAAGAGGAGGAAGAAGAAGAAAAGGAAGAGGAGAAGGGAAAAGAAGAAAGAGAAGGAGAAGGAGACGAGGAGAAGGAGGAGGAAGAAGGAGAGAAAGACAGGGAGATGGGGAAAGAGGATGATGAAGAGGAGGAGGGGAAAGGAGAAAGGAGAGGAGGAAGAGGAGGAGATGGAAGAAGGGGAGAAGGAGAAAGGAGAAAAGGAGGAGCAGGAAGAATAAAAGGAGAAGGAGGAGGAAGAGGGAGGAGAAGAGAAGGAGGAAGGGGAGAAAAAGGAAGAGAAGGAGGAGGAGAAAGGGGGTAACCTAAATACATTCTTAAAAAAAAAAACCTACTCACATTTTTTCTGACCTATTCAAATTGTGAAAATCATTTCTGTATTCTTGAAGCTTATCATTCCTGTTGAGGTACAATGTGGGCCACTTATTTGGAAGGAACTATCCAAACAACCTTGCAACAACATCCCAGAGACAGATGCCACATAGGGACAGACCGATGGGATGGTTGACAATATGATCATTGACATCCATAACTTCCCCAGGGAACTTGAGGCCCTACGAATGTAACCCACTTTGCATTAACTCTGGAATTTCCTTGGATTACTGAATTCAGTATTAGAGTATAATGGAAAGAATACTACAGTGATAGTCAGAGGACCTGATCCATTGGGAAGGATGGGGGAATAAGGAAAATGTTGATATAATAGCTAGTTGGTACAGTGTACAGAACACAGGACCTGGAATTAAAATCTTCAAATACAAGCTGAAACACATATGATCCTGGGCAAGTGACTCAATATCTCAAGAGCTTTAATTTCATCTGCAGAATGGAGATATTATAAGTATAGCCACTTACTTCCCAGGGTTGTTGTGAGGATAGAGAAAGATAATATTTGAAAGCTCTTTGCAAACCTTAAAGCATTATATAAATGTATTGTTACTGTTTTTGTTGTTATTATTATCATTTTCTTTTTTTTTTTTTTGGTCCCCTTTTTTTTCCTACCATAAGATTTGCCTTATTTATACTGTGACTCTGCTTAGACCCCACTGCAGAATATGGATCAAATTATAAGGATGAGCATGTAGTAAAATTTTCTTTTCATTGTTTTTATTTTTATTTGAGATGCCAGAGAGCAGTAAATAAATAAACTGACCAAACACTCAAAACAACCCTATTCTATATAAAGTACATTCCTCTAAAACAGTTTATTGAAGATTAGCAAAGAAAGAGTGGAGCCTTTGATGACTTTGATCAACTTTGATGACATGGTAATAACATTATTGTATTTGATCAGATTTGTTTTTGTTTCTCAGTGTTGACTGATTATGATATTGTCCACCTTTATTTAATTATGAGATATATAACTTTGTTTTCTTTTTTAATTGTTCTATGATGTGCCTTTTAAAATTTATAGCAGATTGTTTATCCATTTGAAATGAATTATAAATTGTAAGATGCTGACTTAAGATGCTGACAAACATCCTTTAGCAAATTTCTTCCCAGTTTCTGAGACTTATTTCTGAAATAACAGTTTCTTCCATATTAGTTCGTATTCTTGGGCTCATTAAACATTATATTTCTGTGAACATTTATTTCTGGGTCTTGCTTATTTGATCTGTTCTCTGACCTATTTTCCCCAAGTACTAGATAATTACTGCTTTTGTAGTATAGTTGAAGGTCTGGTAACATTGACCCCTTTTCCTACTACTTTTAATTATATCCCTTGATATTATTGACCTCTTATTCTTCCAGATTAGCATAGCTCCAGTTTTGTGAAAAATTGCATAATATGCAAATTTTTGTCATATTGGTTAATCGCTGATACAAACATTAAATCTTTCTCAAACTATTTAAGCTTTGATTCTATACAAATTATTTTCTGGTAGTATTTATCTATACAAATTATTTTCTGGTAGTATTTTCTGGTAGTATTCTGGTAGTACTCTGGTAGTAGAGTATCTGGTAGTATCTCTATAGATTCTAGAACATTAATTTCAAGAAAGTTAGTATATTTTGTTATGACTTTAAATGACATTTCTCTCAGTTATTTTTCATGGTTTTGTTAGCAAAAAAAAAAAGAATAGAAAAAATGCTGTGGATTTTTTTTTTTTTTTGCATTCTAGTACTTTATAAAAAGCTACTAATTACCCCATTGAATTTTTTATTATTCTCTCAGGTTCTCCAAGAAGAACATCATCTTTTCTGCAAATATATATTGATTGCATTTTACTTATGCTTAGTACATTAATTTGTTTTGCTTGATTGATTATTATAACTAGCATTTTAGCATATTTTTGAATAGAGATAATGGTCATATTTATCTTTATTTTATCCTTGGACTGATTGAGAATGTTTCCAACATTTCTCCATTATAAGTAATGCTGGCTCTTAGTTTTAAATAGATACTTTTGTAATTATGTTTAAAAATTCCCTTTTATTTCTGTGTTTTCAGTTTTTAAAAAAATCATAAATGGATAATATATTTTATGAAAGATCCTTTCTACATCTATGAATTTTATCATGTTATTTTTCTTTTTATTACAATTAATTATGTTAGCTTATAAAATCCTGAAGTAATTTTCATTCTTAGGAAGAATCCAATATGATCATAATGAGAGGAAAAATAAAATTTATTTTTTGGTCTTTCTGATTTACCTTCCTGTTAGATTTCTCTAAATTTAATTTGAAGTCTTACTTCAAGTTATTACCTTACTATATATTTCTTTTTGCAATTCATTAAATTTTTGTTTGCATATTTTAATGCTATGATATACAATGCATATATATTTAATACTGATATGGTTTAATTATGTCTTAAGTATGTGTATCTCATTTATTATCCATAGTGATAATTTCTATTTTTAACTCTAATTTTATCTGAGATTGTGATTGCCTTTTTTACTCTTTTTGGATTCAGTTGACACATAATAAATTCTACTTCTACCCCTCATTTTACTTCTGTGTGAATCTTTTAGTGTATTTCATAGAATGTATATGTAAAATGATTGGGTTTTTGTTTTCTAACTTGTCCTGCTTCTCTCTGCTGATTTATGGATGAGTTCATATATTTTCATGGTTATGATTACTGATCATTTTCAACTGTATAAATACTATTATGTTGTTATTTTTAAACAAAAATTTAAAGAAAATAGGATTTAGTTATCCAAAATTTGTATTGCAGGAAAACAAAATCTCAGTCTTCTTTCTGGATTTTGTTCCTTTCTCCTCTTAATATCAATACTCTACTTGTAGTTTCTTTTGCGTCAGCTAATCTTGTCTCCAAAACCATCTTCTGACTCAGATACTCCTTTTCCTCTTCCTCCTTATCCCAACCCAATCTTTTGCCTACTTTATTCTACTGAGATTTCTCTCTCTTCCCTTGCCTTCCCCCTTCCCTCCCTTCCTTCCCTTCCCTTCCCTTCCTTCCCCTCCCTTCCCTTCCCTTCCCTTCCCTCCCCTCCATTCCCTTCCCTTCCCTTCCTTCCCTTCCCTCCCTTCCCTTCCCTTCCTTCCTTCCCTTCCCCTTCCTTCCTTCCCTTCCCTTCCTTCCCTTCCCTTCCCTTCCCTTCCCTTCCCTCCCTTCCCCATTCCTTTCCCTTCCCTTCCCCATTCCTTTCCCTTCCTTCCCTTCCCTTCCCTTCTTTTCCCCTTCCCTCCCTTCCCTTCCCTTCCCTTCCCTTCCCTTCCCTTCCCTTCCCTTCCCTTCCCCATTCCTTCCCCTTCCCTTCCCTTCCCTTCCCCATTCCTTTCCCTTCCCTTCCCTTCCCTTCCCCTTCCCTTCCCTTCCTTCCCTTCCCTTCCCTTCCTTCCCCATCCTTTCCCTTTCCCTTCCTTCTTCCCTTCCCCATTCCTTTCCCTTTCCCTTCTCTTCCCTTCCCCATTCCTTTCCCTTTCCCTTCCCTTCCCTTCCCTTCCCCATTCCTTTCCCCTTCCCTTCCCTTCCCTCCCCATTCCTTTCCCTTCCCTCCCTTCCCTTCCCCATTCCTTTTCCTTCCCTTCCCTTCCCTTCCCCATTCCTTTCCCCTTCCCTTCCCTCCCCATCCTTTCCCTTCCCTTCCCTTCCCTTCCCCATTCCTTCCCCTTCCTTCCCTTCCCTTCCCTTCCCTTCCCTTCCCTTCCCTTCCCTTCCCTTCCCTTCCCTTCCCTTCCCTTCCTTCCCTTCCCTTCCCTTCCTTTTTCCCTTCCCTTCCCTTCCCTTCCCTTCCCTTCTCCCTTCCCTTCCCTTCTCCCTTCCCTTCCCTTCCCCCTTTCCTTCCCCTTCCTTCCCTTCCCTTCCCTTCCTTCCCCCTTTCCTTCCCTTCCCTTCCCTTCCCCATTCCTTCCCCTTCCCTTCCCTTCCCTTCCCTTCCCTTCCCCTTCCTTCCCTTCCCTTCCCTTCCCCATTCCTTTCCCTTCCTTCCCTTCCCTTCCCTTCCCTTCCCTTCCTTCCCTTCCCTTCCTTCCTTTTTCCCTTCCCTTCCCTTCCCTTCCCTTCCCTTCCCTTCCCTTCCCTTCCCCTTCCCTTCCTTCTCCCTTCCCTTCCCTTCCCTTCCCTTCCCTTCCCTTCCCTTCCCTTCCTTCCCTTCCCTTCCCTTCCCTTCCTTTTCCTTTTCCTTTTCCTTTCCTTTCTCCTTTCCTCTCCTTTTCTTTCCCTTTTCCTTTTCCTTTCCAGACTTTTTACTCCCTCTGCTTTTTAAAAATAATTTTTACCTTTAACTCTTCCAATTTTAAAAATTGCCAAGTCTCTTCTCTTTCTCTAAACCTATAGGGTATTTTTTAAACTACCAAGTCCAAATCTTGTCTCTCTCTGTTCCCTTAATGACCCTTTCACAAAATTGGACTATTAAGGGTATAAATATCTATCCACTCTTCTGTGTATATATAATCATAAGGGAGGGGGTGGACAAGTCAGGCAAAGGGGATGGGCTTAATTCTAAAGCAGAGGAGACAATCCTATTCCTAATATGCTAAAAAAGGAAGAGAGAGAAATGAACTTATTGATTGCAACTATAACAAAGTCCACTTCTAGGTACAATAGATAGGAAATCAGGCTTGGAGTCAGGAAGACTTGAGTTCAAATAGTTCTAATCTGGCCTCAGACGCTTATTAGCTGTGTAACCCTGAGCAAATCATTTGACTTTGTTTGCCTCAGTTTCCTCATCTGTAAAAATGAACTGCAAAGGTTCATCAGTATCTTTGCCAAAATAAAATCCCAAAAGAATCATGAAGAGTCAGCTATATCTGAAAATAAAAAACAAAATGGCACACAATGTTGAGAGAGAGAGAGAGAGAGAGAGAGAGAGAGAGAGAGAGAGAGAGAGAGAGAGAGAGAGAGAGAGAAGGAAAGAGAGGAAGAGAAGGAAAGAGGAAGGGGGAAAGGGAGAGAAGAAAGGAGAGAGGGAGAGAGGAAGGAGGAGGAAGAGAGAGAATTTTACTAAGAAAACTCCAAATAGGGTTATGAAGACTCAAATACCTAGAAACACAGAGAGAAGATATTTACAATTGAAACACCTTAATTTCTTTGACAATGGAAATCACTGGTGGAGTTTCTGGCAAAGATAAGTCATCATAATTATGGATTGTTCATTTTCACTTTAAAAACTACCACTTTAAATGTAGCTTCCAGCAGCTACAAATCAATTACAACCCACAATTAGGCCTACAATTTTTAAAGTCTGTACAATGCTCTATCTATGGCTATAAATCAGCCTATTTTGCTTGAGGTCACTAGTTCAATAAAGATCATTCAGCTGGCCATTCTAATGAAGTTAGCTGGAACTAATGACCAATCAGCTCTTCTGATAGTAACCTGATGCTCATCTGAGTGATTATTTGTGATTTCTTGCAGGCAATCTCTTTCCTCACACCCCTGGCAGTCATTTTTGTGGTGAAAATCATCCGGCGCACTGACAAGACTGAAATTAAAGAGGCCTTTTTAGGTAAAGTATGACCTATGTACCTTTTCAATGAAGAAACAGAAATCAATTAGATCATTATTAGGAATAAAGAATCTCAAAACACAGACATACACACACATACAGAGCTGAGCTTTAACCTGGTCCAGCAAAATATTGATTAACAAGATGTTTATTTTCTCTAATTAGTGGCCACTTGATAACTGTTCATTGCACCAAACATGAGAGGATCAACTTCTCTTCATGTGTAAGCAGTGGACCAGGATGTTGTTATTTTTTGGGGGGGCGGGTGGGGCAGGCAAAAATAACCCTTTGCAACAAAGAAAATTTGATTGGAAAGCTTTGTTATTGGAAGTATGTCTGTTGTCTGTGCTCTCCACAGACGTGACTAATAGCATCCATTCTGAAGAAACTAGAAGCTAGTCATGGACTACATGATCATTTTTGGATAATATAATAGTTGGTTAAGAAAATTAAGAAAACAAAACAAAATAAACAAAACTAATACCTCCTAGGCTCTTTCACACTTTTCTCTCTTTCCTCTCACTAAGACTAAGTTTTAGGAGGGTTTATTATTTACTAAGGAAAAATTCAAATGACTTAAATCTTATATATTCTTTATGAATGCATTTAATCCATAAACATTTATTAAATGTCTACTATTTAAAAAGAATTCTATTCTAATTGCTTATTTCTCTTAAGCACCAACCAGACAAGCAGTTTGACTTTTTTTTTCTTTTTTGCATCACATCCTTTGTTTTTGGCATTTCTATTGGACTTTTGAGTATTTGAAACAATATTTTTATCTAAATTACTCAAATAAGACCATTTGTATCTACAGCATTCTAGCTAATTTCATCAATCAAGGCAACATTAATTAATATTAATTTGCACCCAAATCATGTTTTGTAATGTTCTGTATACCCAATTTAAAAAATAACAATTACATGAGAATATTTACCTTATAGTGAATTTTGGGGTTTAGTCATGTTTCCATCACAAGTTCTCGACCACAAACTATGTCTCTAATGTTCTTTGATAAATGGAGTCTTAGCCATAGGAGAGATAAAAACTTTCCTTGAAGAATAATGTCCAGGCATGGAGTTGGTTATACCATTTCCTGAATATGAAATTTCCTGGATAACCAGAAAGTTGTCTTTGTATAGGATGTCATGAGTAGAACTTACTAAGGCATTGGGGATATACTACGTAGTGTCTCCATTGTTAAATCCAACCATTCCTTTGCCAATTGTCTTACAGCTTCTTCCCTGGATCCCCAAATCTAAACATACATTGTTATTTTAAAATATTTTCTTTCCTTTTTGTTTTTTGTATTTATGCTTGTTATTCATTACCTCCCTTTGGAACAGAGGTATTCATATGGCAATATGTATCACATAGTAACTTTCCCTACACCTTTTTACTCTCCCTTACTAAATCTCCCTTAGCTGGACATTTTAGAACTGAATACTTTATGCTTTATTTTCTATTATTAAAACAATAGTCTGTATTATTGCATAATCTGTTTTCCTGAATAGAAGTTTATTATATAAAAATGATTGAGAATTTTGTTTTGACCCTAGTTCTTATCTCTGCATTTTTAGGATGATTATATATAAGTATAAAACAAAGAAACATGCTATAATCTCCCTAAGAAGGTTCAGATAATTTTATACATTGGGTTTTCTGGTTAATTTTTAAATTTTAACTTTAAAAATTGTCTGAATGAGAGTATTCTTATTTAATATGCCCCTTTTTATTTAATAGACTTTGCCCTATCCCACAGACCTTTGGAACAAAATTTAAATCTGCTTTGGATCATCATTTAATATTGAATTTTTATTGAATGAAGCTAAGTTTCAAGGAGTAAGATTTAGCCTATACTTTATCTAATCAGTTTAAATAATGAAGCAATATTAAAATAAAATTCCTGTACTGACATTTTTATTATAGAAGTAATTTTAATAGTTTTTATACTTACATGTAAAGATAATTTTTAATATTCTTTTCCTTATAAAATTTGGAGTTCTAAATTTTTTCCTTCCATTCCTTCCCATTCCTTTCCCTAAATGGTATGCAATTTGATATAGTCTATGTATTCCAACAATACAAACCTTCTCATAGATGACTGTTGGCCAGACCCAAGGGAAAAACTGACCACATAAATCTTTTCAAGTTGATTTTGAATTTGTATCATCAGTCACTCTCTTTACTCTAACTAGTATTGCTATAAGAGGTTAAAATTAGTGTTTCTGAACTAAATCATTAACTAACAAGAACAAGGTAATCTTTAGTATGGAATTTTTTTAGCTTATCTCTACTTTGGGGGATGAATCCTAACAGAATTAACAGGAGATTTCTCTTTTAATCCACTAGGACAGTAAGTTGGCTTCTAGTGAACCATCTACCACCAGTAGGTGTCTTTGCTCCAATGTTCTGCTATTATTTCTCAGAGGGAAACATCTGGGACTGATTTGGATGGACTTCATGGTTGGTGAATCCTGACAAATTGTCCAGAAAAGGGCAGCTAATAACTCTTCACAAGAAGTGCCCTTTGCAAGTAAAGGCCACCCAAATCCATGATACTAAAGGAAAGGTGCAGTAAATGGGTTCACTGTGGACATCTCAAGAGTTATTTTATGTCATATTAACTCTCTACCTATGAAATTTTAGGTGGTGATTTTGTGCCAGAGTCAAAGTCTTAATTAGGAAATCACAGTGGTAATCTTGATAGGAAAAGGCCACAGTCATTCAAGGTGACTTCAGAAGTCAGTGCTAGGAGAATTGTCAGGCAGATATTCTGAGAAGGGAGAGAATAGTTGTAAAAGGGTCTGTCCCATGATCTCTAGCCTCTTCAGTTGTGTTTTTATCATAGTGAAGAGAAGAGAGGTCTTTTGTCTAGTAGGAATATATGTAATGCTGAATATGATTTTTTTGAAAAAAAATTTGACTCAGTTTCCACACAGATCTTATTTATGTATCCCAATTGTCTCCTTAGCTTTTTGACAACATCACTACATGGCTGAATCATGTTCCATTCCTTATCTAAGACAGCCTCTATCTCCCTCTCTGCCATATTCCCAGGCCATCTGATATTTGAACAGTTTATTTTCCTTTGGTAATCATATTAATTTAATTTGTCCCTCCTAAGCTCTCATTCTGTTGACTTTAAAAGTCTTAGTTTTGTTAATCAAGTTTGTCTTTCTCACCTCTATACTTCTGAACTTAAAGAGAATGGCATCCATTAAGTGATATTCTCCCTCCCCTATAGCTAACTAATTTAATATCTTTCTAAAATATGCTTCAATCTCACTTCTTTCTCCTACCAGCTACATAGCCTTTATCTCAGTGAATTGCACCATCTTCTCATTGAACAACTTCATAAAGTCTTTAAAACTTTAATACTTGCCATAGTAAAATAATAGCTCACAATCTTTATTATTCAACGTATAAATAAAAAGTGAGATATATAGTTTTTATTACTTATCAAAAGCATTCAATCTTTCATAAAATTAGTCTTAATAACTGCACCTTTTGTACAATGCTTCTAAAATAATGGAGAGAGCATGAGAGATATTGTTCTGAGATGCTGCTGAAGGGGAAAGTTCTTTCAATCATGTTTGTAATATCCTTTGGGATATGTGTTGTTAGTCTAATAAAATCCTTCTGAGTCACTTGGGGAAAATCCCTTTGCAGTATGTTAGAATAAAATATTCCAGCAATTCTTTCTGTTTTATGTAAAAAGAAATCACACAGGCAAAATATTTTGACATCTATAACCAGTCTTCTGGATTGATTTTCTTTAGGAAGGCAGAGAGATGAATGAGTAACAGGTGGACAAATGATGGGGGAGAAGGTGATAATGAGGAGTGATTATATGGTCAGCAGTGAAATAATAGTATGGGGCCAGTGATGCCTTTTGAAGTGGTATTGCAGCTACTGCTTGGCCCAGCTTGGAATTATGCCTGAGAAGGTTGCCAGAGAAAAATAAAAAAGAATTTGTCTTACTACCAATAAAAAGAACCACAAATATGCTGCAGTAGTCAGTCAGTTTGAATCAAGCCAACCAGTGATAGATGGCTTGTGATTTGAGGATTCTAGTGAGTAAGAATAGAAGATTTTGAACTGAAAGGACAAGAAATTCGATAAGATATATACCAATACTTAATCCTAATTACATTTTATTTCCATTAGCCAAATCTTCTAAAAGAGAGGAACTTCTATTTCTCTTAGAATGCCCTGAATTTCTCTTTTAATTAGCAAAAGTAATAATTATAATTTAAAAAAACAGCATTCTTTCTTGTTTTTTCTGTCCCTGGAAAATTCATTTAACTCATGGTTCTAAGACTCATCAATTAAATAGTAGTGAACTAACAGTTACTTTTCTTTGCTCACTTTTAGCCAGGTTGTTATTTTTCTGTCTGTTTGGTTTTGTTTTGTAGCGGTTTCCTTGGCTCTAGCTCTGAATGGAGTCTGCACAAATACTATTAAATTAATAGTTGGAAGGTAAGTCCTGAAATGTTGAAAACAGTGGCTTTAAATATTGAGGTGATGTAGAGCAAACTTCTGTAACGACACTGTAGCTTAATCTTTGATCAGAATGCATTGGATGGGGAAGGACCTGTAGGTTTTATGACAACTTAAAGAAGAGGCTGTTGGGGCTAATCCTTGGCAATTCAGTTCAACAATCATTTATTCAGTAAGCGTCTTTGCTGTCCATCCTTGGATTCATTTCAAATTTTGAGGAAGCCTAACAATCTATAGTTGGTTTCCTATTACAAAGGCTGCTTAGTTTAAGAAAATACTTCCCAGCCACTTAGGGAAATCCCTTACAAATTCCTTTGTAGTATATTTTGAATAAAATATCCAAACTGTTCCTTCTATTTTATTTGAGAGGATAGCTATGAAGATAAATCTTTTTATACCCTTATAAATCTCTTGTAAGTTCAGGCCTTCTTTTTGGGCAGGCAGAAGCCTACAACTAGCTCTCACTAGATATCAATTGAATGGCTCATTTCTGCCCTCCATATGCTTGGATGCTGGTTGTTTATTACTGTACTAGGAATAGATTGGAGATTGGAATTATCCATTGCATTCATTATAATTTGCTATCCCTCCCTTTAAACAAAATTGGATTTTTTGTTTGTTTAATTATTTTTTAGAAATGTTATAAATTTAAAAACTTATCTAGAGAGGCCATTAAGGGGAAAAAATCTTTGAATTGGGTAATTGGAGAATTCCACCCTCAGTTGCCAAGCCAGAGCAGAAGACACTATTTCTGGGACACTCAGGGTTCTCTCAGTCAGGTTGAATAAAATCCAGCACCCTAAGGAAGTATATGAAGTTAAGCAAGATGTGGAATCTAAGACCATATGGGGCTGTGAGTTTAACTATCAATACAACAGATTGCCAACTTCCTCCAAAGTCTTGGATGTGGAGAACAGCAGTTTAACTAAAGGACTATGTAGGTATCTATAGTGATATAGGAGAAATCTCATGATTTTTTGCTGGCACAGGGGATTTAAACACTGGCTTTTGGGGGTGAGAAGGGGAGGGGAAAAGGAGGATGAGAAAGGTGTGGGTAGGAGGCATATTTACAATGGCAGTTTTTCATATTTAAAATATCCATGGTGTTTTTTGTAGACCTCGTCCCGATTTCTTTTACCGCTGCTTTCCAGATGGAGTAATGAACTCTGAAATGCACTGCACAGGTGATCCTGATCTGGTGTCTGAGGGCCGAAAGAGCTTTCCCAGCATCCACTCTTCCTGTAAGTTAACTTGTCTGTGACATTGTCACTTTTGCTTCTTTTAGTCCCTCTGGTCATGTTTCCCGATGAATGCATGAAGAGCTTATGGTGAAAATAAGAATTTTTATTTTTTATCAGAAAGCAAAGGACAGTTAATCCTAACTACCTTGATGAAAGATATGTTATTGGAAGTAACTAACTATGGAAAATACTTTGCAAGGTTCTGTATGCTACCTACACTAGCTGAGTAATGTACTTCGAACATTTCAGGATACTAGCCTAAGGTCTTAGTCATTTTCAGAACAATAGTAGTTTATCATTCTCTCAACCTTATTCCTTCAACACATTCTCCACTGCACAGATTAATGGTTCTTTCTTGCAATCTGGGGCTAGTTCTTAAGGAATATACTGACTACACAATACTAGAGTTTAGAAGTTGGCACTGGGATACAAACTACTCAGCCTTTGAAAACCATATTGTTTTCCATGACAGTCTATGATTTGAGTTTTTCTTTTTTCTAAAATAAAATTTGAAGCTTGCTAATCAGGACCTTAGGTAGCAGAGAACATGCAGTATGTCCTTCCTCAGATGAAGGAAGATCTCCCAATTTCCATTGCCATTGACTCAATAGAAACGTACAAACCAGGATTTCTAGTCTATCCTAGACTCAGGAACATCACAATTTGCCATCCCGTATAAGAAGCCTTAGAATATTAGGATGATTTAGCCTGGCAAAACTGATGCTGCATGATCATTTTCTTCTAGTGTTTGGGGGCTATCACATAGGGAATGGATTAGCCTTGTTCCATGTGATCCAAAGAACAGAACCAGAAACCAAGGGGGAGCAGGGGATTCCAAGGAGATTAATTTTAGCCTGATGTAAGAATGGGGATTGAGTGGGTGGGGGAGACTTATCTAACAATTAGAGCTTTTAGGCCTCCCTTAGAAAGAAATGTGTCATCTTTCATTTGAGATCTTCAAGCAGCTGATTGTTAGTTAGCCAACTTGGTAAAATATATGTCAAATCAAATATTTGTATACGTATTTATAGAATTATCTTACTGCACAAGAAAAATCAAATCAAACAGGAAAAAATGAGAAACAAAATAAAATGCAAGCAAACAAAAAAAAAGAGTGAAAACGCTATGTTGTGAACCACATTCAGTTCCCACAGTCTTCCCTCTGGGGTAGATGAAAATTAATTATTAAATTATGTAATACAATTAGTACTTAATTAGATGATCACATTTAAAAATGAAAAATAAGTGACACAAGAAATCTTGGCTGTATTATAATAATATCATTTATATACTTTGGACATAATTGGGAAGTTATGGAAGTGAAATGTTCTTGAATTGTAATCTCCTGCATTCTTACACTTCCCCGTCTCTTCTCTTCTTCACCTTTGAGATTAATGTGCATGATTCTTCTGTAGGCAATAATCTGGAGGCCGTAGTTAAAAGAGAGCTACTTGTAGTTAGGAATATATAAGTTCAAATCTATCCTCCAACACTTGATAAATATTTAATGTCTCCTTGTCTTTACAGTGAGCGGGAGATTCAAGGGCTTTTTCCATTCCTTCTGGTTTTAATCCTATGACTTGTGCATTTGTCAAATCTTGTTTAAGAAAAGGCAAAGAGGCAAAGTCTGCCATGAAAGATTTGGACAGCAGCTTCAGAATGACAGTTAAAAATATCTTTAAAATTTGGTGTTTTCTATTACTGCAGAACTTATTTAAAAAATAGATGTAAAGTGTAAGGAAAGAACTTGTAAGCTTCCATTAAAGAGTTGTGTAAAATCGCACTTACTTTTTTTTTCAAGTAACAGCTTTCCTTAAAAACATGTGTACATATACATACACATACATACACACTAAGACATTTTCTTTTTGGCAGGTCTGCCCATCAGGCATGCTGTTAAATTTCTCACTAGTCTTCGATCTATGATAGATAAGACAATTGACAGAAGCTATTTCTGCCTTCAGCTGGTGATGCTTAAGGAATAGTTAACAGTATTTTCTCACTGTCAGTTCCAGTGGCAGGATCCTTCTGGGCCTTCCTTTGCACACTGATGTGTGTGTGTGTGTGTGTGTGTGTGTGTGTGTGTGTGTGTGTGTGTGTATGTGTTTCTTTGTCCTTCCAGGTAGACTTGATAATAGATCTTGATAACAGTTAGCTTGTATACTTTTACAAAGCAACCAATGGTTCTTTATTTCCTACCACAGTTGATGGGAAGGTTAAGGCATGTTTTAATCCTTTGCTTCAGAGAGTGTATGTGAGGTGAGTGGTGATACCATGTAAACATACCACTATGAGCCAAATAATCTCTCTTTTTAAGAAATCTATTTCTTTATTTCTTTTGAAAACAGAAGCTTATGTCTCTCCATCTGTCATCAGTATCCAAAGCACATTCTATCAAAGTGCTCAAACTAGCAGAATTTTAGAAGCATAAAATACTCATGGTACATAGGCTTCCCAGTTGCTACTTCCTGTGGACCTTGGTGCTTTAGACATCCGATCCCATTAGCATAATAAAAGGCAAAGCCCACTATATTAAAGAATTCATGATTTCTCTTAATGTCCCATAGGCTCACAATCCTGGAAGGCCACAGATCAAGGGCTCTCATAAGAGTATAAATAAAAGGATTTTTGAAAGATGAATTATTTTTTCAAATATTGTCTTTACCTTTATTTCACTTTAAAGAAGGGGAATGAGCTTTACAAGTATCATGAAATATGTAAAGAATAATAATATAGTCATATGAGTCAGACACAATGATGGATATAAAGATGAGCTTTGGAATCAAGAAGAGCTGCATTCAAATCCTGCTTCTTACATATATTAGCTGGGCTAATTTTTCCCAAAGGAAACATGAAATATGCAAAAGTAGAGAAGCCACCCCAAATATTCAAATGGACAATTTACGTCTGATCTGTGGCAGAGCATTCTGAGCTTGTATTGGTCCAATCAGCCACAGTCAGACCCTTTATAACTCCACTCTAACACAGTGATATCATTTTGGTCCTCTTAGAAAATGAAGGGCAGCAACAAAATATTAGCTGGGTGATTATTGGCAGATCATTGGCTTTAGGCAGCTCCCTTAGCTTTTAAGTTTTAGACAGTTTGCAGATATGCATAATAGATAACTATAATGCAAAAACGAAAATAATAGTGAAAATGATACCTCTCTCTATTAATGCCTATCCCCAACTACCTGCAATGTTTTACCTGCACTAAATTGATATGTGAGAATAAGTGCTAGCACATCAAAGTCTTTATTGAAGTCTGTCTTGAATGAAATGAGAGAACTGCAAAGAATAATAATTGCTATGGAAGAAATTTTAAAAGAAAATCAAGAAATAATTAACTGATATGCCTGACTGATGGTTGCTAGGCATAGGGAATTTTCAGGCCCAGGGCAAATTTCTGGGTGTAAGATTGCCTAAAATGGATTTCTCGCCCACATCAGGTCATCAGAGTTATTCTGACAGTCATGTCAAATAATGATTATTTCGTAAACAGAGCATATCCAGGGAGTTCAGTTATATGACTGTTACTTTTAAAATCAAATGTTGTCTGACTTTTTGACTGTCTTCACTAAAAAGTACCATCAGCCAAATGCCTCCTGTTCCATTTCAAGATCACATTAAGCATTATAGAGCCTTGGAGATAGAAAACAGACAGGAATTCCTCCTTTGGCCAAATATTTAGTGATAGAACTGAAGATTAAATATGGAAAGCAGTCTCTCAAATAAGCTTGATTTTCTATCAGGGATGAAGTACATCTAAACTCCAGTTTTAAGAATAATCTCTGGTAGTGTTTATGCCAATAATGAAAGTTTCAACTCCATGAATCATGAATATTTGACATTAAAAGTCAGTTGGTCTATACACTTCTGAGATTGGCTAAGATGACAAGAAAAGATAATGATGACTGTTGGAGGAGATGTAGGGAAATACATTGTTGGTAAAGTTGTAAACTGATCCAACTATTGAGAGCAATATGGAACTATGTCCAAAGATCTATCAAACTGTGCATACTCTTTGATCCAGCAGTATCTATATATTGGTCTGTTTCCCAAAGAAATCATAAAAAATGGAAAGGGACTCACATGTGCAAAAATGTTTGTAGCAGCCCTTTTTTAAGTGGCAAGAAACTGGAAACTGAGTGGATGCCCATCAATTGGAGAATGGCTGAATAAGCTATGGCATATGAATGTTATGGAATACTATTCTGTAAGAAATGACTAGCAGAATGATTGCTGACAGGTCTGGAAGAATTACATGAACTGATACTAAATGAAATAAGCAGAACTAACAACAACAAGAAGATTATATGATGATCAGTTCTGATGGATGTAGCTCTTTTCAACAGCAAGGTGATTCGTGCCATTCCAATGGTCTTGTGATGGAGAGAACCATCTGTACCCACAGAGAGGACTGTGTGGATTGAGTATGAATCACAACATAGTGTTTTCACTTTTTTGGTGGTTTGCTTGCATTTTATTTTCTTTCTCATTTTTTCCTTTTTGATCTGATTTTTCTTGTGCATCATGATAAATGTGGAAATTTGTATAGAAGAACTGCACTTCTATTGGATTATTTCCCATCTAGGGGAGAGGATAGGAAGGGAGAAAAAAAATTGAACACAAGGTTTTGCAAGGGTGAATGCTTAAGGCTTTCTATGCATGTGTTTTGAAAATAAAAAGCTTTATAAAGAAAAGAAATCAATTGGTTCTTGGAGTGACCCAGCATGTGTTTTAGTTAGAAAACATGGAATAGACTAGAGGGAAAGTTGAAGGATTTTTTTTCTAGTTTCATCACTTAATGGGACAATGAGAGAAATGGACAGGGTACAAAGTACAAAGTGGGGCTATTGAGAACATGGTCAGAGTACAATTTAATCAGGTTTGATTGGTGACCATTATCCTGAAAATATTCATTTTAATAGTGTTCTCTTTAGTTTAAAACCAAAATCTCCCCATTGTCAAATAAGATAACATATGTAAAAGTGCGTGGTTATATGGATGTACACATAAATATATACATGCTATGTTTATAATATTATTATTGTTCTTACTGGACAGAAATCTATAATATCCCTTTGTCCAGTAGGTAGACAAATATCTTTTTAAGAGGAAAGGATAGACATCTGGACCTGAGATTTTATCAACTTAAAGAATTACCATTATATAAACAACTGCTTCGTAATTTATAATTTATAATCTAGAAAGTCATATGAGCCTGAGAAGTTAATTAAATAGTTTACCCTAGTTACATGGTATTGCCATAGACAAGAACCCATCTTAGACCAAGGCAGATACCATGTTGCCTCTCTTCTACCTCCTGTCTTGGTGATTAATGTGTCTGAAATTTGAAAGGAGAGTTTACCCTAGAGGAACTTATCAGTCACTGTGCTACATACTCCATATCCTTAATAAAGATTCTGTAAGGATAACACAAGAACTGAAAAACTCAGTCATTTCAAGGAGAATGCCATCTGGCCATGAGTATGATTGACTGTAGCATTCCATTATGAGTGATTAGAAGACAGGACATCAGAGATGGAAGGGGCCTTAAACACACATTCTTGGGAGAGATTGTTTTGTTCAACTTGATCTTCTATCCAAGTCTTGGTTGCAGATTCCAGTAGAGTGTAAGTTACTTGAGGAGAGTGATTATTTTATTTTTTGCCTTTTAAATCCAAGCATATGCACAGTATCATAAATTGCAGGTGTTTAAGAAGTGCTTATGGAATTTGTTCATAGACTATCATAAAATGGAGTATTTCAGTCATTTGTAATGATATTCCTAAAGCTTATTATTAATTGACATTTGTGGAGAAAAAAGTGAGATATTAAATCAGAATTTATTTTCTTGGAAGCTTCTTACCTTGTCTTTTTCATTGTGGTTTATTTCACTTGCAGACATTAGTCATGGCAAAAGATATATACTATATATCTTTATTAGTTTTGTTTATATGACACAAAATGCCTCACCAAATGATTACCCAATTTTTATACAAATTTGTAAAATTGAATGTTAAAATTGTAGCTGTGAAATCAGAGATTATACATCATTATCTATAGGGGTGTCTGTATTTATCTAAATATATCTATTGATCATCACACTGACTTAACATCTATCATTTACTTCTATCATTTATTATCATTCTATTTTAATTCTATCATCCATCTATCTCCCCATTCGTCTTAATCACAGTCAATAATATAATTCAAGTTCACTTATTACCATTGTAATTGCCTGCAGAAATCTGGATGATTAGAGAGTAGAGGGATGAGAAAGGCTTTTATTTTTAAAAGGTATCTCTCTGTGTTGTCCCTGGTGGTATATGAGGAAATGAAATGACATCAAATATGGGAGGAACAAATAAAACAGCAAAAGTCAACCATTTCAGCATGAGTTCTCATCATGACTTCCTACTACATTAATTATGCCCTCTGAGTTAGGGATCCATGCTGATTCTGATTCTTCCTGAAGCTAACTTTTATATGCATATAGTTAAATTTGATATTTTCTATTGCCTTTTCCTAGTGCTTAAATGCATATTAAATAGACTTCAGATTCACACATGGATTATTTGCCAAGGGTCATTCATAGGAAACACTTAATTCCACGCTAGAATACTTGTGTCCTCTATCAAATTTCAGAAATAACGTCTCAAAGTTGGATTATTTAGCTATAACCAAACATAATAGGGAAGATAAGTCTCCTGAAGTAAAATTATAAAGTTAATTCTGTAACCAGACAGAAATCATCTTTAGTCTATCAGAAATAATTTGTTTTATTATTTGTGGATTTGGTTAACATTCACTATGGCTGGGGGAATCCTGGGGGATAGAGAAGAAGGAATTTATTGCCCTTGAAGAGTTCATAGTTTTAAATAATCAAAACTTGATTGCACCTACATTTATCTTATTCTACCTAAAAGGCCATGGGTATTGAAGGTTGTCATATTATTCTTCTGATGTAACATTCCCTATTAGAGTCTGGTGCTGTCTTTGAAAAGAACACCAGATAATAAACCCTAGAGTTTTGGTCTAGTCCTGATTGTGCTCCTAATTAGTCAGATGATGGTGGTCAAATTATTTCCTATTTCTGAGCCTCAGTGCTTTTTATTAAATGAAATGCCTATAGGATATGCTTTCTCAGACCCCTTCTAGTTCTAATATTCTGAACTCTAGTCTACATTATCATTTGCACTCTTACAAATTTCCTCCTGTATTGGCTTCTCAACATATTAAAAATCATGCATCTTCCCACCTAACACTGTCCCTACTAAAAACAAGTCTCTGTTTCTTTCAAAGATAATCATCCTCTTGATCACCTATGTTTGTATTATCATAATCATCCTGGATTTTTTCTTCTCCCTCACTAACCACATTTTATTTTTAATTAATTAATTAATTGATTTTTAATGCACATTGCTTTATGAATCATGTTGGGAGCGAAAAATCAAAGCAAAAGGTAAAAACCATGGGAGAGATTAAAAAAACAGAAAAAAGAAGTGAAAATGTCATGTATTGATTTACATTCTATCTACTTGGTTTTTTCTGGATGCAGGTAGCATTTTCTATCCAAAGTATATTGGGATTGCCTTGGATCACTGAACCACTGAGAAGAACCAAGTCTTTCATAGATGATCATCATACATCTTGTTATTAATGTGTACAATATATTCCTGGTTCTGCTTGTTTTGTTCAGTGTCAGTTCATGTAAATTTTTCCAGGTCTTCCTAAAGTCAGCTTGTTCATCATTTTTTATAAAATAGTAATAGTCCATTAACTTCATAAAACACAACTTATTCAGCCATTCCCCAATTGATGGACATCTATTCATTTTCCAATTCATTGTTACCACAAAAAGAGCTTTTACAAACATTTTTGCACACATGGGTCCTTTTCCCTCTTTTAGGATTTCTTCGGGATACAGACTTAGTAATAGCACTAATGGATCAAAGGACATGCACAATTTTATAGCCCTTTGGGCATAGTTCCACATTGCCCTCCAGAATGATTGCATCATTTCACAACTCCACCAATAATTCATTAGTGTCCTAGCTTTCTAACATCCCCTCCAATATATATCATTATCTTTTCCTGTCATCTTAGTCAATCTGAAAGTGTGGGGTGGTAACTTAGAATTGTTTAATTTGTATTTTTCTAATCAATAGCCATTTAGGGTACTTTATATGAATATAAATGCCTTTATTTCATCATCTGAAAATTATCTATTCCTCTCTTTTGATCATTTTTCAATTGGAGAATGACTTGTATTCTTATAAAAATTTGACATAGTTTTTATATATTTTAGAAATTAAACCTTTATCAGAACCATTGTCTGTAAAAAATTTTTTCCTAGCTTTAGACTTGCTTTTCAATCTTGTTTCTGTTGGTTTTCTTTGTGCAAAATCTTTCTAATTTAAGGTAATCAAAGTTGTCCATTTAGCATTTCCTAATGTTCTCTATTTCTTCTTTGGTCATAAATTCTCCCTCTTCCAAAGATCTGATAGGTAAATTATCCCTTGCTTTGGGTTTATTTATCCAAAATGGGGCATTCATAGTCTCATCAAATCCATTACATAACTGTCCTTCTTGATGCTTATGGTATCATTCTTTATGTCCAAATTATGTATCCATTTTGATCTTATTTTGGAATGGGGGAGATGTAGTTTTATGCAGTAATTTTTCTCAGCAGTTTTTGTCTAATAGTGAGTTCTTATTGCTGAAATCTGCGGGGTTATCAAAAATTAGATTCCTATAGGACTTGATTATTGCCATGTGTAACAAATTTATTCCACTGATCTACCACTCTTATTTCTTAGCTAGTACCTAATGGTTTTGATGACTGCTACTTCATAATGTAGTTTTATATCTGATACTGCTAAGCCATCAGCCTTTACATTTTTTCATTAATTCAAAATTTATTACCATAGTGTAAAAAGTCTTGAAAGTCTGCTTTCATCTCAAGATTCAATTATTGTTTTTGATCCACTCCTCAATCTATTTCATTATCGAATCTAAATTACTTTCTAGTTCTTCCCATTTCTTGCTGGGTATACTATTTCTTTACCTTTTGTTCTTCCAATGAATTTTGTTATTTTTTTCTAGTTCTACAAATTTCTTGGCATTTTGATTGGTATGGCACTGAAGAAGTAGATCAATTTAGGCAGAATTGTCATTTTTATTATATTAGCTCAGCCTACCCATGAGCAATTAGTATGTTTCCAATTGTTTAGACCTGACTTTATTTGTGTGAAAAGTGTTTTGTAATTGTATTCATATAATTCCTGGGTCCAGCCACATTTTATTATTGCCTGGACTTTTGCTATAGCCTCCTTTCATATTTGTAAACTTATTCTTCAATTTTCTTTTATTTATAATAATAATTTTGTTATATTTATGTATTATACATTATATCTCATAATTTATATGTACATAATATATAATAACTTATAATAATAATTTCTAGCTTTCATTTTATTTTGCATTATCAAGCTTTAAAGATTTCCATGCATTATTTCAAATTTATTCTTTCTTTGGAAGCTAAACAAATTAAATGAGAAAGCTGAATGTTCTGTAAACTTTAAAAAAATGTCCATAATGTCTTATTCATCAAATTTGGGGGGTTTAAGTTTTCAAAAAGAGAAAAATAATAATACAACCATGATGCAACCTCATATATTTTTCACTGGCTATTTCTTTTTAATAATGCAATCTATGATAGTAAGGTTTGCTATAAGTTATCTTGATTTCTATTTCATAGAAAGAGAAATGTATAAAAATTATTGAAAGTCTGTGCTTTCATCTCAAGATTCAATTATTGTTTTTGATCCACTCCTCAATCTATTTCATTATTTAATCTAAATTACTCTCTAGTTCTTCCCATTCCTTGCTGGGTATACTATTTCTTTCCTGTAAGAAACTCTGGCTCCTTCATTAAAAAAAAAAATAGATTGGAATTTCACACCAAATATCATCCTATAGTTTCTTTACTCCGTGTCCTCTGCTTTAAAATCTTTTATATAATAAGAAATTCTCTTTATAGGAAGCACGAAAGCTATATGAAACCACCATTAAGAGAATATGCAGTAGTCATGGTAAATAATAATTACTCTACCTTCTTTCATTTTGTTTTCTAATGCATCAACTCTTATCTGTATCCCAAATGGGGCATTCATAGTCTCATCAAATCCATTGCATAACTGTCCTTCTTGTGTTAAATCTCCAGATTAATGTGTAATAGTTCTTTTTTGATGCAAATTCTTTGTGATGTGACCTTTTGTATCCCTGTATATGTGAGCATGTATTTATTTTCATAAGGCCCTTTCCAAGTTTTCGATTCAGGATTCTGGAAGAAAGTAGAAAAGCCTGTTTTTTGATACTATTTCTGTGACAACAAGGATGGGATAATATTTAATCTGCTAACATATAATAGAATGTTGGCTTCTGGTGCAAAAAACCCATGTGCTCAATATCCATTAAGCCAGTTAATTCCCCCCATTGAGAGGAATTCATTTATTGTGTTGTTAATAATGGGATACACATTATGTGCCTATCTGTAGGAGATTGCAATAATATCATTCATTTATTTATTTTCTTTCAAATCAAACTCTTTAGGTTGACTCTGAATACAGAGCTGTATGTATTATACATTCAGTATCTTGCAAGTGTGTGGTGGTAGCTGGGGGGACAGAATGTTATTGAGAATAATAAGCAGAACATTTAATCAGTCCACAAACATTTATTAAGCACCTGCTTTGTGCTAGGAACTGTGTTAAACACTAGGGATACAAAAAAGAGGCAGCTATACAACTTAGAAAATGATTCTTAAGGTATGTTCCATTATAAATATTGAAGATAAAAATATAACAAACCACTAAATCACTCTTGAGAAACACTGTCTACCCCTAAGTAACCTTCCCTTTAATGAAGTCTCTGTAAATTGCCAAGAATAATAGAGTTAGCCAAGTGTTCTTGCCTGCTAGTCTCCCATTGGGAAGAAGATCAATTTAATCATTAATTTCTGGGGCATCCTTTTCAACAACTTTACCAAATGCTTTCTAGCAGGAATATGTAGGAAAAGAAAATCTAGATGAACCAGCCAGATTATGAGCCCCAGAGATATAGAACTGTGGATTCTTGGCCCCAGTGACAAAATTTTAAGCTATAGCCATGGGGTAAGTTGAAAGGAAGTAAGACATCCTGTTCTATGAAGTTTGAGAGTCTAATAATCACAATCTGCTCTCTCCGTCATTATTTCATAACTGTTCATTGGGTAGCCATTAAAAAATAAAAAGCTGGAAACAGATTGTATTTCAGCCATCCTTCTTAGTGACCAAGGCAATTTATAGAGCCACTTGCTAGATGGGAAGAGGAGGCCTGAAGGCACAGTCTAGGAGATCCTGTCCTAAAAGATTAAAGAGGCATTTTGGGAACCAATTTTGATTTGAAATGGACTGATTGTGCTTGTCGCAAGTTGTGAACTCAATACCTCTTCCCAGAAAGGGAAGAGTGGCCATTAGGGACCTGCCCCAATGAAGCCAAAATCCGTGGTATCAGTGATAGGCAGTTTTGTGAAGGCAAGCTTGACTCCTTTCAGGCACACAGACTCGCTCTCTTAACACATGAAGTGGTACTGAGTAATTAGCCCTAAAAGCTTTTCACATAGTGACACATAAATGAAAGCACTAATGTACAATTACTGTAAGCGCTGCTAGATTATTGGTGTACACACTGAAGATTGCCAAGCAATTAGATACTTCATTGTCGGACTGATTTCTGATCCAAAGGAGGTTTCAGTTTCCAAGTTTCCCACATAAATGCTGTATCATATTTAGTTCTTTTTTCCCGCTCATCACACTAGAGTGGTCTTTTCTTGAACTGAGGTTTGTAAACATTTCCTGCTCACCACATTAGAGTGATGTTTTCTTGACCAGGGGGTAAACATTAAAAAATTTTTTTTCAGCATAATTGGTTTCTTTTGTGATCCTATGTATTTTATTTTATGAATTTAAAATCATTGTTCTGAGAAGGATTTATGAGCTTCACCAGACTGCCAATAGGGTCCATGACAAAGAAAAGTTAGGGGCATTTCACTAGAGGTAAAACGTGTTTTTTTGTGCATCAGTGATGTCATTATGGGTTTTACTAGTATCAAGTACAAATTCATGTGGAATCTCCAGCCCTGTTCATGTGAAAGGTATTTATGTTTTCTCTTTGCTGCACTGAGGCTTTTTCTATGTTGAAGAAGACCATGTTGGTATATATCAGGTATCTACTATTTGCTGAAGGAAAAGGCTCCAGGAGCTGGGAAATATATGGATTAGATCAGGGTTAAGACAAATAATAGGATTAGTGGCAGTGTGACTTGATTTGACTTAGTATCAGGCAAACTGAAGAGACACATAGAACCTGAGGCTCAGGCTGGTAACGTATTCCAGTATTCAAGCAATTTAACTGAAACCTGGGAGAAGATCTGCAAGAACAGGTTGGAGGCAAACAGAGATCCCATATGTAAGGCACTAGAATCAAAAGATTTTGATAGCAGAGAAAACATTCTGCCTCAAATTCTTCCTGTTTAGAAAGGGGCCATTGCCAGGGCAGGGCATGGTTGGAAAGACTACAGGAAGAAACAAACAGGAACATCTGTCTGTTTGAGGAGTTTGGGAGGTAGAGTGCTAGATGCTGGTCTGTTGAGCCATAATTCTAATCAAAAGGATTTTTATGCAGCTACCAGGAAAAAAAGGGAAAAAAGATTATCTTATGAACTTCAGGAGTTTCAAATGTGTATGTATACATTTATTATTTTACCATTTTTCTAGGGACCTATAGAACTGGAACCTAGCAAAAACTACTTGAAAATATTTTTAAGTTCTTAAAGCAAGAGTCCCTTAATCTCTGATACAAGTGACCTGTTACAGAGGGAAAAGCACTGGACTCAGAGTCAACAAGACTTCTTTCTGTTTAAGTTCTGATAGCATATTTACTTAGCTTTGTGAACCTGATCATTTCTAGGATTCAGTGTCTTCAGTAAAATGAAGGTTTAGCAATTAATGGTCTCTTAAATTCCCTTCTGGTGCTAAATCTCTGGTTTTAAACTTTGGTGTGAAAAGCCTGGGAAAGGTACTAGTTGATGATTCATCATTTCCAAACCCTCTGAAATGCCTAAAGATCTCAGGCAGGTCAGCAGCCTGCCTGCTGGTAAATGTGTGCTGGTAAATACAAACACCCCAAGTGGATTGTAATGCTATTCATGTGTCACAGGCTCTTTTATGAAGTGGACTTTTGCTTTTTTGCTTCGTTCATTCTGATTTATGTAAAGCTCTGTGCTTCCCTTTGACAAAAAAAATGGGATGAGAATTTCATCTCATTGGTACAAAGGAGGAAAGCATCCGAGTAGAACAAAAGCACCAGCTGTGATATAAGACCTAAATTCAGATCCTGCTTCTGATGCTTATTACCTTTGTAACTTTAGGGAAATTTTTTTAACCTTGCACCTCAGTTTCCTCATTTAAACTAATATTGAACTAAAGGATCTTCAAGTTCTACATTTAGATCTATGTGAGGCAAAATTATTCAGAGGCTATTTTAGGGCAAGCCTTCATCTCTTTGTTACCTCCATATTTAAACAGAAAATTCTCTTCTTGGCTTTTAAATCCTCCATAATCTGTCTTCTTTCTGCCTTTCCAGTCTTTTTTTACTTCTTTTATCCTCTCCCTGTAATATTCTAGTTTACATGGTAAGAGGAGGTTATGCCCTAGGAGTTCAAGGATACCTCCGGATGTTCATCTTTATATAAATAAAGGGAATGGGTTTTCCTGTAATAACCATAGGGCATTCTGTCTTTTTGTCATTTCTGGAGAGATTCTTCCCAGAGTTCTCCTTAATAAACTAATCTTTCACCTGGAAGAAGGGCATCTGCCTGAGAGCCAGAATGGCTTAAAGAAAAGCCCAAAAAACAGTTGATGTGGTATTTGCAACAACTCCAGGAGAAATGCCAGGAGCAGAACAGAGGTCTTAAACAAATTTGTAGATTGGACCAAGGCCTTTTATACTGTCAGTTGTGAGGGTTTATGGAAAATTATGTTAAAATGTGGTTGCCCAGAGAAATTCATCAGAGTAGTATATTAATTTCATGATGACATGTTTGTCCGGGTTCTGGATAATGGACAATGCTCTTGAGCTTTCCCAGTCCTAGTACCATAGATTTAGTGCTGGAGTGAAACAAGGCTCTGTGCCTGATCCAGTGCTTTTTAGTATGATGTTTTCAGCCATGTTATCACATGGCTTCAATAAGGAAAATATGGCATAAATCAACTACTGCACTGATGGTAAACTCTTGAGTGTGAAGAAGCTACAAGCAAAACCTAAAGTGAAGGGAGTGTTGATGTGTGATTTTTTTGTTTGCAAATGATTGTGCACTCAATCCTGCCTTCAAAGCTGAGATACAACAAAGTTATAATTGATTCTCTGCTGCTTGTGCTAATTTTTGCCCAATTAATACTAAGAAAGCACAGGTATTCTACCAAACCATCCATATGTGAAACCATCGGTTATAGCAAATGGAAAAGTTTTTTTTAATGCTATGGATAAGTTCACCTACCTTGACAGTATGCACACAGATGTACATACTTATATTAAAGTCTACACATGCATTGCCCGAGCTAGCTCAGTGTTTGGAATGCTCCAAAGGAAAGTGTGGGAGAGGAGAGGTATTAGTTTAATTACCAAACTGAAGCTCTACAAAGCTGTTGTGTTGATCTCATTGATGTACACCTGTGAAATGTGGATAATACATGAGTACTGTGCCAGGAAATTGAATCACTTCCATTATAATTGTCTTAGGAGGATTCTGAGGATCACCTGGCAGAATAAGATATTAAGGTCATTTCTCAAACTAAACTGCCAAGCATTCAAACTCTACCGCAGAGAGCATAACGCCATTGGGTTGGCCATATTGTTCTAATACCAAAGGTATGCTTGCCAAAGAGGTAATTTTATACAGAACTCACATAGGGCAAGTGCTCACAAGGTGGTCAAAAAAAGTGATACAAGGACACTCTCGAGGTCTTTTTTATGATTTTTAGAACTGATTTTATGACACGGGAGACACTGGCATAGGACTGCCCCACTTAATGTGCCTTTATCAGAGAAGGTAGAAATGCAACATGTGAAAAGTTAGAGAATCCATCCCAAATATTCATAGAAACTATTTGTGTCTGATGTACGGCAGGGCTTATATTGGTGTGATCAATCAATTTGGCCCACTAACTCAAGTCTAACATAGTGATGTCATTTTGGTGTTCTTCAGAAATGAAGGACAACAATCAACCCTGTCCCTGTAAATTGTATACCTCAGTCCAGTGATATGAGCTCCTTGCTGTTTCTTGCTCAAGACACTGTATCTCCCACATTTTCTTTTTTCTTCTTCTTTTTTTAAATTAATTAATTTATTTTATAATAACTTTTTATTGACAGAACCCATGCCAGGGTAATTTTTTACAACATTATCCTTTGCACTCACTTCTGTTCCGATTTTTCCCCTCTCTCCCTCCATCCCCTCCCCTAGATGGCAAGCAGTCTTATATATGTTAAATATGTTGCAGTATATCCTAGATACAATATATGTTTGCAGAACCGAACAGTTCTCTTGTTGCACAGGGAGAGTTGGATTCAGAAGGTAGAAATAACCTGGGGAAGAAAAACAAAAATGCAAATAGTTTACATTCATTTCCCAGTGTTCTTTCTTTGGGTGTAGCTGCTTCTGTCCATCATTGATCAAATGAAACTGAGTTAGGTCTCTGTCAAAAAAATCCACTTCCATCAGAATACATCTCCATACAGTATCATTGTTGAAGTATATTATGATCTCTTGGTTCTGCTCATTTCACTTAGCATCAGTTCATGTAAGTCTCTCTAAGTCTCTTTGTATTCATCCTGCTGTCATTTCTTATAGAACAATAATATTCCATAACATTCATACACCACAATTTACCCAACCATTCTCCAATTGATGGGCATCCATTCAATTTCCAGTTTCTAGCCATTACAAATAGGGCTACCACAAACATTTTGGCACATCCAGGTCCCTTTCCCTTCTTTAGTTTCTTTTTTGGGAATAAGCCCAGAAGTAATACTGCTGGATCAAAGGGTATGCACAGTTTGATAACTTTTTGGGCATAATTCCAGATTGCTCTCCAGAATGGCTGGATGTATTCACAATTCCACCAACAATGCATCAATGTCCCAGTTTTTCCCGCATCCCTTCCAACATTCATCACTAACTTTTCTTGTCATTTTAGCCAATCTGAGAGATATGTAGTGGTATCTGTGTTGTTTTAATTTGCATTTCTCTGATCAATAGTAATTTGGAACACTCTTTCATATGAGTGGTAATAGTTTCAATTTCATCATCTGAAAATTGTCTGTTCATATCTTTTGACCATTTATCAATTGGAGAATGACTTGATTTCTTATAAATTAGAGTCAATTCTCTATATATTTTGGAAATGAGGCTTTTATCAGAACCTTTAACTGTGAAGATGTTTTCCCAATTTGTTGCTTCCCTTCTAATCTTGTTTGCATTAGTTTTGTTTGTACAAAGGCTTTTTAATTTGATATAATCAAAATTTTCTATTTTGTGATCAGTGATGGTCTGTAGTTCATCTTTGGTCACAAATTTCTTTCTCTTCCACAAGTCTGAGAGATAAACTATCCTATGTTCCTCTAATTTATTTATAATCTCGTTCTTTATGCCTAAATCATGGACCCATTTTGATCTTATCTTGGTATACGGTGTTAAGTATATATCTCCCACATTTTCATTTTCATTTGCTGTCCCTCACATGCCTCTAACTCTCTTCCTCCTCATTTGTATCTTCTGATTTCCCTGACTCCCTTCAAGTTTCAGCTAAAATCTCATGTTCTAAAAGAAGACTTTCTCATTCCCTTAATGCAAATGACTTTCTCCTGTTGATTTTCTTCACTTTGTCTTGAATGTAATCTTGCTTGTACATAGTTATTGGTATATTGTCTTCCATATTAGACTGTGAACTTCTTGAGGGCAGAAACTTTTTCTTTTCATTCTACCCCCACAACTTTACACAGTGTCTAGCATATCATAGACACTTAGTAAATACTTGTTGTCTGATTGACTCTGTAATAGAACTGCCCCACCTCATTTATAAGACATGCATAGCCATCATAATGGTTTATTATATCCAGTTAGTCCATTGGATTATTCAATAATGAAGTATTTATTAATTGCCAACTAAGTGCCAGAAATGGTATGAGGTAACAGAGATACCAGTGCAAAGAAAAACAATTTCTGCTTTCAAGGACCTTATGCTATAATAGGATACAAGTGCATATACACATGTGTATGTATGTATGTACACACACACACACACACACATATATATATATATATATACACACACATACACATATATACATATATATAGCATAAGCTTAAAGTTAATAAACAGAAATGTAAATCACAATTTCTTTAATTACTGCACATTACTTGACCCTTGGTCCTGTAGTGCATGATACTAAGGATTTTTAGTCATTCTTCATGAATTTGTCTAAATTCCCATGCTTTCTTTCCCAAATACTGGTGTCACAGGAATGGAATAAGGATTACCAATGTCTCACTCAATCATAATACCCCAATAGTTTTTTTTTTTCCCCACCTTAGAACATCTGTAAGCTTCTCATCTCACCTGAATGTGCCCAGCCATCATATATTCACCACATTTAGCCTTGGATTCATGTAGACTTAATGCTACTTTCCTTGAGAATTTGTAGGATTTCCCCCCCCCCCACTTAAATTCTGTAAAACCTTCTTCAGTATCCTTGGATCAGAGGTTTCCTATAAAAAGCCAGCCAATACAAGGCCAATTCCTATGAAAGATAAGGTAAGAGAAGAGGGTGAGAAATGACAAAGTAGGATAAAACCATTTCCAGTCCCTGCTATTCTAATATCAATACTTGAGAAAAGCTACCCAAAATGAAGGACATCCACCATTCCTAGATCTGATGCAGAAAATTACACTTGTTTCTCTTCTAACTTCTAGGTTAATCAGCTCTGCAACAGCAGTCCAATGGACTATTCTAAAAGTCATATAATTGTTCTTAATTGGTGGCAATAACTGTAACCTTTCCATTCTTTCTGTTGATTTCTACCTTAGCAAAACTAGTTGTTTTATCTCTGAAACTTTATAAGCTGTTAGCCAATTGGACCACGTTTGGAGTCATAGTGACAATCACCCTAGGCCCTCTCTGAATCCTGATTGAGGATTGATCCTTGTCTTTTGTATTCATCATTATTGAGCTCTCTTTTTCTTGTCTATATCTTTACTTCCGTTAGGTACCCCCAAATATTTTCTCCAATCCCTTCAACTAAACCTTATGTTATGATTTCCAATCCCCTCTCTATAGAACTCACTCCTCTATATGTTCTCTAATTTGCCAGTGTCTTTTGAAAATGAAGTATCCAAAACTGGACACAGTTACTAGAGTTTTTGACTGGAGTTGCAACAACACAGGGAGATTTTCCCCCTTCTCTTTCCAACTCCTCCCCACCACTGTGCTTCTTAACTTATGGAAAATTCAAAGATATTGTGTAGCAAGTTCTCATTACTGGAATAATTGCTTTGCTTTTATCTAAAAGAATGATGACTTCTTAAACTTAAAAAGAAATGATTTTTTTTTCTATTTTCTGAAATAAGACACATAACTGTAGTGAGTATTGAAATAAATCTATTTTGTTCAATCATAGCAATTCTTGATTAGGAAGAAAGCAGAGCTTTTCAAAAAAATCACTAGAGTAGAGGGTAAAGCATTGCCCTTCAGAAAACCTATTATTTAAAAAGAACGAAATGACATTTTTTGGTTCAAAATACTGCAGTCATAAGATTGCAAATGACATTTCTCAGGCTCATCAATCATGTTTTTGATAACTGAAAATCAGAAATTATATTTTCCTTATGTTTCTTATAGATGATTTGAGAGAGAAAATCCAGTAGGAATGATTGATTATCAATGCATCCATTGAGCCTTTTTCCAAAATTTTTTTTCTAGCAAATTAGGTCAGAAATGGATTAGTTAGCATGTAACCTTGTATGGGTGAGATAAGAAAGATGCTGAGAGATGAACTTTTTACTTCTTTTAAAGAATGCCAATGGACAAACCCACTAACAACAGGTAAAATAATTGGAGACTAGAAACAGGAACAGAAGTTGTTTACTCTTTCAGCCTGAGACTCTTAATACTGGGTTGCTAAAGATTTTATGCATAGAAGGATCTGACAGCTTCCAAGATTTATATTTCTATGTAATAATTCTTCCCCATCCTTTTTTCCCAAATGTATGTTAACCTAATTATTCATTCAGCAAACATTTATTAAGTAACCACTGTAGCATATCATTTTGCCAGATGTTGTAGAAACCTACTTCTTAAATATTTCCTATTTGTAAGACACTGTGGTAGAAAAAAAAGAAAACATCCAAATGAAAAAAAACACACACACTTTTCTGTGTATTGAATCGAAACACCTATAGGAATGCTTTTCTCCACTTTTCATCTCAGTAGTTGGCATAATATAGATTTAACTTTTGTATTCTACAATCCTAGTTCCCACATTGACAAAGAAAGGAACAAGAGATAAAAATAAGATTCTTTTTTTTCCTGAACCATTTGCAGAATGATCAACAGCATCTAATGAATAGTGAGTTTAGAATCAGCAGACCTATGTTTGATTCCTGCAGTTCTGCTGCTTATTGGCTATGTGAGTCTGGTTAACTTTGCATCTATGAAACTCAATTCCCTCATCAGTGAAATGGTGATAATAATTCTTCTGTTATCTGTCTCACAGGATTTTTATGAGGATCAAATGAGATAATGTAGAAAAGAGAAATGTTTCCAGAAAAAATAGTTTATAAATATGTAACTGCATAAAAAACCTCAAGTTTTAAAAGATATTAAATTTATATTCTAAGTTCTCAAAAGAGTTATATTATAACTAGTTATGGAACAACATAACGTAATTTGGCTAAGAAGTGGTGGTAGAGTTGTTATTTTCATTGTTATCAGAACCTATCAACAACTACTATTGTTATCTCTACTATATTAGAATTGAATCTGTAAATGTTTTTGTAGTCATGTACTTATGTGTTATATGTCTGTGAACTTCCAAAAATGATAGAATTTTTCATGGTTTTTTAATATTTGATTTCAAGAATTCCTGATCTTCTATCTTCTTAATAAGTGAAGATAACATATTAAAATAGGAAATAAGACATCCTCCAAAGCTAATGTATTTGCTTTCTGAATATAAAATGATCTTAGATCCCCCCTACCCAAATCATGGGCTACTTTCCTTATGTGTAATATGCTATATCCAAAATCAGAACAATCCATTACAATTCCTTCCTTACCAAAGTTCTCATCAGAAAATTAGAGTCCCATTCAGCTCTTAAGATTTTATGCTCTTAGGCTTTTTGGCTATCAGATTTGAGCATTAAAGAAAGAGACTCAGGAGATTGTCAATATTTGTCTCATTCAAATTCAGTGCAAGCTATTTTTTAAAATCATCAACAATGTAGATTGTCTCCTTATATTTCTGTTTCTGTTCTAACAAAGAACTGGCTCTGTCTTTACTGGAAATAATCAGATTGATAGTTTGGATTGAATTGGCAAGTTTTTTTATTTAAATTTTTTTTTACTGATTTAATTTTTCATCCTTCTAATAGTTTTGACATTGTAAAGATATCACCTTTACTTAAGGAATACTTTGATTTATATTCTGCCATCCTTTAACATTTTCCTCAGACATGTAGTGGTTGTTGGAAAGGTAGAGAATTCTAACTAGTTTCCAATCACCTTATGTATTTGATAAGAATGGGTACCCATATAACTTCTGACAGAACTGAGGACAAAGACTGCATAATAATCCTGACTTAAATTTTATGAGCATTTGATAAAGAGGTACTAAATCTGTGATTTAATTGGAATAGGATTTAATCACCTTCCAGTCAGTTCCATACCATGCCTTTTTTCTTCTTCCTTTACACTGATAACTGTACTCCTGAGTACCGGGTTTAATAGTTGAGCTTTTTCCTTATCTCACCAAGGCTTGGGCTTCCACAACACTTTCTAGTTTACTTCACAAATTGTAACCTACTCTTCAGACTAGATCCCCCATTTCCCAGGAGGACAGGAATTATTTAGGTTGTTTGTATTCATATCCCTATAACTTAGTACAATTCATGGTACTTAGTAAGAATTTAGTAAATGATTTCCCTTATTATGTATGATCGAGTTTCTCTCTTTCTCTCTATCTGCCAATACAAATCAGTATCTTTTCTGCAACTTAAATCATATTTTCAGGTTTTCAAAATGTTTGCCTCACAGTAATATTCTAAAGGGTAGTGCATATATTAGGGGGATTGAAAGCTCCAAGAAATTTAGTGATTTAACCTCCATTTGCTTCAGTTTTCACAACTGTAAATGGGGATAATAATAGCACTTGCTTCTTGGCATTTCTGTGCAAATAAAAAGAAAGAGATATTTGTGAAGTGCTTAGCATAGCACCTGGCACATAGTAAGTCCTATATAAATGCTAGCTTATCCTTATTACCATTGTTATTAATTTTTATTGAGAACTAGCAAATATTGAAACCAGAATTTGAATCCAGTCCTTTTCTGAGTTCTGATATAATTTCCCCCCAATTAAACCCTTCTGCTTCTCTGTCAGAATTATAGAATTTCAGAGTTAGAAGGCACTTGACAGACTATCTAGTTCAACTCATATGTGAAAGATAATTCTCTGTTCTATATGTCAAAAAAAAAGCAGCCTTCACATAAAGACCACTAGTGAGAGGGAACTCTGCTTTCCAAAGTATTCTATTTCACTATTTGTTGACTTTCATTATTGGGAAATTTCCCCTTATTTTATTCCTAAATTTAATTATCTTCAACTTCTACCCATTCCTCTTGTTCTCATCCTCTGAATTCAGACAAAACAAATCCAATCTCTTTTGTAAATGACATTTAAAATACTTAAAGATTCCTATCATGCACCCTTCTCCCAAGTATTCTCTAGTTAATCCCAATATTTTCAATTAATTTTGTAAGATAGCATGTGAGTTCTCTTACCACATCACATTTCTCATTCCTGCCATTCAAGGATTTCCATTATCTGTCATTAACTTATATTCTCAGCATTGTTTTATATTGTTCTAAGTGTATTTTTTAAAAATTAATATGGACTACTAACCATTCCCTGAATTTGACATAATTCTTCCTTTTTCTGCATTTGAAATAGTGGATGCTACATTTGGAATGTATTCCATTTCCTTTTTAAAATTCAGTTTTTATTTTTGTCTACATTTTCATTTTATTTATAACAAGCATTTATTTCTTTATTTAGCCTCTGCTTTGAAAAAGAAAAAAAAAAGAAAATCCTTGTAAGAAAATGAATAATGAAGCAAATTATAAATATATAAATTATATATATTTGCACATATATTATATAAAATTATAAATGAAGCAAAATATTTCCACATTGACCGTGCCCAAGTATATGCTTCATTCTGCTTTTCTGTATCTATCATTTCCATGTCAGGATTTGGGAAGTGTGTTTCCACTCTAGTACTCAATAATCATGATTGATCATTACATTAATCAGAGTTCTTAGGTCTTTCAGTATTGTCTTTAAGTCATCATTATTGTATAACTTGTTTTCTTGGTCCTGCTCAATTCATTCTGAAATAATTCAGATTTCTAAGGTTTCTTTTAGACTGTTCTTTCATCATTTTTATGGTAGAATAACATTCTGTTACACTCATATGCCATTCTTCTATCATTTTTCATTGTAAAATAGTATTTCATTACTTTTCTGTGCTATCATTTGTTTGGTCATTGCTCAACTAATGGATAATCTTTTAATTTCTAGTTCTTTGCCATTACAAAACATTTTAAGTATATGGGTCATTTTACTTTTTCTTTAATTTGCTTGAGGGGCACCAATCTGGTAATGAAAGAACTAGGTCAAGTGTGTCCATAGTCTAGTGACTTTGGGAGAAGAGTTCCAAATTGTTTTCCAAAATGGTTGGATCAATTTAAAGATTCCTCAATAGTGTATTATTTTGCCTCTTTCCAATACCCATCCAACATTTGTCATTTTCCTTTTATCTTAGTCAATTTAATGGGTATGAAAATTTCAGAGTTGTCTGAATTTACATTATGGTAAATATTAATTATTTGGAGAATTTACTGATATAGCCATTAAAAACTAGAATTTCTTCCTTTAAAAAATCTATTTATAGCCTTTAATTATTTATCAATTTGAGTATGGCTTTTACACTTATAAATGTGGATTAATTCTTTATCTTGGAAATAATATTTTTATCAGAGAAACTTGTGGCATCTTTTAAAACCAGTTCATCCTTTCCCTTCTAATTTTAGCTGCATTGGGTTTGTTTGCATACAATCTTTTAATTTTATGTAATTGAAATTGTTGATTTTCTTTTCTCTGATCCTTTCTATCCTTTCTTTGATCCTGAACTCTTACTCTATAAATAGATCTGAAAGAAAATTTCTTCCTTTCTTTTAATTGGTTTATGATGTACTCTTTAATGTTTAATTTATATAAATAGACTCTATCTTTATTTCAACTTTTAAAAATCCTTAACTTTTTTCAGCAACTGCCACTTTCTCTGTGAAGTTGTCCTTGTTCACCCCAATGATTGATGTTTTCTCTATTATTAAATTTTCATATTGCCCTTTATTTCTCCCTCTTTTCTCCTGTCATTCTCTACTTTGACATTGATCTATATACATATTATATGCCCTATCAGTAAGAAGTAAGTTATTTGAAAAGAAATGTTGTTTTTTGTATAGTTGTCTAAAATATGGTACCTAGAAAATGACCATAATACTTTAGATATAATCAGATAAGTCCTACCTTAATTTGAATGTTATATTACTTTGAACACAGCCTGAGATTGAATTGTTTTGTTTTGTTTTTACAGGAACATCTTACTCTTAGTTCATATTAAACATACACTCAACTAAAAATCCTGGTTTTCTTTCTTGTAAAATGTTGTTAATCTAGATCACACTGACTTCTGATTTTATAGTTTATCAGATCTAAGGACATCATTTTAACTGTTTTTATTAAATTCTACTTGTTCTGATCCTTGCTCTGTCATAAAATATATTATCTATGTCTCCTAGCCTCATGTAATTCATAAGCTTGATAAAAATCTAATTTGATGTAATTTGATGATAAAAAAGTTGAACAGAAATAGGTCATAGAAAAATGTCTCAAGCACACCACCAGAAATCTCCCTCTAGATTGACATTAACCTATAAATCAATACTCTTGCTCACTTATTCTTATTTCACCTAATTTTATTATCAGTCTTCTTTTCTCTTATTTCTCCACAAAAATATAATAAAATATAATAATGTTGCCCACAGAGATATAATAAGAAAATCTGATAGTTATTTATGGAAATTTATGCATACACATAGATGCAAGCTAATTTATGAGTGAGAGAATTAGTGTCTTAGAGGATCAAGCAGGAATCAAGATTGTTCAGTTATTTCAATTATGCAACTCTTTTTGACCCCAATTGGAGTTTTCTTGGAAAAGATACCAGAGTGGTTTGTTCTTCTAAAGATAAGGAAACTGAGGCAAAAAAGGTTAAGTGATCTTTCTAAGGACATACAAGCTAGTGTCTGAGACCAGACCAGAAAGATGAGTCATCCTGACTCTAGTCCTTGCATTCTACTCACTGTGCCATTTTATTGCCTGTTGCTCAAAAGGTCATGTGGGAATCAAGATAAATCTTTTCTTTGATATATCTCTGATCTCTCAGTGGTACTGATCTAAGAGAAGAAGTGAAGTTAATTTTAAATATTTTATTCACTCTTGATGAACCCATACTAACTCTTAGTGATCACCATTAGAGATCCAGGTGCTTACAAGCAACACTTTAAAAATGTGTTTTCTAAAAATTTGCCAGGAATTAATGCTATGTTCATTAGTCTGTATTTATTGACATTTTAAAAATATCAGGATGACATTTGCCCATCTTCAGCTCTTGTTCTTCATAAGTGAAAAGATGAAATGGTGGTTTTTATTCATGTCTTCAAATCATTTTAGTATTTGAAGATTGTTTTCTGGATATCTTTTGAGTATCTAAGTAATTAGGTACAATTACTATTACTTCATTTTCCTTGGACTTTATTTCCCTCTCAAGCAGACTTAGTCTACTGTTGCCCATTTAAAAATCATTTTCTTTGGTGGGGAAGTCAAGAGCAAAATGGAACTTAATTTTTTCTTTTGTTGAAATCTATTTTCTGACCAAATATTTATTTATTGATACAGTCAACAAATACTCTTTCTTCTAGAGTGTGTTCAGTTCAGTTCTTACATAATTATTGAAAGACTTTCACTTAACCATGCCTTCCTTCTGTATTCTTAGAAAGAATGGTCTGCACTTGCTATTTCTTTTCCCACCTCACTCATGTAATGCACTTCTCAATCATGTCAAAGTTGTCTATGTGATTTCCTACTCGCTTGAAACAGATCCCTCCAAAGATTTTTAACTAAAATTTGACTAAAGGATTTTAACCAAACATTTCTTAGCTATTATGTCTAATGGATTTTTTTTTAACCTTTATCTTTGAACTTCCCAGTAGTATTTAAAATTATTAAACACCTTTTCTATGTAGATGCTCTTTTTTCTTTGATCTGCCTTAACAGTTTTTTCTGTATAAAAACTCTTTCTTAGTCTTCTTTATTGACTCATCATGAATTCTTTGTCCCCTCGAATGATTCTTTATCTAGATTCAGTTTAGGGGGTTCTGTTCTTCTCTCTTTACATTCTTTATCTCTCAGGTCTGTGCCTTTACTGAGATGAATGTATTCCTTTCTTAGCTCCATTTTTTAGACTCTATCTTCATAATTCTTTAATGCTTACTTTTGGTTGGAAATATTCACTGCTCTTTCTAATTGTAAATTAGCTTGCTTGCTACTCAAATTCTATTGTATTCATAATGGAGAGAATAAAAAAAAAAGATCTGATTTTCTGCCTCAGACAATTAACAACCTGCATGACACTGGGTAAATCCATTAATTTCTCTCAACCTTAGTTTCCTTCTCTATAAAATAATAATAACAACAATACCTACCTCACAAAATTGTCCAGAAGATCAAATGAAATAATATGTAAGGGGCTTTACAAACCTTAACATTATATGGATATATTAGCTATTGTTATTTTATGTTGCTTTATTTGTAGTTCTCTCCCCTCTGTAGGCCAGGAGAATGTGGATTCTATGTGGGAAGGGATGATTTTATTTTTCCTTTTTGTCCTCAATGCTTAGCACAGTACTTAGGTCTTAGCAGGTGGCTTAATAAATGCTTTGCCCTATACCTTCCTTTGTTAAAAGCTTGCTACTGCTTCCCAGTTTCATAATTTCTATTGGCACCAGGCTATGATAAATATCCTAGCCTATAAATTTGAAAAGAAACCAAACAGAAATAGAAATTCAGACTTTCATCATAGCCCATCATATGCAAAATTCACAAATAATATTTAGTAATAGATTCATGAAATTAAGAACAAAGAAGAGAAAGGTTGATTTCAGTATTGGAACTCTTAAGAGGAAGACTGACTCAAGGAAAAAAAAATGTCGGTGAAGCTTGACATATATTCCAGAGTTAGATCTGTAACCAGCAGCCTGCACAATTTCATTTATTCTGTTTTTATTCCCATAACACAGCTCTTGAGTGGCCTCTAGTTTCTTCTGGCTGAATCAATGTTTTCAGAATTTTCAGCAGCTAGCATTTTGCAATCCAAGAAATCAATCCAATGTCTCTGAAGAATGTCATGTCTTAAGTTCTTCTCTAAGTTTCTAAAATACCTCTCATAATTAAGCATTAGTTGGAGCTGGGTGCACTTGAATAATGAGGTGACACATTGGTAGGTTGCTTTGTTGGTTTCTCCTGAGGAGCATTACTTCAATGCTCTGGTTAATATAGTCACTGTCACCATAAAAATGCAATTAATATGATCCATAATTATAACACTTAGCATTTTCTATTCTCCAAGTGCTTTGCATTCATTAATTTGTCATTCCAGCCAACATGCCTTATAGCTGTGTACTAGTCTCATCCCTGGTATATAGTTAAGAAATCTGTAACATCACAAGAAAAAGTGATTCACTCCCAGGAATACAAATTCCCCAATGCCTGGTTCTAATTCTTTGCTCAGTCTTGTGCCAGTTTACTTTATGCTTTTCTGTTGTTTAAAGAAGTAGCTATCAATGATTTTTCTTATTTCCAATTAATTCAGAAATTGAGTCATTGGGGAGAATAACACTGAATTTGCCTCTGGGTTCTAGACCCTTTCTGGCTAAATTACTGAGTCCCTAAATGAAATTTGGTAAAGTGCTACCATTGGTGAAAGAGAATTAGTCTAGGAGAAGCACAAACAAATAAATAATCTTGGATTTTATAATTCTGCTTCTAACAAAAATATCCTTGTATCAAGTTACTTTTATCTAAGTCTCAGGGTCTTCTTCATTTTTCAAATAAAGAATTTAGATTAGATCATCACTTAGGACCCACTCAAGCTCTGGTATTCTCTAATTCTAAACTACAGTCTTCATACTTTCATTTACATTCTTCCATTTGATCCCCACAACAATAGTTTAAGGTAAGTAGGACAAATATTGTCAATGTCTCCATTTAACCATCTCTTCATATTATTTAAAAATTATTTCATTAATTTCTCTTTTTTCATCAATTTCATTCATAATAAATGGAAGGTCCTATATAGGAACAAGAAATAAAATATAAAGGGGATGATAGTGTTGGTAGAAAGCATTTCAGAAAATCTAATCAAAATGTCAATCAAGTCTAGTCATATCTGCAGTGTTCCACATCCATAGTCATCCATCTGTGCAAAGAAGGGAGAGAGAGCAAATTTCTTCTTCATGGTCAACTATATCATTATGATAACTTGTCATATAGTTTGAATTTTGTTATTATTCATCCCATTTACATTGTTTGATATTCATTGTATATAATGCTTTCCTGGTTTTGCTTATTTTATGTCATATTGATGAAAATTCCCATGTGCCTTTTTATAGTTTTCATATTCATTTCTTATAGTACAATAATATTTCATCACATACATACATCATCGTTTGTTTATGGCATCTTCTTTGCTTTTGAAACTTTTCTATTACCCAAAAAATGCAGTTATGAATATTTTGGGGTCTGTTGGACCTTTCCTTCTCTTTTGGCCTTCTGGAGGCAATGGCCTAAGAATGAAGTCTCTGTTTCAAAAGGTATGGTCATTTGAATTACTTTCTTAGCATAATTTCAAATTTTTTCTGGAATGTCTGGGCCAATTTATAGCTCTAATAATTGCACTTAAATTATATGTATCCCTAAGCAAACCTTCTAACACTGATTATTTCCATCTTTTGTCATCTTTTCAAGTTTTGGGGGTATAAGACGAAAATCTCAGATTTTATTTTTTTTTTCTTAATTAGTAACTTGGAGTAGCTTTTCATATCGTTAATTGTTTGCATTCTTTTCACAACTGTTCATATTCTTTGAGAACTTAATAGAGAATATTTTTAGTGTTTTATTATCTGTAACATTGGATTTTTATTAATATAAAAGGTATTTAATGAAAAATTACATTATCTATTAATTTTTTTTACTCTGAAGTTGGTTTTATTAATTTGTGATTTCATGTAACTAAAATTAGATTTTTTATTTTGGGGGATGATCTTGTCCCTTGTTTGATGAAGAACCCTCTCCTTATTCTTAGCTGTATAAGTAACAAATCTTCTTTTCTGATTATTTTTTAGTATGACTCTTAGCATTTAGAATGAATTTTCATTTTGAAGTTATTATGGAATATTGTGGCATAAATTATTGGTCTAAACCTTATTTTTGCCAATCTGTCAATTCCATAATTTTCCACAAAATAAAACCTATACCAACTAAAATGATTAGTTCAACATTACTTAAGGTCATAAGTATCTCAGATTACATTTTTAGAAATTTTTACTTCTAGAACAATGCTTTATCAGAAGTAGTTATCACATAATCAAATTTGTATACTAATGGGTGAAAGGGTATTATGAATCCTTCTATTTCCAAATCAGCTTCTAGCTGTGTGACTCAGAACAAGATACTATATATTGGTGAGCTTAAATTTCTCCCAGAAAAAATGAGTCATGTAGAATTAGATAATCTCTGAGGTCCCTTCCAATTCTATCATTTATTTCTTTATTAATCTTATTAAAAATATCTTCCTTAATATTCTTTTAGGCAGAGACTATTTCCCACTTATTAGTCTAGTACCTGACACATATCAGGGACTTAATAAATGCTTATAGATTGATTGAATCTAATAAACATTTTCTTTCCTCAATTTGGAGACTAACATAGAAAGGCAAGTCCTTGAAATTGTCAAATACATTTAAACTATTTCCTCAGAAGAAAGAATAATCCACATATCAGACACACTGTCACTGCTAATAATGCCTGTTTGTTTGCTGCACCATGCACATTCTTACCCCAGGTATTTAATCCAATTTATATTCTGCAAAAAGAACAATTAAGTGACTAGACATTTTAAAAATGCACTTAATTAAATTCTGTCCATAGTCCCATTATTTCCCTAAATAACATTGCCTTGCCCGCTGACTTCTGTTTTTCAGAATCACTTTCATGTCTATATTTCAGATCACTATAATACTAGAACTAGGAAGCTTCCTAAATGTTTCTAAGAATTCAAACCATCCACATATTAGAATTCTGTTGTGCAAAATCACATTGACACCTTCATGACTGGTATTCTCCAATGGGAAACAGCATATGGTATCTCAAATAATATTTGTTTGCAAACAGCTCAGGGAAATATAAGCAATGTAGCATTTTGTGATATTTTATCCTTAATCTTCTTCCTGACTTTTTTTATAGCTTGGAATATATTTTATGATATTTTGCCATCTACCAACTGCTCATCTCTGGGAGAGTTTGATTCTCAATGTTTAAAAAACAGTTCTTACCTCCTGGAAAATTATTTTACTTGGTCAATTTCTGAGATATTATCCCATATTTTTGCCCAACATACTTGGATTGATTTAATTCCTGCTGTCATTTTTCTATTAAAAATCCATCCTAGTGTTTTTTTTTACTTAATTTCTAGATAAGATTTTACTTGTGCAGCAAGATAACTATAGATATGTATACATATATTGGATTTAACATATACTTTAACATATTCAACATGTATTGGATTACCTGTCATCTATGGAAGGGGTTGGGAGAAAGGAGGGGAAAAGTTGGAACTGAAGATTTGAGTCAATGTTGAAAAATTACCATGCATATATTTGATAAACTAAAAAAGCTGTAATAATAAAAAGTACATCCTAGAGTGAAGAGGTATTACTTAGATTTTGTGAATATGATTATAAATATCATTAATTCCTTGATACCTAATATTATAAATAAAAGCAAGGTAATATTGTAAAAAGGGAACTGGACTAGAAGTCAAGTAACCCAGATTCTAGTTTTGAACTGATCAGTTAACTAATTAACACACTTTAAGACAATTCTGTATCAAGCACTGGCTAGACATTAGGATCACAAACATAAAATAAAACACTGCCCCAAAAGAACTTATATTCTATTGGGAAAGACAGAGTGTATAGATATAAACAGTATATATCAAGGCAGTAGAGAGTATGAGAAAAAAATTTCATAAAGGAAGTGGTGGCTTAAATTGAGCCTTGAAAAAAGCTAGGGTTTCTAAGAGGTGAGGTAAAGAGAAAAAACACTCCAGGCAGAGGAAATAGCCAATACAGAGAAAGAGAAGGAAAACAAGGGGACTATTGGTCTTAAGGAAATAATAAGAAACAATTTTTTTCATGAAGAGAATTGGTTAATTATCTTTTGTGATCTTAAATGAATCACTTCCTCCTTCTGGGCTTACTTTTCATGTGTAAAATGAGAGAATTTGATTATGTGATCACCAAGACGCCTCCATCTCTGATAATCTGTATTCTTTGACCTTGGCTGATTGAGAGGTTTCTCAGTATTTGCCATTATCCCAGGACTTGTTCCTCCCACAGAACTGTACTTGAAAATCTGATCTCTCTAGGATAGAGTTTAAGCTTGCTGTTTTGCAGCAAAGGATAGTACTCCTTAAAAATTACACAATTTAGCATACTAAAATGATACAAGAGGTTTTTTTCTCTTTCCCTTAATAGACAATTCATGTTTTCTCCGCTTGGTCTACAACTTGTTCTCTCTCATAACTCCCTATTTCTTTAACCAGTACTCCTTTCCCTCACTTCACTTTTAATAGTCTCATCCTATTCAACAATTGGACTAAATTCTCCCCTTGCTGCTGCTGTTGCTATGATATTGGAACCAAACCCAGAGCCAACATTGACATATTCCTTGAGGGGCCTGCTATCTGCTCTTAGGGAACCATTCCATCCTCCATCCTGGAGAGAGCAGGAAGCTTTTGCATAGGTCAGTTCTACCAGGGACAATCATGACATACGACTTCAGCTCCATCTCATTTTCCCCTTTTGTGCTTATTCTGATTTGGGATTTTGAGGTCTCTTCATGAGGTGGTCCCAACTTAGAACTTGAATACTACCAGCTCTGCTTATTTAAAATGCTGTACAATTTTTAAAGTCCTCCCCAAGTTCTCTCCAACTTCAGAAGTCCAATCCTTTTTTGGACTCTGACAAAATTCAAATTATTTCCCACATATTTATCCCTTCCCATACATTTAATGTCTTTTGACTTTTCTTGTTAAACTTCTATTTTTTCTCACTGAATGAAGGAAACAACAGATGAACTAACTCAGGAATGAATCTTTATAGGGAGATGTCAACCTATTGTAGACCAGACTCCTTTGCATCCCCCATTGTGTTAGCACACTAGAGCATGCTCAGTATTTGTTTATATTTGATTATTTTTCTTGCACAGCTTATATTCATTAATTATATCATGGAGTTGATCTCTACAGTACCCATTAAATAAAAATTTATGAAACCTCTTTCATGTATAAGCTCCTGTGGCAGGAACTGTAGAAGTATTAGGAAAGCACTGGCTTTGGACTCCTATTGCCAAGGTTCAAAACATGGCTCAAGTTACTCAGTCATTCTGTATTTCATTTCCAGTCTATTAAAAAAAGATGGGATTAGACCATTTACAAGCCTTCTCCAAGTCCTAGGTTCTAGGATCCCGAGAATAAAACATTGTACCTGTTCTCAAGGAGCTGGCAGTCTGGTAGAGGAGATGGGCTATATGTGTAAATAATGACCGTTCCAGGCAAGATGTGGGAAATGTCATAAAAAATACAAACAGTGGGATATGAAAAAGGCAAGGAGGAGCAAGATCACTTCCACCTGGAGACACCAGGAAAGGCTTTTTGGAAGAAGTGGCCACTAGGTGGCACCATCTATATGTCAACTCTACATCTATTTTATTGAATTCCCAAGTCTTCAAAGTTCAACTCATTTCATCTCCTACTCCTGGTTTCCACCGGTTGTTATTAGCGCGCACGCTGTGTCTCCTCCACTTCCCAAGAAAGAGCTCCTTGAGAGTACGGCTTGCTTTGGAACACGATGACCAGCACAGCACAGTCTTAGGACATAGTGAGGAGTTCCTGATGCTTGTTGAATGAATGGATAAATGGAATTGTGTGTTAGATACTGCGAAGACTGCCAGAATGTGTAATCTGTGTAATCTCTCATCTCTGTTTGCTAAGTACTTTCTTTGATAGAGCTCTTACTGAGACTACCTGCTCCCTTAAATGCCATCTTCAGCCTCAAATATCTTTTAAATATTATTTAGCATCTTATTTAGCATTTATTTTATTTCCAGTTGAATCCTATAAAACTGTCTCAAGTTTCCTTTCAAGTTCAGCCCAAATGCCATTTCCATTCAGCTTTTTCTTCTTTCTCTCTTCTAACATATTTACATATATATGTATGTATGTATATACACAGAGACAGAGATAGAGACAGAGCGAGAAACAGAGAGACAAAGACAGAGGCAGAGTATATATCTATATTTTTTATATATATATGTATGTATGTATATATAATAGAGATTTGAATCTATATCTAAAATCCATATACCAATAGCTATATCCATATTTAATCATCATGTATTTCTTTCTTTATATATGTATGTATATATATATATATATGTATATATATATATATAATAGAGATTTGTATCTATATCTAAAATCCATATACCAATAGCTATATCCATATTTAATCATCATGTATTTCTTTCTTTATATATGTATGTATATATATGTGTGTATATATATATATATACACACACACACACACACACACACACATATATATGCAAACATAAATTTATAGTGGGCCTAATCATCATGGTTTTGTTATTTATTCCAACTTCATTTAAAAGTATGTATAAAGGAGCAAAGATGTAAAATGGTGGGAATGATCCAAGGCTAAGGCTTGGCAGGGCAAATTCCCAATACAATGAGGGATTAAGGGACTTGAGAGAAGAGGACAGAAGGAATTGGAGGTTTATATGGTGTATTGTATTTAACTTATATTTTAACATATTTAACATGTATTGGTCAACCTGCCATATGGGGGAAGGGGAAGGGGAAGAAAGGGAAAAGTTGGAACAAAAAGTTTGGCCATTGTCAATGCTGAAAAATTACCCAAGCATATAAATAAATTGTAAATAATTAGTAAGTAAATAAATAAATTGTAAATAAAAAGGCATAATAAAAAAATTAAAAAGAGGTTAATATGGTGGAAGGCAGGAGATTATAGCCAGTATAGGGATGATGATCTGGAATAAAACTGAGGGATCAAATGAGTGGAGGTCATGGTAGAACAAAAAGCAGAGTTTAAGATTGAAAGGCAGAGGGAGAGATGTGATGACAACAGATTATGATGAGAGAAGGGAGTTTCAGAGTTCATGAAGAAGAAAGTAGAACACTTGTGGATGACTCTAAGTACAATTGTATGACCTTATCAATGTATAGTTGCTTTATTTGGTCTCTTGGCTCAATTTAGAGAAAAGACCTGAGTTTGAGGGTTTGCAGAAGAATGGTGCTCTTACAACCATGAACTTTGTTAGAGCATGGTAGAACAAGGGGGCAAAATCAGAAACACATGTACACACATGCTATAAGGCAACACACAGAGAGATTTGGCTACTCAGTGCAAAGGTCACCCATATGAAGATATTTTCACCGACAAAGGTGTTAATGGGAATATTTTCTCAGAGTGGGATAGCTTTATACCTTACAGATTGGCTTTGTTGATAATAGGTAATCAATGCTAGATAATGGTCAGGGACATTTCTGGTCAGATCAAGATGTGGTAGAAAAATTCCCTGGAGTATTTATTGGCTTCAGATTGGGTGGGTGAGTTTCCTAACCAGATCAGAAATTAGTGAGGATCTGAATCCATAATTGGGAATCTCAGCAATGGATATTAGTAGAAAGCCACAGTAGTGGTATGGGAGCCTCATTCAATCAGAAATTTCAAATATTTACATGATTGACTTAGAATCAAAATGAGTCAGGATAGTGGAAAAGTAGGCTATCTGTTGTTGCTAATTTGTTTATGATCATTAAAACCACTTAATCCCTGAAATCCTAAATATAATTATAATATCGAATAATATATTTCAAAAATCATACATCACATTAGCTATGATAGGGTGGGGGAATATGTCAAGGATGAAGAACAGAGAGGTTAGGATGTTTGAAAATAGTTTAATATATATATATAATATATACTATATATATATATACACACATATATTTCAAGATATATACATACATCTATATGTATGTATATATCTTGAAATATTCTGGTATAATGGGCGTATTTAAAATCAGCCAGAGTCAGGAATTCAGGTTAAGGGAAAAATCTTCAATATTTATTGAAGTGAAGAGGTGAATAAAGATTGCGATAGCAAATATAGGCAAGAAAGGTTGCGATAGCAATATGGACAGTTGCGACAGGAAGCCAGCTAACAGAGAGAGATGTGAGCTGAGCAAACCGTGGCAATGGCAATCCCAATAGTCTCTCCTTCCCCTTCCTTTTCCACTCCCCTGCCTCCACCCACCAAAATCGTCATTTCCTCTACAACACATCAGGACTTGCACAAAGAGTGGGCGGGGGCCATTCTTTCTCCAAGCTTATATATTAATAGAGTATGGTCCAATTACTATTTAGCCTCATGTGCTTGGGACCTCAGTGCATCAACTCAAGCCTCAGCCCATTACAGTTGGGAGAAAAGTTTCTGGACCAGCATTGAATTGTTGAAGAAAGAGAGTTACCTGGAGATCTCTTAATAAGAGTTACCAAAATCTTCACTGAGCGCTAAATATGGATTCAATGAATCTCAAAGAAGAAATGGTTGCTGAGGGACAGCAGCAGAGGGAGAACTCCCAAGAACAATGGGGAGCAAGGACTGTTCTCTCTTCTCTGTCTTGACCAGTGAGTAAGTAGGGTGAAAGTATAAGCATTGCTAGAAATGATGAGGAAACCATGCTATTAGTAGGGAACTGGATTTCTGGGAGTTGAAGAAGATGCAAAGGGAAAGGAATGGAAAAGTTTGTAGATGAAAGCAAGTTTGTTCCCTATAGAGCAAAGTGGAAGGGAAAGTTAGCTTTAAAGTAGAACTTTCATGGCTGGGGGTAATGTTGAAGGGGGATAGCACAGTGTACTAGTATTGCTCAGTAGTTTTATAATTATAGTCCCCAAAGTGAAGCAGCAGCATGGAGCAATGAAAAGAATCCTAGATTGTCATCAAAGAGTTTGGGCTCAGTTCCTCCCATATAACTCTAGATTAGTCACTTGATATCTCTGAAAAAAACTGGGCCTTTGATTCAAGGACCTTGTTGGGTCCCAGTTGCTGATTCTATGATTTTGAAGGAGTCAAAGTGGTCTTTAACAGCGAGCCAGGTTACCTGAGATCTGTCACCCACTAGTTGTGTAATCTCAGGCAAGCTCTTTCATCTTACTGGGTTTCAGTTTCTATATTTCTAAAATGAAGTGGTTTTATTATATGACTTTTAAAGACATTTCCAATTCCGACATTCTGTGATTCAAAGGGCTAACAGAAAAAAGGGTATTGAAAGTAGTAAAACTTAGTCTTTGTGCTTTGAAGATGCTGATAAAAAATGCTTTTTAGAACTTAATGGCAGGATCCAGGTCTAAATCATCTTGCTCCCTACTCCAGTTTCTAACATAGGACCTTAAACATAGTGGACAATTACTAATGGTTGTTGAGTGAAGGAATAAATGGATTTAGGCATTTTAGAGCCATTATTTCATTTCATCTTTACAGGGATATGAGGCAGGACGATTACCATTCCTGTTTTACAGATGAAGAAACATCAGTAAACTTACTACACAGTCTGGGATTGTCCAGTGGTTTGTCATAGAGTGGATGTCTTCTAATGACCCTTCTAGTACTAAACCTAAAATCTTCTGAGCATGGCATAAATGGGGAGTAGACTTTTGATTTCATTGATATAATAGACTCCACATAAAGAAATTTCTCTTTCAGTTGTGGGTCAGCATTTTCTACCCAAACTGTTAATAATTTTGGAAAGTAGCCTAAAATGGTGATATCAAATTCAAATTCCTGCTGAGTGCATATTGACTTAAAAAACCCCAGAAATTGCCATTATTTATGTTTATATTATATATTTTATTTGTTTTGTTAAATATTTCCTAATCACATTTTAATCTGCTTTAATCTGCACTTGAGGGCTTTGCAGGCTATGATTGATGAGCCATGGTAGAAGCCTTTGGTTAAAAGCAGAGCTTTTAAAACTTTTTCCACTTTATGACCTCTTTTCCCCTGAGAAATTTTTACATGTTTCCCGATATATAAGTAATTAAAATAGGTATACAAATCAAAGATTACTGATACTAGATCAAAATTTTGCAACCATATTTTGTTATGAGACCCCATATGGAGTCACAAACTACAGTTTAAGAAGCGAGGGTCTAGAGCACAAAGGGTTAAATAGTTTGTCCAGGGTCAACCAGCCAATAAGTATCAGAGGTGGGACAATGCAATGTAGCTTTATTATCTGAATACTAGCAGTGGTGAAGGCAGAGTTTTCTGTAGATCAAGGCAACAAGCTTTTATTAAATGTTTACTATATGCTAAATACTAGTAGAACAGATATAAGCAGAAAGAAAGATGTTCTCTGAAGCTTAGAAGCTTACAATCTAATGGAGGAAAATAACACATAAAAGGAAACTGGAAAACAGGGAGAGATGAAGGTATCCAGAGTGGAAGGACTGTTGCAAAATTCTGGGAGAAGAGACAGAAAGAATGAAGACATAGGAAAAAGACATAGCCTGGGCCTCCACTTAAAGAGGGAAGTTCTAAAGGTACTAGCCAATCAGCAGGAGAGACTAGAGAAGTCATTGAGGGATCAATAAAATCATGAGTTAATGCAAAAAAAAAAGTAAACTCTTATACTTAGGTTCAAAAAGTCAACTTTACAAGTATGAGATAGGAGAGATAGTTAAACAGGAATCCCTATGAAAGAAGATCTAAAAGTTTTAATGTCATATATATTTAATATGAATTAATACCATGATGTGGAAACAGATAAATAATATCATTAAGGTGGCATTAAATAAGACATAGATTCTAGAAATAATGAGTTGATAATTCCTTTTATATTGCCTAGGAAAGACTACATCTAAAGTATTGTATTCAATGCTGGTTATCAGTCATAAATTGGAGAGCTCCCAGAAAACAACTGGAGGGCCTTGTAGTTCATAACTATTCCACATGAGGAATAGTTAAAGGAATCCAAAAGGTCCTAGATTTAGACCTAGAAAATTTTAAATATGATCTTCCAGATGGCCATAGATTTAGAGTCATCTAATCCCTCCCTTCCTTGTAAAAATAAACAATGAGGCCTATTGAGATTGTGACTTACCCAATTAGAATGTAAGCTTCATGAAATCAGGGACTATTTGTGCTTTTTTTCTGTATCTCCAATGCTTGATGCATCATGTGGCACATAGATAGCACTGATCAAATGTCTTGTTACTGATTGATTTCCCCAAATCACAAAAGAGTTAATTGATGGAACTGAAACTTAATCGTGGTTGTCTTGACTCCAATTCCAGCCTTTTCCACTGGACAATAATATCTTCAAGTATCTAAAAAATTGTCAGGTTATATGGAAGTGGGATTAGATTTGATCTCCTTGTCCCCTGAAGGAAATAGCAAGGAGGAAAGGGCAGAAGTAGTAAAGAGGCTAATTTGGGCTTAATGAAAATAGGAATTTTCTAATGATTAGAGCTATCCATTAGAGAAACTGGCTGCTTCAGGAGGCAGAGAGCTCTTTCTCCTTGGAAATCTTTTAAGTAAAATGTGGATGACATCTTAGCTATGCTGTGGAGGGTATTATTTTGTAGGTCTAGACTACAAAAAAGATAGATGGCAAATTAGTATGAATCCTTCAGATTGTCTTTTATTTTTCCTTTCACTTTGTTCATCTAAACATAACTTTTTACAAGAAAAAAACAAGCAAACCAGAAATTGTTTTAAAAGATGGATAAAGTAGCTCAAAAGAGAGAAAAAAATTGGACATCTCTCCCTAACCCACTTAATTCTCTCAGAAAAATTCAGATGTTCACCTTATCCTCTGTCAAAAATGATCCTGTCCCTACTAAAATGGAGACAAGGTATTTTAAAATCACTTATGGTCATTTCATTTGGGATTGATATAAGATCATTTGATCATTTATATCAAATTTTACTTTTGCAACTGTCAATATGGTTGAGCAGTTAAATTAAAATTGTTAATTATCTTCTGTCAGAAATTCTATGAAGAATAATCCTGTTTTTGTCAGCAGTGAGAAAACAGCTTAGATAACAGAGGTAACAGATGAGCTACAGACCCAAAGCTTTCTGCTGTAATCACAAAGATTTGACTAGTTTTTTTTGTTAGATAAATCTATTCATTAATGACTGAATCCAAATGGCCACTTAACATAGCTTGGGGTTTTTAAAGAAAAATATAGGGACAATATCAAAGCCAGAGAGAGAGAGAGAAAGAAAGAGAGCAAGTAAGAGCGAGGGCGAGAGCAAGATCAAGATCAAGAGAGAGAGAGAGAGAGAGAGAGAGAGAGAGAGAGAGAGAGAGAGAGAGAGAGAATATTTTTCTCTAGAAGTCTAAAAGCAAACATCAGGGTTTAGATTACCTTTATTAAGTCTGCCGGTAAGAATCAAAGATTATACTAAATCACAAAAACAAATTTGATATTAAAGAATATGAGGACATAAATTCTGCTAGGTCCCTTGGTGGCAGAATGGTTAGTTGAGTGGCAACACTGATTGGAAACTTCTTTCAAATGACAAATGGAAAATATTGATTTTACTCAACAACTCAGTTCAAAATCTCTTCAGTTTCACCAGTTGCCTCCTCTAGAGGAAAGTTGCTCTAGTTGATGATAGTGGAACAGACAGTATTGGACAGTACCCAGAAGTATGAGGAGATAGTATTAAAATTAATAATGACTTTTTATGTTACTTAACCAAAGGACTCTAATTTATATTTTTTTGCAAATCTTTTTTTAATTTCAAGTTTTATTGCTCTTATGCATTTATTTACATTGCCTTCATTTATCTATATATGTACATATATATGTATATGTATATATTTTCCTTAGATATCTCCTATAAATCTACTCCTTATTAATAAAAAACAACAGACTTTTTCAGAGATCTTTTTTCAAAGTGAAATATAGGGCTAAGACTATGATTTTAAATAATAAAGTTCATCTTTCTTATATATAATAGATATAGGAACATTATGGAAGCAAAATCTATATAATTGCCTTTTTAGACCATTGTCTAATTACTATCAAATATAAAGATATAAATATATATATACATACACACATACATATATAATATGTGTGTATGTTTTTGTTTTGATTTTACTAGACCTATGATTTTATTTCTGTAGGGAGCTCTCAGTGAATCATTTACTTTTCCAGGGCACAACTGCAACTACTTTGCAAATTAAAATCTTGGAGAGTGACACACACATGCACATGTTTATGTGTGTGCTTATATGATGTGTATATATTGTGTATATATAAACATATGTGTATATAATGTGCATGTGTGTATTTGTGATTGTACACACATAGACATAGATACATATAAATATGTGTATATATGTACACATTTTGTATATGTATAAAATATGTATGTATATGTGTATACATTCACACACACACACACACAAAGGGCATCTTGGTGGCTCAATGGATAGAGTGTCAAGCAGGTATCAAGAAGGTTTATTTTCCTGAGTTCAAATCCAGCATCAGACTCTTATTTATTGTGTGACTCTGGGAAATTCATTGATCCCTGCTTGCCTCAGTTCCTTCACCTGCAAAATGAACTGGAAAAGGAAATGGCAAACCTAGTATTTTTACTGAGAAGACCTCAAAAGTGGTTATGAAGAATTGTACCCAACTGAAAAACAACCAAAAATACATACAGGCATGTATATGTTCACATATATCCACATACAAGCACACATATATACACATGTGCTTATATGGGTATATATTGGGGACAAACCTGTGATTTCAGTGATAGAGAAAGATATAGCTATCAACAATTCTTGACACCGACTCTACAACTTCCTAGGCACATAGAGATTAAGTGGCTAGCCCATGGACATGGAACTTCTACGTTTTAGAGGTGGTACTCGAACCTAGGTCTTCTTGACATGGATTCTGGAGTGCTATTCCCTAAGCCATACTATGTTTCATTTCATATATATATATGTGTGTGTGTGTGTGTGTGTATGTATATATATATATGTATATATGTATATATACACACACACATATACATATTATATATATAACATTTAATATATTGTAATATCATAGTAAGTATTAAAATATCTACTGCTTACCCAATATTTCTTTACTTTCATGTTAATAGTAGGACCAAGAAAATAGAATTTTACTTTATGACATTATCAGAATTTTAATACTATACTATTTTAGTACTAAAGAGATTGTTGGACATCATGAGTTCCACTGAGCCCCAGAAAAGTTGTTCCTTGACCAGAGATTTAACAAGAGAATCATGTTTAGAATTTAGTTCTGTTGACTTGAAATCCAGGATCTCTTCAGGTTATGTCAAGCAGGGAAATTGTATCATAGTTTTGTGGTTCTCTTGGTTGAGAATGCAGTTGGAATCGTGGAATGAGGGTCTTGCAGGGTCTTCAGAAACCACTTGGTCCATCTCACAAATGAGCAAAGAGAGATCAAGAGAGATTAAGGGACTTGGCTAAGGTCACACAGCCACTAAGTGGCAGAAACAGGAACTCAATAGGCTCCTTTGACTCCTAAGTCTTTCCACGGTGCTCCATTCCTCCTTGTGGAACCATGCTTTCATCCTCCTCCTCATAACATGTTTTAACGTGAAGATTTATGCAGCCATCTGGTATTGTGCATTTCCCTTCAGGAGAACTTAATGCTCACTCTTTGCGCATTGTGAAATGAAAATCTGTACCAATTGCCTCATTAGACCACTATTCAGTTCTTAATGTCTAAAAGGATCAATTTGTTTGAGGGAAATGCGCGGTAATCAGTCTAAGTGTCAAGTGCAACAGAAAACAGGATGCCATTTTCTCTGATTGTTACCAAGGCTGTTTTGTAAAGTGATGTTTGCCAATTTTTTAATTTGTTGCTATCTAGTCCAGGTTTTCTTTCCTCTCCTCCCTCCCTTCATTCCCCCACCCCCCTTCTCCTCATTTCTAGTAGAAGCCTCTGCAGGTTAATAACAACAAATATTTACTAAGTGTCTTCTCTGCAGGGTATTGCTGGGGAAGAGGCAAAATGTACCTAAGCTAGGAGCTTGCCTTCATGGAGCTCACCAATGGGCAGGGAGACAAGAAGGTGGATGGGGTGATGGAGAAGGAAGTTGGATGCCAGAGAATCCCTCCCAGCTCCCATTTGTTCCTTGTTTATCAGCATGAAGTGACACCTTAGGATTTCACAGCCTAAGCATCATATAAATATTTACAGTCAGGCGCCTTCAGCCAAGAAATCCTGCAATATATCGTGAAAGCAAGGGAGCATATGCTTGCATCTGCAGCTCATTGTGGGCTTTTTCATTTGATTAATCGTAGAACATCTTAAGCCTGAAGGTACCTCTCTGGGTGTACAGTTCCTGCCACAGGTGTCCCAACAGTATTAGTGGAATTTTAAGCCACTAAACCTTGAACCTTTTAATGTTTCTGAATCTCATTCCCTCATGTGTTAAGCAGAGGCCATAACACTTGTAGTATCTTCTTCACGAGAGTTTTATTATGGGCATAAAATGATACGGGATAATAATTTTGGAGCAAGAAAAGAACTCTGAGTCCATCTCGCCTAACTCTCTCATTTTATAGATAATCAAAGCGACCCCCAGATTAATGAGGTAAGTTGAGATCTGGATAGAACTTCAGGTCTAGGGGTCAGGAAAATCAGATTTCAAATCTCCCCAGATTTGTGAGATGCTGAGAAAGTCACTTAAACTTTTTCCTTAGTTTTCTTCAACTGTAAACTGGGAATAATAATAGCACCTATTTCTCAGGGTTGTCAGGATCAAATGAGATTTCATGTGTATGTATACACATGCATGTATGTATATATACATGCATGTTTTAACATATGCAACATATATGTGTGTAAATTATATATGTGTGTATGTATGCATATATATATATACACACATATACATACATACATAAAGAGAGAAAGTGAGAGCACATAAGCACTAAGCACACTGCCCCGCACACAGTAGGTGCCATATAAATGCTTATTTCCTTCCCTTCCCCAAGTAAAGTCATTCAGGTAATACATGGAAGAGTTAGCATTTGAACCAAAGTTGTCTGTTTCTAAATCTGGTTCTCTTTTTGTGATACCAGTATATGTCTCAATGACATAATGCATGACTGTCAGATGCTGTCTCTGAGTCATTATTATTATAATTATACTAGTCTCTAACCATGTATGGAGTGAAGTCATCCTTATATTGGACTTTTCTTTCCAACATTAACTAAATAAAATAGAATTCAACATACTTCAGCCCTCTTTCCCTAAACTCCCATTACCCTGTCTGCATTGTTGACAAAATGCCTCTCCCAATTATACACACAGCAATCATTATCGTTTAAAAGATCTTCACCCAGGGAACGAAGTTAAACATTATATAACTTCTATGTCAGAATTATTTCTTTTACAATTAGTCGGTGTCTCAATGTCATACTTTCTGAAGAGAACAAGATGTTTGTTTTCCTCCTGATGCCAAAACATGGTTTGAAAACATTTTCTTCTTTTTCTCCCCCTGCTGAAATCTAATCTGAATCATAATATTTTGGCAACTTGGAGCCAGGGAAGTACCTGAGATCATCTGATCTGACCCACTCATTTTATAAATGAGGGACCAAGTTAAAGTCATGAAATCATAAGAATTTATGCTCCTTCTTATCCTTATCTACACCAAAAGGAGATATTAGGAAATCAGTAAGCCAAAAGTCAATAATCCCTTAGAGCTGAAATGCATTTCCAGTATACAAAGAGGTGCTCTGTCGATGGCTTGAGAGTTCTTGGGACGCATAGGAATTCATGTGAAAATGGCAGACAGAAATCCCAGCCATATCATGTTCCCCAGACATCTAGTCAGCCTAACCTCACAGGGAAGATAAGTACAAAGTTATGATTTTAAAACCATCTACGGGCATTAAATAATGTCAAAGGGAGCTCTGTGACCCCAGTGGTCAGACCAATGCTGCCAACAAAAGGGATACTGAATATATCTTTGTAAAAACCTTGAAAATCTTATTCTGCTTTTGGAAAGGAAAGCAGAATTCTTTTGGAACATGTCTTGGGTGATGTATCTGCTTGTACCCAAAATATTGCTTTTCTTTTGTTTTGCAAATAATGAGCTAGAAATTTTTGCTGTAGAGGTCAGTCTAAATTATAATGTATCACTAGCAATAAGGAGAGCAAAAGGAACCAGAAGACTAGACAGAGGTAGCAAATATTTTCAGTCAGCCAAAAAACCATGGGATGTTTTTGGCAGTTTGCTAACTGCATCCATCTTGTAAACAAATAGTGACTTCTAAAATGGCCTGTTGATTTGTGCAAAGAGAAGAATCTTTGTTTAAAGTTTCCAGGTCATTTTGGCTATACATACATACATACATACATACATACATACATACATATACATACACACATGTGTGTGTATATGTGTGTGTATATATATATATAGCTGCACCCATTACATCACCATTAAAGATCTATTCTTTACTTCAAATAAAGACTTTGTAAATAGGACCCTTCATTGAGGTAGGTCAAGGGATTATGGATGCAAAACTTGAAAGGACCTTAGGGATCCTTTAATCCGATTTTTTACAAGTCATCAGGTCTAATCCTCATTTTTACAGATGAAATACTGTGAAGATCCCATAGATTGAGGAATTTTTTTCTAAGGGACACATAGATACTAATAGTCAGAGGTAGGCTGGGGACCTGGGACCTCTGATTTAATATCCAAAGCTCTTTCTACTATTTGCTGACCCAAAACATAAGAATGTTGAGGAAATCCACTGTCTAACTGAATGGATTTATCTATTAAACATTTGATTGCAAAATCATGAAGTCTTTATCTCTTATAAGAAAGCTCTGCATTTTTATTTGTGGCCAATGCCCCTGAGAAACCAGCTCCCCTTTCCCCCCTCTTCTATCTTCAGCCTTACAAGACAGTTTGAAAAGATGAAGTGGATTTAATTTATTCAGCAAAGGAAATTAAGAATGAGCAATGCTACCCAGGAGACTTGTCTAAGTTGGCCACTGATATTCCAGTCAAATTACTTAATCATCTTTTTTCCAAAGGAGAAAACTGAAAAGAGATTTTTGGAAAACTCGCGGTTGTTCTTTGGATCTCAGATAAAGTCAGGCCTTGGACCACTTAAACGAAACTCCATTTGTCACTTGTTGTTACTTGTATACTCTTTTTGTTACTTGTAATTGTTACTTGTGATCTCTTAACCCCATTTCACCATTTGCTTATTCCCAATTTCCTTTTATCAAGTCATTATCCAACAAATACCTATCAAGAAACTATTGTTTATAGGCACTGTGCTTAGCAATGGATAATTATAATTTACATTTATTAGAAAGCTTATGTTACCTCCCACTTTTCTTTCATACCTTTTCAGAGTCATAATGCAATGCAGAGATTTATCAGAATACTTTACTGTGCTTCCAAAGCTTTAAAATATAGGGAATGTATTTGCTCTGCATGCATTGTCTATACTCAACTTTCCCTCTGGATATAGTGCCTCATATTTAATAAATCATATCTCATTTTCCTGATGCATGCAGACATTGTTTTTCCTTGCCCTTTCCCAAATATCATTCAAACCTGAACCCTAGATAGCATACTTCTATGATTGTGTAGCCTTGAAATGATATCATTGGCATTCAATAGCATCATCCATGTCTAGTCCAAGCCCCGATGAATAATTCCTTTGTTTTTAAGGTAAGAATCCTACTGCCCTTGCATGTCAGTGTCTGAATTCAATCCCTGATTTTCTTGTTCTTTTCTTTTTCGTTTCTTAACTCTCATGATGTTCTTATGACCAGTTCCTACTATTAGTGTCTGGTAAAATCCACATGCCAGCCTAACAGACCAAGAGTCCCTATTCATATCTCATTTCCCAAATCCTTGAGATAGTATATTTATAGTGGTACATTAATGAAGTAAATAAAGTGATCATGAATGTAATTGAGGAACTTTCTACTTCTGTCCTTGGATATGAACTCATCTCTGTCTTTAATGATAACCACGTAGCCACTGTAACAATCCATAATTTTCCTCTATTTCCTTCAGCAGCATTAGAGAGTAGAATGAATGTAAGAATTTGGAGTCAGAGGATATGGCCCTGAATTCTGGCTCTAGCAACTCCTGTCTGTGTGATTTGGGTAAAAATTGTATCTGTTCTCTGAGCTTAAGTTTTTTTTTTTTTTTTTTTTTTTTTTTTTTTGTAAAAAGAGAGAGTTGGATGAAATTTCTCAGGTCCCATCCAAATCTGTGCTCTTATGTTCTAAGTTTCCAGAAAACAGTCTGTAAACTCTATCCAGGGAAGAGGCTTCATGAGGGCTTCTTAATTTTTTGCAGCTAGAGAAGCTAAATTATTTCATACAACAATAACAACAGTAGCTAAAATTGACATTTTGCTTCCAGATTTGTCATCCACAGCTGGCAATATCTCATTGTGATCTTCAAAGCAACCTTATGGAGTAGGTGTGATTATCCCTTTTTACAGATGGAAAAACTGAAGCTCAGAGAAGTTATACACATGTAGAAAAATCAAATTCAAGATCATTTGAATAGGGAGAGAATATTAATAATGAGAATTATCATAGAAGATTTCCAGGAAGGGAGAGCATCTGAGCTGAGCCTGGAAGGAAAGCCAGTGTTTTATGAGTTTGTAAGATTAAAAGAAGGCAGCATGATCCAGAAATGAGTAATAGCCTCTTCGGATGCATAGAGGGAGGAGATGAAGTGTCAAATTGGAACAATATTCATTCCTTTTACCTGCATTTATTTTCAGGGATTTGCTGTGTTTCAGGAATGGAGTGATAATACCAAGTCAAAATTAAATAGATCTTGACTTCAAGAAGCTTACATTTTATCAGGACATAAAACATATTCATGTACAGGCATATACAAAATAGATCCAAGGATTTAATAGAAAGGGTGCAAAGAAGAAACAGAGGGTGACAGTTATTGGAATTTTGGTGTGGATGATAGAAATAGAGAAGTTCAAAAATTGATGTGTTTTGAGGGAAAAATATTGAAATCATTTTGAACAAGTTGAATTTGAGATTTCTATGGAACATATAGTTTGAAATATCCAGTTGGCAATTGATGATGTGCGATTGGAATTTAGGAGAGAGACTAGGGTTGAAACTATAGGTCTAGGATTCATTCTCATACAGATGCATAGAGAAGCTACTAGTCAGATTTGAATGGAACATTTTGTTAAAGGGAGTAGTATTTTAAAAATCCTAAAAAGATAGATAACAGTTAGATTGTGGAAGGCCATAAATATCAGCCTGAGGATTTATATTTTATCTGAGAGGTAATGGGAGCCAGTGAAGGTTTTTGAGACAAAAAGAAGTATGATCCTGTGTTTGCTAGAGTCAATCAGTGCACACAACTAAGATTCAGAGTATATGTTGACTGGAGCTGAAGTTTTTTTGGAGGTAACCAAAGGAATATTCTGAAATGAGTTACTTTGGATAAAAGTATCAATACAAAAATATTTTAAATCTTATTATTTATATCTTTTGTTTTTTTTCTATATCACATTTATTTTCAATATAATACACACTTGACTAATTATGAGCTATCACTTGTAACAAAGCATAAAAAGTAAAGAGGAAAAAAAAATCAGTTTAGTAAAACCAACCAATGTATAAACTTTTTCTCTTGGTATATGTAATTAAGCCCACTCAGTCCCCAACTTTGCAAAGAAGACAGAGACATGATTCAAATACATTCGATAAAAACTAATATTTTAAAAATAAACCATGGTCCCAGTGGGAAAAAAAGATAAAAAATAAGGAATAATCCTTTAGACAAAAAGGTCGCTTTGAGATGCTCAGACCTCCATAACAAAAATGTTATATAGCTTTGGTTTAAAAACTTACATATATTTATAAATTTAGTGATTATTCCATTTTTCCATATTGTTTACACTTATCAGTTGCTTTAGAACATATATGAATGACCTAAATTGTAGTTTTCATTAATACTCATTAAGTTCTAAATGTATACAATAGTGATGAAAATAAAACCAATAACAACTGGCAGTGATAGAGTATTTTAGACTTTTCAAAATACTTTATATATACTATCCCATTTGACATTTGCAACAGCTATAGGAGTTAAGTATTATTATGATCTTCATTTTACAGTTGAGGAAAATGAGGCAGACAGAAGCTAAATGACTTACCCAGAATCTCACAGCTAGTAAATGTTTGAGACAGTATCCAAACTCAGTTTTTCCCAATTCCAAGTAAAGGACTCTCCCCCTTGCAACAATTAGGTACCCAAAGTAAGCTTAAGGAATATTTAAATGTTTTAACTAACATTTATTTATTTATTTACATTATACATAATATTATAACTATTATTTATTAATATTTAATTAATAATTTAAATATCATTATATTATTTATTACATTTATTATGTTTATCATTATTATATTATTTTATTATTATTATTACATTATTTTAATATTATCACCAGTTAAGTTATACATGCCATCTGCTTGAATTATCCAAATCCTATTCAAAATGAAAGATGGATTGGGGTCATAGGATGCATTAAGAAAAACTTCATAATGATGTTCATTTTGAAAGTTAAATAGTATTATTAAGGTCAGAAACAGGCTTGGTTAATCCTTTGTTCTTTGTCAGTTACTCTTAAGGAACTCCTGAGCATTTGGGGGAAAGCTGTGTTGTAAAATTCATTATTACCTTCAAAATTTCATTGTGCTTAAAAAAAAATTAGGGAAATCTTTTCCAGGATTAATTGAGGGACTAGAAATATGACAACTGAAACTAATTAAGAAAATGCAAATCTAGGTAATTCGGTATCTTTGTGTTATTTATCTTTCCTTTCTCCATTCATATGCTTTACTCTGTGCAATACCTCAAGAATATACTCCCCCACCTTTTTAATTTTTACTATTACCACTCTAGTTCAAATCTTTCTGCCAGCTGCTAGGACTAGTGCACTTCCACATTTTAACAATACTTGATTTTTTTGAGCCATAGGTGAAGAGGCTTTTCTCCAATGGTAGATGCTCTAACCAATCTAGAGCCCTGTGCTCTGCCTCTGCTTCTCAGAATCTGTATTGTTACTCACACTGCTCTCTATAGTCATCTCATCAACTCCATCTGTTGAATTTCTACAGGGATCACCCTTACCTCCACAAAGCCCTGTTGTGTATCTTAGCCCTTCAACTTGTGCCACTTAGCAATAACATTGGTCCCTCTGACTTCATCCAGAATGTGATTAATCTATTCTCTTATTAATCTATAAATTCTTTTGTATCCTTTTAATTGCCATACCCTTCTATTAAATTGTAAATTTGCCGTATATTAAGAGAACAAGGGAAAAGGCAAAACATTTATTACCTGCCTACTGTATGCCAAGGATGTGCTAAGCACTTTACAAATATTTTCTCATTCAGAGCTCATAAAAAGTCTGTGATTCAGGTACTGTTACTATCCTTTTACATTTGAAGAACCTGAGGCAGACAGAAATTAAGTTACTTGTCCAGAGTCACACAGTAAGTGTCTGAGACCAGATCTGAATCAAGAACTTCCTAGCTCAAGGTCCATTGCTCTATTAGAGCCTAGATTTCTCTCGCAAGTACTAATAAGTGATAAATGTACTGTTAAACTAGACCATTTACCATGAACTGGTCACTTCATCTCTCTCAGCCCCAGATTTTCAGTTCATACAATAGTAACCATCACAGAGTTTTTGTGAGAATCAAATGAGATAATATGAATTAAACTATGAAAACTTTAAAGCATCAAATTTATGGACTCAGCACAATTAATGATTTTATGCTACATACACACAAAGTATATTTAGTATAACTCTATGATAATTGGATTGGCCCTCAATTAGCTAAATAATAATGATTCATTGTAAAACCAAAGTGAACCTTCCATAGGGCTAGACATGTTTGTGACAAGCCATGTGTGTACATGTGTGTTTGCATATATGTGTGTAGGAATATGTGTGTAAATTAAGCAGTAAGCTACATACAGTTCCTACTCTCAAGGAGCTAAGAAAGGTACTTAGTGTTATAAAAGTTCTAAGCTAGCTGGGTGAAATTCAAGGAAGCATTTTCTACTAAGGAAATGGCCTGAAAATGGGAAATAAATGGAGACACCTGTGGATCCTCTAGATTAATGTTTGTAGGTTGGTCCATTATATTATGTGGTGTTAGCTATTGATTTTGGAAGAAGAAAAAGAGAGTTGACAATAATAAGAACTCTTCATGTTGGAGTAATTTGGCTCTTGAATTCCTGGATGTTTTTTTTAAATTATGTTTAGCCATATGTCCCATGTTCCTTGGAAACATTTTATCTGCTGATATGTACTGCAAGTTGCCCTAATTGTGTGCATACATACACACAAACTAAATGGTTCTAAGATTTAGAGACAGAAGAAACTTTAGAGAACTAAAAGCTTATCTCCATCATATTACACAAAAGGATGCTGAGACAAAATAAATTTAAAAATCAAGTCTTTTGCTTTTAAATCCATTGTGTTTCCCACTATATCAGGCTGATTGATCTAAGGCAAGAAAAATACTGAAGGGGATTTAGATAATTATGACTTTGTGGCACAGTTGAAGGGCATTTGTGTAGCTTCTGATTCATTCTGTTATCTGTGAGATTCTTATTCAGGGGTAATGGAACCTTTGTAGTCATAGGGTAGGGGACCCTAAAACTTTTCTCTAGAAAAGGCAATTCCATTTATCTGTATAAATATGAAAAAGAAACCTTTAGAAATTAAAATTGCACATGCTATGATTTTATATTTTGAAAGCATTTGAAAGCCCAGCCTTCCCTACTTAGAAGTCAGTGCATTTTTCATTCTATCTAGCCATCCCCCGGTGTGTGCAGGTGTACACTCTTCCCTTGAATATTTATTAGCTAACAGCAAAACAAAAGTTTTATTCCTGAATATTGCTGTCTTTGTCCCATATTGCCTGTTGTTCAATGGGATCTTTATAACTCCACTTGGGGTTTCCTTGGCAGAGATACTGGAGGGGTTTGCCATTTCCTTCTCTAGCTCATTTTACAGGTGAGGAAACTGAGGCAAAGAGTTAAGTGACCTGCTCAGCATCATGCAGCTAGTAACCTGAACTCAGAAAGATAAGCACTCCTGGATCTAAGCTGGCCATCCTATCCGCTATGCAATCTAGGCCCTATGGCCACGCAACTAGCAGCTGATCCCACTAGTGTAATTCAGAAGTGGAACGGGACCAGCAAATTGATTGGAACACTTTTATTTTCCTATCTCGTCTAGACTTTCTATTCCATGACTAGTAATGAGAACTTTTTTTCTGATGCCCACTGCCCACCCCTCACTCCCAGGACATCTATTTGTAGAGAACTAATAGGTTTTAAAATACACAGCCTTAACTAGGTACTGAAATATACTATTGCAAACTCATAATACTTTATAGCTTAAAAGGCATTTTATATGTTAACTCATTTGAAATAGATAAAAATAATAGTTTACATCATATAGCACTGTCAGATTTACAAAGTACTTTTTTTATTATAGTCCTATGAGGTCAGTTATGCAAATATTATTATTCCTATTTTACAGACAGGGAAACTAAGGCTCACAGAGGTAAGGTGATTTATGTATTACCGTGTAGCTAGTTGAACAAGACTTGAATCTGTCCTTTGCTTGCAAACACAGAGCTCCTGTATTTCACTATTCTGTCTTTCATGATATAAGGGGTAATCCCAATGTTCTGCTTGGACTTGCTTCATGTTCCCAAGTATGTTTTGTTCTGGGGGAGCTCTGAGATGGGATTATTCAATTTAATTCACCAAATATTTATTGCTTCTACCATAGATAAGGTCAGACATCTGGATAGCTTAGTGGATAGAACGCTGGTCCTGGAACCAAGAAGACTTGAGTCCAAGTCTGGCCTCAGAATCTTACTAGCGAGTCACTGTTTGCCTCAGTTTCCTCATCTGCAAAAGGCCCTAGAAAAGGAAATGGCAAATCATTGTTTGTCTTTGTCAAGAAAACCCCAAATGAGGTCATGATGGAACTGGGAACAATGGATGAAAGTTGTTTTTCTTTTATAATTTTTAAAATTATATTTTTTCACAGTATAAGGAAAAACTTCTTTAATGTTTAGAATTGTCTGCACAAAGAAGCAGTTTGTTCCCTTCAAAAAAAGAAGCCTTTTTTGAGGAGACTGGATGACTATTTTTGGAGAGGTTATTCTTGTTTAGATACAAGTTTAATAATAATAGCTGACATTTATTATACAGTGTTTTCAAGTTAACAAGTTAATGCATGATTCATATGCATTTTCTGTGCATCACATGGCAACCCTTTGAGGTTATTATTATAAAGATTACTCTTACTTTAAAAAATAAGAAACTGAGTCTTGGAGAAGTAAAATGACTGTCCCAGCAAGTCACAATTGACTTGGTTCCTTGAATCAAGATTTGAATTCCTACTCCAAGGTTTTTTCCCCCACTGTTTTCTGAGGCATGGCCAGTAATTGTATGTATTTTTCAGATTGCAAAGACATAGAAGACTATGTCAGAAAACAGCAAAATTATGGGTTAGAGATGCAATTATGCTGTGATTTTTAAGACAGAAGATATCAACTATTCTACAACTATAAATAGAAAGGCTAGAAGGAAATATGATGGTGGTAATATATTATGTGAAGAATGGAAAGAAAAGAATGACAATAAAAGTAATGAAGACAGTAGAAATGATCGAAGTCCACTTAAAAAGTTTTTATTTGGAATAAATGGAAGAAAAATTGCAGTAAAAAGTATTTTATAAAATATTTTTGTATAATCTTCAGAATTTTTTTTTTACCTTTCAAAGATATCTTAGTTTGGGGGCACAGTCATTTCTCTGAGACTTCTTTTATTCACACACACACATCCTCTTATATTATAACCTTCTTAAATGTAGAAAAGGGTATTTTCAGCTTCTCTCCAGTTCTATCCAGAGCCAGATAGAGTTAACGATTGATAAATATTCAAGAGTAATTTTATATAATTTGAATTTTCACTTTTCTACACCTTTTAGGTATAGACTTACATTTTTTGTATGGCTTCTCCTTTTGAAATATGTTTTCATTTCTGTCATACAATACCTACTTGAAGAAGAGTTAACAACCCTGTTTGCAGGAAATATAAGGAAGTTTGCATTTAAATTTTGACAGTGGTTATTTTCTCTACCCTAGCCATCAGAGAATTCAGTAAGGAAATGAAAAATTAAAGATTTATTTTGAAGCAAAGAGGCTGTCTTCAGCACTCATATTGTCAGTCTGGATGATTGGAATAATTTATCCATATTATTTTATTTTTCTCCATTTTTGTGGTAAATATTTGTTAAATAGAGTGGTAAAATTCAAGTGGGAAAGGATCATTTAAATTCTCTTTTAGAATCATGGGTTAATAGACATGTGAGCTGTATGGGAACCTTAGATATCAGCTGCTCTAAACTTCTCATCTGACATTTCCAAATTCACTTAGTTGTAGAACCAGAGTTAGAGATCTCTTCTCATTCCTAGTCCATTGTTTTGTTCACTGTTTATGGTGATGTGAAGAAACTGTATCACTGAATACACTGATTCTCAAAAAGAAGCCTAATCAAGTAAGAGGACTTCTAATATAATCTACAAAAATCAGGTTCTGTGGACAGGCTTTAAAATTACATTGAACAATTGCAGAATTGATAAGCATATCATGGAATTGATTTTGTGATCAATCATGACAACATCTTGACTTCTTGAAAATTGTCCTTGGCAACATAATTCCAAATAATCATATTTTTATGTCTCTTCACTGAATCCCCTTTCAATTCTTCCTAACCATTGGTAGATCCAAAATGTACCATCTAGTGCCATTCACATTGATTTCTTGAAACAGCAAGTCTAAGGGGAAAACAGTTATATGCCTACACAGGATTGATTTCATATTGAATAAAATGACTGGAAAATTAAAATGAAATTCTAACCTTGATTTATTCACTTATACACTAAATGGATCAATGTCACCAAATTGTCCAGATGTCCAGTCTATTTTCTTGACAGACAAGTGATTTCTTTGTTTCTTTCTGTTTCTTTCTTTTCTTTTTTTTCCTTCCTTCCTTCCTTCCTTCCTTCCTTCCTTCCTTCCTTCCTTCCTTCCTTCCTTCCTTCCTTCCTTCCTTCCTTCCTTGTGATTCCAAGTCGTTGCATGCAGTTGCCTCAGTTTATTCTTCTGGAAAATGAGAATGTTACTTCTGTACAGCACAATATATTATGAAATTATTGTGTGTGCTTCATTTGTTTTTTTTAAAGCCACTCTACTATGTTATGATGATTAATTACAGTCACTAATCAAAGATATGTCCAGATTATTTTTTATATCTGAAACCTTTTGACCAGCTAGAATTTTAAACTGTTTACCAATTGATTTGAGGGTTTCTGATGCTTAATATTATGTCAACTTTGTATAATGGTTTATGGCTGACAAAATTTCCTTTTTTAAAATAATTCTGTGAGGTAGGTAGAAAAAACATTACCAGCACATTCCAGTTATAGAAATTGAGATTCTACGACACTCCTTCATTTCCAGGAAGTTATTGCAATTAAGTGTTAGTACTGGTACTGGGGCATGAAACTTGGTCTTTTGAGTCCTAATCAGGAATCTTGCAAGCCTACTATAAATTGCTTTTTTTAGATAACCTGTTTTGTTTTTCTTTGTCAGTTGCATTTTCAGGCCTGGGTTTTACAACATTCTACTTAGCTGGGAAGTTGCACTGTTTCACAGAGAATGGGCGTGGGAAAAGCTGGCGACTCTGTGCAGCAATCCTGCCTTTGTACTGTGCCATGATGATCGCCCTGTCACGCATGTGTGATTACAAGCATCACTGGCAAGGTGAGCCCTGCGGGATGCCTCCTGCATCTTGTTTGTTGTTCTTTGCCTTTTCATTCTTGAAGAGAACTGTGACATTGGAAGGTGATGCAATGACTTGCGTGTGAATTAGATTTAAGTGAGGGAGTGCTGTCACCAACCCCACTTTATCCTCCACAGCTATCTGGGTCCAGCAGCAAGATTTAAGTCAGGATGACTAGAGATGGCTCTAGATGTAGTGGGAGACGTTGGATTTTTTAAAAAAATAAGGTCTCTCCTAGGTCCCAGTTTGACTGAGACAATGCTTATTTAGTATTTAGGCTAGGTAAGAAGAAAAGAAGGAAGGAAGGAAAGAAGGAAAGAAGAAAGGAAGGAAGGAAGGAAGAAAAAGAAAAGAAAGAAACAAAGAAAGCCCATATTAAGACACCTTGTGAGGTTTCAGTGGTCAAAATTTATATTCCTTTTGGTAGAGTTCCCAAAGGAGGGAAGGATATGACTCCCTAAGTGAACTATTTGTAAATGCTTTTTAAAGGATGCTTTATGGGACAAGGGGTGGATTTCTTTTTCTAGTTAATTATACTAAGTTTTCTTACTTTCCTTATGAATCCTGAGTTTTTTCATTGTCTAAAACATAAAGATATATGAAAGCACCCACTTGGAAAAACCAGAGCATAAATTTATATATTGGGTAAAACAAATGAACTGAAATGTACAGTTCACAGAATGTGTGGAGGATGCTATCTATCCTTTGGGGAATTGGGAGTAAGCTTACCTGACATCTTTGGAATAAACAGCTTTAGGCTAAGATTGATTTCAGTTTTCATATTGATATAAGTAAACTTAATTTCTTCAGTTCTGGTATATATGGACTGATGCATCTAGACAGAGACAGCCATGAACTCTCTGCCCTTCCCCCTCCAACAATTCACAACAATAATGACTTTAAATCAGCAAGACTCAGGACCCCAAAATGCCAATTGCAGCTGTGTCAGTCTTAACTAGTCTTTCCTTTGTATTCCAATTGCTCTTCATATATTCTCTCTCATTGCCAGATATAGGTCAGTTCTATCAACCATTTTTGTGCAAGATATACTAGCTTCCTTTCTAATATCTAGCTCTCATGAACACTCTGATAGCAAAGTTACTAGAACTCCTCCGCCCTTGCCCTTTTAGCAGTTTCCCACAGACCTAATGCTCTGGAGACTTTCCTTTCATTGTACATATACAGTGCTTCCTTTGCTCTCTTCTGCCTATTCACCTTGTAATGCCTCATTCTCCTTTCTTAACTGAGAGTAAGAATCATTCTTCAAAAAAATACCTTTGAGTTGCTTTAGCCAGTAAGTCTGTCAGTGATTCAAAATATTTCCTAATTTATTCTTTGGGACATGCCTTCAGATCCAATTATAAACCTTTTTACACTTCAAGTCTGAATCTTACATTTTAATTTTGGGTAATGTTACTACTACTCAACTTGATCTCCAACCTTATTCACAAGACTTTGTTCCAAGTCACTTTTAATGATTTCCAAAACTTAAATCTATCCTGAAATGATGAAGATTTACCACTACACAATGATCAAAATAATGTGCTGTAGGTTCTGAAATCAACAATCATTACCCCAATAATGACTGAATAACATAGCATCATTGAAATCTATGATCTCCCAAGGGGTCCTTTATGGAGCAGACATTTCTCATTTAAGTGAATAAGTTATTAATAATAATTTTTTTTACAGAAATAATCATGTTGTTTTATATACTCATTTTTCTAGGACTTTGACATTATTAATTTTGCAGATTCTAATGTACTTCAGATTAAATCATGTCCCCAAATCATAATAAAACTATTCACTGACAAAACAAGCTATGACATACTTATAGCATAAGATAAATATTAGTGTTATTGTCTAGTTAGTAGAAACATTGTAAAGGAGTTGAAGTGTGTGTTGGTCTTCCTCTTGCTTCAATTCTTCAAAGCATCATGATTTTAGTTAGGACAGCTAGATGGTGTAGTGGATAGAGCACTAGTCCTTGAGGTAGGAGAACCCAAGTTCAAATCTGACCTCAGACATTTAGTATTTACTAGCTACATGATACTGGGCAAATAAGTTTACTCCATTTGCCTCACAAAAGAAAAAGACTCCAGAAAATGATCATGACCTCATTGGTAGGAATGCTTCTTCGCCTCTAAGGCCACTTCTATTTCTTCTCATCTTGTGATATGATCCAAATATTTTGGTATTCTTCCATAAGTTCAACTTGATAGGAACCTTTCTCTAGTTAATTTAACAAATTTTAAGACTATAAATGTAAATTAGACTGTCATCCTGTTATCAAATTACTAGGCCATCTCATTTTCTGGTCCAACATTCTTTAATTATGTTTTTAACACCACCTGTCACACATCATCATTTGTAAAATAGTAGATCTTGCTTATGCCCACCATCTATTTTCCATAGGCTCAGGCTCACCTGAAGCTGAAGTTTTTCTCAGATGTTAGCGCTCATTGATTAGTATTTACTTAACATAATTGGAAAATATTAGTGATGAAAAGATAGGATTTTGTGTCAAAGAGCAACCAGGAGTCACTGAAAAAGCAGAACACAATTTCTCAAATGCAACTCAGCCTATTTTCCCCTCTGATTCAATTTTGGTCCAAATTGATGTTTATTAGCAGCTTATCATAAATTTTTTATCAAAGATTTAGCTACTAATTGACTGATTCCTGTACATAAAAGATTTTTAAAACTTCTTATTTAATTTTATAAATGAATGAAATATTTCAAAAGTGAATTTGCCATTAAATTTTCCAAAATTAAAGTTTAATGCCAAAGTTATTGCTTCTGTAGATATCATATTTTTGGAATATTAGGTCTCCCTCTAAAATGTACTTTTCCTAGTCTAAAAACAGTTTGGTCCTAAAATGATCAAAGATTCTGCTCAGAACATTTTAATTATATCAAGTTCTATATAATATCAAGTGCTGAAATATGTAGTATTTTATTTTTGATCTTAGGGAGATTAAGGGGCTTTATAATTGAAGAAGGTATATCCATGTTCTTACAAAGTGAAAGACAATATAAATGCAATGTATACAGCTAGCACTAAAGTTAATTTTGAGCACATGGGTAATTTCAAAATTCTCCTTTAGTTCAACACATTATTTGTTAAGAATCTATTATTTGCTGGGGAAGCTAGGTGCCTCAGTGGATAGAGTGCCAGCCCCTGAGTCAGGGAAACTCATCTTGAATTCAAATCTCGAGACTTGCTAGCTGTTTGACTATAGGAAAGTCACGTAACCCACTTTGCCTTGGTTTCCTCACAAATAAAATGAGCTAGAGAAGAAGATGGCTAACCACTTTACTATTTCTGCCGAGAAAACTCCAAGTGAGGTCACAAAGACTTAGACAAGACTGAAATGACTGAGCAACAAAAATATGCAGAACATTTTGTATTCCCCATGTAAATTAAATAAAACCTGTTTTCAGAGAGTTTATTATCTAGAAGAGGATATATAATACATGAACACATATTTATAATCTTAATGTATAATGTAGGTACAAACAGAATGTTATATAAAGTCAGATGAGATTATTTTCTACTTGGGAATTTATGGTTAAGAGGAATTAAGGGGAAATTTATAGAAGTGACTTTTAATAAGATCCCAGGAGAGGCAGTATGGTAAAGTGGTTAAAAAAACTGGCTATGGTTCCACTAAAATGTGAATTCAAGTCCTGCCTCTGAGGCATACTTTCTACATGACTGTGGACTAATCACTTAATTACTCAGCATAATGTTATATCTGTGCAACTTGTTACATAGATATAACTTATTTTGTAATCTGTATTAGTAGGAACTCAGCTAAGAATTCCTTATACTATAAATTCCTAAGTCCTGCCCTTATTCTCCTAAAAGTATTGGTAGAATTTCAGAATTTTGGAGGGAAAGCATTTTAGGCAAAGAACAAGATGTGAAGAAAAGCTCAGAAACAATAACAGGAGGTGCTTTATGCATGGAAAATGATGAGTTATCTTTTTCCCCCCCTGGAGTAAAGAATTATGTGAGAATGCTGGATAAATGTCATAGCACCAGATTGCAATAGACCTTGGATGTCAGGCTTAAAGAAATATAGCCAAAGTCAATAGCAATATCAACAAACACAAGAGAAATTGTCACGTTCTGTTGGTGTCTCTATCCAGAGGGAAATTGTGTTTGCCATTGTCACTCTGTCTGTTTTGGCCACTTTCATGATCAGTACCAATCTTTTTAGTCAAATGGAAAATTCACTAATATATACTGATACAATTATATCTAGATGACTAGATCTTCTCCAGGCTTATTTTGGTGATAGACTGATTTGTGCTTGCTGCCCATTTCATTTCTCTTTTCATAGAACCTTGTTCTCTATATATTCATATATGTGTGTGTGTGTTGTGTGTATATACATATATTTGTATGTATATATATAGTTTGTGTATGTGTGTGTCTGAAAGCATATTTGTATGGGTAAGATTATTACAGATTTATTGTCAGATTTATTACACTTAGGATTTCTCTCATGTTTGTGTAGGATTAGATGGATGCTGTGGCTCCTTTCAGCTTTCAAATTCAGTGTTTTTATGATAGTCACTGCATATTTACTATGTCTTTATTTGTGTCTTATCTTCCCTATTAAATTGTAAGTTCTATAAAGGTTTACTCTGTCCTAACTAATTTCATTTCCTGTCCTCTTTAATAAACAATAATAAATTCTGAAAGCTCAGTCCCTGGAAAAAGTATTGGAAACATTATTAAATACATGGTTTATGAATACTTAGGGAAGTAGTGATCACTTGAAACTAGCAGAAGTTCATTAAGAAGAAGTCATACCATATTACATTTCTTTTTGAATATTGTTACTAGACCAGAAAATCAAAAGAAAATGCTATAAACAGAGCATAGCTGCATTTAAGGAAGATATTTAACAATAAGATGACAAAGGATAAACTCGATGACAGCACATCTTAGAGAATTTAGAGCAAATAAAACAATCAGATCCCAAGACTGTTAATTACTAGATTCCTATAAAGGCAGAGTGAAGTCTCAGAAAATGCTGCAGCATTCTTTTCTTGGCCCTGATCTCATCAGCATTTTTATTCTTGGAAGAAGCTATATACTGCATGTTTATTAGATTTTCAGATGACACATAAAGGGATGACAGTGAAGATCCAAAAAATATTAATTAGATTCATCCAGGTTAGAATGTGAGATTAAATTAGACAAGGTAAACTTTAACAGCAATGAATGTTAATGGCCTTATTTGGGTTTTTAAAAAATTGATTGTGTATGTATAAGATGGGAGCGGTATAAAGCAAGAAGAGTTCAGGTGAAAAAATATTTAATTACAAGTTAAGTGGGTCTACAGTTGATGTAGTGGTCAAAAGTAAATGCAAAATTTCATTTTAATATGAATATAGTACCCTATTCAAGGGAGGTAGTATAGAGTACTACTCTATTATATCCTGATCAGATCACATGAAACATTGCACTTAGTTCTGGGGGCGATGTTATAGAAAGGACATTGACCAATTGAAGTATATTAACAGGATCTTGATCAATATGGGGAAAGGGTTCAAAATCAATTATGATAATCCTCTAAAGGAACTTGGGAAAGCTTGTCATTGAGACAAGGAACTAGACTTGTTCTGGATAGGAGAAGAGAGGAGAGTAGAAAGCTGTGTTACTCAATTGGTAAGCCAGGCAAGAGGGGATGATTACTTGTTAGAAATGTCAGACAGAAAATGTATGCTTAGATAGGGTGTTCTAGATGACTTAGTTGTCTCTGAAATTCTTTCTGACTGAATCATAGAACTTGTAAAAGTTGCCAAAAGTGGAGGATTATCCAATCTCTCATTTTACGGATGATGAAAATGAGCCTTACAGAAGGGAAATAGCAAGAAAATACACACGATGTGCATATATATACATATATATATATATATATATACACGTATATATATATATATATATGTATATATATGTATATGTATATATGTATATTTGAATAGTATAAACAGTAAAAGACCTACAGTACACTACATTGGGTAGATATAGCAGGGGCAATTATTTTAAGTATCTTAACATCCATTGCTAGTACATTTATAATAATTTATCATCGCATTGATAATAATATTGCTTCAAAAATGTTTAACCTTGGCTGGACTTCTCATGACATTAAAAAAACAAAACAGAACAAAAAAGCCCATTAACAAAATATACTGTCAAAACAAAACTATTATGTTTTTTTCCCTTTGGTTAATTATTAGCATATAGCTGTAATGAGAGAATTTCAGTGGGGTGATTTGCAAATATCTACCAAGTTTTCTGCAGTGTTAGTTTTCTCCTCCCCCAAAGCACTGTGTGTGCACTGGCAACTATAGCGACAGACCGTTGATTCCTTTTTATTTCGGTATCATAAAGATGATGATCTCCATGTTCAGATGTTTAGTCAATGATCCAAGAGCAGTTAAATGTGAGCAATTTCATTTGGAAGGATAAGCATTTTGGAGTGCACTATCTCACTTAAATGTGTATTACCAAGAAACAGAAGAAAGCCAAGGTATTGATAGTCAGTTAGAAATGGAGGTCATCATGGGAGCCTGTTGCTAAAGGCTACAAACAGCTGGCTTTCATGGCTTGTTTTTTTTTTTCCCCCCTGGGGATATACCCTTTTATTTTGGCTACTAATATTTATTCTGTTTGTCAATACATGTTTGTTAAGCACCTGTTATGTATCAAGCATTGTGCTAAGCAATGGGAGTTTCTTCAGTGACAAGTATTTATTAAGCACTTGTTAAATTTAAGGTATTATGAAATCCCTTCTGAAAATGTACAAAGAAAAACAGTCTTGCCTCAAGGAGTTTACATTCTGATGAACTCAGTGCACCAGATAACTATTACTTAGTACTGGGTTTCCTGCACTGGTTAGGTGCTGAATATTCAAAGAGAGAATGCAAGGTAACATCTGCTTTCAAGAAGCTCATATTCTACCACAGAGGTTATGTGTATTTATGTGTTTATTTTGTATGTTAGAATCAGAGTGTAGAACCGAGTGCCGGTGAAATGTATTCAATGATTGAATTTATTCTTGGTGATTTTATAGTTGGTATATTGGACATGACACAGTCAATTAAGTATTTTCAGTTGTCTTCATGGACACTTTGGAGTAGTCTGATGACTATTTTATATAGACATTCATTTCGGTTGTTAAGATGATTGAAAGAACCAAATTAATCGATTCACTTACACCATCCCATCAACTCTATTCCATTCTGTCCACTAGTGAAATTATATGAGAGAAAGAGAAGAATTGCTTTGATTCAAAGGAGAAATAATTGTGAAAATGAAATTGGGGTTAGAAAGCCAGCGATTATATTTTGGGAAGGAAGCTTTGGGAGAATTTAAAAATGTGTTGATGGACCTGAGAAAGAAGAGGAGAAAGAACTTAAGGAACAGGAAGAGAAAAAGGAGAAGATGAAGTTCAGAGGAGGAGCAGAAGAAGAAGGAAAGCTTGGGCAGAAGAGGTAGGGGAATTTGAGCAGAAGAATAGGTCATGGGATAAATAAGGGTAATATCTTAGCAAAGAAAGAGAAAATAATTTGGGAATGATTTTTAGGGTCTAATGTGATGAAAGAGTTAAGACACTAGAGCTAAAAGTATTCCCATGTATTTTGTCACAGAAATAATCCAGGGGACCTACTAGGAAGAAGTATAAGAAATACTTTCAAGACGGTATAAAAATTTGGGAGAATTTTTCAGCAACCTGCAAAGAAGGTAGAACACATGTATTTCTGCCATTACCAAAAATGTTTTCTGTGTCACAAAGGCAAGCTAGTCTTCTGTCTAGAAGAGAAGCTAGAAGGACTTAATGAACATCCCTCTAATATTCAAATTATAAAAGAAAATTGAAAATTAAATTTTTCTTAAAATATACATATTGCATATATGTATATATGTTGTTTGAATAGTCACACATACATCTTCAATGTAAAAACAAAGAAAAATATTCTGAAGACATTGTGGGAAATTCTGACTTGTTTTAGAAGTTTGGGAGGTGGAAAAAAGTCTGCCACACAAAGGAGAAAGAGAAGAAGGAACACTGACCACTTAGAGTTGATAAAAATGCATCTTTTCCAAAGAGGATAGAATTGACACTAATGAGAAAGAAGATGTTTGTCCTCCAGCAAATGATGACATGAATTCACAGGTGATGCTAGATGAGAAATAATTCTTTAAGGTGCAGAGGGAGAATAGATGAGTACTAATGATTATAGATACACTGCTGAGGATATGAGGTAGCAGTATATTGATTGGGTAATAGTAATGGAGAGATGAGTTTTTTTCTTAGGGCATGAATATAGTACATAAAGGAGAAAATTCCCCATATTTGTCCAACCGAGGGACTATTATCCACTTCTACTAATTCATGTGGATGTAAATGATAGTGCCAACAGGGAAAAAAAAACCTGTTAAACGTTAAAACACCTCAAGCAAGAAAATGAAGTCTGTACCATCAAAAGCACGGAATTCAAAAGAATGAGCCAGATTTAAGAAGACAATAGCAATAAAGAAAATTATTTCTGAGAATAGGATTTGGATTTCTGGACCACAGTTTAAAAGGAATCAGGTCTCTAGCAAGAGATGGTATACAATTAACAAAGTCTTGTCCCTAGGGTTAGGAAAAGCTAATAAAAATTATTTGGAACTGAAAAAGAGAAGGGAGAGAACAGAATTACCTACTCACATATATGTGTATATATACACATATATATATATATACACACAAATACATATGTGTGTGTATATATATATGTGTGTGTGTGTGTGTGTGTGTGTGTGTGTGTGTGTGTGTGTGCAGGGATATAGGTAGGGATGTGGTAAATATCAGGAAAAGAGTAGTAATAGCTACCAGAAGTTGAGAGAAAACAATATCAATATGAAAGAAAAAAATAGAAATGAAACTCAAGGCCTCCTAGTTTTGTGAAATTGGGGAAAAAAATCTAAAATAAGATAAATTAGAAGTCCTATCATATTTGACCTCATAGGTATTACTTAGGCTTAATTGGAACTAGCTCTGCAACAAAAATATGACTGTAAATTTATACTTTATATAGGTAGAATTGGAGAGTTGGAAGGGAGTTCAGATCATTTAATTCAACCAATATACCACAGTAATCCCCAATATAATATACCTGATAAAGTCATCCATCTTTTTCTTAAAGACCTATGAGGTAAACATTTCTCAAGCCATATGTTATACTTTTGAATAGTTCAACTTTAAAGAAATTTTTTCCCTGACACTGAGACTCTAGTTTACTCTTTATAACTTCTACCCATTACTTTTCATTCTGCCCCCAGGGCCAAATGGAAGATCCATTTGAGAGCCATTGAATATTTGAAGACAATTATCATATTTCCCTTAAGTCTTACCTTCCCTAGGCTAAACAAGCCCAGTTTATTTAACTTATCTTCAAAAGGCTACTTGAATAGAAAGACAAAATAGACTTAGAATTTGAGATATAGATCATAAGCCCCTTGATGGTTTTCCATCTTTTGGAGGATGAAATTATTATTAAAGTGAGGCAAGAAACTAAGAAATCTGCTTTTAACCTAGAGAGAGCTCCAGCATATTTCTAGGTAATGGACATTCTCATTATAGCATTATCATATCTTGATATCAAGCTGATGGTCCATTTCACAAATACTACATTTATTTTGTCTCTGTCTTAGCTAGTCTATAACATATTTTAATGGCATTGTAATTTCCATTTACCATCTATTTTGATCTTTATCATGCTTCATTTCCCATCTGGCAAGCAATTCTCCCACACACATATACACACATGCATCTTCCTATATATCCTCATAAATATTTCAGTAATACTCCCATTCCTCTCTGCTCATGCTATCTTATAACTTCCATGACTTTCTTAAAATCTCAGCCAAAGCCCCATTTCTATAAGAAGCCTTTCCTGATCGTTATTATCCTTAGTTCCTTCCTTCTGAGATTTTTACCAGTTTATTCTGTTTATCTATATATAAACAGAATAAATATCTCATTTGAATATGGTAGTTTGCATATTGTTTCTCCAGGTATTCTGAGTCCTTTAGGAGCAAAGACTGTTTTGTTTGTTTTCCGTATATGTCCCCACAACTTAGTATAGTATCTGCTACAGAGTAGATGCTTTGGTTGACCATACTCCGTTTGGGTCTCTTTCCTTTGGGCTTTGGTCTTATTATATTTGGGACAGATAGATGGTGCAGTGGATAGAATGCTGGGCATAGAATCAGGAAGTCTCATCTTCCCGAGTTCAAAACTGACTTCAGATATTTGTTAGCTCTATAACTCTGGGTAAAACATCCAGTCATTCTGGAGAGCAATCTGGAACTATGCTCAAAAAGTTATCAAATTGTGCATACCCTTTGATCCAGCAGTGTTTCTACTGGGCTTATACCCCAAAGAAATCTTAAAGAAGGAAAGGAACCCATATGTGCCAAAATGTTTGTGGCAGCCCTGTTTGTAGTGGCCAGAAGCTGGAAATTGAATGGATGCCCATCAATTGGAGAAGGCTGGGTAAATTGTGGTATATGAACATTATGGAATATTATTGTTCTGTAAGAAAAGACCAGCAGGAGGAATACAGAGAGGCTTGGAGAGACTTACATGAACTGATGCTAAGTGAAATGAGCAGAACCAGGAGATCATTATACACTTCGACAATGATACTGTATGAGGATGTATTCTGATGGAAGTGGATTTTTTTGACAAAGAGACCTAATTCAGTTTCATTTGATCAATGATGGACAGAAGCAGCTACACCCAGAGAAAGAACACTGGGAAATGAATGTAAACTATTTGCATTTTTGTTTTTCTTCCCAGATTATTTTTACCTTTTGAATCCAATTCTTCCTGTGCAACAAGAGAACTGTTCGGTTCTGCACACATATATTGTATCTAGGATATACTGTAACCTATTTAACATGTAAAGAACTGCTTACCATCTAGGGGAGGGGGTGGAGAGAGGGAGGGAAAAATCGGAACATAAGTGAGTGCAAGGGATAATGTTGTAAAAAATTACCCTGGCATGGGTCCTGTCAATAAAAAGTTATTTAAAAAAAAAGAGAGAGAATAATTAAAAAAAAAAAAAAAACATGATGGGAGCAAAGTCATCAGCCCTGAGAAAAGAGATTTGTTGGGTATATAATTCCCCAACAAGCGATAGGTTTACTTAGAATTTACAAGTTTATTACATAAAAAAGAATTCTAATGATTTTCTTTTCATCAGAATGAATTTAAACTCCAGGAGAAGAAAAAAAAAAAAGGAAAGATTTTAAATGAAATGTGTTATGTGAGTCCTGTTAAGCTTTTGTTGCTTATTGTAGCTGCATGAGAGTAAAAATAATTATATCTAGCCCTAAAGGGTGATTAGTAAAATTGGCCATTTGAGATGAAATCTCTTAGGACTATTAAAAAAAAAAAACAACTCTGGGTAAATCACATAACCTTGTTTGCCTCAGCTTCCTCATCTATAAAATGAGCTGGAGAAGGAAATGGCAAACTATCCCAGAAACTTGCCAAAAAACTCCAAATGGGGTCACAAAGATTTGAATATGACTCACCTAAAGGGCTCTATTCGGTTATAGGCATTCCATTTAAAAAAAAAAAAAAACCTCAATTTGGAACTCACCCAGAATGGTGTAATTAGGAGGGAGGAAACCTAGAGAATATGTCATAAAAGGATCAATTGAAGAAACTGGGAATGATTCATAGGGGACACATCATAATGATTTTAAAGTACTTGAAGGACTGTCATTTGCAAGAGAGCTCTAGAAGTCAGACTAGGAGTGATGGGCAGAAGTTATAAAGAAATAAAATTAGGCTTAATACCAAGAAAAACATTTTTCCCCTTATTGGGGCCATCCCAGAGTGGAATTTCTTGCTTCAGGAGATAGTGATTTTCCATTCACTGAAGGACTTCCAAACAAGACTGAATGAGTAATCATCAGCTATGATGTAGAAGAGATTCTTTTTGATATGTGCATTGGACCAAGTTTCCTTCAAGGCTGAGATTCTTCAATTATGATCCACTTATATGGACACAGCCTAGTGCTAAATGCAGCCACTGGAAGATGGATTTTTACAAGCCAGTACAATGCTTTTTTTGGAAGTGATCCTTCTGTTTTTGTTTATTTACTTTTGTTTTGTCTTATGTACTGGTATCCTTCATAAGTACATTGCTCAAAGAATTCTCAAATTCAGATTAATGCTGAGCATATCTTTCATTACCACTCAAAACTGGTCTTTTTTTTTTTTTTGCCATTTCCATCAATTAAAAGAAAATATGTCCAGAATCGTACAGTGAACAGGGCAGCTATATAACCAAAAAAACTGAAGAAATCATAAACATTACAAATTTTCTGACTGCTATTTCCAGAGAAGTAGGGTAGCCAGCAAAACATATATTTATTAACAATGGGAACAAATCACACATCCTAAACCATTCATAATACTTGGATCCCCTATCCTACCTTTGCTCTTAAATTCAATGACTCAGCTAACTGCTTATTTATTCTGGCCAGTTTCCCCAAAATACATCAATCCTTTTTGCTCTGCTTTGTCTCCTTACCTGGTACCTTTGGAGGATGGCCAGGACAGCCTGTGGGAATGAGCAGAGGCTATTGGTACCCTGCTCAGGTCTCTAAATATTGTAAGCAAAAGCCAAAACAGAATCTTGGCACATTTTATAACTAGAAAATTAGTTTACAACATTAATGCTATGAGTTGCTATTACCCTGTTTCAGTTTTGATTTAAATTAGTTTGTCTTGTGTTGAAGTACATTACATTTCTCTAGGAGAATTCCCAATCAAAGGATGGCAATTTCCAGAGTTTTTAAATTTTCATTAACACTACTTCATCCCTCTTTGTTCCCTGCTACTACTCAAATTCTTTTTTTTTTCTTCACTCCATTCCTACTTAGGATCATAGGATTTTTTTTCTAAAGCTAAGAGGGATTTTAAAAATCACTATTGAAACAATTTCTTAATAGGAGTCACTTGAGTAATAAGTAGCAGAGGCAGTATGAATTTAGATTCTCCTATTCCAAAAGCTCTAAATTCTCACTATTATCAGGTACATGTACACACATACACACACACATACACTACACACGTAAATAAACACACACACACACACACACACACACTCTTTAGAGAGATCTTAAGAGAAGAGATGAGGAAACAAACTTTTTGGGAAAGCATATTGGAGATTGTATTTTCCCCTTGAATATCTTGAAAATAGCTTGACCTATACAAAACCTAAAAATGTAGTTAGATCCAAATCTATGCATATGGGACTCTGGGGCAAGTTTCAAGCTCAGAAGTTTAATATATTGACATTAACTACATAGCCCACGATGGATAGCCATCACATCAAGAATCTCTTCTGTGTTATTAACATTGTACAGTCAAGCTCTGAACCTTAGGAGTTCTAGTATTAGAGAAAGTGAATATGGAGAAAATTAAGGCAGCAAAACAGTGAAGCTGTTTGGATCTCATAAATTTGGTGTTTATAAAGTCTATACAATGAAATTTTGTAGCTGTAAAGCAGTGAAAAGTATTACATACCCATGCATTCTTCTTTATCCTTATGGCAAAAAAAGGGGGGCAGGTTGGGGAAGAGCTAATCACTTTCATTTTAATATAAAACATTTTAACCTTGTTCCAGATATTTTGGAACGATTCAAAGATGTCTTTGTTTCACATTCCTAATAATCAGGTATTTTTGACCAGTTTCATACATTTGAGCAAAATTCTAAAAATGATTGAATTCAATTAATAAACTTTTGTTAAGTGCTTTCTGTGTGCTGGCACAGTGCTGTTAACTGCAACCTGTAGCCCAGCATTTCTAATTCTAAACTTAAATGTACTAGACCTGATCTTGAGATCTGCATTTCAGATAATTTGTCTTTGGCTCATTTTGCCCCCACACAGAGTTTCCTCTGGGAAATTCAGAATCTATCTCATGAATAAGTCTTCATATATAGGAATACAAACACTCCTGTACAAGCACTCAAAATAACAATTTATTTCAATACAGGACAGCCTTTATTTTACCCCTGAGAAAAAAATACAGAAAACAACAATGACTCACAGGACTTCACTGCAACCAAGACATTCTTCTCTCCAGTGAATCTTATTTTCCAGCCTAAGAACTTAGATAGGCATCCAGCTTTCTGATACTCCCCCATCCTCACCCCTGGATGTAGATTTCCCTTGGAAAGGAAGTAAACTTGGGGTTATTATAGATTAAATCCTTAGATTTTAGTGAGTCTTATCTTTTATCCCAGGGACTTACAGTTTTAGAGGATATAATGGTTTGGCTTTCTCCTTCCCAGGTTCACCACCAAAGGAAAACTAATTAGAGGTTTCTAGAGAGGCAATTTCTTTACCAATGGACTTGTCCTGTCTGGGTCATTCCTCATAGTTATTGTGGAGGGAAAAATATGTTTGTTTTTTTTTTTTTTTTGCATCATGACTTACTTATTTGTTATTCTTTTGATTTAAGAAGAACAAACATAGTTCTTAGTTCGAGAACTATATAACTCCAGAATTTTGAGGTTCAGGAACTCATTATTTCATGGCTATCTTTTTTTCTATCTGAGAGATCCCAATACTACTCTGAACAATTTGGTCCAGATATTCTCACTCTCTACAGTACCTCGGGGCTTTCTTGGACTGAAAGTTGCTACCAAAGGCTTTCTACTATCATCGTCTTTTTCCTGAGACTTTAAGGGGATGATGATGATGATGATGATGATGATGATGTGTGTGTGTGTGTTTTGAGGTTAGGGATATGAGAGGAAGACCTGTCCCAATAGACAGACCTGAATCTGATTCCTTATCGTCCTCAGTTCTCTATCTGGATTGCTCTAAATTATCTCCTATGGAACTGCCAGCCTTTTTTATAGATAGACTCACTACAAAGGGCAGTTCCAAGCTACAATAGCTTTACTCAATTAGACCGAATACATGGGAATGTTGTCCACTATCAAGGAGGCTTAATGTCTTATATATCTGCTCAATTAAAAGATAAAGAATCCTTACAGTAGGATTTAAATAAATGAATTTATTGAAAAATGATTCTAATTCAATAAAGGCTTATGTCCATGCTATGGTGGAGTAATGTCAGCCTCACTCTTGGATGGACATTATATGAGTAGTTTATAGTTTTTAAAATAATTGTCTTCATCTTTTTCTCTTAGAGTAGTGTTCTGATGTTACTTTGAGCAATGCAGTAGACTGATATATATCAGAAATTCCCCTTGGCCCTGTAAATAAAGTAAAAAGAAGTCATTTTCTTAGAGATTGGGCACCTTTACATGACCCATCATCTGGCTCACCTGTAACCAGACAGAAAATGAAGTTGAAGTAGACTCCATTAAGTACTTCAAGGAATCTTGAAGAGCTTCCAACTTCACATCCCTGCTGAGAGAAGGTGAAATGCTTTGGTGTAGCCATAAGTCCAGTAGTTTGGATATTTCCATTTCTGTTCAATAGATTAGAAAAAAAATCTAGAGAAACAAACTAGCAGAGTACACTTATGTTTTATAACACAAAGACCCCAGAAATTAGGATAAGAACTTACTATTTGAAAAAAATTTGCTGGGAAAGTTTGGCAGAACTGTAGTGTTGATTAAATTCTCATACCATACAGCAAGATAAGCCCAAAATGTATATAATTTAAACATGAAGGATGATCTTATAAGCATAAGCAAATTAGTGGGACATGGAAAAAAATATTACCTGTCACATCCATGAATAGGGGAAGAGTTTATGGTCAAAAAAGAAATAGAGAGGTTTACATGAAGTGAAATGAACAATTTGGATTATGTAAAATTGAAAGATTTTTGTGCAAACAAAACTAATACATCTATATTAGAAGACAAGTAGGAAAGTGGGAAAAATTTATTGCAAGTTAAAAGGTCTAACTTCTCAGTTATATATAGAACCAAGCCAAGTTTATAAAAATAAGAGCCATTCTCCAAGTGATAAATAATCAAAGGATATGAACAGGCAGTTTCAGAAGAAGAATTCAAAACTATTAATAGCATGTGAAAAATGTTCTAACTCACTAATAATTGGAAAAATAAGATAATTCTGAGGTACTTTTCTCTCACACACAAACTATCAGATCATCTAAAATGACAGAAAAGATAAATGTCAAAGCTAGAGGGGATATGGGGGAATAGGTATTTTGATGTACCATTGATAGAGCTATGAACTAGTCCAGCCATTCTATATTTGGTAGTAGAGCCATAGGATTATAAAATTGTTTATATCCTTTGACTGAAGAATATTACTCCTAAGCTAATACTCTAAAAAGATAAAGACAAAGCAGGGAAAGGACTGATGTACAAAAATATTTTATTGCAGTTCTTTTTGTGGTACCAAAGAGTTCCAAAGGAAACTGAGGAGATGTCCATCAATTTGGCAATGACTGAATAAATTATAGGCATATGATTGTGATGGAGTAATATGGAGCTGTAGGAAATGATGAAGGAAGTAATTTCAGAAAAAACCTGGAAGACTTATATATGAACTGATGCAAAGTGAGATAAAACCAGAAGAACGATGTATCCAGTGATAGCAATATTGTAAATATAATTATGAAAGACTTAGTAACTTTAATCAATATCATGATCAACTAGAATCCCAAAGGTCTCATAATGAAAAATGATTTCCATCTCCAGATAGAGAATTAATAGACTCAGAATGTAGTATGAAGCGTGATTTTTTTCCTTTCTTTACTTTTCTTGTTTTTTTAAAAAAAATATGGCTATTATGCAATATGTTTTTTTTATTTATTCATATGTATAATGGATATCATGTTTTTACCATCTCAGTGGATGTGGGAAAGGAAGTTGTAATTGAAAATAAAAACAAAATTATAAAAAGAAACTTGCTGCAAAAATTTTCTCCAGTTACCTATTTCCCTTCGACTTTTTAACCAATATTAGATTTGTTTGTACAGAACCTTTTTAATTTTATATAAAATTGTCCTTTTTATTGCAATATATATATTTAATCATGAATGATATTTCCCCTTGATATGATTTTTTATACTTGGGTCATGTATCCATTTGGAAATTATCCTGATGTATGGTAGGATGTACTCATTTAAACCAAAACTCTATCAAGCTACTGTTCAATCTGCCCAGCAGTTTTTGTCAGAAAGTGCATCCTTCACCCAGTAACTGATGCCCTTCTGTTAATAAATACTATGCTATTTTGTTTCTTTGATTCTTTATGGTATATATCTAACTTGTTCTAATTATTGTCTATATAAAATAATTTTCCTACATAGCGGGATCCAAACATATCTGAACACAATAGTAAACTGTACAATGCTTCATCAACACAAATAGCATTTAATTTTGACTGCTAATATTATATCTCTCCTTCAACCAATAACTCCTTCTTTCCTCTTTCATTATCAATTCACATTAAGTGGAAATTGTTGCTTAAAGGTGTTAAAAAGAAGATAAAGGAGCAACCTTGCCAAACAAATGGAAAAGGTCAAGATATGAAAACTTGGATGACAGATACAGGATTCAAAAATTCCTTGAGAAACTAGAACTATGGCTGGTACTACACAACAGAAAACCTAATTGAGATGAATGCAGAGTCCCTCATATAATTTTGAAACATTATCTTGCACAAAATATAAAATAAAAGAACTCCATTCTGCCAGCAGTTTGTATTTTTAAAAAAAAAAACTAGTTTTCTTTGAAAGAAAGTTCAATATAAGCAAACAGTATATTATAGTAGTTAAAAAATACAATCTTAGACTGCTTTAATTGAACCTACAACATCCTGTATTACTCAGGCTATGAATGAGGAATTATGTTCAATCCTCTGAATCACATTTTAAGAGAATATGGACAAATAGGAGGAATTCAGAAAATCTTCCAAGATCAAATGAAGAAATCAATATAAAGAACTATAGAGATGTCAGTTAATATTAATGTTAGAGGAAAATATGAATCAAAGCTAGAAATGATCTCATATAATCTTTGTAAAGGTTAACTAAAAGAGATGGATACCATCATTATACTGGGACTTCAAGGCCTGTTCAATATTAAACAAACTATTAGCATAAGTGACCATATCCATGACAAAACCAACAGAAATCATATGGTTATCTCAATAAATGCATAAAAAGTCTTCAACAAAATATAATATTAATTCCTATTAAAATTTAAGAACCATAGGAATAAATAAAGCTTTCCTTAAAATAAGTAGTATTTTTCTAAAGTCATTAGTAATCATTATCTGTAATGAAGATAAGCTGGAAGCCTTCCCAGTAAGATTAGGGATGAAGCAAGAATGTTTATTATAACCACAATTATTCAATATTGTACTAGAAATACTAACTGTAGTTAGTATTGGAGAACAAAAATTGAAGGAATTAGAATAGTCAGTGAGTATTATGAAAGAAAACCCCAAGAATATAGTTTCTGAGTAATAATCAGTTTATTAATTAAGCTGACTAGTAAACCAATAAATTCATGATCACTGGTTTTTCTTAGTAATCAAAAACCCAAATGAAGTTTCTAAATTACCTTAAGTCTCTCCTGACTTAAAAATCTCCTTACCAGACAAGTGATATTCAACCTTATTTATACTGTATATTTAATGGGAAAGTAGGCTAAAAGTTTTTATCTCTTCCTATTGAGAACATGGTTTGATCTTGAAACTCAGCAGCCTCAAGACATCTGGATAGGAGAAGCCATCTCCATCTAGACCTCTCTGGTTAGTTTTCTCATTAATGAGCTGTATTATCCTAAACTCTACTGGAGCAAATCAAAGACAGTGGATTCTTTCTCCCAGGTAAAGGCCTGCCCCAGACTACATTCTGCTTATACTCTATGTTTAGTGGCATCCTGTTCAACTTCCAACTTAGTTTGCATTTTGAGAATCAGAAACAATCTCATCACTCAGTCATGCCCTTCAGAGACATGAATAACTATTTTAGGAGATAGACCATAACAGAAATAAAAGAAAAAAGGTGGTTCTAAATTAATAGTTATTAATATAATACCAAAATATTATTTTCTCACAAGGAAGTGAAACTATTATGATGATTTGATAGTATACTTAGAAAAACCTAGAAATCAGTTGAAAACTAGTTGAATTAATCAACAATTTTTGCAAAGTTGCAAGACATAAAACATGCATAAATAAATCATCAGCAGTTCTATATATTACCAACAAAAACCAGTAGCAAGTTAGAAAAAGAAATTCTATTTAAAATAATTGTAGGCAATATAGAATAGTTAGAAGTCTACCTGCTAAGACAAACCTAGAACAATGAAAATGATCACAAAATATTTTCTATAATTTAGATCCAAAAATTGGAAATAAATTAATCATGGGTAGGATAGATTAACATAAAAAATGACAACTCTACCTAAAAAAATTTACCTATTCAGTGCTATACCAATAAAACAACCAAAATATTTTATATAGCTAGGAAAAAATAATAACAAAATTCCTCTGGAAGAAAGAAAGGTCAAGAATATCAAGGGAATTGATGAAAAAAACTAAGGAAAATGGCCTAGTTATCTCAAAATGTATTATAAAGTGGTAATAATCAAAACAAAGAAGTAGAGTAGTCCATCAGTAGAATAGATTGGATACAGTAGAAAATGACTATAGCAATCTAGTTTTTGATAAATACGAAGATCCTACTTTTGGGGACAAGAACTCACTATTTGACAAAAACTGTAGGAAAAACTGGAGGGCAGATTTGCAGAATCTGGAACAATTTCTCATATTATATAACAAGATAAGGGCAAAATGGGTACGTGATTTAGACATAAAGAGTGATACTACAAGTTAATTAAGAGGATAGTTTACCTGTCAGATCTATGGATAAGGGAAGAATTTATAACTAAACATTATAAAGAACATTACAGGATGTAAAATGGCTAAATCTGATTAAATTAATGTAATGAACATTAAATTAAAAAGGGTTTACACAAAAGCAGTACAGAGAAAATTTTGTTTTATGAAGCAGAAAATGGGGGGGGATAAAGTAAGTTTTATTTCTCTGATAAAGTTTTATTTCTCAAATATATAGAGAATTGAGTGAAATTTACAAGAATACAAGACATTTTCCAATTGATAAATGGTCAAAAGCTATGAACAGTTGGTTTTTAGAAGAGGCAATTAAAGTTATCTCTAGAAATATAAAAATTCTCTAAATCACTATTAGAGAAAAGAAAATTAAACACATCTGAAGTACTATTTTACAATTATCAAATAATAGGAAAAGAAATAACAAATGTTGGAGGAAAGTTGTAAATTTAGGACACTAATGTACTGTTGGTGAAGTTGTGAAATGACCCAACTATTCCATAGAGCAATTTGGAACTATATCCAAAGAACTATATAACTATGCATACTCATTGATTCACCAATATTGGACTAATTACATAAGCATGTGCTCCTTAACCTCCTTGGGGACATAAAGTCAATAACAGTATTTCTAGTTCAAAGACAGTGAGCTCAGATGGAGAAATAAGACTGGAACTTCCAGGTCTGGGGAGGAGCCAAAATGGTAAAGTAAAGCTGGTAAGTTGTTCCAGTTCTCCCATTTTCCATGAAAAACTACATGTAACCAAGTCTATGAACAGAATCTTGATAGAATGAAACCACATTTTAGCTCAAGATAAACTGGAAAAACTTCAAGAAAGATCAGTCTTACTAGGATAAAAAGTGTATTCAGCCAATGTCAGATAGATTCTGGGAAAATAAGAGTGTCTTAATCACAGCAAAATAGCAATTAAGATCCTCAGTTAACAACTTGGAAAGGGAAAGAAAAAAATTGTCTGAAGAAAACAACAAAGTAGAATTAACCAATTGGAAACAAGATATGCACAACATAAGTGAAGAAAATCACACATTAAAAACTAGAACAGGTCAAATGGAAGCTAATGTCTCTGTGAGGCAGCAAGAATCAGTTGAACAAATTATAAAGAATGAATAAATGGAAGAAATTCTGAAATACCTCATTGGAAGAACAACTGTTTTGTAAATAAAAAGATTTAATTAAAAAAAAAAAAGAAGGAATTCATCAGTTACTTTCAGAAAAATCCTAGAAGGAAAAGTCAAAGGAACATTGTTGCAAAATTCCAAAACTACACTTTCAAGGGAAAATTACTTCAAACTGCCAGGCAAAAACAATTCAAATATCAAGCAGCAACAGTCAGGATTACCCAGATTCTTACCCTGGTACCCTAGCTACCCTGGTAGAAGAAGAGGGAATAACTTAATCATTCAGTTGGGTATAGAAATGTATTTCCCCCTATAAAGAAATAGGAGGAGAAAGGAAAGAAAGAAGAGGGGCAAGTGAGAAGGGAGGGTAGAAACATCAGGGAAAAGGTAAGAGAAGAGGGGAAGGGATGATAGGAGATAAAGTAGTGGGTGTAATAGGTTAAAAAGAACACTAGTAAGATAAGAGAAAGGGATGATAGGAAATAAGGTAGTGGGTAGATGGGTAAAAAATACGATTAAGGACAAAGTGAAAAGAGAAAACAAAAATATATACGGGGAAAAATAGAATGGAGGAAGATACAGAGCTGATAATCATAGAATGTGAATCGGATGTACCCCATAATATATAAGTAAAGAGTAGAGTGGGTAAAAAACTAAAATCCCACAATATGTTGTTTACAAGAAATACATTTGACACAGAGAGGGACATACAGAGTAAAGGTAAAAGGCTGGAATAGAATTTATTAGTCTTCAGCTGAAGTAAAAAACAAATTCTGATGTTAGAGTAAAATTAAAAATAGATCTCATTAAAAGAAATAAGGAAGGAAAGTACATCTTGATAAAAGGTTAAGTAAATAATGAAGTAGTAAAGATACTAAATGTGTATACACCAGATTTTAAGTGAGTTACAAGAAAAAATAGACAGCAAAACTATACTAATGAAGAACCTCAACTTTCCACTCTCAAAATCAGACAAATTTAACCACAAAATAGAAAAGAAAGAAACTATAGAATCCTAGAAAAACTAGATATTACAGACTTATGGAGAAAATTGAATAGGGACAGACAGGTACCTAAACAAAAATTAACCATGTATTAGGCCATAAAAACCTCACAATCAAATGCAAAAAGGCAGAAATAGTAAATGCTTTCTTGTCAGATCACATTGCAATAAAAATTATATTCAATAAAGAGCCAGGGAAAGAGAATAAAAACCCATTGGAAATTAAATAATCTACTTGTAAAAATGAGTGGGTCAAACAACAAATCACACAAACAATCTATATTTTCATCCAAGAAAATGACAATAATGAGACAATAACCAAATCCTATGTAATGCAGCCAAAGCTGTTCTTAGGGAAAATTTTATATCTCTAAATGGCTATATAAATAAAATAGAGAAAGAGGAGATCAATGAATTAGATATACAATTAAAGAAGCCTGAAAAAAATGAATTAAAACCCCCAATTAAATACCAAATTAGACATTCCGAAATTCAAAGATTAATAATATTGAAATTAAGAAAACCATTGAACTAATAACTAAAACTAAGAGGTGGTTTTATGAAAAAAAAACAAAAAACAAAAAAAAAAAACAAGAAGCTAGCATCAAAAATGAAAAGGGTGAATTTACAACCAATGAAAAAGAAATTAAAACAATAATTGGGAGCTATTTTTACCAACTGTATGGCAACAAGTCAGACAATCTAAGTGAAATAGATGAATATTTACAAAAAAACATAAATTCCCCAGATTAATAGAAAAGGAAGTAAATTACTTAAATAGTCCCATTTTAGAAAAAAAGAAATTGAACAAGCCATTAAAGAATTCCTTTCTTAAGAAAAATAAAGTGAGAGAGAGAGAGAGAGAAAGAGAGTATGTTTCATTTTGTATTTTGACACAATCACATTCTTCTCTGGATATGAATAGGGTTTTTCATTCTAAATCCTTCAGAGTAGTCATGGAGTATTATACTGCCTAGAATAGCAAAGTCTTGCGATTGGTCATCCCAGAACATTGTTATTTTGTAAACAATACATTTCACTTTGCTTGAGTTCATGGAGGACTTTACAGGTTTTTTTCTAAGAGCACCCTACTCACCATTTCTCATAGATCAATAATATTCCATCACAAACACATAACATAATTTATTCAGCCATTTCCCAATCGATGGACAACCCCTCATTTCCATTAATTTTGCCCTGAAGAGAAAGCTGCTATAAATATTTTTGTACATATAGTTCCTTTCCCTTTTTGTTTAAAATCTCTTTTGGTATACATGCTTAGTAGTGGTATTATTAGGTCAAAGGATATGCATGAATCTATAGTCCTTTGAGCACAGATCATATCATTTGATCATTTATCAATTGGGTAATGGATCTTATTTTTATAAATTTGACTCAGAAAATCCCTTTTAAGAGATACTTATTTCAAAACTATTTTTATATTTATTATTATTAACTATTTCCTTCCATTTCTTCTCCCTTTCCTTTTACTCTGTCCTAAGAAGTATTTTGCTACTGACTACTCTCTCTCCTAATATGCTCACTCTTTTATCATCCTACCTTCTTCATGTATCCCATTTCTCTCATACTTTTTTTGCAGGGTAAGACAGATTTCTATATCCATAGTGAATATGTATGTGGTTTTGTCTTTGAACCAATTTTCATGAGAGTAAGGTTTATTCACTCATCCTTTCCTCTTTTTGTTGATTCTTTTTGTGGCAGATAATTAACACCATTCCACTTCTCCCTTTTGCTTGGTACATTCCTCTTTCATCCCCTAATTTAATTATTTTTAGGTATTATCCCTTTATATTTATCTCACACCTGTGCCCTCTATATATACTCCTCCTAACTGCCATAATAATGAGAAAGTTCTAATGAGTTATAAGTATCAGCTCCTATGTAGAAATGTAAACAAATAAATCTTATTAAGTCCCTTATGATCTCATTTTCCTGATTACCTCCTTATATTTTTTCTGAATCCCTTATCTGAAAATCAGATTTCCTATTCAGCTTTGGTATTTTCATCACAAATGCTTAAAAATCTTTGATTTCATGAATATTCATCTTTTCCCCTAACGAATTATATTCAATTTTCTGAATAGATGGTTCTTGGTTGTAATTCTAGTTCCATTGCTCTCTGGAATATCATATTCTAAATCCTCTGTTTCCTTTAATGTAAAAGCTGCTAAATCTTGTATTATCCTGACTCTGGGTCCACTAAACTTAAATTGTTTCTTTCTGGTTGCTTGCAATATTTTCTCCTTGACCTAGAAGTTCTGGAGTTTGAATATATTTCTGGGGAGTTTTCATCTTGCAATCTCTTTCAGGAGGTGATGAGTGGATTCTTTCAATTTCTATTTTACCATTGGTTCTGGAATATCAGGATAGTTTTCCTTAATAATTTCTTGAAAGACAATGTTCAAGCTCTTTATTTTGATCATGACTTTCAGGTAGATCAGTAATTAAAAAATATTTCTCCTGTATCTATTTTGTAGGTCAGTTATTTTTCCAATGAAATATTTTCCTTTTTTTAAATTTTTAAAATTTTTGGTTTTGCTTTATTGTTTCTTGATTTTTCATAAAGTCATTAACTTCCATTTACTCAATTCTAATTTTTAAGAATGATTTTCCTCAGTGAGCTTTTGTACTCCCTTTCCCATCTGGCCAATTTTACTTTTAAAGGCATTCTTCTTCTCATTAGCTTTTTGTATTTTACACCACTCTCAATTCTTTTCCTAATTTTTCCTCTGTCTCTCATTTGATTTTCAAAATCATTTTTGAGCCCTCCCACGGCCTGAACCCAATTCTTATTTTTTTTTTTTACATATTTTGGAGCTTTGTAGGAGTTTTGACTTTGTTTTTGAATGTGTGTTTTGATCTTCCTTGTCACCAAATAACTTTTAATGGTCAGAAACTTTTTTTGGTTTTCTGCTCATTTTCCTAGCCTATTACTTGGCTTTTAGCTCTTTATTAAAATAGGACTTTGTTTTCAAGATTGAGAGTGTACTATCCCAAGCTTCAGGGTTTTTGTGCAGCTGTTTTCAGAGATTTATCTAGGGATCTATCACAAGCCCCCTTTTCTGCCCCAAGAACTGTGAGGAAGGTCCCTGCTCTACTGTGGCTATAAGATCTCGTGTGCTAAAGCAACAGAGTCCTGCTTTGCTGGCACTTGGGCTGAGGATAGAGCCAGGATTGTACTGATATGGCCTGCACTGGGACTGCACACAGGATTCCCACCCAGAGCCACAGAACTTTTCTGCTGACTTTCCAAATCCTCTTTGATATCTTCTGGACTGAGAGGTCTAGAAACTGCTGGTACTGATGTTAATTCAGAAGTCTCCAGACCCACTCCTACTTGATGTGAGGGTCAGGCTGCAGTTGAGACTGGGGCTGGGACTGTGCTGGCATGGCCTGTACTGCCCACTAGACTCTCCTACTGCTGTCACAGAACTTTTCTGTTGACCTTCTAATTTGTCTTAAGCTGGAAAATGTTCTACTCCATTTTTTGGGTGTCCTAATATTTTAAAATTTGTTTAGAATCATTATTTAATGGAATTTGGAACAGTTTGGGGAAGAAGTTGGACAAATTTCTGCCTTTATTCCACCATTTTGGTTCAGCCTCCCAGAGTATTTAATAAAAACATTTTTTTTTCCTTTCAATGTCTTTTATTCATATTCTAGTTGCATTAATTTTGTTTTATAAAATATTTTGCATGTTGTACAACTGAAACTGATTCTTTTAAATTTTCTCTATATTTCAGCTGTCTACATATTTATCATCTATACAGAACTGTTAAATATATAATCTTATATTGAATCTTTTATGATATGACTTTTTTGCTAATCTATCCATATGGAATATTTTGTTCCATCTGGTTTAAAATTATGGTATAAATGAATTTTCTATAAAATTGTTTTAAAGTTTTTCTTGAAACTCTTATCAAATAAAGAATCCCTTGCTTTGTGGTATATGTTTTGGGGAGCATATCTTATACTATATTCTTGCATAGATTAACTTTTAAGTCTTTTGATTCATTTTGATTATGTATTTTGTTAATATAATTGATATTTTTGATAATTTTCTTTTATATTCTTATCCTTATCTCAATATGAACATTATTGTTTTATCTAACTCTAAATTATTATCTTGCTGGTTTCACTATTTTAACATTAAATTTTAGATTAATTTTGATAGTGTAAATATGTTATTATATTGATATAGGCAAGTTATAAATATTGATTATTGCTCTAATTATTAGATCTTTTTATATTTTGGTGAAAATTGTTTTGTTGTGAGGTTATAGAAGTATCACTGTACTTAATACTGATATACTTGAATAATTTTATTTCAAATAAGAACACTGAGGTCCAGAGTAGTTAAGAAATATGTCTAAGATATGTAAATAATAAGACACAGAGCTGTTATTTTCTGGTACTTATTTTTGTCCTTGAATGCCCTTGGGATTTACTTAGTTGTTTTTGTTATCAAGTTTCCTTTAAACTTATTTTGGATGGCTAAGTAGTACAGTGGATAGAGCACCAGGCCTGAAGTCAGAAAGATTTGAGTTGAAATCCAGTCTTAGACATTTATGAGCTGTGTGATTTTAGGCAAGTTATTTAAACACTATTTGGCTTAGTTTCCTCATATTGGCATATTAATAGCTTCTATTTTCTGGTGTTGTAAGGATCAGGTTAAGTGCTTAACACAGTATGACATAAATATTATTGTTGTTATTTTGTTTTTTGCAGCTTTTCTTTGCTGTATGAGACTATATTTCTCATAATTGTCTATCATTACTCATAATATTTTGTAGATGAATTTATATTCTAACCCAGCATAGCTTTTGGCAGACATATTTCTCTGTTTATCTGGCAATTAAGTCAGATGTTTGCTGATTAAAATGTTTACTGGACTCTTTTGTTCTCCTTGTTGTGGCAATTAATTTGCAAATGTCAATTTTTTGTATGATACTATTGTCAGTTTCAGGCAAATTCTTGTAATTATGCAAGTTATCTTTTTCTCACTATTATTCTTTCTTCTTATTTATCACAATTTGGACCTTGATTTGTTGAGAACATTATCTGATTATACAGACTGAGGTATGCCCCTTTTCCTGCCTGTTAAAATTTAGTCATTTTCATTCTTTGTGATGTTATTTTTATGTCACTATTTCTAGAACTTACCACTCGATTTTTTAAATGTCCATGTTATAAAGGGATGAGACATCTACATTAACCACTAGCATTTGCCCTCTTTCATTATTTCCCCTGAACCAAGCTTTTCTTATATATTTCTGCCTATTTTTCTCAGGTATTATATCAGGTATCAGAATACATAGTCATTAAGCTTGGAGTATCTTATCAAGTTCTTTGGAGATTTTTGAAGATAACAACAACTAACATTTATATAATGTTTTGATATGTTTTATACTCAAAGACCATTACTACTAATGAATTTGACCCTTAAAAATTCTATGGAATAAAACAGATAGAGATTATGATCCTCATTTTGCACTTAAGGAAACTGAGGTTTAGAGAGAATAAAATATGTGCTTATGATTACATAGTTTTCTTTCTGTCTTTCTCTGACTCTGTCCCTCTCTCTTACCTCTATTTTAAATCATTCTGGATTAACTCCTTTTTTTAAGCCTAGAAAAAGGAAAAGAAATGGGAGAGGGGACATATCTGCTGGAGAGCTGTTAAAGAGAAGAGACAATGCAATTAATCAAAATAACAATAAACCTTGAACATGGAATTACTGTATTTCATTATTCTATTTAAAAGCATATAATAGTTTGGATATAGTGTATTCTGTGTAACATAAATGACATTTAGATAATTTTAACTTCAAGGATTTTTGATTGCATTTATGTGGGCCATCTTTCTATCAGAGCATTAGATAGCATTATAGAAAAATTATAGAAAAATCATTATATTTTTTATTTCTAATTACCATCTTCATATCATTGTCAATATTTCACATATTAATGAAAAATGATGAAATATATACAAAACTATCCATTTCTTCTCATCTTACTAAAATATGTAGTACCCCCCTTCCCAAAGAACACTTGGAATGATTTTTATTCAATAACCCACCAAATGGAGCTCTACAATGCAAAGAGGAAAAGGAAACATATAAGGCAAAATTATTTGTAGGTTTTGTTGTTTGACCCAATTAGCAGAAATTGGTTCAGATGCAAAATCTGACAAAGTACAACTTTTCAAATAGACTAGGTCTCAACTTCTTCAGCAAAACTAAGATCCTGAAATGGACTTCTTTAGACAAAAGGAGGAGCATTTTTTAAAAAAAGGAGGCAGCATCATAAATGGGGAAAAACAGTATGATTGATTACAAAACTAATAATATCAAAGATGTAGTAAAAATATGATTAATTACATCAATTACAAGTATCACAGATATGAAGTACAATGATTTTTTTTATTGGCAGTTACAAAAATGTCAGTGATGATACAGAATGGAAACAAGAACAAAATACAATCAATTTAATTTTCTCAATTTTCAGTCAAGTCAAACCTAAGTTAGAATTCATTGATTGACAATACATTGAAGTTGTATATCATATCTGAAAAGAGAATTCAAAACACAATTGGAATTGGTGTCTTGTGAATCTTAAGGAATATGAATAGTTGTACCATTTTTAATAGTTGAATCATTTTAAAAAAATTTCCTCAAGAATTTGGCTTGCATTGTATTGTTTGTGGAGACTACATACAAACACTCCTATGTATCTCTGTGTGTGTGCATGTAGTACTTCCTCTTGTTTTTTTTTTTTTTTTTTTTTTTTTTTGCTTTTTTTGTCTCAGAATTAAGTTTGGAAATTTAACTTTTCTGTAGAATTACTCATAGTCTCTGAGCTAAGTTTAGAAGTTCAGATCTCTGTTAATCTCTATTCTACTCTTGTGTCAAGAAAATCTGCTGAACATTTGATAAAATCCAACATCTATTCCTAATAAAAACACTTGAGAACATAGGAATAAATGGAATTTTCCTTAAAATAGTCAGGAGCACATATTTAAAACTGTCAGTAAGCATCATATGCAATGGGGAAAAACTGGAACCTTTCCCAGTAAGATCTGGAGTGAAGCAAGGTTGCCCACTCTCACCATTATGTTCAATATTGTATGAGAAACATTAGCCTCTGCAATAAGAGTCGAGAAAGAGATTAAAGGAATTAGAGTAGGCAATGAGGAAAACCAAACCATCACTCTTTGCAGATGATATGATGGTATACCTAGAGAACCCCAGAGATTCTACTAAAAAGCTATTAGAAATAATTCATAACTTTAGCAAAGTAGCAGGATACAAAATAAATCCCCATAAATCCTCAGCATTTTTATATATCACCAACAAAATCCAACTGCAAGAGATACAAAGAGAAACTCCATTCAAAATAACTGTTAACAGCATAAAATATTTGGGAATCTATCTACCAAAGGAAAGTCAGGAATTATATGAGCAAAATTACAAAAAAACTTTCCACACAAATAAAGTCAGACTTAAATAATTGGAAAAATATTAAGTGCTCTTGGATAGTCCAGCAAATATAATTAAGATGACAATACTTCCCAACCTAATCTATTTATTTAGTGCTATATGACTTGCAAGAAAATATTTTAATGATGTAGAAAAAATAACAACAAAGTTCATATGGAACAATAAAAAGTCGAGAATCTCAAGGGAATTAATGAAAAAAAAATCAAATGAAGGTGGCCTAGCTATACCTGATCTAAAATTATATTATAAAGCAGCAGTCACCAAAACCATTTGGTATTGGCTAAGAAATAGATTAGTTGATCAGTGGAATAGGTTAGGTTCACAAGTTAGAATAGTCAACTATAGCAAACTAGTGTTTGACAAACCCAAAGATCCTAACTTTTGGGATAAGAATTCATTATTTGATAAAAACTGCTGGGATAACTGGAAATTAGTATGGCAGAAATTAGGCATGGACCCACACTTCATTCCGTATACCAAGATAAGATCAAAATGGGTCCATGATCTAGGCATAAAGAATGAGATTATAAATAAATTAGAGGAACATAGGATAGTTTATCTCTCAAAGTGGAGGAGAAAGAAATAGAAAATTTTGATTATATCAAATTAAAAAGCCTTTGTACAAACAAAACTAATGCAAACAAAATTAGAAGGGAAGCAACAAACTGGGAAAACATCTTCACAGTTAAAGGTTCTGATAAAGGCCTCATTTCCAAAATATACAGAGAATTGACTCTAATTTATAAGAAATCAAGCCATTCTCCAATTGATAAATGGTCAAAGGATATGAACAGACAATTTTCAGACAATGACATTGAAACGATTTCCATTCATATGAAACAGAGTTCCAAATCATTATTGATCAGAGAAATGCAAATTAAGACAACTCTGAGATTCCACTACATACCTGTCAGATTGGCTAAGATGACAGGAAAAAATAATGATGAATGTTGGAGGGGATGAGGGAAAACTGGGACACGGATGCATTGTTGGTGGAGTTGTGAACGAATCCAACCATTCTGGAGAGCAATCTGGAATTATGCCCCAAAAGTTTTCAAACTGTGCATACCCTTTGATCCAGCAGTGTTACTTCTGGGCTTATATCCCAAAGAAATACTAAAGAAGGGAAAGGGACCTGTATGTGCCAAAATGTTTATGGCAGCCCTGTTTGTAGTGGCTAGAAACTGGAAATTGAATGGATGCCCAGAATGGCTGGGTAAATTGTGGTATATGAATGTTATGAAATATTATTGTTCTGTAAGAAATGACCAGCAGGATGAATACAGAGAGGCTTGGAGAGACATGAACTGATGCTAAGTAAAATGAGCAGAACCAGGAGATCATTATACACTTCGGCAACGATACTGTATGAGGATGTATTCTGATGGAAGTGAATTTCTTTGACAAAGAGACCTAACTCAATTTCAACTGATAAATGATAGACAGAAGCAGCTACACACAAAGCAAGAACACTGGGAAATGAATGTAAACTGTTTGCATTTTTTTGTTTTTCTTCCCGGGTTATTTTTACCTTCTGAATCCAATTCTCCCTGTGCAACAAGAGAACTGTTCGGTTCTGTAAACATATATTGTATCTAGGATATACTGCACCATATTTAACATATATAAGACTGCTTGCCATCTGGGGGGGGGGAAGGGTGGAGGAAGGGAGGGGAAAAATCAGAACATAAGTGAGTGCAGGGGATAATGTTGTAAAAAAAATTACCCTGGCATGGGTTCTGTCAATAAAAAGTTGTTATAAAATAAAATTTTTAAAAAAGTATAAAAAAAGAAAAAAGAAAATCTGCTGAAGTTGAAGATGCAGAGAAACATTAATGAATCTGGTCTGTTAGGCAAGGTAGTTTGGCCCATTATCAGTAATAGTCCTTCCAGGTGGACACAAAATAATGAACATTTCTTAGTGATAAGAAGGAAGGAGGAGTTGTTACTAGCCCCTCACAAAAACAAACAAACAAACAAACAAAAACATTGGAGTTAGGTACTATTACTATTCTTATTTTGTAAAAGAGAAAACTGAGGAAGGAAGAAGTTACATGACTTATTTAGAATCACTCAGCTAGTAAACATTAGAAAATTAAGATTCAGAGGTACTTAAAAACCAATTGGAGAATAAAACTAGAAAATTAGGACATACTGTTTTCTACTATTCCACAAGACTTTGTTTACTTGTTTTTAGGAAACCCTAGTTACATTGCAAATATAGTCTGAGTCAAAAAGGAGGATTAACACTATGAAGATAAGGGAGGCTGTGATTTCTTTTGTCACAAGTAGAATCCATACACAAATCTTTTTTTTTTTCCCCCTTTGAAAGGAGAGTTAAGGCGTTTGCCCAAGGTCAAACAGCTAATAAGTCACTAAGGTTGGATTTGAATTCACATCCTCCTGCCTCCAGGGTCAATACTCTATCTGCTGTATCACCTAGCTGCACCTACATACAAATCTGAAACTTGGCCTATTGATCTTCTATTTCAATACTTAATCAAATGAATCTTTTAATTAAAAACAAAATGCTGTCTCCCCTCTCTTGGTCTCTGTTCCTTAATATTTCTTTCCCTTTCATACACAGAAAGCCACCCCTAGTAGCAAGGAATAAAAAAGGGAGGGAAGGGAGGCAGTTCAGCAAAACTTACCAACACATGTGCCATAACCAAAAGTATATGTTGTGATCCATAGTCCTTTAGCCTAGCAAAGAAAGAAGGAAAGTTCCTCTTAGCATCTCTTCCTTGGGACCAAGTTTGGTCATTATAATTATATAGTAGTCATTTTAGGCTTTTTTTCCCCATTGGAAACATTCTACTGGGCTTTGCCTCTCATTTACATTGCTGCATTTGGTTTAATGCTTTCCTTGTTCTTCTCACTTCACTTTGTGTTATTCTATATACATTTTCTCATGTTCCTCTCTGTTCTTTGTATTCAGTTTCTGTTCTGGGAAATATTTAATGATTTCAAAGTTCTACAGTTTGTTTTAGCCATTTTCCTATCAATTGGCAACTGCTTCATTTATCTATGTTACTAAAATATTTGAACTCCATTTGTAACATTATACCAGTCCCAAAGAAGAATTCAAGATAAACCATGGATTTGATGATTGCAACAAAATGTTCTGGGTAAATTCCGATGATGAGAGGCAACATGATATAATGGATTTGGAATCAAGGTCTTAGTTCATACACTAGCTTTGCCATTTACTAATTTGAGATTTTTTTTTTTTTTGGTGCTTCACTCTAAACTTGTTTCTTCATCTGTGAAATGAGGGAAAGATTGCTTGCCCTACATAGCAATGACATGTCTGAAAGAGTACTGGATTTGGTTTTAGAAGATGTGGGGTTTTAAATCCTTTTTCTATTACCTCTGTGATTCTATGCAAGTCATTTAATTTCTCTTAGCTTCAATTTTCTTATCTGTAAAATAAGAGAAGCTAGTATAGATCATCTCAAAAACTCCTCCTAGGTGGAATATAGCCTCATTCCCAAACCTATTGAATGAGCTTTTGTTATTTGGTCATTTTCCTTCATGTCTAATTTTTTGTGATCTTATTTGGGATTTTCTTGGTGAAAATACTAGAGTGCTTTGCCCTTTCCTTCTCCAGCTCATTTTACAGATGAAGAAACTGAGGCAAACAGGCTTAAATGACTAAGTGTCAAAGGTTATATTACAACTCAGGAAGAATGAGTTCCCAACACTCTGGCCATATATATCACTCTGTTGCCCTATTTGCATGAATTTCTTTCATTATTGATGGAGATCACATCCTGTGAGGAGCCAGATGGAGATGATCTCTATCAATAGAGAGAAACCCTACTTCTAGCCAAGATGGCAGAGAGGATGCACACATCTACTTAAGCTCCTCACTAACTCTCAGAATTTATTTCATGACAAGCCTCGGAATCAGTGCTTGACTGAAAAAAAAAAAAAAACACAAATGTTTACCAAGAAAATATCCTCAAAATTCACCAGAAAAGGTCTGTTTGTGCTCATGGATGGGGATGGTTAGATTGGGCACAAACTGAAGGCAAGCAGTGGCAGCACAGCATACAGAGTAAGGCAGGCAGCTCACAGCTGATCAGACTGGAGGGGGGTGGGCTGTGATCTCAGCCATTTCTGCAGGGAGAGCATTACTACAGTGTTGACTACTTTGCACTGGCAGCAAGCCAGCAGACAAGCAAAGAAGCTAAAAGCACAGGGGGTGAAGAATACAACCCCAAACAGCTAGAGTCTCTCAGGACTTAGTCACCCCCTCCCCTCCCCACAGCGTCTCAGCATGCTCTCAGAGGCTCAGTGTGCAGGCGCAGCACAGCCATTGCTGTCCTGTTAGGGCCTCCCTGCTGCCCTCCCGCAGTCTGTAGAGAAAGCTTGGTAATACCATCAAGCCCCACACAAAAAAAGCAGACTGCATTTGTTTTTTTGCTAGTTTGTTTTCTTTGATTCTTCTTTGACAAAATGAGCAAAAAATTAAAATGAACTCTAACTATTGATAGCTTCATTATGGATAGAAAGCAGACTTTAAACCCTGAGGAGACTAAAAACACACTGTCTCCAGATGAATCCCCAAAGGGAGATATGATCTGCTCCTCAACACACAATATTCTCATAGAAGAAATTTAAAAAGACTCTCATAAGAGAGCTAGAAGAAAAATGGGAAAAGGAAAGGGGAGCTTGGCAAGAGAGTCTGGATAAGTCATCCCACTCATTTAAAGATAGAGTGGATAAAGAAATCAAATCCTTGAAAAACAGAATTAGTGAGTTGGAAAATGAAAATAGCTCTTTAAAAAATAAAATTGGTGAAATGGAAAAAAATTCCATAGAACAAAACAACTCACTTAAAAATTCAATTAGACAATTAGAAAAAGATTTTTAAAAATGAGTGAAGAAAATAATTCATTAAAAATCAGAACTGAACAAATGGAATTGAATGATTTGAGGAGACACCAAGAATCAGTCAAGCAAAACCGGAAAAATGAAACAATGGGAAAAAATGTCAAATACCTTCTTGGGAAAATAACAGACCTGGAAAACAGATATAGGAGAGATAATCTGAGAATCATTGGACTTCCTGAAAAATATGATTGAAAAAAAAGAGCCTGGATAGGCTCCTGATTCTGCTTATTTCAGGAATTTTCCAGGAAATTATCAAAGAGAACTGCCCAGATATTATAGAAACAGCGGGTAAAATGGACATTGAAAGAATTCATTGATCACCTACTGAAAGGGACCTTAAATCAAAACTCCAAGAAATCTAGTGGCCAAATTCCAGAACTATCAGATGAAGGAAAAAATACTGCAAGCTCCTAGAAAAAAAAAACAATTTAAATATAGAGAAGCCACAAGAAGGATTACTCAGGATCTAGCAGCATCCACATAAAAGAATTGAAGGGCCTGGAATATGTTAGTACAAAAGGCTAAGGAACTTGGTATGCAGCCAAAAATAACTTGCCCAGCTAGAATGAGCATCTTTTTCCAGGGAAGAAGATGGACATTCAATGAAATAAATTAATTTCATCTATTTTTGATGAAAAAACCAGAACCAAACAAAAAGTTTGAACTACAAATATAGAACACAAGAGAAACCTAAAAAGGTAAAATGAAATCTCGGGAACTATATTTCGGCTATAAAGATACATAAAGAACACATGTATGCTCTGTTGTAGAAACTAGAGGATGGAAAGGAAATTGTACCCGGAAAAGGGTAAAGTGGGGGTACTATATCTCATGAAGAGGCAAAGGAAACCTACTATATTTGAGAGAAAAAATGGAGGGGAGTGAACATAGTGTGTATCTTGCTGCCATCAGAATTGGCTTAAAGAGAAAAATATTAGACATATTCGATTTATGGTGAAACTTCTCCCACCTCATTGAAAAGTGGGAGGGAAAAAGCAAAAAAGGGAAGGAGTAAGCTAAGTGAAAGGGAATACAGAAATTGTGAAGAAAAGGGATAAGATGGGGTAGGAACTCTAAGATAGGGGGAGGATACTAAAAAGGGAGGGCTGTGAGAAGCAAGTGGTGCTCACAAATTTAATACTGGGGAAGGGGGTAAGGGGGAAGGAAAGGAGAAAAGCATAAGCAGGGATTAACAAGATGGCAAGTAATACAGAATTGGCAATTTTAATCATAAATGTGAATGGGATAAACCCTGCCATAAAGAGGAAGCGGTTAGCAGACTGGATTAAAAGCCAGAATCCTACAATATGTTATTTACAGGAAACACACTTGAAGCAGGGCGATACATACAGAGTAAAAGTAAAAGGATGGAGCAGAACCTACTATGCTTCAGGTAAAGTAACAAAAGCAGGGGTAGCTATCCTGATCTCAAATCAAGCAAAAGTAAAAATTAATCTAATTAAAAGAGATAAAGAAAGGCACTGTATCTTGCTAAAGGGTAGCATAGATAATGAAGCAATATCTATATTAAACATATATGCACCAAGTGGTGTAGCATCTAAATTCTTAAAAGAGAAATTAAGAGAGCTGCAAGAAGAAATAGACAGTAAAACTATAATAGTGGGAGATCTCAATCTTGCACTCTCAGAATTAGATAAATCAAACCACAAAATAAATAAGAAAGACGTCAAAAAGGTAAATAGAATACTAGAAAAGTTAGATATGATAGATCTTTGGAGAAAACTAAATGAAGACAGAAAGAAGTACACTTTCTTCTCAGCAGTTCATGGAACCTATACAAAAATTGACTCATCCACTTATATGAAAGAGTGTTCCAAATCACTATTGATCAGAGAAATGCAAATTAAGACAACTCTGAGATACCACTACATACCTGTCAGATTGACTAAGATGACAGGAAAAAATAATGATGAATGTTGGAGGGGATGCGGGAAAACTGGGACACTGATGCATTGTTGGTGGAGTTATGAACGAATCCAATCATTCTGGAGAGCAATCTGGACCAAAATTACCAAATTGTGCATACCTTTTGATCCAGCAGTGCTGCAATTGATTAATGATGGACAGAATCAGCTACACCCAGAGAAGGAACCCTGGGAAATGAGTGTGAACTGTTTGCTTTTTTGTTTTTCTTCTCAGGTTATTTTTACCTTCTGAATCCAATTCTTCCTGTGCAACAAGAGAACTGTTAGGTTCTGCACACATATATTGTATCTAGGATATACTATAAGATATTTAGCATGTATAAGACAGCCTGCCATCTAGGGGAGGGAGTGGAGAGAGAGAAGGGAAAAGTTGGAACAGAAGTGAGTGCAAGGGATAATGTTGTAAAAAATTATCCATGCATATGTACTGTCAAAAAGTTGTTAAAAATAAAATGAAATACATTTCCATATTTAAAAAGCGAGAGAGACTCATAACAATGGGCTTTGTGAGTGGGGTTACAATCAGATTAGGAGAAAACTTTGTGATGGTTAAATTAATTACTATAACCTCCTCACATGGCATTATTATGAAAACCAAATGAGCAATAAAGAAAGTGAGATGAAAAGGGAAAAAGAAGCTAAGTGACTCAGTGGACAGAGTACTGGGGTTGGAGGCAGGAAGGTGGAACTCAAATCCAGATCTACATACTTATTAACTATATGATTCTGGGCAAGTCACTTAAACTTATGCTTGCCTCAGATTCCTCATCCATATAATGGGGATTATAATAATACCTATCTCCCAGAATTGCTGTAAGAATTAAATAAGTTAATAAATATAAAATACTTAGTACCATGACTGACACATAAGCACTATGTAAATGTTAACTAGTAGCAGTAGTAGTCGTAGTAATGGTAGTAGTAGCAGTAGTCGTAAGAGTAGCAATAGCAACAGTAGTAGTAACAGTAGTAGCAGCAGTAATGCTAAGAGTTGTAATAGCAGTAGCACTAGTAGCAATAGCAGTAGTGATAGGAAGAATAATACTAGTAGAAGAAGTAATAATAGCAATAGCAATAATAGTAGTAATAGTAATAGCAGCAGTAGCAGTTGTCACAGTAGTAGTAGCAGTAGCAGCAGAGCAGGTCAATTTAGAAATTATGAAAACCTGAATTCTATCTCTAATACATACTTACATATTCAGTGACATGGGAAGTCACTTAGTTTTGCAATGATCTCAGGCAGTTTGTTTGAGATAAGTTCCAAATAAACATTTCCACACAGGGTAAATTTATACCAATGAAATCACAGGTGTAGACCAAACACAGGTAGATAGATACTTAGACAGCTAGTAAGAGAAATAATATATGTGTGTATATATATATAATATGTGTATATATATACATATATAACAATAATTATAATTTGTTATAATTCAATAATAATAATGTATAATTTCTACATTAACATATGCATACATAAAATTATAAAAGATTATTATTGTTAATAGCAGTTTTCTCATTATCTTTGCTATTCTAAACTACTGGAGCATTTGCTTCTTCAGCCCTAGGGATAAAAAAGGAAATTATGCAAATACTAATTGTTTTTAAAGGTGATTTTATCTTCAGAATAATCTAATTGACTTTGTTTCTAAAAGTCTTGTGATGGCACTCCCCTTTTTAGGGTGCTGTCATACTTACTAGAGAATCAGTAAAAGTCATAACAAATATGCAAAAATGGAAGGATCACAGGCTTCCTCTAAGCATAGGTAGATCAATTCCAGAGAGTTGTCTGGAAATTTTTTTTTAAGGGTCACACAGCTAGTAAGTTTCAAAGGTAGAGTCTGACTAAAAATGTGACTTTTTTTTTTTTTTTTTGCTAAAATAATCTTTTTCCTCTTTGCTCAAGCAAAACTATGTCTCCGATCTTTTCCCTGGATAAAAACTCAAGAAATTATGAAACCTTGAAAGAATCACTTAAATTCTTTAGGGCTCAATTTTTCCACCTATAAAATGGGCATTTGGTTTTTAAGGACCACCTCAACTCTAGGCATCAGGATATAATGGAGAGTGTTGGATTTGAAGTTAAAAGAGCTTAAATTCTAGCCATCCCACTTCCTACCTGTATGATCTTCCATAAGGGACTTTTGTTCTGTTGACCTCTTTCCTCATTTGTAAAATGAAGGGGTGTAGTGGCCTCAGGAGTTCAGCTTCAAATCTAAAACCCTATGATCTTTGGAATGATAGCCTACTATTAAAAGTGTTGTTAGGAGAATTGATTATGCTCACCCATTTTTCTTTGTTATAAGGGAAGTCATCTAGGGAATATAATTTGGAAATGATTGTCCCCAGACAAAATTTATCAATAAAACTTTTAAAAACAGAACAATCAACCTTAAGAAAATACAAGTATCTCTAAACTGAGATTTATATAATTCTTTTCTCCACAATATCGTTATTAAGGGATTTTCTACCATTTTCCTTTTTCTTTTGTTTGTGTTTCTTAGTAAAAATGGGGATATTTCTTCTTTATTCAGACCACTTCACCTGATCATATACTGAGAATGGATAAAATTGTCTGTATAAATATTGTAGCTAATAGTTTTATTATGATTTTGTAAAAATATTAAATATTATCTAATGTAAACCAAATTTTAATTAACATAATAAAAATGCTCAAGACATAAGTAGGGATTTTAGAGTTCAAGTAGATAATAAAGTAACAGATATTATATCCAGCCTAAACTAATTCTGAAACCTTTCCAAAGAATGGTTAAGCTGTCTCTAACTTGATTGATATGATAGTGAAGATGGCATAAATATACACACATTACACTTTAGTTAGTTGAGTTTAGTGAAAGAGGGGCAGAAGTCAGAATAAAAGGAGATAAAGGTCAGAGAACAAAGGGAGATAATAAAACTCACTATCCTTTAAAAAGTTTGGGCAAAAAAAAGAGCAGAGGGAAAGAGTAAATGATAGCTTGAGGGATGGTATGGTCAAGGGAAAGGATTTTTTGGTCCTTTTTTCTATTTTTTCTTCTTTTTAGGAAAATGGTATCCTGAGCTTACTTCTTAACTAAAGAGTAAAAAAAAAATGAGAAAATAAATTATCACATATTTCTATTAATTACTATTCTTCTGGACTTTCCAACCAAGAGCACTTAGGTTTCAGTTTTGTTTCTGACACATTCTATCTTTATGACTAGGCAATTAATTTATTCTATAAGTGCTTTAGAAACCTCTTTAAGACTTTCACATTTAGAGGGGTTGGCCCTCATTGGTGGAGCACATTTCCTCATCTTTAAATTCTTTATATCAAAGAAATCATAGCGTCAGTACTTATTTCTATGCCCTCTTTCTTCAAGGGACCTATCAAGTGGTGATTGTTAGTACTTCATTCTTAGGACCAATGATATCACAATACTAATGTCTTGACTTGTGAATGAACTGGATTTAAATGAGGAAGAACTGTGCAAAGTCATAAGCCTCACTCCCTCTTCCAGTCATCTCATTCTCCAGTAGCACAATCTTCCTTCTTGACACCTTCTCTTGACTCCACCCTTTCCTAGTTTAGTATCACTTCTTATTATTGCCTAAATCAGGGGTCCTCAAACTACAGCCTACAGGCCAGATGCAGCAGCTGAAGGCGTTTATCCTCCTCACCCAGGGCTAGGAAGTTTCTTTATTTAAAGGCCTACAAAACAAAGTTTTTGTTTTTACTATATATACTCCAGCCCTCCAACAGTGTGAGGCACAGTGAACTGGCCCCCTATTTAAAAAGTTTGAGGATGCTTAGACTGTCTTTTCACTGATATACCATAATTATTTTTTCACATTAAGCTGTATATCTCTATATGCGCCCATGAACTGTTATTTTTGTATTTCTAGGTTCTAGCACACTAAATTTTATGGATAATTGGGTAGCAGAATGGATAAAACATTCAAATTGATGTCAAGAAGATCTGTTTGAGTCTTTCCCAAGATGCTTACTAGCTTTGTGACTATAGGAAAGCCACTTAACTTCTCTCAAATTCAATTTCTACAACTATCAAATGGAGATAAATAGTGCTACTTTACTTGGTTGTTGAGAGAATCAAATGATATTACAAATACATATATACATATACACAGCACTTTAAAAATTTTAATGCTATATAAATATCGGCTATCTGGTATTATTTAAAGGGTACTTAAAAGTCTGTTGAATTGCACTTAAATTAATGACTAAACAAATATTTATACTTTGAACACTAAACAAAGTGTCCAATACAAGTTGAATTTATTACCATTCCCTTCCACAGATACTGCCAAGCTCTAGGGTATGCTATACCCACAAAATTAGTCAATTGAGCAATAATATGATTGTCAAGTAAAAGGGAATTATAATGTTTAGTATGGAGAAACTTATCTAGTTGTGTGGAAAGGGAGACCAAAAGTATCCCTATAGCAGTCTTCTCAAAATTTCTTTCCAAAGAAAGGCCTTCAATGTCCCATGAATGTGTGAATTTTCAAAATAACTTTTATTGATGTTTTATATCAATCATTTCTGAATATTTGCTCATCCCCAACTGACATGGTGAATTATCCCTTTCTTTTTAACAAAGAAAAGCTATTTAAAATGAAAACTGTTACAGAAATTGAACTTTAAAGTGTGATATCATGCCCTCATAGCCTCCTGCCTCCCTGCCAAAGAAGGAAAATGAGACCATGTCTTTAAAGAAAATAAACAATATTGTTTTAAGTCCAAAAGGTGGCCTCTGTAGTGCTGTTCACAAGGTAACCCATTTCTCACTTGGCTCAGCGAGACTTCATGAAATTGTTGATGCTCCTCTGACTAAGAAATCATTTTTTCTCTTTCAATTTCTCATAATATTTTGTATACATCTCTCAGATGAACTTACATTTTGATTTCTCTCTTATTTAAAAATTATATTGAAATATTTCATTAAGTTTCTCTGATAAGGGTATGCTATTGAAAGTAATTGCTTCAAATGTATAAGAATGGTCTTCTTCATTTTCTAATAATTATTCCATAAAGATGAATAAACAGTTCAAAAAGGAAGAAATATTGACAGCTATTAAAAATACTCCAAATCACTGATAGAGAAATACAAATTAAGGTTTTACCCCACATCTATCATATTGGAAATAGAGACATAAAAAGAAATTATCATTGTTGGTAGGATAACAGGAAGATCATTGAATTGTTGGTGGAATTGTAAATCCTGCTCTCTGGGACCAAAGGGATAAAATCTATTCCCTTTTCTCCATGAAATGTGTTCAAAGAACGTTAGGAATTCTCTTTGTTTCTGCCTCTGTCCCACTCTGCCTCTCTGTGGCTAACTCGGTATTTATTTCTTGTCTCCATCTTTTTCTGGCTTTGTCTATTTTTGTATTTGTAGTTTTGTCACCATCTCTGTCTCTTTGTCTTTGTCACTTTCTGTCTCTCTCCTCTCCCCTCCCCCCCCCCACTTCTTTTCTCCTGGTTTCCTTTGATCTTTACATTCAAGTACTCAAGATTTTTTTGTTGTTGTTGTTATCCTGTTAGTTGATTGAAATTCTTGGTGCTCAGAATAAACACAATACTTTACTTGAGTTCTTATGAGGGCAGAGTACATTGAGACTATCTTTTCCTTAATTCTGGAAACTATCCTCCTGATGAAGTCTGAGATCACATTAGATGAAGTCTGATATACTACTGACCCATGTTGACTTTGCAGTCCACCAAAACCCCTAGATCCTCTTCAGAACAATTACTATTTATCCTTGTTTGTGTCATATTATACTTGCAAAGTTGATTTTATATACCCTGATTCATTACTTTATAAGATTATGCCATGTTGACATCGAATCATTAACTGCTTCTGAGTGCAGGTATCCATCCAATTCAGATTGTATTATTACCTGGTCCACATATCTCTACCTTCTCTATCAGGAAAGATATAGATAATTTATCAAAAGCTTGACTAAAATCTAGGTAACCATATCCATGAATTCTTCCCATCTACTAGTTCAATAATCTTATCAAAAAAGGAAGTCAGGTTAGTCTAGTCTGATCTATTCTTGACAAAATCTTTTTGGCTCTTCATTTTTAATCACCAATTCCTTTTTTAGATACTTGCCAACCATCTATTTAATGATCTATTTTATCATTTTCTATGAAGAATTGGCAGCCTAAACCACATTCTGGAGAGATGGTTAACTTTAATAGCAAAAGAGAAGAGAAATAAAAAGGATTAGCAATTTATTTCCTCCAAGACTCAACTTAATTCTTCTCTTGAAGAGCTATATGAAAAGGATTCTTGAGAAACTTTAATCAGTGTAGTGAATGAACTTAATGGTGTATTTGTGTTTCCAGGAATGAAGAAAAATCATCTACTATCAAAGTGGGTTCAAGGTGACTAACTATAGTCTTTCTCATCACCAAAATATAATATATAAATATCTATATTTTAACTTAATATTACCTTAATTACTAACAAATTATATATTCAATATCATTAATATTGATTTAATCATAGGAAATTAAGTGATTTAGTATATAGATTTTATATAGAGAGGAATAATTGCTACTAGCAAATGAAGTTTTTCCAGTTTCTATGAAAAAATAATGAGTTGGAATGGGCATTAGAAATGATTAATGAAAAAGAGGTTGCAATATCATTCATTAATAATAAAACATGATAGCTTAGACTAAGATTATTCTAGAATTTTCACTGATATATTAAATATGAGAATGGGCAAATCATAATCTGAGGAATGACTGATAAGTTATGTTAGACCCCACAAACCATGCAAGATAAATATAGATATTTCAACTATGTATAAAAGAAACTCAATTTTAAAGAGTTCTATTTTCTATTCTCTTTGTTTTAAAATTTGTTTGTTTGTTTTAAGTTCCTAATAAAAAGACATTTAAATTTTAAAAGTACTATTTCCTGAAATTATGTATAAAGTTTCATGGTTTACAGAATAGATTATATTATTTCATTTGGTCCTCACAAAAACTTGTGAAGTAGGTATAGGTATTATCCCCTCATTTTACAGATGAGGAAATCGAGGTCCAATCAAGTTAAATGTTACATAGGATTATACATCTAATGAATTCTCTCAGATTTAGAACCAGCCTCTTCCTGAGCCAAAATTTTAAGTATTACTTCTTAATAAGATATAATTTGCTAGTATCGAAACATAATATGCTTCTTTAAAATTTTGTTTCTATCTAGATTCCTTTGTGGGTGGAGTCATTGGACTTATTTTCGCTTATGTTTGCTACAGACAGCACTATCCTCCTTTGGCTAACACAGCTTGTCATAAACCTTACGTCAGTCTCCGAATTCCGAGCTCCCTGAAGAAAGAAGAGAGACCCACAGCTGATAATGCTTCTGGGATGCCACTGGAAGGAATAACAGAAGGACCAGTATGACTAGTACATAGGAACATCAAGACATTTTAGCCCTGATCACATTCTATATTTCCCTTCCTGCCCACCCCCATAATGTCATAGAAAAAGATTTCTTATAGTATGTTTGTCTTCTATTATTTTCTAAAGTTATCCTTTGAGTGATCTTCTTGCTTCTGTTTAGCATTTGGAGTCGACACTGTTTGTTTAAGATATCTATTTTTAACTTATTTGAGTTGGCAAAGAAAAACAATATTTTTTGTTTTTTTAAGAGAGGAAAAAGCAAACAAACAAACAAAAATCTAGTACAGGTGTCAAAGAATGCATCTGAGTGTTACTGTGATGTCAGCTTCATTTGGCCAACTCATTTCTCTAAAGTGTTAGACGTAATGGTGACATTCTTGTGTTTTCATGCTTGTAAAACAATAAAATCTCCACCTGAAATATCCTGTGCTCATTCTCCCATTTGGCAGCACTCTTCTGAAATAACAAAGAAAACTTCACACTTTAGAGAACCTGGCTCGCCCATCTCTGGCATGAGACCCAACAGTAGTCTGGATGTCTATTCTAGCACATGAAACCTTGGAAGATTTCTGAGTCATTGGATTGTTACAGCATCTGTTTCACAGATGGATCAGAAGGTTTTTGCTTTGGTCTCAGGTTTTTCGGGGTTCTGTGAACCATTAACTTCAGAAGAAACTGGTATGGTGTAACTTTAAGAGTAAATCACCAGCTGCAATTTTAAAAAAAATGGACTAAAAAGTAGGAGGGAGAACCTCTGTGTTCTAGGACTGCCAATTTTTCAGAATCCTTCATCCAATAATGTTACCTGAAATGTCTTATTTATGAAATCAAAATACCAGTAACTGAGGTCACCACTCTCCACAGCTCTTTTCAGAAATTGCTGGTTTGTGTGACCATGCTGAACACAGTACCGTGATGGACTGTTTGTTGTCCTTATTACTGAGCAAAAACAGATCTGAGGGAAAACTGAGCTAGGAACTTAAGGACACCAAATGAGAATGAGGCAAATCTGATTCTCCATAATATTCTAGGCCTTTTCAGATACATGGGACTTCAATGAGACAACTGGCTTCTGCTTCCTACTCAGTGAGGATGTTTCAGAATGGTAATAACTCAAATAGCAGCCTAAGAGAAGCATATGGATTCCTTCATTCATCCCCTGCCCTTTTAAACACTTTTCAGGTTGTCTAGGCTCAGATGTCCATGTATGTACTTAGTATAGAGCATAATGCTAATTCTTAACCATTTTAAGAGGTATTATTCCATTCAGCTTAGTACATTCTGGGCATACCTTGTGGCTCCTATAACCATGAAATGCCAGTAAAACCATTAATTTCCAAAAAAGAATGTAGCTTTCCACTGGTTAACAAACTATGTTTTCAAAAGACCTAAGCAGATTTATAAATTGATCCTTGACAGGAGGACAAGCTGCTGTCTCTATCAGCTGACTGGAGGGATCAAGAAGGATTTCTTCTCCACTGTCTGCTTTGGGCTTTAAAATAACTAGAATGCATTGGCTGAACAAGCCATGTTAGGTGAAAATAGAGCTGCCAGTTACAAATTATATTCCTTCTGCATTTGCATCACATCTGTAGTCATGCAGAGAGATGAGAATTCCTCTCAGGATGAGACACCTTGTAATTAACTGACTTTGGTCTGAAATCAATCTAGTCAATTCTTCAAAATATTTTCTCCATCACAGTAGAAAAAAAATTTTAAAACCAAAAAAAAAAAAAAAAAAAGCAATACACAGAGCAATTTATTTAGGCTAAATATCTAGAAAACCGCAAGACTAAGTAATTACATTTTGATATATTGAGAGACAGTTTAGAGAGGGCTTTGGCATTAGGAAGATCTGAATTCAGATTTAGCTGCTGACACGTTCTAGTTAAGGAATTATTGGAAAGTTATTTATTTAACCTCTCAAAGTTACTAAGCAACTCTTTAAGACTAAATTACATATGAGTTGCTGACAGATATTGGTGGGGGGAATTTCCATACTAAGAATTGCCTAGACTGATAAAATCCTTCTTTCTTCCTCTCAGAATTTTTAAAATTATATTCAAATTTAATGAACAAAGGATATGCCATATGATTTTTCAATTGGATGTGGCCAGGAGAATCTAGTTAATCTAGGATTTTGGATTAAGAACCATAAGGGAGTAGGTCTAGCAAACAATGGTCCTTTACTTAGCAGGGACCTGAAATATTTACAATTCGATTAAGAGAGAAATGTACATGCAACCTACTTATATTTTGGAGTGAATGGTCAGAAAGGATTTGAAAGCCAGCAAAGAATCAAGGACTTTTAATTGACATCATTAAATGGAAAATCTTCAAAAAGCCCATGTAAGGGTTTGGTTAAAGAGCAATTAAAGTTGCAATGAGTATAATAATAGGAAACTTCAAGAAGGATCATTAGAAGCAATCATTACCAGCTTAAGCCGGCAAATTTGTGGCTCCATGTATTTTAATTTCATGCTCTATTAATGTGAAAGAATTGTAATGCTGTGTGCACCAATAAAACAGCACATGAATGTGGATTTTTGTACATTTGCAAATTTTATTTTTGGACATGAAATATTACTAATTTAGTCTTTTTACTAATGAATTTAATATACAAAATATATTGCTTAAAATATGCTCTATTACAAAAAAGTAAGCAAGACAAGGGTTGAAGTCCACAGACAGTTATAGACTGAATCTCAGTAGGTATCTCAACCTCCTGAGGAGAAGGAGGAAAGAGTGGTATCAAAAGATCAGTACTTTGAGTAAATAAGCTTGTAGAAAACTCCCACATAAATACAACAGTGAATACTGGCTCCATATATTAACTGTCAATTTGGAAAAAAAATGACCATAAAAGTCACCTATGCAGGACAATAGGACTGATTGCTCCCAATTACTGCTATCAGAGAATGACTAAAATATAAAAGAGTTTGAGAAGAGCATAGAAATATTTTTGGCTGATGATTTTTAAATCACTGGACATTTATTCAGAAGAGCTGAAGTATTTGCTGTCTTTTTGGTTGGTATAATAGATAACAGATAGTTATGAAACAGAGGGCTCTGGAGCATTTCTCACATTAACTTTTTTTATGAACTGTATATTTTTATGAATTTTTCCTTCTATGGATTTGTTTCTATCTCTATGTGTCCAGAAGACCAAAAATTCCACTGGTTTCTAGGTAGTGGGAATCAATTGGAAATGCCTCTTAAATGATCAGATTACTTTGAAAATTAGTGGCTGATGATAACTGCAAACCCAATTGAATGAGATATTCTTACTCTTTTACAATGAAGAATTAGGACCAAGGGCAGGTGACAATCTATCACAGAGATACCCTGGGGGGTCCTGCATCTGGATTTCATTTGTACAGATTCAGACACTTAATTTTGCAAACATATACAAATGGAGTTGGTTGATGCTAGCTATGAGTTGTCTAAGAAGCAGAGATTTAATTTCACTATTTTTGATAGGAAATATCTCTAGTCAAAAATCAAGTTATTTGCTCAATTCTTGCTCAGTCCTGATGGTTAGGTCCACTTAGGCAATGAAATCAAAGATCAGAATTTGCTTGGTGAGTATAGAAACAGGGCAAAGACAGTTGAAAGTTTTTAAGGGTTATTTTTATCAAGGAACAGTAGCCTGATAAATTACTTTTTGCTCTAGGGATATTTCTATCTAAAAACTGGCTCTCAGAGTACCTTCTCCCTGGACAGAGCTTGAAATGCACTGACGAATTTTCTCTCCTGCATTTGTCATTATAATAATTCCTTTCTTTATTTCAGCAGACTGTCATAAAATTTCCTGAGTTACTGCTAAGTCTTTGTCGATTTTATTTAAGGATGTTGCATCCTAGTGACATCTGTTATTTGTCAGTCAAGTATCATTAATTAAGTATTTATTTTATACTCGATGCCAAGCACTCTGCTAAGTTCTGGAAATAGAAATACAAGCAGAAAGAAAAACACCTCTTGCCCTCAGAAGGCTTACTTCTAATGATTTTATTATAGAATGTGTTTTCAATAACCTATTGCCAGAAACACCCCAAACTAAAGAAAGCCCCAATTTTAATGTATTTTAACAATATAGGTCATTTATATCATTAGCAACAAAGTCAAAGGAATCTTAGGTATAGAGTATAACATTTTATAAATATTTAACTGAGATTTGCAGTTTGTGTGAAAAAGAAGATCCTTTGCCTCAATTGCTGCCTGATCTTAATGGCTGCAACTCAGTCAGACTGAGACCTGCTGAAGACTTTAGCTTCAAAAGGCTGAGGTCTCCCATTGCATCCAGGGCCATCTCCAGTCATCCTGATTTATATCTTGCCACTTTCTCCGGGAGAAATGAGGCAGGTGACCTTGCACAGCCCTCCCTCACTTAAATCAATTCACTTGCATGTCATAGCATCCCTTCTCTGATGTCATGGTACTCTTTGAGAATGATAGACAAACAGCAAGCATTGTTTAAGCACCTACTATGTGTCAGGCCCCATGTTTGGCAGTAGGTACACAAAGTCCCTTCCACCAAGAAACTTATACTCTCAGATCATAATAAACTGCATGAATATATGTCTCTTCTCTATTGTTCCTGCTCCCAAACTTCCCTGCTCATAGATCTTGTGATCACTCTTTTAGTGATGAATCTCTCCAAGAACAGCCTACTAGAGCTTATATAACATATATAGTCTTTTACTTGAAGTTTTTCTAGCTTGGCAAGATTGTGCTCTAGTCACTGAGAACCCAGGATCACCTTCATCACATAAGAAGAAGCAATGGTACATGCACATAGAGTAGGAAAAGCACCGAGCTCAGAGTTAGGAACACCTCAGTTTGAGCCTCATCTCACTTTCCAAATTGTTACTCTGCCTCGGTTTCATAATCTGAAAACTCAGAAGAATAGTAGTACTTATTTGTTGAGTAGAGCAAATGAGGTCATGTGTATGAAGTGCTTTGCAAACCTTAAAGTGCTAAATAATTGTCAGCTATTTTTATAAGCCATCAGAGCAGAATGCTAGAAAGATATAGCAAAAAAATTTAAAATACTGTTTTTCTTTACTGATTACTATTATATAATATACTCAGAAATAATATCTGCATTCATAGAATTTCTTTTTTTTAACCTATGATTTTTCATCAGTACAGGGAAGTTTGCCTGTGGAACTCCCTGCCCTAATGTACATCATGCCTCATGTATGATTTATAGTTTAGAGCAGTGGTTTTGAAAGTATGGTCTAGAGAATACTGGGGATCTCTGAAATCCTTTTAGAGGGTTTACAAATTCAAAAATAGTTTTTATTTCCAACATGGTAAATGTCTATAAATATAATCCAGATAAACAAAAACGCTTTGGAGAGATCCTCAATAATTTTTAATAGGATAAAGATACTGAAAACAAAAGTTTGAGAATCACTGGTTTAGAGAGTTGCCTGGTGCATGAAAATTAATAACTTACTCAAAGACATATAGTTAGTTATATGTCAGAGTCAAGATTTGAACTCAGGTTTTCCTAACTGAAAACCTGCTGACTATGCTGCCTTCCATGCACCCTCTGTTATTCATAGCTACTCATTTCTCTTTAACCTTCCCTTTGGAATTAATATAAGGAGAAAGTTTTATTATAAAGCTAAACATTTTAATCAACACACACAGTGTTCAGTCAAAAGTAGACTTCCTTCTACAAGATTTCCCAACCTTCTTTTAATCATACAGTATATATGATAATATTAATATGGTTAATAGAGAACATCAGATCATCATATCATAAAAAAGGATTTCTCTAGTAGTTATACAGTAAGAGCACCTGTACTAATTATTGCCATTTAATGGTTAGGTATTATAAAATTTATTCTTAAAAGGATACCACATCTTTTTGATAAGATGATTGAATTCTTGTTATAATCAAATTTCCCTACTGGTTTTCATAAGATAACAAATGTCTCTGAGAGGTGTTTATCATTCCCCAGATGCTGTTGCTGCTGACAGCTGGGGTTTGGTGGGGAGGGCAAGTCAGCAACACAAGCTGAACAGGAAAAGCAGATTCAAAAGAATTTGGTGAGGGGGAAACAGGCATCTGAATAAAGAGACTCCTTGTAAGTCATAAAATAAAGAGTAGAAGGAAAACTAGAGAAAGAGGGATCCCTTGGCAGCTGATGCAAAAGTGACTTCATAACCAATACAAATCACTGCCAAAGCCACGTTAGAAATGCTACTGCTGAAAATCCATTTAGGATTTAACTGTAAATATCAGTACGGAGAGGACCTAGGAGAAGCAACCCATGTTCACTCACATCAAAACCAAACAGACTAAGAAGGGAGAACCTGCACAAAGAATTTTTTTTCTTTAAAAGAGAAATAATGGCAGTAATGACAATACATGAGAAAGAGGATAGTGGAGGGAAGATCCTACAAATGGAACTTTGTTTTCCATGAGAATCAGGCTTTTCCTCAAACCTATTAATTTTGAAGTAAGGTGACTTTGTGATGCCATTTCTAAAATGGTTTAAATCATACCTCAGGGCCTATTTTCTCTAAGCATATTTTAGAGCATTTGAAACATGAGCAAAGCAGCATTGTAACATTGCCACCCCTTCAGCAGCATCAAATGGTTATCATTAAGACTCCATGATTACGTGTGCTGGGGAAAATATTAAACATGAAAGATTCCTGTCCACTAAGAATTTACTATCTAATGTAGCACAATATTAAACACCTCTGTCCTGTGACCATTAATGGAGGTGTTACGGAGGGAACAGGAATGATTTAAGAGGGTCTTACTATGAATAGTAATGCTGCTAACTTATGACAAAGAGTCATTTCTACACAGTCTTTCAGGGTATTCATTGTTTAAGATTTTAAACAATTTACAGCAGTGGTTCTCAAAGTATTGGTCTAGAGAATCCTGAGGATCTCTGAAACCCTTTTAGAGGGTCTACAAATTCAAAAATAGTTTTTATTTTCAATATGGTAAATGTCTATAAATATAATCCAGATAAACAAAAACACTTTAGAGAGATCCTCAATAATTTTTAATAGGATAAAGATACTGAAAACAAAAGTTTGAGAACCATTGATACAGCATAGCCTCTAAATAAGACTGAAAGAATACTTAGAAAGCCATGTAGATAACCAACTCTCCCAATGCTACACTGTTGTATTATAAAGAGTACTCAGTAACCCTAATAGTCTCTCTCCTTCAAAACATTAAATTCACATCCACTGTCTAAGGATTATTGCCCTGTGCTCTTTTTTTCTTCCAACATGTCCCTTAACACCTGAAATACACTCTCTCTTCACTTCTTACACTTACAATTTTTAGTTATTTTTCAAATCACCTTCTGCAATGACTTGTCCTGATATTTATAGCCAACTTCGCCTTTACCAACAAATTATCTTTTGTTTTGTGTATTCTTTATGCAAAAATTCCTTTAATGATTCTAAGTTCTTTGAGAGGAGATAATGTTTCATTTTTGACTTCCTATTGTCAGTAGTACTAACCTAATAATATAGTACAGGCTTATTAAGTACTTCTTGATTGATTAGTACACTGGGAGATTAAAGACTTCATTTATGTGAACAGTTCTATTGATTCAAATGGCCACCACTTTATGTCTCTCCTCCCGAGTGATTCTTGTCTATATTTTCCATTAATTCATCATAGAGAATTTCCTAGAGGACTTAAAAAATATATATATATTTTAGGAGCGTCAGCATATCAGTTGAGTTGTCTATGTATCATTTCTCATTCTTAATTCAGGAAAAGCCCTTTAGTCCTCAAAAATATCATTTATGCCATGATATTGTGCAGGTTGCAGTTGTTAATATGCTACACAGTAGCTTGCCATAAAACTACATCACAAAGAAAATATTATAATTCAAGAGATGGATATTTGTAGCAAGGATTAGATCAGTGGAAGTGCTGAGTGATTGCCAAAATGCCCATTCTAACTACTAAGCTCTAGGCTTATTTGGCCTGTTAATCATTCTCTGCACCTGTCCAAGATATTACGTGTATGTAAGTGATGCAGTAGATGGAGTCCTAGAAATAGGGTCAAGAAGATGACTTCAAATCTGATCTTTCTAGTGATCCTGGGATAATCATTTCATCTCTGCCTGCCTCTGTTTCCATAATCGTAGAAAGAGGATAATCATAGCGCTTTCCTCACAGATTTGTTGTAAGTATCAAATAAGATAAATTTTCAAAAGGCTTAGCACAGTGTTTGGAACAAAGTAGATACTTAATAAATACTTATTTCTTTCTTCTCTTCTTCTTGCTCTTTTTCTTCTTTTCTCTCTACATATGTATATACACACATGTGTATACATATATAATATGTATATATTTATGTAGTATAATTACTTATGTGTTATGCATATATATGCATAAGCATTTATGAGTTATATGTTTATTGAAATTAATTTAATGAATGAAATTTATGAAAATCATAGAACACATGATCTTGATGTAATACTTTGATGTTTAGAAAATGTTATATTTAAATTGTCTAATTATGTACTATACATCAACAAATTGTCTCATCAAATTGACCAACAACAGTGAACTAGGCATTATAATTATCTGTATTTTGGAGACCAGTCAGTGATTCCACCAAGATTTATTAAGCACCTATTATAAGCCAAATACTAGTCTAGGTCCAGGGGTCCTCAAACTATGGCCGTGGGCCAGATGCGACAGCTGAGGACGATTATCCCCCTCACCCAGGGCTATGAAGTTTCTTTATTTAAAGGCCCACAAAACAAAGTTTTTGTTTTTACTATAGTCCGGCCCTCCAACAGTCTAAGGGACAGTGAACTGGCTCCCTATTTAAAAAGTTTGAGGACCCCTGGTATAGACAATAAAAATATCAGATAACACCATCACTGCCCTGATGGGAATTGTATTCTATTAGATAAAGAAACTAAAGCTCACAAGTCACATAGATGGTAAGGAGCAAAACTGGTATTGAGCTCCAGATCTTCACAACTTCAGGTATAGCACTATCTACTTTCCTATACTTCCTATCTATATAACTTCTACTCTGATATCTTAGGCCACAACAACACATTACAAGGAGATATTTCATAAACCACCTACTCTTGATGATTCAGAGTCATTGTAATAAAGATCATCATTACACAGTGCGGTAACATAATTCTAGGTCTGCTTTTTAGTTTAGTTTAGTTTTGGTTTTTATGGTTTTTATTTTCAATTTTCTTCCCAAACAATAGATTCTGGCTTCTATTGTTGTTTGGATATCTGCCTTTAAACTGTTCTCTTGTCTCAAAATTTCCTTCTGTTCTACTGCTTCCAATCTTCTGGGGCTGAAGAACCTAGGTTTATGGAGAATATGTTAGAACATCTGGCATAATGTTTGCATTAGAGATCATATCTAAGCTCAGTTGCTCTTTATCACTTCAAAAGAGTAATAAATTGACAAATAAACTAAAATTAGAAAAACATCAAAAAGGAGACAGCAAATAATTCATCTCAATGAAAATCTCACAAAAATTAGTAGTCCGAAAAGATGAGCAAATGACAAATAAAAGTGAGTAAATATCATGGGATAAAAAAAATGTGAAACCTCAAAGAAAGAGAAATCATAATGTGAAACAACTCAACTAGTCCTCTAGATATTACTAAATGACTCACGAACTTTCTGAGTGGTTTAGATGTTCTATGATGAAAAAAAAATCTTTAAAAATAGAAATCGAACCTCTTTATAAAATAGTTATTATAAATAAAATACTCAATGAGAAAACTCATAAAGGTAGTAGATATTGGGGGAAAAAAGAGCAGGAGATTCAGAATTCAAAAATTCTAAGACTGAGGAAATAAAATAAGAAAGACAAATTAGAAGGGCCCTTGAGATTTCTACACACAAAGAATTGACTTTGAAGGCATAACATGTCAACACAGAAAACCCTGAGAATTATTGTTCCCAGTAAAACACAGAAAAACATTAAGCCTCAATATTATACTTCAGGAAGTTATAAAGAAAACAGGAACAAATACAGATACATAAAAGGTGAAGAATAGAAGACAAGAATCTCAACTTCAATTCATCCTGAAATGTAGTAGTCATTTTGGTTCAGATCTTTAGAACTAAAGGAAGACTCTTGAAAATCATAAGGAGAAAGACCTTCACAAACCAAGGAAAAATAATTCCAATTTTCAAGATTGTTAACTGTGAGAAATAAAAGGAACTTGGACTATGGTATTCAGAAAACTAAAGGATATTAGTTTGATCCAATAAATATCATGTTCTGTAAATCTTAACTTAGCCATTAAAGAAAAAACAAATTTGTTTTAACAGGAGAGAGGAATTTGAATTATTCTTATAGAAAGCACAGATGAATGAACATAACATTTCACATACAAATCTATTACACAGAAGAAACCAAAGAATGACACAATCCAAACAATATGAATGCTTCTAAGCTTAAAATGTGGACATGTTTTCAAGATTAGCATTTTAAAGAAATCTTGCTCCTCTGAAGATTATTGAGAAAAGACAAAAAAAATGGAGAAAACCATCAAGTATGTTTTAGAAATGATGGATTATCTTTGTCTAGAACAAATACTACCTCTCCTATACTACACTGTCTCCTTTGTGCATGGATACTTCTGGGAATGGGACATCGGAGCTGAAAATCTTTCTAACAGGGAACTAGAACATCAGTCTTACCTATACTAGACAGAGGAGGAGACAAGCTTGTTTTTTAGAAGTCTTGCTTTGTATCAAAGTCATTGTGAGAGCAAAGAAGAGAACACTTATAGGTAAAACATGAAAAGAAATTATATCACAGAGTATTCTAGGGGTGTAAGGAACTGAATTAATATTTTTGGAGTGAAATACTATAGATAAAATTGTTTCAAACAAAAAGGGTGATGGATAATGTAGAAAAGAAGGCTTTATCAGACTTGTTTATAAGCTAAATGAGGAGAATATTGCTATTTTTAGAAAGAAATAATGATTAAATGAAGATTAAAAAATAAAATTGTAGATGTGGCTAGGGGAGGTGGTAAGTCATGTCTGAGCAGATGATTCTCAGATATGTGTGTGTGTGTGTGTGTGTCTCCCTAACCTTGTTCCTGACTTCCAGTTTCATATCACCAACTACTTAGTAAATATCTTGAAGTAAATATAACATAGCTATCTCAAAATCAATGTCTAAAACAGTTCTCATTATCTTTCCCAAAAACCTTACCCTCTTCTAAATTTCACTATTTATGTCAAGATTACTACTTCATCCACTATGTTATACCCTCTCTAAACAAGGCAAAAATTATGGATCTGAATAAAATGTTAGAAGAACATTTTAACAGACAGACATGCAGTGATAATTGAATAAGAACATTAAAAATAGGCCAATGTGGGTGACACCATGGATAGAGCACTGGTTCTGTAGTCAGGAGGACTAAGTTCAAATGTAACCCTTGACACCTAACACTTACTAGGTGTATAATCCTGGGCAAGTCACTTGACCCCAATTACCTCACAAACAAAACAAAACAAAAAAGGCGTATTTGTTTTTTCACACAATTCCTCTTTAAAAATTGATCATATGCAAGAGCATAATGGACTCATAAATACAAAAAGCCAGAAAAAACAAATCCATCTATAATAGACTATTAAAAATAAACATGATAATAAAGGAAATATTAAAACATATAAGTAAAGATTAATGGGAACAATAAAAAATTAAAGAAAACAACGAGGCAACATAAAATGAGGTTTTAAAATAGTTGTCAAGAAGAAAAAATATGTCTCTGAAAACATTAACAGAACACTTAATGAACTAAGCATGCAGTTTAAAAATTGTTTCAAGATCAACAGATTAAGACATTTTGAAAATAAGAAAAAATAGATCCAATTGAAAATAGTCTGTTGAAGTGAACAAACAATAACAACCACAAAAACTTTTATAGGAAACAATAAAGTCAACACATAAATAAAAGGTCAATAAAATAATCAAAAATCAAATTGCCAAAATTTAAAAAATCAACAAGGCAAATTTACAACTAGTAAGAGATAGAAAAATAATTATTAGAAACTGCTGTGCTCAGTTATAATCCAGGAAAACAGAATTTGAAGGAAATGGATGAATATCAACAAAAGTACTAAGTACCAAAATTAATAAAATAGGAAGTAAAGAATCTAATGATCTCAATTTCAGGAAGAAAATTGAATTCCATAAATTAATTTCATAACTTTAAGCCAGAGAAATCTATAAGTGAATGCCTTCAAACTCTTAAAGACTAATTAATTCCTATTTAATTCTTCTAAAAAGTAGAGAAAGAAAGCAATCTACTACACTACTTTTATGAGGCAAATATGATTCTGGTATCTAAATCAAAGAGAAATAAAGCAAAGAGAACTATAAAGTTCATATTATTAATAACTGATGCAAAATATAGTAAAGTATTAGTTGAGACTATAGAAATAAATTTATAGCATTATTCATTCAATATAATAGCAATATATTCATATATATCTTTCACATTTCACATAATTAATCATATTGTGACAATCAAAAATATTTCCATGATTTTTTGGGTCAATTGACTTTTGGATTGGCTGCCACTGATAGAGATGTGGTTCTTCTTTTTGACCTTTTTTAGAAATATTTAGACAACTTCATACCATCATCACCACCCCTACCACCTCCCTGATACACCTTCCATACTCAGTTCCATATTGGTACCTTGCTGATCAGTTACCAGCTAATATCGCCCCAACTATGTTCTGATACAAGACACAGGTATGCCTGAAGGGAAACAAACAAACAAACAACAAACAACAACAACAAAAGATATTTTTCCTATAAAAATTTATAGACCTTCTCTCCACCATTTAGCCTCCTTGCCTATTCCTTCTCTTATGCTAGTGTGAGGTTGTTGTTGAACTTTGACCATTCCTATCCCTTGTTGCTCTTTCTAATGTGTATTTGATCCCAGTGTTTCTTTAAGTCTTTCTTTGTGCATGTGAATTATAATGTGTTATCTATAATAAAGGCCTCTTGCTTTAAGCTTTTAACCTATCTGGTTATTTTGTAAAACCCTCCTTAAATTCCCAGTTAGCTAAGATGACAAACATTAAGGAAAAAAAAAAAAAGTAGTGAACTATATTAGAATTTAAGTATCAAAGTCCCAAAATTCCTTCAACATATGGAACTTTTATTGTGGGAAGTCTCTGTATTACAAAACTGTCTGTGACCTAGCTTTTAAATGCTAGGGACCTTCCTGAATTTCATAACCTTCTTTGATATTTTTAGGTTTAGTGTGTGTTAGAAGCAATATTTGAACCCGTGTCACATTGATACCAATTATAGCACTCTGTTTATATTATTATATAATTACATATAATTTTATGTATTACATATATTACAAATATCTTTATATGTAAAATTATATCAACAGATGCCAGAAAGACTGGCAAAATGTTATATTCCTTATGTTAAAAAAAACTGAGAAGAAAGATAGAAGAGATATTTTTAATATGATCAACCATATCTATTCAAAATTAAGGATTAGTTTTATTTATAATGGAGAAACACTGGAAGTTTTCACATTGTTATTAGGAATAAAGCAAAGATGTCTTGACGATTACTTGATATTACTTGACAAGAATGATCTGTAAGAATGAAGAGATAAGTATTTATAAAAAGTCTGTAAAATTATAGCATTTTTGCAGATGGTATGATAGTTTACCTAGAAAATCCAATTAAGTCATTATGTCAGTTGTTATTTCATATCTAATACAATGGAGCATTTAAAGACTAAGAGTTTGAATAAATGATTAATTTAATAAAAATATTCACTACTAGATTAATAATTATCTACAAAGTAGTAAAAGCTGATAAAAGCTTTCAGGCAGTTGACAAGGAAATTCCCTGAGATCTTAGAACTTCTTGCCAAAATCCTAGAAATGTATTTAATTACCCCATGACTATCATAGCAAGAGCCAAGGTCAACCAAACTTCTCTTACTTGTGCTTCACAAAATCAAGGTTCACAACAGTAATGGTTATTCATGCAAAATAGGCGTCTCACAGGTCCTGATCCTAAACAGCTTCATCATTATACTCTCAATTATGGAGGCTGGGGGGCAGAGTCAAGGTGGTGGAATGCAGACACAACTTTCTGTGACTTCTTCTGACCTTCTCTCAAACCAACAGCATATTAAGCCTCTAAACTGGTTTTTCAGTCAAATAATGCACAAATATTTGGAGTACAATACATTCCCAGAAGATACTTTGGAAGAATTTCAGAATAGTTCTGTTCCAAATAGAGAGGGGTACAATATGCTGAGCTCAGACCGCAGCACAGGGAGAGCAGGGCTAGGAACTAGGGTGGGGAGTCATAGCATTTCAGCTTTATAGCATTATAAAAGGGAATCTTTTGTGAGCCTTATAGGCTACTCAGTCCTGGTTGCAAGTAGGTGGTTTGGCAGATTTGCTACAAAAGACAAATTGTAAACCACTGAGCCCCAGAAAATGGCTGGATCTAGCCACCATTACCTAGCACTGGAAATCAATCAGCAGAATTAGCCCAGGGAAAATTAAAGCAGCTGTTGCTCCTTTGTGTTGAACAGACCTCAAGCCTTAAAAAAAATGACTGAAAAAAAACCCAAAAAGAAGTGTCACCATAGACAGCTTTTATGGAGAGAGAGAACAGAGCTCAAATCCTGAGCTTCCTCCAGACAAAGGAACTCCAAAGGAAACCCCAAAAGGAGACATGAGCTGGTTCCCATTTCTCAAGGTCTTCTTAAGAAGATTGCATAAAGGATCATAAAAGAGAATTAGAAGAAAAATGGGGGAATGAAATGAGATCATTGCAAGAAGGAATGGAAAAAGCATATAATGCCCTACAAAAGAAGTATGAAAAAGACACCAATTCACTGAAAAATAAAATTTATGAAATGGAAAAAGGATACAATGAACAAAAAAATTCAATTGGCTAATTACAAAAGGAGCTAAAAAAGGTAACTGAAGAAAATAATACACTAAAAATTAGAATTGAACAAATGGAAATGAATGACTCAATAAGACTTTAAGAATCAAACAAAAACAAAAAAAAATGAAAAAGTACAAGAAAATATGAAATATCTCCTAGGCAAACCAACTGATCTGGAAAATAGATCTAGGAGAGACAATCTAAGCATTATTGGACTTCCTGAAAGCAACGATGAAAAAAAAAAACCCTAAACATTATCTTTCAGGAAATCATAAAAGAAAAGTCAGGGGGTGGTGACAATCTGTGTTGTGATTGAAGCAGAGTGATACCAGGTGATAAAGAGTGATAATAGTTGGCAAACTACGTACATAGCAAGTTGTTGATGTGGTCCCATGTGCCCAGTGTTATTTTGCTACATAAGGGTATAAGGGCATAAAAAGGAGAAAAACCTTGTAATAAATGGACTCCACATTTTCACCATCCTTGGAAATCCCACCTCATCACTTCTCCACTAAGATGGCATCTTTTAATCACCCTGGCATGGGGGCTCTACAAAGCATGATAAGTTTTGCCACCCCAACTTGGGGGCTCTAGAAAGCAGGACACAACATTTGCTGCCCAACATGGGGCTCTAGGTGAGGTCCTATGCAAATGGGAAGAATCAGTAAGGGCTAATTTACTCACTTTCTGTAAAGACCAAGTTAGCTCCCTGGAGACCTCAGGATCAGCAAAAGTCCTGGGTCTTTAGGGGGAGAAGTGAAGGAGATGGACAAAACTGCCAGGAGTTTTGCCAAGGACCCCTCCTTGATTCTAGAGACCAGAATCTCCACACTTTTCTTCTCTTTGTCCTGCAGCCAAGTGACGTTCTCTCATCTCTCCCATTCCACCCCCTAATCCTTCTTATGATTATCTGTATACACCAAACATCTAGCCAGCATGGAACAGTGAGAAGGGCCATTTTTCCAAACATATGCTAATATAATCATTGTCCAATAGGTGATTAACTTTAAGTGCTCAGTTGTCTGATTCAAGCACATCTTTTAAGAGTTTCAGCCCTTTGCAACTTTCATTTTTCAACCTAAGTGAGGCAAATACTAAGAAATGAATCTTTCTACCCTCCCACCCCCCAGAAAAGTATGAAGCATGCTTAGTTAGGTTGACAGAGAAGCAAGGTTTGTTCATAATTCAGAAGCAAACCTTCTGGGTTCTCAGATGCTCTGGAGTGCACTTTGTAAGAAGGAGAGTTTGGAAATAGAGATGTGGAAGTTAGTGGGAGAACAACTAACTGAATACAATGAAGTAAAATTGGTTTTAAGGAATCCTATAAGTTTTAAAACAAGGAAAGATTTTAACTAGAGCATCCAGACAAGGAAGTATAAGGAGAAAAGCAAGCAGAGAGTTGGGCCTGTAGCCCCAGAGAGTACAGCACCTGGGGCAGAGCTAAGGAAGTCTTTTTTTTTTTTTTTTTTTTTTTTTTTTTTTTAGTATTTTACTGATTTATTTTGTTTGTTACTGCTCTAGGAGATTTGTAGGGCATGGCCAGTTGGGCAATTTAAGATATTAAATACCATGGTCTGTTGGGCAGAAAAGGAATTAAATACCTTAAGTACTTTGCTGATAAGCTTGCTTTTCACCTTCAAAGCTCATTTTCAATTCTGCCCACACCTGAGCATGCACCTTAGGGTATTCCCCATTTCCTGACCCTCTTCCCTCAACTCTGCCTTCATGGTGGGGAGGAGGAGTGGGAGGGTCAATGACACCATGGACACCACCCATGAAGCAATTTTGCCCACCCCTTATGTCCTCATTACAACATGCAGGGCTCAGCTCAAGGGACCCAGACAAAAAACACTTGGGACATGATAGCAACTGCTATTACACCCGAAGAGTCTTTAAGCAAGCTGGTGGGAGAAGCGGATGGGAATTAGGGAGAATAGAGCTGTATGCTTGTGGGACTACTGAGATATTCCCTGGAGAGCTAAAACCTGTCCCTGCCGGCCTATAGACTCCTTGCTTCCACACACAGTAGACGACCATTTCAGCTTCTGAGAGTGCTCACAAAACCGTGTTTATTCATATACTGCCAAAGATTGCAGCAAGAGCCCATATGTCTGGCATGGGAGGATTATGGGAGGGGTGCTGCCCTTTGGCGTAGAGGTTTGGGGATGAAGGAGGGGTTTTTGCTTCTTTTGTAGTTAACAAAAAAAAAGGAATCGCCATTATTCTATGGGGAAGAGACATCAAGATATTCCTTCAAAAATAAGAGAGGGGGAGCCACAGATAACCCTAGAGAACTTTTAAACTTAACTATAATTTTTTTTTAATGGAGATGCACTGGCTTGGGCAGACAGGTGTCATAAGGACTGGGAGAACTGAGTGTACATCACAGCATAACATTCTCACTCTTTTTGATGTTGTTCACTTGCATTTTGTTTTCTTACTCATTTACTTTCTTTTTTTTTTAATCTGATTTCACTTGTACAGCAAGAGAATTGTATAAATATGTTTGTACATATTGGATTTAATATATATTTTAACATGTTTAACATATATTGATTTGCTTGCCATCTAGGGGAGGGGGTGGGGGAAAGGAGGAGAAAATCTGAAACACAAGACTATGCAAGGGTCAATGTTGTCAAATTATCCGTGCATATGTTTTAAAAATAAAAAGCTTTATAAAAAATTATTAAAAATAAATAAATTTCAAAGACTTTAATCTTTGAAAATCAGAAAAAGGGAAGGTTTCTCCACTTTCCCCTTCAGAGGGATTTGCCTGATAGAGATGAACTATTTTTGAATATGATGCCAGTTTTTTTCCAGTCTTTTTTAAAGTCTATCTTTAATAAAAAAAAAAAAAAGTTAACTAATCCTAAAAGTTTACCACCTCCCCCTCAGAAGATTCCACTTAACTTAAGGAATGGTTAAGATTTCCTTTAATTGGAAGATTTTCTTCTCTTTCCCCTATCCCATGACTTAGATAACTCCTTCCTAGAAAGGATTTGGGGACCAAAGGGTAAAAATTTAGGGAGGGCTTTTGTTTTTTAATACTATCTTTCTTTTTCCATATTAATTTCCTTTCTTTAATTCTCACCTAAAAATTTCATCTTCTATAAGAAGTATCTATGGCTTCTTAAATGTAAGTATATACTTACATACATATATATATATATACACACATATATATACATATACATACTTACATATATATACATTCATATATATATATATGAATATGGGTGCCTACATATACTCATTTGTATATATGTATATTTTTAGGTATGTATGTATAAGCACATATGTATATTATCTATGCATGTACATACACATGTGTGTGCATATATACATGGTTGTGGTTTATATTTATCTTCAGCATGTAGCACAGTGCCTGGCATATAGGAGATACTTAATGAATGATTGTTGACTTAATTATCTTTTTTTCCCCAATAATTGTAATGCTATGAAATTACTTAAGGGAATGGAATATTTTGACTTCTTTGGCTGTTTCTATCTAGTCCCTAGATCAAGAGGAATTTTCACACAAATCCAATGGAATAAGATACTAGTCCTCAATAGAAGTCTCTAAAGAAATAAAATTTGATAAACTCATGATAGGACAGTTAAAAAGGGAGAAATTTTGGCAAGGAAATCTGGGAACATTGAAAGGATAGTGTTATGGAATGAGTCCAGGTATCAACTTAAGTCTCTGGGCAGGTTACATGCAAGAAGGATATGTTTTGATGTAAATTGTGCATATCAGTTATGTGAAGGAGTGACTAGTAATGCTAGAAATATCGTTAACCATCCAGTAGACATACAGCTTTTACTGCTAGATATCATGATTGTTTTATCCCAGAAGATTTTTCTGAATTTCCCATGGTATCACTTCCTTACTATGTAAAAAATACCATTTACATTGTTTTATGTTTTTATTTTTATTTATTCTAACTTATCCAATTTTAGCATCATTTTAGACTGTTTTGGTGGTAGTGAATTCCCTAGAAAAATTTTGGTGCTTTTGAATTAAGAAATTGGAACTTGGATGGTTCTTCTAGGGCAATTACAACTATTACAGCCGCAGAAGTTTTTCTATGCTACACCTTAGCTCAGCTGCACCTAATCCCTTATATATCTTGTAGTTTGAACTACAAAAGGATTGGCAAGAGATCAGGAATAGTTGTCCGAAATCCATTCCTGAGTTCCAACTACATTTCCTGATCATTTTAAGTATTCATTGATTTTCATCCAAATTTCCTCAGAAAAGACAGCAGAGTATGATAGAAAATCCACTGGATGGAAAGTCAGATTGAACTTGATAATTTTAATAGCAAAACCTATTATTATTATTATTATTAATGCTCACATTGAGATAGCAAGTTGAAGTTTAGAAAATAATTTTACCACATGACAATCTTATGAGAAAAGTAGTCCAAGTGTTATTACCCACATTCTAAATAGAGAAAAGTGGGAGACAAGAAAAATTAATGAATTGCCCGAGGTGACATATCTAATAATTTTTATAGTAAAAATTCAAACCTAGATTTGCTAGCTACTATATTATGCTATATCTCAGGTTCAACCCTATATGCTGTGTGACCTGAAATAACTTTCCTTTAGTGGATCTCAGTTTCCCTAATCTGCTAAATGAGGGGAATGGACAAGATTATAAATCACATTTATCCCAACTCCAAAGTATTATTAGTTTGTATAATTGGTCCCTTTTATGTCTTGCGAAATGGAGAGAGTAAGGATATCTATGTTTAACAGAAATATCCTCTCTGCTGTTTGGGGGAAATATGAAATTAAGTGTTTTAAACAGGTAAAATCACCATCTAATATCTAAATGTGCATTTGACAAAAATAAGTCAATGCATACTAATAAAGTAATAATTAATGTTATAGATTTGTTTCTCCTCAGTATTTAGTATTTTAGTTACAATTATACCAATATTCCATCCCTCTAAAAGAAGATAACATTCCATTCAAAAGGAACACGATAGAAACAGGAGATGAGGGAAGTAAGTTGCCTGTTCATTTGAAAGAGGACTCTGGAACTAAATTAGAGAAATCCAGAATGAACCTAATAGAGCCCAAGAGAGACCCAAAATATTGAAGCAAAGTGTTGCATAAAAATGTAGTTTATTGGCTACAGCTGTGAGTTGTTGATAGGGATTTTTATGGGAGGATGGCTGGGCCCTGGACTGAGGATGAGATTGATTAGAGAAAGATTGAGCAGGTGTAAATGAGAGAGAAAGCAAGCAAGGAAAAATGCAACCAAGCGCAAGCTAATGAGTAGCTTGAGGTAGCCCAGCAGGGAAATAAGAACAGCAAAGCTGGGTGAAAGAAGAGAGATGATGGGTAATAGAGTAAGGAGAAATGCTGAAATCAGAAAACCATCAACTATTACATCATGGTTCTTCTGCATGTACCCTTGCTTCCTCATCTTGTTCCAGCTGCCTTCCTTGTGCTGGAATAAGGCAATGACTGTTCTCTCCCAGGACTAAGTGAGTAATGATCATTTATGAATTCTCCTTACCTTTGTTGTTGTAGAAAATGGAATCTATGCTGTTGAGTCTATGCAAATATTTGGATGTCTTGTAGAGAGCTTTTTGGAGAGTAAAATTTTAGAAGCCCTGACTTGATTTGAATTAAACATCATCATTTTTTAAAATCACATTAAAATCACATTAAGATGTTTTCAAGGCACAGGAAAATACAGATGTGCCTTCAGCATAGTCCTTACCTTCAAAAAGTTTATGATGGTAATAGATATATTGTTTTGGTGTTTTTATCCTTGTCAGCATTAGTCTGGAGTTCTTTGAATATTTATCAGGCATTTTTATGATGAAGCTAGCCCAGCAAAGCTTGATAAACTTAATGAGGTTAAAGGGGTGAATTCTAGTGACTCTGGTTATGTTTAAAAGCCTTTGTGACTTCTGGATGGATATAAATATCCTCATAAGAAAATTTTGATAGCACCTTCCTTTGGAAGGTGTGGATATATTCACTGATACATCTTGACATGATTGAAGACAAGGATTACTTTCACAAGGTTTAGGCAGTTTCTTGGTTTTCAATTTCAGGATTTATGGATTCATTCTCATCACTGATTAAATCTCAGAATGGACAACTGTCTGGAGGAATGGAAGAGGGGAAGCTACCCCTTGGTGATGGACCTTTAAAAAGGAGCAGAGAGGAGAGAATTGGGGTATTTCGTTATTGAAAAAAAATCAATTATTAACATATACAGCTTAGTGCCAAATCTATAACAATGCAAATTAAGAAATAGATTTCAACTTAATCTTTTTATTTCTCAAAACTATGACTGTTTTTTGAGTGTCAGTGTCTATATATCACTTGAAAACTTCAGGAAATGAAAAGAACAAAGAAATCTCAGTTCTATTCATCTAAGACCTGCTGTCATAGCTGTGTATTCACTTTATATAAACTTTAATAGTTACTTTTGGTCTCTCTTGTGGAATGTAAGCTTCTTGCTGATAGGTTTTGGTTTTGTCTGTGTACTCAGAGCCTAGCAGAGTGCCTGAAACATAACATGCCTTAATAAAAAGCTTGTTGATTAGTTTAGTGTTTCATAATTCCTAATTGCTGGAGTAGTATTAAGGGTTCATGAAACTAAAGGAATAGTAAACAAATGAAACAAAAACTATTTGTATTTGGACCAAGAGCCACAAATTACTGCAAGGACAAGAGACTCCACAGAGTTGAAAATGTGTGCAGAACTCTTTGCAGAAGATAAATTCCAAACAGAATCAGGCTATTTGGTAGCTTTCTACTTAAACTATTATTCTTATTAATTAGGTAGTCAGGTTAAGTGTTTTTCACAGTTGACTGGTGACTAGGAGGTAGAAAGAAGAGTGGAGTGTGAACTCACAGAAAAGATTCTTATCTTGGAAATCTAACTCAGATGAGGAAAAATTACATCTTTATTTTCATTAACTCCTAACTGAAAGTGTGAATTTCCCTTTTTTTCTGTTTTTATCCTGTTAAAAAGGTATGGATAAATTTTACCAGGTTGCCAAGGCAGTCCATGACATAACTACAATAAAGAACCCGAGCCAACTTATTCCTGTGGGAAATAGGTTGAAGGTTCAATGGAGGGAAATAGCTCACGTAGCCCCAGGTCATGTCTTAGACAAGCCTGACCCCAAAGTGAGGGGATCAGGTCTTTTCCTCATTCTTGGACTCATCACCCTTCCTTTTGATAGCAGAAATCTGTGGAAAAGCTTTTAAACAAAGCTCAGGTTTTGCAAAGGACCAGAACCTAGACTTTTGCCTATAATCAATAAGGATTAATGGGGTCCCTTATATAAAGATTCTCTGATTTATTTCCACCCGCAATTAAGAAACCACAATGTGAAGTTATGCAAAACATTTTCATAGAAGTCAAGTTGTGAAAAAAAAATAGATCTCCCACCCTGATGAAAATAAAAACCCTCAAGAAAAATTAAGTTTAGAAGAGAGAGACAGAGATAGAATGCTTCAGTCTTTATTCAATTACATTCAGTTCTTTCTCTGAGTACAGGATTTTTCATCATAAGTCCTTCAAAGTAGTGGTAGATGGTTGTCCTATTGAGAATAGCAAAGTCATTCATAGCTAGTCACCCCAGAACATTGCTATTATTTTATATACAGCACACTTCACTTTGAGTTCATGGAGTATTTTCTGTTTTTTTTCTTCCTTATTTCCCATAGAACAATAATATTCCATCATAAACACTCACCACAATTCATTAGTCATTTCTCAAATGATGGGCATTCCCTCAATTTTCAATGTTTTTTGCCCTGAGAAGAGAGCTGCTGTGAATTCTTTGTACATAGGTCATTTTCCTTTTTTTGAGTCTCCTTTGGTATTCATGCTAAGTACTGGTGTTGTTAGGTCAAGGATCTCTCTACAAAGTAAATAATAAGATACAGAGCAACTATTTTCTCTATGACAACAGAAATATTTAAAACACAAATTGAAACATGCTATAAATCATTACTCCTATTTTGTTCTCCTTTGGACTTGGTACTTAGAGCATGAAAGACCTTGCGGGCTGTTGGAATCCTTACTAACTGTTAACTAATTAGAGTTGATCTAATCTTACAAGAAGGTGTTTTGGGCAGAACCTGAAACAAGGTACTAAGTAGAACTAATGAATACAAGACTTGTATTCACACCTTTACTCATTGGAGTTCAATGAGTTCATACCTCCCTTGAAGCTCTTTGGGCCAGAGAGCACTATGGGAGAAAACCCATAATCCCTCTCTCTGGAAGGAGCATAAATAGGCCAATGGGCCAGTCAAAGAGGTTCTTCAGAGGAAGACGCTACAAGTCGAGATTTCACCGGAATGACATGAAGACTGGAGCTGGCTGGAGGCTGAAGAAAGCAGAGGCTGAGGCTGAAGGAGCAGACCTTTGGATTTAAAGACATTTGGAGAGAGCTCTTGGAACCAAGCAGAGAGATAGGCCTCTAAGCTAACCGGGCTATATTGGAAATAATAAAAGATCTGAACTTTTATCACCTGGCTGCGTTTTGAGAAGAAAAAGCTCACAACATTTTGGCGCCCTGAACGTGGGGCTGACAGACCCCTCAGTGGATTTCAGTGGAAAAGCTCCGACCTGATCCAGTGGAAAAGCCTCTGATCCTGATCCAGTGGAAAAGACTCTTCAACCCAGAAATTAGGGAATCATTGGATTTCCTGACACAAGAGGAAACTGTTTTAGTTCTTGAAAAACCAGCAAGAATCATTGGGTTCCCTGAGATGAAAAATTGTTGATGAGACCTTTTGCAGTACTTCAGAGCTTACAGGAATTATTAGATTCCTGGCGCATGAACTAATGGACAATGGATTCCTTATGGACTATTTCTAGGACTTATGGACATTTGTAAATTTTCAGGTCGATTTATGTTGTTACATTACTACTAGCCTGTGTTATATTACTATGTGCTTATGTATTTTAAGCAATTGCAAGAATCATTGGATTTCTTGAGATGAAAGGTTGTTGATGAGACTTTTGCAGTAGTTAAATTTTCATGTTGATTCATGTTATTTGTTACATTACCACTAGCCTGTGTTATATTGCTGTGTGCTTTTGTAAATTATGTATAATGCCTCCCATATTGATGGATTTATGTATACCATGTATATCTGTTACAAAGTTCTGGCCCATATTGATGGATTTATGTGTACCCCCTCAGAAACCCCCTATATTTTAAAACAAAAGAAAGGGGGAGATGTTGGAATCCTTACTAACTGTTAACTAATTAGAGTTGATCTAATCTTACAAGAAGATGTTTTGGGCAGAACCTGAAACAAGGTACTAAGTAGAACTAATGAATACAAGACTTGTGTTCACACCTTTACTCTTTGGAGTTCAATGAGTAAAGGTGGGAACACAAGCCTTGTCTTGATTAGTTCTACTTAGTACCTTGTTTCAGGTTCTGGCCAAAACAACTTCTTGTAGGATTAGATCAACTCTAATTACTTAGCAGTTAGTAAGGATTCCAACAGCGGGCCTGCTGAACAGGTATTTCATCTCTGCTATATATTGTCTGAGGGGGTCAGGAGGCATCTAGGTGATCCAGTGAATAGAGAGCACTGGGCCTGAAATGAGGAAGATTCATCTTCTGAGATCAATCTGGCCTCAGACACTTAACAGTTGTGTGGGATTTATGCAATAGTTTTCCTTGGGAAAGTCACTGAACTCTGTTTATCTCAGTTTCCTCATCTGTAAAACGATATAGAGAAGAAAATGAACATCACTACAGTATCTTTGCCAAGAAAACCTCGAATGGAAGCAGGAAAGGTCTGGAACAAATAAGTGACAAATGTATTGTTTGAGCAACTTACCAAAATCCATATCTTCTGGCCAATCATCATGTCTCATCTTTCTATTAATAGTCAGCTCCTATGACTTTGTAAAGGTATGGCTTTAGAAAGCACCTTACAATGGGCAACCACAATCCCAGTTTATTATTTTGATAGTAAAAAGCTGAGTCAAGATGTGAAGGATAAGATCTGGACCTTAGCCTCCATAAACTATTTGAGTGGTGGTGGTTATTCTATGTGTGGGACAGTGATGATCCCTACTCAAATTGAAATTAGAGATTCTCAAGATAGAAAAGCAAAAAAGTATTTAATACAATCTTGTGAGAAAGGGCAAGTCCCAACAAACAAGATGTTGTCAGTAGAGGAGTACAAAGCACAAGCTGCAAACAGGATTATATAGACCCTAATGCAGAAGCCCCCCACTTCTGACCTTTTCCTCCATTGCCTAGGGCGTCCAGGCTTCCATTCTAAATGTACCCTTAAACGGCATTAATAAAAACCCAAAGTGGTTAATAGAAAATTCCAAAATCTTGGTCAAAGAGACATCAATTTCTATATCACCCATCTTGACAAAAGGGAAAATCTATACCTTCCTAAATTTTTCTGAGTAAATAAAATGAGCAGGAATATACCCATTAGCCAATTGTAAGTTTTCTTTTACTATTTGGTTAAATCTTGGGCTTAGAAAATCTTTGGGATATTTCCCCACATTGTTTAGTTTTGGAAGTACAAAGGGAGGAAATACCTTGTTCCTAATACAAAAATTTGTTATTAAATACAAGAAAGAAATATTCATTTATCAGAATTCATAAAACACTGAGAGTGACCTATTAGTTGCTCCCTTGTGACAGTAAAATTTTAGGTCACTTCTTCTATTTTACTGGGTTCCTCTTATAAAGAACTCAAAATCATGCAAATTAGAGCAATTTCCTCTTGAATCCATGGTACAGATTGAAGACTTCCTGAAGCCAAAATGACAAAGTAAGCAGTGAATCTTTATAACTCTTCCATATTCCCCTACAAACAACCATAAAATAATATTTCCAAACAAATTCTGGAATAGCAGAATCAGCAAAAAAGATGGCTAAAACAATCTTCCAGCCCAAGCAACCTGGAAGATCAGCAGTAAAGATCTGCCTCATTAAAATAAAAGGGGAACACAGCCTAGGATAGGAAGTATTTCAACAAACTAGGAGAAAGTCCTACTTCAGGAGAACCAGTGGTAAATCCTGAGCCCCAGTGTGGTAGAGCAGGCAAATACCACACCGGAAACCTTCATGTGCCTCAGCATAGCCAGAGGAACAAGCAGACTCCAGCTTCAAGAATTGTCATGTGCTTCAGTATAGCCTGGATAAGGAGGCAATCTCCAGTGGCCAGATTTCATGTACTTCAGGGTATCCCCGTGCAATCAGGTCCTATACACAGGCAGCTGGCAGCAGCATCCTCCCACATGTTTCATTAAAGCCTTTGGCAAACGGGCAGTCTCCAGGAGCCAAGCCTTCACCTGCTATGGTATAGATCCAGGGACAATGCAGAAAGACCTTAGCAGCCTCAGCATATATCAGATACCACTACTAGGTCACCAGGTAAGCTGCCAGATCCTAATGGCCTCCAGGAGTGCCAGTCACCCCTCATTTTACCCCTTCATTGCAGCACCAGAAAAGGGAGTCCCCGTGGGACTCAGAGCAACATCATCTCAACACTAGGTAAATAGCTATTGTCTGTAGCCTGTGGCTCAGGAAGTCAGACAGTGCCCCTTCCACCCTAGGAGCAAAGTTCAGATTTAAAAGAATTGCAAGGGAGAAGGTTCTGGGAAAATGGCAGAGTAGGTCAGAAAATCCCAAGCTCTTCAGATTCTCCCTACAAAGGAGAAAAAATTGTGACTCTGGGTGAATGTGGAATGGTAAAAACAAAGAAGTGTTGGGGCAAAACAATAGTGCTCTTGGGACAATCAGAGAACATACAAAGAAAGATTCTAGGATATAGAGTTGGCTCCTGTATGTGTGAATAACTTCAGGCCAGTTCCATGAAACCACAATAAGGGAGTCCCGGGGCTACTTGGGACTTATCCTCAGTCCCAACCATAAAGTTTCACCTCCTAGACACTTGGGTTGTTGGGTGTCTGAGTTGGGAAAACTTTACAGAATCTCTTCTGATAAGGAACACCAGAGCCAGTTGTGCTGTGGAAATACAGCTCTAGGAGACAAGGAACCAATACACACCTGGTGAGTACTAAAGCTGTGGAGCAGGAATTCTGCTGACTGCAGGCACTTACAAGAAGCTGGAGTTCTTGGCGAAGGAGGATTTAAATCCAGAGGCATAATCCCCTCACTCCAAGACTAGAGGTAATTATACCAACAATTTCCCACAAATGAAAATAAAAATGATCAAGCAAAGGAGAAAGAACTCAACCATAGAGAGCTACTGTGGGATTAGGAAAGACTAGTATCCTTCTTCAGAAGACAATACTGAAGTAAAACAAAACAAAATAACACAACACAACTTCTACCCCCAGAGAGTAATATTAAATGGTTAATTGCCCCGCAAAAAAGAATTCATAGAAGTAAAAACAAATAAACAAAAAAACAAAAAAAGGGAAAAAACCCACAAAAATTCAGTATCAAAAATGAAAAGTGAGATCACCCCCAATAAAAAAGATGCTAAAGCAATTATTAGGAAATATTTTGTTCAACCATGTGTCAAATCTGACAATCTGAGCAAAATTCATGAATATTTATGAAAATATAAATTTCTAAGAGTCTTCACCCTTCCCTTCTTCTCTCCTTTCCTTTTCTTCTCTTTCCCCTTCTTCCTAATCTTTCTTTCTCCTCTTCCCATCTCCATCCTTCCCTCTATCCATTCTCTTTCCTCTCTTCCTAGACAGTGCAATGATGGAAAGAGCCAAGATGACCACAGAGCTGATCAAGCTGGACATCATGGAGCTGTACCAGGAATGCTCTCCAAAATGACCACATACCTGACAGTTAAACTGGCAGCCATCACCAAAATCTATAAATTTCTGGAAAATATGAGCAAGTTAATTAGCTTAAAGTATCTAGAAATGAGATGAGACATTACAGTAAACATAAGGAGAAACCTAAAAGACTTAAGCCAGAAATATGTAGCATTTCAACCTTATCCAGATGAGACACTTTAATTGAGGATCAAGTAGCAGCTCTTGAGAATGCAGCCTACTAGTTGAATGCATTTTCAAAGAAATTAGAAGCAAAGTACAAATTAGAGCGGTAATGAAAGAATTCTTTAGCAGAAAGACTTTAACTATAAGAATATTTCCTATCAACTGAAATGTATTGGATGGAACTTATCAAACTTCTAGACTTTAAGTTCCATGAATTGCAACAGTGCTATAGATCCAAGGAGAATCACAGCCCCACCTTTTGTTGAATGTGTAACTTTGGCCACCCTTTGATGTTTTCCTAAAATTCCAGGTTGCCCCTGGAATTCCACTTATGGTAATCTGGATCATGCCTCGGAAACTAGGATCAAACTCTGTTAGATCAATAGCAAATGAGAGGCTCTGGTACCATCTTCTCCCTCCTCCCCTTCATCTTTGAGTCTTTGTTCAGAATGTTCTCTATCTCCTTCTAATATGTTATTGAACTTAAATTATAAATGCTGGTTTATGACCCACAAAAAATAAAATATAAATTTCTAGATTAGTAGATAAGAAAATAGAATTCTTGAATAACCCCATCTTAGAAAAAGAAATTAAATACATAATGAATTCAATTCCATAGGAAAAAATTCCCAGGGCAAGATGGGTTTATGAGTGAATTCTATCAAACATTTAAAAAACAATTAATTCCACTACTATAATGGTAATTAAAGTAGATAAAGAGGGAGTCCTAACAAACTTTTAAAAAAATTTTTAATAGCTTTTTATTTACAAGTTATATGCATGGATAATTTTACAGCATTGACAATTGCCAAACCTTTTGTTCCAATTTTTCCCCTCCTTCCCTCCACCCCCTCCCCCAGATGGTAGGATGACCAATACATCTAACAAACTTTTTTTAATGATACAAATATGGTATTGCTCCCTAAACCAGGAAGAGCTAAAGAACTACTTATATCAGGAATGCAAGGTTGGTTCTATATTAGGAAAATCATCCTCATAATTGATCATATGAATAATAAAACCAACAGAAATCATTTGATTTTTCCAATAAATGCTGAAAAGGCTTTTGGCAAAATATAGCATCCATTCCTACTAAAAATGCTAGAGAACATAGGAATAAATGGAGCATTATGTAAAATGATAAGAAATATCTATCTTAAATTATCAGCAATCTTTTCATGTAGATACTTTAGAAGCCTTCCCAATGACATCAGAAGTGAAGCAAGGAAGCCCATGATCACTACTATTATTCAATATAGTACTAGAAATTTTAGCTATAGCAATAAAAGAAGAAAAAGTAATTGAAGGAATTAGAATAGACAATGAGGAAAGAAATTAACATTCTTTGCAGATGCTAAGAAGACATACTTAAGAATCCTAGAGAATATCCAAATAAAGAAATGATGGATCCTGAAAGCAAATAGGAACATATTTTTTCACTTATTTTTATTCCTTTTCATGTTTTTCTTTTTTTTTTTAACTACTGTAGCTAATATGGAAATTTTTTGCATGATAACATATACATAACCTGTATCAAGCCATTGTCAACAAAGGGAGGGGAAGAAAGGAGGGAGATAAATTGGAATTTAAAATCTTTTAAAAATAATGCTAAAAATAGTCTTGACATGTAATTGGGGGAAACATACTATTTAATACATACACACACATGTGGGCATGTGCACACTTGGTTTCAGCACTTTTGATGGATGTTAATGCTCACTCCTCCTATGGTTTTCATATTAGATTTAAAAACCCCTCCTGGTATGCTTTAAAAAAACTCAGAATATGGTTTTTATTATTCACATTTTAAAAAGATTCTCTTTTCCTGAAAAGGATTCCCCTTGAGGTTCCTTTAAACAGCCAACTCCCCTAATGCATTTAATATATATGATGTGCAACAAGTTCATTTCTAAATATATATTCAGGAGCTGTTCCCCTCTTGAGCCTTTAGTTCTTTTATCAATAAAATAATAGGGTTGCATTAGTTTTCCACGGTCCCTTCCACCTCTGAACAGCATGGGTCTATGACTTCAAAGTCAGAAACACCTGTATAAGTAAACTTATAAAATGCACCATATCTGAAAACCAGCTTATATTTGCCACATTTGGCAAAGAAGGGGAGGCAAAGACAACTTTAGAGAACAAAATCATTGCTTTAAATGCACTTGGATGAAGAATAGAAAGTCAGGGTAGGAGTAAACATTGATTCTTTGTTTTGTAAAGACCATGTCTTTAGGCACATCTGCATTATGATGTGACATTAAATGCTATTATTGCCAGCCCAGGGTGTTTAGGTAATTTCCCTCTTGCTGTGATGGTAAATTCATTTTGTTAGGGAGGCAGACAGAAAGCTGCCTGACATTCTGAGTTTTGCTTTCACCATCTCTTCCCACCCACTCCAACACTCCCCACCCCCACCCCCCATTATAGACACAGGTGAGGAAGGTGAGGATCCTTTGTGTAATCAGAGAAATAAGCCTGGAGTGATGCATAAAATGGCATCTCTATGCCCCAGGCACTGAAAGAACAGAGTGGGTGCTGGGTAATCACAAGTGCCTCTGGCATACTCTGAACTGATTAGTGTCAGGTCTGAGAGGCAGCAACAAAACCTCATCATTCTCCCCAAATGAAAATGCACAAAGTTTACTTGTTCTTTATTGCTTTTAGCTTCAGAACCCAAGTGGGAATGGAACAAAAAGTAGCCAGAGTTAATAGTAACCTTAAAATATGTAGATGTCCTCTTTATGACTTAGAATGAGAAGCAGGGATGAGAGGGGAGGGAAAGGAAAATGTAACATTAAATATCATATGTGTGCATATATATGTATATATGTACATGGAATATATCATGGGAAGACCAGATCCATAGCTTTTAGTTTGAATCTGTAGTAACCACCATTATTGCTCAGGTCACCTCTTAATCTCATCTTAATTTATACATTTAAGGAACTTGGATTTGACAAGAAGTGACCTGTCATAGGCAACATCTCTGAAATTCAAATCCAGAATTCCAAAAGTAGTATCCGCTCTTATCATTCCAGCCTAAGATTCCAAAGGTCTTTATTTCTTTGAAATGTTTAAAGATCTTTTCTCTAATTTGGGAACTTAATTGAAGAATTTAGATATTTTAAGGAGAATGTTTCATGAAATTTTAACTGATTTCCTTGAAATTATACCAAACAATGCCATAGACAAATAGAACTAAAAAACATTGAAAGAAAATCCAACTGAATCCAGGGAAGCCACTATATGTTTCTTATAGCTCTTCATTGCAATTAATTTCCATTGTTGCACTGTGAGCCTTTTAAAAGATCACCTTGTTGAACAAGTATATACTAGCACTGAAAGTAACGAAAAGTAGAAATGCCTTCTCTTTCCCTAAGCCAATTGTCAGCAGATCTTCTAGAGTTCATCCCTGGTACCCTTCCTTAGCTTTGCTCTTCTACATTTACATTTGTTGCTAATGAGATGACCTTGAGGGTCCCTTCAATTCTAATATTTTTCTCTGACAGAACCAAATGAGAATAAAATAAAGTTTTGTACCTTACTTGACAAGTTCATAGTCTATACACATACAGGAGTATTCTACCAAACATCATTAACTAGTAATACAAATAAATTATATTAAATGAAAAACACATCAGGAGGACATTTGGAACTATTGAAAAATGTTTAAATGGGGCATTGACTATATGGAGTTGCCAGGAGGATTTTATGTTTTTATGATGGGGCATTTAAAGGTCAGAGACTGTGTTTTGCCTCCTTTTTGGTATCCTCTGTGCTTAGTACACTGGCATGCTCTGTTAAATATTTAATAAATGTTTGTTGACTTGTTTACAACGTACTAATTATGTTATCACCAAATGATTTTATAGAGAGAACTTTTGTACAGTATCCAAGCTTAAGAAGGAAGGAATAGGCTTTCAAAACTTAGAATTTTAGAATCTTAATTCTCTCTCTTTTTTCTTGTTTTATTTAACAATAATAGCCAAGGCACAAATATACAGAATTGAGCAGTAACAAAAGATAAAATAACAAATACAATAGCAAGATCATATTGAAAATCTTTAAAAAGTTGTATGAGATAATTTCCTTTGTCTTAAACTTTTAACATATTTACCATGTGTCCTAAAAGTATCTCTGAATCATATCCTTTTAAATAAGTGTTAATCTTTCTCTTTTTATTTATTTTTTATCATAGCTTTATTATTATTATTACTTTTTATTGACAGAGCCCATGCCTGAATAATTTCTTTACAACATTATCCCTTGCACTCATTTCTGTTCTGACTTTTCCCCTCCCTCCCTTCACCTCCTCCCCCATATGGCAAGCAGTCCTATGCATGTTAAATATGTCACAGTGTATCCTAGATACAATATGTGTGTGCAGAACCGAACAGTTCTCTTGTTGCACAGGAAGAATTGGATTCAGAAGGTAAAAATAACCTTGGAAGAAAAACAAAGATGCAAGCAGTTTACATTCATTTCCTAGTGTTCTTTCTTTGGGTGTAGCTGCTTCTGTCCATCCTTAATCAATTGAAACTGAGTTAGAGCTTTTCTTTGTCGAAGAAATCCACTTCCATCAGAATACATTCTCAAACAGTATCGTTGTTGAGGTATATAATGATCTCCTGGTTCTGCTCATTTCACTTAGCATCAGTTCATGTAAGTCTCGCCAGTCTTCTCTGTATTCATCCTGTTGGTCATTCCTTACAGAACAATAATATTCCATAACATTCATATACCACAATTTACTCAACCATTCTCCAATTGATGGTTATCCATTCATTTTCCAGCTTTTAGCCACTACAAACAGGGCTGCCACAAACATTTTGGCACATACAGGTCCCTTTCCCTTCTTTAGTATCTCTTTGGGGTATAAGCCCAGTAGAAACACTGCTGGATCAAAGGGTATGCACAGTTTGATAACTTTTTGAGCATAGTTCCAAATTGCTCTCCAGAATGGCTGGATGTATTCACAATTCCACCAACAATGTATCAGTGTAGTATCTTAATTCTCAAAGGAAGCTAAACAATTTTTCTCTTTCAACCTTTTCTCCCAAACTTCCATTTTGCATATTAGAAAATTAGGAATACTTTCTCTTAGCTCTGAGCTTGTGGATAAGAAAATGAGAAATGGCTCCAAAAGTGTTTTTCAAGGAGACAAGTATTGCTGACATCATAACAGAATCATAATGATGCAGACATTTTAATGTTCTGTACATTCAAGACTCTAAGCAGTTGGTCATATAACCAAATGTGCAAGACTTCCACAGAGACATATGTGATAAGAAAACACAAAAAGTGGGAAAGCCCCCTACGAACATAAGATTCCTGGAATTTCATGTAATGGTCCATGAAGATAAAGTCCAACCTACTTCATGCTTTTTCTCCTTCCAAAATTCTCAGCCATGCTAATATAATGGAATGTGTTAGCCTATAATAAACATCATTCCATTCCTAGCTTCCTTTCCTTTTATCTAATATCTATAGCAAGTCACAAAGTGGAAGACTGGTATCCTCAATTGGGTTTTTGGCAATAGTGTTACTACTGCCTCAACCCAACAACTCAATTGCTTCACCTTTCACTATTATGATAATACAAGTCCAGCAAGTATACATTAGAATTACTTTTACCTATGGAAGCTGTAAACTGTTGACTTTGAAAACCTAAATTACCTGAAAGAATTGGAAAAGTTCAAATTGTGGAAAAGAGATTGCTTTTTAAATAAATTCAGTATCTGCAAGTATTTTGTCTATGTGAGACTGACTTTTAGAGAAATAGCTCCCAATGACCCAATATTAACTATAGTAGAGCATTTCATATAGCAGTCACCAATAATGAACTTGGGAATAATGATTTCACTGTGCCAGCTGTTAGAATGATTGAACAGAACAACATTATAAATAAGCAGAAAAATTTAGAGGAAAAAGAAAAAGCTTTGTGCTACTATGATATATTGAAGTAAACTACTTCCCCAGCTTCATTCCATTTTCCAAAATAATTCATTGCTGTAGTTTTATCACTAACAATCAGTACAGAAAACATGAAAGCTCACAAGCTGTCTAGTGTAATTAAATGCAATTACTATACATTTTAAACAACATCATCAGTCTTTGAGAAATCTGAGACTGACTTCTGATGAGAGGAAATTTTCTTGTCCTTGGAAAGTTCATGTTTTTCCCCTCAAATAAGGGCAAATTGTGTTCAGTGGTCTTCCATTAATGGCCAGAAAGAAGCCAAGAATGCATCTTTCATAATGTTCCCGCAGTATGCTTGTCCACTTAGAGAGAACACAAATCTAATCTCATCAAATCCAACAAGTATTTATTATAAATGATGATATATTCTCAATCTCCTCAAATGCCTTTTTAAGCATTAAGAGCCATTTAATGTCCATGGAAATTATATTACTTTTTCAATTTGTCATGAAGAACCTCAACTATTCTTTGGCAAAGGCCAATGGGCCCTAGATGTCAAACAGATATGAGCTCAAATCTCTAATTAATCATGCTATGGGTCCAAGAAAAGGCAAGGCATTTATTTCTAGTTCTCAACATTTTCCTTGCATTGAGAATAGGAAGAAATGTGATCCTTTTACATAGTAAAACACTGCAATATTAATTTTTTTGTCTTATCCTCTGTGATCATTCTTGCCCTCAGAACCAACCATTGTACTCTACTCAAAGCATTTGTCCTGAAAACAACAGCATTGCAGTATTTGACTTTTTCCATAATCAATAGTTTTTGTTTTTTTTCTCTTGAATGATGGATGTTGAATGCAAAGTGCTCCATCAGGAAAGTCCTTTGGATTCCATTGCCATCCTTTCATCATTGATACAGATTGTGTGCACATAGCTGTTTCTGTCTGATGGTTAGAAACCATGATAATAGGGTTGGATTTTCTTCTGTTACTGATGCCCATTATACTATTTCAGAAATTGTGAAAAGGTGGATGTACAATTTCTCCAGGATAATTTTTATAAAACCTATTTTTGCTTTGAAGTTAGCTGAAGCAAGAAAAATCTGGCTCTTCCATCTATTTTTCAAACAAACTAGGTTAATATATTCTCAATATTACAAGAAATAATGGAACACATTAAGCACCATTTATCAATGTTTTTAGAGTTATAATGCAAAAGTATGGCACTTATTCATTCAATTGTTCTCTTTTCTGTACACATTTCAGAAAGTACATTTGGAGAGGGTGGAATTCCAGTGTATGAAAATTAATGGAGAATAATGAAAGGTTGGTAAATTCATTACAAGTTTCAAAACCACCTCAAATATTATCTCTTTCCAAAAGTCATATCTCTTAATCCAAGTAAAGGTGAATTTAACAGTTACTTGGCTAACTTGAGCCAAATAAATCTTTTTGCCTCCATTATCTAGAAATTTCTGATAAAAATTGTTGAGCTAATTGAACCAAATTATTGTCATAATTTTCCACTTCATTTCACATTATGGAGTATATTGAATCACAACAAAAATCCAGTGGGGTTTGAAATCAATATTCTGTTCTATTGATCAATGGACAGCTGGAAAACTGTCTTCACAGCATGCATATGTATCTATAATTATCTTTAATATCTCGATAATTAGAAAAAAGATAGTTTCTGTGTGATGAGAATCAAAATACTAAGGGAGTTTGAATCTGAAATTCATAAAGAAATTATAGAATAATAAACAAATCTCTTTGTAGGTCAATGCCAAAGAACAGAGAAAAAGCTTTAAAGTGTGGTGAAACAAAACAATCGTACCTTCTTAGCCTAATGACCCCTCTCTACTACTATAACCCAGTTTTCCAAGCTTATCAGAAATACACATTCTGCCTCTCCCCACACCATGTCCTCTGCAAGTTCTGCTTATATAATCTAAACTCTTTTCCCCTTGCTATTGTGTCCACCTTATTGTGCCAAACATATCTTTCTGTAAAATCAGTTCTCACTATTTTGTTGTCTTTCTCCATGGCCTTAGAAATTGAATTATGGGCTATATCCATCTACAGAGCCAGATTCTGCCAGTATATAAAGCTTTCCCAAGAGGGGTCATGCTCTCTGGTCCCTGTTTAAACTTAGCCAGGCAAACAGAAAGAGTGACAGTGATAGGGAGTGAAATGAATATGTTCCTACAGAAAATATAGTAAGTGAAGCAGAAAGAGATTTTTGCTAGTGGGTTAATTGAATTTGCTTGTGTATGTGTTTATAAGCAACATTTCTTGGCAATTTCCAAGATATTGCTAAGATGTTGCAAAAAAACTCAGAAAGGTTCACTTTCTTTTTGCCTTTTCTTAAGACATAATGATTAAAAGATACTTAACAAAGGAAGCTCAAGTCAAGTCATGAATGAAAACATCAATTTCCCACCTTAATGAAAATGAAAATCCTCAAAAAAAAATTAAGCTGAGAGAAAGAGAGAGAGAGAGAGAGAGAGAGAGAGAGAGAGAAAAAGAGAGAGAGGTTGAGAGAGAGAGAGAGAGAGAGAGAGAGAGAGAGAGAGAGAGAGAGAGAGAGAGAGAGAGGTTGAGAGAGAAAAAGAGAGAGAGGTTGAGAGAGAGAGAGAGAGAGAGAAAAAGAGAGAGAGGTTGAGAGAGAGAGAGAGAGAGAATGCTTCAATCTGTATTCAGACACAATCAGTTCCTTCTCTGGATATGGATAAGATTTTTTCATCAGAAATTCTTCAGAATTATCATGGATGATTGTACTACTGAGAATAGCAAAGTCATTTACAGCTGGTCATTTCAAAACATTGCTATTACTTTGTATACAGGATATTTCATTTTGAGTTCCTGGGGGACTTTTCAATTTTTTTTTTTCTGAGAACATCCTACTCATCATTTCCCAAAGAACAATAATGTTCCATCACAAATACATACCACAGTTTATTGTGCCCCAATTAATGGGCATCTCTCCAATTTACTTTTTTTTGCCATGAGAAGAAGCTGATATAAATATTTTTGTACATATAATCATTTTCCTTTTTAAAAATCACTTTTGGTATTCATGCTTAGTAGTGGTGTTATTAGCTCAAAGGATATGCATGAATTTATGGCCCTTTGGGCACAAATCATAATTTTTGATCATTTATCAGTTGGGACATAGCTCTTATTTTTTATAAATTTACTCAATTCCCTCTATGTTTGAGAAATAACAGATCCTTATTTCTTATCAAATCCTACTCAAGTACATAATAAGCCAAAGTTACATCATAGAAATGTTCTTATATTTTATTAACTCTCTGCTACAATTAAATTTAACTTCTATTCCTTTTGCAATTCTTATGTGATGCTCTAAGATTCTGTTAACACTGCTGTAAAAGTATCATGTTCCACATATTGACACACTAAATAAAAAGTTATTTAAAAAAAACCTCTAACCCATTAAATGGGTCATCAGTGAAATGGAGAATATACAATTAACAAGTTTTATATAATTTAGTTTGTATTTCAATTAACTTTGTCAACAAATAGACCACTTTTTGTTAGATTGGATAAGATTCTTTTGCTTAAAAAAATATCCATTAGTGAGTTCTTACTAAAATCTTCCTTTTAATAAAAGGCCCGTGATGTCTTATCTTTTATGTTCTATATTTCACATGCTGACATGTAGATACCTCCTTTGCCTGTCCCCTTTTATTTCAGTAGTGTTTTGTATAGTATTTTATTCTACAAGAATCTAAATTCTTTGAGAATAGAGATTGCTTTTCTTTTTTCTTGAATTTGTATTCTAAGCATTTGACACCGTCTGGCATTTATTAGTAAATTCTTGCTGATTTAAGACATTAGAAATTTTAATTTGTTTCAAAACAATAGCAAGAAAATTATGGCTGATCTCTTTTACTTGAGATAGGCAGGTGGGTGGTCACAATGGTATAGCCTCCTAATTGGGTTTTACTGCTTCAACTCAGTCAACAGACATTCACTATGTACTTATTATGTATCAGACATCTTAGTGCAGATACATAAAAAGAAAATGACAGTTTGTGGCTTCAGAGAATTTGTTATAATGGGTAGATTTAAATATTTAAAAATACATATGTGTAAATAAAAATAAACATATACATAACAACTACATACAAAATATATACAAGGTAGATGGAAAATAATATGAATAGAGAACTTCCTGCAGAAAGGGGGATTTGAGCTTTATTGAAGTAAGCCAGGGAAGACAAGAGACAGAAGTGAGGACCCAAAGCCTTCCAGATATGAGATATAGCTTGTGCAAAGGTTCAAAAAAAAGAAGAAGGACTGCTTTATTCAAGGTCTGCAAGTGGACCAGTGTGACTGAATTATAAAATATATAGGGAAGTAAAAATGTAAGACGAATAGAAAGTGAGGAAGGGGTCACGTCATAAAAAGCTTTAAGCGTCAAAAATGAAGAGGAAATTTTGAATCCTGGAGGTAATAAGGATGCATTGAAATGTATAGTCAAGGGGATTTATTGAGATGGAGGGAAAATAGTCAGCCTTAGGCATGAGAAAGAAAAAAATATCCCTTCTAGTCACTGAATCCCCACAAGAACTGCCATATTGTTTGTTCTTTCATATACCAGGCTCTCTGAAAGTTATATCCAGAATCATAAATCTGCTAAGGTCCATCATTGCTCTTACCCTCCAATTTCAATGAATAATAAAAAAGAAAAAGAAAAAAAAGGATAATGAATGGATGGAAGGCAAAAAATTTAATCAAAGCAGAAACAAAGTAAACAGCAAGGAACTGAATAACATGAAGGGTATGTTTCCCAATCATCTTTTGAGAGATAGCCTTACCATACCTTCAAAGAAGCTTGGGAATCAAATTTTATTCTACTCTTAACACAGTAGAAGTAAGAAAGACACTATTCAAACTTCCTGCAGGTCATTTGATATAATAAACTACAAGTCCCTTCTGAGTTACTCCATTCCTTGTATTGGCTCTGCATTTAGCTGGAACCAGAATTGAAGGGAAATCATATCCATCCCACATCTCTACTATTTCTATCTTTGTTATCCCAGGCTGAATCTCACAACCTTTGTCTGTACCCTCGGTATTTTTTAGATATTGATCTAAATGACATTATATAAACATGTAGGTATATATAGTACATGTCCTATAATGTATGTGTAATATAGTATTACAGTGGCTATATTATATACATATATAAAGATAGATAAATATAGACACATACGCATTTATATGTATTGGTACCTATATACACATATTTTGTCTTTGTGTATATTTGTGTGTGTTCTGACCTTTTAAATGTTTAATACTTATAGGCACATCTAGATATACAAATGTATATAGTACATATCCTATAGTGTATGTGTAGTATATAATTACAGTAACTATATCATATACATATATATAAAAAGATAGATTTGTATACATACATGTGTATATATGTATATATACATATATACAAATATATGTCTGGATATATTAATGTGTATTATGTCCTTTTAAATGTTTAATATTTTTGGTGTATATATATAATGCAGTAGATAAAATGTTCAATTGATATATATATGTATGTGTGTGTATACATATATGTGTGTGTGTGTGTGTGTGTGTGTGTGTATGACATCAAGAGTTTTAGAGGTAAAATCCCATATATTGAGTGAAACTAATTCATCATTTTACAAATGAGAAAATCGAATCCTGGAGAGATTATGATTTTGTTTTTGTATGTATGAGATAAAACAAGAATTTTCATACCTTAATCTATTGGTGGTTGTGATTTGTTCAAAATAAGGAATAAACATCAAATGCAGATTTGAACTCAGATCCTATTAATCCAGAGCTAGAGTTCTTCCCACTCTATCATTTTCCCTCCCCAAAATAATACAATTGATAAGATAAATCTGAAGCAGAGGACTAAAAGATTGCTTTTAGTTGAAAAGATTAGGAAAGTTTCATAGAAGAAGGAGCATTTAAGTTACAATATGAAATCAGCAGTCAGAGATTTAGGTCAAACATACTATAGGCCTTACAGAATACACAAAGGTAGGAGGTAGTAGGATAATGGTCCAACTTGAGTGGAAAAAAGATGCACAAAGAAATATAGCATGAACTATATTTGGAAAATTAAGGTGGCATCAGATTTTAGAGGGCTTTGAATCCAGGCTAAGGAGTCTGGACTTTGTAAAGTAATCAATGAAGAGCTATGAAAGGTTTTGGAGCATTAGAATGATATAAGCAGACTTATGCATTAATGAAAATTAGACTGTCAATGGATATAAAGTGGATTGTGGAAAAGAGAGTGTATAGCTAGGAAAACCAGTTAAAAGGCTATCAAAATATTAAGCTGGAATTTATTTTTAAAACTTTTAGGTGGTATTAAGTATATATTTAAATATAGTGGCCATGAGTATGAGAATTGAGAGGAATATAAGAAATTACAGAAAAATATGGGATAATTCATGAATTTTTATGTCATCTCTGTGTAAGCTCAATCTTTTCACATTCTTTCATATACATTATCACCCTTATTATACATTGCATCGGGCAGCCATTTATGAAGTCACAGTTATCAAATGTTATAGGTATTTACATTCTGTTTGAATATCACCCTACCCCACCCCAGAAAATACAGAGTAAATATAATCATGTTTAGGAAAAATATATAGGTGCACCCATTCATATACACATGCATATCCCCCCCCCCCCCACAAAAGAGTAGTAGTTGCAAGGTCTGAGGCAGTGTCAAGATGGCAAACCAACCTTCCAAGTGCTGCAGCTATTTACTTGCTCAGCTTTCATGCCCTGTGCATTTTATTCCTGTTCCATGTTCCTGTTCCTTTGACACTGAGAATCTCCAGAGAGAATGAAGAAAACTTTCACTAAACCCAGAGGAATAGAAAATAAAAGAAGTCCATCAGTTCAAAGGAAACACTCTCTCTTATTTGTTATTCACCAGAGTCATGAGGGAGAAGCTCTTTTCTTTCTTGTAGAAGCAAAACCAGCTTTAGGCTCTTCCCAAGCACTTGTCAGAACCCCCTGGAGTCCTTTTTGCAAACATTTAATTAATTAGATCCCAGCCACCCCAGGTAGGAAGTAAACATGAATATCTTCCTATTCTAAAAAAGTCAAAGAAGTGGCCCAAAGTGAAACACGGAGCCAGAATGAACATGATTCAGGCTATTTTTGCCTTTGTAACACATGTATCTACTCTTGTCATAGCTGGATCCAATAAAACATGCTATGGAGATCAGTAAGTCTAGCAAAAGTCCCCAGTGAGCAATGTGATACATGCAGTGAAAACTTTGAAGACTGTCATTACAATGAAATGGAATCCCACAATGTTGGCATTTGTCAAGCTCCATTTTCAAGTAATTGTCTTTTAACGAAGAGAAAGCCAGGATTCCCCCTCAAAATTCTTAAAAGTTGGATTAAAAATGGTCTGCAATTCCTAACACTTTGAAGAGAGCCCTTTAAAAATTTTCTTGCTACTGTATCCTGCTCACCTGGACAATTTATTGTGTAGGAAATTAATAGACATCTGGCATCCTGCTGCAGTACCGAGTTCTTCTCTCATTTGTCCTGCAGTTAAGGGAGCTCTGAAATCCCAATACAAGGAAACAAAGAATGTTCCTGGATTTGCCCTGTCTAACCCAAATGTGGTTTTATCGAGGTTTTTTTATCAAAGAACATCTGAGGCCAGTAAGGAAGAAAAGAATCAGGGTTGTGGTATGTGATGGGATAGGCGATTGTTGATTCTTAAAGACTATTATTTTCTGGGCTTTGGAAGGAGTATATAAAGGGAGAACAGATGACATTGGGATCTTAGTGATTAACTATCTCACTCTTGCCCCTCACTCCCAAATCTGTTTCTCTGCTTGGCTTGCCTATTTATGTTATATATGGGAAGTTCAGTTTCAGTCTTCTCTCAGGCATTTGGAAAGTGACTGTGTCACCCTGTGTAAGTCACTATATCATGTCTTCAAACCTGTTTCCTTTTTTAAAATGGAGGTGATGATGACACTAATCTGACAGTATTGTAACAAATAACAAATGAGCTAATGCACATGAAATGTTGGGTAAACTATATAGTGGGTTGGAGAGTTAGTGCCATTTTAAGTTTTGATAACAATAAAACAGCACTAAAATTTTTGTCTAGCCACTCACACTGCCCAAAGTCAAATAGTTAAAGCTAGCCCTTAGCATTACCTTTGACCATACCCTTTCTCTCCTTTCCCAAATCCAATAAGTTGCTTTAATTCTCTTTATCTTCTGCGTTCCAGTGGTCCTCAAAGTGTAGTCCAAAGAATTGTTGGGGTCTCTGAAACCCTTTCAGAGGGTCTACAAATTCAAAATTATTTTTTATTTCTCATATAGTAAATAGCTATAAATATAACCAATGTGAACAAAAACTCTTTGAACAGATCCTCGATGGTTTTTTTAACAACATGAAGATACTGAGAACAAAGGTTTGAGAACCACTGGCACCACTGGCATCAGACCCTTATTGGCACCTGCCTGAACATTGGCAATAGGCTCCAAGATCATTGTCTCACCTCTACTCTCACAACTGTGTGTCACACCCTTCCAGGTTTATCTTTTTACTGCATTATTTCTAGTCACCTTAACTTCTAAGCTTAAATGGACAATATCTTCTCTGGACCTCTTCTCCATTTATAAACTGGGCGGCAATAACTATCGTGAATACCAAAGAGCTTTATAAACTTTAAAATGTTATATAAATTAATGTTATTATCCTTTGGCTTTTTATCATTCAGAATCCATTCATTTTTACTCATGTTTAGAGATTGAGGATCCCTTGAACATCTTTTTTTTTTTTTTTTTCCTTCCTTTGTAGTGATTTAGGGAGCTCAGCAATTTGCTATTCAGCTAATCAACCAAATTTGATTAGGCTGGCTAGTCATGACTTCCTATAACTGATATCTCTGTTTGGGGAAGACTGAGACTTATATAAAATTATCTCTTTAGGACTCAGTATAGAAAGAACGAATGATAATCTTCCTATTTTCCCTAGAAATTATTTCTTATTATATAAAGACTTACTAAATTCTTTCTCTTTACAGCACTCATGACCCCTCATTTGATTCTTCCTAAATAATCACACTCAGAGGCCAGTTTTCATCAAGGTATGTCTTACACTAGCATCTAGATTATTTTTCCTGGTCTTTACAAAATCCTGGTAGCTGGAAGCAAGTTTTTTTTTTTTTTTTTTTTTTACTACCTCCTAAGCAAACAATTTGCCTTTTATTATTTTTCCCACTCTAATACTGTTTGCAAAAATAATATTTAAATTCTTTAACATGGCATTCAAACCATTCCATATTGTGATTCTACCTTGACTTTCCAGCTCTATTTTACGGTACTCCCGTAAATTTATTTAAAATAAAATATAAAAATGCTGATGATACACAGAGAGAGGACTGTGGGGACTGAGTATGGATTACAATATAGTATTTTCACCTTTTTATTGTTATTTGTTTGCATTTTGGTTTCTTTCTCATTTTTTTTCCTTTTTGATCTGATTTTTCTTGTGCAACAAGATAATTGTAGAAATGTGTATTGAAAAATAGCATGTTTACCATATTGGATTAACTTGCCATCTAGGAGAGAGGGTGAGAGGGAAGGGAAGGAAAAAATTTGGAACACAAGGTTTTGCAAAGGTGAATTTTGAAAATTATCGGTTCATATGTTTTGAAAATAACAGCTTAATAAAAAAATATGGTGATGACACATATCGACAGGAAATCATGTAAACTTTGCAAGCCACTTTCTTTTTGTGAACCTTAGTTTCTTTCTGTGGAAAAAAAAACAACAACAGATGGACTAAATTGACTTCTGGCTGTGCTGGTCAGAGCCTATAGGATCTTCTCGGTAGAAACACACAAACTAGTCATTTATGTTTTTCCCTAATGTATTCTGGTGGAAACTCTAGGTGAAGAATTCTTTGTACCCAGGAAGAGTAGTGCTTTTGAATCAACTTATACTGTTTAGGGTACTGAGAGGTTAACAAATTTGTGCATAGTTACATAGTCAGTTGTTTACATTAGCAATTGAGTTAAATTGCAATGTCTTTGAAGAGAAAATTGAGCATAAGGAAGAATTTCAGATTCTTTAGTTTGTCCTTCCTAGAATGGTTACATAAGTTAATTAGCTAATATTAGATCTGATTCCTCCTTTCTATGAATCATAATTATATGCTGCTTTGGAGAAATTTGAGTATTCTCATTTGTATGTACATCTGTACATCTGATTGTAAATGAGATTTAGATGTCCTTACAGAATTGCGATTTTGTGTATATAGAGATCTCCTGGTGAAGAAACTCTCTACCAATGCACAGAAACAAGAGTCCTATTGTCTTAAAGAATGACTAAGCCACTCAAGAGACAAAATGACTTCTCCAGAGTCATATGTTCATTTTGTGTTGGGGAAAATATGTAAACCCACTTATTTCTAACTGGAAGACGCAGCCTTAACCAATAGTGGGGTTGTCTTCAATACAGATTCTCTAGTCTATAAATTGTCCATTTATAGGCTCTTCCCTCTACTATTCAAACTTGAATTTTTTCCTTCTGATGGTGTGTGTGTGTGTGTGTGTGTGTGTGTGTGTGTGTGTGTAGGTAGTTGTAAGCCCCTTAAGGCAGTTATAACTCACCCACTACCAGGGCGCACTCAGCATAGTTATATGGCATATTATTATTTACTTATACGCTTAAGCATTTTTTTTTGTCTTTTTCATGTGTGTATATGTATATAAAAAGAAACATTAAGAGTATAAGTAAAAAAATTGTGTTATAAAATTTAAATTAGTGATCTCTGAACTTTTTGTTATAACTACAGACACATGTATGCAAGCATACATATACACATATATATTTAGATACACATATATATTGCACATACATATGCACATTTATGCGTAGAGCATACCTATATACATATATATATATATATACACACATACACATTTGTGTCTCACACACATATAACTTCCCTTCAAATCAGATGGGTTAACAATATTTAATAGAGTGCATAATGAAAAAAACTATTGGTGTTAGTTAGAAAGCATAGACTTGATTTTGTGCCCTAGTTTCATCACTTCCTGAGTGCCTCATATGGCTCACTTCTTCTACAATTGTTCCCACCAGACTTCACTTGCTTTCCTGGTCATCTTCTTAGCAACTGCCTTATTGCTCTGGAATCAAATATAATTTCACATTTATCTAATCCTTTTCAATTTATGCTTTACCTAAGTTTTATAATACACACAATTATTATGACAACAATGCATGTTATATTCACAATTAAACAAATATATAATGTATTGAAACAATTTCAAAATATTTTATTGAGATGAGTGCCCGATCAAAAAAGTTCTGAGACCACTAATTTGTAATTTATGGCATGGTATTACTCACTTCTCCTCTTTTGCTTTTTATTTCTTGAAAAAAATCATAATCAAGTCAATACTTCTAGTTCTAGTGGTTATTCTCCCCTGGCTCCACTCATCATGTCAATAACTCTCCAAAAGAAACTCTAGGCTTCTGGCCACCACTCCCCTCTGGCTTGTTTTTCAGATGAATGAAAGCTACTTGAGATCAGAAACTGCCTTCATTTTTACTTTTGTATAGAGTTCGGCATATTGTTGTTTGTTCTGTGTTCTCAAAGAGGACCATGACATTAAGAAGGTAATGCTGTGATATGCAAATGAATTACATTCAAGTGAAAGAGGGCAGTGCAAAGTCACAAGTCTCACTTTTTATTCTGGAGCCATTTGAGTCTAGTGGCAATGAATGAGAGACCTTGGCCTTTTTAAGCTAATTCTGTATTCAATCATTCTTCAACTAAGAATAGAAAAAAATAAACATAACAGGGCCAGAAGCAGTATTAGGTCCCAAATGTTCCTGGCTTGATGACACCAGGTATGGAGGGTCCAACCCCCCCCCTTCCCCCACCAGAAGTCCCACTCCAGTTCTTGTCTCACTAAAGAGCAGTGAAGAGAAAAAAAAATCAACCAATTAGTACCTTTCAGGGCTCATTCAGTTCTGACTCCCTAACTATCAAAAGATGTCTTTGTCATTGAATAAATAGATGAGAAATAGTCACAGAATATCTGCAATTACTCTAAAGTAGAGATTTAGTCTTCTCCATTTTATACTATCACATACTTTCAGAAGTAGTGTCACCAAATATTCACGTAAGATACCTTGGCCCTGGCTCTTAAAATTGGCCTTTATTGGTCAATTACTTCCTTCTCCTTCCTTCCTTCCTTCCTTCCTTCCTTCCTTCCTTCCTTCCTTCCTTCCTTCCTTCCTTCCTTCCTTCCTTCCTTCCTTCCTTCCTTCCTCCCTTCCTTTTTGTTCTTTCTTTTATAAGGATGAACTGAATGAATGTGTTTAAAATGAGTAATTGTTGCTTTTTGTCTCATAACCAAAATAACATTTATTTCCCCTTTTCTGTCTTCTTCCTAAGTCATTAAAGAGTATTTACCTTATTTTCCATCCAAAATTATAGTATTTAAGTTTGTCTTCCAAAGTAGTAGTCAGGATTTTTCTACCCACACAAGATAGTGAGGCAAAGAAAATGCCATTCTTTCTTCTAAATTCCCCTTCAAATGAATAATTTAGACTCTTTTCCAACCTAGGCTCACTCTCATGAGTGAGGGTGCATTTCCTCTCATTCATCTGAAGCAGTCATACCTCCCTCATAGTTAGGCTCTTTCTTTTCCCATACTGAAACCTTATTAAGACATGATGTGTTTTTTCTTCCAAGTTCATCCTCTCAAAAAGTAGCTTTTTAGGTTTTTCCTAGCAACTTACTCAATTTTCTCGTGTCCTTAAACTCCTATTAGTTCTTCTATGAGAAAAGCACTTAGCTTTCTCAAGTGTTAATCTAGGCTTTTGTGCCAGTATTATATCTCTTTACTCTTTTCTGACTGATGACACATTCAGTGTTTCCATGTCTTCCTGTGATAAGCTTCTCACTCAGCTGAGAGGGTCAGCTCAACAGCAATAGAAAAAAAAACATGAAATTGTTTAGCAAGACATTGATCTTGTAGAACATGAAAAAAATATGTAAAAGAGCTTAGAGTTGTTTGTCTTGACAATAATATTGTTATATAAGAATTGTTCACCTGGTTCTACTCACTTCACTCTGTATCATTCCATATAAATTTTCTTAGGTTTCTCTAAAACAGTTCTCTTCCTTATTTTTTATGGCACAATAATGTTCTATAACATTCCTCTACCTGAATTAGTGCAGCTAATCTTCACTTTATTCCCCTTCTCAACCCACCTCTCCACTTAGTTTCCAGTTCAGAGAAGTGAAAAACTAAATGAGTTGTTTTTTTTTTTTAAATTAACTTAAATTTAATAACATTCTTATTTTCAATTCTATTTTCAAGAAAGATGATCAAAATAACCAAAAATTTTAAAATGATGACTTTATGAAAGTAATAGAACAACATAGTGGAAAAAACTCTGTCCTCTAAAAGTCAGAATTTGGGTTCTAGTCTAGATTTCGCTACTGATTGACAAATCTTTCTACCTCTCTGTGACTCATTCTGTAAGATGAAAGAATTGGTATAGAAGATCTTTAATATCTGTTCTAGTCATGGAATTTTATTAATCCCTGACAGGCAATCCTGATTGCTATTATTTAACTTATATGGAAAGAGCAATGGACCTGGAACAGAAGACCTTACCTGGATTTTCACCTCTGAGAATAAATTATAGGGAAGTCATTTAAACTCTCTCAATCTTCTCATCTATAAATGAAGATAATAAGACTTGAACAATCTTCCTCCCAAAATGGTTCTGAGGATCAAACAATATGATGCAGGTCGTTAAACTTATAACTGCTCTTTAAATGTAAGTTATGATTAAATAATAAAATGCTACGACCACCTCTTTGAGCCTCAATAACCTTATTTGTTAAATTAGTAGGTTGGATAGATGGCATGTAAGGCCCTTTATACCACTAATATTCTCTTAACTTATGATCCTATTCAAGGCTGAACTATTATTATTCTCTGATAGGAACTAAGGGTGCCTACTCTAAGTCCTCTTCTCACCTCTGCACTTTTCAAACACCAGATATGACTCATTATAACTGTTAGTTGACAGCAGATTAAAAAAGCAAAGAAATATCCAATTTAATGTTCACCATCTATGTCATGAATCCAAATGAAAATTAATTTAAATGAATGTATATTCTTTAAATATATATTGTATAATATAAACTCTGGTCAGGAGATTATCCTTTTATACCATCATTTCTAATCTAGCAGTCTATCATCTAGATATCAAAACTAGGAAGACATTTGCAGAGCATTGAAGGTTATAAGAAAGTTGGTACATTAATATGATTGTAATGAAATGTTTACTTAAACTGAAATTAAATTGTCCATTTCACTGTAACTTCAATTGTTAAAAAGAAAATAGCATTGACAATGCCTTCCACCACCATGGTGAGTGATGATTTGAACTTGAGATTACTTTGTTTCTTGGTGTATGATTTCCTACATTGGTGTATAATTTCACATAGGTCTTAATTAAGTGGCAACTGGGGTTTAACTGTCACTTTATGACATGGCTATAATTCCAGATACTTGAATTTTATAATACAGGTATAGTCATTTTTTTCCAACTATAAAAGAGCAGGGAGAGCAAAGATAATTATAGCTCAAAAGCAATTTTCTCCAGACAGGTGACCTAGATTAATAAATAGAAGTGTGGTTTCCAGAACAAGAGAAGTGAAGGACCTGCTGTATGATAGTCTGCTATAGCTTGATCTACAGTGGAAATATATGCTGAGTTCTGTGCTCACATTTAAGAAAATATATTGATAAGCTTAATAGATCCAGGGGTGGCTAAAGAGCATTGTAACTAGCAATCAATCAAAATGTATTTATTTTTGGTTTTGTTGTTCAGTTGTTTCAGTCCAGAGTCTGGCTCTTCCTGACTTCTTTTGGGGGGTTTTCTTGGCAAAGATACTGGAGTGGTTTTCCATTTCCTTCTCCTGATTATTTTACATATGAGGAAACTGAGGCAAACAGGATTAAGTGCCTTGTCCAGGGTCACACAGATAAGAAGTGTCTGAATCTTTTCTTGATTCCAGGCCTAGCACGCTGTCAACTCTGTAACAGATGAGATGAATAAAAATCCTAAGAGACAGAGTTTCTGGAAAACTAGTATTCAATTTATTAATTAGGTTAACTGATAATCAATAAACTGATGGTCAGTAGTTTCTTTCAGTAACCAAAGACACCAAGGGAGAACTTGAAAGGCCTTGGATGACTTCTGAAAGAGAACTCCTTTGACAAGTGAGAATCAACCCTAATTGGACTACATTTAATATGGGCTAAAAGCAGCTTCTCCTCCTGAGAACATGGTTTGTCCATAAGATTCAGTAGCCTCCAACAATCTAGGCAAGGGAAGCCTTTCATCCATAGCTGTCTGACTTGTTTTCTCCTTCATGAACGGGTTGCCTTAAACTCTAATGAAAGGTACCAAAGACAGGGGATTTTTCCTCCAGGAACAAAGGCTCCCAGAGTGGAAACTGTTTCCACTTTAAACAGAAATTAGGTCTCCCAATTGAATTGAGTCCTGCCCAACAAGGACTGAAGACTTCAGTCATTCTCCCTCCCCCAATCTGGGAATTTACAGAATGAATAGAAGGCACACATATAGCTACATAAGCTTATATCACTATACTACATATATACATATATACACACACATATATATGTGTATGTGTGTATATATATATATATATATATATATATACACATATATATGTATACATATATACATGTGTGTGTGTGTGTGTGTGTATATATATATATAACAGAGTATAGTGTTAAACCAGATATGAAAAAAGTTGTGGTTCAATAATGTTTAGGTCTCTATCACCCCATTTGGGGTTTTCTTGGTGAAAAATTGTAGTAGTTTGCTATTTCCTCCTTTGACTCATTTTGCATATGAGGAAACTGAGGCAAACTGGATTAAGTGATTCACTGAGCATACCTAGTGTCTGAAGTTAGATTTGAACTCAGTAAGACGAATGAGGAAGATTTGAGCTAAAAACTGTATTCAGGCACTTTCTGGATTTATGAGAGCACTTGAACAAATCCCTTTAGCTTCTGGTTGTTTCAGTTTCCTCATCTATAAAATGGGGATGATAAAATGGGAAGTAGGTAGCACCTACTTCCCAGAGTTGTTTTGAGGATAAAATGAAATTTGTAAAAATGCTTCACAGATCTTAAAGTACTATGTAAATACTATTTATGATTGTGATGGTAATAAATATGACTGTGCTAGGTTGCAGGGGAGAAATAAAAATGTATGAGACATAGAATAGGGCAGTTGAAAAAAGTTCCCAATTTGGAGTGAGAAATCTGGGTTCCAAATCGAAGTTAGGACTTTTGTTCACTTTCTCTTTTTCTTTCTTTCTTGTCCAGGGTCACACAGCTAAGAAATGATAAGTGTCTAAGGCAGGAGTTGAACTCAGGTCCTCCTGACTCCAACACTGAAGCTTGATCTGTTCCACCATCTAGTTACCCTCACTTACTTTCTCTAGTCCTGTTTTCTCCTTTCTAAAATGAGAGGACTATACTAGACGACTTCTGATGTTCTTTCTACTTCTGAATTTATGATTCTGTAGTCCCCACAGAAAGAAGATTGCAAACTACTAGTGGAAATAAGATAAACATAAACACTAGGAGAGATAATGCAAAAATCTACTGTTTTCTTCACATGTTTTTTTTTTTTTTTCTTCACATGTTTTTTTTTTTTTTTTCTTCACATGTTTATAAGATAAGAAATTAAAAGAGAAAAGTAGTGAAACTTAGGGGAAAAAAGGGGAGGAAAACATCTTTGGAAAAGGTAGCTTTCAAGCCAGGTCTTGAAAAATCAGTAGGATTTCAAGAGTCAATTGTTAAGTTAGTGGAATATAGAGATAGATAGGAGAGTTAAGGATGTCTCTTAGATTTTGCACCTGAGAAAATGGTTTGGATATCAACATAAAGAGGGAAATGTGGAGGAAGAACAAGTTTGAGTGGAAAGATGCTCAGCTTAAAGCTGAAGCCCATGAGATCTAAAGGTATAATTTGGAAATAGGAAAAAGAAAATGAAATAAATTTGGATAATTTTTCCATTTATACCTATAGGAAACATTCAAAGAGATTTATTTGTAAATGACATCTGTTGATAGTTAATTGGGATTTTATGTTATAATAATAACTCATATTTAAATAAAACTTAAGGAGTTACAAATTATTTCCCACACAGCAATTTTGTGAAGCAGGTAGTACTATCATCCCCTTTTGTAAATGATAAACTAAGGCTTACATTGGATAATTACTTAGTATCATAAAATTAATTAACATTAAACATAGCATTTGAAACCACTGTTCTTTCCACCAGATCAACTGTCCACAAACTTAAATTAACTTGCCACTTTGCAGATAGGTACTTCACATACAGATTGCACATAATACTTCCCATATAGGCATCTTGCACATAAGTACTTTACACAGGTATTTCACACATATGTATCTTGCATATAGATGCTTTACACATAAGTTTTTACACACAGGTACTTCACACGTAGATATCTTGCACATAGATACTTCACAATCTGGCCCCATTTGCTCTATTTTCCTCAAATTCCTTCTGTGACTCTTTCATCTCTGAAAGGCCATTCTATTCATATCCCAGCACTTAGCACAGTGCCTGACATATGGTAAATGCTTAATAAATGCTCCACATAGATAGTGAGGTGAATTCCTGACCTGGAGTGAGGAAGATCCAAGTTTAAATTCAGCTTTAAACATTTATTAACTATGTGATCTTGAGCAGGCCATTTGACTTTTACCTACCTAAGTTTCCTCATCTGTGAACGCCCTCATTCTAGGGACATTGGAAGGCTCAGATGAAATACTATTTGTAAAGTGCCTTGCAAATCTTAAAGTGCTATATAAATGCCTATCACTAATCTATGTACATATATATATATATATATCCTAGTTTGCTATTATTATTATTATCCTTACTGACTGAAGGACTGCCCCTGAAACGTACCTTAAATTTTTTACTATTCATTTCATACATAATTCCACAAGCATTAAGTGCCAGCAATATACTATGCACTTTGCTGGGGATTTGTTGTTCAATCAAATTCAGTTGTTTCTAACTGTTGTTTCTAACTCTTCATTCCATTTCCTTCTCTAATTCATTTTACAGAGAAGGAAAATGAGGTAGATAGGGTTAAGTGGCTTGCTCAGGGTCACACAGCTAATAAGTGTCTGAGGCTGAATTGAATTTAGGAAGATGAGGTTTCCTGACTCCAGGTCCAACAGTCTAACCACTGAACCACTTATATGCCCTTTTCTGGGGATATAAAGTCAAAAATAAAGTTGTATCTGCCCTCAAGGAGCTTACATTTTATTAGAAGGGAATAGTTATACAGAAAACTAAATATAGTATATATGTACAATAAATGCAGAGGAATGGGTGTGGCACTAAAGTAGGAGAATAAAGCTAGACTTTAAGTCCCCTGAGGATAAAACTGCTTAACATTCATAGCAACTAGCCTGAGACCTTGTCCCAACTAGGACTTAATAAATATTAACTAGTTTCTTGTGGAGATTGAATGTAGATGGTTCAGAACAAAATCTCTTCCCGCTTTAGGAAAGATCAGTTGTTTTTCTCTCTGAACTCAAAAAACTTGGGAACATCTTCCAAATATCATAATTCTCAAGAGGTTTCGGTGAACTCCTTAAGTGTTGCTAGTGAAATCTGAGATGGCTCAAACATGACCAGCTTTTAAGGATTCTCTGAGTAATTTCCTCTTGAAATGAAAACTAACTATTCAATTTATTGGACACTGGGCAAGAACTGTTAGGGCAGAACTGGCAGGCTTCCCAGAGAGTCTCTTGACTAATTTTATTATTAATTCCTGTTTCTAATCCAATAAAAAAAACTTTATGGAATAATTTTCATTTGCAGAAGATGCTATAAAGATGTACTTATCAAAGCACATCTTATATCTTTATATCTGCAATGCCTATTCCTTTGGTGATCAAAACATTTCACTGATTCTCTCCTTTGTATTACACTTAGTCTTAGTCCCTTGTACAATGTTCCATAAAATTACAATAAGTTCCTCACCTCATAGATGGGGTCTTTCTTGGGCAAGAATTCTAATTGGCTGATAGATATAATAAAAGCTGAATAAAAGGAATTGAAAGAAATATGGAAAGCCTTAAATGAAGTGATATATAGTAAAGAAAGAATTCAATTAGTAAATATTTATTAGTTGCCTATAATTTGTCAGATATTGTACTAGGTGCTAAGGAAAAAAGGCAAAAGTGAAGTAATGCTTACTCTCAAGTTCTTCTAATTCTCATATAGATACAAAATAAATGTGAGGTAATTTTGGGGAGAGCAGCTAGATGATGCAGTGGATAGAGCACCAGGCCTGGCATCAGGACACCTCCTCTTTCTTAGTTCATATCATCTAGCCACTTACTAGTTGTGTGACTCCTGGCGATCACTTAACCCTGTTTGCCTCAGTTTCCCCATCTGTAAAATGAGCTGGAGAAAGAAATGGCAAACTACTGCAGTGTCTTTGTCAAAAAACAAACAAACAAATCCAAATTGAGTCACAGGTTTGTGCATAACTGAAAATGATTGAATAACAATTTTAGGGAAAGAAAATAAACAGCTATGGGGATCAAGGAAGAGTTCACATAAGAAGTGTCTCTTGAACTTGACTCTAAATGAAACCAGGATGGGGAAAAAATGGAAGTACTTTTAGGCAACAAGGAACAAGTAAATGGAGAGAAATTGAAAACTAAAGGATTGCTTGAAAGAGGAGGGAATAGAATCAAATTCACTACCAAAAGGGTTGCCTATGCAAAAAGGGCCACCATTTAATCAGAGACTAAAATAGAAGAGAAGAAAATGAAGATGATATCAGGAGATTCCTACAGAATGGCCTTGATTTTCTCAATAAAGTGTGACAGTAGGTCCTCTTGTTGAAAAGACATAGAAAACTTAAACTAGATCAAACTTTCTCTTCTTTCCTTAAGTTTTCTATGTCTTTTTGCAAGAAAATGAATTAGGTAGGAATAAAAGAATTGCCAGGCTGAAATGAAGGTCCAGTACAGAATACATAACAAATATGTAGTAGATCCTATGCACTGTGTTTGTGAGACTTCTTCCAGGATCATTTAGTAACAAGTAGGAACAAAGATGACAGATAATGTTTGTTTAGAGGTAAATGGGTGAAAGAGTGGCTCCTATAGCAAATATAGAAAGTACTAGAGTAGATACTCTATATTTGGACACATTCTAATTTCAAGTAATAGTATACCCAAAGACAACGGAAAGATCTTGTTCATAAAAAGAAAATCAGTCTTACAAATTACCATCAATAGAAGTACAGGGTGTTGGAAAGAAAGAAAATAGAATATATTAAGCTTCTTTCTCCCTCTCCTCTCCCACTCCTCCAGCTCTGTCTAGATAAATGTGAGCAGGAGAAACGGGTCAAGATAGGAGATGATTCTCAGACATTTATCTTTGCAGCCAAGGAGTCCATAATCATTCAGGCCCTTCCTCCCATTGGGTTGCTGCAGTCTCATCTGCCTGCTTTGGATAATTAATACCAGCTGCTCTAGAGGAGAACCCAATTGCTTTCCACATTTTTCAAGACAGTTCAGAATAATTTATCTGTTTCAGGAACCCCACTCCTGCTTTGCCCACAGTCCTAATTCTCTTTTATATCAGACTCTATGCTTCCAGATCTTGTACCCTAATCACAAATCCTGAACACAATTCCCCCATCTTCTTCATTATTACAAAGAGAAGAAAGGACTACAATTCACCAAATGCCTAGCTATAATTCAAAGTGAGATCACAGCCCTGGCTCTTAGACCTTACATAAGTAAGGTTTCAATGAAAGAGGCATCCAGAGGGTTAAGGGAAAGTAACTCAGGTCTAAAAATAAAAGGCAACAATAAAACAAAAATAAAATGGGTCGCTAAAGAATGGAATTCAAACACTCCTCTGATTAATATAGCAGGTGTGTAATCAGGTCTGATGCTTCATTAAAGCATTTTAAAGCCTTCAGACCATAACAATCTGCTCTGGGTCTCCCATTATGGCAATGTTACTCATCCTCCTTCCTTTTCTTTTCCTTCTCAATATGCTGCCTTCCTTAAAACCATCAATAATAAGTGGACATTTAGATTTCTAAAGGCTACTAAAGACAGGTGGCACTGGTATCAAAGACAACCCTCAAGCCTATAATATGGGTTATTCAGTGTTCTATGGACCCAGAAATCAGGTTTCTTCTACTATAATCAAAGCACTATCACCAGAGGGAAATACCAAGAAGAAAATTGATAGGAAATTTTCTGGTCAACACCAGAAATAATACAGCTGTCTCATGTATGTGTTACAGTTGCAGAACCAGAAAATAAACCAAAAAGTTGCATTCCATTTTCACCTTAAACCAGCAGAGGTAGTTGTTTAAAAAAACAAATCTCTTCTCTGCTTAGTATTCAACTAATAAAATCAAATTGAAATCACTCTGGGTAGCCTTAAGCAAATTATTAAATAGGTCAACTATTTATTGCCATTCCTAACCAATCCTCTGCCCCCATGATCCCACAACACTCATTCTACAGTCTTCTACCCCTCCACCCCACCTACCAATGAAGTATTTTTAACCATTCCTGTACAGTATGATATTACGGAAAGAATGTTGGATTTGGAGCTGGGGAATGAAGGTTCAAATTCTGTCTCTGTCAGTCTTTGAATATTAATCCCAAATAGCCAGGAGGAATGAAGTCAGAGCATGAAGTAAATGAAAAAAGGAAACAATTTAAAGAATAAGCTTCCTAGGCAGAGCCCTGGATTATGGGCTAACAAGCTTTGTGACCTTTAATAAATCCCCTAATCTCTCTGGGCCTCCATTTACTAAATTGTAAAATCAGAAGGATTGAACTAGAGGACTTTAGATCATTTCAGTTCTAAAGATATGATCCTATGATCCTCTTCCCATTTATCTATGTGAAAATGTACATCCCATATAACCAGAGCTATAACTTGGTAAAAATACATTTAGGTCCATTTCAGCTGGACAAGACACAGAAGAAAGTCTCTCAGCAAGGAAGAGACAGCCTGTACCTCAAAAAGTCCTATGGGGACAATTGGAGTCCATTCCGCTCTCTGTTCACCCTAATGACAACCTTGTTTCACTGATGGTCAGTATGGAATTGTCTACCTATAAGCTTTGTGACTGCTAATACTAGAAGTACTTTTGAACACAAAGTCTTTGTGCCAGTGGACTATAGTTGTGTTTTGAAATGTAATTTTAAAAATACAAATAATTTCAAAAACAAAACCCTACATAAACAATTTTTTTTTCGTACAAATCCACCACTGATTAGTTAATCTCTGAATTTGCATATATGCTTCCCTTGAGGCAATATGTAGCCATGCAGGTATCTTGAAAAGGAAAAATGGAATCATGCTTTATCAAGAAGAAGAAACTCCCTTTTTATATCAATACTTGAAGCAAAACCCTATTTCCCTTCATGCTCAGTCCAGGTCTGCACTTGCCTGATTGCCTCAGAGTCCTGTTCTGAAAGCCACTAATTTGGTGAAGTTATTTTAATAAGAAGTTAATAGATATATACTTTATCTTTTCAAGTAAAAAATGAATGCTTTCTGGAGATACAATTCCTTACCTCTAAAAAGTGACTAAAATAATATAGATTTAAGACTAGCTGGCAAAAGAGAGGTTCCCTGCTGCTATGGAAAAGGGAGATTTTTTTTTGGAATGTGTAGGACTGGCACCCTGTGAAGCATACCAAAGCCTTTGCCATCTACCTGTAAGACTGACCCTGCTGATGTTGTCACAGATGAGCAATAGAGCACAATAGAATGATAAGAAAAGAAAGCAACATCTCTTCCTTCCTACTCATAAAACACACGGCTTTCTTCCTTAAATTGGTGAGTCAAAAACATTTGGCACATATTTAATTTAAAAATCACAATTGGCTCATATGAGGATACTTAATTTATTCACTCAATGAACACTTTGTATGCACAAGGTCTCATGAAGAGTATAAAGGTTAATGAATTATTCTCCCTGACCCCAAGAAGCTTCCAATTTAATAGGAAGTATGAAATGAACAGAGGTAACTAAAATACAAGGAAAGATGTGGTGAATACTATGTAACATTTTTCTCTGCAATAAAAACCTAGTCTTTTCAATCTAATTTAATCTGAATGAAATCCCTCACTGCTTTATTGGGTCAATTTCAAATATATTGATTGATAACACTAGTAGGGGCTGATTTATGAGTTCCTCATCATTTTCTAAAACCTACCATGTTGTTGCTGCAGTAAGGTGGCTTGAAAAATTGAAAATTGAAATTGATTTTGGATGACCTACTTTCCTTCCTGGAATTTAATATGTTCTCTAATTATGCTTGTCCCTTTGCACATCAGAAAGAGCTAAATAAGTCTAAAGGTAAACAAGCTTGTTGCCCCATCTCTTGATTGCAAAATGGGGAAGATTTATTATTTTTTTTGGAAGAAAGGTGTACTGAGTACCCTTGTAGATGGATAATTTGCCTATAGAAGATATAAATAAGAACAAAAAAGGCATTCTAAAGAAAATACAATTATCTTAACAAATGCATAATTTGGTTTTATACACATCATGATGATTATTCATTTGTATACTGTCTTATTTTATTCAACTAACCAGGATTTACTGAATTCCTACTGCGGGCAAAGCACTATGCAATCATTGTCATTCTTATTTATTTTTCCTTTTTGGATTGTCATTCTTAATAAAATTCCAGTATAGTTGGGAAGATGGGACTTGGGTACATTACAAAAGCTAAAAAATGCAAGGTAAAATGTAGTAAATGTTACACGAAAGGTACCACAATAGGCACAGAATTAAACACTGTTAACTGCTCCCTCCTTTTGGAATCTTTCCTCACTAGGTATTTGTCCCATTGCTCTGTCATTTTTCTTGAACTTACTTGCTTGACAGATCATTCTCAGCTTCTTTTTCAGAATCATTCATATATCAATACTCCTTCAAGATTGTACTCAAAGAGTCTGTTCTGCCCTCTTCTCTCTTTGCTTTCTGTGTGATCCCATTAATGCCCATGGGATGCAGCAATCATGCACATGATGATAATCTCCAAATCTACAAGTCTAGCTCTCATCTCCAGAGTTCTAATCCCTCACATACAACTTCCTGCTTGATATTGAAATTCAAAATGCCCCCAAACAGAATTTAAATATCATTCACCTTAAACAAGGAGTTCTTAACCTTTGTTGCATCTGGTGAAGGTTATGGACCTTCTCAAAATGATGTTTTTGAATGTAGAAAATAAAACGCATGGGATTATAAAGGAAATCAATTATATTGAAATATAGTTACTACAGAAGGCAACATCATTCTCTCAACCTCTGACTTGAAATCTAGGAATCATCTTGGAATCATCACTATCTTTTACCACCCCTCCCCATATTCAACCTGTTACCAAGATCTGTCAACATTTCTCAAATAAGCACCCCCTGCTATCTCTCTAGTGCAGATTCTCATCAAAATGGGACTGTTGTAATGGCCTGCTGATGGGTCTGCCCACCTCAAGTCTCAAAACACTCCAGTCCTTCCACCTTTCAGCCACTGAAATGCTATCCCCAAAATCATGTTACTTCCATACCTTTACTCAATCAACTCTAGCAGCTCCCTATTGCCTCTAGGAGCAAAAAAAAAAAAAAAAAATCCTCTGCTTGGCATTCAAAGCCCTTCCTAACCCTCTCCCTTTCTTTCTTTCCATTCTTCTTGCACCTTGCTGCCCATATGTACTCTTTGATTCAGTGATGCTAGCCTCTTGGATGTTTTCTGAATAAGACATTCCCTCTTTCAATTGCAGGCATTCTCTCTGGTTGTCCACCATGTCTGAATGCTCTCCTTCTACTTTGATTACTGGCCTCCTTGGCTTTCTTTAAGTTTCAACTAAAACCCCAGCTTCTTCAGGAAGCCTTCCCCAATCCCTCTTAATTCTAGTACCTTCCCTCTGCTTATTGTTTCCTATTTGTATCGCATATAGCTTTGTTTATGTGTTGTCCTCCCCCCATTAGATTGTAAAACCTTTATGGCAAGAACTGGGTTTTTTTAGCCTCTTTTTGTATCCTTAGTATTTAGCACAGTATCTGGCTCGTAGTGGGGGGATTAAACAAATGTTTATTGAATGATTAATTATTAAATCATTATAAAGACAAGTTCATGGTTCCATGTTTAAGAATCCCTAAAAATCCAATCCCTTTTCTCTGCTTTTTAAATAAGAGCACCACCAGCACTCTATCATTAATAACTTGAGTCATTCTCAGGGCTTTACTTTGCCCATGTGCCCATATCCAATTAATTGTCACGTACTGTCAATTTCATTTCCTCATCAGGTTTTATGTCATCCTATTTCTCTCTACCCTCACTGTACTCACTTTTGTCCAAGATTGATGACCTCTCACCTGGACAACTGTGGCAGTCTCCTAATTGAACTCCTTTCCCCCATCTCTCTTCTCCAATCTATCCCTTACATAGCTGCCAAATTGATAGAACAATAAAGAAAGGGACATTCACATCATTTTTCTGTTTAAAACGTTCTATGAGAGCCAAGATGGTGAGGGGAAGGGAGGTTCTTGCCTAAGCTGTCTCAAATTCCCCTCTAAACAACTTTAAATAATGCATCAAAATGAATTCTGGAGTGGCAGAATCCACGAAAGGATAGGGTGGAACAAGATCCTAGCCCAAGACCACTTAAAAGATTAGCAGGAAAACTTGGTCACACTAGAGTGAGGATGGAGCACTCACTGCACAGACAATGCTCCTTCTAGCAAGTGAGCAGGCTGAGTCCCAGCAAGCCCTGTTCTCCTACACAAAGCAGTCAGCAGCAGGCTTGGGGGCAACTGAATCTAGAAGCTAGAAAAGACGTCAGATGAATGGTTGAAAGAGATTAGGAGGTCCCTTTGTTGCACTTGTTGCAGGAAATCTGTAGCATTGCTTATTTGCAGATTCAGGTTATAGTTTTGGGTGGCAGACCCAGGCAAGGAGGAATACTAGCACACAAGAACTTGTGGCCATAAGGGAGCAGGGACCCTGGTCGCAGTTTCAGGGTGGGAAAGAATGGGAGCTCACAGACCAAAATACAGGCTAGGAGAACAGTGACCATACCTCTCCTTACATCATACTATCTTGGAAGACTTACATCATACTATCTTGAAAACTTGTAGACATCCAGAACTGGTTCTGAAAAGAACTGCATGAAACCCTCTGGATATTGGGACAGTGTCTTTTCACCATAGGAGCAAAATCAAAATTTAACATAAAAACCCCCAAAATTTAACATTAACAAGAAATGGGCTTTAAAAAATGAGCTAAACACAAAACCGACTTTAGAAAGTTATGTTGAAAGGGAAAATGAAAACACAAACTCAGAAGAAAACAATAAAGACAAAACTGCAACATCTAAAGCCTCAAAATAAAATGTGAATTGGTCCTAGGTACAAAAGAGAATTCCTGAAAATGCTCAAAAAGGATTTTTAAAATCAAATAAGAGAGATAGAAGAATTGGGGTAGTAAATGAGAATATCACAAGAAAATCATAAAAAATGAGCCAACAACTTGGTAAATTAATGAGGCATGCAAAAAATACTGAAGAAAATAATACCTTAAAAAAAACAGACTAAGTCAAATGATAAGAGACACAAAATTGGCCAAATAGAAAAAAATATATAAATAAGTCATTGAAGAAAAATACTCCTTAAAAATGAAAATTAGGCAGGTGGAAGCTAATGATTCCATAAGACAACAACAGCAACAACAAAAACACAAATAAAATAAAGAAAAATTAAAAGAAAAATGTGTAATATCTCATTGGCAAAACAACTAATCTAGGATATAGATCAAGGAAAAATAATTTAAGAATTATTAGAAAACCTGAAAGTCATGGTACCAAAAAAAGAGTCTATATATCATCTTTCAAGAAATTATCAAAAAAATTTTCCTGACATTATAAAACCAGAGGATAAAATAGAAATTGAAAGAGTTTACCAGTTTCCTCTTGAACATAACTCAAAATAGAAACTCCCAGGAATACTATAGCCAAATTAGAGAGCTCCCAAGTCAAGGAGAACATATTTTTAAGAAGCCAGAAAGAAACAATTCAAATACCATGAAATCAGCATCAGGATAACATAAGATATAGCAATTTCTACATTAAAGGATCGAGGGCTTAAGATATGATATTCTAAAGGGCAAAGGAACTAAGATTACAACCAAGAATCACCTACCCAGCAAAACTCAGTAAAAATCTTTTAGGGAAAAATGAAAGAGAGACTTTTCAAGTATGCCAGATTCAAAGACCAGAGCTGAATTTGACTTTCAAAAACAAGACTGAAGGTAAATAGGAAGATAGGAGTGGATATAAAGGACACATGCATGAGTAAAGACATATTAATTTAGTTATTATTATATGCCAAGCACCAAATCTTTATAACTTTCCCCAGACACACATTTTTTCCTTTTCCTACATCTTTATTCATAACTTCTCTACCTGAGGATGTCCTCCTATAACTCCATCTCACAAGTTAGCACCAGGCTTCTGCCCTCCATCCTCCATGACATCATTTCCAATAATGGTAAGAAAAGGACAGGAGTTGATGGTTGCCTAGATGTGGAAAGGGAAAAGGAAGATGAGCATACCTTGAGTTTCAAGTTCATGTGATAAGATTAGAATAAATCACCTGTGAGGGCCCTTATGGCTGTGATCTATGATATGATGATCCTATTCTATGAAATGTTTATGAATGAGAGACCAAGATAGAGACTGAGAGAATGAGCCAGGCAGGATCACAGACTTAGGGGCAATATCTAAAGTACTAAGAGGCTTGGAACTGGGTGACATCCCTCTTGGTGAGCCTGAAAAGAGAGGGAGAACAGAGAATGAAAAATGGATACTGGGAACTTGTTTTGAACACTGGGGAAGGGAGGGAGAGGGAGGAAAAGAGAGGAGAGAGGAGCAGAGAAGGAAGTATACAATGTGCCAAAATGTTTGTGGCAGCCCTGTTTGTAGTGGCTAGAAACTGGAAATTGAATGGATGCCCATCAATTGGAGAATGGCTGAATAAATTGTGGTATATGAATGTTGTGGAATATTATTGTTCTGTAAGAAATGACCAGCACGTTGAATACAGAGAGGCTTGGAGAGACTTACATGAACTGATGCTAAGTGAAATGAGCAGAACAAGGAGATCATTATACACTTCGACAACGATATTGTATGAGGATGTATTCTGATGGAAGTGGATTTCTTTGACAAAGAGACCTAACTGAGTTTCAATTGATAAATGATGGACAGAAGCAGCTACACCCAAAGAAAGAACACTGGGAAACGAATGTGAACTATCTGCATTTTTGTTTTTCTTCCTGGGTTATTATACCTTCTGAATCCAATTCTCCCTGTGCAACAAGAGAACTGTTCGGTTCTGCAAACATATATTGTATCTAGGATATACTGCAACATATTTAACATATATAGGATTGCTTGCCATCTAGGGGAGGGGGTGGAGGGAGGGAGGGGAAAAATCGGAACAGAAGCTAATGCAACGGATAATGTTGTAAAAAAAAAAATTACCCTGGCATGGGTTCTATCAATATAAAGTTATTATTAAATAAAATAAAATTTAAAAAAAAAAAAGAAGGAAGTATACAAGAGGAAGCACGAAGAAGATAATTCTTTTCAACTTCAATATTCTTAGTATTCAAATATGCCTCAAAATCTTTGGATTCTTATGTAATAAGCAAGAAGGAGCAAGATTATGAATACTGATTCAGAAATTTGGGGAAATAATCTCTTTATTGCTTTAGACTTTTCAATACCCTCCTTTTATAATCTATTTTGAATCACATAGCAACAGTGTGAAATACATAGAGAATAGTCTTCCTTCCTTCCTTCCTTCCTTCCTTCTTTCCTTCCTTCCTTCCTTCCTTCTCTTCCCTTCCCTTCCCTTCCCTTCCTCTCTCCTTCCCTCCCTCTCTCCTTCCCTCCTTCCTTTTTTCCCTCCCTCCCTCTTTTCCTCCCTCCTTTCCTCCCTCCTTTCCTCCTTCCTTCCTTCCTTCCTTCCTTCCTTCTTTCCTTCTTTCCTTCCTTCCTTCCTTCCTTCCTTCCTTCCTTCCTTCTTCCTTCCTTCTTTCCTTCCTTCCTTCCTTCCTTCCTTCCTTCCTTCCTTCCTTCCTTCCTTCCTTCCTTTTCTTTACTTCTTTCTTTCTTTTTTCTTTCTTTCCTTTTTCATTCTTTCTTTCTTTCCTTTCCTTCCTTTCTTTCTTCCCTCTCTTCCTTTTCCTTCTCTCCCTCCTTCCTTCCTTCCTTTTGTTCTTTCTTTCCTTCTCTCTTTCTTTTTTCTTCCTTTTTTTTTCTTCCTTTCTTTCTGTCACTTTCTTGTTTTTTCCCTTCCCCTCTCCCTCCCTCCTTTCTTTCCTTTCTCCCTTCCTCTTTCCCTTCCTTCCTTCCTTGTCTTTTTTTTTTGTTGTTGTTTTCTTTCTTCTAGTTAAGTTCTTCTAGAAGTAGAACTTCTTAACCCAAACCTGCCCACATCCAAATTGTGTTAATCTCAATCCTGAAATGCTGTGTTTCAATATATTGATGGAATATTAATATTAGGGCAGTTAATAGTTTCCCCAAACATACATGGATACACATTCTCTCACACACAGAGAGAGTACTAATTGGGACAATTGAAGACTTTAGGTATTCTGAATTAACATTACTCTCAGATAGACTGCGAAGGGATGCAACTATGGATCTTTTGGATAATGGGTATATAAAGATATTACTAGACTCTGGTGTAGATCTCCTGAGAGCCTAAGGAAGTTCATTGTAGAACCATCTTTATCTGCTTGCAGGCTTCCTCTCTGCTTTTATAATTTTGGGAACTGCTTTTTTACTTAACTGGTTGATTATTTATATTGAGAATTACTGAACATATTTTAATGAAAAAAATGCATAGTTTAATCATCAGGCTCTGAGAAATCCATTGCCTCAGATGCAGCACATTGACTGAACAACTACTTATTTAGAAGGGGCTGACTCTTTAAATTTTCTCTTTATCTTCAGTCACCAATGACTTTGGCTTTGGATATCTAGAGTAAAAAGTTCTAGAAGAAACTTTTAAGGTCATATACTGCTATCACTTCATTTATCCACAAGGAAACAGTAAAAAAAATTACCTAATATTCTATAGATAGTAAATAGCAGAAACAAAATTTGAACTTAGGTGTTCAGATTCCAAGTCCAAAACTCATTCCATTACATCATGATGCTTCTCATTATATCATGGAGAAAAGGAAAGAAGATCTCTGTGAATAATGAGAAGGGAACATATGTATAGATTAAAGGAAATAAAAAGGAAGTCCAGAGCCAGGGGGGGCTTGGCTTTGAATTCTAGCTCTCCTACCTGTTATATGATCTTAGATAAGTTATTTAAAGTCTGTATTTCTCAATTTCCCCAGGTCCTATGATAAATGGACCAAAGCCTCCAATCTCACATATTCACAACAAAGTTTTAAATATATGGAAAAAGAGCCATGGGAAGTATAGATTTCTATCATATCAGGCCAGGAGGTTCTTGTTCACATACAAAATTGAACCAAGATGGACTGTCACATTTGCAATGAATTTTGCATGAATGACCCTTGAGAGTCTTCCCAGCAAGTCACTTATCTCCTAGATTACCCCTGGTATCAAATAGATTGTGAATTAACTGAGGGGTGACCTATGCGAAGGGAGGTCTCAGTATTCACCACCTATAAAAATTCAGTAGAGCAGATCATGTAGTAAGCTGTCAATATTAGCCTAGTCTATTTAAGAGAAACTGATGAAGCTGTTGGAAATGATATACATTAATGGTGCATCCAGAATCAATCCTTCCCACAGCTTAATAATTCTATAAAAATGGATACATTCCTGTAGTTGTGAAAGCTAGTTAATGGTCTCATTGGGGAAGGGAGGACATATAATACTTTTTTCCCCTTTAGGAGGAGGAATGATTGGATGAGTTATACATATTCATCAGAGGATGAATAATAATCAGGGATGGTTTCTCATCTCAGATGAAATTTGCATGAGCCTTGGGCACTAGTGATTGAATGCCACCTCTGGCTTTACCCTGAAGCACACCCAAGGAAGTGATGGTCCTTTACTAATATTATAATCCCTTGGTACCAGGGCTGCATGTGAAAGTATGTAACGGGCAGCACATGCTTTTTAGTGATTTCCCAAACCCTTCTCCTCTGGGCTCTCCACTCTGTTGTCCTCATTTATAGCAGATATCCAGCATGGTTGCTCCATTATTATAGCAATGTGCTTCAGATTCAGATACTGTGGATTCCTTTGTTTCAATAACATGATTAATTTTTGTTTTTCTGTTGTTTTGTTTTGAGCATTTTCGGCACATCACAACAGTGCTGTACACATAGTCAGGGAACCCTTGAAGAGGCAGTGTATAATGTATATTGTAGAAAGTTGGTCTGTGTCTGAAACCAACTCTATTACCAATTAGTTTTATCTATAAAATAGGAGTAATGACATTTATCCTAGCTACACTGAGTTACTTTAATAACTAAGTAGAATAATATAGACAAAGTGCCTTATAACTACAGACAACAGGTGTAGAGTCAATACAACACCGGGAATAGAGAACCAAGCTTAGAATCAGATAGACTGGAGGTTAAAGCTGTGTCTCTGACACACCACTATCTGAGCAACTCACTTTTATGTCATGAAGAATCAGACATGACTGAGTGATCCCATAGCAACAACATATCATGTGTAAAGTAGTATGACCACAAAATGAGGCAAGGGGAAAACAAAGGGAAAAGACTCCTTACTACATGAAATTTCCTTAATAAAACAAAGACAGATATATTTATCAATGGCTAATTATGCAATCAAGTTATTTAATAACAGAGAAGCTAGTAGCAAATTAAGGGGAAAGGAGAAGGTAGTACTTTTATTTGTTTATTAATGCTACCTAATAAATTATGATCTCTTTCTGGGATTGAGAAAAGTGAGTTCGGCTCAAGGAATTCCATAACTATTGAGAAATAAAACACAAGACCACTAACCTTACAGTCACTCTGATTTATCCACTTAGAGTTATCCTCAACTCTTTACTCTCATTCATCTCCTTTAGTTCATATCTAATGATTTGCCAAATTTTGTCAATTCATTCTTCACATCTGTCCCTTTCTTTCCACTGACATGGTCATCATTCTAGTTAATGTCATGATCATTTCTTTCATGAACTATTTCAGTCATCTTCTAATAAATCTTTTTGTAGCCAATCTTCTCCCCAGCCAATTGATCTTCCAAGCAGTTGGATGTACAGGACTTTGAGTTAGTACATCAAAATCTTGGCCAAGCCTTGCAGAAGGAAAAAGTTGAGACTCAAAATCAAATAAGAGAAAGAGTGTCAACTAGCTATTATTTGGGATATTAAATAGTATCCTAATCATTAAATTATAGAATAATCTTCAAAATAATTAAATAATTATGAAGTTAGCTTTAATTATTATAAGTTGGTCTCCATCAATAATTTATCTTTCTTACATAACTATTCCTGCAATATGGCTATCCAATCATAAGACCTAGAATGCTACCATCTTTAAAAACTCAAAACAATGGATTACACATGCAAAGTAAAAGAGAAATGCTTGGTGAATATAAGTAAACTGCAGCACATTAAAATGATGCAAGAAGCAACATAGCAGATAACACTCAGAAAATGTATGCTTAGCTCATTCAACCAATAAGCATTTATTAAGTGCCAACTAGAGTAATAAGAATAGTAAGAATGAGAAACAAGAACAAATTAATGACTGAGATATTGCAATGATATGTATAAGACTTAAAAAAAAAAACCTAGAGGAGGTTTTTCAGAACAATGGATAGATACATTCCAGAACATAGAAGAATTATGACATAACATGAACAAAGATTTCAGGAGAAGAGGACTTGTATAGTGGAGAGAATATACACTTTGGTGTATACTTATGGTATTTCCTTTGTGAGAACAAACTAATTTTTTTTTTAGTTTTTAGAAATTTAGTATGTCACTTAGTAGAGGTGACTAAGCCAGAAAAAAAAAAAAAGATAGGACTCTTTTTCAAGTTTTAGAAGGTTTACATTACATAGGATTTAGATGTACACAGTTAAGCAACTTTTCTGAGAAGGAAACTAAAGCATAGTAAATTGAAAACCAATAAATATGAACATTTGATAAAATTTGGGTGGAGCCAAACACAAGAAAGATACAAAATGTGCTTTGGGTAGACCTAAAATAAGACCTGGGTGGGTAGATTCAAAATATAAATGTTTTGAATATATCTGATCCCAAATTCCTTGTAGCCATCACTGGAATTCCTGGAAAGTTACTAGAGTCAGGATAACATTCTGTATTCAGACAGTCTCTAAGTATCTGAATGTAACAGTCACATAAAATTAGACAAATAATATAATTTTCCAAACAATATAATAATACTTTTTTATGAATCTCATTGATATCTATATCTCAATATATAGTCAAATATTAAGGTGAGTGAACTAGACTATGCTTCCCTACCGAACTTTATTTGCAGGGAAATAATGTAAAAAAACTTCCTTAATACAGCCTTCTGCTTTGCCTAGATTTCTCTCAATTACATGATATACAAAACTGAGGAAACTCTCTTCTGGACATGCTTGTAGAGAGAATTTGTGTAAATCTATAGACCGGTATCATGCTTTGGAGATAAAATTGAGTTATTAACACATCATCAGAAAACAAGGGGTCAAATGACAAATAATGAATTGTACAAATGGAAATTATAAAGGTGATGTTTGTATCTTTTTTTTGGTAAAAGTCTCAAATTGCTAAAACAAAGTATCTCTCTGGTTGCATCTGTCAAGAAATCTTTTATGATCTGACCATGTATGTGTATGTGTGTATGTGTGTGTGTTATATGTATATATATATATATATACACACATATAATATATATGTATATATGTATGTATTTTTAAATCTAAAATTCATCTAGCCTTTCCCAATTATCCTGAATGCTTGTGCCTTCCCTCTCAGATTACCTCCAATTTTTTTCATTTTGTACTTTTTCATAAATAATTTTTTATATATTGTTTCCCCATTTAGACTGTGACCTTATTCAGAAAGCAGGAACTATTTTTTGTCTTTCTTTGTATTTTTAACATTTAATATAGTGCCTGACACAAAATAGGTACTTAATAAAATGTTTATTAACTGACCTGAAAGATGGTTCTTAAGGCAACATTTTGTTTTACTAAGTCAAATACTTTGTTGTAAACAATGTACCATAAACACAAAGGGATCATACATTCTGTATACTTCTTAGTCAATTCTGTCTTCATAAAGATTTTAGTCTGATACAAAAAACTCATAAATCTTACTTGTCATCTTTTCATATTTTCATCAAGAATATCCTTGGTATATTCATAGACCCTTCTCATAAAAAATTTATATCTGTGTGAAAGTAAATATGGATTGGTAGATGCTGATGTATTTTCAATCACCTCTTTAGACAATAATGTAGTCTGTTTCTATTCTTTTTGGCATCTTGCCTTTCTGTGATATATCTTGAAAGCTTTCTCGCTTAGTAAATTCAAAATTGTTATCACCAGTATGAATTTCTTTTATGTGTCCAGTTTCAATTGGTCTTTCTGACTTAAGATTGTAGGGTTTTCACTTCCTTTTATACCAAATGAGATAATGGTATTTCTATTGGAATTCCTACAACAAATAAACATCATAGAAATAATGGTAAATTTGTTTCACTTCTTATCTATTCATTATGCTCCTCCTAATTATATCTATAAACATTCTTAAGATGAGCTAGATTAATCAGTTGCCATGTTAAATTTTCTTCAGATAAGTCATGCATTAAACAAAGGCATGTATTATTCAATTTGGTTTAATAAGCATTTAATTGATACTTACTGTATGCAAGGCACTGTCCTGCAGGCACAGGTCATATAATCATGAAATATGACAGATTCTGACCTCAAAAATGTTATAATCCAATAGTGGGGATAAGACATCTAAAGAATCACTATGGCTCAAGGAAGAATGAGGTAAATTAAAAAAGAATAATAAATGTGCCCATGATTTTTTTTTAACGATAGTATACTTCTTCAAAAATATAACATTTGCTATTTCTTTTTGATTTGATTACCAATTACAACAATACTCTTGTGCATTTTAAAAATATTTAGCAACAAAGGCATTCTTTTAATGGTTAAAATATGAATTTTACTAATTGTTAGAATCTTCCTGCTCTTTTCTTCAGCCATATTTAATATTTAATGTAGAATAGGTAGAATGATTCCAGTAAGATTCCCATCAAGGAAAGAAGGAAGAATTATAGATTCTCATAATTATAAGAGATCCCAGGGACTATCTTATGCAACCAATACTCCACAAAGAACATACAACTTGTTTTCAAGTCTCTGTGTCAAGTCCTTGCTTAGAAGGGGAAAAAAAAAAAAAAAGAACATTTTTTCTTGAGGAAATCCATTCCAGCTTTTGATAATTTTATTTGTTGGGAAGTTTTTTGTTGTTGGTTTATTTTTACAATGATCATAACATGGTCTTCTTGCAACTTCCCTTCATTTCTTCTACTTCTATCTCATTGGTCTAAGCAGAAGACATTTTTTTTTTTTAACATAAGAGCTGGATAGATAGAGACCTATTATGTTCCCTTTAAGTCTTGTCTTCTTTAATTCCTATAATCACTTATCAGATGACATATTCTTGTGGCTCCTTGCCATGCTGACTGCCTACTAGTGGATGGTCTCTGACTTCTCAATATCCTTCCTAAAAAATGGAACCCAGAACAGATCACTATTCTTCAGATATGGTCTGACAAGGGAAGAGTACAATGGGACCATCACCACCCTGTTTGTATGCTTACATATCTCAAGTAGCCAAAGATGGTAGGAACTTTCTTGGCTCCCATATCACATTATTGATTCATAATGACCTTAAGCACCACTAAAATCTCCCAATGTTTAAAAATTGAACCTACATTTTCATCATACCTTCCACATCTCATAGTTGTGTAACAAGTTGGGGTTTTTTAGGGTTACATTTATTCCCATTAAATTCCATTTTACTAAATTGAGTCTTATTGTGTCCAGACTAGTTCTCGAGGACAGAAATCCTCCTTGGTCTTAGAAGAGGAGTGATGAGCAAGGACCCATGTGGATGGTCAGACATGGAGTGCATTTATTCCAAATTCTCTCACCCTTACATATCCTAATACCCTATTATAAGCAAAGCAACATTGCCATGCACTATAGTGCTATTGTATGTAGATGATTCTTTGCCATCTGGTATCACTCTGCTTCAATCACAACACAGGTGTTCACTGCCCCTGATTTCTCAGGAAGGCCAAGAGCCCTTAGGGGAGATAGGGAGTGAACCAGACATTGTGGGCAGGTTTTCTCTGGGCTGAAAGGTTTATACCTTACCCAGAGTTCCCCCACTGTTTGTAACCCTCTACAGAGTCTCATGCTCTAGTTTAGCCACAGATGAGCAATTTTCTTAAACCTACTAATACACCTTGGATCAGGTGGTGTTGCAGGGGGAAATTCACCACCATCAACTAGAAACAGCTATAGGGCATAGTGGAGAGATTGTTATATTTGGAGACAAGAAGTTCTGAGGTAGAATCCTATAGGCAACTATTAGCTCTGTGGATCTAAGCAAATCATTTAACTTCTCTCAGCCTCAGTTTTTTCATCCATATTATGGGGATAATTATAGCACCTAGCTCACAGACTTTTGTGAGGATCAAATGAGATAACAGATGTGAATCATTTAGTAAATTTTAAAACACTTTAAAAATGTTTGCTTTTAAATGACGCCATATTGTATGCCAGGTGTGTAGGAGATACTTAAGAAATCCATCATTGTTTACTTCAAGCAACCATCTTTGATGGCTTTATTCTAGAAGGGCGTGCATCTTTCCTTTATATGCAGACATTCCATGGAATAATCTTATCCTATCCCCAGTTGTCTGTATTTAAAATTATTCAAAATCTAGATGGGAGGTAGTTTAGTGAGCTTTAGATAGCCCTGCCATAGCAAGTGAGTCTGTACAGATCAGCATGATCTTTCGGTGCCAAACAGGAATAACGAGGCACTCAGCCACTGTGTGTTTACAGTGAAATACTTTTGGGAGCATTACATCCAATAGCTTTCTAGAATACTTAAGTCATGATACCTTACAAATAATCCTCCTTCCCAGGCAATCGAATTCAATTTCTCTTAAGCAGATGGAATCTCTGTAATGAGAGAAAAAACTTTTTGAAGGTTCTTTGAGCAGATCTTTGGGTCTGAAGTTACTCTATAATTTGGAGGTTCATTAAACAGATTAAAGGATAATTGTCCTCTGAGTAAAGTCAAGAACTACTTGATCTCTCTGTAAAATTAAAGTATTTGCATTTAGAGATTGATAATTTATTGCCTTATAGAGCCCTCTTGAAGGAGTCTTCACCCTTATTCTTCTTATGAAGTTCTAAGGCATCTCCTCCTGGGCCAGCTTTCTCTGAGATTTTAGAATTTATTTATGTCCCACTGAGGCAGGGAATAAGAATTTATGGGTACTTATTCACACAGACATCAGGGAGCCTTTCTTTGTCTTTCAGTTTCATAAAGGAAAGAAAAGGTATTTGCTATATATGTGACAGCTTTTAAAACTGTCAAAAAAAAATCTATTTATTTGACCCCCAAGTCAGCAAAAGTACAGTGTAGATGGTCAAGGGCAAAGGAAAGTCCAAGTTAGAATCTTGCTTTCATTATTGTTATAATGAAAGGGATGCACTATGATATACTAAATATAAAGTAATTCAATCTAAGGATCTTAAAATCTGTGGAGTAGTCATGTGTGTATATGATATGAATGACATGAGGATGTTACTGTATTCACAGGAGAATACCAATATATTGGAACTTCTGAAAACTAGCAAAAAAAAAAAAAGATACTTTAATATTTTGAAAGACTGCATTATATGGGAATTCCCTTCAATTGCCCATAATTGTTTATATTTATATAAATTAAAATCCCTCAGTGATAAAAGGGGAAAGAGAACTGATTTTGAAATCTTAGGATTGAGGCTTAAATCCTGTCTCTTATTTTAGGAAGTTAGTCAGTGAGAATTTATTAAACTCCTTTTATATATGGGATGGCTTCCCTAAGTTTGCACATTTTGCATTTCTTAGCTCAGAGAGCACAACACCTTCTCTGATAAGGGCACATCATATTGGGCAGTCCTATGCCAGTATCTCCCATGGAAGAAATCAATTCTTAAGTTCTTAAGAGAGACCTTGAGAGTGTCCTTGTATCACTTTTTCTGACCGCATTGTGAGTGCTTGCCCTGTATGATTCTCCACAAAATTGTCTTTTTGGCAAGCATACATTTGGCATTCAAACAGTATGGCCAGTCCAACAGAGTTGTACTCTCTGTAGTAGAGTTGAAATACTTGGCAGTTCAGTTAAAAGGACCTCAGTGTTTGTTATCTTATCCTTCTAAGTGATCTTCAAAATCTTCCTAAGACAATTCAGTTGGAAGCATTTCAGTTTCCTGGCATGGCAGTGATAAAGTGCCCAGATTTCATCGGCATATCCATTCATAGTAGACACACAGCAAATTGGAGGGATTAACTATGCAGGTGAGATTATTTGTGGAGCACTGGATTTAGAGATAGAAAGTATTGAATTCAAATGCTGCCTCCGCTACTTGATAGCTCTGTGACCCTTGGCAAGTAATTTAGTGCCTTTCAGATTGTTTTTTTTTTTTCAGTAAAATAATGGGGTTGGGTTAGTGGTCTCAGAACCCTTAATTCTGTGCTCTTCTAAACTTAATTCTATGCTCCTATGGATTTGTTTTTGACAGGTGGACTCTGTCCAAGTTTTGAAGATCATTTAGGGTCATTCAAACAGGAGAGACATTAGCAATAGATGTAAAAGATTATGAAACCCTTGCCAAGTAGGAATTAGTTCAGTTGATTTATTTAACCTCTCAAAGTCATCAAAGTTTTTAGTTTTTAGAATATAGTAGAGAGAGTTTCTGATGGGTTGATTGTTTCATTTGATCTGTTTAGCTTCAGGCAGAGGCAAGTACCTTCAAAATCACTACTTGCTTCATTTGGTTTTTAATGGTCCTAAAGAAGTAGATATATTTGGATAAGATACACCTCTTCATTTGGAAAATTTTGGCTTGAATAACAAGTCACAGGAATGACAACTATTTACTATTTCTTTTCCCCTTTAAGTGCAGATATTATTTGACTATTTGACTTAAAAGGATCACAAGAAATATACTTTACAGACAATTGGAGTCTTCAGTCTCTTTGTCCTTACCTAATCAAAATGTGTACACGGGACTTGTGATAGGCTTATGATGCTAGAGTTAAGACCCCACAAAGACACTTAAAGCTAAGGAAGAAAAATGGAATTTGACCCACAAAGCAGGGAAGCCTGTCTGCAGCAGAAAGAGTTGGTATAAAGTTGTCAAGTCTTGTCAAGAGTCTTTAAATCTATGCTGCCACATTGAAGAGCAGCCAAACCCTCCTCCAATTATTAGGTGCTTGACTACCTATAAAGGGATTTACAAAAGCACTTTTCTGACAGAAAGAAATGAAGTGATTCAGTGCGATTTTGAGAACATGGTGCTGCTTAGCATCTTGCCCCTGTTCTTACTTCTAATATCAATTTATTGATATCATTAAAAGAAAAAGAAAGCATAGAAAAAAAAAACTGATTGCAGCAGGAAGAAGGCTGACCCTTTATAGGATTTTATAGTTAGTATTTAATGTGAGCTGTTTGCAGTTTCTCTGCCTCAAATTTTCCATTGTCATTTTTATTAATATTCAAAAATAGGATTTCCTTATTAGTGGCTACCTGAACTTAGGAGAGATGAAACAGAGTGTGGTCAGGGCCAAAAATAAACATGTGGCTCTTGGAAATATTTGTCTGTACAAGCTTGTACAAAGAAAAGTGCTTGCAGAATGGTAAAGAGTATAAAGGGCTAAACATGAATCAGAATACTCCGAGTCTGAATTCTCCCTTAGACACTAGCTAGTTGGGGTGACAAGGCTACAATTTCTGCAGGGCTTTTGAGAGACCATCATCTGTCAAATGGGAATATAAATAGCATCAGGGATGTATGGGGTTCTTGGGGAGGACTAGTCTCTGGTATAAGTGCTTGCTTAGCCCTTTGCTAAGCCCACCTTTGGCGTTCACCTCTCACTCAAGTCTCATCTGTAACTTCTGAGAAGCTGTAGCATGTGCAGTAGTCTCATCATGGTAAACCATCTCTTTAAATAGGCTAAACTGGATCGAGGGTAACTGACAGGCTTCAAACCTGTTGGTGATTTAGGAGGATTTCTACTCCAAGTATGTGAAAATTTTCCTTGGTGGATCCGGCATTTGAAAACAGTTTGTTCTAACAGCCATGAAGTTGAGTGAAACAGTTGATGTATAATTCCTAGAACTTGGTTAGACATCAAAGACAACAAAGTCATTTATTGTATCCTGGCCCAACATCATTGTCTTGACTTTTACCTTCCACTGGACTTTGATGATTCTAGAAGAGAGAGCAATGCTGATGACTCTTCAGTTCTGCTTCACTTAACTCCAATTCACTTGAAAGTCAAGATATCATCCCATGATGTCATCGATCTTAGAGACAAAAGGATAAATAACAATAACAGGGGTACTTATTTTACAAGGTTGTTGGTAGAAACAGATAATATATGTTTTGTGCTTTAAAAAACCTTGAAGTGCTATATAATTGTCCACTGTTGCTAGTATTACTTTTATTATTGCAAATATCCAATAATATAATGATTCCAATGAGCTTCACAAACCTGAAAATTGAGTTATTATTTTATGTCCCAAGAATTATCGCTCGCTACAACATGTCTAACAAAGAGGATCCTGAGCCACAGAGAAATAAACCAAAATTTTCACTAAAGGATTAATTCTTATGTCAACATGTAGCAAAATGAGCACAGGGATGAGTATCAAGACACCTATGTCATATTCCTAGATCTATTACCAGTCTTTTTACTTCATTTTCCTGAGTTAAAATCTGACCTCAGATATTTATTATCTATGAGATACTGGGAAAATCACTTAATTATGTTTGCCCCAGTTTTCTCATCTATAAAATGAGCTAGAAAAGGAAACTACTCCTGTATCTTTGCCATGAAAACCCCAAATGTGATCATGAAGACTGAACATGATTGGACATGACTGAACAACAACAAACATTTTTGTTGTTATTGGTAGTAGTAATGATAGTGGTGGTGGTGGTAGTAACTGATAATGGTGATGGTGGTGGTAATAGTAGAAGTAGTTGTAGTAGCAGTAGCAGCAGTAGTAGTAATAGTAGTATTGTTATGCAAGTTCCTTCACAAAATTGTTATGGGAAAAGTGGTGTGAAAATTGTAAAACAGCACCTAAATATAAGCTATGATTAACATTCCTCTCTCTTACTCTGGGAGAGTTCATGCCATTTACATTTACAGTTAAAACTACTAATTCTATTTCCTGCCATCTTATTTACTCCAGATTATATTTTTCTCTTTCCTTTTCCCCTTTCCCTCCTCCTCAGTATTTTACTTATGAGCACCACTCGCCTCAAGCAGCCCTCCCCCTTTAGAGCCCCTTCCCCTTTCTTATACTTCTACTCTTTCTATTTTCTCTTCTATTAGTCTATTCTTACCCTTTTTCCCTTCCCCTTTCCCCTCCCTCTTTCCTATAAGGTGAGAGAAGTTTCTCTGTGAAACCAAATATGTCTAATATTCTCTCTTTGAGACAAATCTGATGAGAGTAAGATTCACACAATGTTCATCCCTCTCTCTTCTTTCCCTCAAATATAATAGGTTTTCTTTGTCTTTTTTGTGAGATATAATTTCTCTCATTTTACCTTCACTTTCTCCTTTTTTTGGTACAATCCCCTTTCCAACTCTAGTTTCTTTTTATATTATAACAGTAAAATCAAATTATATGTGCACTCTATATGTATACCCATAACAAAGATATAATGCTCAAGAGTTCTTTTCTTATTACCTTTTATATTTTTCTCTTTAGTTCTATATTTGGAGGTCAAAATTTTTGTTCAACTCTGGTCTTTTCATCAGAAATAAATGGAATGCACCTCTTTCATTGAATGTCTGTCTTTTTCCCTGAAGGAAAATATTCAGTTTAGTGGGGTAATTTATTCTTGGCTGCATTCCAAGTTCTTTGCCTTTCAGAATATCAAATTCCAGGCCCTTTGATCCTTTAAGGCGGAAGCTGCTAGGTCCTGCATAATCCATATTGTGGCTCCTTGGTATTTGAATTGTTTCTTTCTGACTGCTTGCAATATTTTTTCCTTGGTCTGATCATTCTGAATTTTAGTCATGATATTCCTTAGAGTTTTAATTTTGGGATCTCTTTCAGGAGGTGTTTGGTGAATTCTTTCAATGGCTATTTTACCTTCTTCTTCTACCTTACCTAAAACATCAGGGCAGTTCTTTTTGATAATTTCCTGAAAAATAATATTTAGGTTCTTTTTTTCATCATGGTTTTCAGGAAGTTCAATAATCCTTGCATTGTCTCTCCTAGATCTATTTTCTAGGTCAATTGTTTTCTCAAGTAGGTATTTTATATTTTCTTTTTTTTTATTATTTGGTTTTGCTTGACTGATGCTTGATGTCTCATTGAGTAATTCATTTCCATTTGTTCAGTTCTGATTTTTAGTGAATTATTTTCTTCATTTTTTTAGTTCTTTTTCGTATTTGCCCAACTGAATTTTTAAATGAGTTGTTTTGTTCTGAGGATTTTTTCTTTTTCACAAATCCTGTTTTTTAAGGAGTTATTTTCTTTTTTAATTTTGTCAAATCAAATTTTTAAGGAATTATATGCTTTTTCCATTTCACCAAGTCTATTTTGTAATGAATTTTCTTTAGATAATTTCAAGGAGAACCTTGTGTGATGGGGACCAATTTGTATCATCCTTTGGGCTTCTCCTGGAGATGATCTGCTTTTAGTATCCTCAGGGTTTGAAATATGTTCTTCTCTTTCACCATAAAAACTATCTGTGGTCAGAGTTCTTTTTGCTTTTTCACTCATTTTTTTTTTTTAAATTGAGATCTGCTTTTAGGACAAGGGAGATTGTCCAAGCTTCCTCTACAAGTGGTAGCAGCTGCACAGAGTCCATGCCAGCTACACTGAGTCCCAGCATACTGACTTCTGATGCTGGGTGGGCATGGCGGGGTCCCATGAAATTCTGGCTTTTCAGGGTTCACTGTTTACCTTTTGTGTTTGTGTTTTATAACTTCTCTGCTGATCTACTGGTTTGCAACCAGGGCAGAGTAGCCAACACTGCTGTAGATTTATCCCTGTAAATTCTCCAGTGCATGGAATTCCCACCATCCCAGGTCTGTGCCACCTACGCTGGCATCTGTGCTTGGTCTGCTTGCACTTGGCTTGCCTCCCTCTGTGCCTGACTGAAACAGATCTTTTCTGGAGATCTTTGAAATTATCTTCTATTGGTAATTTGTTACATTCCCAATGGGTTCTGCTGGTCCAGAGCTAATTCAGAGGCTGGATTTACTAGTTAGTCTGAGGGTCATTGGTCAGAAAGAAATGTGTGTCCTCTCCTTCATCTTGGCTCTGCCCTCCCTCTCTCTCACTATAGACAAGTAACAATCTTTTAGTGCTGTAGAAACCTCTTGAAATTGCAGAAAGGGGGGCCAACCCACATGGGTAGAGGGAGACTTGCATCATGAAGTTCCATAAACCAACAAAATCACAACACTAGTCCTATTTCCAGTCTTTATCCTATGATAAATTCTTAAAGCTCTTAGCTCAAAAAACACCATTCCCTAAACTATGTTCACTTTATAGTCTGGTCTTCTTTGGTATTCCTATATCTTCTCTTCTCAACAATATTGTAAGCTCTTTGGAGAGTAGGCTATGTTATCTCACAAAAGCAATATGGGTTGTCTTAATAGAAACTTTATAAAGAGATTAAATGAATAATTGCTGATTATGTGATTTATGGAATTATTATAAATATATAGATTGTATTAAGTGACAAGTGAAGTATCTCTTAATTTTGAGAGTCTTAAATCTTTTGATTTGTATGGCTACCATTCATTGGCAGGTGTACAGCAAAAAACTTTGTGACTTCTTGGCATTTTTGCTTTTTGTAATGCATATCTCCATTTTAAAAGTACAGATAAAAACATTTTTTAATTAAAATTAAGTTAATTGTCTTTAAAGATTATAAATTTGATGACATCTTTTAAAATAATTGGATGCATACTTGTATATTTCTAAACAAAGGCTGGGAATTAGAGTTGGGAGACTTTGTACTGTAAGCAAAAAAGCATCTTCAGAATTCAGAGATACCAGAATATGTTGCCCGATAAATGAGGCGCTGACAAGAGTAAGAGAAGTGGAACAAGGCTGGTCTGTTCAAAGAGATGAGTCTCAAATAGGTTGCTGACAAGATTACAATTACATCAAATGTCATCAAAGAGTCATTTAGCTGTATGGATCACTTATATATCCTATCCTCAGAACCACAAATTTACATGACCATCATTTTCAAGTTGCCATATTCCTATGTTTCAAACTTAGAATCCAAGTTCCTATCCCAGGCTTCTGATTGGTGAGCATTCATTAGATCTTGATAAAATCCAGCACTATTATGCTACTTCATCTTCATGCTTTGCCATTACATTTATTCCCTTCTCTTTTTTCCTTTCCTACTACCTTTGAATTCTAGCTCTGAGCAGAGTGATCAAACACTCCCTTTCCTGCAAAATACTTGTTAGTCAATTTCCATATTACCCAGATTACTATTACTATTACTCCCTGTCCAATGGCTACCATTTTCTTATAGTTTTTGTATTTCTTTATTAGAATATAAATTCCACAAGGATAGGATTATGAAAGTCAAAAGACTTTATGTATGTGAAAGTATGTGATAACAGTAAAGCTCAAATATTAATTAAAAACTATATTATATATAAGTAATATCTATATGCAGCTATATCTACATCTATATCTAACTAACTAGTTAGCTTTTCTTTCTTATTGCATTTGTATCCCTAATGCTTATTATAATAATGCCTGGCACATAATACTATTTTACAATTTTTTTAAAAAAAAATTACTCATTTGGGGCAGGTAGGTGGTGCAGTGGATAGAGCACTAACCCTGAAGTGAGGAGGAACTAAGTTCAAATCTGTTCTCAGACACTTAACACTTCTTAGCTGTGTGATCCTGGGCAAGTCACTTGACCCCAATTGCCTCAGGGGAAAAAAAAACAAAAAACAAAAAACAAACTCATTCATATAGAGAAATGTAACAAAAGTTGTCTTTCCAAGAGTAGGAAATCATGGTTTTTACCTAAAAGGAAAGTATAAATTATCTTCTTTGGTCTCTGCTCCCACAGTTTCCATGAAGGAACAAATTACATTTGCATTAAGCACTGGTCATACTACTATAGAAAATATGCTGGATCCTAACCCTGGGGCCTTGACTAGTTTGTGAAAATTACTAACTTAAACATTTTCCAAAATCACTAACATAAGTATGTTTAGACTTTCTGGGTCCAAGTCTGAGGATGGTCCACAGAAGCAAGACTTGCTCAGTAAATTATTTCTTGAAGTTGTTGGTTTGACTAATTATATTTTATTGGCTAAGCTACTGTCTGAAAAAGATTCTGTTTTTAGCATAGTATTCCTACTCTTATTTTAGAGATAAAATTTTTGTATAAAGCTCATCTTAATTACTCTGATCTTAATTGCCAATTAGTTATGTTATTTAGCTGACCTGCTTTGGTGAAGTAAAGTTTTGATTTAAAGAGAATCCTGTGTGAGTGTTTGCACTCTGAGTCTGAACCAAACACTTTCCGGCATCAATATTATATTGGTAAAACATATAAGTTCCCAAGAATGCCACTCATAGTAATTTCCTTCCTGAATTCTGCTATTCCATATAGTTTTAGGGAGGATGATGATGTGGTAGAAAGTTAGAGTAATTATTATTAACTATTATGCTGATAACCAATTATTATATTGGGAATTAATAATTCCTCTTTCTATTTCCCTTCTTATTAAGGCCCAGTTCTTGTTAAAGTCAGTCTCTGAAGGTCAGGTTAATTGTTGAGATTATGCCTAGCTCTCCAGGACCATGTTTTTCAATTTTGGGACAGATCCCACCCATCTAGGAGACCTAGCTTCTATTTAGAGTATAAATAGAATCTTGTAGTGTGCTTTCTAGAGCCTCCAAATTGGGGTGCCAAAATATACCATCCAGACCAGCTCTCTGGAGAATCTCAGAACCAGCCATCTCAGTAGGAGGAGCCCCATGTTCCTATTACATTTCCATCATCAAGGTTCATTTTTTCTTGTCAGGGGCATTCCCTTTTAGAAAGATATTTAGGGCTTTTAAGAGGTTCTATTGGGAGTCTTTGATTACTGAAATAAATCACTCACCATCACTTTGTTGATTGCAAATTAGCCAAATTAATAAATTAATTATTTATTACCCAGAAATTGTCTCTCATGGCCTTTCCTTCATCACAAAGGATCACTGAATTGGCAGCTAGAGAATATGTATTAAAATCCTACCTTTTCTCTTTACTCCCTGTGTGATTGTAGGTAAGGCATTTGACTCCTTCTTAAGGCATCAGTTTATTCATCCTTAAAATGAATAGGTTCAATTAGATTCCTTAAAATGAATAGGATCTCTGAATCTATGAGTTTAAAACATAAAAGGAGAATTTGATAGTATTTTTCTTAGATACTTATATCTAAGGGACATAAACAATCTGGTTAATAGATTTATTTTAAAATGAAACAGGAATAGTTCTCTGGGATCTGGGAGAGTCAGAAGAAATATACCACAAGACCATAAAATGAAAAATATTTAAAGTATTAATTTTGTTTCTCAGATATCTTTATTTAAGGCAGGGAGTACCCCAGACAGAGAGCATTTATATTCTAGTCTCAAAAATGGTGAAGTATTTAGTAAAGCAGTAAATTGGAGTATGGTCTATTAATCAATAATTCAAAAAACATTTATTAAACATCTGCTCTTTGCCCAGTATCCAGAGGCAGAGTAGTATGTTAGCCAGAATACTGTGCTTAGAATAATAAAAAACTTAAATTCAAATCTGATCTCAGAGACTTAAAAGCTTTTTGATTCTTAGTTTCCTTGCTTGTAGAGTGGGATAGCACTACTTACATAATCTCTCAGTGTTATTGTGAAGGTGAATTAAAATAATGTGAGCAAAAAACCTTGAGGCACTTGGGTGGTGCAGTTGATAGGACATTTCCTTACTAGCTCTGTGCCCATGAGCAAATGACTTACTCTTTGCCTCAGTTTACAGATGAAGACATAGATAATTCCTCCTCCTGGGGTTATTGTGAGAATCAAATGAGATAATTGTACAATGCTTAGCTCACTGTCTGACACATAGTAGGTATTATATAAAGATTAGTTGCTTATTATTATTATTAATTATAGAGTCTAAGTCTTTGAGTTGGGAAGAACTGAGTCTGAATCTATCCTCAGATATCTACCATTTGTGTGGCTCTCATCAAGTCAATCTCTTTAGATTGAGTTTCTTCTTCTATGAATGTGAATAAATAATCCTTTTCACAGAATGGTTGTGAGGATCAATCACAATAATATATTAAAAAAGTGATTTGTGAATATTAAAGCCTTACATAAATGCTATATGCTATTATGATCATTTTATCATTTTTTATTCACCAAAAGATACTAAGTATAACATGGAATATATTTTCTCCTGTTTCACAAATAATATCTCTTTGCAGTTCCCATAAGACTCTTAAATTGTTACAGTTTGAGAGACTGAATGAGATATTCTCTGTGGGGCTAAATGAAACTTAGACTCATGCATTGTTCTGTGATTATGGGGATAGAGGAGGGGCCAATGTAGCAACATCAAGAAGTGGAGAAACATGTTTTATCCATGCTAAGTGTGTGTGTGTGTGTGTGTGTGTGTGTGTATGTGTGTGTGTGTGTTTGTGTTTCACTGTCTCCTTCCACCACTTCCAGGTTTCTCTGACTTTCTGTTATAAATGGAATCCACTATTTAATTACTTGCCATCATTTTTACTGGCAATGCTTTAAAATTTTAGTACCATTTCAAGACACACCCTGGAATTTTATATGATGACTTGTCTTCATACCAAAGGGAGTTTGTAATTATTTGGGATGAGCAGTGTGTCTCCCCTCATTTCATTTGACTAGAAATGTCCATGATTAGGCTATCAATATCCTATTCAGGGTACATTAAATTGTGTTCCTGGGGAAGAGCTGTTTAAAGGGTCAAATATCCAATTAAGATCTTGTCTGCCCTTAAGAAAAATGTTGTTTACTTGACTCCTACAAGGCACACTCCAGATGGAATCTCAGGATTTACAAGAGATGAACTCGACCAGATTCATTTCTTCAGCACTGATGCATAGTGACCTTGTATGCTTGAAAATATTCAATAGATACCTGTTATTTTGTTTTTTCAAGCCCTCAAAGATTTATAATCCTGCTAACTGATGTCCATCCAACTTCAAAAAAATTCAGGGAGGAATAATCTCGATAACATTTTCTGCTGAACCATTTGGAATGGGTAATTACTTTCACACCAGGCGTTTCTAGAAAATCAAATGATAAATGGGATCTTTAAGTTCTTCTTTTCCCTGGAGGTTCATGAGCTTAAGAAAATCTCTATAAGAAGTTTGTCTTTTTTTCTACAACTTTAATAACTCCATTAAGCCTTTGGCTGTTCTCAATATCCAGCTGTGAAGACTTGGGTGTGGAATGTAATTTTTTTCTGGTCATCAGTTAGAAGGAAGTTATCTCTTAAAAAATGTTTTATTTCTTTTAAAACATGAAGCTTAAATAAGCCTCATTTGGGTAAGTAAAGAGTCAGAAAAGGTATATAGAGAAAAACTTTAAAGATAAAGGTAAGAAGCATTTTTTAAAAATTTGGTATTATTTATCTTTCTTAGAATTAAAGGATACAAAAACAATGTAAATATACTATATCCTCAAACATGCCTTGAACAGTGCTATACACATCATATTTTTATGTAAAAATCTCAACTTGCTTTTTTTTTTAGTGCTCATTATTGTAATCTAATGAACAGAAGATTTGATTCTAAGTGGGTAAATTCTGTTAGGGTTTGTGAACTTGATTTAAAACTGTTGTATATATATGTATATGAATGTATATATATATATATGTATATGTGTATACATTTGTATGTTTACATTTGTATATATACAAACTCACATATGTGTGTATATATATATGCGTATATATAGATATGTATATATATACATATACATATAATTATACACACACATGCATACATATACACATCCATATTATATACTTCAATATAATTGTTCTATCAAGGTAATCACTCAAATTGCATTTTTAATGTACTAACCCAAGATTTAGTAAATGTTCCTTTCTCCCCAGCTGTCTGTAATTTGGAGGACAAGAGAAATGAGAGATATAGATGATTTATGGCAACATGGTATAGAGGATAGAATCCTGGAGACCAAGAGATGGGAACCCACATTTGAAGCTAGTTTCTGCCACTTCCTCTTTGTGTCACCTTTGATATCACTTAATCTGTCCTCATCCATAAAATGAGGGAGTTGGAATAAATCCCTTCCAAATCTATTATTCTAAATTAGTTTATTCAAAATCCATGCTGAACTGGAACCCAAGTGACCTAATTAACTTTATGACCTTGAACAAATCACTTAGCTGTTGCATCTCAATTTTTTCATCTACCAAATGAATAGTTTATACTAAATGTTTTCTGAGGATCATCCTAGTTCAGATGTTCTTCTTGTGATTCTTTTAGTCAAGCATTAGGAATACAGCATTATAAAAGGTAAAGAGGAAGCATTCTCCATGTCTACTGAGAATAGCATGAAAAAAAGGAGTTTAACTTGCAGAAGCAATCTATAAATGAAGACTGTACTGAAAGAAATAATGATCCTCAAATTCTAGATTTCTCTGGCTATAAAAACTTTTTTTTAAAATAGTGAGACATACTTCTTGCCCATTTTTTTTTTTGAAATAGTGAGACATAATTCTTGCCCATAAACAGATTCTATAGGGTATCTAAAAAGCTCTAACATCTTAAAACTATATTAATACTTTTGAGTATCCTATATAGTATAGTGGGATTTTCAAACCAGAGATAACTATACTATTATATGTGGCAAACAGACTATTATTCAATCAATTTTCAGGCATGTTCAACTCTTCATAAGTTCATTTGGGGATTTCTTGGGAAAGATGCTATAATCGTTTGCCATTTCATTCTCCAGCTCATTTTACAGATTAGGAAACTGAGGGGAAAAGGTTTAAGTGACTTCCTTTTGAAGTCAGGAAGATGACTTGTGACTTCTGGACCAGCAATCTATCTACCACTTGACTGCCTTAAGTAGAAAGAGATAAGAAGTACAGAGATCCCAAAAAGGACCACAGGCAATTATAAAGTGGATGTGTTACAGGGAATTGTCACTGCCTCTGGGAAGTAGGAAATAAAAGAAGCTTTCCTAGAGAAGGAGGCATGTGAATTGGACTTTAAATGTTAGATAGGAATTCAACAGACAAAGGGGAAGATGGAAAAATTTCAAAGTATTGCAAATAAATGATAAGACTGGAAAGATAAGATGTGGGTAGATTGAGTGTCAAAGGAGTTTGAACTTTAATCATTAGACAACAAGGAATCCCTGAAGATGTTTGAATTATATAATTATATAATCAGACAAGTTCAGATTCTTATTACTTATTTTACCTTGGATAAAAATCACTAAAGGTCAATTTCTTTATCTGTAAAAGAATCAGTCAGAATGGAGTCAACAATAATTAAGCAACTATTCTGTTCCACATACTGGGGATAAGAAAGGCAAAAGAGAGTTTCTGCTTTTAAATTTAATTGTGCTGTTATTCAGTTTTTCAATGTATCTAACTCTATATCCCATTTGAGATTTTCTTGGAATAGATACTGAAGTGGTTTGTTGTTTTCTTCTCCAATTTGTTTTATAGATGATGAAACTGAGGCAAATAGGGCAAAGTGGCTTGCTGGAAATCATGCAGCTTGTAAATGTCTGAGGCTGGATTTGAACTCAGGAAAACAAATCTATAGTACCTCCCTAAAATCTGCATGAATGAGATCTTACATTTGTGGAGGACAAACCATCACCTCTCCTAGAACACTTTGATTAGATGCCAGGCTATTGTCAGTACTAATGTGATTACTCTTCCACTTCCCTGTTCTTTTCCCCCCATATTAAAAAAAAAAAAAAAAAAAAAAAATCCTAGTTACGGCTCTAAAAGACCAGAGCCTAGCTCAAGGAATCATTTCTAGGAAAAACAAATAATCAAGAAACAAAGGGCTTGTTTATGCTGGCTATCAAATGATGACAGTCTATTGGTAGAAATTCTCTGTCCTGGTATTATAATGTAATGAGATGAATCCTGCTGATTTAGGGGAGGAAAAATACTCAGCTCTGTCCTGGTTCAAGTGCTGGACACTAATGAATCTTAATTTTAATCTCTCTTAAATCAGTATATAGATTTAGTATGCTGGAATTATGGAATAGATGCAAACTAAAGATAATGAAGAAACATCATGCATCTCTGTTCGGTATAACCCCTGCAGTGATGAATCATCTCTAAACATATTAAGACATGAGCCAGAAAAAGGGTCAATCTCCATAAACCTTAAGCTCTTAGCCAGGAAATTCAATTTGACAAATATTTATTAAGTACCTACTGTGTGTCTCCCTTTAGGAGATAAAAAGATAAATAAGCCTTACTCCCTGTTATCCGTTTTTTCCCCCTGGTCATTAGGTTTGCAGTTAAGTGATACTGTGGAGAGAAGAAAATGTACTTACACAGACACAAGACAAAATAGCTGACATTGACTCTGTTCTTTAAGGTTTATAAAGTACATTACTTATTACTATCTCATTTGATCCTCCATCTGGTGAGATGTTATAACTATTCTGCAACTGAGGAAAATGGAGTTCTGAAGGATTAAGTGTTTTACTCATAAATACACTACTATGAAGTGTCTGATGGCAAGATTCTCACTGAGGCCTCTCTAAAAAAGAACTAAAAATCTTGGTAGTGCCAATCCCTCAGCATGTGCTAAGAGATACATAGAAGGTTGTACTAAGAATGAGGCAAAAAAAGATCACTTCCAAATGATGGGACCAGGGAAGGTCTTAACATTATAAAACAAACTTACAAAATAGGGATTTTCAACCTTTTTATGTCATGGAACCCTTTGGCATTCTGGTGAAGACTTTGAATGCCTTCTTGAAACAATGTTTTTAAATAATTAAAAAGTTTTAGTTAGAAGCTAGTCCTTCTAAGCACAAGGATCTCCTGAAATTTACCCTTGAACACCAGGAGGGTCTGCAAACCCCAGGTTGAGTCCTTACTAGTGGGAATAAATTTTGCCCATTATCATGATTACAATTTTTATTTTTTAATAATATTCAATTTCAAAATATATGCAAAGATTATTTTCAACATTTACCCTTGCTAAACCTTGTGTTCCAAATTTTTCTGCCTCCTTTCCTCCTACCCTTTCCCCCTAGAAAGTAAGTAATCCAGTATATGTTAACCATGTACAATTCTACAAACAAATATTTCCATATTTATCATGCTGCAGAAAAAAAAAATCAGATCAAAAAGGAAAACAATGAGAAAGAGAAAAAAAGAAAGCAAACAACAAAAATGTTGAAAAGACTATATTGTGCTCTATATTAAGTTTCCATGGTCCTTTTAGATACAGATGGGTTCTCACAAAAGACTCACAGATCTTTTGAAATTGGCTTGAATCACCTCATTGTTGAAAAGAACCATGTCTATCAGAGTTGTTGCTATATACAATGTTATCTTCATTCTACACATTTCACTTAGTATCAGTTCATGTAGGTCTCTCCAGGCCTTTCTGAAATCATCTTAGTGATCATTTCTAATAGAACAATAATATTTCATAACATGTATATACCATAATTTATTCAGTCATTCCCCAACTGATAGGCATCCACTCAGTTTCCAGTTCCTTGACACTACAAAAAGGGCTGTTATAAATATTTTTGCATGTGTTGGTCCTTTTCCTTTTTTTATGATCTCTTTGGGATATAAGCCTAGTAGAAACACTGCTGGATCAAAGGGTATGCACAGGACAAACAAACTCTTAACCAACCTGTATCAATGGTGATTTAGAGCATTTTTTTAATATGATCTGAAATGGTTTTAATTTCTTCATCTGAAAATTGTTCATATCCTTTGATCTTTTATCACTTGGACAATCACTTGTATTTTTCTAAATTTGAGTCAATTCTCTATATATTTTAGAAATGAGTCCTTTATCATAACCTTGGATGTAAAATGCTTTTCCCAGTTTTCTGATTTCCTTCTGATCTTGTTTGTATTTTTTTTTGTACAAAAACCTTTTTTAATATAATCAAAATTATCTATTTTGCATTTCATTGTGTTCTGCAGTTCTTCTTTGGGCATAAATTCCTTCCTTCTCCACAGTTTTGAGAGATAGACTTTTCCTTGTTTTCCTATTTTGCTTATAGTATAAAGCTCACCCTTTATGTCTAAGTCATGAACACATTTCAATGGGTTCATGTCAATGCCTACTTTCTGCCATACTACTTTCCAATTTTCCCAGCAGTGTTAGAAAATGAGTTCTTTTCCTAGAAGCTGGAGTCTTTGAATTTATCAAACACTAGGTTACTATAGTCATTGACTATTGTGTTTTGTGAACCTAACCAACTCCACTGATCACCTACTCTGCTTCTTAGCCAATACCAAATGGTTCTAATGACCATTGCTTTATAATACAGTTTTAGGTCTGGCACAGCTAGGCCACATTCATTTGCATTTTTTCATTATTACCCTTGAAATTCTTGACCTTTTGTTGTTCTGGATGAATTTTGTTATTATTTTTTCTAGCTCTGTAAATTAATTTCTTGGTAATTTGATTCATATGGCACTGAATAAGTAAATTAATTTAGGCACCATTTTCATTATATTGCTCCCTCTACTCATGAGCACTTGATCTTCTTTCAACTGTTTAGATCTGACTTTATTTGTGTGGAAAGTTGTGTGGAAATTTTGTTCATATAGTTCCTGGCTTTATCATGGCAGATAGACTCCCAAATATTTTATATTATTTACAATTATTTTAAATGGAATTTCTCTTTGTGTATTTTGCTGCTGGACTTTATTGGTAACATACAGAAATGTTAATGATGTATGTGGATTTATTTTGTATCCTGCAATTTTCTATAGTTGTTAATTGTTTCTAGTGGCTTTTTAATTGATTCTCTAGGATTCTCTAAATATATTATCATATCACCTGCAAAGAGTGATAATTTGGTTTCCTCATTATCTACTCTAACTCCTTTAATATTTTTTCTTCTCTTACTGATAAAGCTAATATTTCTAATACAATATTGAATAGTAATGGTGATAGTGAGCAGCCTTGTTTCACCCCTGAATGATTGCTACTTTTAAAAGATAAGTGGCATAGTGGATAGAGTGCTACGTTGGAGTTAGGAAGTGCTGAATTGAAATCCAGTCTCAGGCACTTACTAATTTTGTGACCCTAGGAAAGAGATATAATCCTGTTTACCTCAGTTTCTTCATCTATTGAATGAGCTGGAGAAGGAAATGGCCAACCATTCCTGTGTCTTTGCCAAGAAAACCCCAAATGAGGTTCTGAAGAGTTATACGCAATTGAATAACAATAACAACAACTTTTAAAAGAACCTGAAGGCTGAAAGGTGCAGGCAAGTTTTCTCAGGGAAAAATAATAACAGCAACAACAATAACAAACCCCAAGAAATGGTAGGAAATCCTTAATCATGGAAAGATTTTTTTTTCTTGTTTCAAGCTGAATGCAAATAACAAATAAAATAGATTACATGATTACACGACAAATCCTGGATTCACCAAGCTACCCTGAAGAGCCATCTCTTTCTTTACAAGCTGAAACTAGGCATTGTCAGAGAAACTGCCTAATGTGGAGTGAAGAGTGTGATTGACAAAATGGAATAGCACTAATCTCACTACTGTGTTCTCATTCTTATTCCCCTTGTCAAAACAAAGGCAGTTATGTTTCTGGAAGTGAGTGATTGATGGGGTAGATCCTTCTTTATAGGGAAGCGACATTTCCATTCTGAGTCATGGAAGCAGTAGATACCTATTTGTTACAGAATGACAACCTACAAAACAGACCTTTGCGTGGAAGATGCTCCTCACCTAGAGCTCACACCATGGCCATCTCAGAAGTCATCTATCTATTCACACAACTTAAATAATCAGTAAATCTTTCCTAGACTAATCCAGTACTTAATTTCTTCAGAAACACTAAAAAAGTGAAAATAATAGAGGATACAGAAAGTGATTTTTTTTTTCCTTTGGGTACATAAATGTTGATTATTGCTGGAAGCCTTGGAAATACAAAATATGCATTTTGAGGAAGGAGAAAAATGTAATAGATGTATACCTCAGACACTGGGTCTAGAGCAAGTACACTGTTACAATCAGATAATTCTATGAAATCAGATCTGTTCCCAAATGATAAATATTTATCCCTGTTTAATATTTAGAAGATTGTGCATCTGCAGAGTCAGTATAATGTAGTAGATAGAATGCTGAATTTGGAGTCAGGAAGACCTGAGTTTATCACTTGTATTTACTAACTTCATGATACTTTTTGGGCAAATTACCTGATTGTTCTAATGATCAGTTTTCTCATCTGTAATATAGGGATGATAAAAATATGTTTGTGAGGATCAAATGAAATAACATATACTAAAATGCTTTTAATTTTAAAATTTAAAATTTTATGTTTAAGTTTTATTTTAGATTTATGGACTAAAACAAGGATTTCTGAAACATATATAATAAAAATAATTTCATGTGCCATTGCAAATCTATTATGTAAAACTTTCTATCCTGTTTAAAGATAAACTAGTTATGTAAATTTTCCCCTTCTTTGTTCCCTATCTTTTCCTACCCTCTTCTGGTAGATGGCTACCATTAGACACAAATGGGCAAACATGTAAAATTATTCTATTAGTACTTCTATTTATGAGTTTTTTCCTCTGAATCCAGGTAATGTTTTTCTTTGTAGTTAGTATTTATAATAGTAAAAATATTTGTCAAAATTATTCTTAAAACAATATTGCTGTTACTATATACAGTGTTTTCTTGTTTCTGCTCATTTTGCTTTTCATTTAATTTCTAAGATCATTGCATTCATGATTTCTTATAACAGAGTATACTAGATATTTTGTGATCTTTAAGTAATATAAAAATATCACCATCATCATCATCATCATTATTAATGTTGAGTAAAAAATGAATTTGTGGAGACAAAGAATGCAGACAAAGAATGAATTTTGGCTCAGGTACTTACCACTTACTAGCTGTGTGTCTTCAGATAAGCAACTTTCCCAAACTAGGCTCTGGTTTCCTTCTCTGTGAAATGAGAGTTTATATTTGGAGAGTTCAGGATTCTTGTTTCAGACACCGATTATTTTGTACTTGATATATTTTTGCTGAATGTCTATCTTGCTATGTACATATTCTCTCTTCTTAAGTAGGGGAAAAATAAACTCCAAGAAAGTATATAGAGTTTTTGAATGTTTTTACTTCTTCAGCACCCAACACAGGGTCTGATATATAATAAGACTCTCAACTTCTTGGTGATGAGCTGAAAAGTTGGAATAACTTTTATTTATATATTTACATATGAGTGGAAAGTTCAAACACTAAGTCCAAGTGCTGAATGAATTGTGCAAAAAAATTGTTAGGTTTCAAAGATGGGAGAATGTTTCTAGTTCAGAAAATCTGTCAAGACTCTGCTCTAATATTGAAGATCTGAATAATCTCCTTGAAATTTTTCAAATACCTAAACAGTTATTATAACACTTTTTAATAGTTATGATGGTCTTTTTTAAAGCATGCTGAATAATATAAGTTAGTAGTAATGTAGGTTACATTATTTGCTATTTTCCAAAGTTACCCAATTTTTTCCCTGTTTCCCTGTATATGCTAAATAGACCAAATGCAAAACATCTTCTTTGGGGGATGGTTATATCATGTATGATGAAAGCACATAAGGCATCTCTGTCAGATTCTGTGGTAATGGCAGGGAGAGCTTGTTCTCTAAGATTTCTCCTTATTAAACGAGGCCGTTGGCAGATGGGACGTGACACATTTATGTGCATACACATACATAGGAAAATGAAGTAACATTGAAGTGTCCAGGCTACAGGGATTACCAGTGAAGTAGCTTTTCTTAACTACCATTCAGTCATCCAGGTGATGCCTTCCAGTCACATCAAGATATTTACAGTTGTTGTTAGCTTCTTGCAAAACAATTCTTTCTTTTGATGATTTTAAGAGACAATATAATCTCAGTCTCCCTTTAATTTGATGGGATGGTTTGATCCCTGTAAAGGTTTTATTTTTTTCCATCCATTATCTATCCCAATTCCAGATATGATCAAGTCAGCCTCCCTCGATTCCAGTTCTACAGAAAAAGAAATAAATAAGTTAATTTCCACAGTTGAGCCTATGATATGTCCTGGTGTGATTTTAGCCTTTAAAATTCATGACTCCTACCTGTAAGGAGATCCTGGCTTAAAAGCTGGAGGTTACAAACTCAGCAAAACCAAGGATCTTTGATGGAGTTTATCACTTTGTAGAATAATAATAAGCTCTCAGTCTTGCCACCATCATCACAAAGATAGTAAAAACCCTATAAGGGTTAGAAGCCAAAATTATAATGAAGATAATGCAACATGATTGAGGGCTCTGTGCCAGAGACCTGAAATTTAGAGAATGAAAATTTTTGAAAAAAAAAATCTTTAAAGATGGCATGACTTTAAATTTGTTTTATGGATAAAACTTCTACTTCTACTCTGGTATAGAGAAAATTGAAGCCAACCTTTATCAGGTCTTAATAATTAATTATGTAATTACATGTAATTAAAATCAGAAGCTACTAGATAAAATGCTTCTCTCCTTAGTTGAGAGCTTACACTCCAACTATTTGCCTTTTTGGCTCAGCAATACCCTTCTCACTCTTTATGGGAGATCCTCCCCAGAAAGAGCCTTGTGGTATTCATATGTTTTCCCCATAGAATTAACGTCAAGCTATCCCCTGACAATAAGGGACTGAAGTATTCCCTCTCCCACTCAGAATTTGTTCTAATTTTTTTTTTTGTATTATTTGTATATCATGAATGACAGCATTGATAAGAGTTTTATGATATTTGCTCCAGGCTCCAAAATTGTTTCTTATGGATTTGTATCTTAAATAATATTATTATCACCCACATGGGCTCAGCTGCAATGAACTTTGGGGGATTATTGAAATATTGATGGACTAATTTAATGCCTTGGCCTTTCATCTGCATGTTATAATCTGGGCAATGCAAATTTTTCATTCATTTTGTTTTTCCACTGTTACAATTTAGACTAATATCTTTTCCTATGCTGTAGATTTTCCTGAGGATGCTTTGCAGTATTCCTGAGCTTGATGCAATTGTTATAATGTCATCTTCAAAAAAGATTTATAGGAGCTCACACTCAATAGAGAGTGCTATCCAACACTGTACAGCGTCTGTGTCTTATGGAAGGCAATTGAAAGAGGAGTTAAAATAGGAATTTTCCAACTGAAGGAAATGCAGGGGAAACTGGATTTTAAAATTCACATGGTCCCATAGAATGATAAGGAAGGAAAATCACAATTCTTCTTATTTATCTCTTTTCCTTATTGTTCAGAAGACACATAACAGTTGACTCCTGATTGCCAAGCCTCACTTCCTGCTTATTTCTGGATTATTCTTCCAACTACATCCCAGGGCCCTCTCAGAGGGACTTGATTCACTTGTTTTGGGCTCCTGCCCTAATTGGTGGGGCAGTTAGATTGTACAGTGGATAGAGCACTGGATCTGACATCAGGGAGACTGATCTGGTCTCAGATAACTTGCTAGCTATGTGACCTTGGACAAATAATTTAACTTCTATCTGCCTCAACTTCTTCATCTGCAAAATGGGAATAATAATAGCACCAATTTCTGAGGATTGTTGTGTAAATCAAATGAGATAATATTTGTAACTTATCATGAATGACAACGTTGATAAGAGTTTTATGATATTTGCTCCAGGCTCCAAAATTGTTTCTTATGGATTTGTATCTTAAATAATATTATTATCACCCACATGAGCTCAGCTGCAATGAACTTTAGCAGCATAGTGCCTGGAACTTAAAATCTTCATTTTAAGAAGTACCCATCTTATCCATCCTCATTACTAACCTGAATGAGTCTCCAACTCCCTGGACTATTTTTCTTTTATCTCCAAATTCTCCCTTCTTTCTTTCTTTGTTAGTTTTTAAAAAATAGTTTTTTATTTTCAAAAATAAAGATAGTTTTCAACATTCATCCTTGTAAAACTTTGTGTTCCAAATTTTTCTCCTTCACTTTCTCCCACCCCGTTCCCCTAGACAGCAAATAATTCAATATAGGTTAAATATATGCAATTCTTCTCTATATATTTCCACATTTATCATGCTGTGCAAAAAAAAAAAAAATAGATCAAAAAAGGAAAAAAAATGAGAAAGAAAAAAAAACAAACAAGAACAAAAAGTTGAAAATTCTATGTTGTGATCCATATTCAGTCCCCATTGTCCTCTCTGGATGCATATGGCTCTTTCCATCACAAGTCTATTGGAATTGGCTTGAATTATCTCATTGTTAAAAAGAGCCAGGCCCATCTGAATTGATCATCCTATAAACTTATTGTTGCCATGTACAATGATCTCCTGGTTTTACTCCACTTAGCATCAGTTCATGGAAGTCTCTCCAGGCCTTTCTGAAATCATCTTGCTTATTGTTTCTTATAGAACAATAGTATTCTATACCATTCATATAACATAACTTATTCAGTCATTTTCCAACTGATGGGCATACCACCCACCTTCTAGTTTCTAGCCACTATAAAAAGGGCTGCCACAAACATTTTTGCACATCTAGGTCTCTTTCCCTCCTTTAAGATCTCTTTGAGATACAAGTAGAGACATTGCTGGATCAAAGGATATGCACAGTTTGATAACCCATGGTTCCTGGACTATTCCCTTCCCTCCCCCTTGCTCTTAGCTGGGTAATTTCCTACACCTTCCTCCCTTTTCCAGTTTTCCTTTACTGTTTTTTCCCCTTCTTAAGAATTCAAACTCCTAATAAATGCTTTATTTAATCTCCTGAAATTGACCTGTCTTTCTAGACAGTCTTCTGATATTGCCTCTTTTCTCTTTAAATTCTACACACCAGGCTCCAGAGTCTGTCTTCTAATAGTCTTTGCCTTTTGAATTCCCAGAGCTATATTCGATATTATAGTTCTGTTCCAATCCTCATTGGCCTGTACCAGAATATGCCTGTTATTCTAATCAAGGAAGCAGGTCGGTGGGTACATTGGACAGAAAGTCAAGAGTGTTTATTGATAACCCTGGCACTGAGATGAGGCTAGGCTGAGGCTTCCAGGAGGGAGCATGTAAAAGGAAAAAATGCAGGCCTCTGGACTAATGGTTAAGTATCCCTATGACATTGTAGTGGGAAAGCAGAATAGGCTGGAATACGTTAAAACATGACACCTTTCAGGTTGAAGAGGAAGAGGCAGTTCTAGGTGACTTTTTCTGTGTCTTTGTGTTCCCCTATGTTGAGAGGGGGTATTCTCTTTGGCTATTCTCCCATGCTCAGAGCACTTTCCTTCCTCTGCTCTGATTACTGACCTCTCTGGCTTCCCTTTAGTCCAATCTAAAATCCCACCTTCTACAGGAAGCTTTCCCCAATTTCTCTTTAATTTTAGGGCTTTTTCTCTTTTTAATATGCTTCTATTTATCCTGTATATAATTTGCATATTGTTTTACCCATTAGATTGTATGTCTTCAAAGCAGGGACTATCTTATGCCTCTTTTTGTATGTCTAGCACTTAGTATATTGCTTGGCACAATAGCAGATACTTAATAAATGTTTATTGTTTAATAAAACTTGCTTTGTATATATTTGTTTGCATGTTGTCTCAGCCATTAGATTATAAACTTCTTGAGGATGGGAATCATCTTTTGCCTCTTCTTGTACCTCCAGTATTGAGCACAGTGCTTGACTCCTAGTAGGTGATTAATAAATGTTTATTAAATAAATATGAATGAATGAATAAAGCCTCATACAGCAAGCTTGAAGCAAGCTTTTTGAGGTTTTGATGAGGTGCGAGAATTGAGGGTAAGAGATCCCCTTAGCAGCAATGGGATCCCCTTTTGCCGGTGGCAGGTTTTGTAAAAGAATTTGAAAATCCCAATAAATACAGGCATGAAGTTTGTGGCAAGAAAGGATTTATTTACGCTAAGAAAACAGTATACTAAGAAGATAGCTTTGTTAGTAGGCAAACTCGTGATTAGGAATTTAGCAAAGAAGGATTTACACTGAGAAGAAAATATCTTCATCAGTGGGCAAAATCCTGTTAGAACTTCTGCAAAGATGGATCGAGAAACTCTTGGTTATATCAAGTTAGTCTTGGCCTGGAGCTGGGGAGCAGTTTGAGTGACTATGCCCTAAACCTAGATTTCCAATTGAATGAGATTATTTATCTTGGGAGTTGTCTGGGAAGTATGTGTCCCTCCCAGAGGCAGGAGGGTTTGAGAGTCAGGAGCACACTTCCTGACACAGGGCCTTCTAACCTTTCCCCCATAGATTAAAGGGGACACAACGATTCAGGAAATAACCAAGAGTGTTGATAACTACTAGGAAAAGCTACTGATCATTTTCCAATTTTTCCCCCTTGCCTGTGTCCAAGATTTAGGATTATGACTACCCTGAAATGTAGGCATTATGGAACTGACATCCACACTTCCTACCAGATCCTAATTTCTTTTGCATTTTTAATGGGGCATCTTTCATGACAATGACTCTGATTTAGTGGGTGCTATAAAACTACATAAAGAAATTCTTCATGGACCATAATGACCATGGGAACATGACACAATTTCTCAGAATCCAGGCAACTCTCCCAAATTGTAAACAATAGAGAAGATGATCATCTTACTAGCAGAAAGGAGTTTCCACACAGGGAATCCCTATCATTAATAATATCAAAGTGCAACAACCAACCCACCACATAAAATGCAGCTATTATGTCTCCTTTTAGTCTTCAAGTTTGTTAAATTTGTCCTCAAAGTATGTTGACCAACTGTGAACAGAATATCATGGATGTTGTCTGAGCACTTCAAAGTACAATTGGCATTGCTTTTTGTGATCAAGTTAGTCCAGAGAGGTGGATAATAGTATTATAGACTTTTGATCTGTAAGAAGCCACAGAGATCATTCAATCTAATCCCCTCACTTGATGTAGGGTGATTCCTTTGTTAGAAGTTTTGCCTGTGAAAGGTAAATATTTAGAACAAAAAGTTTGAGATGAAAAAGTGACTATTAACTTTCAGAATAATTTGTCTCCCTTATAGTACCTCACTCACATAAGTCTCCAGAGACATTATTTTAGGATTTAGGTTTTTTCTATATTTACATAAAGCATGAGCTCACAATCCCCACCTCTACCTCACCTGCACCCTGGAACTGCCTAACCACCATCTATCCATATATTTATTTTTACAGAGAACACAATGAGTTTAAAGAAAGGCATTAAATGAAATAATGTAGTGAGAAAAATAGCAATAGACAATGACTCTGCTATAAGTGGACTGCCATAGGAATCATGTGGGAAGTCGCACATATAGGTGTTAAGCTGTGAGAAATGAGGGTTGAGAGATCGACCCCCTGACAGCAATGGGATCTCCTAGCTGGTCTGAAAGCTTCATAAAAAAATTCACAAACCCCAAGGAGTACAGACTCGAGATTTGTGGCAAGAATGGGTTTATTACACTGAGAAGAAAATATCTTCATCAAGGGACAAAATCCTGTGAGGACTTTTGCAAAGGCCTGGGCACACATTTTTTGATTTATTCGATTCTTTTGGCCTGGAGCTGGAAACCTTTCAATAGAGGGTGGTGATTATGCCCCTGGCTAAGATCTCTAATTGAATAGACTACCTGTCTGGGAGTTTTCCCTATGACCAGAAGGGTGGAGCCCTCCTGCACACATGATTTATAATATGTAATATAAATACAATACATAATATGTAATATATTATACATCATGCATGTGACCAGCATCTGATCAACAAATTCATCAATAAACATTTAGTAAGTACCAACTATGTATGAGGCTTTCTGAGTGCTGGTGGAATAATTCTCTGAAGCTCTATCTCTGCTATTACCTTAGGGTGTCTACTTCCCCCAAAAATATGTTACTATTGTTCTCTGCCAGGTATCATATCTCCACTAATCCATACTGGATCTACATCAAATCAATCTCCCTTTCTCTGTGTTAAATTTTTACTTGCTTTTCGTCTGGACATTATTTAGTATTTGCTGATTCCCATTACTTTTTCCCTTCAGTGGTATTTTTCTTTTTAATCTCACTTCCAAGAGTTAAGGTATAGTCAAAGGCAAGTCTTTACATATTCTATTATCAGACTAAGAAAAAATAACTTTTTCTCCATAAGATTAAAAGTCTATCAGTTTCTAGGAACTACCATTTAAAATAATAAACACATATACATCCCAACCAGTCATCTAACAAGCTCACTTGCCTCTTAAAATGATTTCTTTTTCTTGATCTATTCTTTCCCAAACCTCTATCTTGTTTTGGGTTAAAAAGTTTCTTTTTTTTAAAGTCTAATCAATTCTTAATTGTCCACCTTTATTCTTTCTTCACCCATTTCAAGTGACTCCATTCCAACAAATGATAGAGAGGCTTTTGGGTTTCCCTGACATTCACATACTTCTGGAGGTTCCCATGCTAATGAATGAACAAAAAGGCTAATCCAAGATTCAAATCCTTTGTGGAATGTCCTATGTTTCATCTCCTTATAGGGATTATGTTTTTACCTATTTCAAATCTCAAAGCCTCTCTTCATCATTCTCCATTCTCTGTTCTTTTTCTTTGTCCTCTATATGTTCTCCTTGATGAATCTAACCATTCCACTTGGTATTTCTGACGCTGAGAGCTCCCTGTTCTAAAAAACAAAACAAACTAATGCTTCAATATGATCTGTTATCTTCTCAAGCTTTCATTTGATATATTTTCTACTCTTTACATCTAGCCTCCTAAAAAGATTTATCTATAATTATTGCCTCTACAACCTTGTCTCTTAATTCTTTACCATGTAATATGTAACACTGTCACTTAAATGAAGCTCTCATTGTGGTTTCTCAGAGTAACAATAATGTATGTTAAATCTTATTTCATTTTTAAAATATTTAATTAATTTATTTTTTAGAATAGCACTATAATTTCTTCTGGTATTGCTTTTCCTCAGTGCCATCCCATATAACAAGTAGTATCTTTTTCAACCTTTTGATGTCCATTTATTCAACTATAAAATTAAGTAATAATAGATCTAATTTTGTATCACTTTTTTATTATAGCTTTTTATTTAAAAGATATGTGCATGGATAATTTTCAGTACTGACAATTGCAAAATCTTTTGTTTCAACTTTTCCCCTCCTTCCCTCCATCCCCTTTCCCAGATGGCAGGTTGACCAATACATGTTAAATATGTTAAAGTATAAATTAAAAACAATATATGTATACATGTCCAAAAAGTTATTTTGTTGTACAAAAAGAATCGGACTTTGAAATAGTTTAATTAGCCTGTGAAGGAAATCAAAAATGCAGGCAGGCAAAAATAGAGGGATGGGAATTCTATGTAGTGGTTCATAGTCATCTCCAAGAGTTCTTTTGCTGGGTGTAGCTATTCAATTCATTACTGCTCTATTGGAACTGATTTGGTTCATCTCATTGTTGAAGATGGCCATGTCCATCAGAATTGATCATCATATAGTATTATTGTTGAAGTATATAATGATCACCTGGTTCTGCTCATTTCATTCAGCATCAGTTCATGTAAGTCTCTCCAGGCCTTTCTGAAATCACCCGCTGGTCATTTCTTACAGAACAATAATATTCCATAATATCCATATACCACAATTTATTCAGACATTCTCCAATTGATGGGCATCCACTCAGTTTCCAGTTTCTGGCCACTACAAAGAAGGCTGCCACAAACATTACAAGTAGTATTTTTTAACCAAAATAAAAAAGAGAAAAATCACCAATAGAATTGACAAATAAAATGATAAAGTCTGAAAACATGTGTGTATCCCCTGTCACTGCAAAAGCCTAGAGTGGGAGAATCTTTTCATATCTTTTCTTTGAATCCTTGCTTTTCTTTAAAATTTTGCAAAATGCACATGGATTTTTATGGATGTCCTTTCTATTTACATTGGTTGTAGTAATTGCATATATTGTTTTCTTGGCTTGATTTATTTCACTCTGTGTCAGTTCTTTTCATTCCTCTCTGTATTCATCACACTCATCATTTTTTATGTCACAGTAATATGCCATTATATTAATGTGCCACAATTTGTTTACCCATTCCTAAATGATGAGCATCTACTTTGTTCCAATTCTTTTCTGTCATCAAAAGTGTCACTATAAATATTTTTGTGTATAACATGACTTTTTTATGATATGTTTGAATCTATTCTCCTATTTCTTTTGTGTTTTCAATTTTGTTAGCATATTTGTACATATATTGAGAATATCCTTTTTTTCACATGTGAAAAGAAAACAGACCAGGTTTTTCAAATGACTTCACAGTCAAATAATTGACTGAAAGAGTCTGAGAATTTAATATCCCTATGAGTTTATTGTTTATGTATTTTAAAAACATGTAATTCCACAGAGCAAAATGATGCCATAGAAAAGCTATCTGCCAACAAGATGTTTGTCATGCATCTGTTAGGCTCATAAAAAATCTCTTTATAGATAAAACAAGGCACAACTTTCTTTGCTTATTCTCTTATTATTAATGTCAAGTGAGGCACAAAGCAGAAAGGCATATGTCACCAACTTTGTTTACCATTATCAAGGAACATGGCCAGAAAAAAATTAAGTGAAAGAGGGATTCCCAATAGATCTTTTTTTTTTTTTTTAATATGAGGCCCACAGATTTCATGTGAACTTGAATGGAAAATATCCCAATTTTTATTAATCCCTAGCTGAAACTTTATATTTCCTTTCATTATTTAAAATATTATTCCAAAAATGTATTCATAGGCTTTACTAGATTACCAAAAGAGAAAATGACCTTTGTCAAAGAAAGCTTAGAAAAGCTTCTGTAGATAGAATACTCTAACAATCACCTCTTTGTGGATGACATTCTAATTATGTCAGACCCTGGAATGCCACAGAAACTTAGGGAAATTATCAACCAATCAAAGGAATTGAGTTTAAAAATACATGTAGGAAAAACTAAAGGCACTGGTTATTCCCTTTACATAGGTTTCCTTTTTTTCTGTCATTTTTTCTCTTTTAGAATCCCTGGTTCAATTCAAGCACTAACTCAATGCTACCTTTTCCAAGCCTTCTTGGTTCCTGATAGCCCTCTTGCCCTCTCCTCTAAAACTTGCTTGAGCCTTCACCTCTGCTAACTTCCATCTACTTTGTATGTATCTCCAATGTACCCACAGGTCTATATATATTATCTTCCCCCAAAAGAATATGAAACATGGACTATACACACACACATACACACTCACACATACATACATACTCAGTACATGACTGGCACAGTCAGCATTTATTAAAAGCAAACAAACAACAATAAAAACAGTGAAAATACTATCTTTTGCTCCTCATTCAGTCCCCATAATTCCTCTCTGGAGGCAGATGGTATTTTACATCCCAAGCCTGTTGGTATTGCCTTGAATCACCACCTTATTAAACAGATCCATTCATCACAATTGATCATTACATAATATTGTGGTTTTCGTGCACAATGTTCTCTTGGTTCTGCTCAAGAAGTTCATTTTTTAACAAGGGAAGACAAAATATAAGTGAAAACTTAAAAACAGTAGATAAGAGAGAGGTGGTACCTGCCTAAGAACTAGACAGCTTGTGGGCACTCCATAGAGTGAATTGATCTGGGAGTGAAGCAACATACTTGGAAAGCCCTAAAGGGATAGTTATCCCAGCCAAGTATTCAATAATCAACAAACAAGGTCCCTAGTAAAGTTGTCCTGAGATGGCAAAGCAGCTGGTAGATAGATAGAGGAGTCTAGAAAGTGACTGGAAGTAGGATATGGTATGATAAACTATCATTTTATAAGCAATGATATTTCTAAATCATGGTGATAGAAGGACTCTAAATAATTTTATATGAATCAATGTTTATATAGTTACAGTTGTTAGTTTTAATTTATTTAATATGAAGCTGAACAAATGTGCCATAGTAGCAAATCAGTTACTCCTCAGTTATTTGAAATGCTTGCTATTAATACCAAAGTATAAATACATCGATTAAGGTCTTTGAGTTCCTTATTTGTATTTATGTCATAATGAATAAACTATTGTTTTAGATGAGAATGCAAAACTTTCGACTAATTAATTATAGAAAATCTATTCCATTTGGTTAAGAACTCTCAAGAGTGATAGAAGCAATCACAAAAGATCAAATAAACAATTTTAATTACATGAAATTGAAAAATATTTCACGTGGATATAATTATTGCTATCAGTGATTGCTTAGGAAAAAAATTTTGCATCAAATATCCTCTTAAGATTTGACATACAAAATATATATATAATAAAAGGATTAATTCAATACATGCTTTTTTCTGAGCCAAGGCTAATTATTACTTGTGTATCTAAGAACTAAATCAATCATATCCATGCAGATCCTATAGTCAAGTTCTTCAACCAAATTGGGAATCACTTACCAATTTAGAGTCCTACAACTGGTTTAAGAAAACAAAAGGGAAAGTTAGGGATAAGAGAGAAGTGAAATTTAATACAGTTAGGAAAGGGAGACACAAAGTTAGGAGAATGATGAAGTTAAGTAGATAGAACAAAGTGACTAGGTTGTGATTGAAAATTCTAGGAATAAGTACTGAAATTTGAGTTGACCCCATAGCAATACATTTCTTCACTTTTTTCCTAGTTAGCAATATCTAATCTATACACAGGCCTTTTCAGTAATGTAAAGCTTTTTAGAAGCACAGTAAAGAAAACAGGCTACAAGATACATGTATACTAGCATAAAACATGTTATTTACAAATGGACAAATGGCCAAAAGATATTAACAGTTCACGAAAAGAAGAATTCCAAATTATTTACAACTCTGTGATAGAATGCTCCAAACTACTGAGAAATGAAAAACAAAATAATTCCAATATTTTACCTTCTGCTCAGCAAATTGTCAAGGATGACAATAGATGGAAATAGCATTTAAGGGGCTGTGAAAAGAGAGGCATACTAATAAATACATAGATGGTGGAGCTGTGAATTGGTCCAACCTTTTGAGAAATCAGTTCAAATGATAATAAAAAACGTGGCTAATGTCAATATCCTTCAATCCAGAGAATCCACTGCTAAGCATATACCACCATGAGGTCAATGAAAGAAAGGTCCCATATACATCAACATATTCATAGCAGCACATTGGTTTTTGTTGTTGTTGTGTTAAGGAAAAAATTACAAATAAAGTAGATACTGATCAATTGTGGAATGACTAAACAAACTGTATTAAATGAATGCAATGAAATATTACTAACCTAAGAAATTGTGAATATGAAGAATTCAGAGAACAATGAGAAGATTGATCCAGAATGAACTGATCAGAGCCAGAAACAATAAACACATTAATTACAAAAATGTAAATAGTGACAACAAAAAACCCTAAATGGATGGTGTATAATTATAAAGTTTAAGTTTGTCCTTGGAGAAAAGATAAGAAAATGCACTTTCATCTTTTGCAAAGGTAGGGGGTAATGAGCCTGGAGCACTACATATTTTGTCAAACTTGGTTCCTGGATTATTTTGTAAAATTTCTTTTTTTTTATGATTACTGTTATATTTATTTGTTACAATGTATGGCTCGCTAGGATGATTTTCAGAAGATCGTGGAAAGACTTACATGAACTGACGCTAAGTGAAGTGAGCAGAACCAAGAGAGCATTTTGTACACAGTAACAACAAGATTATGTGATGATCAGCTATGATAGATTTAGCTCTTCTTAACAATGTGGTGATCCAAGACAACTCTAATAGACTTAGGATGCAAAATGTCATCTGCATCTAAAAGAGAATTATGGGATTTGAATATATATGAAACATTGTATTTTCACCTTTTTGTGGTTGTTTGCTTAATTTTTCTTGTGATTTTCCCCTTCTGGTCTGACTTTTCTTGCACAACATGATAAATATGGAAATATATTTAAAAGGATAGCACATAAAAGTTTAGCAATCTATATCAGATTGTTTGCTGTCTTGGGGAGGAGGGAGATAAGGGAGGAAGGAAGAAAAATTTAGAACACAAAGTCTCACAAAATGAATGTCGAAAATTATCTTTACATATATTTGAGAAAATAAATACTATTGAAGAGAAATAAATTAAATTAACCAAAAAATGTATGCCTCATTAACAAGAAAATATATTCTAAAATGAAGATGTGAAAATTAAAAAAAATAGTTTCCTTAAAACCATAAAGCATTTAACAAAAAGAAAGCTTTGTACTATATATGTGATTGTCTATTACCTGCTGACCATTACCACTACATTTCCCCCCAAAAGTAAAGTGTTCATATTAATTAATTTATTTTACAAGCCTTTATTTGTTTTTTGAGTAGGCTCTCTAGCAGTTTCTCTTTTATTTATTAAAATACTTTAATGGGAAGTAATGTCACCAGTGTTACCATTCCTTCCAACAATACAGATTATGATTTTTTTTTGACTAGTTTTGTCCTCTTATAAATCTGGCTATGGAGCCCCTCCCCAGTATGGCAGGGGGAGGGGAAATTTCCCTATCTTCTCTTCACATTGAATAGATGATAATGTGGATAACAAACTGTCTTTCAATTATTTTTCACTCTTGCTACAAAAATGGTCCATCTTTTCTGTTCACATATTTATCTAATTACATCTTTTATACCATTTCTCTATAGTTCACTGATTGAAATGAATTACAACCAGGTCATATCTTCTACAATCTTCTCTGTTGCTATTTGAGTAAACATCAAATTAATTTATTTGGAGATTTTAGTATTCCATGACTCTCTGCCATAACACTGGAAGAATACTGATTTTAAGGGAGGAGGGGTGAAAGCTTGGCATCTGTTTGAAAGGAAAGTTTCTGGACATTGTAATAATTGGCCATTTTCCCAAAGGTAAATCAGACTCTTTTCTCCTCCTGTTCAATTTCTGGCCCAACTTGCTTCCTATTTTTCATGCTCATAATGATGAATGAATTCTATGGGTTGTCCACCTAACAACAAACCATAGTCTGAATGATAAGCATTCTTTATCCACTTGATTTTTCCTTGTAAAATTGTTAGATCAAAATCTTGAGTGACCATAGATCATAATTAGAAGTGTTTGGAAGTTCTGTAGCTTGATGTAATTGATATAATGTCATTTTCAAACAAGACCATCTGGAGAATGTTACCATCAGTAAGGAATCACTCTTCAGTTTAAAGTCTGTGCTGGATATCATCCATGATATGGCAAGCACCTTTGGCAAGCATATATCTTCATTTTATGTTTATTTTGATATTAACCATCAGAGGGGAGTAATACAAAGTTGTTTCTGGTGTTTTATCTTTCAAAGAATCTTGCATTATTTTGACATATGCATGAGAAATACTTCATTGCAGAACAATCTGAATTGGCATTTTATTTTTCTGAATTTTATATAAACATATATATGCATGTGATATACACATGTACACATACATGTATAGATGTGAACATATAGAAAAAGTGTACCATGCATCTATACATTGCATGTATATACATACATAAATACACATGCATATTTGTGTGTTTATATATGCATTGTGTGTCCTGTAAATATGTGTATATACATACATATTACATATACGGACAACAAACCAAAAATAAAGTGATATCATGTATTCTCTACATGTCCTCTACAATATAAATTAGTACCTGTTCTGTCCCACTTGGGGGATAACAGGTGCTTGTAATTAGGACAGTCAGTAAGCCAGAAAGAAATTCTGGGAGAAAAAAGCAAAATAAAACTTGTATCCAAAATGTGACCAGAAGTCAGAAGCTGAGCTGGGTCAGGAGCCAGTGTTTCTGGGTAATGTAAATCCAATGTATTGTTCATAATGTGTTGTACTATGCTCAGAGTGACCATGCATTTCTGTACTCTTTGGAGACTATCATGTTCAATGACTTGTGGTAATGAGAACATTACCATGAGAATATTACTATTAACAAGATGAACCTTTGTTTCTGAGGAAAGCTTGAGGTCACTAAAGGGCATGACCAAGTGTAATACATTATAAATGAGGAATTATGCACAAGAAAGTATTCATAGAAAGTCCCCAAAGCATATATGATTGAAGAAGAAAATGGCCTGCTGATGTAATGAAAGTGAGAAACAACCAATGGATAGCTGCACTTTGCATTGTGATCCTTGTGATGTTACAAAGACATAAGGAAGGCTTCCAGCACATTGGGAAGGCTAGTATGATGATCTTATAGAAGAACCTGGACAAGAGTTATCCAGGACAGGTGGGCCCAAAGAGATTATAAAATGTATCAATGCAGAGAATTTCTACATCAGTGACATCACAAGTATGTCAGAGTCTTAGAGAATGGGAGACAAATCCATGATACTGAGAAAAGTGGTTGTTTCTAGCCAGGGATGTCTAAAAAAAAAAAAAAAAAAGACCAGGAGACATCCCTGCAAATGTTGGTAAAATAATGGTCTTCTTTCGTGACATTTTATCTTCCTAAGCCAGCAGCATATGTTGCTGCCCTCACCTTATTTAGTCTCATCACTGTGGACTGGCCATTGGCCGCTTCATGTCCCCACCTATCTCAGTATTTCAGCTGAGCCTTGAGAGACCTCTGAGATAAAAAACTCATGAGTATATTTTGGTGAGGGATGTTACTACAGAAACAGTTGTAAAGTACCCAAACAGTGTATATTCATTGTTTCACATAACAAAGAGTCAGGAGAACATATTTTGAGAATAATTGAATTTGCCATCTTGGCAAAGAGCTGATGGAAGCTAACAAACAAAACGTGATTGTTCATAAAGCAAACCTACAGAATGCAGAACAGCCAACATGAAGAGCTGGAGGCAATTTGCTTTGTTCTCTAAAACAACAATAAACAATTGAAAGAGACTTGTAATACTTGAAATATTCCTTCTACAAGGTCTTACTTCAGATTAAGAGTTTAAATGATAATAATAATAATATCACATTATTTGTTTAACAAAACATTTATAGATATAATAGTTTTGTTTCGACAATATTAGTGAAGTGAGGGAAAAGGTAAATCGGGTCAATAAGCAGGTGCAGTAGAACTAACATAAAGATGACTTGGAAGGCAAATATGTTCATGGAAGTACTCCAAAATAGATTGACAGAAGGGCATCTGCAATTTAGGGCAAGAGCAGGGGGTCTGCAAACCACTCATAATAGATGGGGTGAGACCTGTAAAAAGTATGGTTATAGAATTTTTTTTTTTTATGAAAGGACCCTATGATAGGGCTCAGGCAAAATAAGGAGAGACCCTTCTTCCAACCATATGTAAAAGAGCAAAATAGCTTTTCTGTTTTTTACTCAAACTTTAAAGAACCTCTTGATCTTTTTGTTAACTAAAGCAATTGTTGCTTTCCATTTGAATTAGGATCATAGGAACATACATTTAGAGCTGTGGAAGATCTCAGAGGCCATTTATTCCAAATGTGTCATTTTACAGATGAGAAAATTGAGAACCAAGGAGGTTAAGTTTTGTCCCATGTCATTGTAACAGTGGCAAACATTGGATTCAAACCCATGCTCTCTGATGACAGTTTAATTTCTATTCCCATTCCATGTGAAATATTAAGACAAAAGGAAATTGCCACCAAATAGATAGATGGTTGCAGGTCTCTGTCACTGGAAAAACAAGTGAAGGACTTGGTAGCACTGGTGTTATGTGCCCAAAGGCAAGAAGTAACACTATTGTTCAGGATATTTGATAAAATTTTGTGTTATGCTTAAAAGCATGAGAGAAAGTATGTCCATGAAGATAACAGCAGGTCATGAACCAGCATCTTTTGAAGAAGATGAAAGAATAGAAATACTCTATAAAAAACTTGAAAAGATTTTTCCAAATCCAGTTAATATAGACATTGATAGAGGACATTCTAATTTTTTTATTTTTTATTTAATTTTTTTTATTATACCTTTTTATTGACAAAACATATGCATGGGTAATTTTTCAACATTGACCCTTGCAAAAACTTCTGTTCCAGTTTTTCCCCTCCTTCCCTCCATCCCCTCCCCTAGATGGCAGGCAGTCTCATATATGTTAAACATGTTAAAGTATATGTTAAATACAATATATGTGTACATATTTATACAGTTAACTTGTTGCACAAGAAAAATCGGATTTAGAAAGAAGGTAAAAATAACCTGGGAAGAAAAACAAAAATGCAAGCAAACAACAACAGAAAGAGTACAAATGCTATGTTGTGGTCCACACTCATTTCCCAGTATTCTTTCGCTGGGTGCAGCTGGTTCTGTTCATCACTGATCAATTGGAACCAAATTGGATCTTCTCATTGCTGAAGACAGCCACTTCCATCGGAATTGATCCTCATGTAGTATTGCTATTGAAGTGCATAATCATCTCTTAGTTCTGCTCATTTCACTCAGCATCAGTTCATGTAAGTCTCTTCAAGCCTCACTGAAATCATCCTGCTGGTCATTTCTTTCTTTTTTTTTTTTAAATTTTATTTTATTTAATAATAACTTTGTATTGACAGAATCCATGCCAGGATAATTTTTTTACAACATTATCCCTTGCACTCGCTTATGTTTCGTTTTTTCCCCTCTCTCCGTCCACTCCCCACCAAGATGGCAAGCAGTCCTATATATGTTAAATATGTTGCAGTATATCCTAGATACAATACATATTTGCAGAACCGAACAGTTCTCCCGCTGCACAGGGAGAATTGGATTCAGAAGGTAAAAATAACTCGGGAAGAAAATCAAAAATGCAAATAGTTCACATTCATTTCCCAGTGTTCCTTCTTTGGGTGTAGCTGTTTCTGTCCATCATTTATCCAATGAAACTCAGTTAAGTCTCTTTGTCATAGAAATCCACTTCCATCAGAATACATCCTCATACAATATCGTTGTCGAAGTGTATAATGATCTCCTGGTTCTGCTCATCTCACTTAGCATCAGTCCATGTAGGTCTCTCCAAGCCTCTCTGTATTCATCCTGCTGGTCATTCCTTACAGAGCAATAATATTCCATAACATTCATATACCACAATTTACCCAGCCATTCTCCAATTGATGGGCATCCATTCATTTTCCAGTTTCTAGCCACTACAAACAGGGCTGCTACAAACATTTTGGCACATACAGGTCCCTTTCCCTTTTTTAGTATCTCTTTGGGGTATAAGCCCAATAGAAACACTGCTGGATCAAAGGGTATGCACAGTTTGATAACTTTTTGGGCATAATTCCAGATTGCTCTCCAGAATGGCTGGATTTGTTCACAACTCCACCAACAATGCATCAGTGTCCCCGTTTTCCCGCATCCCCTCCAACATTCATCATTATTTTTTCCTGTCATCTTAGCCAATCTGACAGGTGTGTAGTGATATCTCAGAGTTGTCTTAATTTGCATTTCTCTCATCAATAGTGATTTGGAACACTCTTTCATGTGAGTGGTAATAGTTTCAATTTCTTCATCTGAAAATTGTCTGTTCATATCCTTTGACCATTTATCAATTGGAGAATGGCTTGATTTTTTATAAATTTGAGTCAGTTCTCTATATATTTTGGAAATGAGGCCTTTATCAGAACCTTTAATTGTAAAGATGTTTTCCCAGTTTGTTGCTTCCCTACTAATCTTGTTTGCATTTGTTCTGTTTGTACAAAGGCTTTTTAATTTGATATAATCAAAACTTTCTATTTTGTGATCGGTAATGGTCTCTAGTTCATCTTTGGTCACAAATTTCTTTCTCCTCCACAAGTCTGAGAGATAAACTATCCTATGTTCCTCTAATTTATTTATAATCTCGTTCTTTATGCCTAGGTCATGGACCCATTTTGATCTTATCTTGGTATGTGGTGTTAAGTGTGGGTCCTTGCCTAATTTCTGCCATACTAATTTCCAGTTATCCCAGCAGTTTTTATCAAATAATGAAATCTTATCCCAAAATTTAGAATCTTTGGGTTTGTCAAACACTAGATTGCTATAGTTGACTATTCTGTCTTGTGAACCTAACCTTTTCCACTGATCAACTAATCTATTTCTTAGCCAATACCAAATGGTTTTGGTGACTGCTGCTTTATAATATAATTTTAGATCAGGTACAGCTAGGCCACCTTCATCTGATTTTTTTTTTCATTAATTCCCTTGAGATTCTCGACTTTTTATTGTTTCATATGAATTTTGTTGTTATTTTTTCTAAATCATTAAAATATTTTCTTGGAAGTCTGATTGGTATAACACTAAATAAATAGATTAGTTTAGGGAGTATTGTCATCTTTATTATATTCGCTCGGCCTATCCAAGAGCACTTAATATTTTTCCAATTATTTAAGTCTGACTTTATTTGTGTGAACTGCTGGTCATTTCTTGCAAAACAATAATATTCCATAACATTCATATACCACAATTTACCCAACCATTCTCCAATTGATGGGCATCCATTCATTTTCCAGTTTCTAGCCACTACAAACAGGGCTGCCACAAACATTTTTGCACATGTAAGTCCCTTTCCCTTCTTTAATATCTCTTTGGAATAAATGCCCAGTAGTAACACTTATGGATCAAAGGGTATGCACAGTTTGATAACTTTTTGAGTATAGTTACAAATTATTCTCCGGAATGGTTGGATCCATTCACAATTCTACCAACAATGTATCAGTGTCCCAGTTTTCCCACATCCCATCCAACATTCATCATTATCTTTTCCTGTCATCTTAGCCAATCTGACAGGTGTGTAATGGTATCTCAGAGTTGTCTTAATTTGCATTTCTCTGAGCAATAATGATTTGAAACACTTTTTCATATGAGTAGAAATAGTTCCAATTTCATCCTCTGAAAACTGTCTGTTCATATCCTTTAACCATTTATCAATTGGAGAATGGCTTGATTTCTTATAAACTAGAGTCAATTCTCGATATATTGTGGAAATGAAGCCTTTATCAGAACCTTTAACTGTAAAAATGTTTTCCCAGTTTATTGCTTCTCTTCTAATCTTGTCTGCAGTAGTTTTGTTTCTACAAAAGGTTTTTTAACTCAAAATTTCTATTTTGTGATTAATAATGATCTCTAGTTCTTCTTTTCTCACAAATTCCTTCCTCTTCCAAGTCTGAGAGGTAAATTATCCCATGTTCTTCTAATTTATTTATAACCTCAGTCTTTATGCCTAGATCATGAACTTATTTTGATCTTATCTCAGTGTACAGTGTTAAGTGTGGGCCAATGCTTAGTTTCTGCCATATTGATTTCCAATTTTCCCAGCAGTTTTTGTCAAAAAGTGAATTCTTATCCCAAAAGCTGGGCTTTGGGGGTTTATCAAACACTAGATTTCTAAAGTTATTGATTATTTTGTCCTTTGAACCTAACCTATTCCACTGATCAATTAGTCTATTTCTTAGCCAATACCAAATGGCTTTGGCAACCTCTGTTTTATAATATAGTTCTGGTACAGCTAGGCCACCTTCATTTGATTTTTCTTTCATTAGTTCCCTTGAAGGTCTTGACCTTTTGTTCTTCTAGATGAATTTTGTAATTTTTTCTAAGTCACTAAAATAGTTTTTTTTGGGTAGTCTGATTGGTATAGCACTAAATAAATAGATTAGTTTAGGTAGTATTGTCATCTTTATTATATTTGTTTGACTTATCCAAGAGCACATAATATTTATTCAATTAATTAGTTCTGACTATTTATGGAAAGTGTTTTGTAGTTTTGCTCATATTGTTCCTGACTTTTCTTTGACAGATAGATTCTCAAATATTTCTCTTTGTTTCTCTTGCTGTTGGATTTTGTTAGTGATGTATAAAAACGCTGATTTTTGTGGAATTATTTTGTATCCTGCAACTTTGCTAAAGTTGTGGATTATTTCTAATAGTTTTTTAGTAGAATCTCTGGGGTTCTCTAAATATACCACGGTATCATCTGCAAAGAATCATAATTTGGTTTTCTCATTACTTACTCTAATTCCTTTAATCTCTTTTTCATCTTTTATTGCTAAAGCTAGCATTTCTAATGCAATATTGAATAGTAATGGTGATAGTGGACAACCTTGTTTGACTCCTGATTTTATTGGGAATGGTACCAGTTTATTACCATTACATATGATGCTTATTGATGGTTTAAAATCGATGCTACTGACTATTTTAAGGAAAAGTCCATTTATTCCTATTCTCTCAATCCTATACTCCTATCCTTTTATTAGGAATGGATGTTGGATTTTATCAAATGCTTTTTCTGAATCTATTGAGATATACATATGGTTTTTGTTAATTTAGTTATTGATATAGTTAATTATGTTAATAGTTTTCCTAATATTGAACCAGACCTGGATTCCTGGTAGAAATCTTACTTGGTCATGTTGTATTATCCTGGGGATGATTTTCTGTAATCTTTTTGCTAATATTTTATTTAAGGTTTTTGAATCAATATTCATTAGGGAGATTGATCTATAATTTCCTTTCTCTGTTTTCAACCTACCTGGTTTAGGTATCAATACTATGTCTGTGTCATAAAAGGAATTTGGTAGGACTCCTTCAATCCCTATTTTTTCAAATAGTTTTTATAGCATTGGAGTTAATTGTTCTTTAAATGTTTGGTAGAATTCACATGTAAATCCATCTCATCCTGGGAATTTTTTCTTAGGTAATTGATTAATAACTTGTTCTATTTCTTTTTTTTTTTAAATGGGACTCTTTAACCATTTTACTTCTTCCTCTGTTAATCTATGCAATCTATATTTTTGAAGGTATTCATCCACTTCATTTAAGTTATCAAATTTATTGGCATAAAGTTGGGCAAAGTAACTCCTAATCATTGTTCTAATTTCCTCTTCATTAGTGGCAAGTTGTCTGTTTTCATTTTTAAGACTAATAATTTTATTTTCCTCTTTCCTTTTTCTAATCAAATTTATCTATTTTGTTGGTATTTTTCATAGAACCAACTCTTAGTTTTATTTATTAATTCAATAGTTTTTTTTAACTTTCAATTTTAGTAATCTCTCCTTTTATTTTTAGAATTTCAAGTTTAGTTTTTTTTTTAATTTGCTTTTTTTTTTAGCTTTTTTTTTCAATTGCAAGCTAATTCATTGATTTTCTCTTTCTCTATTTTATGCAAGTAAGCCTCTAGAGATATAAAATTTCCCCTTATTACTGCTTTGGCTGCATCCCACTCATTTTGGTATGTCATCTCATTATTGTCATTCTCTTGGGTGAAATTATTAATTGTGTCTATGATTTGCTGTTTCACCCAATCATTCTTTAGGATGAGATTATTTAGTTTCCAATTTTTTTTGTCTATTTTCTCCTGGCTTTTTATTGAATATAATTTTTATTGCATTATGATCTGAAAAGGATGCATTTACTATTTCTGCATTTTCTGCATTTGAGGTCTTTATGTGCTAATATATGGTCAATTTTGGTGTAAGTTCCATGAATTGTTGAGAAGAAAGTGTACTCCTTTCTGTCTCCATTTAATTTTTCCCAAAGAGCTATCATACCTAATTTTTCTAGTATTCTATTTACCTCTTTGACTTCTTTCTTATTTATTTTGTGGTTAGATTTATCTAGTTCTGAGAGTGCAAAGTTGAGATCTTCCACTATTATCGTTTTACTGTTTATTTCTTCTTGCAGCTCTCTTAATTTCTCCTTTAAGAATTTAGATGCTACACCACTTGGTGCATATATGTTTAATATTGATAGTGCTTTATTATCCATGCTACCCTTTAGCATGATATAGTATCCTTTCTTATCTCTTTTAATTAGATCAATTTTTGCTTTTGCTTGATCTGAGATCAGGATGGTTACCCCTGTTTTTTTTTTTTTTTTACTTCACCTGAAGCATAGTAGATTCTGCTCCAGCCTTTTATCTTTACTCTGTATGTATTGCCCTGCTTCAAGTATGTTTCCTGTAAGCAGCATATTGTAGGATTCTCACTTTTAATCCAATCTGCTATCTGCCTCTGCTTTATGGGGGAGTTTACCCCATTCACATTTATGATTAAAATTACTAATTTTTTATTTCCTGCCATCTTGTTAACCCCAGATTATGCTTTTCTCTTTCTTTTCCTTCTTACCCCTTTCCCCAGTATTAAACTTATGAGCATCACTTGCCTCATGCAGCCCTCCCTCTTTAGGATCCCTCTCCCCTCTTAGAGTCCCACCCTTTTTCTTAAACTTATTCTTTACAATTTCTGTATTCCCTTCTGTTAGCTTATTCCTTCCCTTTTCACTTTTCCCCTCCCATTTTTCAATGAGGTGGGGAAAGTTTCTCTATAAATCGAATATGTCTAATATTTTTCTCTTTAAGTCAATTCTGATGAGAGCAAGATTCACACTATGTTCATCCCCCTCCTTTCTTTCCCTCAGGTATAATAGATTTCCTTTGCCGCTTCATGAGATGTTGTATCTCCACTTTTCCCTTTTTCTGTTATACTTTCCTTTCTACCTCTAGATACTTTTTAATATTATAACAGTAAAACCAAATTATACATGTACTCTTTATATATACTCCTAACAGAAATACAGTTCTCAAGAGTTCTTTTTACCTTTATATGCTTCTCTTGAATCCTATATTTGAAGGTCAAATTTTTGGAGGTGAATTTTGAGAGGTTTAGCTCTGGTTTTTTAATCAGAAATAAATGGAATCCATCTATTTCATTGAATGTCCATCTTCTTCCTTGGAAGAAAATGCTCAATGTGCTTGGGTAAGTTATTCTTGGCTGCATACCAAATTCCTTTGCCTTTCAGATCATAAGATTCCAAGCCCTTTGATCCTTTAATGTGGATGCTGCTAGATCCTGAGTAATCTTTATTGTGGCTTCTCTGTATTTAAATTGTTTTATTTTTTCCTGGCTGCTTGTAGTATTTTTTCCTTGGTCTGATAGTTCTGGAAGTTAATCACAATATTTTTTGGAGTTTTGATTTTGGGATCTCTTTCAGTAGGTGATCAGTGAATTCTTTCAATGTCTATTTTACCTTCTGTTTCTATAACATCTGGGCAGTTCTCTTTGATGATTTCCTGAAAAATAGTGTCTAGGCACTTTTTTTCATGATTTTCATGGAGTCTAATAATCCTTAGATTATCTCTCCTAGATCTATTTTCCAGATCTGTTGTTTCCCCAAGTAGGCATTTAACTTTTTTCCCTATTTTTTCATTTTTTTGGTTTTGCTTGATTGATTCTTGATGTCTCCTCGTCATTCATTTCCATTTGTTCAAGTCTGATTTTTAATGAATTATTTTCTTCATTTACTTTTTAAATTTCTTTTTGCAATTGTCCAATTGAGTTTTTAAATGAGTTGGAAGTTGTTTGGCAACTCTATTACCCATACCCACTTCTTCAGGGATCATAGTTCCAGGTAGAGAAGAGCATTTCTTTGCCCCAAGGGAGCAGGGACCCTAAGAAGCAATAGCACTTGTGGCTACAAGAGGCCCTTTTTGGATAAGGATCAGAGGATGAAATGGGAGAGCCAGCATGACACCAAAAACTTCCAAACCCCCAGAACTAGCTCTGAAAACAACAGTGTCAAAAAGCTCTGAAAACAACAGTGTCAAAAAGCCCAAAGCTTGGAACAATGCTTCAATTCAAGAAAAGAGGCTAAATTTAACATAAAGTTTAAAGTCAAGTATTAGGTGGGAAAAAATGAGCAGAAAAAAACTGGGGAAAAAAAAAAGATCATAGGAGCTGCTGTGTTGACAAAAAAGATCAGGGCAAAAACTCGGCAAAAATCAATGATGTCAAAACAGGTAAAAGCAAAGCTCGGAGAAAAAAAAGATATGAATCAGAAACAAGCCCAAAAATAATCTTGAAAGAGCAAAAATATTGTGAATCAAAAAATTATAAAATCAAAAATGTTGAGGGAAAAAATCAAGAAAAGAAAGAGTAATACAAGAAAATTATGAAAAGACAAAATATAACTTGGAGAAAGAAACACAGAAATAATGAAAAAAATGATGCCTTAAAATAAAATTAGCCAAATGATAAAAATGGGACAAAATTTCACAAATAAAAATAATTCCTTAAAACAGAATTAGCCAAATAGAAAAGGAGGTACCAGAGTTTGTTGAAGAAAATAATTCCTTAAAAATTATAATTAGGCAATTGGAAGCTAATATTAGAGGGTGTGGTGTTCTTCTTTTTCTATAATATAATGGTTCTCTGGGAGCAGGTTTCTTAGGGAGTTTTCTGGAGGCAGCCTTAGTTTTGGTTCAAAGTAATAATCACTCCAAATGCAGCCAGGTCTTAAAAATTCAGATCTTTTATTGCTTCCTCCAAAATAGCCCGGTTAGTTTTCTTAGAAGCCTATCTCCCTCCTTGGTTCCAAGAGCTCTGCAGCTTGTCTTTTAGCTCTTCCAGCTTCTGCCTCTAGCTCAACTCTGACTCATGGCTTCTCAATCTCCAACTGATGCTCCCATCTCCATCTTTTCAACTGACTGAAGCTCTAAGAGCTTCTTATATGTGATCTCTTAAAGTTGTGAACCCAAAGGTTGACTCCTCTTCTGAGAGAGTGGGATTGTGGGTTTCTGACTTGTGAATCTCCTGAACTTGTGAACTCCAATGTGTGAACTCTCAAAGGTGTGAGTGCTAATGTGTGAGCTCTAATGTAAGGTGTTAACTTAAGCATTGTTACTATCAATACTAGTGACTTAACACCTTGTAAGGATTTGTTCTAATGTGTGAACCAATAAGCACTGTATCAATTCCATTGAGTTAACACCAGGATTCTAACAGAGAGGATGTGGGAAAACTGGGACACTGATGCATTGTTGGTGGCGTTGTGAATGGATCCAACCATTATGGAGAAGAATTAGGAAATACACTCAAAAAGTTATCAAACTGTGAATACCCCTTGATTCAACAATGTTACTAATACTGGGCTTATATCCCAAAGAGATATTAAAGAAGGAAAAGGGACCTGTATGTGCAAAAATGTTTGTGGCAGCCCTGTTTCTAGTGACTAGAAATTGGAAATTGAATGGATGCCCACCAATTGGAGAATGGATGAATAAATTGTGGTGTATGAATGTTATGGATTATTATTGTTCTATAAGAAATGACCAGCAGGATGAATACAGAGAGGTTTAAAGAGCAGAACAAGGAAGTCATTATACACTTCAACAACAATACTATATGATGATCAATTCAGATGGACATGGCTCTCTTCAACAATGAGAGGATCCAAATCAGTTCCAATTGATCTGTAATGAACAGAACCAGCTACACCCAGAGAAAGAACACTGGGAAATGAGTATGGACCACAACATAATATTTCCACTCTTTCTGTTATTGTTTGCTTACATTTTTGTTTTTTCTTCTCAGGTTTTTTTTTTCCTTCTCAGATCTTTCTTGTGCAACAAAATAACTATATGAATATGTATGCATATATTGTATTTAACATATACTTTAACATATTTTACATGTATGGAATTACCTGCTACCTAGGGGAGGGGGTGGAGGGAAGGAGGAGAAAAGTTGAAACAGAAGTTTTTGCAAAGGTCAGTGTTGAAAAATTACCCATACATATGTTTTGTATATAAAAAAACCATAATAAAAAAATAAAAAAAAATTAAGAAAGAAATGAGAAAGAAACCTAAGAAAGAAAAGGGAAAATAAAGAGCAGACAACACTTGAACTTCACTCTTAATTGAAGAACACACACACACACACACACGCATTTTATCCAACATCCAGCAAAATTTATTATTCTTCAGCTGAAGTGTAAAAAAAGGGCAAGAGGCAACCACGATCTCAGACAAAACAAAGGCAAAAATAAACAAATTTTAAAAGATAAGTAAAGAAACTACATATTGGTAAAAGATACACTAGAAAATGAATTAATATCAATACTAAACACGTCAAGAAAAATACCATTCAAATTCTTAAAAGAAAAATTAATTTAATTTCAGGATGAAGTAGATAATAAAACTATACAATTAGGGACCCTTAACTTTCCCATCCTAGAACCAGGTAAGTCTAACCAAAAAGTAAATAACAGAATTTAAGGAGATGAGTAGAATTTTAGAAGTTAAATATTGTAGTTCTCTAGAAAAAAAATTGAATGGGAAATAGTCTACATTTTTCAGCTATATATGGCACCTTCACAAAAACTGATAATATATTTGGTCATAAAATCTCACAATTAAATGTAGAAAGCCAGACCAAACCTAAAACTGTATTATAAAGCAGCAGTCATTAAAACTACTTGGTATTGTCAAATAGAGAAAAGCAGAAATACTAAGTGTACCCTTTTCAGATTTATAATGCAATAAAATGATATTCAAATAAAGGCTGTAGATTAAACCAAATTATATAATCCTAAAAATGAATGAGTGAAGGAACAAATCATAGAAATCATAAATGCATTAAACATAATGACATGAAACAACATGCCAAAATTTGTGTGATGCAGCCAACACAATATTCTGGGGAAATTATTTATCCCTAAATGTGTACATCAATAAAAAAGAGGAAGAACTGATTAATGAATTGGACATGCAACTTTAAAAAGACCAGAAAAAAATTTAAATCGATAGTTAATCACCAAAATGGATATCCTGAAAAGTCAAAGGAAAGATTAATAAAATTAAAAGTTAAAAAATTGAATTAATAAATAAAACCAAGAGCTAGTTTTATGAAGTAAAAATACACAGTAAAATAAATAAACTGTTGACTAATTTGATTTTTTAAATGGAAGAAAACAAAATTACAAATATTAAAATTAAAAAGGGTGATTGTACCATTAATTAAAGATAAAATTAAAAGTTATTAGATATAATTATATGAATCTATCTATATGAATACAATCTATATGAAATGTATGGATGTTATAAAAATACAAATTTCCTAGATTAAGAGGAGAAGAAATAGAATATTTAAATAACTATCTTAGAAAAACAAATTGAACAAGAAATGAATTAGCTCCTTAAGAAAATATCGCCAGGACTAGATGAATTTACAAATAAATTGTACCAAACAATTAAAGAATATTTGATTTATTAATAAAGTATTTTTTAAATAAGCAAGGAAAGAGTATTACCAAAATTAATTTAATGACACAAATATCATTTGGCTATTTGTACTAGGGAAAATAAAAAACAGAGAAAAGGAAACTTCAAACCAATACCCATAATGATTATTGATGCAAACATTTTAAAATAAAATACTAGCAAAGGGACTGTAGCAATATATCACAAAGATTATATACTATGGCCAGGTGGGTTTTATACCAGGGATGCAGGACTTGGTTCAGTTTTAGGAAACTGATCAATTGAATTGATTGTATTAATAACAAACAACAAAAATAATATAGTTATATCAATAGATACAGAAGCTTGTGACAAATTACCCATTCTTATCTTAAAAAAAAAAACACTTGAAAGCACAAGATTAAATGACTTTCTTAATATTATAAGAAATATCTATCTAAAACCATGAGGAAGCATTAACTGTAATGACCATAAACTAGTAGCCTTTCCAATAAAATCAACATTGAGACAAAGATGTCCATTATTACCATTATTGTATTTAAAATGTTTGCTATAGCAGTAAGAAAAGAAAAGAATACTGAAGTAATATGCATAGGCAATGAAGAAATAAAACTCTCTTTGCATATGCTATGGTGGCATACTTGGGAAATCCTACAAAATCAATAAAAAACGAATGAGTCAATTAACAAGTTTAGTAAAGTTGAAGAATATAAACTATGTCCACACAAATCACTAGTATTCGCATATAGTAACAACAAAATCTAGCAGAAAAAAAATAGAAAAAATTCTATTGAAAAAACAACCACAGATGATATAAAATACTTGGAAATCTACCTGCCAAGACAAACCCAGGAAATATATGAACATAATTGCAAAACATTTTCATACAAATAAAGACAGATGTAAAGATTTGGAGAAATATTAATTGCTCATAGGTAGGCTGATCCAATATAATAAATATGACAATCTTAGCTAACTTAATTTACTTATTCAATACCATACTAATCAAACCAGCAAAGGATTATTACTTTATAGAGTTAGAAAAATTAATAACAAAATTCATCTCTTCCAAAAATTCCAAAATTTATCTCTTCCTTTTTTAAAAAAGGTTAAGAATAGCAAGGGCTTCAGAGAAAAAATGTGAAGGAAGGTGGCCTAGCAGCACTAGATTTTATGCTACATTGCATACAAAATTTTAAGAAATTGAGCAATGATTTAATGGAATACAATAAGTATTAGGTATACAATACACAGTAATATATAATCATATAACCCTAGTAATCTAGTGTCTGAAAAAAACAAAGCTCCAAATGGAAAGCAGTTTGGCAGAAAGTGAGCATAGACCAACATTTTACTCTTATACCAAGGTCAAAATGAGCACATCGTTTAGATCTAAAAAGCAATGTCATAAGTAAAAAAGGGAAACTTGGAAAAATTTACCTGTAAGACCTATGGTTCTAGCAGAAAAATTCTTGTCCAAATAAGAAACAGAGAAGATTTCAGGAAGTAACATGGATAACTTCAATGATATGAAATTAAAAAAGGTTTTGTACAGAAAACCAATGTAACTGAAATTAGGTGGAAAGCAGAAAACTGAGAGGAAATTTTATAGCCTGTTTCTCAATAAAGGCCTCATTTCTAATGAGGAATATATCAGGAACTGAAGCAAATTTGTAAGAAATAAAAGCTGTTTCCCCTACTAAGAAATGGTTAAAACACATGAAAGGCAGTTTTCAGAAGAAGAAATAAAAGCTATCAATAATTACATGAATAAATATTCTAAACTACTATTGATAAGAGAAATGGAAATTAATAACTCTGAAGTACCACATCCTATTTATCAGATGGGCTTTACATGACAGTAAAGGAAAATGTTCACTGTTAGAAAGGAAATGGAAAAATAGGTATATTTATGCACTGTTTTTAGAATTGTGAACTGGTCCAACCATTCAGGAGAACCATATTTAATTGTGAAAGGGCTATAAAACTGTCCATACCCTTTGACTCAACAATTTCGATACTAGATTTGTATCACAAAAAGAACAAAGAAAGGGAAAAAGGACCTATATGTACAAAAACAATTATAGCAGCTCTTTTTGTGATGGCAAAGAATTGGAAATTGAGGTGATATTCATCAATTTGAGAATGGTTAAATAAATTGTGGTATGTAATCATGATGAAATATTATTCTACTATAAGAAATGATGAGCAGGATAGTTTTAGAAAGACCCAGAAAGTTTTATATGAAGTGATGCAAAGTGAAATGAGGACAACTAAGAAAACCACTGTACACTAAAGAGCAATATTATAAAAATGATCAATGATGAAAAAATTAGCTATTCTGATCAATCCAAAAATTCAAGATGATTCAGAGGACCCATGATGAAAAATGATGTTCACCTTCAAAAACAGAACTTATGACCAACAAGTGCAGATTAAAGAGAATTTTTTCTACTTTATTTTTCTTACTTTTATTTATTTATTTAACAGCATAACTAATATGAAAAAATTAGTTTTACTTCATAATGTATTTTTCATAGTAATATCACTAAATAATCAAATTCAACACTTCCGTTAGACATGATTTATCACTATTATGACATTCACATAATTTTCAGTCTGCAATATCTTATTGCTTCTCTTAAATATTGTTTCACCTGACAAAATTTAAATGAAGTCAATTGTTATCATTCAATTCAAAAAATAATCACTATTCTAGGCATCAAAAAATACTTAAAATCAGGGGTTCTTAAGCTATTTTTTGTCTTTCTTTAGCAATCAAGTATAGCCCCTTCTCAGAAAAGAAATTTATTCTTAACTTAACAAAACTCAACAAAATAAAATACATAAGGTTACATCAGACCCAATTATTTTGAAATGAATTTGTCAAAATATATATATATATATATATTTTTAAATTCAGGGACCCCAGGTTAAGAACTTTAATTCAAAGGAAGAGACTTTACAGCTTGCCTTGATAACTGGCAGTGTGACGTTTGGTAAATGACTTCATGTTTTGGGACTCCTCTTTCTCCTCTAAAAAAGGAAGGAATTAGAGCAAATTATCTTTAAAAATCACTTCTAACCCTAGAATCCTATTTTTTAAATTCTAAATTGTTCTACATAGCATTTATACTAAGAATGGGCCATCTGGCTTTTTAACCTAAGATTGTCCAACTATAATGTATCTTCAGTGATGAGAGACCTAACATCTCTACCCAGAAATAATCTTTTCCCTTCCAATATAACCCTATTATAATATGACTTGCTTTAATAAATGTGCAGATATAATCCTGTGTGAGAACTTCTCATGTTAAAAATGGGGGATTTTCTCATTATTTTGGCTCATAGACCCTATCCATAAAGACTGAGCAGAAGTGCTCCTTTGTTGGAAGACCCCACCCATCAGTCAGAAGTTGTCAGCTTCCCACCTTTTGAAAGTAAACTTTTATGGATTGAAATGTCACTAATCAATAGAATTTAAATTCATTAAGGATAGAGATTCTCCCCCCTTCTTTACTTTTCTTCTCTCCTTTTTAATCCCCCTTTTCTCTTTTCCTTCTTTCTTTTCCTTTTTTTTTCTTTTTCCTTTCCCCTCCTCTCTTCTCCTCTTCTCTCATCTCCTCTCTTTTCCTCTCTTCTTTCCTCTCCTCTTCCCTCTCCTCTTTCCTCTCCTCTTCCCTTCCCTTCTCTTCCCTTTCCCAAAATTGATACCTAAGAAATGCTTGTTGTTTGATTGCTACCTCCAAAATAACATGGAAGAGAACAGAACATTTTAGAAGTGAGTTGTATTATGTCTTGTTTTGTTTGTTTGTTTTATTTTAGGTGTCTCTATTCTGTGGCTGCCAACTCCCTTCTTCTTTCCTATCTGCTTTCATCTCTTCCCAGTGGTCCCAGTGATATCAGAGGAAGTAGATGGGAGAAGCCTTTGACACCTTAAGAGGGGCTGATGTGGAAGAGCAGTGTTTATGTTGGATCTATAGATATAAATTCCTCCTCTACGTAATGCCATATATAACACCTATTCAGTAGGCAAAGGCAGATGGTGAATAGATAGAAATCTGGACCTGAATTCAGAAAGATATTACAATCCCTGGATCATAGTAGGTACTATATAAATGCTTATTCCCTTCCTGTATTTCTTAATAGCCTGGAAAAATAGTTGAGTTAGTTTGAGTCCCTAATCTTAGTGTTGAAGTTAATTATATTTAATAACAAACTGTAATTTAAAATTAGAAATTTAGATATGGAAGGGGCCTCAAAGGCAACATTCTCATTCTACTTCTGGTCAATCTGAGACCCCCAAATTTGTCCAAGATCATACAAAACAGAAAATAGCATAGCTGGAATTTGAACATAGTTCCTCTCACTCCCAATCTAATACTCATTCTATCTTGCCATGGGGCCATTCCCTTGATGAATCTTTTTGGCTTTGAAACATTGCCATTGCTCAAGTTTGCAGAGACTACTTCTGATTTCCTAAATAGTTCCAATTTGAGAAATCAAAGTGAGTAATTCTGCTTGGACAGCAACATTGCTTTCCCTGTGTGGTAAAATCTATAAAGGAATGTGTTATTTGGAGGACAGTGTGAGAGCTTTTGCCACTGTTGTCCTTTCCTATGTCTCTGTCCAAACTTATGCAAAAGGGGAAAAGGGAAAGAAAAACATTCCTCAGAAATCCTCTTCAGATTTTGTTTTTGTACAGGATGCATAAAATTAGGCCATGATTCAAGCTCAAATTGATTAGGTTCTGGGTTTATGTACCAAAATCTTCACACCAATTTCAGTAAAATATGGACACAAATAATTGGCTAAGGAACCAAAGAGTGTTTTTCTACATCTAGCCAACTCCAGTCGGCAGATCTTCTGTTCATCACACCTAAAGCAAAGACCATATTCTGATCATTAATCATTTTCAAAGAAAGCTATTGCTTGTTTCTTTCCCAGATGGGTGACCAACCTGTCCTCATGCACCTTTAACCTCTCTTCCATATGGAAATAGACCTATTAATCATATTTTGCTCAGTTGTTTGTGTATTTCCCTGAAAAATCTGAGAGTCTTGTCCACAAATATATTAAATGCTTCAATTCTCTTTAGTCTAGTTTTTGACCTCATCATTCAACTGAAACTAATCTTTTCAAATATCAATGATATTTTAATTGCAAAATCTAATAAGATTTTCTTAGTTTTCATCTTTCTTGACCCCTCTGTAGCTTTTGACATTGTTTATCAATTTTTTTTTCTTGGTACTCCTTCTCTCTAAGTTTTTGCAATATTGCTCTCTCCTGATCCTCCTTTTATCTATCTACCTGACCACTTCTCAGTTTCTGTTAACTTAAGCTATCTTCAGATCATATCTATTAATAGTGGCTAAACTCCAAGGCTCTATTTTAGGCCCTGTACATTACTGTACTTGGTGATCTCATTAGCTATTAGGAATTACTTTACTATCTTTATGTAAATAAAAATTCACTATGTACCCAGAGTCCTCTCTCCCTTCTCCTTTTCACTTTGATATCAGGAAGTAGTTAAAATACTTCATCAATATCAACCACTATTTATTAAATGTTTACTTTATGCAATTATATAAATGTTGTAATCAACATTGATAGCATTTTTCACATAGTGGAAATCATAGGTTTTGATGCACTGATGTACATACAAGGCCCTGTACTAAGCCCTGCTGGGATCCAAGATAAGTCATCACCATCATGACCACTGCCATCATCACCATCATCCATTTATATAACACTTTAAGATTTGCAAAATACTTTACATGTGAAATTTCATTTTATCTTCACAAAAATTGTGTGATATTACTGTTATTTTATCCTGATTTTATAGATAAGGAAACTGAAGAATAGAAGGCAAGTTACTTACTCAGGTTCTCACACCTAGTAATATCTGGGACAGGATTCAAATGTAGGTCTTCTTAATTTCAACTCCATTGTTCTATCTACTGTACCACCTCACTATTACTGATGAGCTTTAATGAAGAAAATATTAAGATATGCACACAGATAACCATACTACAGAGTAATGTGAAAGGCAACATAGCATAGTTGCTTCAGAATTCTTCTTTGTAACAACTACTGTGTTTATAGTTTGCTCAACCTCTCCATGCTCTGTGTCTAGAGTTCTCAAAATGTGGTCCAAGCTCTTTTTAGGGAGTCATCAATGTCAGCACTAGAAGTCATCATCCTGTTTTGTAGAGGGGCTTTTCTTATCTATAAGATCCATATAATAAAGAAAATCTTGGGGGAAGTTAGATTTACACTTGAAAGTCAAGGAATATTTTATTAGATAGTAGTTAGAGATAAAAGAGAGTATTTGCTACACAAAAGAAATGGCATAAGCAAAAATGAAGAAAAAGATAGATGGAATGTTTAGGAGTCTAGTGAAGCTTTGACGAATGGTGAATAGATTAGTTTGACAGGAGAGAAGGATTCCCCCTTAATAGACTGTGGTTATATTATTGCATCTCCTAATAATTGAATTTTCTATGTGTTTTCTCATCTGAGCCTTCATTTTATTTGTTCCAATATATCCTCTCTTTCTCCTCCTCATCTACCGATAGTATTAGTGTCAATGATCTTAAGGAAAATAAACAATACTACACCAGAATTCTGATTAGCACTGTTGCTAATGATCTATGATGCTGAGCAAGTCTTTTAACTTCCCTGGGCCTTACTTTCTTGAGCTGTAAAATGAGAGATTTGCACAAAATGACCTTTAAAGTGCCTTCCAGCTTTCCATGAACCTATGTTCTTTTCATCTATTTGTTCTGTTTCCTTCTTCTCTCCCTCTACAACAAAAGCTCTTTGAAGGCAGGGCAAAGACTATTTCATTTTTGTCTTTGTCTCACCAGCTCTTTGGCAGAGTGTCTCTGAGTCAAATACTTGTTGAATTGAATTGAGCCTCTTATTCTTGACAATCCCTATTTTATATACCCTATTATTTTGGTATCAATTTCCCTTCATATAAATGATGATTGTTTTTTTTTTTCCAAATCTGCAGTGTTTACAATGAACAATCTGTTTTTCTTCTTTTCAGACTGGAAAAAGTAGGAGATATTTAAAAAATTGTTATTCAATTCCTCTAGTTCTTGATATGCCATCATATCAGGACCTGATGTTTCATTATCAATCTAGTTTGTAAGTCTCACGACTACAAAATGTTCTTTTTCTAGATTTGCTTCACAAAACTATTAAGCTGATTCAAAGGAAATGGAAAATTCTAGGACTTTTTTTTTCATAATTTTACTTGCTATTAATTCCTTCTCACATTTATGAAACAAAACCTGGGATATTTATCTATCTATTCATTACCCAATTCATTAAGATATTGGTATTTAGAATTGACTACAGAGGAATCTTGAAATAAAAGCTTGAAATAAAGACTGTACTCCCTTGCATTTGTATGAAAATATGTACTTTAGCAAGTGGTATGGAGGCAGCAAATAAAGCACTGATCTTGGAATCATCAAGTTATGAATTCAAATCTTGTCTTTGACACTCTTACTAATTGTGTAATCTTAGGGCAGTTACTTAAACTCTTTGTGTCTTAGACAATTCTCTAAGGCTTGTCTTCTAGAGTCATAGATAGCTTGCTATCTGAATTGATGGAAGAAATTCCCTATTCAGTAATAGGATAGTGTTTTGGCATTTAGGCCTAAATGTAACTCTATAAGGTTGTTTTTTAAGAACTGTAATCATAGAAATAAGGAAGTTTAAGGAATTTGAGGGATCATTTTGTCCAAACTCTTTCCTAAAGAGATGAGAGGGTCCTTAGACCCTCAGAGCTTGTTATTTTCCCAATGTCATTCTAGTTAGTGACAGAGCCAAGATTAGGGCTGCCATCTCTCAATCTAATATCCTTTAAAAGGCACAAAATTCCATCCAAAAATTCCAAAAAATATGTAGCAAGGCATTTCCCCAACTGTATGAATCTTTGAAGTTGAAATGATAATTGTTGAAGACTAGTCCCCAGAGAGACTAATTGACAAGTGCAAAGAATATTGCAAAATTAGTCTACAAATCATATGGGTTTCCCAAATAGATTATGAGTATGTAGGTAGAAAGCCTTATTAACCATATTCTGCTTGGGACCTTGCATGCATTTCATACTTAAATATATGCAAATGGCATGAAAAAACTGAAAGAATTAGTCATATGTCCTGATTTAGATTACCTAAATGCCAGAATGATAGTATAGATAGATAGATAGGTAGATAGATGTGTGTGTATATGTATATACTAAAAACTTTCTCTATATATTGTTATCTTCTGAGGTAGTAGCATTAAAAACCTTGCTTTTTATTTGACATGATGGTTCTCTGAAGCTGGATATATTGGACCACACAGGTCTCACATTTGAAGCTCCAGAGCCTCTTAATTTCCTTAACAGAATTGAGCCCCCACTTACTATGTATAGGGAACTCAAAAAGCATTTGATTTAAGAGTTGAAAATATCTAATTTTAAAATAAGGGTCAAAATGAAGTGAACGCTCCAATAATAATACAAAAAAAAAAAAAAAACAGCAGACACATAATAGCGCTTTTTAAGTTTACAAAGGACTTTCTTTTGACAGTTGGCAATGGGCTTCTCTAATAGTGAACTTCAGATGATTTATTGCTGAAGTTATTGCAAAATACAGCATTGAGCTGTGGAAATAATGCTGGAATTGGAATCAGAGCACATTCAAGCTTCACCTTGAGCCAAGTCACTTGACCTTAGTTTTCTTATCTTTTAAATAAGGAGGTTGGATTAGGTGACCTCTCACATCTCTCACAGTTCTAAATGTATGATTCTATGATCCCTCTTCTGGCAGAGATCACAACTTCTCTTCATTTCAGTAACCCTTTTTATTATTTTCTGAGGTTAAAATAAATAATCTCTTAGTGGTCAACTTTCTAGTGGTGAATTTCCCCAAACAACAGCATTTGTGATTATCCCACAACAGTTAATCCACTTAAAGACTAAAGTAGTGCCTATTGCAGCTTAAATAGTTGGCACAATAATAAAGAACCAAAGGTCATCTTTATATTAGAATGAGACATTGGACTAAGATGTTGGTGAAGAAACATAAATATTATCACATTTTTATATAAGGAAACCTCAGGGAATTAGAACAGCTAGTGGGAGTGATAATTGAGTGAACCACACTGACTCTTTTTTTGATTCAATTCTGGAGCTAGCTCAGTTCCTTGTTTATTCAATAAAGAGTTTAATCCAGTTTTGGTTTTGTGAGAAAACTTTATTCAATTGTAAGAATGGGGGGGATACCCTTTTGAATTGTTTGAACCTAGACTATGTGACTGGAAAGCTAGACCACCTCTCAAGAGATATAAAACATTTGCTTTGCTTAGAAACAGATTATTAGCATCTGTTTAGAAACAGAAGAACACCTACACAGTAACAATATGATTGTGTGATGATCAATTATGATAGACTTAGCTTTTCAAGTGATCCAAGACAATTCTAATAGGCTGGGGATAGAAAAATGTCGTCTGCATGCAGAGAGAGAACCATGGAGACTGAATGTGGATCAAAGCATACGATTTTCACCTTTTTGTTATTGTTGTTTTCTTTTTTCCTTATGGTTTTTCCCTTTTCTTCTGACTTTTCTTTCATTACATGACTAATATGGAAATGTTTTAAAATGTTTTCTCACAATTATACATTTCAAGCAACCCATACATCTTATTTGAAAATTGGCCCCTTACTGTTAATTGTTGTTTCATGTTCCTTTGATTGAATATAGCCACTTGGGGTGGGAGAATCAGGGAATGGGAAAGGGAATGTGGAACATATTTTTTTCCTTTTTCAAGGAATTGAACCTATTTACTCTTGCCCTACCAATGTGGAAAGGTCCCTAATTTTTTCTCCAATTAGAAATCATATTACCTAATTTATCATATTTGACTAATTGTTTTTAATACATAAAAACCTGTTTCTTCCTGTATTCTGGATCTAGTACCAGAGTTGAAGGACCTAGGCCTGATTTATTAGGCAATTAGCATACATTGCTTAATAGATTGATAGGTTCAGAAACTCAAAACTTTGTTTTCTAAGTCATTTTATCTTTCACCACCACAAAATTTGAAGTTCAGAGAAGTTATATAATTTCTCTAAGTCTACATAGTTGGCAAGAGCTCGAGTCAGTCCTCAAATTCAGATATTTAAACTCCACCATGGTACTTCTACATTAAAAATGAAGCACAGAAGAAAACAAATTGTATTGGGAGGAACCAGTAAAAAAAAAAAGAAATAAATAACTATCAATAGATGGTGCATTTTCTTTCAATCATATGAAGTCAAAAATGATTTAGTTCTTTGGAAACACAGTTTTAAAAAAGAGGGTTCTCAAATGAAGATGGTACATTAAAAAGAGATTCACTGAATATAGTCAAAGGTCAATTTTTATACATAGTGCAGTAATTTGGGAGAAATGGAAGATTTTTGTATTTTCAGTGACAGTGTGAGGGTCTTGTGCCCATGATGCTAATTATGAAAATTATCAACTATTGCCTTATTTTTAAAAAATATGGCCTATGAATACTCCCATCATCCTTTTATTACTCAAGATTTATTGAGTCATATTTCAGAACATAATACTTTATTAGTTATGCAAAATATTTTTCAGAAGAGAAAGAAGACACAGGAAAGACTTCATATAAGTATTGAAAATGCTTCTGGTTACAGTAAGAGTTATACTTGAGAATAATGTGGTTGACTATTTAACATGTATAGGACTGCTTGCTATCTGGGGGAAGGGGTGGAGGGAGGGAGGGGAAGAATTGGAACAGAACCGAGTGCAAGGGATAATGTTGTAAAAAATTACCCTGGCGTGGGTTCTGTCAATAAAAAGTTATTTAAAAAAGAGAGAGAGAATAATGTGGTTGATCACTGTGTTGTCTCAATCAGTCTATAGAAAATTGGTACTTCTATTGTACCTAGAAATTGCAAATGAACTGGGATGGCATAAAATGCCAGATCTAATATAAAACTATTTTGTTTTGGTAGAACCCAGTTCCAGCATAGCAGGAGGCCAAATCACAGTGCCTTGTAGTGCTTGATCTCCTCATTCTCACACTGTCACATTAATGTATTAGACAAATCCCAATTTCTTTAATAAATAAAAAAAGGCTCAGGCTATCATTAAACTGCTCTCAACATGTGAACTGCATGAGAGGAAAAGCTTGTCTGAGAGCTTATTGAGAACACTCTATTGAATGAGATGACTCTTAGTCTATTTAATGAAACTGAAGTTCAAAAGTGAAAACTATTATATTTTCTTTGGACACAGTATTTGTCTCTCTTAGAAGCTCAAGAAAACTCCTATGGTTTGGACATGTGCAACTTTCACTACTTTTCCCTAGAAATGGCACAAGGAATCTTTATGAAGATAGTTTCTTTTTTAAAATTCAATTTTGTTTTATTTTCAATCCTTTCCACCTTCTTTTCTACCCCTGAGAAGGAAAAAAAATACAATATCAATTATACATATGAAATCATGCAAAAATATTTATGTATTAGTTCTGTGCCAAAAAAGATAAGAAAAAGAAAGAGAAAAATATATACTTCAATTTACAGTTGAATCCATCAATTCTCATTCTGGAAGTGGGTATCATTTTTTCATCATGAGTCCTTTCAAATTGTGGAAGATAATTGTATTGATTAAAGCTGTTAGGTTGAAGACAGATTCTAATGAGCAAATGATTCAACTACAAAATTTATTCAGTTCCCATTAATTTTATAATTTTAACTTCTTGGTCATATTTGGATTTCCAAGCACATCTTCTCTTTGACTCTACTGTATAAAATAATTGGGATACTAAGGATGCTCATCTCCAAAAGACTGCAATTGATTTACATTAATTTGCTACAAGGAATTCATGAATGCTCTTTTCACATTGTTAATGCCTATCCAGACATTATTTGGGGATGTCATGTCCTCCTTCTAGCATCACCACTGGGCATGTCATGGGTCCTCACTGAATACATAATTAATTTTTGGTACTATTCAGCCTATAGTTTTGCATAAAACAAATTGAGTTTTTAAGTAACACTCAAGAAAGTATTAATATCTCAAATATATGGCAGAATATTAGCACGAGATGACAGAAATACTATTGAAAGATGACCTCAGACCACATTTTACTATCAGAACTTTATTTTGGTTATCATAAATGAGTAAAGTAAAATTAGGTGATCACTAAGCCATTTCACAGCTCCAGATCCTTTGCCTTATGTCCAAGGTATCTTCTTTAAAAAAGTCATTATAATTAAATACCAATGGAAATATCAGTTTTCTATTTATATTATATTATCATGGACTTACAGGACTTAAGGATGAAAGATACTTAAAGCATTCTCTTGTCCAAATGCCTCCATTTTACAAATAAGGAAAATGAGATTCAGAGAAATAAAATTTCTTAAATTTGCTTTGCTCCAGAGAAGCTGCCTATGTTAGAGAGATGGGAAACAAATGGCCTTGTCCAAAAAGAAAGCATAGAATTGATACTCAGTCTCAAAGGGCAGAAATAACTTATAAATCATATAAAGGGTATTTCAGTGGCATAACCCAGGGCATTTAAGCAGGCAATTATAAAAGCAAATCAACCAGAAGGAAGAGGTTTTTCACTGTCATTCTCAGTCTCTGAGTACATTTCATTCCATTTCCTCTTCTGATTACAACCTATCTTTTGAAAATGTGTCTACTGGTTGTTAATACCCAATCTATTTGCATGCTTGCCTTGGAGTGTTCTCAAGGCCAAAAAAAATTAACAAAAAGAAAATAGGGAGAAATATATATATATCTACTCTTGTATCTATAAATTAGGCAGGAGAGAAAATAGCACTGAGTGATTCATTTTTCTAAGACTCTCTAAACTACCACAGGAAGGGGGAGTAACATAAAAATAAGTTTATCCCTTGAACAGCATAAAATCACCACCCCATAATTAGAATGTATTCACTAAATTCTTCCATAATGCCATCAAAATTAGATTTTTTTCTTTAATCAGCATAGGAAATCAGAAGTCAATGGTCTCCTAGTCTGGCAAGTTGTGCCCATCTAGAGCATTATATAACCACCTGGAATCATGGCTGCTTATGATTGGCAAACTTAATTTGACTGTCACAAAATCACAGAATTTCAGAGCTGGAAGAGCCCCTAGGATTCATTTAATTTAGCACTTTCTTCTTCAAGGTGGTCCATCTGAAGTATATACTTAAATACATTTTGCATTTTGGTGTCTTAAAGATGGATCCTTCTAGCTAAGAAATCCTCTTGCCGCCAGAAAAGTGACTATATTTATCAAAGATGGAACTGCACCTATTCCTACCCTGAATTCTTATCATTTCCACTGCAAAAGAATGATTGATCCCTAGAAAATTGACCTACTGCTTTGAGACAGGGACACTCTAACAAATGTTTTAACTTTTCTGAGTCTCACTTTCCTTAATTGCAAAATGATTATTTTTGCCAAAAATTTGTTCTAAAATCCTGTCTAGTTTTAAATGATCTAATCTGATGACTTGAATTTCCTCCAATTTCTTGCAGGTGGTTTCAAGTGGTTTAATGTAGGAGAGATGGACAGATAAAGTAAGAGAGAGATAGGAAGAGAGGGAAGTAAAAAAGGGAAGGGAGGACAGTATCCTACTTTTAATTGTGTCATTGAGAAGCTGTATGACTGTGGGAAAGTCACTGTCCCTTACTTGGTAGCAATTTTCTTTTCTGGAAAATAAAGGAGTTCAAACATTCCCCAGGGGAGAGCTTGCCTCATTTGATGAACAAATAAAAAGTACTCCAGGATTTTATATATATATATATATATATATATATATATATATATATATATATATATATATATATATATGTCAATTAGATCCTAGATAGTTCCTTATTAGCTTATTTTGTACCCTCTTGTATTACCCGAGTCTAATTATAGATGACATTTAAATATAGCACTTCACAATTTGTAAAACATTTGTTGTATATCCTTGGCATCCTCTGTATTGCATTTTCTTTATGTCCTTTGTCTTCTCCAAGTTTATTAATACAACATACTTAGATAAAGAGCTTCACAGTGTGTGAAGCTTTTCTATATAATAGTACGAAGTAAAATAATGTATCATCTCTATTTCAAAGATGAAAAAACTAGAAAAATAACATTTAATAAATGTTTAAAGGAATATGCAAAGGAGAACATGATTTTTTTTCAAGCAACCTTTGTTGTTATATTTTTTATACTTCAAATGTTTTCATTTTTTGAAATAGTCTGCCTCCATTTTAGTTTAATTCAATTATCTGAATTGGACTCAGCCATATTAAAAAGACATCCCACTGCATTCAAGGCCATATACAATAATCCTGATCTTTAAATTGCCACTGGACCCACATGACTTGGAGGAGAGTGAGGATGGTGACTTTGTACAACTCTCCCTCATTTTAAATCCAATTCACCTGTAAGTCAGGATATTACCTTACTGATGTTATTGGTCCTCCTAGAGAATTATAAGTTCAGAAGCCCAAAACTTTGTTTTCTTTGTCATTTTCTTTCATCTGCCACAAAACTTGAAGTCTGTAAGTAATAGTCATTGGTGCCTCAGTGGGGTTTCAGTTGGGCAATGCTACCTTCTTCTTTTCTTTCCCTCCCTTCCTCTCCTTCCCTTCCTCCCTTTATCTCTCCTTCCCTCCCTCTCTTCCTTCCTTCCTTCCTTCCTTCCTTCCTTCCTTCCTTCCTTCCTTCCTTCCTTCCTTCCTTCCTTCCTTCCTTCCTTCCTTCCTTCCTTCCTTCCTTCCTTCCTTCCTTCTTTGCTTTTTTCTTTCTTTTTTTGCTTCCCTCTCTTTCTTCTCTCTCTTCTTTCTTTCCCTCTTTCCACATGAATAATCATGCCCTCACCTGTCCCAAGGGTAAATGCTCTGACCACAGGAATATAAATTTTGATCATTGAACCTTGCAAAATATCTGATTTCAGAAAAACCTAGAAAGAATTTACGTGAACTGATATAAAACAAACTGAGCAGATCTAGCTGAATATTGTACACCGTAACAGCAATATTATTACATAATGAACAATTGTGAATGACTTAGCTATTCTCAGTAATACAAAAACCTAAGGTAATTCCAAAGGACTAATGCTGAAAAATGCCATCTACTTTTAGAAAAAGAACTAAGGGAGTCTGAATGCAGATCAAAGCATACTTGGTTTTTTAAACTATTTTTCTAGAGGTTTCTGTTTGTTTCTGGTTTTGTTTTTTGGTTCATGTTTTCTTTTTTAACAGGACTAATATGTAAATATGTTTTGCATGACTGTCCATGCATAATATATTTCAAATTGCTTACCTTATCAATGAGGGGAGAGCAAAGAGGGGGAAGGAAAGTAGAGAATTTGGAACTCAAAATTAAAAAAAATAAATATTAGAAAATTTTGCATGTGATTAGAAAAATATATTTAAAATCTTAATTCATAATCCTCCCTCATTACTAACAAACTTTTTTAGAACTATGCTCCTTATCAAGTCAGAGAGGTCTGTTGTATCCTGTTGTACCATTTAGTGCCTCCCTGCCTCAAACTGTAAGGAATTTCTCCCCAGATAACTATATATTTACTTTCTACATGTTTTTAAGCTTCTTTAGTGAAGGAATTCTCCCTTTGACTAAGTTGTTGCTTAATGAATGCTTATTGAGTTAGAAGGAATTGAATTTCAATCTCTAGCAGTCCATAAATGTGGTTATGGTTTCCTTTCCCAATTTGGGAGTCAGCAACCAGCCTTTCATACACTATCCCCTAATTAGAGTTAATATGTAATTGCCTTCCAGACCTGCATGGAAGAGCTGATCTGAAGGCAGTACCAGCCTCCCCTCAACTCTACCAGAATAGCAAGGGTCCCAAGATGGCATCCTTTGTTTTGACAGTCTCCTAAATCTTAAATTATGTCTTAGCAGTGAAGTCATCATGATGCACTTAAATGTTTTATACTAAAATGAAAAATACCCTGAATTTAAAAAATAACTATACCAACTTTTCCCTCTCCTATTTTTGTTGAATAAATCCTATAGTGTCCCTCACACATCATCAATGTACATTAAAAGCTAACAGCTGAACCTATTATAGACACAATTGTTTTTCTCAAGACCTACCCTGATGAAGGGTAGGGTATATTGACCTGTCAGAATATAGGACCCATGTGGTTTCAACCTGTGGAATGTTTTAGGGACATTCTTTTGAAATTTAGGAACTTCTCAAAATAGAAATGAATCACAGTCTCTCTAAGCCCCCATTTTCTGTGTAAACTTGACCAATTACCAGATGTTCAGTATGTGGCAATTAAAAACTTTTTGGAAATATTCATCTAGAGATGACTATGCAATTTGGGAGTTTAGCAACTTATTGAAAAAGTTATACACCCAAAGTACTTCCTTCTTCATTGTCCATATCATTCTTTTCAGCTTAAACAAAGACAGAGTCATTTAAAACAAATAAAGATATTGACCTCTTCCAAGTCTTTGCTTTCCTTTGGAAAGTATGGCATGCTTTCCTTCCCCAGTTAGTAAATCCCTTTTGAAGAGAATCAAATAAAACTCATGCCCTAGGTCTACATATCCTTGCCCTGTTCTACTTTCTGTTAGTTCTCTTCAACTTTACTCTTTCCTCTTCTTTTTATGGCTAAAATGTTCAGTACCTCTTTCCTCCCTTTTCTTTTCTTTAAAAAAGGTTGTTTTTTTTATTTCTCATCATAGTCATTTCTAGATATAATCACCTTCTCTTCTTCCCATCCCCATCTGAAATTGAGCTCTCCCTTTTAACAAAGTGAAAATGGAAAGGAAAAAAAGAAAAGAAAATTGACATAATCTTATTTGCACTAACTGGAGGGGTTATAGTGAAGAAAGTGCTGTATAAATTCTAAAATCTTTTATTAATAAGATTGATTTCTGCCATTATCATCTTTATTATACCTGGTTGTTACATGACAAGTCTAGTGAGCAATTACAGCAAATACAAAGCTTGGGCTGCTTTCTTAAGTCTCTGATGATTGATTTTTTTTTCTCCAAACCTCACCAACCTAAGTTCCTTCTGAGTATTGCTATTACTTTTTTTCTTGTAGCTCTTTCTACTATGACAAGGAAAAAAGATGTCCCTGAAAACCTGAACTGAAAAAACAGGAAATAGAGTGATTCTTCAAAAAAAAAGTGATTCTTCATCAAAGAAACTTATGCAACTTAGTCAAATTAAACATTTGTAAAGTATTTACTCTTGTAGGGCATTGTGAGGCACAACTCCAAATCTTGTGTTCTAGTACATTAAAAAGATAATTTAATGTTCAAAAAACTCATTTTTGAATACATGTTCAAGGATACTACTTTTTTTAATTTAAGATCTTTACTTTCAAAATATATGCATAAATAACTTTCAACATTCACTCTTGCAAATCTTGTGTTTCAAATTTTTTTCTCCCTCTCTTTCCCTCCACCTAACTCTTCTAGACAGCAAATAAGCCAATATTTGTTTAAAAAAAATGTGCAATTCTTCTATACATATTTCCACAATTATCCTGCTGTAGGAGAAAATCAACTCCAAAAGAGGAAAAAAATGAGAAAAAAACAAAAAAACAAAATGGAAGCAAACAACAACATAAAAGTAAAAATACTAGGTTGTGATCCATACTCAGTTCCCATAGTCCTCTCTCTGGGTGCAGATGGCTCTATCCCAAATCCATTGGAAATGGCCTGAATCACCTCACTGTTAAAAAGAGCCACATTCTTCAGAATTGATCATCACATAATCTTGCTGTTACTAAGTACAATGTTCTACTGATTTTACTACTTCACTCAGTATCAGTTCATGTAAGCCTCAAGGATACTATTGTTAACATCAAAATGTTATGAATCATCATATATGATCAAAATAATGAAAAACAAAAGTCTCAAGACACATATCACTTTGAGAGTTAAGTTTTCTGAATTTACAACCAAAAGATTTAAAAATTAAGCCTTTATTGCTTACAAACTATGTGATTGTCATTTAATTTCTCTGTGATTCAATATAGAATCTATGAATATTAATGTAACAGGTAATGTCCTTTTGTGAATGACTACCATCTAGTATATGTCAATAATCTGATAATTATAATCCCTTATATTTCCTCTGTTATCTCTAAAAAAAAAAAGGCAAGAAAAGCGTACAGTTTAAATTTATGCACAAATAGTGAAAATTAGGGTCTAAAATTCTACTGATCACATTAGAGAAAGCTCTAGGAATTGATACACTTCCTTTCCCTACAGGCTTTGTAAACAGACTAGAGAGTCCTCATGCATAGAGCTGTCATTGGGAAATGCAGTATGGATTTGGAAGAGGAAGACACTGGCCATGTGGAAAGGGTGGCAAGGACCAGAAAGAGCCTTGGGTGTGAGCAGATGGCCTGTGTGAGCTGAGGCTTTTCCATCTGCTTGCACCTGAGGCCTTCATGTTTCCCCATTCTGGGCCATGCAACTGCTTTGTCTTTCTCCCAAGCACCTGGGGCTCACTGTCTCCCATGTCAAGCTACTTTTCTTTCTTCCTTTCAAGTCTATGACTGCTGGAGTCAATCCTGCATGTAAACAAAACACACCAGAAGAGCCAATTCCTAGAGCTTTATCTAAAATGAGGAGAACAATTCATATCATAATTGGGTAGCTAAGGTTGCAATGAAAAGCATGAGTTACTAGCAGAAGAAAGTTCCACTCATTATCATTCCCCCTGCCAAAAATGGGGAAGATCATTCTTCTGTTATCTGTCCTAAATGAGTGTTGTGAGAAAAAATACTTAAATAGAAAATGCAAATAAATAACATGAAATTATATATATGTACATATCATAGGATCTATTATATATATATATATATCATAAGATCTATAATAAAATATAAAGTACTATAAAATGTGATTTATTGTAATTTTAAATCCTTAGTTTCAATCAGTCAACTAAAAGCATTTATTAAACATCTATTAAGTGCAAGGTTCTGGGAATACAAGTATAAAGAACCAAATAACTATCAAATAGGGGGGACTTACATTCCAATGGGGAAAACAAGAAGAGTAGATGTTTTGTTTATAGCATAGGCTAATAAATTTCATTTTATAGAATCACAGAATGTTAGGCCTGAAAGGAACCTTAAAGAATATCAATTCAAATTCAATAGATATTTATTTATTTAATCCAATCCTTAAAAACAGAAGGAACCAAGATATGAAGGCACTTCTTAAGGTCACACCACTCTGGGATAGAACAATGATTTGAAAGCAATGTTTTAACTTCATTTCCAGTGCACATCACCACTACCTATTTGCAGTGGCAAAGGTGGCATTGTTGAAGTGTTTGCTCTGACATTTCTGGTACCAATTCCTTTTTTAGTAATAAAGTAGGAAAAATGTCAAAGATTTATGAATACTATTTTTAAAATCCCCAGACTCCTGACTATCCCATATATTTTCAAACTTATTAAAACAATTCAATATTAACTTAGTATTTAATCTGTACATAACACATTGATAGACACTAGTAAAAAAATCAAAGAAAAATAAAAAGCAGTTCTGACCCTCATGGAGCTTTTAGTTCAGTATATATAGATTAATAGTTTCAACATTAGTAAAATATGCTGTAGAGACAGAATACCAATTACAAGTTTATAAATATGTAATAATATACTTTAACATACTATGATAACACACTTAAGGTTTTATGAATTTACAAGGCTAATTGTGAGCTCTTTTATTTAATTTGAGCTTTCTTGATAATTTTGAACTAAGTACTACAAAATGTTATTGTATGTCCATTTTGCAGATGAATGATTGAAAAAGCATTTATTAAATGTTTACTATGTGCAAAGCACTAGGAATGCAAAGAGGAAACTTAAATAGTCCCTGTTCTCAAGGACTTTACATTGTAATTGAGGAAACAACACATATGGAGAAGTCCAGCTACAAATCTTATGGAAAAATCCCATGCTACTTAGGGAGCAGCAATGCAAATGGAAATACTTCTCTAATCTCATTTCCACTGATAAAAATCATATCCATTTGTGATGTTGAACCTTTTGAAAGTGTCAAGAATTTTTCTGGGACTTCAGTAATTGACTGTAGCACCTTCAGGAGTGCTGTTTCTGCACTTGGATTGCTTCCTCCTGTGATGGCTGGGAATGATGAGAAAACTGAGGTTCAGCAAAGCTGAATAACTTGCCTAAGGTCACATAGCCAGTATCAGAAGCAAGATTCACATCCAGGTCTGCCTGAGATCTATTGTGTTTTTATTGTAAATAACAGCCTCTGCTTGACCATCTTCCTATTATCTATCAGTCTAGGTAAGCTATGAGTCTGGAGCCAAGATGATGGAGAACAGACAAGAATTTCTGTGACCTTCTCTGACCTTCTTGAAACCAACAGCATATTAAACCTCTAAACTGGTTTTGGAGTCAAAGAACCCAAAAATATTTGGAATACAACACATTCCCAGGAGAAGATACCTTGGAAGAACTTTAGAACAGGTCTATTTGCCGAGCCCAGACCACAGCATAGGGAGCCTGGGGCAAGGACTGGGGCAGGGAGCCAGAGCCTTTCAGCTTCTATGCACCTGGGAATCTTCTGTGAGCCTCTAAGGCTACTTAGTCCTGGTTGCAAATGGGTAGTTTGGAAGATTTGCTACAAAAGGCAAATTGTAAACTACTGATTCCCCCAAAGAACACGGAACATAGCCATCATTACCCAGCACCAAAAATCAATCAGCAGAAGAGCCCCAGGGCAAATTAAAGCAGCTGTCACTCTTTTGCCTTGAGCAAACCTCAAGCCTTAAAAAAATGAATAAAAAAACAAAAAGAAGTGTCACCATAGACAGCTTTTATGGAGAAAGAGAAGAACAGACCTCAAATCCTGAGGTTCCTAAAAGCAAAGCAACTCCAGATGAAGCCCCAAAGGAAGATATGAGCTAGTCTCCATTTCACAAGGCGTTCTTGGAAGATTGCACAAAGGATTTTAAAAGAGAATTAGAAGAAAAATGGAGAAAGAAAATGAGATCATTGCAAAAAAGGAATAGAAAAAGTCTGGGTTGGGGAATGTAGAGGGACTGCATGTCTCCATCTGGAGCATGGTCTGCATATAGTGAAAGTGCAAAAAATAGAGATCTCATTCTTACTTGGATCCATTAATGTTTAAAATTAGTCCTGCAGAGTCCCTGCTGAGTGTGTGTGGGATAAATTCATCCCACTTTTTCAAGGCAGCATGATCTACATCTCTGAATATTAATGTTGGAACACTTACTGCTCAAATGCTCCTAGCCTTAATAAGAAATTAAGCAGTCATCCACTGGGTCTAAGAGTGAATCATAGGATTATAAGATTTCAAGCTAGAAGAGACCTTGGAGATCACCAGTTCCTCCTTTCTCCCTGGTCTGCAGTGTCATGTAAAAGAAGTGCTATCTAATTCATGCCTTATTGTTGTTTTTAATAAATATCTATTTTTTCCTAATTAGTAAATTAGCACCCAAAATTGAATTTCATAAATAATACACAAATCGGTTTTCATTTGGGTTACAGTGTACTTTTTTTTTTTTTTTTGGTGAAGCAGTAAATGTTAAGTAGCTGAGGCCAGATTTGATTCAAGTTCTTCTGATTTTAAGGTGGGTGCTCTATCCACTGTGCCATCTAGCTGATCCCTACAATGTATTTTTAAAGTATAATTTAGTTACTCATAAAACAGAATGGTATTGCTCAAGGTAAGAATTCCATTTCTGAACTACATAAAGGTAAAGGATTAAAAATAGGTTTTCAGAACAGGGAGAAAGAGTGGCTGAAGTCTGCATTATAATCAGGAGAAAACTTCAAAAATGGGTGAAAGAGAGGCTGTGACTGAGCCCCCAGATCAATATGAAGTGAGGCTTTCTGCACTGAATTTAGAGCAGAGACTTCAGCTTTGTGAAAGCAGAAATCTGGCTCTCTGCCTGTTTTCTTTAAGAAGAGGAGAAAAGAAGAAAAATATCTGTTCACAGACTTAAGTCTGGTGACGGAACCTAGAGAAACTTTTGCCAATTCCAGGCTAAGGATCTCTGCCTTTTTAAAAAAAGATACTAATATTGTCTCAGTTTAGGACCTGGACTGAGCCTGAAACTGGAATTATGGAACACTGACTGCTTTTCAGGCATAAGAGGAAGCCTGTGGAATAGAGGGAGATCCCATTGTAGTAGAGAATTAGAAGGAGAGCAGTTCCCCAAACTGACCCATTCAGCTGAGATATCAAACCAAATTAGGAGCTAAACCTGCTCTGTTGTGGAGCACCCCACTTTAGCAATAGAACCACTGGATTATTACAAGTGACTCTTCTAGGGAGAATCTTGGAGAAATGGAAAGGAAAAAAAGTCCACAATTTCAGGACTGTTTCTCTGGTCATACATGTTTTTCACATGTGTGATCTATTACTATTTTGCTTTAAGTTTGTGACCACTTCTAACTATGGATGTTATGTTCATTAGTGGAAGACTGAACTTTAGAATTATAGATGAAGTACTGTATAATTGGCATTCTTGTTTTGTCTTCTATTATGTAAATATTTTTATTAAGTTAATAGAAGATCTGGATCGAATGACCAATAATATGGTAGGCTAGACATTTTCTCCAGATTCTACTAACTTCCAAAGGAGGAATTATGTTACAGAGGCAGAGTAATTACACCTTTTCCCACTGGAACAGAAAACAAGAAGCCCAACAGTTTTATGAATTAATAGTGGAAAATATAATCCTTAATGCATTTTTCTCTACAACTTTCCTCCACCAGTTTCTGGCAGGGTGCACAAACAAACCCATTGTTTAGCATTTACCTAAAGATTTTTCTCTTGTTTTTTTGCTGCAGTCTCTTCTATGTACCCATATCCATTCTTCCTCCATTATCTCATAGCAATAACTTAATGAGCTATGACTCACAAATAGAGATGTAAAAGATATTGGGGTGGGTGGGGCTTTAAGTGTATTTCTCTTCTGTTTGGGGGTGGCCTTTAGATTAGGAAACTCCAAAGCTTGTACCTGGAACATTTACCTAGTCTATACCAAAATTTGCAAAAAAGCAATAAATGTTGATAGTCTAGACAGAAAACTTTAGAAAAAGAGGAAACAGTATTCATGAATGGTCCAAGAGAGAAATGAGAAGTAATTAGCAGAGTACAAATGGCAGAATTTATGGGCTGCCCAACAGAAATTGGCAGAATAAAAAAATCTTGATTTTACCATTGTGATTTTCTCCTAAAAAGTATTTACATCAGTAGTTCTCTAAGGGTTCACTAAATGTGCCACAAACTATTTAGAACTTATAGTCATGTGCACATGCTCAATTCCTCCCCAGCTATATGGAATTTACTCTTGTAATCATATGCCAGGGTCTCCCAACTCTCTGCATAACACTATTTCATATGCAAAAAAAGTTAATAAATGATTTTTTTCATTATTATAAAATGAACATTTCATTTATATGAGTGAAATATAAAATGTGAAAACCATGATCATCCTTTGCCTTAGATTCTAGGAATTCCTAGATAAAAGTCCTGACTTCTCTGCAACACAAACCATTCCTTCCAATTTTTCTCCACATCTAAGCAAACTGAAAGAAGAATTTCCAGATTATCTTTAAAAATTATAATAGTAGCCATTGCCTTATTACAAGTTAGTAAAACCAGGCTTACTGTAGGAACTTATTTGGAAAGAGGTTAATAGATTCTAGAGTACAAGGAAGAAAACCTTTAGGGAACACATAGTAGTAAGCCCACCTTCCCAGATATTCCTAGACATTCATTCACAACAGCTTCCCCCATTGTATTGTCAGGCTTGGACACCAACTCTGAAAGCCAGGTCCTTCCCTTAGGAGCAGTGCTGTACTTTTTGGGATGCATGCCATATATTTTTACTGAATGCCAAGGTCAGGGAAAGGACTATAATGACTTCCTCCCATCACAAGGAATTTTGGTCATTCTATTGGCCCCATGGGTGGACCCAGAGAAGTGCACAAGAGGAAAAGACTTCACCTTCTCAGAAAAGGTGGGTCTACATCCAGCTGTGAGTTGGCCCAGAAAAGACACCTGTGATGCATTAATGAAAGATGAAAGTCAGGGTGCTCCAGAGGTGGCTTCCTGAGGTTTCTTTCTAGCAGGAGGGAGAATCCTAACCAGGTTCTCACTTGGCTTTGATCCAGTTACATGCTTTTCTCTTTGCTTCAATAGTCAGAATTCTGACTGCTACTTACCTTTCACTGATATGAAGGAAGCACTAATTACAATTGTTGTTTGTTTCCTTGTCCTTGTGTTTCTGGTGAACTTCAGGCCATCTTTTGGACTCAAGAGAAATCTGATTATCAGGATACAGTCTGGTTTCTTAGCAAAAGCTTCCTGAACAGCCTTGGGATCAGAGGGGAGAGCATGTAAGGGCTCTCTATTTACAGACTGTTTACAATTCAGCATCTTTGAAATCTCTCTGCATTGATTTCCTCTCACTGTCACCTGTGCCCTTACTGACAAGTCAATTTCAAGCAGAAAATCTCTATTTTTCTAGTGCTTAATATGTTTTCCATTGTGGATTAACAATGCTCCATTCCCTAGTGAAACGTTAATTTTAAGTTCACCTTTTGACATCTACTTAAAGAATTCTGAATTACCTGCTATTCAGTATTTCTAATTGCCTTTTGGAGGGAGCACAAGGAGAGCAAAGAAATTTAACTCCTTATCAAGATACCAGATCTTAAAGAAGACTCCAAAACACAAGACAATTAAATAATAATGTAGCTAATCAATCAACAAACATTTATTAAGTACCTATTGTGTTTCAGGCCCTATAGTTGAAGACTAGAGTTATAGCCAATCAATCAAAAAGTACTTATTAAATACTTACTTTGTGCTAAACACTGAGCTGAGCTCTGGAAATCCATGTGCAAAGCATGAAATAATGCTTATTATTATGACTTTATGTTCTAATGGAGGCTACAGAAGAATATGTATACTAGATTTATATGTAATGAATAAGTAATACAATTATGAATACAAAGTATAGAGAAGTGTATAGAAAAGCATGGAAAGAATGATGTGAATTGATGCAAAGTGAAATAAGCAGAGCCAGGAAAGAATATATACAGTAACTACAACAATGTAAATGGAAAAAAAAACAACATATCAAAAAATTAAAAGTAAGTGTAACAAAATTATAAAATAAGTACTGGATCTGTATCCCAAAGAGATGATGAAAGAAAAAAAAGGCTCCACATGTGCAAAAATGTTTGTAGCAGCTCTTTTGGTAGTAAAAAGGAATTGGAAATTGAGTGGTTGCCCATCAATTAGGAAATGGCTGAATAAGTTGTGGTATTTGAATGTTATAGAATGTTATTGCCCTGTTAAGAAATGATGAGCAGGCTGATTTCAGAAAAGCCTGGAAAAACTTAAATGAACTGATGCTGAGTGAAGGAGCAGATAGTAATTTAGGTTCTATGCCATAGGACAGAGACTTGACTTGTGATTTTATTAATATAGGGACCTTCCAAATGAGGACAACTCCTTTTTTTTTAAATAACTTTTTATTGATAGAACCCATGCCAGGGTAATTTTTTACAGCATTATCCCTTGCACTCACTTCTGTTCCGATTTTTCCCCTCCCTCCCTCCACCCCCTCCCCCAGATAGCAAGCAGTCCTTTACATGTTAAATATGTCACAGTATATCCCAGATACAATATATGTTTGCAGAACTGAACAGTTCTCTTGTTGCACAGGGAGAACTGGATTCAGAAGGTATAAATAACCCGGGAAGAAAAACAAAAATGCAAGCAGTTTACATTCATTTCCCAGTGTTTTTTCTTTGAGTGTAGATGCTTCTGTCCATCCTTGATCAATTGAAACTGAGTTAGATCTCTTTATCGAATAGATCCACTTCCATCAGAATAGTATTGTTGAATATATAGTATTGTTGAAGTATATAATGATTTCCTGGTTCTGCTCATTTCACTTAGCATCAATTCATGTAAGTCTCTCCAAGCCTCTCTGTATTCATACTGCTGGTCATTTCTTACAGAACAATAATATTCTATAACGTTCATATACCACAATTTACTCAACCATTCTCCAATTGATGGGCATCCATTCATTTTCCAGCTTCTAGCCACTACAAACAAGGCTGCCACAAACATTTTGGTACATACAGATCCCTTTCCCTTCTTTAGTATCTCTTTGGGGTATAAGCCCAGTAAAAACACTGCTGGATCAAAGGGTATGCACAGTTTGATAACTTTTTGAGCATAGTTCCAAATTGTTCTCCAGAATGGCTGGATTTGTTCACAATTCCACCAACAATGTATCTGTGTCCCTGTTTTCCCATATCCCCTCCAACATTCCGCATTATCTTTCCCTGTCATTCTAGCCAATCTGACCGATGTGTAGACATTTCAGAGTTAGGACAACTCCTTTTACCAATAGAGATCAGCACCTTCTCTGCATCTCACAGACTTAAAGACTTGCTAAGAACACTGAGATTTGCCAAGAGTCAACATAGCCCCTACACATAAGAGGTAGTTTTGGGGCTCAAGGTGGACCCCCCAAAATTTGGGGCTCCAAACAAAGTGCCTCAAAAAGAATTTGCAGGCTTGGACCCATCTCCAAATGAAGGGGCAATTTTTTTTAATAATTGTAATGCCAATTAAAGCAGGCTAAATTCCAAAAAAATTAGCAAAGAACCAGGAACAAGAAAGTAAATTTATAGAGAAAAGTGAGGACCAGGTGCTTCATGTCACGATAAACTAATTTTATGGCTTAGCGGTGGAGTTGAGGAGTGGTCTAGTTCTGACTTTGTAGTCAGATACTATACCCATAGTTCTCTGGGTAGAGCTCATGGGAAGGGGGTACCTTTAAGAGTTGTGTTTTTAGGCCTGAAATGTCACTCGGTCAAGCAATGGACACTCAATTTTATTCTGCACCTGCATTTAACTTTAAGTATCTCCTTGTTTTTGCTCATTAGTTTCAGAAATTCTGTTATCACTGACCAGTAGGCTGTTATCTGACAGCCAGCAATATTTGTGGCCTTAGCATCCTGGTCATATAAACTGGGGCAGAATAGCCTAGAGGAAGAAATATATCATTTCAAGCTATATCACACCCAAGGCCAAGTGGATTTAGGGTTATTGTTACATCCTTCCTAAGAACTGCATCACATCATTAGAATTCAGTTCAGATCTTCTTGACCCTCAGGCCAATTCTTTATTGATTATAACCACTTAAGTGAGGAGGAAATTGAAATAATGAATAAAATAAAATAAAATGACTTGTCTGAGGCTATGCAGCTAAAAAGTTTGGAAGCAAGATATACATCTGAATCTCTGACTCTAAAATCATAGCTATTTCTTCTCTTAAATAAGTTGTTTCACCCCTTTGAAGCCTGAATTTTCATCAATAAAATAAAGGAAGTTAAATTAGATTTTCTTAAATAACCTGAAATTTTAAATTTCTAACTCTAATTTCTATGAGATATATGGTTTCAAAAATATATAATTTTAATATCTTACAGGGATACCACAATTCTTTCTAGAATAACCAGGGTAGATTATTTTAATAGAATACTTTGTCATAATCCTGAAAGAATTCAGCTGCTTATTAGGCACCTTAGAAAAATTCCCATTGTTACTAAGTTTAGTAATAATAATATCATCTCTAGGAGATTTTAAAGTTTATAAAAAAAACTTTCTTAACCCTGTGAAGAAAGAGGTGAAAAGTTTTATGATTCCTATTTTATGGATGAGAAATTAAATCATGGAGATACTATAATGGTCATATCTGACCCCAAGATTCTAAATGCCACTCATTCTGCCATATTCATCTTGGTGTTGTGGATAAATCCCTAGATGTTTTGTCTAATAATTTAGGTTCAAGCCCTGATAGTGCCATTTACTACTAGCTGTATGATTCTTGAATCAAAAAGGACCCTGTAAGTTTCTCCTGAGAACCTGAACTTAGATTTACACACTAGATCAAAGTGACAAGCATGACCATAGAGTGACCTTGCCTATTTCTGTTCTTCTGCTTAGTTGGGCATCACAACTGGGAGGTGCTTCTACAGATAAGATCAGTTATTGTTCCCCAAAAATACTTACCCTGGAAGGTCCTCCTAAGCCCAATCCCATCATGGTACGCATTCTGTTACTCCCACTATTATATACATCCCAAACCCATTCCCAACATTGTATGCATACAGTTATTGCTTTAGGCTCTGAGAAATACACTTTTTTTGTATAACAGCTACCTGATGACCTAACTAGCTTCCATATTACCTGATTGCTTTGTTATACAAACACTGTTACCCAGACACTCTGGACCATACAATTTTTGAACATGAGTTCTGTTGGCTAGCCTAAACTTTCTACAATTAAAAGATTAAAAACCAATCTCTATCTTGCCTCAGTTTCTCTGGCATTACAAGATCAGAGTCAAATACCTCTCCATACATCAATTCCCTCATTTGTAAGTAAGGATAATGTCCAAATGGTATTTGCCTCCTAAGATTTGTCAGGAAAGCATTTTGTAAAATGTAAAGCACTATATAACTGCAAGTGATCCTTGTTGTAGATTCTTTCAGATTATGGTGTTATTCTTCTGTCCAGGATTTGTGACCAGGAAGAGACTTGAGCAATTGCAAGCTATAAGAACCTATACTTTGGACTGAGAAACACATTGTAGATGGTTGAGATAAACATCCCCTCAGCAGGCAAGGAATTCTAAATCAAGGCTATCACTTAGTCTGATTATGGCAGACAAAAAAAAGCAGTAGGGAAGAATAAATAGAAAACATTTCAAGGAAATCAGTGATGAGCCTTTTTTTAAGGTCAAGGAACATAGGGAAATGAGAAGAGTGTCTTTGAAATGCTGGGATATGGGGCCCCATGCTGTTTGGCAGATTGATTACCAACAGCATTAAGGATGTACAATGCTTGCTGAGCTTCTTCTGGGACATTAGAAAGTACTTCATATTTATATTCCAAGCAAATTTTTTTTCATTATTGTCACTGGCAGATGAGTCAGTGAGCATGAAGGCTTTATGATGCAAAGGGTAATTTCTTTAATTCTCCCAACAGCAAAGAACACACACACACACACACACACACACACACACACACACACACTACTAGTTTACAGTGTATCATGAAATAATGTAATGCTTTGTATTGATATAGTTCAGTACACCTCTCTCATATCTTTTTATCCTGCTCGTTTCTTGTCTTCTCTCAAATCTTCCACTGAAGGTATACTCAGTGTGTTTTTAGACCTTCTTCTGGGGATTTTAACATTCTATCACTAATATTCTAACAAACTTGGGTCCCCAGAAAGTTATTAAAGACTTGAAGCAGTTTGTGAATCAATACTCATACAAAATTGTCTTTCAAGAGCCCCCACCAGCATGACCTTTACAAAGACATAAATAAAGGAAACATTAGTTCAAAGCAAAAGATATTTAATCAAGTAGGATAGCAATTAAATGTCAAGAAAAGATCCCCAAACATCCATAGGGATATCCTCTCCCACATGTTACCATATTACCAAGCAAATATATATAGAGAAAATACATATAATCACAGACTTACCTGGAGGAAATGCTTATGTCTAAACTTAATAGTGATTACTCTAACCTCACTGCCTAAAGGCTCCATATGTCACATTTCACACTTTTCCCAGTATTCTCCTATACCTTTAGGGAAATGGGAAGCGACATCTGTCTCTATTATAAACTCAAATCCTCACCAAGTGTTCCTCACTTTTAGGGGCCTAAACACCCAACTTTATTTAACTACTTAACAGTCAGGTTAGCTCCCACAAAGGAATCTTTATTTCAATTATAACATGGACAAAAATACAAATATCTTCAATACTTGTGTGGTGTAACCCTAAACATCTCAGTCCCTAGAAAGAGGAAAGGATTAGGTTCACAGTATAACTCAGTTTCCATATAATATTAATTAGTCTGTTTCCCTTAATATTGTTTTAGAGACTATATCCAATAGTACTGAAAAGCATCTTTCTGTGACTGATATGACAACATTCCTCTCAACTCTCCCCTTTGCCCCTAACGAATTAGATAAAGTTGGTATATTGGAGGGAAGAAATCATTCTTGCTTTAGATCCTTTGTTCTAAATTCCTACCTTTATTTGCATTCCTACCAAAAATAAGATTGTTGAACTTTCTTTAGCATTCTTGCCATTTACAAACATACCAATACAGGTGTAATACTCTGGCTGCCTTTCATTCTCATTTAATGGGGCTAGCCTAACTATTCCTGAACATTCTGTAACTTCTCTGATAACTTCCTTGTTGTTCTTATATCCATCTGCAGGATTCAGTTTACTTCATAACAGTCAGGTATAGTGGGAAGAGTGTAAGACTAATGTAAAGGAAAAAAAATCTAAACATGAGTAAGTTCTCATGAGATTGGAGAACTCTTGAGGAAATAAAAAGCCTGCATTGATGCATCTTATCCTTTTCCTAGGAATTAGGAGAAGGTTCTGTCCATAGGTAAGATCATCCAAACCCTAGTGGCAAGTGAATGACAGAGCAAATAGGAAGATCTTAGGGAACATTTTCTGACTTTCAAGCCAAGAACTTTAGGCCATGCCTTTCTGATTGCCCACAATAGAGAAAACATATCATCTGGAAACATTTAAGTGGACGATATTTAAGTGGATATCTATAGTATAAGAGAATTGGACCATGTTGCCAGTCAATTACATACCTGTGTTGAAAGAATAATATAATTCTGAGTAAATAAATGAAGAGTTTTTTCTCTAAAAAAATAAACAGCTCTTACCTCTTTCCAGAAGAATGTCTGTGTGTATATATATATATATATATATATATATATATATATACATATATATGTATGTGTGTGTATAGAATAGTTTATAATTTGTTTTTTTCAAAGCATAAATGCAAGTTTACATTTAATAACAGAGCCTTAATTTTCTGAATGCCTCTATACTTTAAAATATCTTATGCTTTCATCAGTCTGACCATTCTTTGCCCCACAAAATGGAATCCTTCATGTTTGAAAAGACATCAAGGTCTACTGTGGCCAAAACAACTTTCCATTATGTAGTAGATAGCCTCTAGTGAAAAGTCTAGGCTGGTCTCAGAAGACAGACTCGGCATCTGTCCTTGTCACTGTGTCTGCACTTCAATACTTTTCAACTTGGTGGGACCTGACAGAGCATGTGTCCTATTGGTATAGTAATCTTCCTATTCTAGAGGTCATGTCATAAAAATACGGAGGAAGAGGTATTCTCAGCATTTATGTTTAATGAACAACTCTCATAATTTCTTAAAAGTGTACAAATTGTCCTTTTGCCTGATCTCTATAATGTATGTACCCAAAGCAGGAGGAAGATATATATGTTTGCTACTAGTCAATATATACAGACTGGCCTCCCTAGATATGTAGGTATAGGTGAGAAGGATGTGTATGGGAGAAACAAACAGGAAATCAATACTTGCTCTTGTGGCTGACAGGTGTAACAAAGCAGTCAGGAGGGAATGAAGAAATTGACATTACCTAAGACAAATAAAATCTTTTCAATGGTTGTTTCCAATCTAGAGATGCATATCAATGCAGAAGTTTCCTATATTGGGGGGAAAGGAATAGGAAGAGAGAGGAGTTGATCCCTTAAAGGAGAAAGTTATCATTCAAATTTACCCCAAAATGGAAGCTCTAGATTTGGAGTCCACAAGTCTGGGTTTGTTCTCTGTTATAATACAAGATTTCAGACTCATTTTCTTCATCTGTCACATTCATCACTTACTAGGAAATCACTTTATAAACTACAAATTCTTATATAAAGACAAATAAATAAGAAAAAAATGTGAAAAACTGAGTTTTTTATTTTTTTAGTGATAAAGGTTATTATAATTAGTTCAGTTCAACACACATTTTTTATGATTTACTTATGAAGAGCACTATGATAAGAGCTGGGAGTATACAAAGTATAAGATACTGCCATGAAATTATCAAATTTGGAAGAGACAGTTCAACACACATTTTTTATGATTTACTTATGGAGAGCACTATGATAAGAGCTGGGAGTATACAAAGTATAAGATACTGCCATGAAATTATCAAATTTGGAAGAGATTTTGAAGTTTAACCAACACATTTTACAAATGAAGAAATGACTTAAGTTAAGCAACACAGCTAATTGGCAATGAAGTTATGATTCAAACTCAAGTCCATTGTTTCAAGTCCATTGCTCAGTTCATATTCTTAAGAGACTTATAGTCTAGTAAGGAAAAGAGAAAAACAGACAAAAAAAAGTATAATCTAAGGCAGAATGTCATAAGTGCTAAGGAGAGTTGTAAATTATGTTCGGTGATAATCCAGAGGCATCATAGGATACTTCCAATTTGACTGAATCAGTGAAAGCTTACTAAAGCAAGCAACACTTTAGCTAACTGGATTTTGACTGATAGATATGGGAAGAATGGGTGAGGAAGTACTAGGTTCTGGGAAAGTGTTCAGAAAATGAAAAATTCACAAAGGCATCACGGTAGATGCAAAGAGTTCTTCATTGTTGTAAAAAGGTACATAACAAATCAAAATGATTTAGCAGCAGGCTGTGAGTGAAATAATTTATTTAAACATCAGACCTGAAGAATAAGGATGGAGTCCTGAGAGTTAGGAAGGAGTTAGGGTGGGGTCTAGATAAGTACAAACTTGCACGCACATTATGGCTATGTCAGCAACTGCATGATGGGATCCCAGAAAATAAGGTAGGGTATACAGGATAATAAAAGTGCTTTAGTCAAAAAGGTTATTTCTAAGCCAACAATGTGTCTGTGCCTGCTCAGGGGAAGAAGAGTCCCTTTTCTTATTTGTTGAATTTGTTGAAACCTTAGACATGCTGCAAGACAGTCCCAGGAATTTGGCCTTCCTTTGTGTGTGAATGGTTAGGATTCACATCATTCCTGCCAATGGCTGTACCATATCAAGTTCATGCCAGGTATAGAGAACAGGCATAGGGTATAATAGGTGATCATAGGTATAGAGGCAGGAAAGAGGAAGGCATGTCCTTGGGGACTGCTCAGTAAACTTTAGTGGTTTCCTATCTAAAATAAACTATAAGCTTCCCCCTTAGAATTTTAAAGCCCTTTACAACCCAGTCCCAACCTACTTTTCCAGCTTTATTGAAAATTATACCCTTTCTAGACTCTGATCAAGCCAAATTGGTTTTCTCTCTGTGCCTTACTTGCTGCATCCCATTTCCCCATCTCCATGCTTTTGCACTATCTGGAATATAGAACTTCCCTATCCTCTGCTTTGTGGAGCAATGCCTTCCTACAAAATGTAGCTTAGGTATTATATTCTATATGAAGCCTTTGCTGGTTCTGTCTCCTAAACCCCAACTATTGGTAGCCTCCCAGACTGCTTCGTATTTAGTTACTTTGTGTATATTTCTATTTACTGACCACATATTTATAATATTATATTATATCACATATATAATATTATAATATATTATATTTAATATTATATTACAATATATGTACTTATTATTCCCTCAACTTCCTTAGGACATAGGCTTTTTGCCAGTAGGGATTGTTTTATTTTTTGTAATTTTATCCCTTATGCCTATCAGAGTGTTTGGCACATAGTAGTTGCTTAATAAATATTTGTTGGTTGACTAGTGAGAATTCTAATTAAGAATTTAAATGACATCCTTTTTGTGGGGAAGAGGGACATCATCTGCACTGTCAGCTTCATCCAGCAAATGTATTACCTGTCAGTTAATCAACAAATGTTTTTAAGTACTTACTATGCTAGGTACTGTTGTTGGTACTGAGGATATTATAGCTGTTTCTATACTAGGTTCTGAGAGTACCAAAACATAGTTCCTGCCCTCAAAGTACTGAGGGTTAAGGTGTAGCACAAGACATATACATAAAAATATAGCAAATAATACAGAGCAGGAAATTTGTGCCAAATGAGCAGTACAGGTAATAAATGCTTTAAAAATATGGAAGGAAAAAAGTTCACTAAGTGTTGGCTGAACCTCTTAAGTTTTCAAAAGTTAAGTAGATTCTCCAAGGAAAGGTGGGATTTACATGAGCAGAGGATACAATCAATATGCTTTTTAATTACCTATAATCTTATATGAAACATAGATAGAACATAACACATGACATTTTCTTTGGCTTTACAAAGTGAACAATCTGGAACCTGTCAAAAAGCAAAAGACAACTGTACAGATCAGAAAGAAACCAATCTAGAACCAGCTCTCAAGGCAAAGCCATGACTTGGGCAATTTCCAGGGAAACAATTCACACATCATTTTCTATGGAAGATTTTGAATGAGCATTCACTCAGCAAGCATTTATTAAGCACATACCGGGTGCCAAATACTCTCATAGGTACTGGGGACATGAGTACAAAGAATGAAACAATCCTTACTTACAAGAAGTTTGTACTCTATTGAAAGTAGGGAAGATTCTGGATTCAATCTATACCTATACATATATACATATGTATACATATATACTTAGTATATATACATATATATACACACATATATGTCCATGGAACTTCTGTGTGGTATTGAGGCTTCAGTACATTTCCAATAAAGCACGTGCATGTTTGTGTGTATATTTAGAAAAAAGAGAGACAAAAGGAGAAAGAAAAGAGGAAAAAGAAGAGAAAGGCAGACAAAAGGAGAAGGAGAGGAGAGATAGGGAGTGAAAGAGATGTTTTTCCTAGAGAATGTACTTAACCATATATAGTCTTGTTTTAGGTGCTATGGGAGATTATTAATAAGAGAAGATTCTATGATTTTTTTTCTGAAAAAAGCAACACTGGCAATCAGATCTGCCACCATTGCAAACTCTCAATGACTAATTAAATAAGTATTAGGGAACTGCCTGGAGCTCAGAGACTTGTTCAGAGTCATATAGCTGATAGATGGTACTTGAACTAGAGCTCCATGATCCCAAACCCAGCATCACTCTATCCACTATGCTGGATCTAATTTATATTGGCTAAGTTGCAAAAGTAAATAAGACATAATCCCTCTTCTCCAAGTGCCTGAAGTATAAAGACCCATGGTGTCAAACAGCTACCACAATCATGTAAAAGATATTAATTAGTTTCATTCTGCTCTTGGTCCCCAGAAGATGGAATGAAAACTAAAGGTTGTAAGTTTCAGAAAGAGTGATAGCTCAGGATAAGGAAAAATTTAATCCCAATTACAATGGACTAAGGAAGCAGTGAATTCTACCTCTAGATCTGAATCTTAATATATTCAAGCAGAAACTCTATAATCTCCTCATTACAGATGGAGTCTAGGGGATCCACAGGGGTGTTCCGTGCCTTTGAATGCCCAGACTCTCTTGCTCTATTTTACCATTCCCAGACTTGACTACAGAATCCCTAAGATTCAACCTACACTCCCCTTGTAGGAAAGTAATGAGGGGCAAAAAAGAGGAATGGCAGTTTAGCAGGCAGGGAATGATGAAGGAAGCACAAAATTATTCCCTATTTTGAAATGCAAACTGCCTAACAGGGTAAGCAGGTCTAAGTTTTGATTTAGATTCTAAGAATGAGCAGATGAAATGAGGTAAGGCATGGCAAATCATGGAGGTAAATTTCTTCTTTCCTTCTTGAAACTGTTAGGATAAACTACAGATTAAATTATCTAACTTTATTATTTTTACTAAATGCTATACATTTACCTTGTGCTTTAAGATATATAAAGTTCTTTACTTATATACACACATCTCACTTGATTAAACATATATGAGATATCATTCTTTTTTTTTTTCCAGTGTATGGTCTAAGAAAGACAAAACAATTAAGTTTTATCTGTGGCTTTATTCTTCCTAAATTGGTGAACACATATACATGGAAGCATGGTTAGAACCAAGCTTAAGGTGGGCATAGGCAGCAGGAGTTATAAAGACAAAATCATAGAGAGGTGAGTGTAATGACATAGTTGTCTTATCAGGTCATCTCTGGGCTGTGTTCTTTCATACTGCACTAACAGCAAACTTCTCCTTTCCCACTTACTACTAAGTAGAATTGCCAGCAATATTGAATTGACAGACATACAGGAAATATACATCCAATATCTATTTGATAAGGAATAAAATTAAATCACAAGAAGAATAATTTGAATATGCAGATTATTTCAAAAGCATTCAGCCTGAGTTTATAACAGTTTGAACTTTAGCCCAAAGTTTGAAAATTGGTATGAAAGGAAATATGATAATATTAATCATAATATAATAAAATGATAGCCAGCAAAAGCCCAGAGCTCATTCTGTTGCAAATTAGCAATCAATAAGTAAAATAGGAGAGCTAAGCTATTTGGGACTCACTATCAATCATTTAATGAAACGGATCTTATAAAAAAAAGTTCTCCTTCTTAAAATCAAACATTTGCCATTGCTATATACTGGCAGTATTGGATTATTATTATATTCCCCAGAAGAATTCAAGCTCTTTAAAGCAAAGGGTTATTACTGTATTTTTTTTTGTTTCCCCAGTGTCTTGTTATCTAATTACTGATCAAATCAAGACCTTTGCTTTGTTAATTTCATTATCTCTTTACAATTTTTTCCTCTCAGAATATTTTCAGGAACACAGAGTTAATACAGCTATAGATTCAAAAATGTTATGTTACTAAAAGTCAGTATTATAAAACCATATAATTAAATATTAAGATTTTTAATGTCAGAGCCCAGTGCAAAGAATTTCTTGTTGAGTTGAATTGAATGGCTTATTTTACAATACTGTAAAGAATGGCTATAGAGAGCTGCTTGGGGCATGAAGAGATTAAGTGATTTGTCTAGGTCATTCAAAGGCCTGTCTCCAACTCAGAACTTCCCAGGCTGCTCATCAGCTGCAATACCAGACTGTCTCTGAATAAAAACCAGGAAAACATGCATTGATATAGAGCTTTAAGCTTTGCAAGGCTTTTTAGCTAGGTTATCTCAAATGAGACAACATAAGTAAGATGTATATACTTGTATATAAGTCATAGTTGACATGATACCTTTGGGTAAATGAGCTGAGTATAGTATTTCTCTACTTGGCTTCCCAAAGGGAGATATGGAGACACTTCAGGAAAATTAGAGTAGTCTCTGTTTTTTTGTTTTTGTTTTGTTTTTTACAAGGCAATTGGGTTGTGTTGAGAGTCACATAGCTAGTACATGTCAATGTCTGAGGTCATATTTGAATACAGATCCTCCTAGCTGTCCCCAAACAGGACTGTATTCTCACAAAGAAACATTACCCCTTTTAAGTGTAAGAGAAAGAGCCTTATAATGGGAAATGGGAAATATGACCAATAGACCTCATGCTTTAATTAAGTATAAAAACTGTTTGACTTTGGACAGTTCAGTTCAAAAGACTCAGTTGTATTTTCTCTAACATGGGAATAATAATACTTCACTGGCCTATAGAACTCGTTTAATATGAGGTGAAGGGAGGGAAAGATGATAATAATAATGTAAAAATAAATATTTAACATATATGACATTGTATATAATAATATAACATATTATAATAATATAGCACCTACTATGTGCCAGACACTATTCTGCATGATTTTATATATATTACAGAGATTTAATCCTCCAAACAAACCTGTGAGGGAAGTGCCATTGTTATTTCCAATTTATAGTTGGAAAAACTGAGCCAAATAGAAGGTCATTCAATTAATAAATATCTGAAGTTACCTTTGAATTCAGATCAATCTGACTTTGGACCCAGGACTTTATCCACCATCCCATCACTCACCTCTCATCTAGTTAAATATATAGCATTATTTAAATATTTTCATTCAAAAATATAAATTATTTATTTTATTACATTTTTTTTTATTTCAAAAATATTATTCATCCCTATCTGAAGATCTCATGTTTTCCTCATATTTCTATAATGGTTCATGTAGAGTAGGAGGCAAAAAAGGAAGGAAATGAAAAAAGGGATAAGGAAAAAAGATTGAAAGGAGAGAAAAAGGAAAGGAAGAAAGAAGGTATTTTTTGAAGATTAATTTATTTTCAGATAGATTACTATACAAAGATAGATTTTTTTCCTTTCATCATAGATTAAATCAGCTTACTCAACCTCTGTTTTATTTTCCCTATGATCATAAATAACTGTTTGATACTAACTTAAGAAGGTATTTTATCCTTGAAAATATAAATTATTTATTTTATTACATGTTTTTTTTATTTCAAAAATATTATTCATCCCTATCTGAAGATCTCATGTTTTCCTTATATTTCTATAAGAGTCTAACAAATTTAATGACTTCTAACCATGTATTAATAGAGCTATATACAATTTGGGTAGAAGAGAACCTTAGTGATTAGAGAGCTCTTTTTTTTTCAGTTTTATATACAGGAAAACTGAAGAAGGCCAGAGTCACAGTCCACAGTCATAATGGAATCTAAGCTGGATCTCAAAAATGTTCACAGAAAAACAAATTATAGTTTGTTTTTTTTAATTGCATCTATATATCTTCTTCATATAATCAATACCCATTCTCTGTTCTTTATTGTAACAACAGCACAGTAAAGTAAACCATTCAATATTGCAACAGACACATTGTCTTAACATTCTACACTTGTAGAATGTTATTCTCTCTGTTGGAGCCTAGATAAATAAATAATTGCCCAAGATAACAGGTCATAAGTAGCAAAGCCATGATTTGAACTTATATCTGTCTTCAGTATTACTGTAATTTCCCTCATACCACAAATAATAGGAGTCTTTTCCCTGGTCAGACACTGTGGCAATATTCCCATCCTTCAGGACAAAAGTGATGACATCATTTAAGCCTTACTTCTTTCTTGGTCTATTTGGAAGTGAACTGGTCATAGAATAAGGAGCATTTCCAAGTAAAGAAGAACATTGTCCGAAGGATAAAATTCAAGAAACAACCTGATATAATGGGTCAGCTAGTTTAGCCCTATAAGGTCTCTTAACATGCAACTCAGGTAAACATTAATTTCCATATACAAAGCTTTCTACCAAATTTATATCTAGTAAGCATGTATCAATTGCAACTAAAAGTATCATGAAAGATAAATAATAAATCTTTGAGATCTGTAATATACTTGGATCATCTGGATCTCTCTTCCAAATATTTATTTTCAGATTTCCCTTATGTTTCAGTTATGTTATAGTTGATTTCCTTCCAAAACCTTAATGGTGCACAGAAAAATAATCAATATGCAACACCTCTGTGAGAATGCTCAATTATAATTTCCTGTTGTAGATATCAGGGAAGTAAGGAGTCCCTCATCTGAGGCATCCATAACTTCATGTCACGCCAAAAAAAAAAGTAAGACAGCTAGCTATAGTTGTGGATAGACTAGATAGCTGTGGATACAGTGGATAGAGACCTAGCTCCCTTACTCTGGGCAAGTCACTTAATTTCTGTTTGCCTAATTTCTAAAATGAGGATAATAATAATATCTATCTCCTTATGATTGTCATAAGGATCAAATGAGATAACATTTTCATAAGATAAACTTTTCATGGTGGCTAGAACATAGTAAATGCTACCTGCATGCTATTATTAATATTTTTCTAATATTGTTATTATTAAAGTATTTCTCAAAAAAGATTTTCCTTATAAAGCTTTATCCTCCCATAGGCAAATCATTGATTGTAGAATGTAGTCAATATGGTAAAACCTTAGTTAAAAGTCAATATGTGATTTTCCCCCCTTAAGTTTTTTTAAATTATTATTATTAGATGTCCATCTTTGGTTTGGATCCTTTTGCATTTCCAACCAATAACAGCCATAAACACACATGCTTCAAGCACTGCATGAAATTCAGACTCTGGCAGCCCAGCTCCATCACTTAGCAAATATTAAATCAAGTACTTTTCTGCTCAACACATACATCACTGGCTGTAATCTGTACAGCATGGTTTGTATTAAATATCAGATTTTTGCCAAACTAAATCATCATTGATTTACATTAATGTAGCTGTATTCCATAAAACCATTAATAAAGAGATCTGAAATGGTGCCTGTACATGTGTTATTTATTCAATGATGATTTATTGTGCCACCAATGTATAAAACACACTTGTTAAGTACTGAGGGAGTTAAAGATATTTATGTTTTCTATTTTCATGGAGGCGCTACATCTAGTTGCTTTCATTTCTTTTTTCTTTTTTGATATATATTCACCATGTTAATTACCTAGCTAATTTTAATGCAATGTCACACATTTTGATAAGTAATGTCCTTTTATGTACTTCCAGTGTTCTCTGCAGGGGCAATTAGGTGTTGTGGTAGATAGAGTATTAGGTTGAAAGCCTCCTTTTCCTGAGTTCAAATCTGTCCTCAAACACTAACTATGTGAACTTGGACAAGTCATTTAACTATGTTTGCCTCAGTTTCCTCATCAGCAAAATGAATTGAAGAAGGAAATGGTAAATCACTTCAGTGTCCTTGCCAAGAAAACCCCAAATAGGGCCATGGATATCAGACAAAACTGAAATATGACTGAACAACATAAAAATGTTCTCTGATCTAGTTAGTTTTTCCAATTTTATCTTCATCTGTGGATATTTGGCTATTAGATTCTTGCAGTCATCAGGAGGATTTCTAATCACTTTGATAAACTCTCCCAATTGATTAGAAGAAATTATAGGGTACTTTTCTTTGTCATAAGGGGAGACCTCACACTTGGAGGCATATAAATCACCCTCCTGCTAAGAGAAGTGATGGCACTTTGCCAGGAAGACATAAGGAATTATTTGGATTTTTTTTCCAGTGACTGGAACTGCCACCTGATGATTGACCACATGAGGCCCAGGAGGACAATTTTGTCAGAAGAATCACCCTCACTGTGGTATGTAAAAATGACCTGTGGACTTCTCTAGCCCTTGGTATATTAGGCTATCTTTCCCTTAGATAGCCAGATTTTTCGTTTCTTTCCAAAAAACATGGTGGATTACAGCCAAAGTATGAGACCATCTTTAAATAAACTATATGTTTGCATTAACTTAGTTGCATTTACTTAAAAATTAAATGAAGAATTTTTGGTATAAAAATAACATTTTAATAAGAGCTTTCTACGAAATAATGACTTGTCTGATTTTTCAAACAGTGACAGAAATTATTACATTAATTGTGACTTTAACTTTCTCCATTGGGATGCTTTGCTTAGGGCTCCACCTCATTCTTCTCCATCCCTTTAGATGTGTAAATGTTTAGACCTTTCTCTGTATAAGTTTCCTAATGTCTTTTTTTCTTCCCACTCTCCTTTTGGAAGTGGGAATGAATGCAAGCTCAGCTGTGTGCCATGGTTCAGATTGAATCTAAATTTATAACTCTCATTATTGATCACTCTGAACTGACATTCTCTCTCTCTCTCTCTCTCTCTCTCTCTCTCTCTCTCTCTCTCTCTCTCTCTCTCTGTGTGTGTGTGTGTGTGTGTGTGTGTGTACACATATGTGAAAAGGGATGGATAGGGAAAGTAAAGAGACTAGCATTCAAGCTACAAACTCTAATGTAGAAAAATGCCCCCACACATCATGACAACTATTCTAGGCAAGTCTCTCTGAGGCAGTTGCTATAGTTAGGTTGCCTCAGCCTCTCCCCTACCCTGCCCTCACATCTCTTCACATTCACACTGATTTCCTGATGCAACACAATTCACCACAAGCACAGAATCTTCTCTCCTTGCTGTAGCACTCTGCACATTCATTATTCTGTGCCAAATATAGCAGCCATCACCCCATTTCCTGAAGCTCCCAAATATTCCCAGTGAAATTACAACTAACTTTTTCCCTACTCTGTTCTTACAGCAACTTAAAATGTGAAAGAATATTTAAATATGGCACCTCACTTTTCTAGTCTTGTAATACCTTGGTCTCTTATGAAAAATATTATAAAAGAAAAAAAAATTGCCAAATAGCTCAGAGGGATTTTCATACTGTTTCAAATGAAAATGTTTTGTTCTTTTGGAGAAAATAGAGGTGTTCTTTCCAGGACTATCAAATCACCCATTTTAATTGGGTAATTAAGTAAAACCACTGATCAGCTTTAATAAAAAAAATGGACATGATTCTTTTGCATTTGATGTCCTGGTTATTGATGAACCTGACCAAATAGATGGCTATCTTGGTGTCAAGTCAGAGCCATGGAACATGTTGTTGTTGTTTTATGATGTATAAATACATAAATTCGTCTTGAAAAGAAACTTAGTAAATACACCTGGTTCACAGAAAATCTGAACCAGCTTTTCTTCCCTTCAGATAATTAAATCCATGAAATTGGTATTCATTTCCATTAGCTTGGTATACATAGCCACTTGCTTGGATGATTTGCTATTTACAAGGCAGACCAGAATTTACTGTCATCATCTACCTAAGGGGCTGGAAAGAACTAATTGCTCAGAACTGTGTCTTCTACAGATTTCTGCATAAAACCCAAAAAGATAGATGCTGACTTTCTGTGGTCATTATCTGTTATATTTTGTGGAGGTGTTTCAGAATTCTAATTTTGTAATATGTGTCACTTAACAATTGGTATCTGGAGCCTTTTACAAAGAAGAGGCAATGTTTTCCCTTGCTCAGACAATTATAAAATACTCATATGTATAAAGGGGCAACCTCGAGATGATGTTATAAGATAAGAATAAATTAATTATAAAACTCTTTAAGGCATTTAAACAGAATGAAAGAAACAAAATACAATCGATCTTTTTGGTATTAAATACACTGTATAGTTATAGCATAAAAATAGTCTTATTACCACTTTAAATGATTCCTTATAAAAGCAAGCCCATACAAGCATTGTTCAACAATCAACATTTAATTCACAAGCAAATAATTTTCCAAATTGGAATTTTTTTTTACTTCTGTAAGCTCATTTTTGGGAGTTTCTATTAATTCATTGTGATGATGAAAGTAGAAGTCATAAATTCAATCAGATAAGTGGTCCAGTTAATTCTAGATCAAAGAATTATAAGTCAACATCTAGAATTATATGTCACTGATTGCAAAGTATCTCAGATGAAAGTTCTGTTTCTGGAAAAGCAAGTCCAAATTCACTCCCAATTGAGGAGTCAACATGGAATAAAGTGTAGGCAAGATTTGAGTTCTAATCATAGACCTGATTTTACTGTATGACCTTGAGAAAATCTCCTCGTCTCCTTCATTTGTAAAATTGAAAGGTTACAGGATGATATTTAAGTTTTAAATTCTATGGCCCTATAGGATTACTGTTTGGTATATGTCAAATAAATATTTCCTTCTCATTCTTCCCTAATCCAAATACAATTACTAGAATGATAATTGACATTTATATATAACTTTATATGAATGCAAAGCACATTGCATGCATTATTTCATCTGATCTTCAAAATGATAATAATGTGTATCATGCAATAATTGTGCAGATGACATATTTATATCATTTCCTTTGTGCCAGATCATTTTTCATGATGATAAAGAAATCTGGTACTTCAAATTCATATCTCCCATTCTTTCTTCTCTAGTTTCTAAGTCTTGTCACTTTTATCTGCACAATATTGCTGTCATTTTTCCTCCTTTGCTCTATTTATACAATTAACACACTACTTCAGACCCTCAGCACTTCTCCTCTGGACTGTTACAAAAGTATCCCAATTGTTTTCCTTAGATTTAATTTTGCTTCTCCAATTCAGCTGCCATGCAGTTGCCAAATATATATTCTCAAAGCACAGGTTTCTCAAGAAGCTTTTACATCTTCCCATTGGCTATAGTACTGAATGTAAATTTTTTCAATTTGACATTTAAAGATACTTTAATCTGATTTCGACCTTTTTTTTCCCCAGGGTGATTATATATTATTTCCTCATTGATAGTCTGCATTTCTAAGCAACTGTCCTCTTTGCTGTTTCCTATATATTGTGTTCTATCTCCCAACTTTGTGATTTATACACGTTGTCCTTCATGGCTAGAATGTATTCCCTTCCAGCCTCTGCTCCTTTCAATTCCACTTTGCCTTAAAAACTCAGGTCAGGGGACTGCAAACTACAAAAAGATTTTCTGATTGCTACAGTTTTAAATGTCCCCTTCCAAAAACAAAATAAAACAAAACATACAAAAAAACTTCTTTATATTTATTTACCTGTGTATATATTGCCTCCTTCCTGTTCCGTTGCCTTGTTGTGGCACAGAGGCTTATACAGCTCCATGCTAGGTCAAACAAGGATACCTAAGACAGTTATAGTGGAGAGTTCTGACAAAAAAGTAATTCACTGAAGAAGGAAATGACAAATCATTCCAGGAACACAGAGAGAGCTTGGACAGACTTTGTGAGATAATAGGACAAGGTGTGCTATGTTTCAATGGGTCAAAAAGAATCAGACACAATTGAATGACCCAACAAGGAAAATAACAACCATTTTCCATTCTCCACTTTCTTCTGTAGAAGATGAGCTCCTTGAAGGCAAAGACTGTTTCATTTGTGTGTTTATATCCCTGGTACCCAAAATAGTACCTGACACACAGTAAGTGATTTAATAATTGAGTTTAATGGAATGGAATTGAGTTAAGATCAATTTATAACCAAGATCACCAGGGTCTTTAGCTGTCCAGATTAGAAAAGGGTGATTTCAGAAAAAGCAGATGGTGAGCTCTCAAGCAATCTTATCTCTTTAGTATATCCTAAAGTCTGAAGCAATATTCACTTCTGCCTTTGTCCAGATCATATTTTTGCTGTGTTAGGGTAAAGAGAATCATTTTGTTTTTTTAACAGAATTCCATATTCAAATACACATTGCTGTTTGCTTATGAGACTGACAAGGGTTTCTTGGGAGAAGTAAGTTTAGAAAGCTCAATGTGATAGGCTTTCTGAAATGTAGAATCTTTCACTCTTGGTTTTCTATTCACAGTATTGACCTTACAAATAGGTAGCATATCCTATCAGTTGAGAAATTGTTGAACAATCTGTGGTTTAGGATTGTAATAGAATACTACTGTGCTATAAGAAAAGATGAGCAGAAGGCTTTCAGAAAAAAAACTTAGATCCACATGAAATGATGAAAAGTGAAGTGAGCAGAACTAGGAGAACATTGTTCACAGGAACAGAAAAATTGTAAAATGGCCAACAGTGAGTGATTAGCTATTCTCAGAATATAATGATGCAAGAAGATACTGAAAGATTTGGAATGAAAAATTCTGTCTACCTCCAGAGAAAGAACTGATATAGTATGATTGCATGTAGAAGGATATTTTTAATATCATTTTTCTTATTTTTTGTGCAGCATGGCTAATATGGAAATATGTTTTACATGATTTCATGTGTATGATTGATAATCACATTTCTTGCCTTCACAATGTGCCAGGGAGAAGAGGAAGGAAAAGATTAGGAATTCTTTTTTTTTAATGAATGCTTAAAATCAATGAATAATAAATTGGAAGAAAAAACACAAGTAGGTGGCATTGAGTTCCCTTTTAGGTCTCCCTATTCATTTATTAACTAGCACCAATAAATTCTTTACTTAAAGTCATTTTGATAACTTAAAGTATGATTCCCAGTTTAAAAAAAAAAGCAAATCCACTAGAACACTGGGAAGGTGGTCATTTTACTTTTCAAAATAAATGAATTTATCTGATCATTCTCAGTGAACTAGTTTTGCTAGTCAATCAGGAAGTACGTTCCAGAGGTGCTGGTGATATAAAGACAGACAAGGAATTTATATAGATCTATACACACACACACACACACACACATATATATATGTATATATATCAAATCATATATATACATTATATATCATATCATATCATATATATCGTATGTAAGATATATATAGAGAAAGAGAGAGAGAGAGAGAGAGAGAGAGAGAGAGAGAGAGAGAGAGAGAGAGAGAGAGGGAGAGAGAGAGAGAGAGATACATGAAATGAAAAGTAATCTCAGAGGAAGGTCCAATCCATATAGAACTTTTGTAGAAGGTGGGATTTGAGGTGAGTTTTCAAGAAAGTCAGGGAGGTTGAGAGATGGAACTGAAGCATGGAAAACAGTTTCTGAAAAGGCACACAATTGAAAGGATGGAGGAAAGTGCTAAAGAATGTAAAGATCTTCATATTTTCACTACTTGAAAGATGGGACATAATAGAGAGCCAAAAAAGTGAGACTGGGGGTATTAGTGATAAACTTTACAATTCTGTGGATTCCTTGCCCTGACTACTCAAAGTATTTAGCTGATTTTTCTGGCTTAGAAGAGTGTAGAAAAATGTGGTAAACACTGGTAATTAGTAGTCTGAGGCTTTTAGCTGCAGCTGCTTCTGTTTGTGTATATGAATAGATAAGTGTATGCAATTAGAAGAAAAATCCATTTTGCATACTAGGAAAGCCAAAAACATTCACCTCAACGTTGCTTTTGTAAATACCTCATTTCTCTGCGCCCAATTGCAGATGGAAGCTAATGAGTCAGGTTCTTGTACCTCTGATTGCTGTTTGTATCATAGTGGTAACTGAACAAAAGACCAGAGTTAGAATAAAGAAATTGTATCACTACATTCAGGTGCTTTGAGATCTGAAATGCTAGGTACCTCCATGCAAGTGCAAACATGCCAGCTGATGGAGTAAAAAAAGCCTAAATGCCAGCATCTTCTTTAGTCCTTTGGAAAAGTAAGGGAGCAACTGAAAAGAAAGAACAAACTTCAACTTAACCAAGATCTTTTCACTGATAGTATTAATTTGCCATAGTTAATTTATTCCTTCATCTTCCAGTGAATTAATTCATTATTTCAGATAGTATAAATTTAGGCTATTTTGAAATCCATGATTTAAAAAAAATTAATAGCCTTTTATTTACAAGTTATGTGCATGGGTAATTTTACAGCATGGACAATTGCTAAACCTTTTGTTCCAGTTTTTCCCCTCATTCCCCCCACCCCTTCCCCTAGATGGCAGGATGACCAATACATGTTAAATATGTTAAAGTATAAATTAAATACTAAATAAGTATACATGTCAAAACTGTTATTTTGCTGTACAAAAAGAATCAGACCCTGAAATATTGTACAATTAGCCTGTGAAGGAAATAAAAAATGCAGGTGGGCAAAAATATGGGGATTGGGAATTCTATGTAATGGTTTTTAGTCATCTCCCAGAGTTCTTTCACTGGGTGTAGCTGGTTCAGTTCATTACTGCTCCATTGGAACTGATTTGGCTCATCTCATTGCTGAGGATGGCCAGGTCCATCAGAATTGATCATCATATAGTATTGTTGTTGAAGTATATAATGATCTCCTGGTTCTGCTCATTTCACTCAGCATCAGTTCATGTAAGTCTCTCTAGGCCTTTCTGAAATCATCCTGTTGGTCATTTCTTACCGAACAATAATATTCCATAATATTTATATACCACAATTTATTCAGCCATTCTCCAACTGATGGGCATCTACTCAGTTTCCAGTTTCTAGCCACTACAAAGAGGGCTGCCACAAACATTCTTGACATACTGGTCCCTTTCCCTTCTTAAGATCTCTTTGGGATATAAACCCAGTAGTAACACTGTTGGGAAATCCATGATTTTTTTGTGGATTTGACCTGTTTCCTGTTTTTCTATCAGCCCAATTGAAAAGTATTTAATTTACATATTATAGTAAAAACTGAAAAAGAAAAACCTGAAGAAAATTTCCTTCACTATTCAGTCCCCTTCTTGTTCTTGTCTTCTACTATACAGGTTTACTAGATGACTTTCCTGATTGCTCGGACTACTTTCCCTCTTCACTAGACAAAACCTTCCCAGCCACCATTGTCATTAACTCTTTCAATCACATTCTGTTCAGTAGATAGGACTCAATCAGGAGGAAACTTGTGAAGCCCTTGCTATCCAACATTCCCCACCATCTTTACCACTGACCCCACCAACCCACATTCCAAATAACTTGAAAGGGCTCCAGAGGTGTCACCCTCCTCAAAAATAATTTCCAAGCAGAATTTTAATTAGCTCCATGGGCTCAATATAGTTAGTCAATAACTATATTTATTAAGATTTACTAAACACCTGCTATGTTCCAGGTACCGTGCTGTGTGCTAGAAATAAAAAAAGAATCAAGTGATCATTTTTGCCTCCAGTCTAATGGGGGAGACAATAAACAAGCTATGTACAGGATAAGTAGGACATAATTAAGAAAGAGAACGCACTAGAATTAAGAAACATTGTGAGAGATTTCCTTTAGAAAGTCTGATTTTTAGTTGGGATTTAAAAGAAGTCAGGGAAGAGATAGTTTGCAGACATAAGGAGGGAGAGCATTTTAGACATGGGAGGCAGCTGGAGAAAATGCCCAGAACTGAAAGCAGGGAGCCAAGAATTATCCTATAAGTGTATTTTTTCTGGGTACTTCCCCAACCTATAAATAGTTGACTCCTACCTCACTCCCCCTAATGCAGCTTTACTTTCTTTCCTGATGGTTATTATACAATTTATATCTTGCGAATTTCAAATGCTGGATCTCCCCAGCTCTTGTTTCTATTGTCTCCTACTCCTGCTCCTGAATGCATTTTTTAAGAAGTGAAGCCCTATGATAGAGAGGAAAAGAATAATAGAGTAGGAGCCAAAAATCCATAGTTCAAATCCTGACTATCAAATTCATGCCTTCTGATCTTGTTCAGGTCATTTAACCATTGTTTCAGTTTTTAAAATTACAAAATTATGGGAATTGTGTTGGGGACCTCAGAGGTCCCTCTTTCCTGTAGATATAGTCCATGTTGGATGACCCTAAAAACTCATGACTTAGATTCACTGCATTCTCTAATCTCTGCTGGATCCTCACCATATTCAGCAATTCATCTTTAACTAACACTACAACAATATTGTGATTTCTAGTCTTCTATATATTTCTCCTCTACTTTACTGTCAGTCTCCTAGTAAAAGTGACCTATATTTGCTGTCTCCACTTTCTTACTACCTACTCACTTACTAATCCTTTGCATTCTAGTTTCTAATCCTTCTATTCTGATGAAACTATTCTTTCCTGTATCACCAGTGACTTCATAAATCCAGTGGACTTATTTTAGTTCTCAATCTCATTGATTCTTCTCCAGGATTTGACACTGTTGATTATTCTATTTTCTATACCATTCTTTCCTCCTTTGGTTTCTATGACATTATTCTCACCTGACTTCTCTTCTATGTTTCTAAGTCTCCTTGGTTCTCTTTATAAGTTCACTATCCTATTTACATATTCTATAAATGGATTTCATTCCCCATATTCCAACTTTTTGCTACTCTCTGTATACTTTCCCATACTAATATCATCAATTCCCACAGCTTCAATTATCAATTCAACGAATATGGCTCTCAACTGAGCATATGTGGTCCCATCTTCTAACCAAAATCCCAATCTCATATCTCTAACTTACTTCTGGACATCTTTATTCAAATGCCCATTCTGGCATCACCTCAAACATACTGTGTTTAAAATTCATCTTCTATCCTGTTTCCCCATCCCAAACTTGTTCCTCCTCACAATCTCTCATTTCTGTTTGTAGTATCATCATCCCATCAATCATCTGGGCACAAAACCATGGAATTATTTTTAATCCCCTCTCCCTTCTGCATTCACTCATGCATTCAGCTATAAATCTTATATATTCTTCTCCCAAAATATTACAACTATCCCTTCCACATCACAGAGTTAGGAGTATGGTGCCCTCCCTATAATATAGAAAATTCACATAAAAATGTTTGTTCCTTTTTTTGTACTAAAGAAGAAGTCTGAATTATTTTGGTATTAAAAATAAAACATGTAAAATACATAATACAACATATATATATAAATATGCTGTTATATATGTATATACACATTTTTTAACTACTAATTTTTTTCTGAGTCATCTGCTAATTTTCACATGTCACTTGCAACTTTTGCAAAATTCCCCCAAAGTGCTATCTAGTTTCTTATGTCAGCCTATGATATATTGAAGCTGAGATGGGAAAAGTTACAATATAGTAGGGAAAATTATAGTAACATTCAACTCCAACTCTACTCAAGCAATCAGCAACCTATTTCTGGCTCTTTATCTTCCTAATATAAGTCTTTTTTTCTGTTTAAAAATCACCAACATTTCTCAGTTGCTTAGAGGAACAAAAATCAGTGATTTTAAGAACTGGAAGGGACTGTGGTAGCTTTTTATCCAACTTTTTTTTTTCCTGAGCAATTGGGGTTAAGTGACTTGCCCAGGGTCACATAGGTAGGAGGTGTTAAGTGTCTGAAGCCAGATTTGAACTCTGGTCATCCTGACTTCAGGGTCAGGGCTGGTGCTCTATCCACTGCACCAACTAGCTGGCTCATCTTATCCAACTCTTCAGAATAAATAACTTCTTACAAAATATCCCCAACAAATGGCTGATATAACATGAAATGAAAGCCCAAACTGGCAGTGAAAAATCTCCCAACTTACATTTTCTCTTTTTTTTGTTTTTCTTTTTGCACTCTTCTGTCAGAGGTCTTCTTTCCAGGTAAACTGAACAAATAGACATTCTTATAGGTAGTTATGTAATCTCCTATCTGTGTGCATAAAGCAGGTGATTTTCCAGCTGTTGAAACTATTCATTTCTCATTTTCAACCACTGAAATCCTTTTCCTTCAAGGCTTAGTTTATATTCCATCTCCTCCTCTCACTGGAAAGTATTTATTCCCATTTCACTTTTCTTAGAGAGCTTTTATCTCTTGACCTCTCATATCTTCAATAATTCTTATTTATGAATATGCTCTCATTTCCATTAAATTTTAAACTCATTGAGGGGAGGAACTATATTGCTTTTATTTTTTATATCTTAAACTAATACAGTGCTTTGCACCTATTTGGAATTTAATAAATTTGTATTTAATTGTGTTAATTGACTCACTCTTACATTCTACCTTCTAGATTATTATACTTTTCTTTGATATACCAAATATAATATGTCTAATAACAGTATCCAGTTCACCCATGGCACAATAATACACATAGACAGATGTTCATAATGTCTGCTTAATCGGTTGTTAAGTCTCATATAATACCAAAATATTAATCTTATTTAGGGACTTTACTATCAGATCTTAAGCAGTTGATTCACACACACACACACACACACACACACACACACACACACACACAATGATCTTCATCCTCTGTAATTTCTTATTCTCAGCCTCTCAGGGCAAGATGACAGAGCAAGGCCAATGGGTGGTAGTTAAGTGACTTTTTCTGCCTCATTGTTTAAGAATTGCAATGGCAGGAGGTCCACCCCATTCTTCCTACCACGACTAACACCACCATCACTAATGATCAGATGCGCCACATTTAGTTTTACCCACTCCATTTACTAGACAGCCAAATATTTTGTACTGAGGCAATCTGCAAAATAAAAATAAATAAAATGCATTCTTGGCTCATTTTGTAGTTAATTAACAAAGTTCTTCAGGCTCTTCTTGGAAAAAAATAAAGTTCTCACTTCATTCTGTATGTGTCTGTTTGGAGAGGGGAAAAAAGAGCAACTGTAATTAATGCCTCTTTTAAAAAATATAAGCAGTGGGGAACATCTTCTAAATAATGGCCTCTGAGCAGGGAAATTATAAGGTGCAAAGATAAATGTGATTCGTTGAGTAAACAAAAGAGATTAAGGCAATAAATGAGACAATGAGATAAAAAACCAGGGTGATATCTCCATTGGAAAGTATACAATGTTCTGTGAGGAAAGTGGACTTGAATTCTAATCCAGAAGGCAAGTTTTACCACTCGAAAAGACATAACTACGTTATGACTGTCACTTTTCTGACCTGAGAGGTATTTTCCTGCCTATAACAATCCCTATAGACAAGCTTTTGTACCCTAACAATAGTCAAGATTCTCTGGAGTTCAATGCACTTAGCACTCTCTTGGCAATTCTTGACTGTGTCCCCGTGATGACATTTCTTTTACCTCACACCTTTGGGGCCTCCTCACTTTATGGGCAAATAGTGCCTAGTTAAAAGAGGCCCCTATAAGAATAAATAAAACACTCCTTGTCACGATCATAATTTTGGCTTTTTCTTTGTTTCCCCCATACTTAATACAGTTACAAATAATAATTATTTATAGACTTATTGAAAAAACATATGAGTTAAAAACAAGAATGTATTTTGTTGGTGAAGGTCAGAAGATAACTTTTTTAAAAAATAAAATTTAATTGTTCTTTTCCTCTTTGACTGCTCTGTCTCAGTCGCCTTTGCTGACTCATCAGCTCTTGAGAGAAGATGAAGAAAAATGAGGTAGGAGGAAAAAGAGGAAAATGAATGTAAGAAAAGAAAGGCAGATTGTAGCTACTCTGTGTGCCATAAATGCCTCATTCTTTTTTATGCATTAAAATGTTTTTCAACATTGCTAGCACCTCTAACAGCTTTTACATATCTCTCATCTTAATTTTTTCTTTTTTCTTTCCACTGTGTCCACTCAAGTTTAGGCTCTTACCACTTTACAATTAGACACTTCTTTACTAGGTTTTTGTTTTCAACCTCAGTCAATTCCAAATAATTCTTGAGTTCTATCTGGGTGAAAAAATTCAGATCTTTGCTTAAGGAAATAAATTCCTTAATACTGATTTTAGTTCTTTTTGATATTGCCAAGAAAAACACATTTTAAGTTTAATTGATTTTTAAAAATATCTTGAAAAGGCTCAACCTCTGTTTTTCTAAATAATGGTTTTCCTCAGATTATACATTTTAATACATTGTTCATTTTTTTTTCCCAATGGCTGACTGTAGAGACAAAGTTTAAAAATATCATTCCTAAATTTGAAAAATGTATCCTGAGGCATATGAAAGATGTATTTTGTGGATTATCATTGCCACTGACTGCAAAATATTTGAGTTTGGACCAGATTTAGAACAGGAAAGTCTACTTGGATTGTAAAATCCAGGAGGGCTGGGATTGTATTTTATGTAAATTTTGTGTCTGACCATTGTTGCCTAACACTGTCCTATCCTGCACACAGTTATTAACACAGTTAATAAATGGATGTTGAATGAATCAGTCAGTAGTGTAAAGACTCCTTTCCAATAAAGGAATTATGAGCCTGCTTGCTGGGACTGGTACTTCTAGTTCTCGTGAGATTTCTTATTAAGTATAAAGGTAGCCAGTGACTGTTGAGGAGGTTAGTCCCTTTCTGCACCCGCTCTAGGCCTGGCCCCTTCCTGCTCCCAGGAGCTCTGGGACCAGTCTTCTCCGGCTCATAATCTTCACAGAACCTGTCAAACATTTGTCTCTGCTTTTCTTCATTTCAGTATGAGGGTCTGACTCTGAGGTCTGCAGAACAGCCACCTGTTATAATTAAAAACATCATTCCAAGCTTTATTCTTCCTGCGAATTAGCATCACTGGAATTTTGTTTCTCCCAAAGTCTTCACTGAAATGAAGGTCATGGATGTCAACCATTTATGGTTCATATTAAATCTCACTTTCCCTTGCAGCCTCCCTCTTCACATGCACATTTGAATCTTTTTACAATATCAGACCTACTGAAGCAGGATTAAAGGAAGAGATACTGAAAATGCTGGCAAAGCTGAGCTAATGATTGATGGGAAACCTTTAAAATATTTAATGTTCTTACCTCAGATTTAAACTGATTTATTCCTCTACTTCAAATATAAACTGATTTATAACTAGAGGGAAAAATACTTGGCTACTACAAAGCATGTTCATTAAAAGTTCTTCTGAAGTGACTAGTGTTCTAGTCATAACTTATAGATCATTTTAATTCTGCAGAATGAAAAAACAATTAGAATGAAATGAGTGTCATAACCTTCTTGCCTGTGCAATAGATAGTCCAGGTTACATCTTGGTCCTCATCTTTATTAAAGAGCAAAAATAATCATTTCACTCTGCCTACATAAAGAGCCATCTCCTTGTTTTCCTCTCCATGGGTCATCTCTGACACCTGAACTAACCAGACTTCCCTCAGACCTAAGAATCTGGGTCAAACAGATGCTGAGTCTTCTGATTTCAAGACCATTATGGACTGCACTCTATGGATGACTGGGCTCAATGCTCAGTGATCAGCTGGGGTATGAGGGCTCAAATGTAATACTGTACAACATCTGAGAAGTCTTATCATAAATAACAAGGAAGGTTCAAGTACTCAGGCTATCGTTTTGTTCCTCATTTTAATATGATTCAGGGAAACAAATCACAACTCATAAAAAAATATAAACCCCTATTTTGATATTATTACATATATACTCTTCAACCCTTCCCACCTTCATATGGGGAAGTTAGAAACAGTAATTAAATCTAACGAGACTAAACGAGACATGCCATTGTATTACCCAATGGCTCCATCTACCATCTTTCTGTTTTCTCATTCCATAGCATTCTTCCCTCCCCATCATTCGCCTACATATGTCCACTTCTATTAGAGTTATAGATGAAATCTGAAGTAACTAAGGAGACCAAGTTTCAACCTTCTGAGCATATTGATTTATTAAGCAATGCAGGTCCACTGCATAACAAAGAGGGACCAAGACTCTTCAGCTTGGCACTGGACCCTGGATACAAAATGAGACAAAATTTTATACATAAAAAAACCCCAATTAACAGGACATAAACCAGTATACAAAATTAGGTAATCTGGTTTCTAATTGGAAAAAAGATCGGAGGTTTTCCAAGTAGGAAGGGGTGACCAAATATGTGTAATTCCATGATGTCAAAAAATGAGATCTTCACTCTTCTTGCCCTCTAAGTGTCTATATTCAGCTAAGGGAAGAAGGAAACAGTAGTTGTCACCATTTTTTAGATAAGACTATGGGTTACTTGAGTTGTAAAACTGTGAGAAAACTTGCAGCTTTGTTCTAATTTGACTGGGTTTCTGGTTAACATAACATAGGTCCTTAGTTAAGGGTCTCTAAGCAACAGACAGGGCAACTAGGTGGTGCAGTGGATAGAATTCTGGATCTAGCATCAGGAAAACCTGAATTCAAATCCAGACTTATATACCTGTATTCCTCACCTTTAAAAAGAGCAAGAAGAAAGTGGCAAACCACTTTACTATCTATGTCAAGAAAACCCCAAATTAGGCCATGAAGAGTCAGACACAGCTGAAATGACTAAATGACAATAAAACTTGGCTCTTACTGATACTACATCTCCCTACCTCTCGGCTCTAATTCCAGAGTGTATTATCCCTTTAGTCTTTTTCTGGTATCCAATGTTTATTCCATATTCCCTTCTATCCCTAGTTCCAAGATAAGACCCAGACTTTCTCCTCTCATCTCTATCCCTTCCCATAAAAATTTCTTCTAATACCAAAAGAGGGTAAAAGTTTAATTTGAATAGTGCCTCTACTCTGTATTCCAGTCTTATAATCAACAGGAAAAGAAGCATGGAAGTTTATGCTAATCCATTTCAGCAGCCCAGTGGAACTTGTCAATATAACAATGTGTGTTGACATAGATATCCCTCTCATGTCCCCTCTCACATCTCTCCTCTCTCAGGGGAACATTTTGTCTGTTTATGAACTGTAGACAGAAGATGAAAAACAATATTGAAACGTGTGGCTGCTGATGGCAGGGAGAGGATCATCAGCTAATTGTTTCTGCCTTTTGTGCCATGGAAAACATTTTATTTTTGTCAAAACCAACTACAGAGCCTGAGTGACAGGGCAATGACAGCCTAAAATCTTTTGAACAAAACCTGCCGAGATAGGCAGCAGCATGTATAAAGAGGGTACCAGGGGAATGACAGCTTTTTCTAAGAAAGGGATTCTTTCCATCTTTGCTCATTAGCATGTGTCAGGAACTTCATCAATGACTGAGGAGCCTGGTTTGTCAAGTTAAAAACAGCCAGAAAGATTTCAAAAAGTACTGATTGAGAATTCAACTCTCTTCAAAGGCAGCCCAAGCTCTGCATATTTCAATCACAATGTCTTTAGCTCATCCTGTCTGTGTTGATGTATATAACTAGACTTTGGGTCTTGTTCGCATTGAGTTGCCAATTTGTTTAAAATGTTTTTAAAAAGAGCAATAATGAATCAACCAGTTTTGAACAGCTAACTAGTTGGTCTAGTCCAACAATGCAATTGATTTAGATTGTTTTTCTTTTCCTTTGTTGACTCACCACTGAAGTCCTACTAATGCCTTATGATGACATGTATTCCTGGATTTTCAGAGATTCTGCCAGCAGTGCACAGACTGGTAGATCTTGCCAAATTGGAAAGACTTTGAGAGCTGGTCTTTTAACTTATGATATAGCTGTCCTATATGTACCATCTTAGCTAAGTCTGAAAAAGCTCATTTCCAAAAAGCTGGTTACCAGGTGATATGTGTGAAGGGGATGTAAGATCATTGGTCTAAATAAAAGATGGAAAATATCTTGCACATAGGTCATATACTGCAAAATCATTTGATCTAGCCCTTCCAAGACAACCATAAGTGAAGATAAGCTGAAAGCTGGATACTGCAACCTCCCACTGGTTGAGTTCTATAATTTGCTAGTTCTGTATGGCCCATGAATGATATTATAAATATCCAAATAGACCTTGGCAGAAAAAAGGTTTCCCATTCCTGGCCTAGATCATAACAACCCCTGTGGAATAGTATTATTGCCCTATTTTACAGATGAGAAAACTGAGTTTTGGAGAGTTTAAGTGGTTTACTTATATGTCCTATATCTAGCAAGTTTCCAAATGAAAATTGGAACCTTGGTCTTTCTGAATCCAGTTTTCTAGTCCTCTTTTCACTAAATGACATATAGCATAGTATTGTTTAGGATAGATAGATAAAGATATAGACACTTTTTAATTAAATGTCTTAGTGACTGACAATGATTTTTTATGTATTCTGATTTCTTGTTAAAGTCATTATTATTTATTTACAAACAAGATTTTAAATCTTAGATTTCTGCATTTCCCCCCTTATAACTGCCTTATAAAGGAAGTAAATATGTTTTATTACCCCCATTTTATAGATGAAGAAGTGAGGATTACAGAGGGTAATTTGCCAAAGTTTATATAATTATTAAATTTCAGAGTGAAAATTCAAACCCAGTTTTTCTTAAATTCTACTTTACAGCAGTTTTCCTTGAACCAAAGTATGTAATATATATTGTTTATTCATTTTCAATTGCATCTGACTCTTTCTGACCCCATTTTGGGGTTGTCTTGGCAAGAATATTAGTGTTTCCTATTTCCTTATTTACAGCTAAGGAAACTGAGGCAATTAGAGTCAAGTGACTTGCCTAGTAAGGGTCTGAAATCACATTTGAACTCAGGAGAAATGGTTCTTTTTGATTCTAGGCCTGGCACTCTGTGTACTATGTTGCCACTTAGCTGTTCATATAGAATTTAGTATGTACTTGAGAAGTATTTGTTAACTGATATTTTCTGGCCACCAGGATTTCTTGTCAAACACACAAAACCTTCCCCTCTATCTACATTTGAAGAGAATTTGAACAAAATGCTTTTGTTTTCTCCATCTCAAGTGTATTTTCCCTTGCAACAAACATATAAGGTAGTCATTATTAGTTTCCTTTTTATTTTTTTTTAGTTCAGGACTTAACAAACATCAAAAAGTAACATTTCTCTATATACAGTAGAAATAAAAAGTATATGAAACTAAATCCCTATTCCATACCATTTGCTTTCTGTAAAACATGCAATAAATTTAACCTATAATTTTCAAAGCTTTTCTGCTTGTTTATATTTCCTTCTGAACTTCTTTCTATATTTCTTTGTGTACTTTAAAAATATTTCAATGATCCTTCTTTTTATCTTTTATTTTGTTTTTCCAATACTATTGTTACCTTCCTCTTCTCTCAACATTTCCTTTCAAAATTAGAAAAAAATAAAATCATTTTAATAAGCATAATCAAGCAAAATAAATCTACACATGTCCAAATATGTCTGTCTCTTTTCACAACTTAGGTACAATACTACTTTGTCAGAAGATCAGTTTATATTTCATCATGGATGCTCTGGAGACATAGTTTATCTTTGATTTGGCAGAGTTTTTAAGTCTTTCAAAATTTTTTTTATTTTTAAATAATGTTGCTTTTGAGTAATTTTAGTCACATCCAACTCTCCATTATTTCACTTGGGTTTTTTGGCAAAGATACTGGACAGGTTTCTATTTCCTTTTCAACCTCATTTTACAGATAAGGGAACTGAGGCAAACAGGTTTAAGTGATTCGAGGTTCCATACCTAATAATTGCCTAAGGCTAAACTTGAATTCAGGTCTCCTCTTGATTTTAGGGACAACACTCTATCTAATACACCTTGTTCCCCTGATTCTTTCCATTTCACTTGGTATTAATTTATACTTCCTAGTATTCTTTGCAGTCATCTCTTTCTTGAGATAAATCTTGAAAATCTTTTTCTTGACGTAACAAAATTGATTATATTGATATGCCACAATTTATTTGACCATCCCCCAATTGATGGACAATGTTTTTAGTTCCCAGGTCTTTTCATTTTTTCCCCTTTTCTATCTTCACTTCAAAATTAGAATTTTTTTTAGCTTGTATCTTTCCCCTTTTTACCCCTCTCTTCTAATCCCCACTTGTTTCCTTACTGAGTTTGATGTATTTTACATCAAACTCTTTGTGGATAAATAAGTATGAATCTGTCCAGTTCAGATAAGAATAAGACTCATCTGATAAACATTCCCAAAATGTTTTTCTCCATGTTTGTATCATTTTGTTGGACTCTTATTTTTATGTCAGAGTTTCCATTCAGTCCTGATCTTTATTCAAGAATTCATGAAAGTCCTCTATTCATTAAAGATCAATTTTTCCCTCTATAGGAACATAATCATCTTTCAGAAAAACTTATAATTGATTTTAAACCTATATCCTTTGTCTTTTGGACTAATGTATTTAAGGATCTCCTTTTATTATTTGTGAGAAATTACCAGATCTGATATAAACCTTATGGTAATTTTTGGTACTTAAAATCTTTCTGACTGCAGTTTTTTTTTTCTTTTTTCTTAAAATCTTTGGTTTTGAGTTATAACATTTTCAAGTTTCTTTTGGAGTTTTAAAAAAAATACATAGAAATCTCTTTTCATCCCCTCACACTCTCATTTCATTGAGGGAGAGGAAAAAATTTGTCATAATATATATTCATAGTCAAGCAAAAGCAATTCTCCCAATGGCTGTATACAAAGATATATGTTTCATTCTGCACCTTAAATCTTTCACTTCTATGTAATAATAGCATGCTTCACTATATGTCCTCAGGAATCATGAATTGTTATTATATTGATCATATTTCTTATAGCTTTCAAAGTTATTTGTTTTTGCAGTAGTATTTTATAAATTGTTCTCCTGATTATACTCTTTTCATTTTTTATCAGTTTATGTCTTCAGAATTTCTTATTTTTATGATATAAATATTAAAGTATAAATTATACATCTAGTTCTGTTCATATGACTGCAACAGTTTATATAAAATTTTTGTATCTTTTGGAAATTGTTGATTTCTTTTTTTCTTATACTACAATATTTATTGCATTATATTCATAGAAAAAAATTTATCCATTCTTCAATTAATAATCATCTTTTTAGTTTCCAGGGTTTGTTTTGTTTTATTTTGCTACCACAAAAGGAAGTGATGTATTTTTGCATATATAGAATCTTTTATTTTTTTCTTTGGTCTTCTCCATAACTATGGATCTAAAGGTGATATAGCTGGGTCAAAGAGCATGCACTGCTAATTTTAGATATTTTTTTGTATATAATTCCAATTTGTTTTCTAAAATGGTTGTCCCTATTCACAGATTCATCAAGAATGCATTCATGTGCCTGCTTTTCCACAGCCCCTTAAACATTTATGTTTTTCCCATTTTGTCCTGTTTGCCACTCTGATGAGTGTGAGATAGACTTATAATTACTTTAATTTGAATTTATCTATTAATGAGTTAGAGCTTTTAAAATATGAGAATATTTGACCTGTGTTTCTTTCTTTAAGAACTGTCTGTAATATCTGTAAGCCTATCAACTGGAAAATATTACTTTTATATATTTGAATCTCTCCCCAAAAGTGCAGGAAACTATTTCATTAAGTTTGTTGATTGTGTTAAGAATTCTCTTTGCCAATCAAGGACCATGTCTTCTTTCACATACTCAGCAGCATGCAAAGCTTTACTAGCTTTGTCTGGAAACCAGATTATATTTACAAAGAGGCAATGTGGTATAAAGATTAAGCATTTGTCTTGAGAATTAGGAAAACCCAGATTCAAAACTTGTATCCTATACATACTACATATGTGACTCTAGACAAGTCACTTAATCCAAAGAGCCTCAGAACCCCTAAGATTATTAGTTTTAGAGACCTGCTTTGTTAAATGGAATTCATCCCCATGTGCCTCCTACACCAAGGAAATCACAGATATGGTCCAAAATAAAATGGTTACAAAGTAAATGTTTCTAGATTTTAATCCTGTTTTTGCTAACTTAAATTACATTCTTCAATCACTCATAATCACCACCAACAGAAACAAAACAAACAACAACAAAAAAAACCAAAGGTTTCCATATCAGGAACTTTGAAATCATGGCCATTTTAACTTTATCCATGAGGGAAATTTGGATTTTAGTGGTCAACATCTGGCTAAAAAATAAAGTTCTCAAAAATACTTTATATAAAGAACTTCACTGTCTGGTTTTAAAAAGGAATTGATCTAAAATGTGACATATAGTCCCTAAAGTTTATGCTTAATTTTAACTATGGCTCAAGTCATAGTTGGTAAAAGCCATTTAAGTTTTAATTGGAAAATATCCAAGAATTTCAGAGAAGACCCATACCTTGAATTTAGTTGCAGAGCCAATGAATTCAATTCCATCTTATCTATTTCAGATGCTCACATATTTGAAGCAACAACTCATATAGTTCATTTCTGCACCTGCTGATTTCTCAATTTTAAGTGTTTACACAGCAAGTAGCGATGAGAGAGACAGAAAACTTTAGATAGACTTTGAGCTTTGTTCATGAACTAGAAATATGTGCTTCAGATGCTTGTTGAAGCAGGCTTCCCAAAACTTAATTTGTTATAAGGGAAAGAAAAAATTTATACTCAATCCTAAACAAAGCATTATCCTTATAATTGGGTAAAGAGTAAAAAGGGAGTTCTGAAAAGGAATTCAGGGTACTGAATTCTATAAATGCAGGAATTAGAACTATTAAGAGAAAAAATTAAAGCTAAATCACTATTAGGATTCAAAATAGACTTATTTTGAGAAATTATTTTTAGTCAATTCACAGCTTCTGCCAAAGACTGACACGGTCTTTGTGATTAGTCCATTGTGCTTCTTCACTAAAGGCAAAGCCATAAAAATGTCTTTCATTTTAGGAAATGATCAGAGGCTTCCATCATTTCTAACTGGTTATAAAGAGATAAGAATGAAATGAATCTTTTGCCTTCCATATACACAAAAGTGCAGACTCTTTAGAGTTAGAGCTGGAGTGGACCTCCTAGGGCTTCTCCCTCACTTTATAAAGGAGGAAATTCAAAAGATGGAATGATTTGCCCAATATCATACAAGTAGTTTATAATAAATCCAGGTTTGGAACCCAAATTTCAAATCCTTTGATAACAAATCCAGGACTCCTGCCGTAGTTTCTCTTCTTGATACTTAACAGTAGTTTTTAGGACTCAAATATCTATAGAAAGTTATTAAAGTTATTAATGTCAAGACTCTAAAATCCTAAAATTATGGATTAATATTTTTAAATGGTTAAATTTAGTTACAACATATCAATGTGCCTCAGATCATTTCCTATTAAAATTTGCATCAATATGATAGAAAGAACCAGAGGAATATGTCAATAAATTGACTATATTTTACTAATTTTTAAAATTAATATTTATATGTTGGAAAGTATTGTTCCCAAGTTCCTCTCTTCCATAATGCTATCTATAAAAGTTGGAACTTTAATATAGACTCTTAAAATTCTGGGAGAGAACCTAATTAGAGGTCACCTAAATTCTCTAAACACTGCTCAGTTTACAGAAAACATGTTTGCCAAATAAAGATAAAAATGACAGTATTTGCTTTACACACACATTCAAGTATTCCTTGCAGTAATTCCATTTTCTGGCCCTAAGGGTCTAGAGCCCACAGAATAAGAATCACTAATATAATTCATCCTCCCAATTTATATATGGAGAAAACTGAAGCCCAAAAATGTTCACATAGGCAATAAGTAGATCTGTGATTCACAATTAGATTTTCTGTTACAAATTCCATATTTTTCCCATTAGATGAGACAGAGACTTTAAATATCTATCTGTCAACAAGCTTGAATTAGACACCTACTTTGTGCCAGGCAGGAGCCATCCCCAATTCTTCTGATCTGTATCTTGCCGAGAAAGTAAGACTTGTAACTCTGCATAGACTTTTGTCACTTCAGTTCAATTTATTTGCATGTCATGACATCACCTCCCCGATGTTATGGACTTCTTCAAGAACAAAGGGCAAATAATAACTTTGTGCCAGGTATTCTGCTAGATGCCAGGATTCAGATTTGAAAGAAAAATAGTTTTTTTTATCAGACAAGATCCTAGTAAAAGCTATATGCCTTCTTATATCCACTTTTCCTCTTATTCACTTCTCATAAATTTGTAGTCTGGCTTCCTGCTTTTATCACACATCTGAAACTCTTCTCTCTGATGTGATGTTCTAATTACAAAATCAAATGTTCTTTTATCAGATCTTATCTTCCTTAGGTCCTGTAGTATCTAACATTATTGATCTTGCTCTGTATTCCTGTCTAGGTTTTCACATAACTTCTCTTCTGTTTTTTATCCCTCCATAGTTTCATACTTCCTTTTCTTGATACTTAACAGTAATTTTTAGGACTCAAATATCTTTAGAAAGTTATTAGTTTCAAAATCCTAAAATTTTGATTAATTTTAGTACTCCTTTTCAATATTATCTTTCAAGCCATGTCCATGAAATTGGCTGTCATATCTGTACTCTAAGGCTCTGTCCTAGGTACTCTTGTCCCCATTACACTCTTACCTAAGTGTGACTTCATGATTTCATCTGCTCCCATATTTTCATATCTATGCAGATGACTCCCAGATCTCATATGGGCTCTTTATCATAACTTGCTGTTATCCAGTCATTTTTCAGTTGTTTCCAATTCTCCATGACCTCATTTGGCATTTTCTTGGCAATGATACTAAAGTGATTTACCATTTCCTTATCCAGCTCATTTTACAGATAAAGAAACTGAGGCAAATAGAGGTAAATGACTTGCTCATGGCCACACAGCTTATAAGAATCTAGTCCAGATTTGGATTCCAGGCCTGGAACTCTATCCACTTTGACACATCATTGCTCTATCATCTGAGCTTACTAAATACTTAATGAATCCTCCAATTTATCCCAAGTACATGTCCAAAAAACCCCACTTCATTACCTTTTTCCCCATATCCATCCTCTTCCAAATTTTCCTATTTGTTCCCTATCACCATTTATTAGATATACAAGTTTGCAATCTTCTTATCATTTTAGAGGCCACTTAGTTGCTCCCCTTCTTGTCATCCTTTCACTCACCTCATATATCCAGTTAGCTGCCAAATATTGTCATTTCATTTTTAATAGTCTTTTTCATATCTATCCTTTTCTAGGGAAATAAAAGGAAGCAGGGATTTATTGAATACCTACAATGTATTAGGCTCTGTGTTAAGCATTTTAAAATATTTTTAAAATAATATGTCATTTGATTTGTACAAGCCTGGGAAATTCCACTACCCATTGATTTAGTCACCACCTTTATTCAATCTCTCATATCCTCTTACTCAGCCTATAGAAATTACCTCCAAAGTATCCTACCTACCTCAAATGTCTCCCACTAATTCATTCTCTACATAATTGCCAAAATGACTTTTCTAAAGAGAATGTCTGACCAAATCTCTCCTTTACTCAAGTAATCAGTCAACGAGCATTTATTAATTTCTTTTTATGTGTAACTCAGCAAACTTCAATTATGGCTCATATATGCAAAGTCAAATGCAAAGCCTGAATTTGGCTTTGGAAGTGCTTTAAAACTTCATCTTAGATAGCAGAGTAAGGATAGAGATTCACCTAAGCTATCCTAAATTTGTCCCTAAAAACCTTTAAATAATACTTCAAACCAAATTCAAGAGCAGCAGGACCAACAAAAAATTAGTGAAACAATTTTCTAACCCAAGACAACTGAGGAATTTGTCAAGGAAGGTCTGTCTCATGGAGTGAAAGTTGGACTTAGAATGAAGCACAGATCATGCCCCAGCAATACCAGCTGCAGGTCTTGGAGGCAAGTTCATCAATGGCAGCAGTAGCTTTGGGAGCTCTCACTTCACGTGAAGTCACACAGCTGGCCAGAGATTTTTGCTGTCACCATATTGTTATATTGCCCAATTACAATTCTAGGTCACAGTTCAAAGTCAATGAAAAGAATCATTGCCTCAACACAAGGGAGCAGGAATCCTGGTCATAGTTATAGGGCAGAAAAAGGGTGCTTGTGGTCACTCAAAAGTATTTCCAATGGTAGCCATCTCTAGGGTGGGGGAAAGGAAGAAAAACTAGAGAAAAAGAAAGAAAAAAGTAATTTAACATAACTTCATTATATATTTAAAAGAAATAGCAAGATGCTCATAATAGTTTCTTAGTTTCATGTGTAATCATCTTTTTATTATACTATGTTATGTAAATGATAATTTTATTCCAAATACAAAAAAAATTTTTTTTGAATCAAATAAGAGGTTGAGGAAAACCTGAGAAAAGAAATTAGAGTAATATAAGAAAATCAAGAAAAACAGTAAAAAGGGCAAAAATGTACTGAAGAAAATATCTTAAAAAGTAAAATTGTCCAAATAATAAAAGGGACACAAAAGTCCACTGAAGAGAAGACGTTTTTAAAAAAGAGAAGTAGCCAAATGGAAAAGTAGGCACAAAATCTCACTGAAGAAAATAAAATCTTAAAAATGAGAACCAGGCAAGTAGAAGTTAATAATTCCATGAGACATTAAGAAGTAATAAAACAAAATGAAAAAATGAGAAAAATAAGAAAATGTAAAATATCTCATTGGAAAAAACTGATCTGGAAAATAGATCAAGGAGAGATTATTCAAGAATTACTAAACTACTTGGAAGTCATAATCAAAAAATAGCCTAGACATTATTTTTCAAGAATTTATCTAGGAAAATTTTAATTAAGAAAGTTATCTAGGAAAACTGCCCCAATTTCCTAATAAAAAGAAACAAAAGAATCCACTAATCACCTCCTGAAAAATATCACACAATGAAAACTCCCAGGAATATTACCACCTAGTTGCAGGACTCCCAGCTTGAGAAGAAAATGTTGCAAACAGCTAGAAAGCAACAATTAAATATTGTATAACTGCAGTCAGGATCTATAAGATTTAGCAATGCATTGTTGATGGAATTGTGACTCCATTCTAGAAAGCAATTTGGAACTATTCCCAAAGGGCTACCAAACTGTGCATACCATTGAATCCAGCAATATCACTATCACAACTAGGTCTGTATCCCAATGTTATCAAAGAAAAATAAAAAGGAATCTATATGTATTTTATACACATATATGTGTATTTTATATATATATATATATATATAACAGCAGTTCTTTTTGTGGTACCAACAATTTGGAAATTCAGAGAATAATAACCACCTGGAGAATGTGGTATATGATTATAATGGAATATTATTGTGCAATGAGAAATGTCAAGCAAGGTGCTTTCAGAAAAACCTCGAAGACTTATATGAATTGATGCAAAATGAAGTGAACAAAACCAGGAGAACATTATACCTAGTAATAGTAATTGCATTTCAATTGGGAATGACTTCAGATTAATAGAAGTCAATTTTGAAGGAGTCGTGTTGAAAAATGAAACCTACCTCTAGAGAAAATCTGAATGCAAATCAAAGGATACTTTTTAAATTTTTTCTTTATTTTTCTGTTGTGGTTTTGGTTTCTTTTGTTGTCTTTTTGTTTTGTTTTGTTTTGGGTTTTTTTGCAAAATGGCTAATATAGAAATAAGTTTTTCAAGGTTTCATTTATATAATCTATATTAAAATTTTTGCTTTTTCAATGGAAAGAGAGAATTTGGAATTTGGAATTCTTCAAAATTAATATTAAGTATTTTACACATTATTGAAAAAAATAAAAAGAGAGGGGAAAACAACTTCATTCCAACTTACCTCTCCAGATTTATTAAACATTACTATCCAATTTGTGGGCTAAGCAAACTTCCATTTTTATTATTCCTCAGATTCTCCCTTTCTTACATGCCTTTGTATTGTTGTTAACTATCAAAACAGACAATAACAGAATCCAAGCATTGGAAGGCTCTTTAACAGACATCTTGTCTAATTTATGCCCTTTCTGTACAATATGCAAGACAATTGGTCATCCTACCTTCACTTGAAGTCCTCCCCGGGCAGGTGAACACTAGAAACTTCACTGCTTTTCAAGGCTGCCTACTCTTTTTTTGAGAAAGCTCTACTTTTTATCAAATTTTTCCTCATATCAAACATAAATTTGCCTTCTGGGAGCATATACCAATTGTTTCTATTTTATCTTCTCTCCTTTTACAGTTGAAGTAAAGCAAAATGATGAAAGATATATACTTAATTTTGACTTAGAACCAGAATCTAGTTTTCCTGTTTCCCAAATGAATGTTCTTTCCATTGTACCAAGCATTTCAATTAATTTAGCACTAAAAAGAAAATATTCATTCTAGGTTTGCTCTGAATATCATTCATATAATTTCGGTAACTCAAAAGCTCAAATAGAAAAAAAAATTGCCTCACTGTATGGATTACAATCTAATGTATTTTACACAGCTTTCTTCTAAAAGGTTATTCATAAAGAGAATATAATGATTTCTGTTCCTGAATATATAATTTTCTGTCCCTGGTGCCCATTAGATTGGAGAACAGTCTAAAAATGAAGACCCTAATCTATGAAAAATTCTAAGTGAAAGGAGGTTTAATTCAACTCAATGAAGGGCATCAAAAATCAATACAATTAAAAACATGAAGAATCTGTGATTTCTAAATAAGGACCTCCATAAGGGGACCCCTCATGTGGGGACTCTATGCATATCAGGACCTGTCTATGACTAAGAAGATACCTTTCATTGAATCATTAGAGCCCCAGAATTGTTAAGTGGCTTGCTCAGGCTTGGTTTTAAAATCAGAACTTTTCAATTCCCAGACACACACTCTACAAACTATAACAGTCTACTTCTAATACAGACAATTAAGAAAAAATTAGTAAAATAAAAATCAAAACAATAACGCAGAGTGGTAATTTTTATCTTTACAATTAATGTCCTTCATGAGTTACTGCCAAAAAAAGGATTAGATGATGTCTCAGCACTTCGAATTTACAAATTAAATTTGGGGAAATGTCTTGTTGATTGTTACTGTAGGTAATCAGAAATTGACTGGGCATGGATTGATAATTACATAAAGTTAGCTAATTACTAGGTGACAAGTGAAGTGAATGCAAATGACATATTAGAGAAAGCTGGGCAGGCAGATACGTATTTGAAGGAATTGGTATCATAGCTGACTATGTGGTACTAGCTTTCAATAATTTTCTGTCAGGTTTCATCAGTGACCTCTACTCAGAATAATCAATATTCTCCTAAAATATTTCTGGCCCAAAGTTTGTCTGAGGAAGAAATGTGAGTAAGGGAGCATAGATGGAATTTTTTAAGCTGTGCTTAAGATCATGAGAGTTAGAAAAGAAGATTTCAAAAATCATTTGTCTAACCTTGGTGAGATGAAATGACTTGTCCACAATCCCACACATGGTAAATTACCACAAATGGAGCTTGAATCCAGATCTTCAAATTCTATAATCTATACTTTCAGTCTCTTATTCTTTATTATATATCTTATCTCAAACTGCTTATAAATTTATCAAGTTGTCTTAGTGCCCCCTCCCAAAGAGTGACTAAGCTCTAATAATTAACCAAAACTGAGAAATTATTGGTTTCCAGTTGCCCACTTTACTTTGGGGACAAATTGCATTAGCTCCCATCTCAACTTATTAATCTATCCTCCATGGTTTTTGTGTCCTTGAAAGTATGCTGCTGATCCAAGAGATTGATGAAGCAAGTCACTGAACAAATATTTACTGCCTGGGCTAGCTGTACCCTCCTAGTTTCATGCTGGGTGGGCACTGGTAAAATGAGAAAGTTGGCCTTGGAGGAAAGTGTTGACATCTCAGGACAAACTCACTAGATTTCTTTCCTTTGTGGCACAGTTATTTCTGTCTTAAAGATTTTACACTATTTGCTATGTCATTTTTCCATTATAATCTTTATTTTCATTTTTCCTCCTATATTTTGCTCACAGAAACATAGACTGCTTCAGGTCTCCTAGAAAAAGAATAGGAATTGCATTTTAATAACCTAATCATATGTAAAGTTGGAAAATAAATAGTGTATGCAGTATAAAGCTTGGAGAGATTTATAATTAAATTTACACTTTCCTGATATCTTATAAGGTTGAAGATTCCATTTCCTGGAAGCATGCCATTTTGTTACTACCTTACAAATTCATATAATTATTGGAGCCATTATTTTGTATTTATGTAATGTCATGCTCAACATGCTTTATACATTCCCATGTAACCATATTACTTCCTTACTCTTTTTGAGAAAAAAGGAAGGAAGGAAGGAAGGAAGAAAAGGAAAAGGAAGGAAAGAAGGAAGAGAGGGAGGGAGGAAAGGAAAAAGGGAGCAAAGGAAAGAAAGAAGGAAAGAAAAAAAGAGAGAAAATCATTCTTTCTTTTCCCAAATCTTCAGTCTTTTGGATTTCTTTTCCCACTTGACCTTTTTTTTTCATCCTTTACAGACACCTGGACAACCTTTATCATTTGAAATTGATTGAATGGAAGGGCCAAAAGATTAACCATTAAAGGGTCAATACTGGCTTGGAAAGAGGCTTCCAATGAAAAACTCCAGGGATCCATACTTGACTTTGTACTATTTAACATTTGTTTAAGGGCTCAGATAATGGCACAGATATTATTGTTATTGGGTTTGCAGATGACACAATACTGATAGATATCATTGTATAAAATGAAGTTCCAAAAAGACCTTGGCAAATTAGAACAACACTCCCCTGAATCTAATGACAAAAATTTAATTTCAGTAAATTTGCAGTCTTATACTTGGATTTTTTAAAAAACTTAAATACAAATAAAGAATAATGCATGATTAGATGGTTTTCTCTGAAAAGTTGTGGTTTGTCTATAAAAAAAACTGGGGTAGGAAATGGGAGAAATGGTGGGCAATCAATGCAAATTGGCAGTATGACATGGCAACCAAAAGTGCTGACATAAAATTAGGATGCAGTAAAAGTAGCATGATGTCCAAGAATAAAATCGTATTTTCTCTGTATCCTGTCCTATTTTGATCCCATATGGCCTATTGTCCTCAGTTGTGAACACCAAAGAATACAAAAAAAAAAAAAACCAAGATGGAAAACATCTAGAAAAGAGTGAAATAACACTCAAGTTCATGCCATATGTGAGTCAGCTAAAAAAAATGGGGATATACTACTTGAGGAAGAGAGAACTCTGAAGAACTTGTTAAATATCTTCTAGTACTGGGAAAGCTGTGAGGTAAAAGAGGGATTAGAAGAATTTTTTTATCTCAAAAGGGCAGAATTCAAAGTAATGGATAGAAACTCAGAAAAGAAATTTTAGACAAGAGGCAGAAAAACTTGGAGAAAAACTTAAGAGTTCTCTCAAAATGGAATTGGATGCCCCAGGATGAAGAAGGAGGGAAGCAAAAAACCTTATATCGAGGTCTTCTAGCAAAAACGGGATGATTACTTGAGTATATTAAAGTAGAGATTACAGGTTACAGATTGGACTACCTGGCCCCTGAGGTTCTTGTCCACTCTGAAAATTCTCTACTCTTGAATCATTCTCATGGTTTATTTTCGTTGTTTTTCAAGGCAAAGTGTTACTGGAGAAACAGAGACATATTATCTTATAAAATATGAATAACATTGAAGACATGACCCACTACAAATCTACACCATTCTTTTTTGTTTATTTGTTTAGAAGCTCTTTTATTTCTTTTGTGGATTCACTTCCAAACAATCTCACTGTTCTCTTCAAGATCATAATTCCACCTATCCTTCCTTATTTGGGGATGTTTTATTTCATTCCTCATTGAAAACATAAAAGTCACAGCATGAGTTCCATCACATTTTCTTATGTTGTTCAGCCATTTTTCAGTTGGGTCTGATTCTTTGTGACCCCATTTGGGATTTTCTTGGCAAAAATACTAATGTGGTTTACCATTTCCTTCTCAAATTGAGTTAATCAGGGGTAAGTGATTTGCCAGGGTCACACAAATAGTGTCTGAGGCCAGATTTGAAATCACAAAGATGAGTCTTTCTGACTCCATGCATTAAGATGCTACCTACCCACTTGGTTTTTACATCCTTCAAAGTTGGAGTTGTACATTATTAAGACAAAATCATTCCCTTATGCCTTAGATCAGAGTTTCTTAAATTTTTTTCACTCTTGACTCTTTGAGAAATTTTTACATGATCCAGTATATATAGGCATATAAAATTAGTATAAAAATTAATTTGCAACCCCTGCATTCAGTTGCAAGACCCCATATGGAGTCATGAATCAGAATTTAAGAATGCATGGTTTAGATAACATTTCTTTTTATTTTCTGAGGGTTCTTGTCCCAGAAAATGACATTCTATTCAAAATATTGCCAACGAGGTGTCAAAATAGCTAGAGCATCAGTCTTGGAGTCAGGAAGACCTGAGTTCAAATCCTGGCTCAGACATTTAATACTTATTCCCCAGGGAAGGTACTTAACTCCAACTGCCTTGCAAAGAAGAAGAATACAGGAAAGCACTGATTCCAACATTTAACTAACTGTGATTCTAGGCAAGGCATTTCATTTCTTAGATCCTCAGTTTCATCATCTATAATGAGGTTCATAATTGATATTCTCTCTTGTATGGATTTTTTGTAAGGAAAGTATTTTATAAATTTTAAAGTTCAGTAGAAACACAAGTTCTTTTTCTTGTTTTTGTTGTTGCTCCCACACTTAGACTTTCCCTGTTGAGCATCTTTCATCTCTCCCTCTTCACTGGCTTCTTTTCCTCTATGTACAGAATCATAGACCTTGATATTGGAAGGATCTTAGTGGCTGTCTTATCCAACCCATTGTAATATTCTTGACAAATGAGCATTCAGACTTTCTTTGAAGACTTCCAAGAAGGGAGAACTATGCAAATATCTTTCTCCTTTAAAAATTAAAAAAATCAAAATATAATCCTTTAATCAGGTTTCCCTCCTTGGTTACTCTATTTTCCTCTTTATTTTTAATGTCTTCGAATCCCACTGCTTTTGTTTTTTCACTACCTATTGCTATGGTTAATAGTTGGACTTCTTTCTCCATTATTCCATTCCCAATGTCCTCACTCTGCCTGACAGAGTTGATATCCTCCTTGAAACATCCTTTCTCTTCAGGTAAGAGGAAATAGCCTGAGTTGGGATGGAAAGTGAGGTGAAAGCAGTTATTCTATGACTTGGCTCCAGTCTTGGTTATTTGCACCCTGTTATTACTTGAACAAATCCCTTCTTCCACAGGTACAAAAATAAAGGCATTTCATCAAATGACCGTAGAAGACCCCTGCCAATTCTGAGGTAATGTTTTTAGTCTCATTGCTGCCATTAAATAGCAATGTGAGCTAAAACAAATCCTTCTCTCTATATGGGCTTCAGTTCTCATCTATGATCTATAGGAGTCAGATACAGGAGTCAGAAATCCCTTCTAGAAGTGACATATCACATTTCTGCACATCTACACATATCACACATCACATATCTACCTTTATCCAGTAGAAAATCATTATCAATGCTACCAAAAAAAACTAATTTTTAATTGTCTATAGAATGTTTTACATTTGTATTAATGGTTCTTTAAAAGTTATAAATCCCAGAGAATTATACAGACATGGGCATGCATGCACATGCACATATAAGTACAAATCTGAATGTATGCAGACACATGCATCTTTACCTTTAGTGTATCCTAATTGCCCTCCTATGGATACAGCTGCAAACATAATATACCATGTTGTTTCTGCTCAGAAGCTTTTGCAATTTTTAAACAGATGAAATGAAATTAGTTGAGATTTTTTAAATTGAAGACTTCATTTCTCTGTCCCATAGGGCATTTGGAAAGGATGCCTGTTGTCTAAAGGGCAATGCTGAGAAGTCTGGGCTGATGATAGAATTTTAGGTGTTTATACTACACAGGTGTTATGAAATGAATAGCAGATCTTTTAGCTAATTGAGGGTTATTTGCTGCTGTGAGTGAGGAGGCACAGATATACACTAGATTTAAAATAATCTATTTCACAAATATTAATAAAGCAATGCTGAGAAGAAGAAAATTGATTTTCCCAAATAGTAAAATTTATTAAAGCTGGTGTTAACGCCCGGCAGGCTCTGCTAAAAAGTCACATTCAGAACTTGATTCATTTTCTTTGGTTTGCATTAAAAATGGGAGACACTAAATGGTATTGCCTAGTGGAATCTGGCATCTACCCTTTCGAACTGACCTTTTCTTTAAATAAACTCTGCTGTTTGCAGGGTAAAGCTCTTGGTGTTGATATATCATAGATGCATAGAGCTGGACAGGATCCAAGACCATTGAACACAACATCTTCATTTAATGGATGAGAGCGCCCAAATGAGGGAAGTGATGAGATATGTTCAAGGTCAGTGACGAGATATGTTCAAGATCATATAGATAGTTAATCTTAGACCCACGCCTAGAACTGAAGTTTTCTAACTCAAAATGCTTTGCTTTTTCATTGGGTCTCACTGCCTCAGCACATAAAGTTATGGGGCATGGAAAAAACAACATGTCTCTTGTGATTGACATATGATCCATTGATACTGTGAGCAAATGAATCTGCTACTTACTACTTTTCCAATTGTTAGATGTAGGTTTGGTGTAATGGGCTGAGGCTCAAGTTGATGCACTGAGGTCCCAAGCACATGAAGCTAAATAGTAATTGGACCATACTCTATTAATATATAAGCTTGGAGAAAGAATGGCCCCCGTCCACTTTTTGTGCAAGTCCTGATGTGTTGTATAGGAAATAACGATTTTGGTGGGTGGAGGCAGGGGAGTGGAAAAGGAAGGGAAGGAGAGACTGCTTGCATTGCCATTGCGGCGGCTTGTCAGCTCAGATCCCCCTCTGCTAGCTGGCTTCCTCTTGCAGCTGCCCATATTGCTATCGCAATCTTTCTTGCCCATATTGCTATCGCAATCCTTATTCACCTCTTCACTTCAATAAAGATTGAAGAGTTTTCCCTTAATCTGAATTCCTGACTCCGGCTGATTTTAAATACACGGTCATTACAGTTTGGCAGTCAATCTTCCTAGTATATCTAAGCTGTTCATGAATATATGTGAAGAATTGACCTCCATCATTCATTCAGGTACATAGATTTGTGGGGTATCTGGAAGTAATTGGTAAACATTCTCCCTGAATATTGGACATAGCAACATAGTGAAATGATGGTAGTATAGGGTCTTCAGAGACAGAAATACTAAGTTCAAATCCTCTTTCTATGACTCCTTACTTTCTTTGTGAATTTGGACAAATCAATAAACTACCATTCAATTTATTCATCTGTTAAAGGAGGGGGTTAGACTACAGAGCTATGAGGTCTAGGCCTTTTAATTCTATATCTCTAAAACTATAAATCATCTCACCACTCTGTCTAAGTTTATCCCTTTGAAAAACAAATTTGGACAAGATGATCCCAAAAGTTCGTTATGTTCTTCACCCCAGTGACACCGACCTCTTGGCTATTCCATGAATAAAATATTCCATCTCTCAGCACTGGGCATTTTCTCTGCCTATAGCCCAATGCCTGGAATGTTCTTCTTCCTTTTCTCTGACTATTGACATCCCTGGCTTTCATTAAATCCCAATTAAAATCCTATCTTTGTTGTTATTGTTATTGTTTTCTGAGGCAATTGGAGTTAAGTGACTTGCCCAGAGTTGCACAAGTAGGAAGTATTAAATGTCTGAGGTCAGATTTGAACTCAGGTCCTCCTGACTTCAGGGCTGGTGGTCAATCTACTGTGTCATCTCTCTGTCCCCTAAAATCCTATCTTTTAAAGAAAGCATTCCTCAACCCTTCTTAATGACCTCCCTTTGATAATTTTTTGTTATGTATCCTCTATACAGGATTTTTTGTTTATATATTGTTTTCTCTTTTTGATTATGAGCTCTTTGCCATCTTTTGCATCTTCAACATTTAGAACATTGCCTGGTACATGGTAAGTTAATAAAATATTCATTGATTTATTACTATTCTATGAACATCTCTATGAATCATGTGACTGTTCAGTTGTGCATAGGATAATACCTGGCAAAGTGAAATTTTTGTTTGTTTGTTTTTTAGTTTGTAGTTACTGATATTTTCTTTTTTTTATAATAGCTTTTTATTGACAGAATATATGCATGGGTAATTTTTCCACATTGTCCCTTGCAATCACTTCTGTTCCAGTTTTTCCCTTCCTCCTCTCACTTCCTCCCCTAAATGGCAGGCAGTCCCATACATGTTAAAGCATGTCTTAAATACAATATATGTGTACATATTTATAGAATTCTCTTGTTGCACAAGAAAAATCATATTTACAAAGGTAAAAATAAACTGGGAAGAAAAACAAAAATGCAAGCAGTCTATATTCATTTCCCAGTGTTCTTTCCCTGGATGTAGCTGGTTCTATTTATCACTGATCAATTAGAACTGAATTGGATCTTCCACTTCCATCAGAATTGATCCTCGTATAGTATTGTTGTTGAAGTATATAATGATCTCCTGTTTCTGCTCATTTCACTTAGCATCAGTTCATGTAAGTCACTTCAAGCCTCTCTGTATTCATCCAGCTGGTCATCTTTTATAAAACAATAATATTCCACAACATTCATATATGGTAATTTACCCAGCCATTCTCCAATTGATGGGAATCCATTCAATTTCCAGTTTCTAGTCACTGTGAAAAGGGCTGCTACAAACATAGTTGCACATAGAGGTCCCTTTCCCTTCTTTAAGATATCTTTGTGATATAAACTCAGTAGTAGCACTGCTAGATCAAAGAATATGCACAGTTTCATAACTTTTTGAGCATAGTTCCAAATTGCTCTCCAGAACGGTTGGATCCATTCACAACTCCACCAACAATGCATCAGTATCCCAGTTTTCCCACATCCCCTCCAACATTTTTCATTATCTTTTCCTGGCATCTTAGCCAATCTGACAGGTATGTAATCATATTTCAGAGTTGTCTTAATTTGCATTTCTCTGATCAATAGTGATTTGGAACACCCTTTCATATGAGTAGAAATAGTTTCAATTTCATCATCTGAAAATTGTCTGTTCATACCCTTTGATGATTTATCAATTGGAGAACGGCTTGATTTCTTATAAAGTAGAGTCAATTCTCTGTATATTTTGGAAATGAGGCCTTTATCAGAAATTTTAACTGTAAAAATGTTTTTCCAATTTTGCTCCCCTTCTAATCTTGTCTGCATTAGTTTTGTTTGTACAAAAGCTTTTTAACTTGATATAATGAAAATTTTCTATTTTGTGATCAATAATGATCTCTAGTTCTTTTTTGGTCACAAATTCTTTCCTCCTCCACAGGTCTGAGAGATAAACTATTCTATATTCTTCTAATTTATGTATAATCTTATTCTTTATGCCTAAATCATGAACCCATTTTGATCTCATCTTGGTGTATGGTGTTAAGTGTGGATCCATGCCTAGTTTCTGTTATACTAATTTCTAGTTTTCCCAGCAGTTTTTATCAAATACTGAATTCTTATCCCAAAAGTTAGGATCTTTAGGTTTGTCAAACACTAGATTGCTACAGTTATTGACTATTTTGTCCTGTGAACCTAACCTATTCCACTGATCAATTAGTTTATTTCTTAGCAATTACCAAATGGTTTTGGTGACCACTGCTTTATAATATAGTTTTAGATCTAGTAAAGCTAGGCCACTTTCATATGATTTTTTTTCATTTGTTCCCTTGAAATTCTTTTGTGGTTTATTTATCTAGTTCTGAGAGTGCAAGGTTGAGATTTCCCACTGTTATAATCTTGCTGTCTATTTCTTCTTGCAAGTCTCTTAACTTCTCCTGTAAGCATTTAGATGCTACACAACTTGGTGCATATATGTTTAATATTGATATTGCTTCATTATCTATGTTATCCTTTAGCAAGATATAGTGCCTTTCCTTATCTCTTTTAATTAGATCAATTTTTGCTTTTGCTTGATCTGAGATCAGGATGGGTACCCCTGCTTTTTTGACTTCACCTGAAGCATAGTAGATTCTGCTCCAGCCTTTTATCTTTACTCTGTATGTATCACCCTGCTTCAAGTGTGTTTCCTATAAACAACATATTGTAGGATTCTCGCTTTTAATCCAGTCTGCTATCTGCCTCTGCTTTATGGGGGAGTTTACCCCATTCATATATATAGTTAAAATTACTAATTCTGTATTTCCTGCCATCTTGTTAACCTCAGCTTATGCTTTTCTCTTTTCTTTCCCCCTTAACCCCTCCCCAGTATTACTATGAGCAACACTTGCTTCACGCAACCCTCCCTCTTTAGGATCCCTCCACCCGTCTTAGAGTACCTCCCATTTTCTTAACCCTTTTACTTACAATTTCTGTATTTCCTTCTATTTAGCTTACTCCTTCCCTTTTTACTTTTTCCCTCCCTCTTTTCAATGAGGTAGAGAAGCTTCTCTTTAAATTGAATACATTTAATATTTTTCTCTTTAAGCCAATTCTGATGGGAGTAAAATACACACTATGTTCATCCCCCTCCTTTCTTTCCCTCAGATATAGTAGGTTTCCTTTGTCTCTTTGTGAGATGTAGTACCTCCACTTTCCCCTTTTTCTGGTACAATTTCCTTTCAACCTCTAGCTTCTTTTTTTATATTATAACAGTAAAACCAAATTATACATGTATTCTTTATGTATATTCATAACAGAAATATAGTTCCCAAGATTTTTTTTTTACCTTTTTTATGTTTCTCTTGAGTACTACATTTGGAGGTCAAACTTTTTGTTTAGTTCCAGTTTTTTCATCAGAAATAGATGGAATGCACCTATTTCATTGAATGGACATCTTCTTCCCTGGGAAAAAATGATCATTTTGGCTGGTTAAGTTATTCTTGTCTGTATACCAAGTTCCTTAGCCTTTAGGAATATCAGATTCCAGGTCCTTCAATCCTTTAATGTGGATGCTGCTAGATCCTGAGTAATCCTTATTGTGGCTCCTCTGTATTTGAATTGGTATTTTTTTTTCCTACCTGCTTGTAGTATTTTTTTCCTTGGTCTGATAGTTCTGGAATTTAGCCACAATATTTCTTGAAGTTTTGATTTGGGGATCTCTTTCAGTAGGTGATGAATGAATTTTTTCAATGTCTCTTTTACCCTCTGTTTCTATAACATCTGGGCAGTTCTCTTTTATGATTTCCTGAAAAATAGTGTCTAGGCTCTTTTATTCATCATAATTTTTTCAGGAAGTTCAATAATCCTCACATTATCTCTCCTAGATCTATTTTCCAGGGCTTTTGTTTTTCCAAGAAGGTATTTAACATTTTTTTCTATTTTTTTTTCATTTTTTGGTTTTGCTTGACTTATTCTTGGTGTCTCCTCCAGTCATTCATTTCCATTTGTTCAATTCTGATTTTTAATGATTTTTTAAATTTACTTTTTTATTTCTTATGATTGTCCAATTGAGTTTTTAAATGAGTTGTTTTGTTCTATGGAATTTTTTTCCATTTTGCCAGTTTTATTTTTTAGAGAGCTATTTTCTTTTTCCATTTCACTATTTCTGTTTTTCAGGGAGTTGACTTCTTTATCCACTCTATCTTTATATGAGTAGGATGACTTATTCATACTCTCTTGCCAAGCTTCCCTTTCCTTTCCCCATTTTTCTTCTAGCTCTCTTGTAAGAGCCTTTTTAATTTCTTTTATGAGAGTCTTGTGTGTTGAGGAACAGATCATATCCCCCTTTGGGGTTTCATCTGGAGACAATATGTTTTCAGTCTCCTCAGGGTTTAAAGTCTGTTTTCTTTCAGTATAGAAACTAGTTAGAGCCCGCTTTAACTTTTTACTCATTTTAACAACAACAACAACAAAAAAAACAAAACAAACAAACAAACAAACAAACAAACAAAAAAAATTGCAATCTGCTTTTGGAGCAGTGTGGTATTACCAAGCTTCCTCTATAGATTACAGGAGGTAACAGTGAGGTAGCAGTGGAACAGAAATGGCTACACTGCCTGCACAGCATTTGCACTCTGAGATTCTGAGAGCCAGCTGAATCACTCTGGATGGGTGTGGCCAGGTCCTGAGAAACCTTAGCTTTTGGGGATTATAGCCTTTACCCTCTGTGTTTACATCTTCTCTGCTGATCTACTGGCTTGCTGCAGGGCAAAGTAGCCACACTGTGATAAAGTTCTCTTTGCAAATTTCTGCCCAGCTGAGACTATACCCTACACCCCTCCAGTCTGCTCAGCATGAGCTGCCTTCCATGCTCTCACTGCCTACCTGCCTGACATTGTGCCTGGTCTAACCATCCCCTCCCATGAGCAAAAACAGATCTTTTCTGGTGAATTTTGAGGATATCTTCAGTTGGTAATGTGTTATACTCCCAATATTTGTGGGGTTTTTCAGTCAAGCACCAATTCCGAGGCCGTATCATGAAAGAAGTACTCTGAGGACAAGGAAGAGCTTAGATAGATGTGTGTCTTCTCTACCATCTTGGCTCCACCCCTCCAAACAGAAATGTTTAATAAATGCTTGTGTAATGAATGTCTAGCATGTTTGCAGGTTAAGAACAAAACAATCTGTTGATTGCTAAATTATGAATTCATTGAACAGGCAAAATATAGAAAGACAGAGTGCTGTAGAATTGGAAGGACCCTCAATGACCACTTAGCTGAAGACATTATCTAAGGAAAAAAATCATCTTATAACATCCCTTGACAAATGATGGCCTAGCCTTCACTTTGAAAGCTCTAGTAAGTAATAGGAACTCTTTTATTCTTCAGATAGACTATTTTTTTCTAATAGCTCTAACTCTAAGGGTGTTTTTTTTAATAATTAAAATGAAATTTGTGTCTTTTTACCTATTGGTTTTGCTTTTACTCTCTGGAATTAATTGGACCAAGCAGAATGAAATCAATTCTCATAATTGACTTTTTAGGGGGAGGAATGTTTTTTTTATTTCATCAATGTAGGAAATTCTTGAAGAGGAAACTTCTTTACTAAGATAGATGAAGAACTCTGCATCTTATAATTTTAAGGAATATCAGGGCACGGGGAAATTAAAAGACTTGCTTAAGATCCCTGTGAAACTATGTTTTAGAACAAAGATGTGAACCTACAATTTACTGCTACCAAGCTTGATTATAGTCACTATGCTACATTTTGATAACCATTTTGGTATTTGAATTTTACAACTATGGCTGACCTTAAGTCTTTTTTCCTTCAGACTAAAGGATCTTGGAAACACTTAATTAGGAACTGCCATGAGTATGACATTATGTCAGGTACTTAGGGACATACAAATGAAATAACAAACATTATTTTAACACAATCACAAAAATTCAGAATTGGAGCTGGAAGAAAACATCATGGATCACCTGTTACAATCAATATCTGGCCAAGGATCTCCTAAATAACAAGTAACATCCAGCCTCAGTATGAAGACATTTAGTAGAGATCCTAATGCTTCCTAAGCCATCTCATTTCACTTTTGGACAGCTCTGATTGTGAGGGATTTTTATTTCATGTTTTTCATTTTTCCCCTAGTGACCAACTGCCCTTCAATTTCCAAGGGCCAGGCAGAATCTAATCTCTTTTTCCTTAAAAATAACCCTTCAAGCAAAACACCTATGTAAATCACCTCAAAAAACCACCTGTCAAATACTGCCCCAGAATTAATGTTCCTTATTTTTTCAACTGATTTTTCAACTTACTAAAATTCTTGACAGCCTGTTCACTATCTTAGCCTCTATTTTCTCTCCACAAATAACATAAGTGAAAGAAATGAATATATTCAAGAGATATTATGAAAAAAAACTTGGCTATGTGAGGGTAACTGTGAGTTAGGAATCAGGGATGAAAATAAGGTTGTGAGCCTGAAAGATTGAGAAGAGGATGGTACCTTAAAGACCATAATTAGGAAATTCAGAAAAAAAAAACAGTAGTTTTGGGAGGTTATAGGAAATAATGAGATATTTTGGATAAGTGGAATTTTGGATACTTACAGGATATCCAATTCCAGTTTTCCAAGAAACACTTGAAGATTTCAGATAGAAGGATAGGTGGTTAGGACTGGATAAATATGTTGAAAATTTTCATTATATACATCATAATTTAACCTGAGGAAGCCTAGTAGACCAAGCAAAATAGATTATCTAGATGAAGAGAAGAGGATCTTGGACAGAGCTTTGTAGAATATTCACAGTTAGTGGGCATGACCTAGATGAAGATGGAAGAATATCCAGATGAAGAAGAGGACTCTGAACAGAGCTTTGTAGAACACTCACAGTTAGTGGTCATGACCTAGATAAAGATGGAAGAAAGAAGATAGAGAAGGAATGATCAGACAGTGTCCCACAGTCAATCAATTGATGAGATCTGAAGCCAGATTGCCAAAGGTGTGGAAGAGAGAGTTACAGAAAGGAAAAAAAGAAGTGCTGATGGTACCTTTCTCAAACATGAAGGGGAGGAAAGACATAGGGCAAATAGCTCACAGATGATCAGATCAAGTGAGACCTTTTGAAAAACTTAATTTAGACCAGTCCATTGATTCAGGTTTGGGATTAGAAACGAGTAACATACTTTGGGACCATAAAACAGAATTTTAAAATTGTAATGCTTGTAAAGCACTACAAAAGCATAAGTTATTATAGTGTGTGGTCATCAGCACTTTATTATAGTCATAACTACTCAAAATAAAAATATCATTTTAAATCTACTTATGTCAGATCATATATCTATAGCTACAAGGACTTCAGACTCCAGTTAGTCTAATCCCCTCAATTTTGTTTTTGTTTTGTTTTAATATTTCCTAATTACTGTAAAACAATTTTTTTTACATTTTTTAAACTTTGAGTTCTAGATTCTCTTCCTTTCTCCCCACATCTCCCACTGAGAAGGCACATAGGAAGTTATATAAAACATTTCCACAAACATCATAAATTTTAAAACTATGCTTCAATCTGTATTCAAACACAATCAGTTTTTTTTTCTGGACATAGTTACCATTTTTCATAAATCCTTCAGAGTAGTTTTGAATTACTGTATTCCTGAGAATAACAAAATCATTCATAGCTTATCATTCCACAACTTTACTTTATACATAGTATACCTCACTTTACTTGAACTTGTGGAAGTCATTGCAGGTTTTTCTCATAATATCTTGCTCATCATTTCTTATAGAACAATAATATTAAATTGTAATTATATACCACAATTTATTCCATCATTTCCCAAGTGATAGTACCTCAATTTCTGAGAAAAGAGCTGTTATAAATATTTTTGTACATATAGGTTCTTTTCTTTTTTCTTTTATTTATTTAATATTTTGCAAGATATGTTCAAAACTATTTTTTTCATTTGTTCTTAAGATTTGGGGGGGGGGAGGGGTGGAGCCAAGATGGTGGAGCAGATACATGTGACTTTCTGAGCCTCTTTTATACCCTCATGACCAATTGTTAAATTCAGCCTCAAAGATATCACTTGACTGGTAAAATTTATGAAGATTGGAAGTGCAAGAACTTACCAGCCGAAGATAACCTGGAAGATCACCAGAAATGATTTGTCCTGAGTGGGGGGAACAGACCAGTGCAAACAGGGATAGAACTAGAGGCTAGCATATTGAGCAGACCAGGCAGGGGTGGCCTCCGTGGTTAGAAAATTTACAGAGACTACTCTGCCACAGGCTGACTGTTCTGCCTTGATTGTAAAGCAGTAGACCAGCAAAGAAATTAAAAGTTAGGGGTAAATACACCAAAATGTAATTGGAAACTAAATAATCTCATCTTAAAGAATGATTGGGTGAAACAGCAAATTATAGACACAATTAATAATTTCACTCAAGATAATGACAATGATGAGACATCATACCAAAATTTGTGAGATGCAGCCAAAGTGGTAATAAGGGGAAATTTTATATCTTTAGAATAAAATAGAAAAAGGAGAAGATCAATGAATTGGGCTTGCAATTTAAAAAGCTAGAAAAAGACCAAATTAAAAACCCTCAATCAAATACTAAATTTGATATTCTAAAATTAAAAGGAGAAATTAATAATATTGAAAGGAAAAAAACTATTGAATTAATAAACAAAACTAAAAGTTGGTTTTATGAAAAAAAAACAATAAAATAGATAAACCTTTGGTAAATCTGATTGGAAAAAGGAAAGAGAAAAATCAAACTGTTAGTGTTAAAAATGAAAAGGGAGAACTTTCCACTAATGAAGAGGAAATTGGAGAAATAATAAGGAGTTACTTTGCCCAACTTTATGCCAATAAATTTGATAACCTAAGTGAAATGGATGACTACTTCCAAAAATATAGGCTTCCCAAATTAATAGAGGAGGAAGTAAATTGCTCAAATAGTCCCATTTCAGAAAAAAGAAATAGAATAAACTATTAATCAACTCCCTAAGAAAAAATCCCCAAGACCAGATAGATTTACATGTAAATTCTATCAAACATTTAAAGAACAATTAGCCCTAATGCTATATAAACTATTTGATAAAATAGGCAATGAAGGAGTCCTACTAAATTCCTTTTATGACACAGACATGGTACTGATACCTAAACCAGGTAGGTTGAAAACAGAGAAAGAAAATTATAGACCAGTCTCCCTAATGAATATTGATGCTAAAATCTTAAATAAGATATTAGCAAAAAGACTACAGAAAATCATCCCCAGGATAATATACCTTGATCAAGTAGGATTTATACCAGGAATGCAGGGCTGGTTCAATATTAGGAAAACTATCAGCATAATTGACCATATTAATAACCAAATTAACAAAAACCATATAAACATCTCAATAGATGCAGAAAAAGCATTTAATAAAATCCAAAATCCATTCCTAATAAAAACATTTGAGAAGTTAGGAATAAATGGATTTTTCCTTAAAATAATCAGTAGCATCTATTTAAAACCATCAGCAAGCATCATATGTAATGGGGGTAGAACCATTCCCAATAAGATCAGGAGTGAAACAAGGTTGTCCACTATCACAGTTACTATTTAATATTGTATTAGAAATGCTAGCCTTGGCAATAAGAGTTGAGAAAGAGATTAAAAGAATTAGAGTAAGTAAGGAGGAAACCAAAATTATCACTCTTTGCTGATATGATGGTATACTTAGAGAACCCCAGAGATTCTTCTAAAAAGCTATTAGAAATAATCCACATCTTTAGCAAAGTTGCAGGATACAAAATAAACCCACATAAGTCATCAGCATTCTTATATATCACTTACAAAATCCAATACTTAGAGTTACAAAGAGAAATTCTATTTAAATTAACTACTGATAATATAAAATATTTAGGAATCTATCTTCCAAGGGAAAATCAGAAACTATATGAGCAAAATTACAAAATACTTTCCGCACAAATAAAGTCAGATGTGACCAATTGGAATTATTATTAATTCTATTAATTATTTATTAATTATTAATTAACTATTAAATGCTCATGGATAGGGCGATCAAATATAATAAAGATGACAATACTACCTAAACTAATCTATTTCTTTAGCACTATACCAGACTCCCAAAAAACTATTTTAATGACCTAGAAAAAATAATAACAAAGTTCTTATGGAAAAACAAAAGGTCAAGAATCTCTTTTTTTTTTTTTTAATAACTTCTTATTGATAGAACGCATGCCAGGGTAATTTTTTACAGCATTATCCCTTGCATTCACTTCTGTTCCGATTTTTCCCCTCCCTCCCTCCACCCCTTCCCCCAGATGGCAAGCAGTCCTTTACATGTTGAATGGGTTGCAGTATATCCTAGATACAATATATGTGTGCAGAACCGAACAGTTTTCTTGTTGCACAGGGAGAATTGAATTCAGAAGGTATAAATAACTCAGGAAGAAAAACAAAAATGCAAGCAGTTTATATTCATTTCCCAAAAGGTCAAGAATCTCAAGGGAATTAATGAAAAAAAAAAATCAAATGAAGATGGCCTCGCTGCACTAGATCTAAAATTATATTATAAATCAGTGGTTACCAAAACCATTTTGTATTGGCTAAGAAATAGACTAGTTGATCAGTGGAATAGGTTAGGTTCAAAGGACAAAATAGTTGATAACTTTAATAATCTAGTATTTGACAAACCCGAAGACCCCACCTTTTGGGATAAGAACTCAAAAATTGCTGGGAATATTGAAAATTAGGATGGTAAAAACTAGGCATTGACCCACACTTAACACCGTACACCAAGATAAGGTCAAAATGGGTTCATGACCTAAGCATAAAGAATGAGATTATAAATAAATTAGAAAAAAACATAGGATAGTTTACCTCTCAGACCTGTAGAAGAGGGAGGAATTTATGACCAAAGAAGAACTAGAGATCATTTTTTATGACAAAATAGAAAATTTTGATTATATCAAATTGAAAAGTCCTTTGGGAATAGATCATAGCTTTTTTATTTTTTATTTTTTTTATTAAAGCTTTTTATTTACAAAACATATGCATGGGTAATTTTTCAACAGTGACCCTTATAAAGCCTTTTGTTCCAAATTATCCCCTCATTCTTCTTACCCTCTCACTTAGATAGCAGGTAGTCCAATACATGTTAAATATGTTGAAATGTATATTAAATCCAATATATGTAAACAAATTTATACAGTTATCTTGCTGGACAAGAAAAATTGGATCAAGAAGAAAAAAAAAACTAAGAAAGAAAAGGAAATTCAAGCAAACAACAACAGAAAGAGTGAGAATTCTATATTGTGGTCCACACAGGCCTTTGTGAAATCATCCTGCTGATTGTTTCTTAAAAACAATAATATTCCATTACATTCATATACCATAATTTATTCAGCCATTCTCCAATTAATGAGCATCCATTCTGTTTCCAGTTTTTCCCACTACAATAAGGGCTGCCACAAATATTTTTGCACACATGGGTCCCTTTCCCTCCTTTAAGATCTCTTTGGGATATAAGCCCAGTAGAAATACTACTGGATCAAAGTGTATGAACAGTTTGATAACTTTTAAAGCATAATTCCAAATTGCTCTCCAGAATAGCTCGATCTGTTCACACTTCTACCAACAATGTATCAGTGTCCCAGTTTTCCCACATCCCCTCCACCATTCATCACTAACTTTTCCTGTCATTTTAGCCAATCTGAGAGATATGTAATAGTATCTTTTAATTTGCATTTCTCTGATCAATAATGATTTGGAACACTTTTTCACATTACTAAAAATGGTTTCAATTTTTTCATCTGAAAATTGTCTGTTCATATCCTTTGACCATTTATCAGTTGGAGAATGGCTTCATTTCTTATAAATTTGAGGCAAATATTTATATATTTTAGAAATAAAGCCTTTATCAGAACCTTTAAATGTAAAAATGTTTTCCCAGTTTATTACTTCCCTTCTAATCTTGTCCGCATTAGTTTTGTTTGTACATAAACTTTTTAAACTTAATATAATCAAAATTATCTATATTATATCAATCTGGATTATATATATTATATATATGTAATTATATACATAACATATAATATATATTATATATATAAGTGGATTAGTTTAGTTAATATTGTCATCTTTATTATATTCGCTTGACCTATCCAAAAGGTCTTGATATTTTTCCAGTTGTTTAGATCTGACTTTATTTGTGTGGAAAGTGCTTTGTAGTTTTGCTCACATAGTTCCTGATTTTCCCTTGGCAGACAGATACTATCAACAGTTATTTTAAATGGAATTTCTCTTTATATCTCTTGCTGTTGGATTTTGTTAGTGATGTATAAAAATGCTAGCAATTTATATGGGTTTATTTTGTATCCTGCAACTTTGCTAAAGGTGTGGATTATTTCTAATAGTTTTTTTTAGTTGATTCTCTAGGATTGTCTAAGTATACCATCATATCATCTGTAAAAAGTGATAATTTGATTTCCGCATTACCTACTCTAATTCCTTTAATCTCTTTTTCTTGTCTTATTGCCAAATCTAGCATTTTAAATACAATATTAAATAGTAATGGTAATAGTGGGCAACCTTGTTTCACTCCTGATCTTATTGGGAATGGTTCTAGTTTATCCCCATTACATATGATGTTTGCTGGTGGTTTTAAATAGATGCTACTGACTATTTTAAGGAAAAGTCCATTTACTCTTATACTCTCAAGTGTTTTTAATGGGAATGGATGTGGGGTTTTATCAAATGCTTTTTCTGCATCTATTGAGATGATCATATGGTTTTTGTTAATTTAGCTATTGATAAAGTCAATTATGCTAATAGTTTTTCTAATATTGAACCAGCCCTGCATTCCTGGTATAAATCCTACTTGGTCATGTTGTATTATCCTGGGAATGATTTTTTTGTAATCTCTTCACTAATATTTTATATAAGGTTTTTGCATCAATATTCATTAGGAAGATTGGTCTGTAATTTTTTTTCTCTGTTTTCAATCTACCTGGTTTAAGTATCAGTACCATGTCTGTGCCATAAAAGGAATTAGGCAGGAGTCCTTCATTCTCTATTTTTTCAAATAGTTTTTCTAGCATTGAAGTTAATTGTTCTTTAAATGTTTGGTAGAATTCACATTCTTCATCTGGTCCTGGGGATTTTTTCTTAGGGAGTTGATTAATAGTTTGTTCTATTTATTTTTCCAAAATGGGACTGTTTAACCAATTTACTTCTTTCTCTGTTAATCTGGGTAAGCTATATTTTTGAAGGTATTCATGCATTTCATTTAAGTTATCGAATTTATTGGCATAAAGTTGGGCAAAGTAACTCCTAATTATTGCTCTAATTTCCTCTTCATTGATGGAAAGTTCTCTCTTTTCATTTTTGAGATTAACAATTTAATTTTACTCTTTCCTTTTTCTCATCAAGTTAACTAAAGGTTTATCTATTTTATTTTTTTATAAAACCAACTCAGTTTTATTTATTAATTCAATAGTTTTTTTTTTTTTTACTTTTGATTTTATTAATCTCTCCTTTTATTTTTATTATATCAAGTTTGGTATTTGATTGGGGGAGTTTAATTTGTTCTTTTTCTAGCTTTTTTAGTTGCAAGCCCAATTTAATGATCTTTTCTTTCTCTATTTTATGCAAGTAAATATCTAGAGATATAAAATTTCCCCTTATCATTTTGGATAAATCTGACAAATTTTGGTATATTGTCTCATTATTGTCATTCTCTTGGATGAAATTATTGATTGTGTCTATGATTTTCTGTTTCACCATTCATTCTTTAGGATGAGATTATTTAGTTTCCAATTACTTTTTGGTCTATTTTCTCCTGGCCTTTTATTGAATGTAATTTTTATTTCATTGTGATCTGAAAAAAATGCTTTTACCATTTCTGCCTTTCTGAATTCAATTTTGAGATCTTTATGTGCTAATATATGGTCAATTTTTGTATCAGTTCCATGAACTGCCAAGAAGAAAGTGTACTCCTTTCCATCTCTATAACTAACTTTTCTAGTTTTTTTATTTATCTCATTAACTTCTATCTTATTTATTTTGTGGTTTGATTTATCTAGTTCAGAGAGACCAAAGTTGAGATCTCGCACTGTTATAGTTTTGCTGTTTATTTCTTCTTGTGACTCTCTTAACTTCTCCTTTAGGAATTTAGATGTTATACCATTTGGTGCATATAGGTTTAGTATTGCTATTGCTTCATTATTAATGGTACCCTTTATCAAGATACAGTTTCCTTCCTTTTAATTAGAACAAGTTTTGCTTTTGCTTGATCTGAAATCAGGATGGCTATCCCTGCCTTTTGTTAAATTCATCTGAAGTGTAATAGATTCTGCTGCAGCCTTTTAGTTTTATTATGTATGTATCACTCTGCTTTAAATGTGTTTCTTGTAAAGAACATATTGTAGGATTCTGGCTTTTAATCCAGCCTACTATCCACTTCCAGTTTATGGGAGAGTTTGCATTTACAGTTAAAACTACTAATTCTGTATTTCCTGCCATCTTATTAACTCCAAATTATACTTTTCTTTTTCTTTTCCCCCTTTCCTCCTCCCCAGTATTTTACTTATGAGCATTACTTGCCTCAAACAGTCCTCCCCCAGAAGGGTCCCTTCCCCCTTTCTTATACCTTTCCCCTACCATTTCTGTTTTCCCTTCTGTTGCTTACTCCTTTCCTCGCCCCGCCCCCCTTTCCCCTCCTACTTTTCTATAAGATGAGAGAAGTTTCTTGGTGAAACCAAGTGTGGCTAATATTCTTTCTTTGAGCCAAATCTTATGAGAGTAATATTTACATAATGTTCATTGCTCTTGCTTCTTTTCCTCAATTATAATAGGTTTTCTTTACTTCTTTCTGAGATGTAATTTTCGTAATTTTACTTTTTTTTTTTTACCTTTTCCCTTTTTCTGGTACAATCCCCTTTCCACTTCTAGTTTCTTTTTTTATATTATAAGATTAAAATCAAATTATACATGCAGTCTCTCTGTATACCCATAACTCATAAATATAGCACTTAAGAATTCTTTTCTTTTTTACCTTTTTATGCTTCTCTTGAGTTCTATATTTGCAAGTCAAATTTTTTGTTTAGCTCTGGTCTTTTCATCAGAAATAAATGGAACTCATCTGTTTCATTGAATGTCCATTTTCTTCCCTGAAAGAAAATGCTCAGTTTGGCAGGGTAATTTATTTTTGGATGAATTCCAAATTCTTTTGCCTTTTGGAATATCAGATTATAGACCCTTCAATCCTTTCACATAGAAGCTGCTAGGTCCTGGGTAATCCTTATTGTGGCTCCTCGGTATTTGAATTGTTTCTTTCTGGCTGCTTATAATATTTTTCCTTGGTCTGATAGTTCTGAAATGTAGCCACAATATTTCTTTTAGTTTTGGGGGTAGCCACAATATTCCTTTTAGTTTTGAGGTCTCTTTCAGGAAGTGTTTGGTGAATTCTTTCAATGGCTAATTTGCCTTCTGATTCTATGAAATCCAGGCAGTTGCTTTGATGATTTCCTGAAAAATAGTGTCTAGCACTCCCCCCCCTTTTTTTCATCATGGTTTTCAGGGAGTCCAATAATCCTTAGATTTTCTCTCCTAAATATATTTTCCAGATCAGTTGTTTTCCCAATTAGAGATTTTACATTTTTTCTATTTTTTTCATTTTCATTTGATTGATTCTTGTCTTATTGAGTCATTCATTTCCATTTATTTAGTTCTGAATTTTAATGAATTATTGTATAATTTACTTTTTTACTTCTTTTTGTATTTGTTCAATTGAATTTTTAAATGAACTGTTTTTTCTATGGAATTTTTTTTTTTCCATTTCACAAATTCTGTTTTTTAAGGAGTTGTTCTCTTTTTCTGTTTCACAAATTCTGTTTTTCTGGGAGTTGTTTTCTTTTTCCATTTTATCAAATCTATCTTTTAATGAGTTATATGCCTTTTCCAAACCCTCTTGCAGAGTTTTCTTTTCCTTTTCCCATTTTTCTCCTAGTTCTCTTTTAAGGTCCTTTTTAATTTCTTTTAGGAGACCCTTGTGTGGTGGGGACCAGGTTATATTGCCTTTGGGGGCTTCATCTGGAGATAATCTGCTTTTAGTCTCCTCAGACTTCTGAATTTCAAATCTTTTCTTCTCTTTCACCATAAAAACTATCTATTGTCAAAGTTCTCTTTGCTTTTTTACTCTTTTTTTTAAAGTTAAGGTCTGCTTTTAGGGCAGGGGAGGTTTTCAAAGCTTCTTCTACATGTAGTGACTTCCTCTATAAGTGGCTGTGACTGCTCTGAGTCAGTGAAAACTTACTTCTGGCACTAAATGTGTATGATCAGGTCCTGTGAGCTTTTGGTGTTTTGGGGTTCACTATTTATTTTTGTATTTGTGTTGGATATTTTATAACTTCTTTGCTGATCTACTGGCTTCCAACCATGGCAGAGTAGTCAACACTGCTGCTGTAGATTCCTCTTCTTCATAGCCAAGTGGAATCCACACTATCCTGGGACTCTGCACTGTCTGTGCTGGCGTCTGTGCTTGGTCTGCTTGCACTTGGCTCTCCTCCATCCAGGCCTGATTGAACAGACCTTTTCTGGTGATCTTCAAAATTATCTTCTGCTGGTAGTTTGTTGCACTCTCAGTATTTGTAGATTCTGTCAGTCCAGTGCTAATTCAGGGGCTAGATTTGCTAATTAGTCTGAGAATTGTAAGAGAAGGTCAGAAATTAATGTGTCCTCTCCACCATCTTGGCTCTTGCCCCTCCTCCCCAATTTAGATCATATCTTTTAATCATTTATCAACTGGGGCATGGCTCTTATATTTTTTATAAATTTTACTCACTTCCCTCCATGTTTGAGAAATGAGAATCTTATCAGAGAAACTTGCTTTAAAATTCTTTCTTCAATGACTCTTATTAACTGTGTTTCCACCATTTATTCTCTCCTTTTACTCTGTCCATTCTCAAAAGTGTTTTGGTACTGACCATTCCCTCCCCCAAGATGCCCTCTCTTTCATTATTTTCCTCCTTTTCATATCCTATTTCCCCTCTTATTTTCCTGCAGGATAAGGTAGATTTCTATATCCTTATTGAATATGTATGTTATTTTTTCCTTTGAGCTAATTTTGATAACAGTAAAGTTTATTCTATCCTCCTCTCCTTCAGATCTTTCCCTCTTGCCTCTTTTTTCATGGCAGATAATTTGCACCATTACACTTCTCCCTTTCCCTTTTAAACAGTACATTTTTCTCTCATTCCTTAATTTCATCAGCTTTTGAAAAGGTATTATCCCTTCATATTCAACTTACAACAACACATCCCTTTGTCTATATATACTTCTGCCATAATAAGGAGGAAGTTCTAGTGAGTTACAAGTATCATCCTCCTATGTAGGAATGTAAACAGATAAACTTTATTATTTATGATTTCACTTTCCTGATTACCTCCTTATTCTTCTCCAGAGTCCTGTATTTGAAAATCAGATTTTCTATTTAGCTGGTCTTTTCATCATGAATTAGAAATAATCTATTTCATTGAATGGCCATTTTTTCCTCTGAAGGATTATACTCAATTTTGCTAGATAGGTGATGCTTGATTGTACTCCTAGTTCCATTGCTCTCTGAATTATCATATTCCAAGCCCTTTGATCCTTTAATGAAGAAGCTGCTAAACATTGCATTATCCTGACTTGTGGCTCCACTGTGCTTGAATTGTTTCTTTCTGAATTCTTGCAAGATTTTCTCCTTGAACTGAGAATTCCAAAATTTGGTTATAATATTCCTGGGAGTTTTTATTTTGGGATCTCTTTCAAGAGGTGGTTGGTGGATTCTTTCAATTTCTATTTTACCTTTTGGATCTAGAACAGGAGAATTTTTCTTGATAATTTCTTGAAGATAATGTCTTTTTTTTATTATGATTTTCAGATGACCAATAATTTTTACATTTTCTCTTCTGGATCTATTTTCAAGGTCAGTTGTTTGTACAATGAGTTATTTCACCTTTTTTTTTTCATTTTCCTTTTGGTTTCACTTTATTATATCTTGAGTTGTCTCAAAGTCATTAGCTTCCATTTGCTTAGTTCAAATTTTTAAGGAATTATTTTCCTCAGTGAGCTTTTGTATTTCCTTTCCCAATTGGCCAATTTTAAGGCATTCTTCTCCTCATTAGCTTTTTGTATTTATTTTTGCACCTCTCTCAATTCTTTCCCTATTTTTTCTTCTATCTCTCTTACTTGGTTTTCAAAATCACTTTTGAACTCTCCCCTGGCTTGAACCCAATTCTTATTTTTCTTGGAGGCTTTGAATGTAAGAGTTTTGACTTTGTTATCATCTTCTCACTATAATCTTCCCTGTTTCCCTGTGATCACTTTTGATCTTCCTTGTCACCATAACTTGCAATGGTCAAAAACTAAATTTTTATTATCCACTCATTTTTCTAGCCTATTATTCTGCTTTTAACTCTTTGTTAAATAAAGTAGGACTCTATTTCCAGAGTGGAAGGTGCACTGTCTTGTAGTGACCGCGTATTTAAAATCAGCCGGAGTCAGGAATTCAGGTTAAGGGGAAAATCTTCAATATTTATTGAAGTGAAGAGGTGAATAAAGATTGTGATAGCAAATATAGGCAGTTGCGACAGGAAGCCAGCTAAGAGAGAGAGACGCGAGCCGAGCCGACCGTGGCAATGACAATCCCAAAAGTCTCTCCTCCCCTTCCTTTTCCACTCCCCTGCCTCCACCCACCAAAATCGTCATTTCCTATACAACACATCAGGACTTGCACAAAAAGTGGGTGGGGGCCATTCTTTCTCCAAGCTTATATATTAATAGAGTATGGTCCAATTACTATTTAGCCTCATGTGCTTGGGACCTCAGTGCATCAACTCAAGCCTCAGCCCATTACACAGTCTCATTTTTCAGGGGTTCTGTGCAGCTGTTTTCAGAATTCCTTCTAGGAATCTGACCACAAGCACTCTTTTCTGCTCTGGAACTATGAGGAAGGTCTCTGCTTCACTGTAGCTGTAAGATCTAGAATCCTGCTGCTCTGCACGCCCTCCACCAATCTGTGAGATTTCCAGAAGCCATAGTTGAGCTCCTGCTTCCATTGCTATTGATTCATTGGCTCCTAAAGCCCAGTTCTAGTTTTCTGGCACTTCCCTGACACTCTAGTGTATCAAGCCTTTCCTGTTAAGTTATCCTTAGCATCTTAGGTTGAGAGACCTGGAGAGTACTGCCACAGCCACAGATTCAGAGGCCACAAGGTCTGCTTCTGGTTTCCTGGGGCTCATGCAGCTCTCTACACCCACTCTAGTCTGATCTCTGTTGCCAGTCTTTCAAGCTGTCTTTGGCTGAAAAATTGTTTGATCCCACCTTTTTGTGGGTACTGATGCTTTAAAATTTGTTTTGAATAATTATTTAAAAGAATTTGGAGAGATTTGTAAGAGAGTTCAGGTGAGTCCCTGCCTCTAATCTCCAATTTTGAGAATGAAGAAATGGATAACCAAGGAGACTTACCCTCCCCTAGTCACACAAGTAGTAAGCAGCAGCAGAGAGAATTCTAACCCATCTCCTTTGATTGGAGATGGAGTCTCTACTGAACCACTCTACTTTCTATTTTTAAACCTTAACTATTATTTTTTAAACTAAGAAATAAATCCCAAGCTAGTTAGGTAGTGCAGCAGATGGAAAGAAAGAAGGAAGGAAGAAATGGAAGAAAGGAAGGGAAGGAAGGAAAGAAGGAAGGAAGGAAGGATGGAAGGAAGGGAAGGAAGGAGGTATGGAGGGAGGAAATGAGGGAGGTAGGTAGAAAAGGAGGAAGGGAGAGAGAAAAGGAGGGAAGGAGAGAGAAAAGGTAGAAGGAAGAGAGGGAGGGAGGAAAGGAGGGAGAAAGAGAAGAAGAGAGAAAGGGAGGGAGGGAGGAAGTAAGGAAGTAAGGAAGGGTGAGAGGAAAAAGAAAGGATGGAAGGAAGGAAGGAAGCAAGGAAGGAAAGAAGAGAGTGAGGATGGAAGGATGGGAGGATGGAAGGATGGAAGGAAGGGAGGAAAGGAGGAAGGAAAGAAGGGAGGAAGGAAGAAAGGAATAGAAGGAGGGAAGGAAAGGGGAGGGAGGGAGGGAGGAAGAAGGAAGACTAACTCAAACTACTTAACCAAAGAATACTAAAAATTACGTAGATCAACTGAAAAATCAGGATCAAAGAAATAAGGAAAATCATGAAATGATCCATAATACTTGTAATCATAAAGACCAAAGTTAGTTCCCTCCCCCATAAACAACTTTTGGGTAAAAGAAATCCAGGTCTAAATCTGGTTTCTGTTTTGCCACACTTCTAAATATCAACAAACTTCTAAACCTGTGTTCCCAGAGTCCCATTATCATAAATGCTTTTGCCTTTTGGTAAAAAAATGAGACAACAGAAAAAAGGATATTATTGAAAAGCACACTTAAGCACTTTGCAAAAATACTGGAAAAAATCAGTTACTGCAATTTGATCTCTGGGCATTTTGCAAAATAAGAGCACTTCTGAGCATGTTTTATAAGTAGCTCCATAGCTACAGTATCAAGAGATAGGCACTGGGTAAAAATATTGTGTTGCCCTAAAATATATAAAGATATGTTCTACTGTCCTTGGGTAGAAGTTTTGCAGAGTGCAGTTATCAGCATCTGTGCTGGGAAACAAATTGTCAGTGTCTGTCTGGACTAACTGGACAGAATGAACAAATAATAAATGTTTGAAACTCTGTGGGTAACTATTCTTGAGAATTGAAGACTTGATTGATTCTTATCAGGCTGGAATTGAAAGAGATTTTAGCTAAAGCATGTTCACCTTTTAAAGTTCATTACAGTTGAAATACTGATCATAAAGTAATGAACTTCTACTATCTGGGCCATTTCTTTTTTTCTTGGTTACAAAGATTATCCTTTTAAGCAAAGATATTAAAAGATTTATTTCTCATTTTGTAACTTAGAAGGGCATGTGCACTCAAACATGAACACAATATACATTCCCGGCTGATGCTCGCAAACATTGGATGTTTAAAAGAAGAATTAAGTGGCAAAACTATTAGAAAACAAAAGGTATACCCCACACTATTGCCCTACAGTAGAATAATTTCAACTTTCTAGATAGATTTTTATTTGATGTTTTTCTTTGACTTTTTGAGAGTCTGTGAGTCAATAGAAGGATGAAGGAAACTTATAGTCATTGGTCAGGGCAGGAGGCCAGAACTGAAATGCTTCAAGGATGGTGATCACAAGTGAATGAATGCATGAGCTTGGGAGCTGAAAGCTGGGAAGTCAGAAGGTAGAGTATGCAAATATCGGCATCATGCTAAAAGTTGTCAAGAAATTGAACCTCTTTCCACTTCACAACTCTGATACTGGCTAAGATGACATATATTCTGAAAAATAAAAGCATATTATTATAATTGGACCTCTTTGATAAAGGAAGTAAAAGTGATACAGTCTTTCAGAATTGGGGAGTTTTCTCCCAGAGGTACAAGGGAAATATTTCTGGTTTGGGTGTTAAAGGACTTGGATTCCATTCCTTGTTCTGACTTAGTAGTTGTGTTGACTTAATCTCTTTAGGTCTATTTCTTCTACTACAATATGAGGGGGATAGACCGGATGAGTTCTGAAGATATCTTCTAGTTCTAAATCTGTGATCATGATCATTCTCTTACCATGAAATCAGCTAAGGCAAAGAGCAAACTAGTGACATCATTTACACCAGAGTATTGAGGGGAACCAAGGAGCAGCAAGGTTGTGCCATATCTATGCCTTTGATAATGGGCAGAAATCAGTCTTGAGGATAAATCTTGGCCACAGTCAAAGAATCAAGTATCGGCAAAGATACAAGAAAATCTGGGAGACACAAGATAGTTTTTCTCTTGTTTTACTATTACAAGACTTAGAGGGTAGTGCTCTCTAAGACTATATTGAGAGAGGTATGTTTCAGTTGAGTTTAATGACTCATGTCTTTCTAGCACAAACATACAGAGACCACCAGCACCGAGGAGGCAAGAAATGATGGTTTGGATGTTGTGTGCTCCATTTTGGCATTATCTGGATTGTATCAGATACCTTTGTTTCTTAAACCTTCTGTTTCATCCAGAGAAGAGTGTCCTGGGTGTATTCCCAATAGGACTGAGTATTTGAGTAAGCAAATCAGGAAGAAAGGAGGACATTGCATCAAAATAGGGATCCTTTTCAAGCATGGCCTCAAGTCCAGGTAAAGTAATGAAAAAGAGAAGCATAAACAGAGAGAGAGGAGGGAAGAGGTGGACAACAATGAACATAAGTATAAACTAGAATCAGAGAAACTTGACCAGTGAAGCCTTTTTTCCATACATTTTGATGGTTCTCCTATGGCAATAGTTTATTCAGTTATCATTGGTTTGGGCCTTGTGAATAGTACCAGGCAATTGAAAGCACCTGGTTCAGGTAATTTGTAGATAAGCAGTCCCTATGATGATGTTTTATTACCTTACAATCTTATTCTGAACAAAGAGTGCTTTTAAATCTTAAAAGTGCTCTGTAGTGTAAGTTATTATTGTAGTTATTGTTTATCCATTCATTAAAACTGTTTGAAATTTCTGATGGGCACAAATTTGATACTTCTGATTGTTGCATAGCACTAATGATACTTAAATTTTTTTGGAAAATGATGAGCATAAACTCACTAGACTGGGAAGAAGCACCAGCAAAACATAATTCATATTGTTGATTTCTAAGACAAGACTGAAAAGGAGTCATGGGGGAACTGGCTCTCTGCTTTCATTGAGTTCAGCTGTGCGTTCCATGGTTAATCAATCCATCGATTTGGAAATGAGAGTTGTCATTTTGCATGCTACATCTTTCTTACCCAAAGTAAGCTTTTTTTCTCTGATTCTCTCATTCACTCCTGATTTGTAGAATTATTTCTTCAAAAGGACTTGAGCTGAAACTCTGCAAGCAAATGTTCCCTAGCCTCTCTGAGTACAAGATATGAGTTTCATAATGAGCCCTCCTTTTCAGTGCCACAAATTCTCTAAGGCCATCAGAATGACTTTGATTTTCCCTGCTGTCTGCCTCATTTTAATCCATTCCCCTTTTACTGACTACTCTACCAAAGATATATGTATGGGCCAATCCTCACTTTGTTATAATGCTGTGTCATATAAATATTTTTTAGAAATCCTCACAAAAAAACAACTTTAACACCCTTCTACCTCCTACCTTGCAATGAAATGTCAAATATACACACAAATAGAAAGTGCTGATTTTGGAATCAAGGAACCTCATATTGAACCCTAACTCTGACATTTCATATCTATGTTCTCTGGGCAAATCATTCAAATCTTCTGGTTTCTTTATTATCTTCATTGTAGATTAGATGATTTCCACCTTCTATTTTTAGATCTATATGACTAACTCAACAGCTGTAATAAAAAACAGAAGGATCCTAAGTCATGATAGAAATTTCAAAGGTTTCTGGTTCCAGGATGGTAATATTGACATTAGATTTTAAATCTATAAAAAAATTAGCTTAAAGTTAAAAAATAAAAAGACCAGTAAGAAAACTCCCTTAGAATGTAGGTTGTTTAGGGGAATTTTCTGCAATAGTCATAAACACAGAAGACATAATAAACATTAATTAAAGATAATTTATAAGGCTCAAAAATAACCTGGTGGAGCTGGGTCATTGAGTACATATAGGATAGAGCCAAGTATAAGATAATTAGAAAGTTAGGAAGGCACCATATTGTGAAGGACTTTAAATACTAAATAGAGGATTTTCTATTTTATCTCAGAAGTAATAGGAAGCCTCTAGAGTTCATTGAATGAAGGGCTTGGAATAGTAGCCCTCTGGCAGCTGAGTAAAAGGTGAACTGGAATGGGGAGAGATTTGAAATGAGACTCATCAAAAAGACTATTGTAGTGGAGAGCAAATGAGAATAGGTAAAGGCTTGGATTAGGGTGGTGAGAGGAGAGATGTTGAGAAGATATAAGTGGCAAGATTGGTAATATGCTAGATTTGGGTTGGGGTAAGGAATAATGAGTAGCCGAGAATAATTCTAAGCTTAGAACCTGGAGGTGGTATCTAAAAGGGAAGATAAAGGGAGATAAGATAATGAGTTCTCTTTTAGATTTATTGATACAGATTTTAGATCTCTTAAAGATCTTAGAATATCCAGTAGACAATTACTAAAAAAAAAAAAAAAAAAAAAAAAAAACATAAGAATGTTGGAACTAGAAGGAATGTTAGAAATCACAATCCTCTCTCCCAATCCTACAGATGAAGAAACTGATCGTCAGGGAAATTAAATGACTTGTCATGTTCACATAGCACACCAGTGATAGAACCAGTACCTGAATCCAGATCTTCTATATTCTGGGCAGTATTCTTTCTACTCTTCTATACAGCCTCCCTTTAGTGAATTTTCTTAGATCTTCTAAAACATTACTGTTTTGTATTCAGAAGCTGGGCTTGGAATCATCATAACTATTTTACTCCACAGCCTGAAGATTAATTACCTCTCCAAGATTAATGTAGTTATATCTCTTTTCCCATTTTGGAAGCTGCTTTCAAATGATCAACAGAATACATTCCCTTATTTTCTGTTTGCTTTAGAGGTAATGCATATTTGTTGTTTTTTTCTCATCATAAAACAAATCCTTTACTATCATTTCATTTTGTTCTGACAGTTTGAAAGGCATAAAACATTCATCTATCCTTTCCCTCCCCTTTCTCTTCCTAAGGTCAGAAAAAGTCTTGTGAACAGATCACAATGAACTATTAGCAACAAACAGTATGTCTTTAGGAATCCATGTAACTGGTGGCTACACTTTTATATGAAAAAAATTATTAGGCATGCTAGAGAATGTAAAGATAGTCATTTCCATTAAGCAACTAAATCTTTAGACTTTTGAAAAATTTGAAAATGCTGCAGTCAGGAATATAATCTTATCTAGAAGCCCATGAAATAGTGTGGAAAATTCATACGCATATTTTATTAACTGAGGAATTGTACAAAGTCAGAGTCAGTGACTGACACAGCTAGAAGTGACTTTAGGAAATCAAGCAGAATTAAAAAAAAAAAAACCTCAAAGGAACAAACTGCATCAATTGATGCAGAATATTTGTCTGTACTACAATAGTGTGAATTTTTAATTTTTTTAAATATTGTGCTACCTGCTTCTAACTATTTTCTTTTTAAATATACATTTTAAAGTATATTTAAACTTGTATATATAGGAGAAATTACAGTAAAATAAATCTCATCAATTGATATAATTCTATTAAAATCATCTAAGGACAGAATAAATAAATATTCACAGAGTACTTTAAAGTTTACAAAGGGCTTCATGTGTTATTTCATTTGATTCTCACAATCCAGCAAAGGAATTGTTACAGTATTTTTCTCTTTTTTATAGATGGAGAAACCACAGAAGAAAAATAATTTGCCATGATTATATGACTAATATCAAGAAAAAGATTTGAACCCAGTTTTCTAGACTCAAGTCAAATGTTAATTCTAGTTCATTATAATAGTTGACTTACAACAATCTATGGTTATTAGATACTGTACATAAATCATACTTATTTAGTGCCTATTTTTATCCCCATCTTAGAGATGAACAAGCTTCCTCATTTGTGAAATGAGGAATCATGGATTAAAAAGACCCATCAAGTCCTCTCCTTTTATTTTACAGATAAGGAAACTGAGACCACAAGAATTTAACTAATTTCCCCATAAATGCATGATATAGACTTTGAATTCATATCTTCCTGATTCTAGCACTGTGAAATTTGTCACTGCCTACTAATTCTATAAAAATTGCTTTAGCCTATGATCATGTAAAATCAGAACTTTGAGCTTGTTTAATTTGGTGTATGTGTGTGTATTGTTTTATTCCCGTGAAACCTGACAGTATACCAGGGCCATGCCAGGAAACTGAATCATTTCTATTTTAATTGTCTTAGGAGGATTTTGGCAAGCTAAGATACCAGACACTGAGGTCCTTTCTCAAACTAAACTGCCAAACGTTCCAATGCTACTGCAGAGAACACAACTCCATTGGACTGACCATATTGTGTGAATGCCAAATGTACACTTGCCAAAAAGTTTATTTCCTGGAAGACTCACAGGGCAAGAGCTCACACGGTGGTCAGAAAAGGTGGTACAAGAACACTCTCAAGGTCTCTCAGAATTTTAGAATTGATTGTATATATACAACTTGGTCATTGTGCCTGCTTTAACTATATCTTCCTTTGATTCCCTTCTCCTGACTTTGTACTCCCATTTACCCACTTTTTATCTTGCAACTTATCTTTTCTCCAGTCAGTTTTAAAATTATAAGCAAGTCTATAATTGGTTGGAAATTATTAGATTGTGAGTTTTTTGAAGGAAAAGGCTATCTTTTGCTTTTCTTGGAATGCCCAAAACTTAACAAAGTGTCTGACACATAGTGAGTACTTAACAGATCCTTATTGGCTGACTGACTGAGAATGTGGCTATGAATCCAACTTGAATGTCCATGTCCAGTTTCTCCTCTTTTATATGTAAATAATAAAAATTCTCATGGCAAAGCAAAAGAAAAAAATGTAGAATACTGAATTAGTTCTTTGACAAAACTATGAAATTGAAGCCCAAAGAAATCAAATGATTTGCCCAAAGTGGGTAATGGTACATAGCTCATATTTGAACCCAGGTTCTTTGTCTTTGAATCTAGTGTTCCTTTGATTAAAATACATTAATTATAACTCTATCAATATTACATAGTTAACCCATTAACCATAACATGTATAGAATATTAAAACTAATTCACATATAAATTCCCATTCATTCTCTATTACAGCACTATTCTCAGCATATAATACATGCTCAAGTCATGTATATTAATTTATATCAGGAAAGAAAGTAGTACTGGCTCTGTTTGGGACCAACAAAGCTCTCTCCTTTATAGCTTTGGAAGGCAATGGTGGTAAATTAAGAGTTAAGAAAGATAGAGGACCATATCATCACAAAAGCTTAGAGATAGGAAAGTCTTATAGACTTTCCCTAAATATCCATTGTTCCTTCAAAGTTCACTGTTTCTAAGGAGGCTATCATTCTTTCAGTTACCTTCTGATTTTGTCCATCATCCTTGATTTCTTGCCTCTCCCTCACTCCATACTCCATTCTCAATCTATATATAATATTTGTCAAATCTTATTGATTCTATATCCTCATCTCTCACATCCATACTCATTTCTCCACTCAGCAACCACTGATTCTCACTACCTTTTATCAGTAATATAATGATGATGTTCAGTCATTTTTTGCTCATGTCTGACTCTTCACAGTCCCATTTTGGGTTTTCTTGAGAAATATACTGAAGTGGTTTGTCATTTCCTTCCCCAACTCATTCTACAGATGAAAAACTGAGGTAAACAAGGTTAAGTGACATGCCCAGGATCATATAGCTAGTAAATGTCCAAGGCAAGAATTGAACTAAAAAATGAGTTATTTTAATGTTAGACTCTATCCTCTTATTTATTACCCTTATATGTTTTTATGATATTGAAATGGCCTCCTAATGGTTCCTACTTATCTACCTCTTCTCTCTTCATTCCATTGTACATTCTGCTCTTAAATTGCTATTTCTAAAACAAATCTGATGACACTGGCTTTCTTCAGTGGGTTCAGTTTCCTTTAAGATAACACATTATTCTTTTTTAGCATTTAAAGTTTTCCAAAACATGACTCCTATCTACCTTGTCAGTCTTGATGTTTTCATTTTGCTCGTTTTTCTCTTGAAATGATCCACAAGTAGTTCCCTGTGCATGATGCTTCATCTCTCTATAATGGCCTATGTCTTTGTACAGCTGGTCCTCCAAGTCTGTAATGCACTCCTACCTCCATCTCTGACTCTTGGAATACCTAACTTGTTTGAGAGAACAGTTAAGGTGCCATATCTGATGTGAGACCTCTCCTAATCTTTCCCTCCTCCAGTTTTAGTGCTCTATTATTCTTGAAATAACCTTGTGTACTTTGTAGATAATTTTTATTTGCTTGTGTATGTACATGTGGCATCCTTGCAATAGAATGAACTTTTCAAGAGCAGTATTTCAATAATACTTCACAGTGTCTGGTACACAGTAGTCAATTAATAAATGTCTTTTGAATTGATGATCTAGTATTACTTGATTTTATGTAGATAGATTGACTTGCTGAAGGACACCTGGCTGGTTAAGTCAGAAAAGAAAAGAGAATCCAGATCTCTTGACTCCAAGTCCTGTGATCTTTATATTGGATTATTTCTAAGGACCATTTTTCACCCAAGGAATCATCAGGAAAGTTCAGGTTACAATTTCAAAATTTTTGGCTATTTGAATAAAGTTTAAAAATGACCTTATATTTCCTAAATAGCTTTTCTTCTCCTTCTTATCTGGTTCCAAGGGCAACTCTCCTTTAACCATCCCATAATGCTAATAGATAAGGGATTTCAAACCTCAATCAGTTCTTTCCACCACCAATCTCACACATAGGAAGCCCAGCAGAGTTTGACATTTGCTCCTCAAATAAAGCTTTTCCTGCCCAGCATTGGCTGCCTGTATATTTCTTTTCTGATAAACTTTTGGATCAGATTTTTAAACCTTAGAAAGGTGGAAAGAAAGAGTTTAGACAATTGATGATGGATTCTTAAACTGTATCTTATTTTTGATTTTTTGTAGAGCATTTCTTAGACCTTTGGTTACAAGTCCCCTTCATACTCATTAAAATTATTGAAGACTACAAAGAGCTTTTGTTTTTGTGAGTTATATCTATCACTATTTACCACATTCAAAATTAAAAGTAGTAATTAAAATTTATTAATTTATTTAAAATGATATATAAACTCATTACATATTAGTACAAAAACTTTTTTTCATGAAAAGAAACTGTTTAGTAAAAAAGAAAAAATAATGAAAAAAGTGGCATTATTTTATATAATTTTGCAAATCTCTTTAATATTTGAATTAATTCTTAGTAATTAGTTGTCTCATGCCTGCTTCTACATAGAATTCATTATAATATGTTGTTTTGATTAAAATATATGAAGAAAATTTAACCTCAAATAGATAGGTAGATGGGAAAGAAAGGAATAGTTTGTTAATTATCATTATTCCAATATCATTATAAATATAGCTTTGACTTCACAGACCCACTAAAAGAATCCTGGGAACATTTTGAGAACTACTGTCTTAGGAAAATTGCAGAAATCCATATAACATCCTTCTTAATTTGTTTTTTTCTAAATGAAATAATATTTATTTAAAATTTTCATAATAGTTTTTCATTTTTGAAATATATGCAAATATAGTTTTCAATATTCACCCTTGCAAAACCTTGTGTTCCAAAATTTTCTCCTCCTTTCCTCCATCTCTCTCCCCTAGATAGCTAACAATCCAATATAAATTAAATATGTACAATTCCTTTAAACATATTTCCACATTTATCATGCTCAAGATGCTCAAGAAAACTCAGATCAAAAAGGAAAAAATGAGAAAGAAAAAAAAGCAAGCAAATAACAACCAAAAAGGTGAAAATACTATTTTATGATTCACATTCAGTGCCCATAATCTTCTTTCTGGATGCAGATAGCTTTCTCCATCACAAGTCTTGGAATTGACTTGAATCAATTCACTGAAAAGACTCAGATCTATTACAGTTGATCATCATGTAATTTTTTTCTTCTGCCTACAATGTTCTCTTGGTCCCATGAGGGATGTAGAAGACCCTTACCCAAAATGACTTTTAGTTACATCCTTGAGTCTTTCCTTCACCAACCACAAATACACTGACATACAATTTCCTTCTATCATGAGAATAATGAGACACTTCACCAATCAAAGACTCAGCATCTTTCTGCAGATCTGCTATCAATTGAAAATTGAACTAATAAATCTGCAGAAGAGACAAATACAAGAAAGCCATGGATCCAAGTGGTGGTAGTTGATGAACAAGAATCTGGGAATGTGTTAAGGAAATGAACAGAATCAATAGACAGGAAAATACTATAAAACCAGGTACTTTTCCACAAATTAAAAAGAAATAAGGCAGTATAAATTGGAATCCTTCATGCTATACCGGAGAGACTAAGGAAATAGACTTATGATCATTATGTTTCTCAAGCAATATATTCACTTAGAAAGATCATAGGGAAGCTGGACCTAAGAGATTTGCCATCCAAAAGGTATTTATTTTCAAAACAGATTGAATGCATCCAATTCCTTATGATTCTGGTAGCTCCTTCTCTATCTTCTCTGGTGGCTTTACTTCATCCTGTGTCCTAAATATTTGAGTACCTCAGTCCTCATCCATTTCTTTTCTCCCTCTACTTTATTCTCTGTTTGGAGATCTAATACATTCTCAGGATCTTATCCATACACAAGATTCCCAATTTAAATGTCCAGCCCTTACTGTTTTCTCAATTGATAGTCCTAGTCCTTCAATTACCTGCTATATAGTTCAATCTGAGTGTTTTTTCAGTCTCCAAATTCAATATTTCTATAGACAACGCTTAGAATTTGGTTTAATGGAAGCATTATTGAAGTGAATTGAAGTCAGGAAAACAGAAAAACAGCCCTACATCATTAATCATTCTGAGCTTCAGTTAACCCATTTGTAAAATGGGGATGATAGTACCTGTAGTACTTGTTTTAAGGAGGATCAAAGACAATCTCAGTTGTTAAGAACTTTCTAAATTTGAAATCATTATAAAAATCTACTTATTACTCCTCCCCTTCCCAAAATAACCATTTCTCCTGATCATCTCAGTGACAGAAGTATTTCCTCATAAAATATCTTTAATTTCTTCCTTTCCCTATGTTATTTATATCCAGTCACTAATCCCAAAGACTCTTCCTTTATAAACTTTTCTGTTTTTCTTTTCTTCCATTCCCCAAATCCATATTGCATCTCATTTGGACTATTGTAATAGGATCCTTTATTCTATTCTCTTTTTAAATCATCTTGTACACTATGATCAGATATGTCTGTCTAAAACAAATGTATTTACTAAGAACTTTCAGGGAGTCTCTACTGCTTACAAGATAATAAGCCATCTTCTTACCTGAGTAATCTGGAAGTAGATTACATTTCCAATCTCATCTTCTACTTTTACACTGTTATCTAACATGAATCATTCATAATAGTCGGCCTGGCAAATCTATTCTCTTTTAAACACAATTTGTTCCTATCCCAACTTTGCCTGGCCAGAAAGATAATGGGTCTCAATGACTCGAATAGACTGAGGAGGTGAATTTTTGCTGTTAGTAGGGAAGTATCCTCTTGATTCAAAATATATTTGTCCCTTAAGGAAAAAAAAGAAAGAAAACAGTCCCTGGTACTCATAGCTACAGAACTTAGCCGTTGTGATGTCAATTCTAATTCTCAAGAGTGTACAAGACACTTAGATAAAGCTATAAAGTAGTAGAGAGAGCTTAAAGAAAAAAGGATTCTGAGAAGCCTTCATCCTTCTATATTCTTTTTTTTTTTAATTATTTACTTTTTAAACAAAAATAGTGAATTTTTGAAAAAGAAGATTAACTATTTAATTTGCTTTTTTTTTTAAACTGGAAAGTGAAGAAGCACAGTGGACAGAATGCTGGGGCTGGAATCAGAAAGACTCACATCTCTTAATTAAAATTTGACCTCAGACACTTACTAGCTGTGTGATCCTGGGAAAGTCACTTAATCTCTTTTGATTCAATTTTCTCATCTGTAAAAGGCATTGGAGAAGGAATTGGTAAACCATCCCAGTACCTATGGCAAAAAAATCCTAAATTGGGTCATAGAGAGTCAGACATGACTGATGAATGAATAATAAATTTTTCTTAACATTCTTTTTTTTAAATTTTGATTTCTAAATTTTTTCCCTTCTTGCAGTTCCTCCCCACTTCTCTCTTCCTAGTGATCCTATGAACCTAGTGAACCAAATGGGTATGCTCTTCTCTTTCCTTGTTGGACAAAATAACAATGTTCTTCAAATTTCTTCTTGGCATCTTTTTTCTGATGGACAATAATATTCCTGACTTTTTCTACTCTTCTATAATGGGTGCTTGGAAAGTTTTTCAAGGTGTAAAACAAGAATTAACTTATAGTCTATTTGAAACCCCCTTTTAGGAACATACTTGTAAATTTTATATCTTTAGGATTATTCTGAAGGAAAATTTTCTCAACTTGTATAAGTCATTTTAGTGACTTTGCTTTAGTGACTTTTTGAGCTAGAAATTTATCTTAAGTTTATATATTTAATAATGCTCATTAAATACCAATGCTGTTCTCTCCAGAAATATCATGTGTTTTTATTTAGTGAGGTTCTACATGCCAAATTTAACCTGTTTTTATATAGATAACAAAATAAGAGAACACTGACTCAATAGATATGGAGCAATAAGTGGAAATATATAGGCATAGAATTTACTAAATATCTTCCCTTCATTTTATCTTACTAAGAATTCCTGGTGAAAAAAACAGGCAATTTTTGCAACAATGGTAACTACTATTTACTAATTGATTGACAAGATTTCATCTACTTGTGACCAAAATGCCAAGAATTACCAAGCTAACATTTCTACAATAATTAATTTCAGTTTATATTTCCTATACATTTTGTGTTCAATAGAAGCCTTTCCTTTCTTCTTACAAGTAATGTTTATTAAATACTATAGGTACTGGGCATTGGGATACAAAAAAAAATCCCTCTAAGAACTTATGTATTATTGATGGGCACAACATAAGTCAATACAGTCTATCTACAAAAAAATTCTCAGGTCAGCATATTAGTAACTGGGAGCAACAGGGTGTATATTATAGAAGAAATAATACATACTATTATTAATTAATTGTTACCTCATTAATTATTAATTATTGCCTCATCACCACATTAATACATATGAACCTTGAAGAGAACTAGGGACTGTAAGAAGAGGAGATCAGAAAGAATAACATTCAAGGTCCAGAAACAGGAGATGGAATATTACATATGGGAAATAGAAATTAGGAGTGAAAAGGAATAATATATAAGAATCTGGAGAGATGAACTGGACACCAAATGGGGTCACAAAGATATGAATCCCACTGCCACAGATCATAGAATGAATGTCAGACATGACTTCTGGAAGCAGTAAGAAGCCACTGAAGCTTATTGATCCATGCAGTGACAGACTAGTCCAGAAGACTAAAGATGAAACATCACACTCATCTCTACCAGTGAGGCAATGAACTTCAAATGCAGAGAGCTATATATATATATATTTTTTTATCATATCCAATATGGGAATATGATCTACAAGACTATGCATACTTATGTTTGATGGTTTTCATTTGGAGGAGATTCTTGGCATTTTTTTCAATGTGCCAGTTAAGTGAGACAGGCAGATTATAAATGTGTGTAAAATTAACCTAGTTTTAAAAAAAGAAAATCACTTTGTCAGCTAAACAGAAGATAGACTGGAGCATGGGGAGAATTAACGCAGAGAGACCAATTAAAAGGTCATTCAGCAGCTTTGCTAGAATTAGATATATCAGTGTATAGAAGGGAATAAAATAATAATAAATAAAATAAATATAAAGGAAAGAATTGGTATAGTTGGGACCTCCTCACATGGTTTTCTTCATATAGACAAAAATAATGACTACATTAATGCAAGGTGTAATCAACCTGAGATATGTGCATCAGCCCAATTCCATGGTGCATAGGATAAAACCTAGGATAGCATAAATTTAGTGGCAGCTGTGTGATGAAATGGAAAGAGTGCCAGGCCTGGAATCAGGAAGATTAATCTTCCTAAGTTCAAAAACTGCCTCAGACATTTGCTAGGGATCACTTTCCCTGTTTGCTTCAGTTGAGGCAATTCTTCAGATGAGGAATCTGTAAAAGGATCTAGAGAAGGCAAACCGCCACTCTAGTATCTTTCCCAAGAAAACTCACAAAGATTTGATTTCTACTGTGACAAATCCTACTGAATAGCAATAACAAAATCATAAATGTTCAACATGAAGTTCCTGGCAAGTATATATGGAGCTTGTAGAATCTGCATAGCCTCCCCCATTACTCCAGACTCCAGCAGGAAAGAAACTAGAGATTGTTCTTGCATCTAGAAAGCTGGAAGAGAATCACAGAATGAAGCATTGTCTAATGGGGTCATGAAAAGTCAGATGACTGAACCAACTGAGCACCAATAAAAACAATAAAACGAAAAACCTGATTATGTTCTATTGGCTGAAACAAGGATTTCTATTCTGGGCAGCTTGTAGACAGAGCCCTAGATTTGGAGTCTGGGGATCTGAGTTTGATTCCCAGTTCTGCAACCTATCTTTTACATATGTTCAATCGTTTAGAAGACTCTGGGATCAGAGGATCATAGAGTATTAGGCAGCTACTTCTGCTGAGAGAGATCTCTGAAGTCATCTAGTCCAAATGCCTGATGATACAGATGAGAAAACTAAGACCCAGAGACTTATTTGTCCAAGGTCACAGGTTTATTAAAAGCAAAGTTGGGATTAGAATTCATTCAGCACTCTTTCCTTTGCAATTGTAGATCAAATCTGCCGCTAAAAGATAACTGCTAACATAATACTAGCTAATACTACATAATACTAATAGATACTAATATAAATTAATTATGTAACCTCCCCGATCCTGTCTTCTCATCGGTAAAATGGATGGATAGGACTAGTTTGTCTCTGAGGTTCCTTCCAGTTAGAAGTGTAGAAGACATCAAAGATATCCTCCTCTTTTAAGTCAATGAGAGTAGGCTTTAGGAAGTTTCTGGGTGGGGGGAAAGAACAGCATATATAGACATGTAAACGATGTGAAGAAAACACATTGCAAAGGCGCACCATCTCATCACCACAAGCTGCATCCGCAAAGGTCAGATTTTGAAGCTGGGAAAGACACTAGACTGTTTTAATCCAATTCCCTGGATTCTTGCCGAGAAAGAGTTGCGATCTCCAGACCTTCGCCCGGTGTCTCGCAGGTAGTAAGCTACAGAGCCGCGATTCAGAGCCGGGTGGTCCAATTCCAAACGCGAGCTGGTCAGTGACAAATAGGAGATGGAAGGGCACTTGGCAAGAGGCTGCTCTCGAGCGCACGTGCAACAGCTGCTTTCCTCCTTTCGAATGGCCCGCGGAGATAACTGTAGCTGCCTCGCCCACTGCCGACCCCCACAATCTACAATCCTTCCTGACCCCCAAGAAGCGCTGCGAGCTGCGCTCTCCTCTTTCTAACCCTGGCCGTCTCCACCGAGGTCGCAGACACTCCTGAGACGGAAGAGGAGGATGATAATGTGCTGGATGATAATGTGCTGATCTTAAAAACGAGCAACTTCAATGAGGTGCTGGCCACCTGTGACTACCTCTTGGTGGACTTCTATGCCCCTTGGTGTAAACCCTGTAGAGATTTGATACCTGAGTTTTCCAAGGCAGCGGAACAATTGAAAGCCGAGAACTCTAATATCAGATTGGCCAAAGTAGATGCCACTGAAGAGCACGATCTAGCAGAACAGTTTAACATTCGAGTGTTCCCTACGATCAAGTTATTTAAAAATGGAGATGCATCTTTCTCTAAGGATTATACAAACGGCAGAGAAGCTAACGATATTGTGCAATGGATGAAGAAACGAATCCAGCCTGCTGTCATTTTACTGGAGGATGCTGCTGCTGCAGAGTCTTTAATGGTTTCCAATGAAGTTTTTGTTTTAGGCATATTCAAAGATGCTCAGTCCTCCAATGCTAAGAATTTCTCAGATGCTGCAGAGTACTTCGATAATATCCCATTTGGAATGACTTTCAATGAAGACTTCTTCACCCAATATCAATTGGATAAAGATGCCATTATTCTTTTTAAGAAGTTTGATGAAGGTCGAATCGACTTCGATGAAGAGATTACAAAAATGAGTATAGTACATTTTGTCAATAACCACCAGCTGCCCTTGGTCATCGAGTTCTCCGAAGAGACTGCCCCGAAGATTTTTGCAGGTGAGGTGAAAACGCATTTATTATTGTTCCTGCCCAAGAACACTCTGGATTTTGAGAACAAAATGGACCAATTCAAAAAAGCAGCTGAAAGTTTCAAGGAGAAAATCCTATTTATTGTCATCGATACCAACAACAATGACAACATGGGTATCCTTAATTTCTTTGCCTTGAGTCAAGAAGATTGCCCAACAATGCGACTCATTAGTATGGAGTCTGAGATGATCAAGTACAAGCCTGAGTCAGAAGAATTAACTACAGAGACAGTAGAGGAATTCTGTAGGCAGTATTTGGAGGGCAAATTCAACTTCCATTTGATAAGCCAAGATGTGCCTGATGACTGGGATAAAGGGCCTGTTAAAGTGTTGGTTGGGAAGAACTTTGATACTGTTGCTTTTGATCCACAAACTAATGTCTTTGTGAACTTCTATGCCCCTTGGTGTATGCAGTGCAAAAAACTAGATCCCATTTGGGAAAAACTGGGAGAAGCTTACAAGGATCATGAAAATATAATCATTGCCAAGATGGACTCATCAGTTAATGAAGTAGATTCTGTTGTGGTCCATAGTTTTCCCACACAGAAGTACTTCCCTGCAGGTATTGGTAGAAAAATCATTGAATACCATGGGGTAAGGACATTAGAAGGTTTCAAAAATTTCCTAGAGAATGGTGGCCATGAGGGACTAAGAGAAATAGGTCATTTAGAAGTCCTGGATGAAGTTGAAGAACTCGAGTTAGAAGATCAGAATGAACAACAACAACAAGATAATGCCAAAGATGAGAAAGACAAGATCAACATAGCTCAAAATTAAGACACTGCACTATGGGTTATACCAATCAAATCGGAAATGGATCTGAAGGCTTGTAAGATTCCCAACTGAAGAAGAGCATGATTAAAAACCCAGAATGTGTGTGTGTGTTTTATTTTAAATAGTACATCATCCTAGCCTTAATGTCAATTTGAATGGCTTTTCCTCATTGCTTTTTCAATTTTTGAAAAGGGAATTTTCACTAGTAACCAAGATCATCTGGGTGAATCTCCTATTCTTGCAGGGAAAGAGTGGAATGGATATGTAATTTCCTTTATTGTACATGGGTTTTATCACATATTCTGGTTTAAAAGTGGGCTGTAAAGTTAAAAGCATGACTCCTATATTTTCAAAACCTTTTGATTTATATCACACTTGCAGTGTCTCTTACAAAAGTTTATACTATCACTTTTAAAGAACCTTGTCCATAGGGTTTTTAAACACATCCAGTAATAGGCTTAGGCTATCAGACAGTATCATTACTTTGTTAGCTGGCTTTGTCTACAGTCAAATAGTTCTCCAGATCATGAGGGGAAGCCACTAGGCTAAACTCAAAGAGTCTTGCATCTTCTCAACAGTGTTAACTTGACTGAATATTCTTGAATTTTCCTCTCAGAGCTGGGTGGGAGGACAGTCTAGTTTAGTTTTTGTGACAGCAATTAGTGGAGAAGAGGATGATAACTAAGTAGCCTTCCCACCAGGATCATATTCATAAACAATGGCACTTCCCATTTTTCTGAGACAGACTGTTCCTTTTCTGGTGCAATTCTTAGTGGTTGTTGGATACATTGTCAAGTGTAAGAGGTGTAGGATACAAGACCTACTTGATGGAATAAATCAGGACTTATGATTTGGGGAAATTGGACAGGCTAATAATTGAGCAGGCTTAGGCCAAAGATGTTTGAACTTAATCAGAATTGATAGCATCAATAGATTTAAAGTTACAAATTACCTTGAAGGTCTGCTTCAAGCTTTTCAGATGAGGAAACTTAGACCAGAGAGATTAAGATCACATATATAGTAAGTAGAAAAGCTGGGATTTGAACCAATGTTTTTTTTTTTTAATTATTATTCAAAATTCAACCTCCTTTTCTTTATATCACATTGTCAAGTTCTTTAAGGATTTTTGTCATACTGTTGTAACTGAAGTTGAAATTTTAGAAAGAAATGGGGAAAATAGAATATGTTACATGAACCCAGGGATACAGGTTTTCCTTCATTAGGGACTATAAGAATCAAATACTTGAAATTATAACCCAACATTTACATAGGGATTTAAGGTTAACAGAAATACTTCTCTAAGTAGTTAACTCTAAGGAATTTAATTCCTCTAAGGAAGTTAATTCTAGCATTGCAATGTCCAACTTACACATGAGGAAATTTGTCCAGAATCACATAGCTTGTAAGTGCAGAGCCAGTATTCAAATTTAACTTTCCTGAATGAAAGGTTAATACTTAACTGTGATAATGGCATCAGTGCCATCTTCACTGTCAACACTGAGCCTGGGCTTAAGAGCCTAGGATGTATCCTCATGGTAGAGTCCCAGAAAGTTTTATTCATCCACGTTCTGCTTTATAACAAGGTGGTAGCTGTATGTGAAAGCTAGAGACCCCCAATGTATCTAAAATTGTGTCTGCATATAAAGTGGTAGAACATTTCCAATATTTTATTTCTGGGAACTTTTAATCATACCCAAAGTTGGTCAATAGAGTCATGCTTTTGACAGAGATCTGAATACAACAGTCCCTGAAGTTTTGTTACCATGTAACATAATTCAGTAAATCTTAATTGCCTACTATATTCTGGATATTGGAGGATACAAAGACAAAAAATAAAAACAAAAACTAGTTTCTGTCCAAAAGGAATTGAGAGACCACTGGGGAGATACAACATATGCCCAAGTAAGTTACTGCTAGAAAATTTTTCAGGTTGCTCTGCTATCATCAGACTCATTATAATGGCAGTACTTGGTAGAATAAATTCATTCTAACATGAAACAAACATTTGTTAAGAATTTCAACAAGACATGACCTTGCTCTCATGGAAACTGCATAAGACCAAAGCTGAAGGGCCTTAGTCATCATCTGGTTCAAAACCCCTTCCTTTTACAGAGGAGGAAAGTGACTCATTAAAGGGGCAAATCAGAATTGGAGATCTGGAGGGAGAAGAGTTATCAGGCTTTAATTCAGGGGTCCTCAGACTACGGCCCAGGGGCCAGATGTGGCATCTGAGGACGATTATCCCCCTCACCCAGGGCTATGAAGTTTATTTAAAGACCCACAAAACAAAGTTTTTGTTTTTACTATAGTTGCCTCCAACAGTCTGAGGGACAGTGAACTGGCCCCCTATTTAAAAAGTTTGAGGACCCCTGCTTTAATTTTTCATATGAGAAACAGACAGGAAGTGATTTGTTTGAAGTCACAGAAGTAATAAGTAGCAAAGTAGTATGGGAACCCAGATATTTTAACACCAAATCCAATATTCTTTCCACAATAGCAAATTATTTTCTCCAAAGCCCTTGATTAGGAAAGGTGGAACTAAATACAAATTGACTGATTACCAGCCTAGAATTCCTTATAATGTGCCACACTACTTCACATTCAAGAAGTATAGGTGGTGATGACTGGAGAGCTCACATAACCAGAAATAGCGCAGTCAACTAATGGGGATAAAAATGCCCAAACACTGATAACATTTATCATCAGCCCAATTTCCTTCACTCCTCTTCCATTGTTTCTTTTTTTTTTCTTTTTAGTAAAAATTATCTACATTGTTTAAAGGCATTCAAACAGATTTTGGCTAATGAAGAGTTAAATATCCCTATCTTAATAGATTCCTAATTCTAGAAAAGTTAAAAAGCATTGAGGGGTTTTTTGGGAATAAATTAATGGGGGGGATGGAAGATTATGATGCTTAGATTTAATCATTGTATTGTAGAAAAGGCAATTGTCTTATGTTTGTCATTAGTTTGCCATTAGCTTAATGCCATCCGTTAATGAAGATTTCCAGGACACATTCACCCAGATAGAGAGTCTGAACTGAGAGGCTCTGTATTTAGTCCATAAAGAACAGATGCAGTCTCAGTGCTGACACAGTTATCTTCCTTGCATTACAGTCTCATCAGTGTCAGTCATTGATCTGGCAGCATATGCCAGCCTTAGGGGGCAAAGGAACTTCAATTGCATCCATCTGGGGTTCTCCTCCCCTCAGTGTCTTTTCACTTGCAAAATCACAGAAGAAATATTTCATGTAGAAGTTTCCTGCTGTGGTTGAGGCTCTGAATTTATATCTGTTAGGTAAAGAATTAGAAGGTGAGTGATGTCAAACATAGGATGATACACAGGATTTAGAATTTAAAGTGATCTTAGAGATTATCTAGTATAACACCTTTGTCTTAGAGATGAGAAAACTTTAGGCCAGAGAAGGCAAATTCATTACCCAAAGTTACATAGATAATAAAGAGCAGAGTCAGGCTTCAAACGTAATTGTCTTAAGTCCAAAGTTATGACTCTTCTCATTACACCATACTGACCATTCCTTCCCTATGACACTAGTCATTTTGGGCCTCAATTTACCCTTTATGCCACTAGATATGAAAGAGGAAACCTGTATATTGGATTTTAATCTTAAGAGTTTCAATTGAAAGGGACTTTAAAGATAATCTTGATAATCTACTCTCTATAACCTTCCTTATTGTAGTAGACAATATCTCTATAATCCCTTTCTATAACCTTCCTAACCGTAGTGGACAATCTCTAGAATACTTCTTGTGCCTGGAAACTCACCTGCCTCATAAGACAGTACATTTTATTTGGTGGTAGTTTTAATTATTGAAAAAAAATCCTTCACATTACATAATCAATACTTTTTGATCATCATTTTGAACAACTCACTTTACATCTCCTTTTCCTCATCTGTAAAATGAAAGAGTTGAAGTAGATAATTTCTAAAACCCCTCATAGGTCTTTAAAAAAAAAAGGACTATGACCTTGAGCAAATCTTTACATTTCATTCTCATCTAAAAATAGATTATATGGTGTCTGAGGACCTTTCATAAAAATAAAACTTATGAAATATTTATTTTGATTTCTCTTTTATAATTATTATAAACAATTATAACTTTGTAACTTTATAGATCTTGCTTTCTCATCCCTTTTTAGTTGTATGCTTTACTTTTAGAAATACTCAGATCTATAATTGATGTAATACTGCACTGTGATGGGAATAGTCCTATGACCTTGATTGTAAAATTATTTTTAATCTTTGCCCTCCTCATAATAGTTTTCCTTACATTTGTCATAAAATACTCCTGTTCCATACTTCCCACATTTCTATTTGTCAGTAACTTCAAAATCTCTGATTCCTCTTCTTTTAAGGCACTATAAGTAGTGAGGATCAGATCCCTTCAGATTATATTCATTGTAAGATTCTCATCTCTATAGAATATTCTCCTTTGACCATGGAAACAGTCATTCCTAGAATCACTTCTCACCATTAAAATAAGCTTTATCCCTTCTTTCCCCTGATTTCCATCCTTCTCTTTGTTTCTTTGCCCATTGTCCTATCAGGTTTCTTCTTTCTAAAAGACTTCTGGGAATTATTATCCCTTCATTATTAACCTTTGACTTGATTGATGTACATCACAAATTACCTTTATCTTCTTTCTCTCCTACTTCTCTTATGCACTCTTTTCTTCTAGAGATTATTTCCACAAAAATTCAATTTATCTGTAGGCAGGAAATTTTAAGGTATAGTCCATGATATTCCAGTCCATTTATATAATTTTTATATTCTCACCTTGTCTCATGTACTTTTAGAAAGAAATCTCTCATTTTCTCTGTTTTGTTGCTGTCTTTGATTGCTATATTTGTGTACCTTTTTTATACTTCTGCTGTCTGAGGTATTTGAAAAATAAATGATTTGTTCAGGTCTGGTTTACTTCTGAGAAATTCTTCATTTTTTTATTGAGTATAATTTTTCATTATGCTAAGGTTCAAATTTACAGAGTATGTCACCTAGGGTAGAATTTTGAATTCCATTGCTTTTCTGAAAATTCTTTCAGTTTATAGTGAGTGGCAGAATAGTATTGCATTATTTGAATTTCTTTTTCTTTCCTTTTGAATAAAACTTTCCCCTTTTCCTGGTCACAAATAGAATTTGTCAATACAAAGTTATTATTAAATAAAATTAAATTTAAAAAAAAACAAACAAATAGAATTTGTCACTAAGATTGCCAAATTTAATCATGTGTCGTGAAGTTGCAGCATAAAGTTTTGTTTTATTTTCTGGAGGCAATCTGTAAATTTGGTTTTTTGATTGAGACTTTTTTTTTAAGTTTAGAAGTTCTGGGTAGTTTTATTTGATTTTATATTATGTATTGTTTTATAGAATTTAGGTTTTTTACTCATCTTTTTTTATTCTGAGACATCTATAAACTTTAAGTTGTCTCTATGCAACTCAGCTTGAAATCAACATGTTTTGCTTGCATGGAGACCCTTTTTTCCTTTAACATTAATTTTTTTACTTCTTTTCTTCCAAATTGTCCTTCACTGCTTTATATATGTGTCCCCAATCAATTATCTCCCCCTCTCTCCTTGCTCTTTCTCTCTTTCTCTCAGACTTGGCATCATAAATTGAAATGTTTTATTCTGCCTATTATTTCTGCTGTGTGGGTCATAAATTTTGTTTTCATAATTCTTATTTTTCTTTTATATCATATGGGAACATTCTACTGTGGTCTCCATGTTCTCTTGAAGTGCTTATGTTTCTCTGTTTTAACAGGAGTTGATTCATTTCTTTTGTCTTGAAGTTCGTATACATGTCTAGGCTTTTTTTTTTTTTTTTAGCTGATCTGAAAATGACATTTCTTCCTGTTATTGCCAAAATTTTTAACTGAGTTTTCGTCTTTCTGAAATTTTAAATAATTACAACAGTTCTGTCCCAGCAATGGAAGGGTAGATGCTTATGACTTAATGATCAATTCTCAGCTGCTGTTAATTCATTAAGTTTTTTGTTTTTTTTAATTTCATTTAGGTTCTTGTTGTCCTAAGACTATGGAAGCTGCTGAAATTGCTTCCTCTCTTGTGCATAATCCCTTTCTTTTTCGGAATGATTTGAAAGATAGTGAATTCATCAAAAATGGATGATATTCAGTCTTGCAGAGCATATGACTTAGAAATCTCTCTCAGTTTTTCTTCCAACTATAGAACTATGATTATATAATGATCATATATAGGTTCTATGATACTGTTCTCACAAAAAGTTGCCACTTGCTTCCTTTCACAGAACATGTTTTAGCTCATGAAATGGCACATTTTATTATTTGCAACAACTTTTAAGTCTTTGAAAATGTTAACTCATTAAAATATGTGTGTAATATATAATATATATATATAATTGTGGATATTGTATGTAACATAATGGGTATATATGGGCATTATATAAATATATAAATATATATATATTTCAATTAATACATTTGTGTATGTGAATATGAACTTGGCTTTTGGTGGGAGAAAAATTATAATTAAAGCAACTCGTGTACAAATGTGTGTGCTGTTTACAAACTATTTCTCCTATACTAGACCTATGGAGTAGGTTGGGCAAGTTCTATTATCCTCATTGTGCTGATGAGGAGATTAAGGTCCAGTGCAGCTTTTCCATGATGTAGACTAAGCAGTCTAGATGGCACAAGAGATAGAGCTCTGGAACTGGAACCAGAACACTTGGATTTAAATCATGCTTCCAGACAGCACTTGTTAGTTGTATAACCCAAAGCTATTCATTTAACTTCTCTGCCTTAGTTTCCTCATCTATAAAATGTGGAAAATAATAGCACCTAGGGTTTTGGAGTCCTGAATTCAAATCCTGCTCTGACACTTATTAGCCAGATGACTCCAGGCAAGTTATTAAATCTGGGTCTCTTAGTCAGCTCTCTAGGGTTTATCTATTATGTTTTAGAAGAATTGCTGGGAAGACAAGTTCCCGGAGAGAGCTCCCCACCTATTTCCAAACTCATAGATCCTTTGTGTATTTATAGAGATCAGCAAAACAGATGATAAATTGCGCTGGTTGCAGAGATTAACTGCAGTGATCAGGATAACCAAATCACTGTCAGAGCACTGTATGACCCAGAGATTAATCTCCATGCCCATTCAGCAGAATTGTAGTCTAGGAAATCTGATCATTTCTTTTTTTTTTTTTAATCACCCAATGCAGATCACTGAAAGTCAGAAATTTCACTCTTCATCTTTTACCAACATAAACACTGCCACATTAGGATTTTTCTCAGTGCCCTAGTTTAGCTTCAGATTGTTTCTGTGACTGAGCAGAAATCATCTAAAATAAGGAATATTAGAAGTAGGGAAAAACCCAGCATGATGTGATGGACAGAACTTTGGATATGGAGACAGAGAATCTGATAGCGGGAATCATACTAATTTCCCACATGACTTAGCACAGACAATTCATTTAATGTCTCTGGGACTATTTCCAGTAAAATGAGAGGGTAGGATTCAGTGGCTTCTAAGGTCCCTTCAAGTCTATGAAAAGTTCTACTATGTTTCTAACTGACAAACTTCAGAATTCTGATAACAAATGAAGAGAAAAGTCTGATTAAGGAGGAGACATCTTCCAGAATCACAATGGAACCATCCTAACTATAAATTTATTTCCACTGAACAACTGCTGCTGTCTGTCTCTCCAGTAATACTTAATATTGGGGCCACCAATATTCCAGATATCCAGGATCTATCACTGTTGTCTATAGAGTAATAGGCCAGTATTGATCAGATCCACCTGATGGAAAAGTCACGAGATGGTTCCATGGCAGCTCCAACCTTCATGTTCTAGTCTTCCTCATACTGTAAGGCCACTGGATAGCACCCCAAACTCCTCCTGAACCCCATCTTTGAACCCCTAAACTCTGATGGATTGGTTTGTTACTATCTTACCATTCCAAGGGCAATCCTTTCACTCCAATACTTCCCTCACCATTTCATCCCTCACTTTTCTGGTCCCTTTTATGTATTACTACTCACCATTAGAATATAGTCTATTGAGAGTTGGGGCCATCTTGCTTAATTTTATGTATATTCCCAGCATTTAGCATAGTGCCTTGAAAATAGTGAAAGCTTCATTTATATCATTCATAGAGTCAGAAGTATCAGATTTCTGAATTCTAAGATCCTGTGGCATTTGTAAACAGTAGAGTAACTCAGAGAAAAAGTCTTAAGGGATTCAGAATGTACTGATTCTGGCTAGATTTTGTCATCACTGCCTCTTGCCATTCTCCATTCCCTACCAATAACACTACTAGATGTACTAATTTCATTAAGTGCAGTAGATGGAGTCTGGAAGTCCTAAATTCAAATCTACCGAGTGACCTTGAAAAAAATCACTTAATCTCTCTTTGTCATGGTTTCCTCAGCTATAAAATGGAAATAATAATAACAATATTAATAGCACCTACCTCCCAGGGTTGTTGTAAGGATCAGATACGATAATATTAGCACAGTGCCTGATCCATAGTAGGTGCTATATTATTAACTTCAGACATGTCCCCTGATGTCATTCAGTTACATTATTAAGCATTTGTGGCTGTCCAATTATTTCAGATCCGACCAACTCTTTGTGACCTTTTTGGGATTTGCTTTACAAAGATAATGGAGTGGTTTGCCGTTTCTTTGTCCAGCTCAGTCCATAGATGCGGTAACTGAGGCAAACAGGATTAAGTGAGTTGTCCAGGGTCACACAGCTAGTTTATGTCTGAGGCCAGATTTGAAATCAGGAAGATGGGTCTTGAGGTCTGACATTCTAACCTTTGTGCAACCTAGCTGCCCCCAAGCATTTACAAAGTCTTTACTATACACAAAGCAAAAAGGCAATATAATAATCATAATTGCTACACAGCACTTTAAGATTTATAAAGTGTTATACAAATATTATTTCATCCTCATAACAGCTCTGAATAGCATGGTATAGTAACTGGAAAATGGATCCCATTAGAACCTACTTTTGATGCATACTGGCTGTGTTACCCTGAGGAAGTAACTGGGTCTTTTATCAATAAATCAGTCAATCATTTAACAAGTTTTAAGGATATAGTTCATGTCAAGAATTGTTAGATACTAAGGATAAAAGCACAATGAATGAAACAATTCCTACTTAAAATGAGTTTACATTTTAATGGAGAGACAAGTGCATACAAAAAATATACAGCATAAATAAAAAATTAATAATTCATATATAGTTCTCTATGCAAAGTTCTCATAATATGCATGGTAGTTTGGACAATAAAAATAGGAGATCAAGAAAGTTTCATGCCCTAAGGCAATGCATAAGCACTTTTTAGGGGAAGAATGGGACTCTTTGAGCTAAAGGAAATGGATCAGACAATTCTTTGAAGTCTATAAATCACAAAACAGTTTCTAATTGGTGCTAGTAGAGGGATTTTCCTCACTGGGAACTCCCTACACAAATGAGATCCCAGGTTTGGATGCAGGCTAAAAATAAATAAATAAATTATATCTGGCACTGAGCCAGACAGTTTGGAATAAAAAGACAAAACAAAATAGATGCTTCTTTTTCCAAGGAAGGGGAAAACCAGGAGAGCACGGAGCATACTATAAAAGAAAGACACTCCTGGGATTCTAGCACTGGGTTCATGCAGCCTGGTCAGGCTCACAGGCTTGACTGGCATCTTAACCACAGTCCTAGATGTGTTACCAACTCATCAACACCCGGAGGTCAGTTTGATCAATGGTACATGTCAGCTATGCTCCCTTTGTCGGGTTTCTCTAAATACTATAATCAACTGAATTCCCTGGCCTACGTGCCTGCAGAAACAACCTGCAATTAGCATAGTTAGCATTTATAACCCAAAAGGCCAAATATTTCCCAGGAAAGCTTTTGGCACATGTATCTTTAAATCACTCTCTTTCTAAGTATCTGGAGCTCTGCTTTGTTAGATCACATTCAGAGAGAGGAATTCATTTGACTTTTCTTCTAACTTAAAGAAAAAAATTAAAAACTGCTATTTGATTTTGAAGGTAAGCATTTATTGATTCTCAAGGAAATAATTATTAATAACCAATTATTTGGGGAGATCTACAGTTTTCCTTTTTCTATAGTCCTCATGTCAAAATTGGACATCCCTGATAATGAAATTGGATGAATTTTCTTAACAATCTTGTTCAGACATATCCATTGTGTTCTACTGATTTAGATGATGATAAAGTCTTTGAATAGGTTGCTCAAGGCTGGGAGTAACTTAGAAGTAAATAAATTAATCAAGATTCAATATATTTAGTCCTTCATTTTAATAGTCATTATTTTAATTATTAACCAATCAGAGTTGATTACCACTGTCAGGCATACTCCTTGTCCAAGCCCATATTAGCTATGAGCTGCTGTGTTGGTATTTGACTTTGGAGATTGCCACTGACTTTTGATTAATATTCTAAAATTTTAAATAAAATGACTAATTACCCAGAAATTATGTCTCTCAAATTTTTTAAACACCATGATTCATTCTACAAACAGTATTGAGTGCCTACAAGTACAAGATACTATGAAGTGTACAGAATATATAAAACATAATTTTTCCTTTCAAGGAATTTATAATCTACGTGAAATGTGCTCACAAATATGTGTCTGATCAGGTTACCAATTTAAATTTGGTCTTGAGGTACTGTCAGTAACCATGGAAGGTACTCACTGTTAGTATTAGGTAATGTTTATGGCAAGAACACACAGGATCAGGAGACATTTCCTATCAGTCTTAGGGTTACCTCAGGTTACCTCACTGAGTAATGAAATAGGCAGAACTGTCTCTGAAGTTCCTGAGATTTTTAAAATTTTATGTTAGGGAAAGGCCTGGAATTTTTTATTAAGTGAAGTGGATATGAGTCCTTTAGATATTATCGTACCCTTCTCACAGCATTCCAGTGTTCTAGAAAAGGAAATAGAATTTGAGGACATGGAGTCTGTGCCTACAGTACTGACTAGAGAGAGAGGAGGAGAAGGAGGAGAAGGTGGAAGAGAAAAAGGAGGAGAAGAAGAAGGAGGAAGAGAAGAAGGAAGAGGAAGAGGAGGGGAAGGAAGAGGAGAAGGAGGAGAAAGAGGAGAGGAGGAAGAAGAGGAAGAGGAGGAAGAAAAGGAAGAGGAGGAAGAGGAGGAGGAGGAGGAAGAGGAAGGGAAGGAAGAGGAGAAGGAGGAGAAAGAGGAGAGGAGGAAGAAGAGGAAGAAGAGGAAGAGGAGGAAGAAGAGGAAGAGGAGGAAGAGGAGGAGGAGGAGGAAGGGAAGGAGCAGGAGGGGGAGGAGAAGAAAAGAAGAAAAGCAGAAAAGAAGAAAAGCAGAAAAAAGCAGAAAAGAAGAAGAAAGAAGAAGAAAAGTAGAAAAAAACAGAAAAGAAGAAAGAAAAAGAAAAAATAATAATAATAAAATGAAAGTAGTTCCTCTATGGGAAGCAGTGCTTACATCTTCCCATTTGCAATCAGATACCCTTCAATATTCATGAGCATATTCCAGCAAGCTGCCTATTAACAATCTCCCTTTATTGATAGACTACAGGTTCTTTAAAGTGCCTCCTATATTAATACTTATTCATAGTACAAATTTGTCTTTTGTTTGATTTGTTGTTCTTTGAGTTGTCTAACTCTTTATAACTCATTTGTGCTTTTCTTGGTGAAGATATTGGAGTAATTTGCCATTTCCTTTTCTAGCTCATTTTACATACAAAATGAAGCTAACAGCTTTAAAAGACTTGCTTAGGTCACACTGCTAGCAAATATGAGTCAGGCTTTGAACTCCCAAAGACTCATCTTCTTGACTTCAGATTCAGCATATTCATTATACTATCTAGCTACTGGTCTATTCACTAAAATTTACTAAAAATAGACAATTTCAAGCCCATTCAATGAAATAAAGATCAAAATGGGATAATTTGCAAAGTTAAAATGATTTAAATTGTAACAAAATATATCAGATTATATGTGTTAAGTATTATATAACTGATTAACTTATCCTTTATGTCACTGCCACCAAGAATCCAAATAATTCAACACTAATATCATTAATTTTTATTGTTCATTGTGAATGCAGTAAAATAAATGACTATAAAGAAAAGTATGAAATGTATCCTTAGTGTTTTACAGTACCAACTTTCTTGTCATTTGTGTGTCCATCCAATCTAACCTATTTTGAAACAAAATAGTAATATGATTAACGTAATAAACTGTTTTTAAAAAGCCCTTTAAACTGCCTAAGTATTCTTAGGATTTTTGTTGTTGTTATTCATGTATAGGATACAAATGTCCTTCGTTATTTATGAAGCTTAGAAAAAGGTGAAAGAACACAGCATCTAGAGTGATTTGGGTTGATAATGAATGTTGCTGTTTTGAGGATATATACTCTAATTTCCCACATGAACTCAATTATAAAGCTCTGTCTGAAAGAAGATAAGTTTTCCACCTTTTTTGTCCTGTTAGCTGACCTTTACAACTGAACATGCACCAAAAAAAAAAAAAACTGGATACAGAGGGTTGGTAAGAACTAACAATAATACAACAGAAACAATAATACAAAATTATAAATATGTAAAATAAAAAATATAAAATAAAACAATAATACAAATAGGAGTCTTAGCATGCAGGTGTCTGATAATATTAGGTTTTTAAAGGAGGTTGGTTAGCAAAAATACTATCTTTCATAAGTGGGCAATGTCAGCAAGTATAATGAGATGTTTAAATTGTTAATCAGCAATATATTCTATAGCATACATGGCAGATAGCAGTAGAATAGGAGTCAGGAAGACTTGAGTTTGAATCCTACCTTAGACACTTTTTAACCATAAGACTCTGGACAGATCATTGAACTTCTTTCAGCCTCAGTTTTTTCATTGGTAAAATGGAGATAATAATGACACTTACCTTCCAGGATTGTTGTAAGAATCACATGAGGATAACATGTAAAGAGTGTTTTGTAAGCCTTAAAGAGCTACATACATACTAGTTATTGTTGCAGGTCCTATCGTCATTATCATCATCATCATCATATTTCTTGTTTTATTTAGTACTCTTTGCCGTCACCTTTGGACAATTTTGAAATTTCTCTCTGTCAATCAAACTTGCTCTTCTGTAGTAAATCCAGTAGGTTTGATTAAGCCCACCTGCCCTGGCTCTTATTTTCTCCACATGTATGACAATCCTTTTATCTTATATCTTAATTTTTTCAGCTTTTACCATCATTTGTTGACCACAGATTTATTTCTTGCACTCCTGTTCACTTTCTGTGTCAATTTTGCCAGATTTCCCTACCACCAATGGATGGAAAATTTCCTTTTTAGATTACAAAGTGAGCTTTAATCTTTGCTTGATCAGTTCTGACTGGCAGGATACCCACTCCCTTCATGTCTTATCTTTAATAACAATCTTGTTCCTATAACTGTAATCTCGGACACCTTAGAGAGATTGAGACTCAGTTTAGTGTTGCCAGCTTCCATCATTCATTATCCCAAGTTTGTCTAGAAATCTCCTGCATAGGTAATAGAACAAACTGATTCAGAAACCTGTTTTGAACAGTTCTAAGAGTCATTTTGATTGTTGAATGGTTGGGATAACTTATACTGTCCTGTGACCTTCATATATTTATAGATGACATAACTACAGTAACATATAAAACTAAAATATGTGTCATGCTTTGAGGAAACCTACGATCCACATTCAAAATATGTCAATTTAGCTTTCATAAAATATTGTCATTTAGTAAGTATTAGTTGAGTGTTAGAAGATGAGAGTGTGGGGAATTTACATTTGTGGAAGAAAACCACAGCATTGCTATTTAGATTACCAAATCAAATTTTAATGAATTTCTTAGTAGGATGTTGCACGATACCATGATATGTGTGAAATGAAAAGAATAATTAGTTTGTTATCCTTTAAAAATGATTCCTCACCATCTCACATTACTTGAAAGATCTATTCTCTCAAAATTATTATTCAACTATCAATCACATGTAACTGTGAATTAATCATAGTGACCAAAACATTCTTATTGATGCCAATCCTCATTATTAGTTATAAATCACAGGACATAAAACTATTAAATAGATTATAAACCTACTAGTAAAGACAGAGGTTTTCCTGAAAAAGGAACATCTGCAAAGGGCTATCAAACCATGCATACCCTTTGATCCAGCAGTATTTCTAGTGGGCCTGTATCCCAAAGAGATCATTAAAAAGGGAAAAATGCCCACCTGTGCAAAACTGTTTGTGGCAGCCCTTTTTGTAGTGGCAAGGAACTGGAAACTGAGTGGATGCCCATTAATTGGAGAATGGCTGAATAATGTAATGGAATATTATTGTTCTATAAGAAATGATCAGCAGGATGATTTCAGAGAGGCCTGGGGAGACTTATATAAACTGATGCTAAAAGAAGTGGATGGAACCAAGAGAACATTATACATAGCAACAACAAGATTATGTGATGATCAATTGTGATGGACTCAGATCTTTTCAAAAATGAGGTGATTCAGGCCAATTTTATAGGACTTATGATGGAAAAAGTCATCTGCATTCAGAAATATAACTGTGGAAAGTGAATGTGGATCACAACGTAATATTTGCACCTTTTTTGTTGTTATTTGCTTGCTTTTTTATTTCTCATTTTTTTTTTACTTTTTGATCTGATTTTTCTTGTGTAGCATGATAAATATGGAAATATACATAGAAAATTTGCATATGTTTAACATATATTGAATTGCTTGCTGTCTAGGGGTAGGAGGCTAAAAGAAGGAAGGGAAGAAAAACTTGGAGCACAGCGTTTTGCAAGGGAAATGTTGAAAACTATCTTTGCATTTTGAAAATTTTTTTGAAAATTAAAAGCTATTATTTAAAAAATTAAATCAAAAAAGAAAAAAGGAGAAATCTTAAATAAGAATAAAAATCTATACTACATACTTTTTTCAGTAAAAGAAAAATTTTAGGGGTACCTAGGTGGCACAGTGAATGGAACACCAGCCCTGAAGTTAAGAGGATCTGAGTTCAAATCTGGCTTCAGACATTCAACACTTCTTAGCTGTATGATCTTGGACAAGTCACTTAACCCCAATCACCTCATCAAAAAATAAAAATAAAAAATAAAGATTTTAATTATATTTTTAAAACTTTACATTCCTACATTTTAGAACTTACAAAGTGCTTTGCTCATGGCAACCCCCTGAGGTAAGTAATATGTGTATGGGGATAAAGAGAAAGAAAGAAAATATTTATTAAGAATCTATAATGTTGACCCACATGTACAAAAATGTTTGTAGCAGCTCTTTTTGTAGTAGCAAAGAATTGGATAATGAGTTGATGCCCATCAATTGGGGAATGGCTGAATAGCTTTTGTTATATGAAAATAATGGAATATTATTCTTCTATGAAAAATGATGAGCAAGCTGATTTTAGAAAGACCTAGAAAGATTTATATGAACTGAATGAAATAGGAAAACATTGTACACAGTAACAGAAAGATTGGGTGATGACAAATTATGAAAGACTTGATTCTTCTCAGTAGTTCAGTGATTCAAGGCAATCCTAATAAACTTTGGATAGAAAATGCCATCTTCATCCAGAGAGTAAACTATGGAGATTGAATCAATGTGTTGTAAATCAACACATCAACGCATATTTGTTCACTTTTTTCCTTCTGCCATATTTTTTCCATTTTGTTTGTTTTCTCTCTACTAACATGATTCATAATGAAATATGTATTTAAAAAGTTAATAAACATGTAAAAATTAAATTATAATACATAATAAGTGGGGAAGAATCTACAATGTTGGGGCAGCTAAATAGTGCCATAATCTATAAAGCATTGGCCTTCAAGTCAGGAGGACCTGAGTTCAAAACTGGTCTCAGAAATTTACTAACTATATGACCCTGAACAAGTCACTTACCCCTAATTGCCTCCAAAAAAAAATAAAGTCTACAATACACCAAGTACTATTTTAAGCATTTTACAAATGTGTTTTGATCCCCATTTTACAAATCCTACAAAGTTTAATTCAACAAACATTTATTAAGTTCTTACTACGGAGGGGAGCCCAAAAAAGTTTCTGCCCTTGAGACTTACTTTTTACTGTAATGACCTAATAGATGTAGCTGAGTAAATATAAAGTTAATTCAAGTAATTTCAATAAGGTGAAAATATCAATATCTGGGAATATAAGTGGAACATGAATCAAGGTCATAGGATTATTTATTGCATATAGAATATTAGAACTGGAAGGAGCTACAGGTATTATTGAGTCCTTACACCATTTATTTAATGTATGTAGAAACTGGAGCCCAGGCAGTATCTTATATATTTTAGAAATGTCAGTAGCATTATATATCATCTTGTTTAATCCAATTGTTTTGTTCATTTTCTTTTTTTAATTATAATTGAGTTTTCTTATTAAATTGATTTTAAATGTAAATGTGAAATGGAAAAATTAAAAAAAAAACATTTCCATGTGCACAGCAGAACATAGGAAAGGATTCAAAAATATAAAACAATAAATTTCCATTTCAAGAAAGCCTATATGTACACAGTTTTCAGAGCTGTCCCTCTTTTCTTTACTTCCTTGTAGGTTTTCTTTTGTTTTTCCATTGTGCACTTTTTACTTAATTTTTCCCCTTCCTTCCCTTCTCCCAAGAAGACTACAATTAAACATGGATATAAATATATATATAAACATGTGTAGATACACATACACATAGACATACATATACATATATATTTATAATCATATACACATATACATTCATATGCATCAATCTAAGACTACATTATGCTTATTGCTTAATAATAAATGAAAAAAGTCTCAGAGATGGGAATCAGCACGTCCAAGATCACCCAGCTAGAAAGTAGAAAAATGAAGACTTGTTCCAAGTCAGAGGAAGCGCACAGTAGAAAGATTGTAGGGCTTGGAATCAAGAAGACTTGAGTTCAAATTCAGCTTCAGATGCTTATTTTCTGTGTGATTCTAGGCAAGTCATTTAACCCTGTTTGCCTCAGTTTTTATCATCTGTAAAAATGAGCTAGAGAAGGAAGTTGCAAAGTGCTCCAGTATCTTTGCCAAGAAATCCTCAAATAGGGTTATGAAGAGTTAAACATGAGTGAAATTACTCAACAACAACTTCTGATTCCAAATTCAGTGTTCTTTCCATGGTGTGAGGAAAAACTTCCTGGTGAGCCCACTAAGGCTCAGAAAAGTTATTTGACTTTTTTGTGATCCCAGAGAAGGTGTCAGAGCTTTGACTGGAGCCCAGGTCTGTGAAGACCGAGTTAGTACCCTGGATACCTTAGAATCAGCCAGAGTCAGGATAAGCAAAAGTCCTTGGTCTTTAGGAGTAGGAGTAAATTGGATGGACGCAGGATCTCCACCACTTTCCTTCTTTATCTCCCACCCAGAAATGACCCTGGCTAATCTTGCTCCACCCTCTAGTCTCTCCTATAATTCTTCATATACAACAATTATCAAGCCAGCACAGGATAGTGGGAAGGGCAATTTTCCAAACATATGCTTATAGAGTATTGTCTAATCGGTAATTAGCCTTAAGTGCTTGATTGTCCAACCTCAGTGCATTAATTCAAGTGTTTCAGCCTTTTACACACGTCTATACCAATTCCAAGACAATATCAATCAATCAATTATCAAAGATTTATTAGGTGTCTACCATGTGGCAAGCATTGTGCTAGATGTTAAGGATAAAAATGTAAAGAATAAAATAAGAGAATATTTCTCCTTCATGCATCCTCTCAGAATCTTTAAATTCTAGAAACTCAGATGCTTCTATTGCATTATCTAAATCTCAAAACATAAAAACAAAACTTGGAAACTAGTTGAAACACAAAGGGAAATCTTCAGAATAGCAGCTATTTAAAACTTCTCTCATTAGGATAGGTCTATGTAAAACTCATTTGTGGTTTTGAGTGAGTAAAACATGCTAGATGATTAATACTAACTGAATATAAAAGTGATTTTAATTTTCATTCTAGTACTTCCTCTAAGGAAAGGCACAAGAAAATCAGACATATTGAGAATGCAGCTGTCTATTTAAAAAAAAAAATCCTTCAAGGAGTCTGTGAGACGGAATTTTAGTAAATCACAAATCTGACAAGGAACTTCTATTTCTGATCCATTGGAAGACCACATGCCTGTAACTTATTATAGAACTCCCAGTTCTGTGACATTCATAGAATGCACTGTGAAGACTGAGGAACTGTCACAGAGTACCAAGAGCACAGCTCTGGGAATCATGGAGTTTAGAACTGGAAGGAGCTTAAGGGAAAATGTAGTCCAGTGGTCCCCAAGGAGTTTGGTTTCTTGATCCTCTTTTATCAACAATAGAAATGCATTGTGAATCCTCTGGATAATTTAATAGACCACTCATAATATTCCTTACAATTATTTACTGGTTGGACTATTGTTACAAATCCCCAAGGAGGTCAAGAACCACTGATAGGAATGCTTCATCTACCTTTTTCATTTCCAAGATGGGGAGACCTGAAGAGATCACCTGAAGAGGTGATCTATAAGTCATTGTGTATCTTAAACAAGATACAGCAGATTAGATTTAAAACCAGAACTTCTGAATACATATCGAGTATGCTTTTAACCACACTGCCTATAATCAGAAACCATCCACCTAACAAATGCTAATTGAACTGAATTGGTTGGTATCAACATTAGTAGCTGTGTGACCTTAGGAAAGTCATATGACAGGGTCTCCATTTCCTCATCTGAAAAATGAAAGATTTTCACTAAAATATTGCTATCTTCCCTTTTGGTTCTAACATGCCATGTGTATTAAGTTGGAACATATTCTTTTTTTTTTTAAGAGGGGCAATGAAAATGGGGGTGCAATCAGTCTGTACTCATTTCATTTTGTTTCCATATGAAGAATCTGAACATTCTATTTGTGAAATCGTGAAAAGATCAACTTCAATTTGTTGATAATTACAAAGAATATACATATTTCATTATGCAAGACTAGCTAGGAATTCATTTTCTAACCCATCCATTAGTGAAATATTGGCTGCACATATTAGTGCCTGTGTTAAACAAATTATTCATATTTAAAGATCATTTTCACTGCTTTGTAGCACTTAGAAATGATAATTTTGTTTATGCTAAAAATATTGATGTAGCTGAACCCTCCAGTGTATACTTCAGATAAAATATGCCAAGAACAATTTTAACCAAGTTGAACTGGCTTGAAAATGAAATCATTTACCATATGCCATGTATGGACTGTGCCATCAATTAAAGTAGCCTTGCCATTTTCATAAAATTTTATAGAATCATTAATCTCACCACTAGAGCAGTATTATTATAACTTTTAAAACTAGATTTAATCAAAATAAATAAATAAAAAGATGAAAAAAAAATGAGACTCAATGAGATTAAATCTTTTAGCTGAAATCCTGCAGGATGAGATGTGGGATATTGAGATAAAGTATGAAAACAGAATCCATGCCTACTGCCCACTAGTGGAGCCTTCTTATGACTAAATCACACTACCTCTTAGGCATAGGTCATTTACCAAATAAATGAAAGTGATTTAAAAAACTATAAAAAACTTTCAATTACTCAAGCAAACATCCACACTTGGCATAAATAATATAATAAGAGATTTATAGGAAATGACACTTCATCCTCTCTCATCTTAACTCATTGAATATAGTCCAAGCAGGAAATCCTAACCTAATTAAAGGAGTTTAAATTTGTCTTATTCTGTCCTTGATAGAAATAGAAAGCATTTGATCCCTAATCGTGACATATTTGAAAACTAATAATAAGGGCTCTTCTATTTCAAGTTCTCAGGTTTTGTTTTCATATTAGTTGGTCAATTTCACATTAGATGTTCTTCAGATTTTTCTTTTTTTACAGAAAAGAATGTTTTATTATAAACTTTAAAATGATAATAATTTCAAAGTATAAAGAACAGAAAAAGATTAGAAATAAAACCACAATTCTATTATATAGAGCATGATTTTGAAGCATGTATTTACCAAGATGGTATCAACACTACCTTCAGTCCCTGTAAACTTTTGCTTTCTTGTGTATATATTATTTTCTATAACATTTGCAAACTTTTCTTTCTTATTTTCTTTTCTTAAGCAATACTATTATTAACTACCCATTCCCTCAGCTCCTTGCTTCACTCAAAGCCCACCTTTGTAATAAGTTTAGTGAAGCAAGACAAATTCACTCATGGACCATATCTAAACTTGAATATCTTATTCAGTTCCTCTCCAGTCCATAACATCTCTGCTAAGAGATGAGAAGCATGCTTAATCATTATTCAAAAATTATGATTAATCATTGTATCTATCAGAATTCTCAAGTCTTTCAAAGTTAGTTTTCTTTACATAATTTTGATGATTATGTAAATTGTTCTTCTAGTTCCCTTTAATTCTCTGATTAATAACTCTGAATTAGATAATACAAACTTTTCACATTTCTTTGTAACTCATCATTTCATTCTTTCTTATGGTTCAGTAATATTCAATTACATTCATATTCAATGATTTGTTCACCCATTCTCCAATTGATGAGCACCTACTTTGTTTCTAGCTCTTTGCTCCAAAAAAAAGTGCTCTTATCAATAGATTTTAATTAATTTATTTTTCCCCTTTGTCTTTGGTCCTTTAGGGTAATTGGCCAGAAGTTATAACACCAGATCCAACAAATGAAGTGACTTTGGGATTCTAGCTCAAAACTGCTCTCCAAAATGGTTGGCCAAATTAACAATTCCACAAACAGTGCATTAGTTGGCCCGGTCTTCCCAGATTTCCTATAACTATTGTCATTTTTTTTTTTTGTTATTGCCAGTTGGATGGGAGTGAAATGAAACCTCAGTGATGCTTTAATTTGCATTTCTCTTATGATTAGTAATTTGGAACATTTTTAATATGGTTGTGATAACTTTCATTTCTTTTTTTTGAAAACTGTCAGTCATATCCTTTGACTATCTGTCGGGTAATGGCTCTTGTTTTTATATGTGTTAATGAATTGTCCATATAGTTTGCATTCCAGATCTTTGTCAGAGAAATTCACAACAAAGATTATTTTCCCACTTTGTTGTTTCTCTTCTAAATGTATTGATTTTGACTGAGCAAAAAAAAAAATTCAATTTTAGGTCATAGAAATTGGCTTTATCTTTATTCTTATGTTCTTCTCTATCTCTTATTTGGTCAAGAACTTTCTACTTACTCATATTTATGAAAGTTATCTTCTTACCTTTCCTCTACTTTGTTAATGATATGACCTTTTATACCTAATCATATATCCATTTGAAGTCCATTGTACTATATGCAGTAAGATATTGATATAAAACTAACTCTCAAACTACTTTCAATAACAAATTCACTATATGACCTTGTGCAAATGATTTCATTCATCTAGCTCTCTTTTTTTTTTATTTCTCAAGTAAAGTGACTTATCTACATCAACTAATTCATCAGAAGCATACATTAAACATCTTCTGTGTACAAGGGACTTGCTAGGTAATAAAGATACAGAACCAAATGCAAAACAAACTTTTCAAGGAGTTTATTATGAACTTTATGATCATAAAAAATTCAAAATATAAAGAACAGAAAAATAAGATTAGATATAAAACCATCTATAAAAGACAAAAGTCTTTGTTCTTAAGAAGCTTGCATTCTAAATGATTCTAAGACCCCTTCTACCTCTTATTCTCCTTGATTCTGTATCCTAATTTAATCTATACTGTTTCATATAGAACTTATTTTCAGGTTGTATATGTCTATGTTTTCCTTCAAATCCTGCATAACTATTTTTTAGTCAATTACAATTAAGGAGTCATATTCTTTTACTTTGGGTTTAGATAAAATGTTAAGGGACTTTGGAAGAACCCAAGATTTTTATATTTTAAACAAGTTAATTGAACTCTGTGATGTAATGAATGAAAGGCTAAGGTAGGATTCATGATAGTTACTGCTTTCTCAAGTCTATAGCAGAGAGATATCCTCCCTACTAAGAGGATGTTCTCATCTAGCTTTATCTGTATGCCCCATGGTGACAAAGATTTGCTACTCACTTCATAGTTGGCCCCATATGATGACTTCTGGAAATAAGAACTATTTTTAAAATAATGTCTATTTACCTATTAATAAGGCTATCAAATTTGGTAAAGCAGAAGAACAAATGACTTTACATTTTTTGCTTAAGGTTAATGATATTTTTTAATCCTGAGAGCAATCCTGTCATGTGTGAAAAGAGAATTTTTGCAAATTAAAAAAAAAAAAACACACTGAAAAATGAATTCAAGCCGGAAATCTTGAGGATAAACTCATTTTAAATTTTAACCAGGCATATGTCCACCTGAGGACTCTTCTAGACAGGAAGGAGACAGAAAGTAAAACATTACTTTTTCCTGTGTGTGATATGATCAGCATTTTTTCTTTCGATGATTAGTAGCATTTCTACAATTTAAAATGAATTCCTGTCAGAACAAAGGTGCCCTATTAGTCGGAGATTAATACAATCTATTTAGGTGATTTTTCTGGAGTTGTACATGGATGGCGTACATTGTACTTTTCATTGAACTTTTCAAGGAAACTGATAGGAAAATTGGGGGCAAGCTAAATTGCATACTTTTATAATGTAAGGAGAATATTTCATAAAACATTACATTGCTATTTCACATTAACAAGAGAAAGGATCTGAACATGTAATGAGGTTGTTAGTAACTTTTGCTTCACTTTATAACAAACACTATGATAACAAAAAATTTTTTAAAGTTCCACAACCAGCTTAGCTGTCAATCCCAGCCATGATGCTAAAAACTCTCCTTCCTGAAGTATTGGCTTTGTCTCAGCAATAATTCCCAGCACAATTTTAAATCTCAATGAGATTGAACACAGGTTCAAGATATCCCAGAGAGCAAGTGACCATTTGTTGGAGAGCCTGAGAAATAACTTGCTTTCTTTTGTGTACATTCTCTAGAGGAAGAAAAGGGGCTCCCTCCCTCCCTCTGAGTTGGTTCCAAGGGAATCTTCCAAGCCTATCTCAGCCTGGTTAACTGGATAAGGAAAAAAAAGCAGTAAAAGATGTCAAAGCAATTTTTGATGTGAGGCAAAAAGGAAGAATAAGAACTTCTCTGTCTCTCATCTGCTTCTTTTTCCCCTCTATACCTGTGCATAGAGACGGTACTACTTAGTTGGAAACCAATATATATTTCTCTATAGAAGTCAGAGAGAAATGAAAAATTCAGATGACATAATTACAAACTGTAGTATAAGGCTGGTACATGATGAAGAAAGAGCCTGGCTTTAGTCTGGTAGGAGAAACACCAAAAGACTTTTCCTAAGGTTTATACAACTAATGATCTCAGTATTGAGAGAAGACAATCCACACATTCAGAAGTAATGATGGTGATGTAGTTTCACTCCAAGATAGTGTCAATTCCTGCTGAGATATTATTGGAGAGGGAGAATGTCATCCTACCTCATAAATATCAGGTAAAAGGCTATAGTTGTTTTCAGGAAGAACTGGGTTCAAAGCCTATTTTTGATATTACTGGCAAAGTGACCATTAGAAAGTTACTTCAGCCTTGGTCTCTCATCTATGATGTTTTTGCTTGTTTTGAATGGTACTTTTTGGGTCTTAATCCTATCAGATCCTAGGGTTGTAGATTTTGAACTCATAGAAGTCATCTAGCCTAGTTTCTTTATTTTAATTTTATAGATAAGGAAACTGAGACTTAATAAGACAACGTGATTTGACCAAGGTAAGAATTAACAAAGCTGGGATTTGAGCACTGATCTTCTGACTTTAACTCCAGTATTCAAAGCAATGTACCACAATTGAAAACTTCAAGCTCTGAGTAGAGATATAATCATCATCACTCTTGTGATATAACAAGGCTAGATTTCTTTCTTAAAGACTAGGCCTTAAACTAAAACCAATCTAATTCTCCTTGGCCACCAACAGGTCCTAGATGAAGGCCCATTTGATCATTGTTTGGTTCTTGAGGGACTCAGATCGAATGTAAATGGCAGTCATTTCTGCTTTGGTCAGAAATCTAAGGGTCTTCTTCTCCCTCCATTCTCAATTCATTCATTTATTTAGATTTTTTGGACTAGGTTGCCTCAATTGCTACCGAATCTTAATCACTGAAAGGATGCAGTTTCAGACTGAAGACCTTAGTTTAAAAAGGCCAGTCTCCCATTTCATCCAGGGCCATCTCCAGTCATCTTGATTTATATCTGGCTACCAGACCCAGATGGCTCTGGAGGGGAATCTGAGGAAGATGATCTTCCCCAGCCCTCCTTTACTTAAATCCAATTTACTTGCATGCCCTGGCATCCTCTCCTGATGTCATGGTTCTCTTTGAGAATGAGGAACAAACAAGAAGAAATATATACATTTATTCAATTCTACTTCAGAACTATTTATTAAACATAATATTAAGACATACAAAAATAAAAACAGGACATAACCCTATTCTTAAGGACCTTTGAGTCGAATAGGAGATAAGGTATGTATAAAAATTTCTAAAAAGATCATTAAAGGTGCTTTAAATAAATACATAGAAAATGTTATAAGAAATGTAAGAAAAGAGAGTGAATTTGCAAATTTAGGATGGGGGTGGTCCAGGAGAGAAGTAGGACTTGGATTTGACCTTAAAGAAACAAAAGAAATTCAATAGAACATATAATAAGCCTTCAATAAAATAGGGAAGTACTATGGGGAATACAAAACAAATATAAGATATGATCTTAAGACTAGCTAAAGAAATAAAAATAGCATATAGGAAGAACTAAATAAATAACTAAATAGTAAATTACAGAGTATTAGTCATATTTCCAATAGAAATTCCAAATGGATAAAAACAAAAATGGGTTGGAGCAGTCAAAAAAGATAGAGGATTTAAAACTGGACCTTTAAATATGAAGAGGTTTTAAATAAACACAAAACAAAAAAGATGACATTCAGGCTAAGAAAATGGCATGAATAAATTACAAAAGAATGAAAAAGAAGCACACTGAGGACAGGAATGAGCTTTGTTTTTATATTTGTATTGCTACAGTGTTTGACAAAGCAAGTACTCAGGATTTTTTTAAATTTAATTTTGAGCATGATTTTGTGGGTCGTACGAGTAAGTTGGACAACAGTGATCAAAATTAGGGTATTGTTGATTGGGCTGTGGTGAGATTATGAAGAGTCTTTGAAAGCTAGGTAGAGTCTGAACTTTAATAAGCAATTGGGAACTATTCTAGATTCTTGAAGTGAGGGGGCTAACAAGGTAAAAGTAGTATTTTCAGAAGATTATTCTGCATTAATGTGTAAGAGCAATTGAGTGAACAAAGAAGGATAGGTTGGGAGGTTGTTACCATATCACAAATATTGAAGACCAGTATCAAAGTCATGATAATAAGAGTAAAGGAGGAAAGGACAATTTTAAAAGATAATTTAAAGAAAATCTGTACCTTGTGACAGTTTAAACAAAGAACATAAAGGAAATGGAAAAGAAAATAATAATTCCAAGGGTTTTAGCTTGGGCAGAACTAGAATGATGATATGAAAACAGAAATGAGATACTTAAGAAAGGAAATGAGGTTGACAGGAGACAAGGAGTTCAATTTTGCTGCATCAACTTTGAGTTTATGGTGGGATATCCAAGCAAAGATGTCTGGGAAATAAGGTCCAGCCCATGGTAAGAGGCCAGGATTAAAACTGTAAATCACATGATCAAAGTTACCCCTTTGGGTGAGAAAAACAAGTTAATCATTTGTCACTTAAGTAATCTCTCCATTCCCCAAAATAAACTTCATTCTAATTGACATCATATTGTACTATATTTCATATCCCTTCCCATCTCTTTTCCTTCTCTCCGAAGAGATATGATAGACTGATTAGAATGCTCTGATGTAGCTACATGAAGATTTGAGAGTATATCTTAGGAAAAAAGTGGTAAATAAAACAATAAATCTATGATAAGTATGAGAAAAAAACTACATTATCTGGAAATAAGTTTCCATTGTAGGATAGGCTTAGGAATGAGTGTAATGAAGAAGCAAACATGAAATTGGAAAGTGTGTCTGATGGATAATGTCTAGGCTCTCTAGTAAGATAACCCTTTAACTAAATTAAATGGACAAATGCATGTTATTATTGATTCTGCTAGTACCAATATAAATGTAACATATTAAATAAAGGAAATCTATTTACTCTTCATTGTTTTGTTTGTTTTAATGTGTTTACAAAAGTTCTTGAAAGCCCAACTTTTTTGCCTCATCAAAAGATAGAAGTGATTCTGAGTTCTCAAAAGCTAATACCATGGAACATACACGTTCCTATGAGCTTATAGGTGTTTAAGGGCAGCTCTGGAGATAGATTATCTATGTTTGTGCCTCTTCAAGTTCAATCTTACACTTCTATCCTATTTATGCTATGATTGTTAAGTGTTACACTTCTATCCTAAATCATCCCTGACAATATTATTTGTCTTATGTTTAAGAAATGGCTTCTAAAAGAATCATATATATATATACATATATATATAATTTTAAAATAAATATCATCTGTATTATATATAATAGGTAACACAATGTATTCTATTACTATATATAACATAATAATATGTTTGTGATCTTATATTATGTGAATAAAAGACATATATATATATTTTTCTCTTGCCCAATTTACAGGTAACATTTATATATCATAATATACAAATCATGTTCCTTTTAAGAACTCTGAGAGAGAGGGGCAGGTAGGTGGTGCAATAGATAGAGCACCAGCCCTGAAGTCAGAAGGTCTGAGTTCAAATCTGGTCTCAGACACTTAGCACTTCCTAAGTGTGTGACCCTGGGCAAGTCACTTAATCCCAATTGCCTCAGCAAAAATAACAAAACCAAAAAAAAAAAACCAAAAAAAAAAACCAAAAAAAAAAAAAAAAAAAAACTCAAAACCGAATTCTGAGAGGTAAATAGTACAAATATTAGTATCCCCATTTGACAGATGAGAAAATAAAAGTCAAAAGTAGTGGAATGACTTGCCTGAAAGAAGAGCCTGATCTTTTATCTCTAAGACAAAGTATTGATGGATAGGAACAGATAGGGATATATCTACTAGGTCTCTGCAAAACCACAGAGTTTAATGTCAAGATATCTACTCTGTAGTATTGAACTTCCCAACTTTTTCTGTTATTACACTTCAATTCACTTCATAAATATTTCAGTGATTGCTCCCAAACTGCCATTTCTAAGCTCTTGGAGAGACTAGAGAAAAATAATGTTCAGAGTAGAAGTTAGCAGAGAAATCTTGTAGTCATATTTCATTCATATTAGGCTATGATTGTTCAGTGTTACACTTTTATCCTAAATCATCCCTGACAATATTATTTGTCTTACGTTTAAGAAATAGCTTCCAAAAGAATCATTCTGAGTTGAGTAAGTGACAATTTATGAGGAAATTATGTTTTTAATTTATCACAAGACTCAAGCCCCCAAAGTTAATATTTAGTTCCAGGTTGTGAATTCTTAATATCACGAAGAAGATTTTCTTTCTTCGTGTAACCAATCCCGATAGAAGGACCAAATACATGGGAATTGTCCACAAAGCAATAAATAATGAGAGAGACAGAGAGAGAGCGAGAGATAGAGTGAGACAGAGAGAGAGAGACAGAGAGACAGAGAAAGAGAGAGACAGAGACAGAGAGAGAGGGAGGGAAGAAGGAAGGAGGAAAGAGAAAGAAACAGAGAAACAGACAGATAGAAACAGAGACAGAGAGACAGACAGAAACAGAGGGAGAGAGGGAGGGAAGAAGAAGGAGGAAAGAGAAAGAAACAGAAACAGAAACAGAAACAGACAGATAGAGACAGAGACAGAGAGACAAAGAAAAAGAGAGACAGACACAGAGAGACAAAGAAAAAGAGAGACAGACACAGAGAGGCAAGAGACAGAGGCAGACAGAAAGGCAGAGAGGTAGATAGACAAGTAGAAAAGCCTTAAGTTTCCAAGATGAAAGATCTTGAATGGATACTGAACCCTCTGTTACAGTGTTAAAAACCCTGACATGAATGTTTTACTAAATCTTGGCAATGTTGACTGGATCTCTAACCTGCGGGTGACCAGAGCCAAACAAAGCAGGCCAGAAACAAGAGAGTCAATAATCAAACAAAAGTTCAGTCCCAAAGTCAGGGAAATGGCTTGCAAGCAAGGATATATGTATTGACTCCCCCCTCAGTGGGGAGATCTCAATACTTAGCTATTCAGTGAGCTGTTGTCCTGACAATGAGGGGTAACAGCAAGTTTGATTCATAGCAGGGCTTCATGATCATAACATGAGTACTTGTCCAGCTCAGAAAGTACCTGGAGCTGGTTGGAGCCTTACAGTAATTATGTGATTTTGCCAGAGGGTGAGATCATCCAGAGGGTGACACAAGGAACTGTTGTCATTCCAAGCTCAGGGCACAGACTGCTTGCTGGGTCTTGGCTCTGGAAAAAAGAACATCTCCTAATACTTGACAGTAATAATGTCTGAAAGAAGGGACTGAGCTTCTGATTTTTTTTTCTTTTTTTCTGAAATGAAACTGTTCTTGCTTTGAGAAATACATGGGTTGAGAGGGAAAAATTATGCCGGGGAAATTGATAATATATGTGTATGTATTCACTTCTAATGTTATAATTAAAGAACTACATGCAGTTCTTTGTAAATGAACTCAGTTGAAATACATAAGGGATGAGGACTAGGGTAAATTAATTTTATAGTCATTGCTAATCAAGAATCTCTTAGTGACGTAAAACTACGAGAAATAATTTGTTGTACCACTCATGGGGGGTAGAAGTAGGGAAGCAAGTCCCATGAGACTCTTCAGATCCTGAGAAGGGTCCTGGTAAAGAAGGATTTCTGCTATTGAGCATTGAACAGGAAGTGGAAAGGAAAGGGGATTCCAGTATTTTATTGACAATACATATCCTGGTCCTTTGTATTAAAATAAAATAATCAGGCCCCTTTCACAGTATCTTTGGGTCATAACTAAAGGAGCCCAGAACCACGTATAGCATGTCTTGGTCTATGGGACTAATTCATTTTTATAGGTTATAATCATAGAATTCTAAGTTCTTAAGAGTGCAGGAGATATTAAAAATCATCTAGTACAATCCCTTTATTTTCCAGAGAAAAAAACAGGCTCATGGAAAGGAAATAGTGTGCCTAAAATCATAGAGCTAGTTGTTAATATCAGATCCTAGATTTTCTAACTTCCCAAGAAAAGTTTTTCACTAGCTCATACTTTATTTTTTCCCCTTTAATTCCTTTTTTTTTTCTCTTTTCCTTCTTTAATTTTTTCCTCTTCTTGTTCAGTCATTCAATTTCATCCAACTCTTTGTAAGTAGACCATAGCCTATTAGTTCTATCCATGGGATTTTCTTGGCAAAGATACTGGAGTGGTTTGCCATTTCCCTCTCCAGTGGATTAAGGCAAACAAAAGTTAAATGGCTTGCCTATACTCACACAGCTACCATATATGTAGGGCCAGATTTGAACTCGGGTCTTGTAGACATTAGACCCAGGTCTGTATCCACTAAGCTGCCTAACTGCCTCTTCTTTTTTCTATTTATTTCCATCTGCATGTATTTATTCATTTGTCACATATATAAATCAATATTTTTGGACGATCTAGAAGATAGGATGAGATTAGGAATCAAGGGTCCTAGTAACAAGCCTGGGGAGGAGGAAGACTGGGAATGAATCTGTGCAAAAAATGCAGCTCAGATTGAAACAAGAGCATATTCCTCATTCAAGTTCAGATTTTTCTTGGCAGCAAAATGCTCCAGAGACAGGAAGAAAATTAATTGTTTTGAAAGGATATCAAATTACCAGTCTTTCTCTAGTCTCCCAGCTGAGTACGGTATTGTGTTCCACTTTGCAAAACTACCTATATAGTGAAAACAACAAATATAATTGTGTGTAATAAATACTTATATATTTGTTCATATATAAATATGAGAAGATTGCTTTTCTACATTTAAAAGATTCTTCTGAAAATAAAACATCAATGAAGAGCCATAATTAATATTTTTACCATCAGGATCAAACTTCACAAAATGTTTCAAGGGCAAAAAGCAAGGCTTCAAATCATATTTTTTGGATAAAATCACCTCAAGGGAGTTTAAAAATCAGAATATTGTCCCCTGCTCTATCTCCAAGGGACAGAGAAAAAGACCCTTGGACATATAAAAATATCTTATAGCTTCATTTTTATTGTTCATGTTAACATTATTTCTTACTATATTAGTCTAAAAAATAAAAATGGGTACTAATTTTGAAAATTTCTATGCTGTTAAAGACAAGTAAATACTATCATCATCTTCTAAATTTTGGTTTCCTGAAGCAACATTTTTTGCCCTATTTTAGTTATAGCACTATATTTAAGATTATTAATTAAGAAATTAAATTGCACATCACTTGGAAAGGACCTCAGAAGGAAGACCTAAAAAAGAGTCACTTCCATAACAATCCTAAAATATTCTCCAATTCCTCCTTCCAGTAATCACCAAGCATATTATCATACCTGGTCTGTGCTAGGCAATGTTCTGAGTGCTAGAGTACAAAGACAGTAAAGAAACACTTTCTGTTTTCAAGAAACATAAATTTTATTGTAGACAGCCATATACATTTATGTGTATGTACATAGAAATATGTTCTACATGTGTTTTATATATATATATATACCTATATGTACATAGATACATTATATATACATATACATATATATGTATTGTGTGTGTGTGTGTATGTGTGTATGTGTGTATGTACCAAAAACCTATAGAAAATAAAGTTACTTTTAGAAAGGGAAAAGATACTGACTATTCTCAAGATCAGGAAAGACTTCAGAGAGGGGGCTCTTAAGTTTAGTTGAAGAAAACAAGGGATTCTAAGAGACTGAGGTGGGAAAGGATATGCATTCTAGGTATGAAGGATGCTAGACAAAGTCATTGTGGTGAGAGCTGGAGTCTCATGTATGAGAACAATAAGAAAAGCCAGTTAGGCTGTAATGTAGGTTGTGTGAAAGGCTCTGATGTGTTAGAAGGCCAGAAAGGTGGATTGGAGCCAGATTGTAAAGGGCTTTTAGTGCTAAATGGAGAAGTTTGTCTTTGATCCTAGAAGCAATTAGGCACTGAATTTTAATGAGGAGGGAAATAAGATGGTCAGATGTTCTTTACAAAAATCACTTTGATATGTGACTGGAGGATGAATTGCAATGGGAAGAGAATTGAGGTAGAAAGACCACTTAGGAGTTAATTACAATTGTCTAAGCATTAAACAATGAGCTCTTGAACTAAGATTATGGTCAGGTAAATGGAAAGAAGGGGGAAAATGCAAGAGATATTGAGAAATGAAAAAAAAAAAAGTGGTGACTGAAAGAATATAGTGGGAGAGGTTGGAAGTGAGAAGAACCTGGGTGACTGGAAGGAGAAGTAGACTGGAAGGAAAATATGGAAGAGTTAGTTTTTTGGGAGGGAAGGATAATGAGTTTTGGACAAGTTGAATTTGAGAGACTTATGGACTTCTTTTTTGACTGACCTGACTGATGAGTGGTGGTGATAGAATTGGAGCTCAAGAGAAAGAATGGGTCTAGATGCATAGATCTGAGTTATCTGGAAAGAGATTATAGTTAAACCCTTATAAACTGATAAAGGGTGTAGCAAGAGAAGAAGCCCCAAGACAGAGCCTTGGTGTACCCCCATAATGAATGGTCCCAATACTGTTAATGATCCTGGTACAAAGCTATGTTTATTACTTTGGGTTTTTTTTGTCACATTCTCAGTTTTTAAAAAAATAAAGTTACACATATGTACTCATTTTTATATATTTTCATATAAATCATGTTGGGAGAAAAAAAATCAGAACAAAAGGGAAAAACAATGAGAAAAAAAAGAAGAAAAAAAGGTGAAAATAGTAGGCATAGATCTACATTCAATAGCCATAATTCTCTCTCTGGATGCAGACGGCATTTTCCATCCAAAATTTATTGGATTTGTCTTGGATCATTGAATTGCTGAGAAGAATCAAGTCCATCACAGTTGATCATCATATAATCTAGCTGATACTGTGTACATTTTTTTTCCTTTTTCTGCTTGCTTCACTCAGCATCAGTTCATGTAAGTCTTTTCAGGTTTTTCTAAAATCAGCCTGTTCATCATTTCTTATAGAACAATAATTTTCCATTACATTCATATACTATAACTTATTAAGCCATTGCAAAATTGATGGGCATCTACTCATTTCCAGTGCTTTGCCACCACAAAAATTGCTGCAAGCCTATGTTTCTAAGGCACAGTTCTGACCAACAAGATCCAGGGACATCCAGTTTCCTCTGGGTTCTTCCTGGCAAACGTGATGCTGATTCTTCTGTTTTGTGATCTTACTCTAAAATATCTTTCAAGCTTTTTATGTGTTATTCTCCTTACATATCCTTCAATCCGGTTAGACTAGCCTTTATGATATTCTTTCTTCTCCATCTTTCATCTCTCTACCTTTGTTGCAGGTTATCGCCATAATAAGAAGACACTCCCTCCTTATTACCTTCTCTAAGAATCCTAGTTTTTTTTTTCCCAAAAATCAGTTCAAGCATCACCTCATAAGTGAGTCCTTTTCTGATTCTCATTATTGTTAATGCTTCCCAAAAAATCATTTTGTACTTAATTTTATTTAGTTTATATCTACTTATATGTCTACATATTCTCTCCCCAAATATAACTCCATGAACATACACAGTGCTACATTTTCATGTTTTCATGAGCTGGAACTTAGTGAAATGCTTGGCATGTAGTAGGCACTTAATTAATGCTTATTCTTTGATTTACTGTCAAGATAAGAAGTAAAAGGACTATCCTTGTTAAAATCATTCTTGCTCCTTGTAATAACTGCTTCCTTTTCTAAATGTTTATTAGCCCTTCCTATAATAATACATTCCAGAAATTTTAAATCATCTTAGCCTCCATCCATTAAAAATCAGTCCAAACTAGGAAAAAATGGTACTGAGATCTGAACCAAAACCAAAATGTGTTTCTGAAATGAAAACATAGGTCTGTGTGAATATGAGATTCTATTTACAAAAAATCAATTTACATGCATTGGTTATTCCTGTCTTTCATATTGAACTTTTGTTCAAATCTAATTAGCAAAAGTTCTGTACCCTCATATATGAAATGTCTCATACCTTCTCTACCCACCATCTGGGTTACATTGGAAAGACCATTTTGAGCTTCAATTGTTAAATCAGTGCAACAATATTCATGTTATAACATCAGTGTGATTTCAAGGAAAGTTCATGGTTAATATTAAAATATTTCCAGAAGTGAATTATTATAAATTGTTATAGATAAGGAGGCAAAACTAAGATCTAAGTTCAAAAATTATGTATCTGACCTTTTGCATGCATTTCCCAAACACAAGCTAGTAATAATAATGTTATATTTCTATAGTACTTTCCAGTAGGTTGAAGCTCCATAGAGCAATGATAAATTAAATTTATTGCCAACAGCAGCAACAGCTCATGCATATGATAATAATAATAGGTGATAGAGTGCTCTACAATTTATAAAGCACTTTAGTTGTTACCTCATTTATTCCTTATAATAACCCTGTGAGATGGGAAATGCGAGATGAGAAATTTATGTATAACTCTTCATTTTACAAATGAGGAAACAGAGAGTGAATTGACTTTCCCAGTGTCATTCAACTAATAAATGAGGTAGCAAGGATTAAAATCAAGGCCTTCTGATTGTCTCTTGTGGTCTTTCACTGAAGATGTTGCTTCTCGATGCTTCCCCAGGGTGTTTGCTTTTTAAAAGAAAATTTCTGAGTAGACAAAGTAAAGGAATGAATCTCTATAATGGTTCAGTTTTCAGGAACTATGGAACCTGGCAGGGAATTCATAGCTCAAACTTTGGGGGCAAAACTCAAACCATACCACATGGGCAGCTGCTTACTTTGCCTACTTTTCAGGCCTCATATTGCCAATAAGCCTAGGCTAGCTTCATTCATCTTTTTGTAGGATATTTTTATTCTTTTGTCCTTAACATTGGGGCTCCAGTAACTTACCTGAGGCAGAAATGAAAGTTGAAAACCTCAGTCAGATTTTATTTTGGTGAATGTTTCATTTTTTTCCCTAAAGCTTTTATAGCAGAACATTTTTTTCCCCCAAGCAGAGAATGTTAAAAAAGAGGAACCCAGCACAAAATGCCATTTGGAACAAAGGTATGGCAAATATACTTGTTGGACATGTCCACATGGAGCAAATATTTTCAAATGGAACTTGGAATTTAGAATCCTGTTGCCTCTCAGTCGTAAAAGCATCACTCATATATGAGATTGACAATAGAAAAGTCTCAACAGGTATCTTTGGGGAGGTGGGAGTTAAATGAAAAAAAGGCCATTGTGCAAAAACACTGTAGAGAAACCACTTACAGTAATTTGATGGGCCTATTCTCCCTTCTAGAATTAATTAACAATTTTAAAGCCTGGCAGTATGATTTCATATTGCAACTTTCTGCAATTAAATCCACATTTTTGGGTCCTACCTCATGTCATTCTACTAATCGTTTTCAGCATTTATTTGTGCCAGTTGCCACCACTCTACTGCATGAATAAGAGCTGTTATAGAGAGAGAAAATTAAAAATGTAAATGTACCCAGTCTTATCTAATATATGGGTTTTCTAGAGACATAGAAGCTTGGAGCAATGTGAAAAATTGATCAAGACAGAAAGCTGTTGCTTCTGATTGACTCTTGTGGCATGCTAAATAGCATCCCAACTGGAATGAACCTGAGCATTCTGGTGACCTAGGCCAGATGAACCTGAGATTGAGAAGAAGAATGAAATGAAGTTTGTAAAAAGCATCCCTGATTTTCTACAGACTGATGAATCTGATGTCCACAGTTGACTTTTCCAGTAGGTGTCATTCTCTTTGATGACTTCTGACATGACAGCCCCCCAAATCCCAAAAATTTTAGTGCTGCTTTAAAATTTAATAACTTAAAACTTCACTAAGGATTTTGGCATACCATATACAAAGACTTCAAATAAACAATGCATATTTAGTGCTCTTGCAAAATAAATATAATTAGTTCTGTATCCAGTCCTGTTTTTGCCTCTCAAAATCTTACCCTTTCTCTTTCTTTTTTCCCATTCCAAAATATATTTTTAAAAACCAAGGGTACAAAATAGGACAAACAAATGGAGAATATTCTGTACTATTTTATTGAAATAAAATATTTCTTTGAATAAGAGCCAAGAATTAATATAAAGTCTGCAACTCTCTGAAAACACTCTTGGCAGTTCGGTTTTTCCCAGACCCATTTTATTGCCAACTATCAATCTAATAAGGCCAGAAGGGTACTCCAAAGTTTTGGGTTCCCACCAGAATCATAATTCAGGAAGAGAATCAGAGTTTTGCCCTGGGGTCAGTAAAGAGAGTAGAGCAGAAATTGTTCATTAAAATTGGAAGTTACCATGTAGAAGTACCCGATACCTCTCCCCGGCCAACAGGCCATTTTCCTTATTAGCTGCTGAGGGACCACATTTGGTTATATAGAGCCTTTTATAAAAATCTCTTCTTCAAAGAGTAGAGAAGCTATTACTGTTTTTTAAGAGTAGGCAGATGCTAAAATGTTTTGTAAGCCTAAGAAGGCAGTCAGTGGGTATGAGACTACAATCAACGAAGTACTGGACTTGGAATCAGGAAGACTTAAGTGAGAATGTTGCTTCTGACTCTCATTTCTTCTCTGTAGAAAAGAGACTAATAGCATATAATTCTCAAAGTGGTTGTAAGACTCAAATGAGATAATATTTCTAAAACAATATATAGATGTCACTTATTTGTATGCAGCTTAGGTGGTGCAGTGGAAAGAATATTGGACCTGGAGTCAAGAAAACAGCTCAGATATTTCCTGGATATATGACTCAAGTCATTTAGCTTCTGTTTGCCTCAGTTTTCCTAATTATAAAATGTAGATACTAAGAAGTTGTTATGAGGATGAAATGAGATATTTGTAAAAAAAAAATCACAACACAGTAACACACATAATAGGTGTTATATAAATGTTTATTTCTTTCTCTCATGTATCCATAACATTGCCTCCTTTATATTTTCTCTTAAACAATTATTTTGCTTTTTATGCTTATACATTCCTTTACTAAAAGAGCCCATATAGTATAGTGGGAAAAAGAAAAGATAGACATATAAATAGAGATTAGTTAGAGAAAGACAGAGATAGATAGATATAAATATATGACTATAGACATATGAATGTATGTGTATATTTGTGTATGTATAATACAAATAAATATACTTTAGTTTGGGAGAGAGGGTACTAGCAGTGGAAGAAATCAAGAATTTTCGTGTAAAAATGGCACTTGATCTGGAAGGAAGAGTTTAAGGACTCTAAAAGAACAAGATAATGAGGGTATGAATCCCAGACAGCTAGGGCCTCTGATGCAAAAACCAGAGATGGAAGAAATACATGAGTTTGTGTTTGATTTTACAGACAATAGGAAACTTTTGAGATTGGTTGACTAGGGACTCACATAAGTAGATCTGTGTTTAAGGAAAATTACTTTTAATGCAGTATATGCAATAGATAGGCTAGAGCACAAGTTGATGAGACAAGGATTATGAATTAGGAAATCTAGTTGAGAAGTGATAAGGGCTTGATACAGCTAGTTATATAAATTGAGAAGGAAGAGATGCAAGAAATTTTGTGAGGGCATAAATCAATATTTATTAATCACCAATTATGTTCACAGCTCTGAGGTAGGAATGCTGGTCAACTACCCCTTGAACAACTAGAGCAATTAAAAAGTCCATCCCAAGTGGATGAATCTGGTAGCACATTAAAGATGGAAGAGGAAGAGAACAAAGAGGAAGAGCAAGATGGTGAATGGACCCATAAAGAGTGGCAAGAAGAAGATTTTATATAAAAATCCATGATAACCCCTACCCTTTTGAGAAGCAGTGAGAAAAATTGGAAGAGATTTTACCATCAAAATAGAACATGGGACCCCTTACCAAAATAAAGTCAAAATGGGTACATGATTTGAGTGTAAAGAGTGATATAAACAAATTAGAAGAGCAAGGGATAATTTATGACCAAAGGAGGAATTTGTCACCAAAGAAGAATGAGAGAACTTTATGAAATGCAAAATGAAACAACTTTAAATTAAATATAAAAGATTTTGCACAAAGAAAACTGACACAAACAAGATAAAAAGGGAAGCACAAAGTTGAGAAAAAAAATCTTTACAGTCAATGTTTCTGATAAAATCTTTGTTTCTAAAATATATAAAAACTGTGTCAAATTTATAAGACTACAAGTCATTTCCCAGTTGAGAGTCAAAATATATGAACGAACAATTTTCAGACGAAGAAATTAAAGCCATTTGCATAGTCATATGAAAAATGCTCCTTGAGAGCATAGGAATAAATGGACTTTTCCTTAAAATAGTCAGGAGCATATATTTAAAACCATCAGTAAGCATCATATGCAATGGGGAAAAACTGGAACCTTTCCCAGTAAGATCTGGAGTGAAGCAAGGTTGCCCACTATCACCATTATTATTTAATATTGTATTAGAAACACTAGCCTTGGCAATAAGAGTCGAGAAAGATATTAAAGGAATTAGAGTAGGCAATGAGGAAACCAAACTATCACTCTTTGCAGATGATATGATGGTATACCTAGAGAACTCCAGAGATTCTACCAAAAAGCTATTGGAAATAATTCATAATTTTAGCAAAGTAGCTGGCTACAAAATAAATCCCCATAAATCCTCAGCATTTTTATACATCACCAACAAAACCCAACAGCAAGAGATACAAAGAGAAATTCCATTCAGAATAACTGTTGATACCATAAAATATTTGGGAATCTATCTACCAAAGGAAAGTCAGGAATTATATGAGCAAAATTATAAAAAAGTCTCCACACAAATAAAGTCACACTTAAATAATTGGAAAAATATTAAGTGCTCTTGGATCGGCCGAGCGAACATAATAAAGATGACAATACTCCCTAAACTAATCTATTTATTTAGTGCTATACCAATCAGACTTCCAAGAAAATATTTTATTGATCTAGAAAAAATAACAACAAAATTCATATGGAACAATAAAAAGTCGAGAATCTCAAGGGAATTAATGAAAAAAAAATCAAATGAAGGTGGCCTAGCTGTACCTGATCTAAAATTATATTATAAAGCAGCAGTCACCAAAACCATTTGGTATTGGCTAAGAAATAGATTAGTGGATCAGTGGAAAAGGCTAGGCTCACAAGACAGAATAGTCAATTATAGCAATCTAGTGTTTGACAAACCCAAAGCCCCTAACTTCTGGGAAAAGAATTCATTATTTGATAAAAACTGCTGGGATAATTGGAAATTAGTATGGCAGAAATTAGGCATGGACCCACACTTAACACCATATACCAAGATAAGATCAAAATGGGTCTATGACCTAGGCATAAAGAACGAGATTATAAATAAATTAGAGGAACATAGAATAGTTTATCTCTCAGACTTGTGGAGGAGAAAGAAATTTGTGACCAAAGATGAACTAGAGACCATTACTGATCACAAAATAGAAAATTTCGATTACATCAAATTAAAAAGCCTTTGTACAAATAAAACTAATGCAAACGAGATTAGAAGGGAAGCAACAAACTGGGAAAACATTTTCACAGTTAAAGGTTCTGATAAAGGCCTCATTTCCAAAATATATAGAGAACTGACTCAAATTTATAAGAAATCAAGCCATTCTCCAATTGATAAATGGTCAAAGGATATGAACAGACAATTTTCAGAGGATGAGATTGAAACTATTATCACTCATATGAAAGAGTGTTCCAAATCATTATTGATCAGAGAAATGCAAATTAAGACAACTCTGAGATACCACTACACACCTGTCAGATTGGCCAAGATGACAGGAAAAAATAATGATGAATGTTGGAGGGGATGCGGGAAAACTGGGACACTAATGCATTGTTGGTGGAGTTGTGAAGGAATCCAACCATTCTGGAGAGCAATCTGGAATTATGCCCAAAAAATTATCAAATTGTGCATACCCTTTGATCCAGCAGTGTTTCTATTGGGCTTATATCCCAAAGAAATACTAAAGAAGGGAAAGGGACCTGTATGTGCCAAAATGTTTGTAGCAGCCCTGTTTGTAGTGGCCAGAAACTGGAAAATGAATGGATGCCCATCAATTGGAGAATGGCTGGGTAAATTGTGGTATATGAATGTTATGGAATATTATTGTTCTGTAAGAAATGACCAGCAGGATGAATACAGAGAGGACTGGCGAGACTTACATGAACTGATGCTAAGTGAAATGAGCAGAACCAGGAGATCATTATACACTTCGACAATGATATTGTATGAGGACATATTTTGATGGAAGCGGATTTCTTTGACAAAGAGACCTGAGTTTCAATTGATAAATGACGGACAAAAGCAGCTACACCCAAAGAAAGAACACTGGGAAACGAATGTGAACTATCTGCATTTTTGTTTTTCTTCCCGGGTTATTTATATCTTCTGAATCCAATTCTCCCTATGCAACAAGAGAACTATTCGGTTCTGCAAACATATATTGTATCTAGGATATACTGCAACATATCCAACATATAAAGGACTGCCTGCTATCTAGGGGAGGGGGTGGAGGGAGGGAGGGGAAAAAAAAATCGGAACAGAAACGAGTGTCAATATAAAGTAATTATTAAATAAAAAATTTTAAAAAAATGCTCTAAATCATTATTAATTAGAGAAATGAAAATTAAAACAACTTTGAGTCACCAACTTATACCTTTCAGATTAGCTAAGAAGACAGAAAAAGATAATTCTAAATGTTGGAGGAGACATGGAAAAACTGAGACATTAATACACTGCTGGTGGGGTTTCAAAATGATCCAACCATTCTGGAGATCAGTTTTGGAACTATGCCCAAAATGCTATAAAACTGTGCATATCCTTTGATTGCCACTATTGGGATATGCCAGGAAATCATAAAAGAGGGGAAAGGACCCATATGTGCCAAAAAGTTTATAGAAGTTTTTTGTGTGATGGCAAAAAATTGGAAAATGCATAGATGCCCAGTAATTGAAGAATGGCTGAAAATAATGGAATATTACTGTTCTATAAAAATTGATAAACAAGCTAATTTTAGAAAGGCCTGGAAATATTTATATGAACTGATGCTGAGTGAAACAAGCAGAACCAGGAATACATTGTACATAGTAACAGCAAGATTGTGCAATGATAAACCTTGACAGACTTGATTCTTCTCAGTTCAGTGATCCAAGGCAATCCCAATAATCTTTGAATGGAAAACATGATTTGCATCCAGAGAGAGAACTGTGAAGACTGATTGTAAATCAATATATGCTATGTTTAATTTTTTTCACTCTCTCATGGTTTTCCCTTTTGTTCTGATTTTTTTTCTCCCAACATGATTCATAAGGAAATGTATTTTTTAAAAATAAATGTACATGTATAACCAGAAAAAAAATTAAAATATAGGACTTTGGGACAAAAATGTCGGATCTTTACTTGAGATTATGATTCAAGGCAAAAATTAATTAACATATTTGATAATAATGGTTATTCAAGCTCTGATTTTATTTCAATTCCCTCATTTTTATAAAATTTTCTCCTGGCATGATATGAATCACTTGCTTGGAAATGAAGTCATAGAGCCATCATTTTTTTTTCCAATCTTGGGCAAAAATAGGTGTGCACAGGCAAGAACAGAGATTGTAGGAAAAAGAAATTATAGGATTTCTTACCTCAGGGATATTATATCTAGTTTGCCCAATAATTTTTCTGTTCTGATGACTATAAAGAAAATGTTGAAAGAATAACAAGGATGTCTATAGTTAAGATCAATTCCACTGTAGCTTTTAATGACTTTTGTGATAAAACTGCTAGTAAAGAATGTATTTTAATTATACATTCCCAGAGGTAATATTTGAATTAAATGGGGTTTTTGTTTGTTTGTCTCTTTCTCCCTAAGAAACTCTTTTCATACTGATTTCTATTGAAGATAAGCAAATCAATAAGTAGCAGCTACACTGTGGAATAATAATAATTTTATTGTTTGGCAGAATCAAAAACAATCATATAAATATTTTCAAAGCTAATTGATTCAACAGTGATATTAATACATTAGTTTTTTAATGAGTATATATTTTTGCTTCCTACCCCATCTACCTCTCCCTACTCAAATCTCAAAACAACAACAAAGAAATGAGAAATATTTTTTAAAACTATTGATGTCACAAAACAGCAGAAAATACATAACTTATTGACTTTGTTGTCCACCATCATTTGAAATACATTGAAATTAATTCTATTGTACTTTCATAATAAACTCATATAGTGTGTTTCAAAGCAGTTTAGAAAGTATAAATGATTTAAAAATGTAAGGTATCATTAAAAGAAATATTCATATAGAGAAAAAAAGATATAGCATATCAGTTCCTCATATTTCTAAAAGAAATAATTTCTATGATATTTGCATTTGTATTAATAAACTTTAAAAAGCAAATCCCCATTAATTCAATTCAAATTTTAATCATTTTCAAACTTAATATAATAATGTAAATCAAATGTTCCCAATGATATCTCCAAATTATATAACAGTATTGTATCCGGCACTTTCTTCATTACTGACAATAATATCTTTTTTGATCAGAAATGGCTGAATGTTTATTTATTTGAGACAAAATTAGAAATAATAAAAATTAAGATCATCTGCAGCAAACCATCAAAACAATATTTCTGTGCTTGATTGCTTCTGTCTCTTTTATTTTTTTTAAAAGCTTTTTTCAAAGGATATGAACAGACAATTCTCAGATGAAGAAATTGAAACTATTTCTATCCATATGAAAATATGCTCCAAGTCATTATTAATCTGACAAATGCAAATTAAGACAACTCTGAGATACCACTACACACCTGTCAGATTGGCTAGAATGACAGGGAAAGATAATGGGGAATGTTGGAGGGGATGTGGGAAAACTGGGACACTGATACATTGTTGGTGGAATTGTGAACACATCCAGCCATTCTGGAAAGCAATTTGGAACTATGCTCAAAAAGTTACCAAATTGTGCATACCCTTTGATCCAGCAGTGTTTCTACTGGGCTTATACCCCAAAGAGATTTTAAAGAAGGGAAAGAGATCCACGTGTGCAAAAATGTTTGTGGCAGCCCTGTTTGTAGTGGCTAGAAACTGGAAATTGAATGGATGCCCATCAATTGGAGAATGGTTGAGTAAATTGTGGTATATGAATGTTATGGAATATTATTGTTCTGTAAGGAATGACCAGCAGGATGAATACAGAGAGAACTGGCAAGATTTACATGAACTGATGCTGAGTGAAATGAGCAGAACCAGGAGATCATTATATACCTCAACATCGATACTGTATGAGGATGTATTCTGATGGAAATGGATTTCTTGGACAAAGAGAAGATCTAACTTAGTTTCACTTGATTAAGGATGGACAGAAGCAACTACATCCAAAGAAAGAACACTGGGAAATGAATGTACACATTCTGTACACATATATTGTATCTAGGATACACTGTGACATATTTAACTTGTATAGGACTTCTTGCCATCTGGGGGAGGGGGTGAAAGGAGGGAGGGGAAAAATCGGAACAGAAGTGAATGCAAGGGATAATGCTGTAAAAAAAATTACCCAGGCATGGGCTCTGTCAATAAAAAGTTATAATACAAAAAAAAAAAAAAGCTTTTTTATTTTCAAGCCATATGTGGGCAATTTTTCAACATTGACCTTTGCAAAGCCAATTTTCCCTCACTTCCCCTCACCCCTCCTCTAAATGGTAAGTAATCCAGTATGTATTAAACATGGTAAATATATATATAAAATCCAATATATGCATACATATTTATACAACTATCTTGCTGCACAAGAAAAATTAGATTTAAAAATGGAAAAAATGAGAAAGAAAATAAAATGCAAATAAACAACAAAAAAGAGTGAAAATGCTATGTTATGATCCACACTCATGAGGTTCCCAGAGTCCTCTCTCTGGGTGTTGATGAGTCTCTTCATCACAAGATCATTGGAATTGGCCTGAATCATCTCATTGTGGAAAGAGTCACATCCATCAGAATTGATCATCATATAATCTTGTTGCAAAACAATATTTCAATTAAATTGAATAAATCAAGAGAAGAGGAATGGGTCACAATTTGGAATTGTAGATATTTTTCTCTATGTCTTTTTGCTCTGAAATAACTTTTGCACTTTTTAATGGACAGAAACTTAACATAACTGAAAGGAAATCTTTATTGCATAATTAAAATAATAGTGATAGAAAAACAGACTATTTGAGGAAAACAAGCTCAGATCCCTTTGATTAAAGGAGTCAATTTAATTTCTGGTATTAAGAATTAACATATTCACACATGCAAAAAAAGCTGCCATTTTAAAAAGTAAGATTAAAATTCAGAAGGCTCATAAGTAGGGAAAAGATCAGAGATATCTGAATTTTTGAAAGAGAAGCACAATATAAAATGGTTGATTTTTCCTCATAACAAAAATGAAATTAACTGGTAAGTCCTTAATATCAACTATCATCATATTTAGTAACTTTCCTGGGTATTTCTAAAGTGATTACTAATAGGAGACACTGAAGGAGAAATGACTACATATTGTGCTATCATTTTCTTTTTCTTTTTTTTTTTAATTTTATTTTATTTAATAATAACTTTATATTGACAGAATCCATGCCAGGGTAATTTTTTTACAACATTATCCCTTGCACTCGCTTATGTTTCGATTTTTCCCCTCCCTCCGTCCACCCCCTCCCCAAGATGGCAAGCAGTCCTATATATGTTAGATATGTTGCAGTATATCCTAGATACAATACATATTTGCAGAACCGAACAGTTCTCCTGTTGCACAGGGAGAATTGGATTCAGAAGTGCCATCATTTTCAAATCGTCTCTGTGAATCTATAGAAGAATGAGAATTAATAGGGTCCAATCTAGTGAAAATGAATATCGCTAGAGAGAATAATAGCACAGCCAAAGAGGACATCAGTTAGGGAGCCTCTAGGAGAAGCCAGTAGTGTGGAAATGGAAATATTAGAAAGAAAAAGAGAAGATAGAAAATATAATTGACTTGAGAATTGTATTGATCTTCCCCCTCTATAAAGTTTGTTTAAAATTCCCCTAAAATCTCTACAGAACCTTTCCAGGCTGAGATAAAGTCAAATAATGGTTTCCTTTGAGAACCAAGGATAAACAACCTAAACTAAGAGTTTTCATATTATACAACTCAAACTGCAGTCACTGTAATTGTGCAAAATGTCAACATTCCTTCTTTTCTTGCTGTGATTATATTTTGTTATGTGTTGTAAACATTCATTTTCTTTTTTATGTTTTCTCCATAGGCTGTTTTGGGTTTTTTGTTTAAATGCAATATCTGCATATGGACCTATTCTAATATAGAAGTTTTTAGAGGTTTTGGAGAACATGCTGTTTGGGGCAATTGCACCCACCCAAACTGACTACTCAGGAGTCACTCCAAATGATGTACAGAAAGAATTTATTAGAATCTCGAGAAGCGGACCATCCTGGCCTGTGGGCCTGAAAGGACAACAAAGATACCCACAGGAGGAGAGTCATTCACTTGAAGATGCTTACCACTTTTATACATTTCAGACAAAGAATCCCCAAACTCCCACCCTTTACAGACTGTGATTGGTTACATAAACCTTAATCTCCCTATTTGGTCAGTGGAATGCAGTGAAAAAGGTGATATACAGCTTGGGCCACTTAATTCCTTCTTTGGACAATGGAATGCAGTCCAGGTCTCATCTAAAATCACATGATTGGGGCCTATAGGCCTGATCTACTTTAGTTAACAGTCTCTGATCAATATGTGCTTAATCTGTAAGTTCTTCACCTTTCCACACAATGCTAATAATTAATAGGAGGATAATTATTAGGATGATAGTCATTAGGACTTTAGACCACAACCAATCTCCCCCAGGCCATGTACTACCTCATTAGTTCTATATTCCTAGCCCCCAAATCAAGGAATATATAACTTGTTTTATTGATTTCTAAGGTTAATGATTCTTAACCCTTTTTGTGTTATAAGACCTTTTGACAATCTAGTAAAAGTTCTCTGTGTAATGTTCTGATTGGTTTTCTGGAGGTCTCTGGACCAGCCTTTGTTTCAGCTGAATAATCACCACGAGAATAGTCAGGAATCAAGTCCAAATTCTTTATTATCTCCTTCAAAATTTTTCTCCTTCACTTGGGGCCTGGCTAGCTTTCTGGAGGTCCTTCAGACAGGACTTGGTTTCAGTGGAGAAATGAAGGAGAGCCACCAGGAGCTGATCAAAGATGGAATGAGTCCGAGGGCTTGTGCTCTGGCCTCCGGCCACCACAAAGGTGGAGGTGGAATGAATAGCTCTGACTGAGTTTGTCCCAACTTAGATACTCTAATATAATATAATTACATTATTGTAGGTAGGAATCTTGTAGAATAGGTGTCAATCTTGTAGAAATGTATTAAGTATTAAATACATGTCCTGAACTAGAGAACTATTAATCACCATGCTAAACTAGATAACCATTGTATTATCAATTCCACTGAGTTAACACCTTTCTCCAGGGTTCTGGCTCATTACATCTGTGGACCTTTTTCAGAATAATGTTTAAATGCATAAAATCAAAAATATATAATTACAAAGGAAACCAATTATATTGAAATGTAGAGCTAATACTATTTTAAATAATTTCATAGAACCCATATTGAGAGCTCTTAAGTCATCAGAGTTTTGTAATTAATATTAATAGTGGGAATAACCACATTGTTGAAATTGATACGTTTGAATGCTCTCAATTTCTGGTGGTCAAGAGGTTAGTGGCAATAAGAGAGTTGTTAAATTCGCTGCAGGTTTAGAGTGAAAGAATTCACTCATTCCTGAATTATTAGTTGCAAAATGAAAGTTTATTGTTGGACAGAAATCAGTTTGCTAAGAGGCTAACTTTTATAGTGGCAATGATCTATTAAGGAAATGGAGTTCTGGCCCTGAGAATACTCAGTGGGCAGGACCTAGCAAAGTGCAAAGGCCATCTGCAAAGACCTTAGTTGAAGGAAGCTGTTATATTGAGTATCTTGATGGGGGCTGGGACAATCTGGGCTGATCAGACAAGGATTCTTGGTTGGGGCTGGGACAGCCCGAGCTGATCAGATGGGGATTCCTGGATTGAATGAGAATTTAGAATTTCTATGGGAGTTGATTTGCCCCTGAATAGTATTGCTTCTCTTATCCTGAAAGGTTTGGACTCTGTCTCTAGACTTCTTGGAGCCTGGGAGATCCTGATCTCTGAGATCAGAAAAGGAGACACAATCTCCGAGTGAAAATCTTAAAGGAAACAGTTCCCCTCCCCCTTCAAAATTATAGTTCCTTTCTTGAAATACTAAAAATATTATTTGTGTATACATTAGCTTTTGCTACTACATTGGAACCTCCATAGGGGCAGATACTATGTTTTACTCTATCTTCCTATTCTTCTTGCCATTTTCCAGAATAACTTGTATATATCAGGCACTTATTTAGTATTTACTGAAATAGGCCAAAAGTCAAATGCTTTATATAAATATATTTAATAAATATATATAGACATATACTTTATACAAATTTACTTAAATACTCCAATGATCCCATCAATGATAATTATTGCCTAAAGTCATGCACATGGAAATTAATTCAAGACTGTCCATAATTTTTTACTCTTTTTCAAATGTTCTCTCCCAAGTTTGACAAGAGCAAGGTGGGATTGAATGCCACCTAAAATACTAGAGGGCTTATTTTCTAATGAAATCATTAGAATTCCAGTTAAAAAAAATTGTAATGTGGTGGATAAAAAACTTTCCATTTAATCTTTGACAACCCTCATTCTCTGGTTCCTAACATGTTACCCAATGGATTTTTTTTACCATCCTTACCCATTCCCCCTTTTGTATGGAGATTGTTGAGCATTAAAGCATAAATTGATTTAATCTAAAGGATTTTATCAGTTCTTCAGAGAATTTTTCTACCTCTGCAACTCCTACACCAGATGTTGGTACAAAAGATACAACAAATAAAATGCATTAATTAAGACATTGCTTCATATTCCTTGTTCCAGGGCAGATTTCTGGAAACTCATAGCTATTATGAGAGTTGAAATGCAGACATCCCAGAAGCCAAGACTGATAAGTTTTCACTCAGAGGTAGTTTGGGGCTTACTTAGCAATGCACTAATTAATTGTGATGCCATGTTCCATGGAAACATATTAAAATAATGTGCTAAATTTAAAAATATTTGTGCACTTTTCTTCCTGGGTTATAGTTAAAATTGAGACACTACCAAGAAGTTTCATTATTTTTAAATTTCAAGTGTTTTATTTACACTGCTGCAGAGAAAGTAGAACAGACAGGATTGTTGTTTTCTAACTAGTTCCTCAGTTCTTTCTTTGCTATCTTTCCCCTCTTTACTTCTCCCTCCTATCCTTCTAAATTAATGAATAGTAATGACTAAAGAAACCAAATTTTAAAATGCAAAATGCCTAAGCCATCCACATTGCCTAAAGCAAATAGGAAACCCAGAGGCTTCTGAGCTGAACCACTTGATCTCAGTTAACTAATACTTTGAAGTCTTCATAGCCCAAGTTCCTTGAAGCTTCCTCTGAGAAAGTCTTTCCTCGGAGAAGAGACAAGGCAAGACAAAAGATTCTGTAGAAAAAACTAGTATAAACTCTGCTTAGGAAAGAGCTCTTAGAATATTTTGTTAGCAGGGATGAAAGCTTCTCTGCTGGACACAATGACATATTTTTTTATAAAGACGGCCAGATCCATCAGGTTGGCCTCCAACAGCAGGTGGCAGCTACTAATTAGAAATGAAAGAATTTCACAGAAATTTTTAATAATGCAAAATCAAATAATTCTCCAATAATCACTTGTCAAGTAGAAACAGATGGTGCAACTTTAATATATGAGGGAAAAAAGGACCAAATGCAGAGAAGGTGATTTCTCACCAGTGTCCAGAGGCAGCATCATTACAGTCTTGAACAACTTTTATGAACAATAAAGCAAGGTGCTTGAAATATGGGACTCAGTTAAAATACCATATACTTCTTTGGATCCCACAACTATAAAACCCTACTGGTTAGATATTGTTTGGTACCTTAGTTCTAACACTAATCTATAAAATAGACTATTATACTTGCCACAAATTAACGTGTGGAATGGTATCATATGAATACAGAAAAAAGGTAGTCCATATTTTTAAAATAGTGAAAAGAAAAGAGAAAGAAAGGAAAATAAGGGAGAGAAGTAGAAAGGAAAGGAGAGAAGAGAAGAGAGAGGAGAGGAAAGGAAAGGAAAGAAAAGAAAGAAAAAAGAGAGGAAAAGGGAAAAGTAAAGCGAAGGGAAGGGTAGAGAAGAGGAACTGAGTGGAGGAGAAGGGAAAAGAAAGGAGGGGAGAGGAGAAGTATACTGAATGAGATTTGAACAAAATACAATATTATTGTATCATAAGAAATCAGAGAATCACATAAAGTTTATATGAATGAATACAAAGGGAAAAAAGTAGGGCCTGGAGAATTACATACACAATCACTACTATAATAAAAAGAAAAATGATTTTAGAAGGAAGCCATATTCAAATTAAGGGTAATAATCAATAAGAATTCAGGAGGACAGATAGTGAAAGACTTTCCTTTTCAGAGAGATGATGTACTCTGGGTGTTGAATGCTGCATATACTGTCAAATATGGTTGCTCTATTACTTGCTTCATCTTATATTTATTTATAACAAGAGATCCTTCTGTCTTGAGGAAAGGAAAAGGGAGGAAAGGAGATTAGCAAAAAGTTTAGAAATGTCTGTGGTATATTGTTAAAAAAAAATCACAGCCATCAACAATATTTTTTCAACTGGCAAGAGAAAGAATTTATAATCATAAAGATAATGACAGGGCATTTTCTATAAAATCTTATTTTATTCATTTTAAAACTATTCTTAGAAGGGGTCTATAGACTTTCCCACACAGCCAAAGGGGATTCATGACAAACAGAAGATATTTCAAAATTTTCTTCTGAGGAAATCAGTCAAGACATTAAGACAATAGTTTCAGTTAAAGTCACAGACTCCAAAAAAATCATCACAAATGAATAACATTTCTAAATAAGAATAATAAATAAATAAATATAAATAATAACAAATAAAAAAACTAAAGTAAGAATAATAAAAAGGAAGTTCTAATAAAATTATGTCTACTATAGTACATTCAATACCTGTACAGCTATAATTACAAAATTCTCCTTAAAAAAAAAAAAAAAGAACATAAATAACTGGGAGGGTTACTCAATCCTCCTGGTAATGCTGTAGTAACATAATAAAAACCACTATACCACTGAAATTAGTTTTACATATTTAGTGCCATAACAATCAACTACCAAAGGGACACTTTATAGAACTAGACAAAATGATAACAAAATTCAATTGTTTAAGTTCAATTCAAAACAAAAAGTCTAGAATGTCAAGGGAAATAATGGAGAAAAAGTGAGAATGAAAGGGAAATAATACTTCCAGACTTCAAATATTATAAAGCAGCATTATCAGAGCCATTTGGCACTGATTTAAGAAATAGAAAAATAGAGTGATAAAATTGACTAGGCAAGAAAGAATCAAAATAACTAGACTCAATCTAGCATTTAATATGCCAAAAATATATTAGCTTCCTATTTAATAAAGAAAACTGCAAAACAATATGGCACAAATTAGATTTAGACCACCATATTCTACCATATACCAAAATCAATTTATTTTGGATCATACTGGGAGCTAACATAGTGGAATAGTCGGGAGAGGTACAGTGAGCTATCCACAAACTTCAAGCAAATCTAGAAAATGCAATAGACTGAATCCTGATGAAAAACTCCAGAAATGTTACAATGAGTTATTTTTCCAGCCAGGTATGGCAAAGAGACTTACACAGGGAGAACTGGGAATAGTGGAAATCGGTTTCCAGGGATACACACAGAGTACTAAAACTCCCAGAGAAAAGCTTTCCCCCTGAGCCAGAGGAAGTCTTATACTTGTATAGGAATACCAGGCCAATATCAAGGCACTGAGATTGGTAAAGATAACAATTGGCAGTTTTGTTGCCTACTACCCAAAAGGGTCACAGATCCAGAGTGGAGTGGAAAAAAGGAACTGAACAAGAGAATAGTATTTCTGGATAAAGAGGTCCTAGTAGGTGGTACACTGAGAAAGAAGGAAGTTTAGAAGTCATTAGCAATATGCACAGAGCAGGGTCTCAAAACATACAAATCATTTTGCAGAGAAATAATCAACAAGGCAGGAATCCCAGACCAAAGAGAGCCTATAATTCTGACACTCTGAGCCAACAGTTTTCCAGCTGGCTGATGGGCTGAAGCTAGCAGTAGCCTATTCTCCCACACATCCAAACTCATACCAGGGCAATCAGACTTTGCCCTGGACCACTTTGGGAGCACTAAAAGCTTTCAGGTCCTCATTCTGTACCTAGGATAGTAGAATAACATAACACTCACAAGAGGAAAGAGATGTGAAGAGAATTAGAAGCAAGCTGGATTTGCTTTCATGCTAAACAAACTCTAAGGATATACATAAATATTTATAACTTTTTGAGTTGGCAAAGATTGGGAATCTGAGAAGGTGCCAATAAGTTGGAAAATGAATGAACAATTTATGTATAAAAATCTGATGAAAACATTATTGTACTAAATGCTTATCAGTGTAATAACCGACAAGGATTCCAGAGGACTAATGATGAAACATGCTATCTACCCTTTGATAGAAAGATTAAATGATTCAGAATGCAGAATAAAACAAAATTTTTTGGACATGGCCAATATAGAAATTTATTTTGATTAACATTTTTATGATTTTTGTTTCTCTTATGTCCTCAGTTGGGGGAAGGTTAGGAAAAAAGGAAGGAAGAAAGGGGCTTATAGCTGATTAAGATAAATATTTTTTAAAGATCATACCTTAAAAAATTAAAATACAAGCTTATCATATAACATTTGGGAAATACATTTGCAATTATGCAAAGAAAGTGATTGAAATGTCCATATCCTTACTTCCAGAAATTCTTGTGCTAGACATATATCTCAAGAAAGTCTAACAAATGGGCTTCATATATACAAAATATCATAGCACTTTTGGTAGTAGCAAGAAAAAATCAAATCAAATCAGAGTAGAAAGCCTTTGGTAGGCTAAACAAATTGTGATACAAGGATATAAAGAACTATTATGTGCTATAAGAAATTACTAAAATGATAACTACAGGAAGATACTACAAAATGAATAGAACAAGGAAAACACTATAAATAGGGACTATAAAAGTGAAAAAAGAAACCACAAAAGAAATGAAACTTAATTCTTTGAATTTTTTCATTCTTTGAAGCTATGATGACCAAGCTTCATCCAAAGAAGAGATATGATAACCATATTTAACAAATATTAAACTACTTGCCATAGGTGGAAGGGAGGGAATTAGAACACAAGCTTTTGCAAGGATTAATGTTGAGGAATTATCCATGCATATCTTTTGAAAAATAAAAAGCTTTAATAAAAAATTTTAAAAAACAAAACAAAACAAAAAAAAACAAAGAAGAGATAGGAGAAAGCACCTGCCCTTGTTTCCACAGAGACAGGAAACTTTGGGTACAGAACACATCACATGGTGCCAAACTTTTAAAATATTTGATTAGTTTTCCTGAACTTTTCTTTTCCTCCTTTTAAATCTCCCTTTAAATGGCTTTCTGGGAGAAACAGGATGAGCAGAAATGTATTAGGATATTAAAGTGATATGAAAACAAACACATCAATAACAATTTGTTAAAAAGGTACTTCTTATTGTCTCATAATTCTCCATTTCTTTCAACTTCATCTTTCTAAAACCCACCCAGAAATCAGGATTGTAAGAACAAAATTAATGCATTTAGTTGAAGTAATTTGAATTCCTTTTTCTCGATGCACACACAAGTACACACACATGCAGACATTCATGCATGCACACATACCCCCTTAAGTCTTGCTCAAAACTTCTTCAAGTTCACACTGATTGACAACCAAAAAGGAAATTGTACTACAATGAACTATTCCTTTACCTGAACCTTGACTTGGTGTTGTTTTGTTTTGTTTTTTTTCCTCACAGGAAAATATTTATCTAAAAAGAAGAATTATAACATCCTAGCTAAATAATGTCCTTTATCCACACCTTTGTGAGTCTACCATGTTTTTACTTTCCCAATCTTGTGGCTCTTAAAAAAATGAAAGAAGTGTTTTGATTGCTCTATTTGCCAGATCAATAAGTGTGGAACTTGCTTTGGGAGAATTATTTCAACATCATGCCAAATAACACAAGGGTTCTTTTGGGAAGCATTTCCATAAGCTCCTTAAGATCTGACATATAAACAGTAGCATCAGACAAAAGGAAATCCTCAGAGCCATGTCTTCTCCTCCCAAGCCTTTTTACTCTACAATAAAGGGGCTTAATATTGGGAAAATAGATTTTCTCTGTCATTGCAGCAATCGATTGGAACCTTGACGGGGATTATGGGAAATGTGAATGGTTCATGCAGGCTCTGCAGAATAGCATGGCTTTAGATATAATTTGAATTTGATTTTGTAAATATAGTACAATAAAAATGATTCTAATAATAATCATTTTTCCTTTTGGTTTTAAGAATCGTTTCCACTTCATTGTAGCCAAGTGGTTATGAATGGAAATGAGTACAGAAAGGCTAAGGTTCTTCTTGCATTTGGAGCTTCTGGGTGCATTTGTCTCACTCTCAACAGAGAATTTTGCCTTCTTCCAGATATGAAATCAAATTCATTTAATATGAACCTTGAACTACCATCCATTCTATTGCAGAAATAGTGCTGCCCTTTTCTCCTCCTTAGTTCCCACATATATCTCACTAGGGCTTTCCTAAGGTTTAGTCAGAAATTAAAGGATATTTTCAGATCCCAGCAAAAGTTCTTCAGGAAGACATATTGGGATGAGATCAAGAACTGGGAATGCTTTTTGTAATGGCAAGAAACTGGAAACTGAATGGATGCCCATCAATTGGAGAAACAAATTATGGTATATGAATGTTATGGAACAGTATTGTTCAGTAGGAAATGACCAATAGGATGATTTCAGAGAGTACTGGAGAGACTTACATGAACTGATGCTAAGTGAAATGAGCCAAACCAGGAGATCGTTATACACTGCAATAACAAGACTATACAATGATCAATTTTGATGGACGTAGCTCTCTTCAATGATGTGATGATGCAAACCAGTTCCAGTTGTTCAGTGATGAAGAGAGCTATCTACATTCAGAGAGAGGACTGTGGAAACTGAGTATGAATCACAACATAGCATTTTCATTCTTTCTGTTGTTGTTTGCTTGCATTTTGTTTTCTTTCTCAATTTTTTTTCCTTCTTGATGCGATTTTTCTTTAAACAAGATACCTTTATAAATATGTATACATATATTGTATTTAACATCTATTTTAATATATTTAACATGTATTAGACTACCTGCCATGTAGGGGAGGGGATGAGGGGAAGAAGGGGAAAATTTGGAACAGAAAGTTTTGCAAGGATCAGTGTTGAAAAATTTACTCTATGCATATGTTTTGTAAATAAAAACTTTAATAATTTTTTTTAAAAAGAAAAGAATTGGGGCTGTTCCAAGTCCCAAAGACAGATTCCCTAGTATTAACAAGCTCTTTTAGGCCTTTTTGCTTGAATTCATCAAACTCTGCTAAACATAAATAGTAAAGATTAAAGATAAAAGGTTGCCTGTTGAGATGGATGGTAGAAGCTGGTCCACGATGTAGGATTCTTCCCCTTGGAGCCACAGAATGTTCAAGATCAAAATGCACTTCTGGCTATTTTGAGAACAACATCAGGAATATACACAAAGAGTCCCAGTGGTATTTTGTTATCTCGAAAGCCTAGGTGGACACATGCATGCAGGATCTGTTCAAGCAAGGGCTAAAATAGTTGATAAAACAGACATCTGATGAAGATTGTGACCATTACAGACATCATTCACCTCTAGAAGTAGAGTCCACATCAACAACATGTGAAAAAGATTCAGTCAAAGTCAATATATGACAGAGAAGATAGCTAGCCAGGAGATGGTAAGGTGAGCTGTCTTCAAGGTTATAGGATAACCCCAGCAGATCACAGACTTTCCAGCAGGTATGGGTCATATGGACAAGAGAACAACAAAGACCCCAGTGTGGTAAATGGTCTGTGAAGGACATAGGTGCCTGAGGGCCTGACTCCAGATGCTACTCCTTTCTTACCTGTTTTTCTAGCTAGGGAAATCACATGTAATGCTTTTGCCATTAAGGCTAAAGATAACATATATCCAAGTGAGCCATTAAGAGTCCAGGATTGAGAATAAGAATCAAAACTGAGAATACCAAAGATGTGAAACTATTCTTCTTGGTTCTAAAGGGACAGAACTAGAAGCAATCCACATAAGTTACAGAGAGCACATTGAGTTTCAACATTTTAAAATAATTCCCAATAATGAGAACTTTCCCAAAGTGGAATGGTCTGCTTTGGGAGATGCAGTATTCCCCATCGCTAAAAGTATATAAGCAAAAGCCAACCATATGAGGATATCATAGAGATGAGCCTTGATCAAATATGAGTTTGACTAAATGGTTTCTGAGGTCCCTCCAAGGTCACAATCTTGGGCATCTGTATAGCAAGAAACCCTTTGGATACTAAGAATGCCAATTTCAAGAACTTAAGATGTATAGATCCTCAACAGGCTAATTGCTGCCACCATTTTTCTCCCCCATTAATTTTCACTCCCTAATGTAAGAGATGACTGGATCACCATCCCCTTGGCCAGTCAATTAGGGTAGGAGCCAGCACCTTGACTAGCCAGAATGATTTGTTTTCCCTCTCTTGTTCTGAGTCATTCAGCTAGTTATCTAAGCTCCTTCCAGTTCTGATACTCTAGCAATCTTTGTAGGCTACAGTCCTTCTTGCTATATTTTATTCAGGAAAGAGAAACATAGTCTAATGCTACATTTACTGCTTGTACTAGGAAAAGGGCAAGATTTTTATTTGGACCATTTTGCAGCTCACATCTCCTTGCCCTATGAAGTTTTTCATCCATATATAATAGGAAGTATGTTTCACTGAGGTAACAGAAGAATTAAGTGTTTTGGGGATGAAAAAATGAACACAGTCAAGAGGAAAACTCTATTAAAAATTTTCAAAGTAGCCAGGCTCATCCATCTCTTTCTTCTATGTCAGTAGTTCTTAGCCACCTCTTGCTGACTACCACCACCTGCCCCTCTTCTCTAAGAAATAGAAAAACTCATCTCACCTTATCCCCCTAAGCAGTTTAAAATTGCAAAGAATCGGGTGAATAGATCTGGCACCAAGCAAGTCTTGGAAGCAGTTTTATGTGTTCAAAACATTGAGAAACTCCTGAGTCCTCAGTTAGATCAGGAATAGATCTGAATAGATCTGGCAGCAAGCATGTAGCTTATATTTTTAACTTTGGATTATTCTTACTTTGCAAATTGTATGGGATTCAATTCAATATTAAAAATGACAGGAGGAAGTGTTGCAGAGTGGATAGAGAGCAAGCAGATGAAGGCCTAATTTAAGAATGGCATGATTGTTATATGACTATGAAAATTACTTCTAACTCTTAAGTCCCCTTATATATCTCTAAGATTATAACTTTAGAGTTGCTGCCAATCTGTATTAATAGAGGGAACTTCCTCACTGGGAGTGCCTTGTACACACTAAATCATGGGTCCAGATCACATAAGTAAATAATATCTCCATTAGTTCAAACAATAAAAGGAAGCACCCATTATATGCAATGAATTACACTAGTTGCTAGAGAAAGAAAACATTAAAGACGACTTGGGACTCAGTCTAATGGAAGTTAAAATCTGTTTATCTACCTATGGAGACATTCTGGAATAGTAGGTAAGTGTGGTGAATTTGGAACTGTGAATACCCAGCTTTAAATTTATTAGCCATCCAAGTATAAGGAGATTGTTCAATCTCTCAGATTTAATCTGAAAAATGGAGACTGTATTATCAGAAGAATCATTGATGATATATTCTTTGTAAAATTCTTTACAAATAAGAAAGTACTCCCTAAACTCAACTATTATTTCATTCAAAGAAACTTATTAAGTGTCTCCACTGTGTGTTCTATCTGCTAGGCAATGGAATCAACACACACAAAACATCGATATAACCGAGATAAAACCAGAGAATTTTGATCTTACAACTAAAATAATTGAGCACTGTGTTCCAAAGAGAAGTAAACATGTTGGGATTACACCAGTGGGGACCATTATGTGTCTAGAAGAAAAATGAATTCTCAAATAAAGCAGTTCTAAGGTGAAAAGAAAACACACAGATGTGGGGTTACTGCTGACATGGATTCTTTTTCCTACTTCAATAATACATCAGAGTGGCAGCCTGGACCAGAGGGAAGAACATTTCTCTGGGAGTTGAGATATCTGACTTCTACTCTTGACAATCCTGCTAATTCACTTGTTTTTTTTTTTTTTTCCTTGTTTTTATTATTATTATTTTTTTTAATTATTTATTTATTTTTGACAATCCTGCTAATTCACTTGTAAGCTTAGTTGAGTCATTTCAGAGTAGGTGATGTTCATGTAGTACGTTATAATTTAGAAAGTGCTGTACATGAGTGGGGGTGGGGTAATACACTGCCCCTGTAGAACATGTGTAGAGATGAGTCCACAAGGACCACCTCATAGAACATGTGCTTAGTTACCATGGCTGCTTCAGTCAGTCAGGTGCAGCTCTGTTCTGAAGCACTTGGGCATTCTAGATAATTTAGCTATTCCTTTATTAGGGCTTTAATTCTGTTCAAGGGTATCTGCTTCAATATTGCCTTCTGAGCATCTATCCACTAAGTAAATTTTAAAAAGCTTCTCTGTCTCTGTCTGTCTCTTTCTCTCTGTGTCTCCTCTCTGTCTTTTCTTCATCTTTCAACTGTCTGTGTCTCATATCTCTATCTTTAACTCTGTTTTCTCTCTTCTTCTCTTTTTATCCTTCTTGTCCTTCTTTCCTTTTTCCTTCTTCCCTTCCTCTGAAAGAAGTCACATGTAAGATTTCCTGTGAATACAGCGCAGAGAGCTCAAGTTCTATTTGTAGGTGTGTTTTTTTCCCCTTCGCTGGAGAATAGGTAAGAGAACACCGGTTTTAAGGATGGTCATTTCCAGTCTTGGAAGCAGTTTTGTGTGTTCAAAACACTGAGAAACTCCTGAGTCCTCAGTTAATGCCAGTCACATTTTGAAGAGTATTTCTTGAAGAAGATAACCACCAGGAAGAGGATAAGTCTAACTCCTGGCCTGGCAGCCAGAACATAGTATGGACCTTTCTTTCATTCTCATCAGGCTGCATTACAAACTGCTCCATCATCTCCCAGAAATCTCTGCATCCTGGAGCATCACTTGAACCCTGGAACGCCTCCTTAAAAACTATGAGACTCCTCACTTTGATTGGTGACTACTCTCAGAAGGTCCATATAAAGAGGCCATCTAGATATCCATCACTTCATTTCTCATCGAGCTAGATTGAAGATTTCTTCATCCTGCCCTTTCCCTCCTTCCCCTCTTCTCAGCTTCCTCTTAATTTTTGTTTCCCCCACTAAAATGTAAGCTCCTTGAGTAGAGCAACCTTCTTTTTGCTTATGTTTGTATTCTCAGCACTTAACTCAGTCCCTGGTATATTATAAGTGATTAATAAATTCTAATTAATGGAATGAATGATCTTGAAGGGGGAAACTGAAGAATCAAAGTGAAGTGAAATGCTGATTCAGCAGTCCTGGGAAATACTATAACCTCCCTGGAGTGTATAACAGTAGCAATAGGTTAACAAACTCCATTGGTCTTTGTTAATGAGAATTTGTTCATCTCTTATGGTCAGCATTTATTTTGTAGGAAGGAAATACAGAAGTGTCTTACATCTGATTTATATGGAATTAATTCATTATTTTTAAGTGCTCACTCTGTGCAGACCACTGTGTTGGGGATACAAAAGGAAAAGTAAGAAAGATCCTCCTCTCAAGGAGCTCACCCTAGAATAGGAGAGACAGCACAGGGAAGGTTTCCACCACAAGTCAGATGGAAAAACCCCATGATTATTAGGGTACAATTACAAATTGAATGATGATGTCTCTTTTTAAGGGCAATTCCACTTTAAAAAATCATGTTTCTAATGATGAACAATGTGATTGTGTCAAAGTAGAGTTTTTTTTTTTTTTTCTGAATCTCCAATAGCTATGACTATAGTTCCTCCAGGGACAGTTGCCAAGCTACCTCTTCACAGGGATTGCTTCCCAGGATGATGATTTTGGGCACTGGAGTGGAAGTAACACTATTGCTAAGGCTCCTGGTTTCAGGATCCTGGGCTGTTTCCATCATGGACTGAAGGAACACGGTGGTCTGGGCAGAACTGATGATTTAATTCACCTAGCACGTGCTACCTTCTGCCTCCCCTGGGGCATCTTGCTACTTTAGTTAACACTGACCCTTGCCTGCTTGTGAGTGGCAGTTGGTGGGCATGATTGGTCCTTCCCAAAGAAGCCTCCTCCCCAGATAATGGTTGGGGCATGGAGCTAAGAGGGATTCCTTAATAAGAGAGGGAAAGGGTGAGGGCACCAGCCCCTGAGCACAGAAGCCATCATGGGTAGGTCGTTCCATATATATTAACTCATTTTATCCTTATTATCATTCTGCAAGGCATGTAGTCCAGTTATTAATAATCACACTTGAGATAATCACATAAAGGGAAATGGTCTCAGAGATGTGACATGCCACATCTAGCATATCCTAGGCTGGAAAGGGGCAATTTTGAGAGATTCTCTTCTAGAGCACTGACTAATCTACCTTTTTCCATCAGGAAAAAAATCCCATAAAATTAACCCTTCCAACTATGGAGTCCATTGAAGAGTGGTAGAGCCAGAAGTGAAACCCCAGGCTTCTGACTTTGCATCCAATGTGTTTTCCACAGTCCCATAGCTTGTCTCTCAAGTCCATGGCTTTTTTCCTAATTTGTTACTCAGTCTTTTGAAGAATTTAGCTTATAAAGCACAAAGTCTCCCATTTCATCCAGGACTATTTCCAGTTGTCCTGTTCTATAAGACCCAATGGCTCTGGAGCCTCTAAAGCCAAACTCTCCCTCGCTTAAATCCAATTAATGTGCATGTCAGGGATCACCTCCCTGATGACACAGTCCTCCTCGAGCATGAAGGACAAACAATAACAACAAACATTGATGAAATCCCCACTATGTGCCATTTGTGAAATCCAGCCAACCACCTATGGACAACCTACCTCAGAAAATGGTTGTGAGGACAAAATTCATGATAGGTAGAAAAATATTTGCTAGCAAAAAGACTTCATGACGTATAAGAATTTTGATGGTGGATACATACTAAAGTACTATGTTTGGAGTTGGAATCCTCAGTTCCAGAGCTGTGCATCTCTAGGAAAATCACTTACCCCTTCAGGGCTGCAGTTTGTTCATCTGTAAAATGAGGAGGCAGGACATGGTGCCCTCTACAATTCTTTTCCAGTTCTAAAAATCACTACTTTTTTGCCGCTTTATCCTTTGTCTGCTTATATCTCTGGGTCAGCTAGGTGGTTCAGCGGATAGAGTGCCGGATCTAAAGACAGGAAAACTCAACTGCCTAAGTACAATTCCAATCTCAAACACTTAACAGCTGTGTGACCTTGAGCAAGTTGCTTATCCTTTTTTGCCTCAATTCCTCATCTATAAAATGAGCTGGAGAAGGAAATGGAAAATCACTCCAATATTTTTGCCATGAAAACTTCAAATTGGATCCCAAATAGTCAGACACAACTGTATAATAACAAAAAACTTACATGTTTGCTGAGAGAGCCATACTTATTACCAGATTAATCCTCCACCTTTACCGTTTGCTCCCCTTAACCCTAGGAGCTACTCATCTTCTGAGATTCAAATTCAGTATCTCAACATTTAACTTCCTCTGCTGTATTTTGCTTCTTTGACAAGAAACACACTGAAATTCAGAGTGAATTTATTATGCTCTTTTTAAGCTATAATTAAATGGATGTAAACTTGCCACTTGTGTAGATCTACAAACTGAGTGCATGTGAGTGGAAGTGTTATGGTGTAGGATGGTGTTTAGCATATAAGGAGAGCTCAATAAACACAATATGGTTAATTAACATATCTTTAGACAGGTCTGGGACCTCATCTACCAGGTGCTTTCCGTCTGACTTTGTTGATCCCTCCCTCTGAGCTACCAAGTTCTTCCCTGATGCTCCCCTGAGAAAACTTCAAGATTGTATTCCCTCTATAAAAGATGCACCCATGATGAAGATCTTTGCCAAATTATTTTCAGGACTACGCCTACTATGAGATATTTTCTCTCCATCCTCATAGTGTCTTCCCTACAATGGCATCTTTCTCCTTATTATATTTAACTCCACTTTGTCTGCTAAAGTCCTCGGTGGATACAACCTGTCAGTCAGTTATGTACTCCCATCTCATGGCATAGTCCTTAAATGCATTCTTCCAAATTCCTTTCCACGATGACCCTATTTCTCTCCCAATTCTATTTCATATTTCATATTCATATTCATAGGTACTCCTGGTATCTATTTTATCTCTTTATTTTGTTTATAACCTCTTCTCCTAAATAAACTTACTTTTGGACGATAAATAATAAATAAAGTAATTAATAAACCCAGTATGGTATCATGGAAAAAGGACGTGGTTATGCCTTCTAACGCTTCCATTTATTATTGTGTTCCAATAGGTACATGAACTCTCTGGACCTCATTTTCTTCCTTTGTAAAGTGACTAGATAACTTCTAGGGTCCCTTTCTATGTAGAGACTGGTTCTGAGAGCTTGTTTTGTTTGATTTTTTACACTATGTAGAGACATCTAGTGGTAGAATGCTATATCTGAACTTTACACATTAAGGAAACGATTATAGGTTAATTTACAGAATAATATAACTTCAAGGGAAGATTTCTTTACACATGTAAGATTCTGCCTGGCAGTAGGAGCTGGAAGTTAGGAAGTCTGACACTAATCTGTGATGTGAAGTCACAAGTTATTTAACCTCTTTGGAACCCAATTATAAGATAAAATGACTAAATTATATGATCTTTAAGATATGATTTTGAGACTACTAAATATTTTCTGGATACCTAATTCTTCTATATTGCATTTCTTTGCCTAAGATCTCTAAATAGTATAATGTGTCAGGTAGAAAGTAAGCTGTCAAAAATGTAATTAAGAAAAAATAAAATTAAAATTAAATGAAAAAAGAAAGCAAATTGCAATGTTTATGTAAATCATGTAATGCAACTTATGGCCTACCACACCCCCATTTCTAGTTTGCAGTTCTTGTGATCCCTCTGTTCTCAAATACTGAGATCTGGCAACTCTTTTAAAATGTGTAGAGAAATAACTTTAATATATTATCTTATACACACTCGACTGATAAAATAGCAAAAACTGATAAAAATACAATTGGTTTTTTTGATGAGACCCCTCAATTACATTGTTGGTAGACCTACAGAAAGAGAATTTTGCAATAGGGTATTTTTCAGGCAAATGTGAATATTTGGGAGAACAATAGAGAAGTGTGCAATGAAACACAAAATATGATACCTTTGAACCCAGCAATTCCAGAGCTAGATTTCTGGCATATTAAAATATGAAAAAATAAAACAACAACAACAACAACAAAAACCCAGCTATAAGAATCAAAATACAACTAGTTATTACATATGTAATAAAAAAAATGGATGCTACCTTAATGGTCAATGAAAGGAAAATGGTTGAATAATTTATGATACATTGTTGTTGTTCAGTCATTTATCTTATCTTACTCTTCACAATTATTTGGGGTTCATTTGACAGAGGTATTAGAGTTGTTTCCCTTTCTCCAGCTCACTTTACGATGGGGAAACTGAGGCAAACAGGCTTAAGTGACTTGCCAAGGTCACACAGCTAGTAAGTGTCTTAAGGTTGAATTTAAACTCAGGTTCCCTGACTCTGGGCACAGTGTTCTATCTACTTCTCTACCTAGCTAACCTATGATACATTGATGGAATGGAATGTTATGCTTCCATAAAAAAGGGAGAAATCTGAAACTTACAAAGAAATATGAAAAGGTCTGTTAGATTTTACTCAAAACCAGAAGAACCAGAAGCCATATTCAATCCTCCATTTCATTAAAATAATATTTTATACATCACAGTTACATTGTAGTATGTAATGATAAGTCTTATGGGATTTGTTATATCCCCTACTTCTACAATACTGCCTTAAAAATACCATCATATGCATTTGTTGTTTCATGGTTGAACTACATATTCCCTGGGGTTCATTTTGTGATTTGGACTTTTAGGCTACATCTCTGTCACTATGTCTATGAGTCATTATCTCAAACCAAGTCTCTTTTTTTTTCAGACTTAGCTAGACCAGAATACTTGATGAACAATTTACTCAGTAACTCCAAATGGTCCTTACTAGTTTCTTTGGGATTTACACCATAAATTGTAGGATCTAACTGTTGTCATTATGTCCATGATCCTGAGAAAAGAGGATGAGATGTTCCCATCTTGTTTCTACTGAACATTTCTTCCAGAATTCAGTGGTAAGATCGAACTCTTTGAAGGAAAAAAAGACACAGAAGAAAGAATCTCCTCTTTTCCTTCTTGTTCTTTCTCTCACTCTCACAATCACCCTCTTTCCCAGGTACTTATTTGCTGTACCACAACTCTTCTTGCTGCAAATGCACTAAGATAAAAGGAGCAAAATTGTGTTTGAACACATATCACAATGTTAAAGTATCATACAGAAAGATCTAAGAGTCATGGGGAAATCTGAAGCCCAGCATTACTCAGCTATGTAATGTTATTTACACAATAAGGTACAGAGTGAGACAGAGAAACTGAAAGAGAAGCAAAGATAAAGATAGAAACACAGCCAAACAAAATGCATTCCTAGAATATAGAAATAGTCAATAAAAATTTAGTAAGCACCTATTATGTCCAAACACTTTGTTAAACAATGGATCCAAAGAAAGGTAAGAAGAAGCCCCTATTCTCAAGGAACTCACTATCTAATTAGAGGAGACAATAATCAATTATATTTCTATAAAATATTTAGAAGTTTAATTGAAGATTATCAACAGAGGGAAGGGACTAGAATTAGGAATTTTAGCTGGGATTAAAAGAAACCCAGGGAAATCAAAAGACAGAGAGATGAAATGGGAGCGCATTACAGGCATAAGGGGCAGCCAGAACAAATGCCTAGAGATGGGAGATGGAGCAGATATAACTCTGATATATGCCCCTGATCGAGGATTTTTAAAGCACTTAAGATTTTTAAAGTTCTTTATCTGGTTTATACTTGTTCATATAATTGTTCAAGTGTTGAAGTGAAAAAATTGAAGTGCAGTAAATTAAATGACTTTCCCTAACATCAATTGTGAGTTCTAAAGTGCCCAGTGATGGATTTAGCTAACTCCCACTCCATTACTCCTTGCTAGTTTTGTCCTTTTCATAGCCATCACATCCATATAAATTGAGTCACCTTCCATTTATATTTTCATGTCTCTCTGAAGACACATGAATACATGCATTCATAGCTGTCTGTAATTAGCTTTGATCACTTTCGCATGCAAAGTAAAGGTTTTTATTACTCATCAGTAGTTCTTCAATTTCATTTTTTCAATATATCAGGAATCAGATTAAAGATTAAATCCAAAATTTTCTGATTAAAATAGCTATAAAACTTTGTGAACTTTCTTTGAAGGGAAATGTCCTAATAATTATAGTATCTCCTTCAAAATAAAGAAGCGAGTCATAATAAAAGAACAACAAATAACAATATATTCTATTATAAAAACAAACTGGTTGAATTTAAACATGTCTGTTATGAATAATCCAAAGTTGCATGATCTAGTTTGACAATGATAAAATACCTCCTTAGGCAGGTCATTTCCCTTCTATATGCTTTTGTTTCCTCAACTATAAAAGAAAGGGATTGGGCCAGATGACCTCGAATGTCCTTTTGAGATCTAAAGCTCTATGATCTGAAATTCTAATATCTTTTCCTCATGTAAAAATATAGCAAAAGGAAAAAAAAAGTTGACTTCATTCGTGCAGCTCTTTTGAGTTTGTAGGTATGCTCTTAATTTGGGCTATACTGATGAAAAAATTAAAGAATTATTTGAGTTTCCCATTAATACCATAAAATGGATATTCATGAGGTGGTATAAAAAGAGAAAATATAAAACAAATAAGAACTCCAGACAGACAATTTGAATGATATTAGAGGTTATTTCTGAAATAATAGGTCCATTATAAATGAGTTAAACTCTTTTCTGCCCATAAGGAATAATTAAAAAAAAAAAAAACTCAGTGTAATTTCATACCAGTATGTATCCCTTGCTTATAACACATTGTATGATGCTCTATAATAATGAACAGGTGAAAGCTAAATATAAACAAAGACATATACACAAGCAGATTGGAACCTTCCAAGCCTCTTCTTAGAATGCCACATGCTTATTTACCTTTTATCCCCAGACCACATTGCATAGTGCCCTACACCAGCCCCATCAAGTGCCTTCAGAACCTGCAGCAATTCCCTTTCTATTTCATTAACTTTATAATAATAAAAAAAATCACCAAACTTAGATGTGTCAATGGAAACTTACTTTACAATCCCCCATGAGTCTTATGCTTTCAAATTCTCACATGTGTGCTTGTGTTGATAATAGCAAACATTTAAGTACTATGTAAATATGAACTATTGTTACACAGATACACTTATACATAGTTGTAGGCAGTATGGATGCTGTGTTCTTGTTTCTTTTGTTCCTTACACAGAGAGACTATTCTGTATGCACGTCATTTGTATTTTCTTTCTGTGGCCATCCCTCATACATAGGATGTTTTCTCTCATCTCCACCACCTTGTCTCCTTCTTTTCTTAAAGTCCCAGCTCAAATCTAACCATCAGGAGGAAGCTCTTCTCAACCCAATTTAATCATAGTGTCGTCTGTCTGTTGATTATCTACAATTATCCTGTATATAGCTTGTTTCTACACAGTTGTTTACATGTTGTCTCGCTCATTAAGATGTGAGTTAATGCCCAAAGGACTATCAAATTGTGCACTCTTTGATTCAGCAGTGTTTCTACTGAGCTAATATCCCAAAGAGATCATAAAAAAGGAAAAGGACCCACATGTGCAAAAGTATTTGTAGCAGCTCTTTTTTATTGTGGCAAGGAACTAGAAACTGAGTGGATGCACATCATTTGGAGAATGGTTGGGTAAGTTGTGGTATATGAATGTAATGGAATATTATTGTTCTGTAAGAAATGATGAGCAGACTGATTTTAGAAAAACCTGGAAAGACTTAATGGATTGATGCTAAGTGAAATGAATAGAATCAAGAGTACATGGTACACAGTGACAACAAGTTTATGTGATGATCAACTGTGATGGACTTGGCTTTTCTCAACAATGGTATGATTCAAGAAAATTCCAATAGTCTTGGAATGAAAAATATCATCTGCTTCCTGAGAAAGAAGTATGGAGATTGAACATAGATTAAAGCATAGTATTTTCACTTCTTTGTTTTTCTTTCTCATGATTTTTCCCTTTTGGTTTGATTTTTCTCATACAACAAGACAAATATGGAAATATGTTTAAAAGACTGCTCATATTAAACTTAGATCACTTGCTATCTTAGGAAGAAAGGAGAAAAATCTGGAACACAATTCTTACAAAAATGAATGTTAAACCTAATATCCTATACCAAGATAAGGTCAAAATTGAATTTATGATTTAGACATAAATGGTGAAACTATAAGCAAATTAGGAGAATAAGAGATCGCCTCATAGTCTCTCATTCAGATCTATGGAGAAGGAAGGAATTTATGACTAAAGAAGAACAGGAAAATATCATAAAATGCAAAATGGTTGTGTTTTATTATATTAAATTTAAAAAGTTTTGTACAAACAAACCAATGCAGCCAAGATTAGGAGAGAAACAAAAAACTGGGGAAAATTTTTTACATCCAAGGGTCCTGATAAAGGTCTGACTTAAATTTATAAGAATACAAATATTCTCCAACAAATAAATGATCAAAGGATATGAACAAACAATTTTTCAGACAAAGAAATTAAAAGCACTTCTAGTCATATGACAAAAATGCTAGAAATCACTATTGATTAGAATAATGTAAATTAAGACAACTTTGAGGTACCACTACATACCTGGCTAAAATGACAGGAAAAGATAATGATAAATGTTGGAGGAGATGTGAGAAAACTGGGACATAATACATTGTTAATGGAGTTGTGAATTTATCCAACCATTCTGGAGAACAATTTGGAACTATGCCCAAAGATCTATACAATTGTGCATACACTTTCATCCAGCAGTGTCTCTACTGTGTCTGTATCCCAAAGAGATTACAAAAAAGGGGAAAAGACTCACATGTTCCAAAAATGTTTGCAGCAGCCCTTTTTGAGATGGCAAAGAACTGGAAACTGAGTAGATGCCCATCAGTTGGGGAATGTCTAAATAAATTATGGTATATGAAAGTAATGAGATATTATTGTTCTATAAAAAATGATGAAAGAGCTGATTTCATAAAGGCTTGGAAAGATTTACATGAATTGATCCTGAGCAAAATAAGCAGAACCAGGAATACATTGTACATAATAATAGCAAGATTGTACAATGATCAACTATAATAGACTTGGTTCTTCTCAGCAGTTCAGTAATCCAAAGCAACCTAATAAACTTAGAATGGAAAACACCATCTGCATCCAGAGAGAGAACCATGAGACTGAATATAGATTGATGCATATTATTTTCACCTTTTTTTTATTTATAGAATCATAGTATTAAAGATTTTACAGTTGGAAGGGACATTGAAATCCAAATTCATTCCCCTCATTTTACAGATAAGGAAAGTGAAACATAAAGAAATTTTAAATAACTTGCTAAGGATCACAGAATTACAAGACAGAATTTAAATTCAGATCTTTCTGAGTCTAAAATCAGGCCCCTAAGTATTATACTAGGCTGGCATAGCAGTGTCATCACCCCAGACTGGTGGAGGAGAGTGCATCAAATCTAATGCATCTTAGGGACTAGATTCAGAGCCTCTTCACCACATAACCTACTCCCTTGGAATCGACTTCTGTTTGTGGAAGAAATATCTATTCTTCCCTACATTAATATGGATCAGAGACATGATTCCAAAGTTTTTGTGTTCCTACAGCTGACTCTCTGTTCCCATTGTCCCACTTCCTTTCTTGAACCAATATAGTTCTATTAGATTAAAGCAATTGTGCTATTATTATCAAATAGTTATGATTCGTATTGAAACAATATGACATAATAGTTATTGATTTGGCCATGGAATCAGGAATACCTGGCTTTGAGAACTTGCGGAATTTATCCTCTTAATTTTTTAAGCAACTGTACAAAGACTAAGTTGCACAAGACTATATGGTGATCAATTCTGATAGATACAGCTCTCTTCAACAATGAGATGATTCAAACCAGTTCCAATTGTTCAGTGATGAAGAGAGCCATCTAAACCCAAAGAGAGAACCATGGGAGCTGAGTATTACCACAACATAGCATTCTCACTCTTTCTGCTGTTTTTTGCTTGCATTTTGTTTTCTTTCTCAGTTTTTTCCCTTCTTGATCCGATGTTTCTTTGCAGCAAGAAAACTGTAAAAATGTTTATAAATATATTGGATTTAATATATATTTTAATATATTAAACATATCTGTTATGAATAATCCAAAGTTGCATGATCTAGTTTGACAATGATAAAATGGCAGGTGGTGGAGGGGAGGAGGGGATAATTTGGAACAGAAGGTCAATGTTGAAAAATCACCCATGCATATGTTTTGTAAATAAAAAGTTTTAATTTAATTTAAAAAAATAAAGACTAAGTTGCAGAAACACATCAACCAATATTTTTCACAACTGAATTCCCCTACCATTGAAATCATGGATTTGGTCCCTATCAATTTGACTGATAGAATTCTCTTAGAGAAAGCCTGGGGAATTATTACTGTTACATAAAATCATATATGTATACACAAAAAATCTGCAATTTCTTAAGCATATGGAAACTCCCTTAAGCAACACAAATGGCAGCATGTCTACAGTGACAGACACAGAGTAAATGAGTAGTACAAAGTTGTACAAAGCACATGGGAGTATCTGAGCCCAGACTTTGCTGACTTTAAGCCCAACACTAATACTTGTTTTTAAATGTTTTGCAGTCAAGTCTGAGTGTTCATGATCCCATTTGTGGAGGGGAGGAAGAGATATTGGAGTGGTTTGTTATTTCCTTCTTCAGCTCATTTTATAGATGGGGAAACTGAGGCAAAAGTGTTAAATGGCTTGCCCAGAATCACAAAGCTATTAAATGTCCGAGTCCATATTTGAACTCTAGAAGATGAGTCTTCCTGATTCCAGGCCCATCACTCTGTGCACTTTGGTGCCTTCTACCTGTCCAAGCATTCTGTGTACAGTAACTCTAATGATAGATTCAGAGAACCTATTGAATCTTAAAATATTAGTCCTAGAATAGGACTTGGGATTCATCTAGTCCAATCCTCTCATTTTATGGATGAGAAAAATAAGAACTAAAAGTAAGACAATTTGACCTGGATTACAGAGCTCCAGAGAAGTACAGATAGAATTTAACCCCAAGTATTCTGACTCCAACTACCCCCAGCAGTTCCAAGTTCAACAAACAACTACTTCATGGATGCTTGGATTGCATGCATGCATTCATGAATACATTCAGAGTAAAGAGTACAAAAGTAAAGGCAAATAGGTACATAACCTGGCTTGCTGGAATATCAAAGGGCTTCCCTCCTCCTCTCTAGCTTCCAGAAATGTAGGATATTTATATTCTGTGTAACATCTAGAGGTTATTTCAGAGTCAATGCCTTGTCTTTAGAACTCTCTTAGAGGAGCATGATGATTTCTTTCCTGTCAAGCTTGAATACATTTGAGCAGATGGAAAAAAAAATCAACAATTACTTTAGGAAGTAGAGAGATGCATTCCAATGACCCTGGGCTTTGGGCTTTGGGAAGCATACCATCCATAGATTAGCTCTTCAGCTTAAAGTATGGAGTTATGAATTGCATAACATTGGAGACTCCATGGCTTTTTGAAAAGAATGAGGAATGATTCTGTTTCCCAGGCAACATAATTACATTTGTTCTTTTTCTGGCAATACCCCCTCCCCCATAAATCAATCATGAATGTGAATGCACTTGTCCAGGTAAGTGGTTGGTGCCTCTGACCCACATGTAATAATGTGTTAAAACAACCAAGGATCTTGGAACTGAGATTCTTAAGGAAAGTGCCATAGCAATTGAGCCAAATTTCATCATTTTGGCAGCATGACAAATGTATTGCCAAAAACTGAGTCAAGGAAGACACAGAGAATCCCTGAGAAAAAAGGACCCTAGTGCTTCCATTTTTAATAGGAAGAATGTACCTTTTGCAACTAGTGGGCTAGCTAAATTCACTTTTTCCGTCTGCCATGTCAGGATCAGAGCTATGAGAAGCAATGTTGGGGCCCCAGGGAAGTTCCACTGAGGAAGAGGGCCAGCTTGCAAACTCATGGTGGTGGAGAAATGGATGGTGCCAGAATGCTCAAACACTACCAGGTACAACTACAATGTGAGAGCAAGAACACCGTCTGATAGCTGCCTATTTTCATTCATTTGAAAATTAGTTCTCAATTTTTTCCAGTGATTAAGTGTTTAATTGTTTTTATCTCATCTTTCCTAAACTACAAAAAAAAAATGAAGAAGGAATGAGAGGAAGGAAGGAAGAAGGAGTGAACAAAGAAAGGAGTGCAGGGAAGACAAGGAGAGAGAGAGAGGAAGGGAGAAAGGAAGAAAAGAAGGACCCTTGTATCATATAAGTGTAGTACAGCAAACATATTTCCGCATTGACCACATCTAAAAAAATGTGATTCTTATTATGCAGATTTTGCCCATCATCTCCTTATTTCTTTGTCCTGAGATGGGCAACATTTTCTTTATCAAGCCCTCTAGAGTCACAGTTGATCATATCATTGATCAGAGTTCTTAGGTCAGAATGGTTTGTTTTTATAGTATTGATCTTATAGCATAAAGCATTCTCCTAATTCGACTCACTTCACTCTGCATCATTTCATACAAATTTCTCCAAGTTTCTGAAACCATCTCTAATTCATTTTTATTGCTAGCTAGCAATAGCAAAATGGAAAATGGAAAAGTAAATTCACTTATTTCTATACCACACAAAGCATATTCATCTGTCGTCCTTTAGTAGAATGTGAATTCTTTGAAAGGCAGGACTATTCTATTTTTGGATCTAAACCATCTAGCTTAGTGCCTTTCATAAAAGTATTTGTTGAATTTGAAATAAATCTGATGTCATCCCAGATACTGCCTCCCCAAGGGGCCATGCCTCTTATTTGACAGATTCTCTTGTTCAATCTCTCATCAACATCTACATGTGTATGTTGTGCTTCCCCAACTTGACTATAAATTCCAGCCCAGCAGGGATTATATCTTTATCTTTGGACTTTGCTTTATGTTTACATAATAGGCAATAAAAGCTTGTTTATTGATGGGTCTTGGAGTTGTAAAGGACCTCTGAGAAAGCTAGATTCCAATCTTCTCCTCTGGCCGATGAGGAAACTGAGGTCCAGAGAAGAAAAGTGATTTGCCTAAAGTAACACAGCTAGTAAATGTCTGACACAGGATTTAAACTCACATCTTCTGATTCTGATCTTGTGCGTTCTCCATTGTATCATAAACCTCTCCGGAGCCATATCCTCTGGTCTTTAGTGATAGATGCTGATCATCAGGCAGTGTGCCACATGGAACAATGAGATAACCAAAACAGAGGAATCCAGGATACATGATAATCTTTAAAGGAAAAAGTTTTAAAGTCTGTTTTAGATCTAGGATCTGGTCTCCAAAGTTAAGGAGGCAAACACTATTTTCAGCATTTAAGTAAATTCAAAAGGGATCTTAAAAATTAAAGCATGTTATTGAAGACTTTGATCTCTATACTCAGGCTAGGTTCCAAATTAGGGTCACCTAAAAATCCTCTAAGGGAGAACTAAGCATATATATCTAGGTTCCAAATTAGGGTCACCTAAAAATCCTCTAAGGGAGAAACTAAGCATATATATCCTAGTTTCTTTGTATATTCCATGTAGGAAAGTATATGCTTAAGTTTGGGGCAAAATTACTACAACTAATACTCATTTTTAATTGTTAACATGTATATAGCACTTACTATGTGCCCGGGTACTGTGCTAGATGCCACAATGAATTTGTTAAGCATCATGGCAGCCAAGGATCTATCAGACCTTACCCCATATGGTTGCATTGTCTCTGCCTCTGTCTCTCTGCTTCTGTCTATCTCTGTCTGTCTCTGTCAATGTCTCTGTCTCTATCTCCATTTCTTTGTTTTTCTGACTTGGTCTCTGTCTCTGTCTTTCTCACTCACTGTCTTTGTCTTGTTCTCTCTTTCCCCCAGTACCTCCTGACTTCATTTACCATTTTATGAAGAAAAATAAGGCTAAATTTTTTCTTAGCACCAGTTGTTGAAGTGATGTCTTTTTCCTCCACTGACTGCCTTCTTGAGTCATTGTTCAATCACCAGAAAAAAATCTAAATAGCCTGTAGTTTATAAATGACTTTAATGGTACATAACAGTACGTACTCATATGTATCCCATTACCCAAACCCAACCACCCGTTCCTTTATTCACACTCCTCTCAACCTCTCCTCCAACTCTAATCCCTTAACCCAAATCTACTCATTCCTTCCATTGTGCTCTCTAGAATTCTTACTGTTTTCATCTTTAAAATTTCTCTTTCTTGTTTCTTCTCTCATTTGACTATCACTGAGATTGGTTTCCTCTTGATGACAATGATGACTTTGCCATCACCCATAAGATCTATATTAATGTACTCTGAAATTCCTTTACCTAATCATAACCATTTATTATTACCTCTGCCTCATAAGTCCTACCCCTGTTGTTCATCCTTCCTTAACACCTCCAATTGCTTCACTCTTGTCATTTCCCAAGCTAGTATTCCTGTGTTTTTCATACTATATTCTCATCCATGCTTGAGCCCTTTGATAAATCAATTCTAAATTGGTCTCTACATTCCAATTCTTCCCCCTCCCCAGTTTTACGACCTATCATACCACTTCAAATTTAAATCTTAGATTATTTCTATCACCTGCTTCCTTTGTTATTTATTATTCATGTGCTGCTGAATGGAACTTGAGAACATTATAAAACAATGTTGATTGGGTTCACCATAAATCTGGGTTACATAAACAGGTGGTGCAGTGTATAGAGTGCCTGGACTGATATCAGGAAGACTCATCTTCCTGAGTTCAAGTCTGACTTCAGACACTTCCTAATTATGTGACCCCAAGCTAGTCACGTAATCCTGTTGAGCTCAGTTTCCTCATCTATAAAGTGAGCTATAAAAAGAAATGGCAAACCACTCTAGTATCTTTACAAAAAAAATCAACCAATGGACCATTGAACATAACTAAAACAACTGGACACTAATCCCAACTAGTCACTCCTTGCAGAAAGCAAATCCTTTTACCTTCTCATTTAATTTGCTATTCTATTTTACCCTAAAGACTGCTCTAAATGTGTTCATCTCTCCTCAATCTTCCCACCCCCATATTCTGTCCCCTTAGCTGACAACATTATCTTATACTTTTCTTAAAAAAAAAAAAGAAAGAAAGAAAAATAGTTGTGTTACATAGATAGAAAGACAAAAATTGTTCACTGATTGGATGTATGGGGGAAGGAGAATAAGGAATCAAAGATGACATCTGCTTTGAGAACAATGATGCTTTTAACAGAAATAGGAAATTTTAGAAGAGGAATGAGTTCGGGAGAAAGATAATGAAGTATGAAATGTCCAAATCATCCAATTCAAAACGTCCAATGTATAGTCAGTGATGCCTTCAAACAGGCTTTAGAAGACTAGTGAGATGTGGCAAATTTGTGTGTAGTCTTCCTCCCCCCCAAAATTATATATAACTCTTCACAGATATATAATTATATATTGAATATATTTGGAATATGTATGTTATATATTTTAATATATATAAATTATATGTTTTTGAATATACATAATTATTTTAAATTTTTTGAATACATACATATATATATATAATTGAATACAACTGGTTGGTTTTTTGGCAGGATCCACATATAACACATACTATTCATTATCATTCCTAGAGCCCATCACTAAGCGTGAGGTAGGTGTTCAGTAATAACAAGTGCAGTTCACATTTACATTTCACTTCACAGTTTGCAAAGTCTTTTCCTCACAACAAACTTGTGAGGGAAGTGTCTGCAGACTTTGAGGCAGGTGTGACATTCTATTTTTGAGGTGATGAGATAAATTTTAATCATATATCATAGTTCTTTTCCCCAAATTTGGGTAGATTGAAAGGACATATCAATCTGGTTAACAAAATATGTATATGCACATGTGGATGGAAAACCAAAATCGAGTTTATTTCACCATATTATCTTTATTGCTCCTTGACTGGCTGAGAGTAGCCCATGGGATTATAAACTGGATTAATGGGTTAGATTCAAAGAGCCCAGATAGACCACTCCCAAACTTTATTTAGGGGCATTCTATACATAAAATGCCATCTGGAGGACAGGGTAAAAGAACTCTGGATTCGAAGGAATCAGGATGCTTTGGTAGGCTTAATAAATTTAGTTAGAAGGTACCTAGTCCAGGACTAAATGTATTTATTTTATACAAATCCTTGCACAGGCATATTACTTCTGTATTTGTTTTGGTCTCCTTTCCCAAGTAAACAGACCTTAAACTACATATTTTTATAGTCTGTGGTGGTGACATGTGGAGACTGAAAGTAGAAGGGAAAGAGAGACTATATGCCAAACCAGGACATTTAGGTCCAATGGAAGAGACAGAAGAAAGGGGAAAGAGTAATTAGGGAATAAGTACCAAAAAATCCCTGAACCCAGGAAGGCATGCTACCTCAGGAAATAAATTCAAAAATCATGGTGATTTCTAGTGATTCTAGAATATCTAGTGATCTAGATAATCACTTCTAGTGATTATAAAAGGCTCTTTCCCATAAAAAATTCTTTACCATTCTCCTTCCCACCACCATCCAATCCCCCTTTTCCCCACCTTAGGTCTCCTACCTATTTACCCTCACTCTGAGTAAACCCAATTCCTTAGAGCATAAACTGAAAGGCAGGCTCTATTCTTTTGCTTTTTCATCTATCCCCCGAATTTAGAATACAGCACAAAGCAACCACTTGATAACTGATTCTTGATAACCATTATCTTCTTCTCCTTGTACCTCAATAGGGATAACCAGTTTCAAGAATACAAAAGTGATTTTCACAATTTGAATATGGTCAGGAAAAAAAAAGTGAGTAGGTCTTTAAGAATGTAATTAGGTAACCCCCCTTTCTCCTCTTCCTTTTACTTTTTCATCCTTCTTCCTTCTCTTCTCCTCCCTCTTCCTCCTCTTCTCCTCCCTCTTCCTCCTCCTCCTCCCCGCTTACTTTTCCTGCTCCTCTTCTTCTCCTTTCCCCTCTTCCCCTTCTCTTCCTCCTTATCATCCTCCTTCCCCTTCTCCCTTTCTCTTCTTCTTCCTCTTCCTCCACTTCCTCCTCCTCCTCCTTTCTTTCCCTTCTTCCTCTTCCTATTTTTCTTTCTCCTCTTCTTCCTTACCCTTCTCCTCCTCCTCCTCCTCCTCCTCCTTCTTCTTTTCTTCTTTCTTTTTCTTCTTTCTTCTTGTTCTTTTTTCCCCAGGTAAGGAAAGTGAAGCTTCAAGAGATTATTACTTGATCAAATTTGCAAATTCATTGCCAAAATCTGACTCAAACTTAGGTCTTGTGCCCCAAATCCTGTGTTTTCACATTAATTTCAACTCCCAATAAGTACATATTCATTAAGAACCAGAAGGTGATAGAATATCAGAACTATAAAGAACTTTAGAGATTACCTAGTTTAATCCTTTCATTTTACAGATGATAATACTGAGGTCCAGAGAGATTAAATGATTTCCTCCAGGTCCTACATCTAGTTAGTATTCAGTGGTCTCCTAGAAAGCAACTTTAAAATATTCCTTGAAAGTGACTACAAGGACAAAATTTTAAAGTTAAAGCAGAATTCAAATGAGGAAATATGAGAAGATGTCTCAAAACTACTTCATGGAAGTGGAAAATCCACAGGAATTACTCATTGCACATGTTTTTGGACTTTTACATTGTATTAATCTATTGTGCTGACTTTTTTCCTGTTAGAATCCTTACAAAGTGATAAATCAGTTGCCTAATTTAGCATGGTACTTAGCAAATTCTCGAGCTCACTAGTGTATTTAAGTACTTATTGGAGTTTACACTTTTGGGAGATTCACAAGTCAGCAACCCACAATCTCACTCTCAGAGGAGTCAACCTTTGAATTCACACTTCTAAAAGAGCATAAAAAGGAGCTGAGTTAGTGAAGTGGTGACAGGCTCTCCTCCTTCGCTTCTCCACTGAAAGACAGGCCTCTAAGAAAGCTACCCGAGTCCAAGGAAAGAGACAAGACTTGGAAGGAGAAAATAAACGTTTGGATTTTATCAGCTGGCTGCATTTGGGGTGAATATTACTCAGAACCGAAACTAAGGCTGCCTCCAGAAAACTCCCCAAGAAACCTGCTCCCACAGAGAACAATTATATCATAAAAAAGAAAAACACCACATTTTCCTATCCAAAAAATATTATTTGTTATATGGGATATGGGAGGGAGAGGTGAAGAATACTTGAGATAGAATAGCAACAAAAACTTATTATTTTAAAAAGTATGTAACTACAAAAAGTCCATACCTTTTGTTCCAGATTCCACTGCTAGGCATATACCCCCAAGGAGATCAGTAACAACAAAAAAAGATCCACAGACACCAAAATAATTATAGCAAGACTATGTCTAATGTGAAAGGATTGGAAACAGAGTGAATGTTCATCACCTGGGATCAAAACAAGTTGTGGTTTATGAATGGAATAATTACTGTCCTATAAGAAAAGATGATAAATATAGAGTAGAGAAAGGTTTATGACAAGAGATAAAAAGTGAATTGAGAAAAATCCAGAGAAACAATATGAATAAGGATTACAGCTATGTAAATGAAAATCTAACCTGAATGTGGAGAAATCATAATGACTAAGTTTAATCCTAAAGAAGGGAGAGGAGAAAATACCACATTTGCAGATATAAGGGGATTGTGGGACACATTTTTGATGTCTCAGTTAATTTTGTTGCAGTTTTTTTCTTTACTTTGTTTTTCTTCTTTATTTTAAGGGATAGCTGTCCAGGAAGACATGAGGGGAAAGAATATAGTAGGAGATGTAGGATGATATAAAAATAAAAGATATATATGTAGGTAATATATACATATATGAGATGTATATATATATCTATATATTCAATCATATATACACATATGCATGTTTTTAATGATCCAGTATTGAAGCTCCAAAAAATTTACATGATTAAGGTCTGGGCCTTTTTATATATATTTTAAAATTCTTTGGTTGAGTATTGTAAGGAAGATTAGAAGGCAACTATTTATTTATATATTATATTAATAGATAATAAATATTTGAACAATTCCTTACTTTCCCCTTGTCTTTAGGGCAAACCTATATACCCTTTAGTGGGAAGTAGAACTCAGAGACTAAGAATCAGAATGCTCAACTCTCCCTAACCTAATTCTACTTCTTATCCTTTGTGTCCAAGAGAGCATTCAGAGAGAATGCTGTCAGACACAGAAGATGTCTTTGTTCACTCCTAAAGAGGAGTGAGGGACACTATCATCAATGCACCCCAAACTTGAAATCATAACTCCCTGCTATCCAGCCCCTAGCCTTCTGCTGACCTGCAGGATTATACTTCTAACTGCCTATTATTATCTTGAACTGGATGTTCAATAGATATCTTAAACTCCCCAGGCACTCATCTTTCCCTACAAACTCTTTCCTCTTCCAAATTTTCCTATTACTGTCAGGCAAAGCGCTATCCTCCCAGTTACCCAGGCTCACAAGTTAGGGGTCCCCCTTGCCTCCTTGTTTCCTCTCATCTCCCATATCCACTATTGCTTCATATCATCTATCACATGTGCCCTCTTCTCATATCTAACACTGTCAATCATCTCAACGCAGGCCTTGGTTCTTGGATTACCATAGTCCCCTACTGACTGATCTGCCAGCCACAAGTATCTCCCAGCTCCAGTCTATTCTCTGTCCACATCTTGCTAAAGCACAAGCCTGACCATGTCTCCATCTTTCTATCTCTATCTCTCACACACACAGACATTCAGATAGATAGACAGATAGACAGACAGACAGACAGACAGATAGACAGACAGACAGATAGAAAGATAGATAGATAGACAGACAGACAGACAGACAGACAGACGGATAGATAGATAGATAGATAGATAGATAGATAGATAGATAGATAGATAGATATGGGTGTATATATATGTATATGTATGTGTACACATATACCCCTTTGTCCACCCCCCACTCAATATATCCAGTGATTCCCTATTTCCTCCAGGATCAAAAACAAAATATTCTGTCATCCAGAGTTCTTTATAATCCCCTCTCACCCATATCTTTCTAGTCTTCTTAGACCTTACCACCACTCCCACCCCAACTACAAGAGGCAAATGTTTCTCACACAAGAAACTCCACATCCTGACTCCAGGCATTTTCCTGGTTGTCCCCCATTCGTGGAATGCTCTCCCACCCTAACTCTGTCTCCTGCATTCCCTGCTTCCTTCAAGGTCCCAGTGAAATTCCCACTTTCTACAGGAAGCTTTTTCTTGATCCCTTTAATTCTAGTGCCTTCCCTCTAAGTGCATAGCTTGTTTGTCCATAGTTGTTTGCAAGTTGTCCCTCCCACTATACCATGAGCTCCTTGAGGGCAGGCCTTTCTTTGTACCTTAAGATTAGTGTTTGCCCCCCGCCCCAGTAGGCATTTAATCCATATGTATCCACTGACTGAATGACTGGCTGCACAAAGTATACAGAAAGGCATCCCTCTCCCACTTTCCAGGGACATAGGAAACTATGCTTTCTGAGTAACTCTCCAGCTATTCAACCATAGAGAAATAAAGAGAAATGGTGTATGGTCAGCTGTTTTACCTACAGTCACCATGGAAAAGATTTAAACTGATAGAATAATAAGTTCTGGGTTGGTCTTGACTTGGGCAAGTTCCCTGGTAATTTTTTTGTTTGTTTTTGTTCAAATAGTTCATTTTGTTCAATATTATAATGACATAAGATACTTGTAGATTATTCAACAATTAACAAAAGCAGGAGAACAATATTTCATAAAGATATGCATAAAACATTCTGAATTTATTAAGTCAAATGAATCCCCCTATAACCAATTGCCCTTGGTGGTCTGTTAGCCAAGTATCAGAAAGTGCTTGGAAGTAAAATGATGTCAGTAGGCTAAGCCATTAACCCATGAACCAATTAAGTATCTGGAAATCTAAGATGCTTAGGATATTGTTTCTGCCAAAAAAGAAATGATCTTATACCACTAGTAGTATTACCTAAAAGTCATTGCTGATCTATAGATGGGTCTTATTTTCTCTTAATTTTTATCAGTAAAAACATTCATAAATTTTAATTATCTTATATCATTTATAAGTTCAATTTAACAAATAATTATTTAGCAACTAGTGTATTCAGGTACCACACTAGGTACATGGAGATACAAAAACTAAAACAATAGTCCTACCTTTAGGGATATTATTTTATTGGGGAATGGGAGAGTGGACAATATAACAAGCACACAAGTAAGTAAAAATAAATTAAATAGAAAGTAATAGAAGATGACTTCAAGAGGGAAATAGCACTAACAATTAGACATATTGAGGAAGGCGTTCTATAGGAAGTAGCATTTAAGCTGTGCTTTGATGGAAGCCATAGATTCCTCAAGACAGAGATATGGAGGAAAGAGTTTCACACATGAGATGCCATGAGTACCAAAGTGGAGGCAAGAGATGGATTAGCATGTATAGATAGCAACCAGCAGGTCAGTTTAACTGAAACATAAGGTACACAAAAAGGAGTGACATGAGTAGAAAGGCAGCTAGGAACTATATTATGGAAGTCTTTAAATTTCAAGCTAAAGATTTTATATTTTATTTTGCTATAATAGGGAACCTTTCAAGATTTTTAATAGTAAAGTGACATAGTCAAATCTCTGTTTTATGAATACCAATTTGGTATCAATATGGAGGGTGGGTTTAAAGATATTTAGAAGGATAACATCTCTCTGTTTCCCTCCCTCACTCTAAAAATCCTTTAATGAATGGAATAAAATGCATCTTATCCTATCATACCGTATGGAATAATAGAGGTTTATATATTGTTCAATTTCAAAATTTTGAACTGTGAATTTTAGCAAAATGAATACTGAAAGTTGCTCTCTTCAGTGTGTTACATACCAACTTGGACATGTTTATCAATAATCCTCATTAATGATTCTCACACCATATAGCTGTGGTTCCCCTCTAGCTTGTCTGAACTAAATAGTCACCCCCTACAATATACTCTGCTTTCCAAATGCCCATGTTCCAATTGACCTATGCCAGTCCAAGCTATTAAAGGCTACATTCATACTTGTGGTACTTTTCAACTAAAGGCTGATTGCCTTAAATAGATGGAAAATCAGTCTTTCAGTGTTATAAGAGTGAGTCAATATAGTATGTGATACTTCCCTTATTATCTAGTGCTGCAATGAAAATGTTCATCAATCACTATAATAAATTCTACTCAATATTTGCTTATGCTTGTGAATCTAATAACTACCTTTCTTGCTTAGAATTCATCAATAAGTCAAGAACATTTATTGAGAGCCCACTTCTGTTTATAAAGAACACATGTTTATCGAGAGACCGCACTGGGAAAATTGTGTTTGATTCCGCATTTTAGGATAGACTGTGGCAAGCTGGAAGAAATCCAAAGGATGGTGAATGGGATGATACAAGAGATAGAAATCATTTGTGGAATGGCTAATGAAACTAGAAATGTTTAACTCAAAAAAGCAATTTAAGGTGGGATGCAACAGTTATTTTGGGGGGGTCTGTGTGTCAGAGTTCCCTTTTATTGTACTGACTCAGTTTCCCTAATTGTTTTGACTAAATTTCCCTAAATTGGTTCTGCCTCAGTTTCCCTAATTGTTCTGCCTCAGTTTACTTAATTGTTCTGCCTCAATCATCTTAGTTGCAACCCCCCACTCTGGTTCATTAAGATTGTATGTAACTCAGAGGTTATAAATTGTCAATGTGTAAACTCAAAAAGGGGGATTCCGGACTTTCTGTCTCTAACTAGACACTTTCTTACCTCCCAGTTTGTTAGAATTTATGGTCCTACCTCCCAACCTGTCAGAACCAGATAGATAGTTCCTGCCTGGAGATTCCCGCTCACCAGAGTTTGGACTTCGCCCCACTGCCTTTGTTTAGCTACTGTGTATAAATATGTCATTGAAACACATTTTCTGCTGGATGCTGGGTGCTGGATTCTTGGAGATGATATTCTCATTCAGTCCTGGAACCAAACCTTGGATCCATTTGGTCCCAGTAAATCTCTCCCTTTCAAATAAAATATTAAAAACTCTCTAGTCTCTATCTTGCCTCAGTTTCTACAGCATAACATCTGAAACATTATCATATAGAAAAGGATTATACTTGTCCTACTTGGCTCCAGAAGGCAAAAGTAGATATAGAGGGTAGAAGCTCAGGAAAAAAAAAAAACATTGACACTTGACATGTTTTCAGAATTGTAGATATTCAGAGATGGAATGGGTTTCTCCACTGATGTTCTTCCAGAAGGGTCTGGCCAACTATTTGTCAGCAATAACATAGATCAGATTCTAGTTCAGGTACAGATTAGACTAGATGACTCCTAAATTCCCCCTTCCAGCTTCAAGATCCAGTCATTCTGAGACACTGTGTACAAAAATTATATAGTAACTTGTGTGGAAGAAGTAAAAGAAATAGAAGATTTTTTTTTTTTTGGTTAGCTAATCCTCTTACTTTTATATCATCTGCACATTTGATGGTTTGTCATTTATACCTTTACGCAAGTCATTGAGAAAAATGTTAAACTTTTATATCATCTGCACATTTGATGGTTTGTCATTTATACCTTTACCCAAGTCATTGAGAAAAATGTTAAGCAACACTGAATCACTCACAGTTAGTTCTCTGGGGTACTCCACTGAAGGCCTGCTTCAAAGCTGACTTTGAAGCAGTAACAAGTATTCTGAGTCAAGCTTTTCGACTTGTTCTGAATTTAATTGTTCTATTGTCTAGTCCTTAATGCTCTTGATTTTCTACCTTTTCCACAAGAATTACATAGGATAATTCATCAAATACTTTACTTAAATCTAAGTAAACCATAACTAGAATATGACCCTTATCAGATTAATAACCCTGTCAACAAAAGGAAATAAAAGTTAGTCTGGTATGACCCATTTTTGCTGAAGCCATGCTTTCTTTTTGCAATCCTATTTCTTTTTTTCTAGATATTCACTATCTTTTTAAACAATTTCTTCTATAATTGTTTCCTATAAATTTTAAAGTTAGACTTACTAATTTATGTTTTCTCCCCCTTTTTTAGAAAAAACAGCTTTATATGTAATTAATGTTTTCTATAGATCAGATTTTCTTTTTTTCTTTTTTTTTTTTTTTATTTCAATGATGGGGAAAGATAAGAGGGGAGTCCGGGAAAGCAATTAGTGTTAAATGACTTGCCCAGGATCACACATTTAAGTCCTCCTCACTCCGCAGATGATGCACTATATACTGTCACCTTGCTACTTATTTTTTTATTATAAAAACATTATTTAATATAGCTAATGCTCTTATTGCAAATAGATTATCATATTTATATAAAAAGCTCTGCCTTTACAGATAGTTATATTTACTCATTTGATTCACATTGCATCCCTCTGAACCAATACATAAGAAAAAGATACAGCACTCATAAACACACATAATCTAATAAATCTAGTAAATTTGTAGTACAAGCACTGAAAACGACTTAATAACTAAGTTAAAGAAGGACATTTAGCAAGTTTTTCTAACCTTGATCTTGATTCTGACTATTCCGTTTACATTTTGTTAATTTGGAATTAGAGACTGATGGGCTGTGAGTGGTTTTATTTCTAAATCACAGATCATACTGTTTGGAAAGGTGGGTTCCAAAATGGAAACTGAAAATAAGAGACTCTCATTCCTCTACACATATTCCATCTCTGAATATGGGAAGATCAGTTGTTTTTCCAACTCTTCCCTTCATCTGAATACCTAAGTATGATCTCTCCTTATTCCAAGACTTTCCCTTACCCTAATACTATTGGAAAACTTTGAAGGACAATAGGAGAGAAATTTCCTCAGATACCTAAGTATTCCAGCTATCAAAGGGGGGATGGCTGGTCCTAGAAACTTGGAGCATCATTCTGTACTATCGAAGAGTTTATAATAGTTTTTAATAAAAAAAATTAAACAAGATTGTTTCCCAAGTAATGCAGAATCTTAACATTAGGATTAAACATCTAAAGTCCTTTTACTGATCTCAGTTTCGTTCTCATCTTGGATATTTGAAGACACAGAAGTAGTAGGCTGATAAAGAGAATTTAAGTGGTCTCACTACTTCAGTCTAGATATGTACTCAAAGAACCTCTTGGAGTGTTTCTAATTCCCTGAACATTGGTCTATATTCAGATACCAAGCTTTCACTCTAGAATCCTGCTCCTCATTCATGAGATAACAATCCAAGTGAGTCCTTTAAAACTCATGGAACTTCAACTCTCATCAAGTATTTCTCTGTGTCCTAGAGGTAATTGAATTATATAAACCAGCAAATCATGACTGTGATATTTAGAAAATCCCAGCTTCACTACTTAAAAAGTCTACTGTATCTTAGTCTAATTCTGATTTGGGGGTTTAATATATCTTTATTTCTGGTTAGTGAGTAATTCTGAGTTCAGAAAAGGTAAATTTGAGCTAAAGCTAAGGCCCTAAGTAGCTAAATCATCATGAAGTTAATAAGCATGAAATGTCTGTATCCCCCCAAAAAAATTGTAAAAGGAGGTACATGTTTTTCAGGCTCTAATGCTCAGAGTCTATAAATATAATTGTATTTCTGTTTATACTGCTGTACCCTAAATTAAATGTTTTACCATGAGCTCGATGGAAAGAAATTCTATACAGAAGCATGGCATTTTTCAAGGTTTCAAGGTATGAACAAATATAGGATATCACAGAAAAAAGGAAAGCATGTGAAGTTATGGTACGAGAAGTTTTTTTTTCCTCCTTCTTCTGAAAAAGATAGATAGTTTGATCATGTTGACACACGTAAGACATATTTCCAAATTAGTCACAATTGTGAAAGAAGAAACTGATCCAAAAGGAAAAAAAAATGAGAAAGAATAAGAAGCAGCAAAAAGAATATGTACTCTGCATTCTGAGTCCATCATTTTTTTTTATCTAATTATGGATAGTATTTTCTTTTGTGAGTCCTTTGTGCTTGTTTTGGATCCCTGTATTTCTGAGAAGAGCTGAGTCAATTAAAGTTGATTATCACACAAAGTTGCTGATACTATATACAATATTTTTCTGGTCCTTCTCATTTCACTTTGTGTCAATTCGTACAAATCTTTCCAGGTTTTTCTGAAATCTGCCTTTTCATCATTTCTTATTGCACAAGAGTTTTTTTTATTATATTCATACCATAGCTTATGTAATCATTCCCCAATTAATAGGCATCCCCTCAGTTTCTAATATTTTTCTACCACAAAAGGCCTGCTATACATATTTTTGCACATGTAAGTCATTTCCCATTTTTTATGATCTTTTTAGGATATAAACCTAGAGGTAGTATTTCTGGGCCGAAGGGTATGCATAGTTTGATAGGCCTTGTGCATAGTTCAAATTGTTCTCTAGATAGCTGGATCAATTCACAACTTCACCAATAGTGCATTAGTGGCCAAACTTTCTCACAGTCTCTCCAACATTTATCACTTTCTTTTTTTGTCATATGGCCAGTCTGATAAGTGTGAGGTCCTATCTAAGAGTTGTTTGAATTTGCATACATCTAATCAAAAGTAATTTAGAGCATATCTTCATATGCCTTTAGATAGCTTTGATTTTTTCATTTGACAATTGCTTTCCATATCCTTTGACCATTTATCTATTGGGGAATGACCTTATATTCTTATGATTTTGGCTCAGTTCTCTATATATTTGTAAAATTAGACATTTATCAGAGACATTTGCTATAAAAATGTTTCTAAGCTTTTTGCTTTCCTTCTAATCTTGATTGTATTATTTTTGAATAACTTATACAAAAGTTTATATATATATATATAACCTATACAAAAAGCTTTGTATAAAATATTTTTAACTTAACATAATGAAAATTACTATTTTGAATTTCATTATTCCCTCTATCTCTTGTTTGATCAAAAATTTTTCCCTTTCTCATAAGTCTAACAAGTAGAACACTCCTTACTCTTCTGATTTGCTTATGGTATCCCCCTTTATGTTTAAATAATGTGCCCATTTGGACCATCTCTTGTGTATGGTATGAGGACTTAGTCCAAACATAGTTTGTGTCTTATTGTTTTCTAGTTTTCTTAACAGTTTTTGTCAAATACTAAGTTATTATCCCCAAAGCTGGAATCTTTGGATTTATCAGATACTAGGTTACTCTTGTCATTGACTATTGTGTATGTAACAAAATTTTGTAGGATTCAGGGTTGGTCTTTTAAGACATCAAGAGATAAAACTTCCAAAAGACTGAAAAAGAACATGAATGGTATAACTGCAGACATGAACATAAAAGTTATGGAGACTCACAAAATCTCAAGAATCAAAAGTGGCCAGTTAATCTAACCTATATTTATGTATGACCTCTATGACATGTGACAAGTATTTTTCTACCCTTTGCCAGAACTATAGAAAAAGATAACTTATCAGATTACATATTACTGGATGAAGATAAAAAAGAGTAGATAATGACCAATTTGTGAGGATGGCCAAAAAATTATTAGGGTTTGGTTTTGTTTGTTTTCATACTGCAGAGTTACTGTTATTTTTCTGAGCACAGGGGCAGTTCTTATAGTCTTCCCAGCAGCACTCAAAACCCCAGGAAAATAGGAGTTGGGCAATATCATCTTTATTTAAAATGTTGATGTCTCATCTTTATAACTGCTTTGAATCACTAAATTTCATATTAACACATACACTTACTCCTACTGTAGATTAATGAGCCTAATGCAAATTCTGCAATCCTAACAAAACTTCTGACATGAATGTATTATCAAGTAAAGTTTTTCTTACATACCAAGTAACCAGAGAACCAATCGTTTCTTCAATCATAGATACCATAAATGTCACATTTAATAGCCATTATATTGGTCTAATCAGTTCCAGCACTCAGTAATAACTCATGCCCTCCAATTCTACAGTAGTTTGAAATAACTCAAGTTGGAAAAGAGAGATTGGAAAATATTCAACTTTTCTTGAATAATTGTCATGTATTCATAGCATTAGGAGTAAGAACAACAAAAATGTGTGTATATTAAAGTGTGTGTATATTTACATAGATATGTTCTTGAACTGATAGACTGACTTTATTCATCAGGAGTTGCCATACCCAACAAAATCACATATCTAGAGTAGATAATATAAAAAATAGGGAAATGGTTTGTAGTAGGGAAGAAGACAGAATAGGGGCCATCACTTTTACTATAAACTCTCTTGATAAATATATAATAAGGTGGGCAAAGTACTAGATTTATGTTAAAAAGACCTGAGATCATGTCACCGTGGTTGTGGTTGCTTGATCTCAAGCAAGTTTTTTTTTTAATACCTCTGGTTCTCTGTTTTCCTCAAGTGTCAGTAGGGGATAATGATATGTATATTAGGTTCTCTGAAAACTATTGAATTGGGAGAAAGAATATACATGGAAAATCTTTAACTTTAGTCACTAATAAGGTACCAAAATTGAGGTAGTGCACTCTACTTAGGCACCGAAGTATAGAGGGGATTCACTCTGTAGCAATTAAATAAGCCCCCACACTGGGATATCACATATCTTTATAATTCCAAAATCACAAATTCTCACGAATGTAGAATCTAGAGGCTCTGGGCTCCTATCTGAATATGCAGACATACATATGTAGGAATTATGTTTGCTTATACATTTAATATATAAATGTATAATGCATGAATATTATGTGTAATCTATACAATGTATACATGTATTTCTAAGATGTGTATTTGAGAATTCCTTCTGGATCACAGGTAGAGCTGAAAAGGATCCCAGCTGGGTCACAGTCCATCTTTGCATTACAGATAAGGAATGTGTTGCCCAGACAACTTTGGTGATTTACCTAGAGTCACAGAGCTGGTAAATGTCTAAGGAGAGATCTGCCTCCAGGTTCTCTGACTCTGTGCCCAAAGATCCATCCCCTGTGCCATGCTGTCTTCCTAACCCTATCTTTCTCCAAACTTCCCTAACCTTTCCTTCACCAAGATTATCTTCACTCCTTACTCTTCCTTGTCAGCCACATACAATTAGTTGCCAATTCTTGTTGATTCTCTTTCCACATTTGTCCCATCTGTCCCCTTCTCACCAATCCCAAAGCCACTGTAATTCAATTTTTATCCTTCACCTGGCCTGCTGTGCTAGCCTCCTAATTGGTCTCCCTGATTCCAGTATCTTTTCTCTCAAATGCTCCCTTTTTAGAACTGACAAAAGAAAGATTTCTGAAGCTCAGGTGTGAACATGGCAGAAATATTTGGCAACCTGGGACTTTTAAGGGAGCAGAAGGGAAAGAGAACAAGTGCGCATTTATTAAACCAACTATATATCAGGTACTGTGCTAAGAACATTAAGGCATGTGATCCCCACAACAATGCTATGAGTAGTTGCTTTTATTATCTCAATTTTATAGTAGAGAAAACTGAGGCTGTCCCCATACTTGAAATGTAATCCTTTCCTATCTCTCCAGTGTAGTTCTTAGTTTTTCAAGGCTCATTTTAATTGCTATTTACTACAAAAAGTGATTCCTGATTCTTCCAGTTAGTGCTTTTTCCCCAGTAGATAATATGTGGACACAGTACTGGGCCTGGAGTCAGGAAGATGCAAATTCAAATCCAGTTTTGGACATTTATCTACTAACTGTGCCATCCTAGGCAAGTAGCTTAATTTGCCTACTTCAGTTTCCTCAATTGTGAAATAGAGACAATAATAGCACCTACTTTGGAGGATTGTTGTATTAAATGAGATAATATTTGCAAAGTGCTTAGCACAGTGCTTGATACACAGTAGGTGTCTAATTAGTGCTTGTTGCCTTCCTCCTCCTCCCCTTCTCAAATTACTTTATATTAACATGCTTACTTACATGCTATATCCTCTAGTAAACTCCTTGAGGGCAGGGATTATTTTTCTATTCTTATCTTTCCACTTCCAGCTCCTAGTGTAGTACCTTGCATAGTAATATAATGATATGTGAATTACCTGAAACAAAATAAAATAATTTAATGTATTGATATAATGACATACAAAGTTTTAATAACTTTATTTATTTATTTATTTTGATGTGCGACATATCCCTCCTAGGCAACTATCTGTGGTTTACTTTGGGAACTCTCTATCACTGAAAATTAGCTTATTAATAATTTTAAGGAATTGTCTAAGGCTCAGTAATTTTCCACTATTATACATGGTTGCATGTGAGAACCATGATTCAAATCTATATCTTCCAATCTCCAAATTCAGCATTTTATCCACTGCTCGACATCACTTCTCACTTTTTACCAAATAGGCCCTTAATGAGGGTCTGTTCAATCGAGTGTAACGTGGCAGCTGAAAGTTTAGGACAGTGCTTGACACATGGTAGACACAATAAATATTTATTGAATTACTAAAAAGCTTTAGAGAACTTCTAGTTCAATCCATTTTATAAATGAAAAAAAAAATAAGGCTCAGAGGGGTTTCATTATTTTGTCTAAGTTCACTCAGGTAATAAGTGCAAGAAATATGAATGCAACTCAGAATATAGGTCTAGTATAATAGGCAGGACATAGCACACTATCTAAGTAAAAAGACAGGATTCCAGGGTGCTTTGAGGCTTCCCATGATTCACGCTTTCTCTAAGAGATTAATAACTTGGAGCAATCTTTCTTTAAAATGGCCATAAATTGCATAGCATGCCCCATGAGAGAGAGGCCCAGTATTAATAGTTATGTGCATAAAAACCTCATCTCTTTCTCCTTCTTGAACTATAAACTCCTGCAAAGTAGGAACTGTTTCTCTATTAAAGTTTTAATTTTCTTTTCCCCCAATAGCAGCTTGTATAATTTTGTACATCCAATAGAGGCTTAATGAATGTTTTCTGTACTGCATTTGTATCCCACTCTGTTAGCTCTGAATTGAATTGGAGTGAAGCAAAGGTTTTTCAGTATAACTTAAGAAAGTATTTGTTTCTGACATAATCTAGTGCTGGAGTCAAGATTTTCTGAAGTAATCAGAGATTTTATGAGCAGAACAGAATTTGCATTCAAATTATTCATCTTCCAAGAGAGTTAGTGGGCACATTCCTGTGAAATCTGGAAATTCAAATCCATTTTTAGGAATATAGCATCTATTTTTAATGGCAAGGATTGAAGGGTTTTATGCAGTGGTAGATGACGTGAGGAAATTATTAGACCCGTTAGAATGTGTGACAACCTATTTTCCCCATAGCACAATTGGGTAAGAAAAATCGATAAAAATCGCTTTTTCAGATATCATAATCACATAACTCCATAGATAGAGCTCCAGCCTATTGATTTAATTCACAAAATGCAATTACACGGGCATAGTGTTATTGCATAATTTATTGGGACTGTTCAAATACAGATGAAGAAATAAAACAGGATTCTTCTCCTCCTCATCTCATGAGACATTGCCTTACTTTCTCCTCCTTCGCTCCTGTCTCATGTGAAGAAGTGGCTTTTCTCCTTGCCTGAGGAAAACCCTCTGTATGTATCCGTGATCCAATCCCTTCCTATCTTCTCCAGCAGTTTGCCTTCCCTAAACAGTCTCTCCCTGTCTACTATTTTAACTGACTGTCACTTGATTCTACCACTCCCATAACCTTTTATCCCTTTCCTTTCAACTAAATTCTTGGAAAAAGTCATCTGCAATACACTGCATTTCTTTCACTTCTAAATGGTGCACTCAGACTTGATGTTGACATTAAACAGAAACAGCTCTCTCCACTGAATTCTTAATTGCCAAAACTCATGGCCTTTTCTCCTTGGTTATCTTTGTTTATTCTCCAGGCTCTGTTTATGACTCTCTGGCCTTTGCCACCATTCTTCAGCTGCCTTTGCACCTTGAAATTTCCTTCAGCACCTGGGAGACACCCATCCCCTTGAGTGGACACCTTCTACTGGAGATTCCTCCTGGAGGACAGACTCCAAGTTAGCCTTCTTTTAATTTTTCCTTTCCTAGTCTGGCTTCTGGAATTTCTGAACTTTCCCCCCATACTCTCATATGGGTACCTTTCCTCCAACCTCCAACTGTTTTAGTTCCCTTTTATCTTCTGTCTTCCCACATCAGAGTATAAGCTAACCCAGGGTAGATGATCATTCTTTTTGCTTGTATCTGTATTTTCAGATCTCATCAGTACCTACTATATATACAGTAAGTGCTTAATAATATTTTGCTTATTTGACTTGTTGATGTGATCTTGCAGCAGCCTTTGATACTTGATCACCATGGTGTCTAATCTTTTATAACATTATTCTTATCTGATTCTCCTCCTATCTGTCTGGCTGCTCTTCTCAATTTACTTTGCTAGAAATTCTTCCGGGTCTTGTCCATTAAGCATGAGTATCCTCCACAGCTCAGTCCCAAGCCCTCTTCTCTTTTTACCCCATATTATTACCTCATGATGGTGATCTCATCAGCTCCCATAGGTTTAATTATCAAGTCAATGTAGATTATTTCAGATCTATTCATGTATCCGTCGATCTGTTGGTCTATCTCTCTATTTATCCATCTATCCATCCATCCATCTCTTTCCACACCTCAGAGCTCCAATCCCCCACTGCAAATTGCTTTTTTGACATCTTTAATTAGACATCTGAGAGGCATTTCAAACTCAATATGCTTAAAACAGAACTCATTGTCTTTTCCCCAAATTAGTCCTTCTTTGAAATTTTAACTTTTGAGAATACTACTATCTTCCCGATTACCTAGGTAATCTCAGTTCCTTGAATTCAGCCAATATATTCAATTAATTCTTAATTCTTGTTATCAAATCTTGTCTTTTCTACCTTTTAAAAAGCCCTTATATACCTTAAATTCTCTACTTACATAACCATCATACCATAGTCAATACACTCTAGTCACTCACTATTTCTTCCACAATTATGACAAATTCCTCTATTTGGCACAGTCCTTCATATGAAATCCTTCATATGAAGGTTATGACCTGGCTCCTTCCAATCTTTCCAGTCTTCTTCTCATATGATAAAATTAGCTAAGCAGCCCTATTTCAAAGCTTTTCTTCAAACAGGATACTTCTTCTGATTATGCTTTTTCACTGTCTGTCCCCTGTTCCTGGAATGTTCTCCCTCCAGATCTCTGCCTCCTCAATTCCCTTTAATCAGCTCAAAGTTCACTTTCTGCAAAAGATCTTTCTAGGTCCCTGCCATAACTGTTACTCCTTGTACCTTTAGTACTTTTCCTCTGGTATTAACTTCCACCTATATTTAATCTTTCTTGTATTAAGTGTGTATGTGTGTATTACTCCTGTGGATTAGGTCCACACGAGTTTAGCTAAATTTAACATGCAGAGAACCATGAATAGAAATCTCAGGAATCGCTCCCACCCCTCTCTAAAGGAGATTGATTCCTGTTTGGAGGGGAGCAGAAGACTGGGGAGACCAGACTGATCACTTTCCTCTCTTCAGAGGAGATACCAAACTTGAATTATATCAATCTGCCTCCCTAAATATTATTAGTCAAGGGGAATTGAATTCCTTAATCATTATTCCTTAACTAGAAAGGAGTATCCCTATGTGTATATAAATTTTTGACTCCCTACCAAATGATAGTTGTACATAGACTATCATAAATATTGAATAGTAAACAAATCCATTTATCCAAGTCAATAGCACGCAAAAATTAGTTAAGTTATACTTCTTATAATATACCAGACAATAAACAAAGTGAATGGGTTCTCCCAATGGGAATGATGTAAATTGTGTCCCCTTTAATCTTTGGGGGGGCCCTGATGCAAATTGTGTCCCCTTGGGAGGAGAGATACACCTGATTCTCAAACCCTCTCAGCCTTTGGGAGAGGCACACCCTTCCCGGACAACTCCCAAGGTAAGTAATCTCATTCAATTTTGAAATGAATTGAATTGAAAATTAGTTTCTCAGATTCATACAGAGATTGGCCCCCAGTTTGGGACCCAAGATCAAAGAAGTCCCAGACCTCAGAAGGCTAATAAAAGATGACTCGAACTCCAAGCTTTGCTAAATTTCTCCTAGACTTAGCTCACTGATGGAGATATTTTCTTCTCAGTATAAATCCATCTTTGCTAATTTCTATCAGGGGTTTGCCCACTAAGAAAGCTGTCTTCTTGGCATACTGTTTTCTTAGTGTAAATAAACCCATTCTTTGCCACAAACCTCGTGCCTATATTCATTGGGGTTTGCAAATTCTTTCGCAAAACCTGCCACCCGCCAAAGGGGATGTCATTGCTGTTAGAGGATCTTTTATCCTCAATTCTTGCACCTCATCAGGAACATTTGCCTGCTTGCTTTTCGTGTGTGTGTGTGTGTGTGTGTGTGTGTGTGTGTGTGTGTGTGTGTGTGTGTGAGAGAGAGAGAGAGAGAGAGAGAGAGAGATAGAGAGAGAGAGAAAGAGAGAGAGAGAGTGTGTCTCTTCATCCATTGTTATGAGCCAGAACTCTGAACTTGAAACAAAGGATTCTTACAAGGTGCTAACTCAGTGGAATTGATAAAAACATTGTTTAGCATGGTACTTAATAAGTTCTCTAGTTCAGTGCATGTACTTAGTACTTAATATAGTTCTACAAGATTCACACCTATGATGAGAGAGCATATAAGCTCAGATAAACAGACAGATTCATTCAGAGACCAGAGAAGACAGAAGGCTGGAGGCTAAAGCACAAGCCCTTGGACTATTCATTCACTTCATCTCACACTGCCTTGTTGGTAGGCTCTCCTCCTTCATTTCCCTCACTAAGACCAAGGCCAGACTGAAAGACTCTCCAGAAAGCTGCCCAGAATCAGGCAAAGAGATAAAGTATTTGGACTTTAACCCGTGGCTACTCGTGTGGTGGTTACTCAACTGAAACAAAGGCTGCCCCAGAGACCCCAAGAAAACGGAATAAAAGAGAACATTACAATCCATGGGGAAATTCCCAAGGGAATTCCAATAGGCTATGCTTGAGGTACCCACCTCTGTATATAGCTTCTTTTTCTTGAAGTATTTCTATACCTTCGGTAAAGCTCCTAACGAGAGCCTCCAACTGTGTATATCTTTTCTTCAAATCAGAAGGCTAAACAACACCACTAAAAACCAAAGAAACCAAACCAAACCAACTTTCCTTTCCCAAATTATCTCCAGCTCCAATCCTTTTGCAAGTCTACATTGAATAATCAATGTCTCCATCAATGAGGAAAGTCTTATGAAAAATGCCCAGAACCCTGTGTCACATTCATGTGTACGTATAGTATAAAGTCAATTTTTAATAAATGTTTGCTGACTTACAAAGTCATGCAATCAGAAATTGCAATGTCTGAATTTTTATAAACATGATAACTTCAGACATAATTCTGTAATGATTGTCTTCTTGCTCAGTTATGTTGTTATGCCACAGTTCTCTTTTATTGTCCTGACTCAGTTTCCCTAATTATCTTGACTTAGTCCTTCCTCGGTTTCCCTAATTGTTCTGTCTCAGTTTATAATTGTTCTGCTCCGTCCTGCAAAACCACCCCTCCCTCTTAATCAAAATATTTGATAAGGATAAAAGATTTTATGTTTTAGAATATCAGAATGCATCTCCCCATCCCGTTATCAGAATATCAGATATAATTTTATTAAGATGTCTCTCCCCATCTCTGGGTGTCTCCCCCTATTATGTCATCCCCATCTCTGGAGGCTCACCCCACCCTGTCAGAGTCCTGTTTCCACTCTCAGCATCCTGACTCCGCCTCTGCCTCTGTCTACCCCCTGTGTCTAAGTCATGTGTATATATGTCATTGAGAACACACATTGTTTGTTGGATTATTGGAGACGATAGTCTCGTTCAGCCCTGGGATCAAACCATGGATCCATTTGGTCCCAGTAAATCTCTCCCTTTTAAATAAATTACTAAATACTCTCTCATCTCTATCTTGCCTCAGTTTCTCCAGCATTACAATGTAACAGATAAACCTTTTTGATTTCAGTTTATACAAGTTTATCCTTGAGCTTCTGCGTAACTATCCCAGCACAGGAATCCCAGTTCCAGAAAGCTGATGTTATTCCCTGGACAATTTCATGTAATTCCACTATGCAATTCTTTCCTCACACCTCTCTATCTCTCACTCTGGAAACAGTAATAAATTTCATGCTTTTCATCTTGGAATGGTCCATTAATTACTCTATGGATTCTAAAATCACTTCTAGTTCTGAATCTATGAATTGTGAACTTATCATTCCTGTGAATCTACTCAACATTGTGACACCCCTGACCAAATTACTCTTTTTTGACAGCTCCTACCTTATTTCTGTTCTTACCCAGCTAGATTATAATCTCACTGAGAGCACAAACTGTAGTGCTTTTTAAATCAGTATTACTAGTATTTAGCACAGCCACTGATACAAAAACAAAGAACAAACAAACAAACAAACAAAAAAAATCCCAATTCAAACAAGGACATTTTTTATTTATTCATTCATAGAATTAAAAAGATGAATATTACCCATAAATATTTCAGAAGGTCATCCCACAAAAAAGCAGAATTTTTAAATTTTAAATTTAAATTAAAAATCAATTTTGAAATATAATTTTAAATTTTTGCATTAACATGTATAACTTATCTCAGATTTCTTCTCTGTGGGAATGAGGGGAGGGAGTGGAGAATTGGGAACTAACATTTTTAAAAAATGAATGTTAAAATGTTAATATATGCAATTTTGGGGAAAATATTATAAAAAATTTTAAAATTTGTAGTTGAATGGCATTGATATAGTTTTCAAAGTTGTTTTTCTTTTTCTTTGCTCATGAGACAGTGTTATTCTTTATAGTCAAGAAATAGCTTGTTTTTAAATTGATAACACAATGAAGAAATGGGAAACTGATTACATGTTATTGCAATTGTAAGTTCCATGCAATTTGCATCATATTAGCATACAATGCACTAATATAAACTGAGACCCATTAGTATGTTATAGCAGTCTTTGAGAATTATTGATATACAGGAATCAAGAACAAGACAGGAAAAAGAAGAAAAATCCTAGTAAAGAGTTTAAAAGGCAGCTTAGTGTAGTGGTTAGAATGCTAGAGAGGAATTCAGATCTGAAATTGAACTCCACCTCATACTAGCTGTGTGATCATTTACTCTCTCCTTGCATAAGATTTCTCATTTTTAAAATAACACAAACAACAAGTACCTCCCTCACAGGATTGTTGTGAAAATGGTGAAATACCTTGTTTTAACAAGTGATACTTACTTATGGTGCTACATAAATATTATCTATGACATTACAGCTTCTTGTTGGATGAAATTGAATTAAATTAAATAATACACTATTTTTTTTTCTCTCAAAATAGCTCTGCAAATTGATCAAACTGATCAAGTACTTAAGGTATTCTGGTGACAACAGAATGTGATCAGATAAGGTAATTTCAGAGTTCCCAAATAGGAAAATGATATACTGTGGGTAAGGGCAAGATCAAAGTTATGGTCACCTCTGAATTGGGATGGAGGTGAAATGAATAATTTGGGGAACTGTGGAGTGTTTGAAGATGTATCAAGATATATGTTTATGTCATGAAGGCAGGAGTTAGGGAAAAAATAAGTACTGTGAGTCAGGAAATGAATTCATCAAAGACAGGAGAATATCCTGGAAGATGACAGACAACAGCTACTGGAATTTTGATTGGATGGATATATGGATGGAGGTAAGCCCCAAAGGAAAAGAGATTACTCAGCAATGATGTTAGAAGAGAACTTGGGATTGAAGTGGGGAAAGGAATATTCCAACTCCCCAACCTGGACTAGTGAATGTGTGTATGTGTTGGCAGTAATGAGTAAAAGTTAAATTAATGCTGGAAAGGGTGGCTGGGGAACTTGTGTTATCAGGAGAGAGCCAGTTCTCAGTCAGTTAAATCCAGAAGATGAAAGAAATGAGAACATAAAAGATATAAGATTAAAGTAAGTTTGCTGTTCAAGGAACAGGAATTTCAGACAGCAAAATGGAAAAGATGTATACTTTAGAGTAGGAAATTTGGAGAGAGGTTGTGTTGAGAGGGACAGAAATAAAGGAATGAACAGTGAAGGATGGAATGTTATGCAAAGGGAGTAAGGTCTAGGATCATTGGAATGAGTAGAGTATTACTGAGAAGTTTGTTACGTTTTGGTAGGTTATGTTGTGTCACAGTTTTTTATTGAACTAACTCAGTTTTCCTAAATTGTCCTGGCTCAGTTTCCCTAAATTGTCCTGCCGGGGTTTCCCTGAATTGTTCTGCCTCAGTTTGTAATTGTTCTGCTTAATCCTGCAACGCCGCTCCTCCCTCCTAATCAGAATATTTGATAAGGATAAAAGACCTTGTATTTTAGACATCATGACCCCAGCCCTTCCCTACTTTCCCAATCCCAGAATGTCTGGTGTCTCCCCCCTACCCTGTCAGAGTCCTGTTCTGTTCTTAGCACTCTGGCTCTGCCCCTGCCTCTGTCTACCCCCTGTGTCTGAGCCACCTGTATGTATGTCATTGAGAACTCATTGAGAACTCACATTGTTGGCTGGATTCTAGGAGAGGATAGTCTCATTTAGCCCTGGAACCAAACCATGGATCCATTTAGTCCCAGTAAATCTCTCCCTTTTAAATAAAATATTATAACTCTCTAATCTCTTATCTTGTCTCAGTTTCTCCGGCATTACAGTCATCAGCATCCTTAAGAATCTGGCTTCACAGTGGAGTCCTCTCATTATGTTAGGCCCTCACAGGATGATGAGGAAAGTGATAGAATGGTGTCATATTTTCAAATGCAAGCCAAACTATCAAAGAACAAATTAAAAATCACAATGTCAAGGCAAACCTAGTTAGACATAATTATATTCTTTTAAAGGTGTCACAGTCAATGAAATGCTATAATTTTAAAATTTCTGTGCCAAATAACATAGTTACTAAATTTATAAAGAGAAACTTAACTAATTTGCAATAAATGGAATAGTAACACAACAACTAAAAGAGATTTTAATGTTCCTCTTTCAGATATGGATAAACTTAACAGATAAACAAAAAAGGAAAACAGAGAACTGAACAGATTGTTAAAATACATATATTTGAAAGATATAAAAATGCCTTCTGAAATTTGTATATCCAAATGTCATAATAAAATTTACAAAAAATAGGTACTCTAGAACACAGAGAAATATAAGTAAATGTAAAAATAAATATTAAGTAATTACCAAATTTGGTAATTAAATAATTACCAAAATAGTAATTAGTCCATGGGAAAACAAGTAAAATATGGCATCTAAAGGGATGGAATAATGGCATTCTGAAAAATGGATAGATCAAAAAATGAATCATGGAAACAAGAAATATACAAAAGAGAAAAATGATAATTCAAATAATAACAATAATACAGCATATCAAAATATTTGGGATTGAGCAAAAATTGTCTTCAGAGAAAAAATTATATCTCTGAAAACATACATTAGCAAAATAGAAAAAGAAAAGCAAGCAGTTTTAAAAACTAGAAAATCACCAGCAAAAAAAAAAAAAAATTACCCCAGGATAAATAATAGCTTTAAGAAAGTACCAGGATGGAAAATAAATTCATAAAAAATCATTATATTTATTTAGTCATATCAAAAAAAGACAAAAGTATAGCTAGAGAAATTCCATCCAAGATAACTACAAAACACGTAAAATATATGGAATTTAATCTACCAGGACATATTTGAGATGTATAAATATAATTACAAAACATTCTATGTAGAAATAAAAAAGACTTAAATAATGTAAGACATACATGTTACTCATGTTAGTATCATCCAAATAATAAAAACTTGATGTTGCTTAAATTAATTTATATATTTTGTGCAATGCTAATTAAATTATCAAGAGATTACTTCATAAAAATTAGAAAAGTAATACCAATCTCTGAAGGAAAAAAAATCATAAACTCTGAAGGCAAATAATTAAAAAGAGTGGAAATGATAAGAGATAAACATTTTTAGACCTTAAATTATGTTATAAAGCTGTAATCATCAAAACTATTTAGTTATTATTAAATAGAGAAAAGTTGATTAAATAAGCAAAGTCATAAAAAAAACAACAATCAAATTAAGTTCAATAAATATAAGAATATAAACTATTCTGGGAAAGACTCCCTATCTGACAAAAACTATTAAGCAAACCAGAAACAGTTTAAGACACCCTCCTAAAACAGGGTTAGAATGGCATCTTATGTGATATATTAAGGTATGTGATATATATATTTATATAAATAAAGACACTTCATTTAAAAAAGAAGAAAGTCAAATTAAAGGAAGAACTCGTCATAGGGAAGACTTCTTAACCCAAGAAGTATGTAAGTGATCATAAAAGATATGGATGTGTAGTCTGTTCATTCTTTATGCTTTCAAATGATGCAGATTGCAGGGTATCCATGCTTAACATCCCATATGACAACATCCTCCCAAATGTTTTCCAGAAGGAATTTACTCAATGTTGTGGAGATCTTTTTCACTTTCTCCAAACATCAATAGCTTAGCTGGGGAATGTTGTGGTCTCCTACCTGTCATTCATCACTTTTGTCATGTTACTAGCCTGTGTTCTCTTTTCTGTCATAGTTTTTTCTTTATTAACTTATTTTCCTTAGTTCTGTTCTTTAGTTATGCATTGGATAGAGAACATGGACTGTTTAACACGTCATGTGACTTTATTACTCTCTGCAAGATGCTAACCTTTCTTAAATCTATAAGAATATGAATCATTCTCAACTGATAAATGAGGATATGAATAGGCAGTTCTCCAGTGAAGAAATCAAAACAATTCATAGTCATATAAAAATGCACTAAATTATTATTGATTAAAGAAATGCAAATTAAAACAACCTTCAGATATAAGTTTATACCTACCAGATTAACTAATATGTTAGCAAGGAAGTGATAAATGTTGAAGGGGATATGGAAAAATTAGGATGCTAATTTATTGTTGGTGGAATTGTAAACTGATCCAAACATTTTGAAGAACAATCTGGAATTATGCCCCAATTTTAGAAAATGATCTCTATTCTAACCCAGCAATACTACTATTTAGTCTGTTTTAGAAGATAATTAGGAAGAAAGAAAAAGAAATATTTATGTTCTAAAATATTTATAGCAGTTCTCTTTGTGGTAACAAAGAATTGGAAATTGCAGGTATACCTATCAATTGGGGAATGGCTGGAGAAGTTGTGGTATGTGATTGTGATGGCATACTATTATGCTATAAGAAATGGATGAGTTGGTTGACTTTAGGAAAAAAAACATGGAAAGATTTGCATAAAATAATAAGAATAAAATGAGCAGAATTAATAGAACACTAGTATCAGCAAAATTGTTTTTTTTTCCTCTCTTTTTTATTATATCTTTTTTATTGACAGAACATATGCATGGGTAATTTTTCAACATTGACCCTTGCAAAAACTTCTGTTCCAACTTTTCTCCTCCTTCCCTCCACCCCCTCCTCTAGATGGCAGATAGTCCCATACATGTTAAATATGTTAAAGTATGTGTTAAATACTATATATATATATATATATATATATATATATATATAATCAGATTTTTCTTGTGTAGCAAGATTTTTCTTGTAGTATATATATATATATATATACACACACATATTTATACAGTTGTCTTGCTACACAAGAAAAATCTGATTTAGAAAGAAGGTAAAAATAACTTGGGAAGAAAAACAAAAATGCAAGCAAATAACAACAGAAAGAATGTAAATACTATGTTGTGGTCCACATTCATTTCCCAGTGTTCTTTCACTGGATATATCTGGTTTTGTTCATTACTGTTCAATTAAAACTGATTTGGATCTTCTCATTGTGGAAGATAGCTACGTCCATCAGAATTGATCTTCATATAGTATTGTTGTTGAAGTGTATAATGATCTCCTGGTTCTGCTCATTTAACTTAGCATCAGTTCATATAAGTTTTTCTAAGCCTCTCTGTATTCATCCTGCTGATCATTTCTTACAGAACAATGATATTCCATAACATTCATATACCATAGTTTACTTAGACATTCTCCAACTGATGAGCATCCATTCAATTTCTAGTTTCTAGCCATAACAAAAAGGATTGCCACAAACATTTTTGCACATTCATGTCCTTTTCCCTTCTTTTATATCTCTTTGGGATATAAGCCCAGTTGTAACATTGCTGGATCAAAAGGTATGCAGTTTGACAACTTTTTTGAGCATAGTTCCAAATTGCTCTCCAGAATGGCTGGATGTGTTCACAATTCCACCAACAATGCATCAGTGTCTCAATTTCCCCATATTCCCTCCGACATTAATCACTATCTTTTCCTGTCATCTTAACCAATCTGAGAGGTGTGTAGTGGTATCTCAGAGTTGTCTTAATTTGCTTTTTGACTTGTGATCAATAATGATCTCTAGTTTTTCGTTGGTCACAAATTTCTTCCTCCTCAATAGGTCTATGTTGTTCTAATCTATTTATAATATTATTCTTTATCTTTATCTTAGTGTATAGTATTAAGTGTTGGTCAATACCTAGTTTCTCTCATAATAATTTCCAATTTTCCCAACAGTTTTGTCATATAGTGCATTCTTATCCCAAAAGTTGGCGTCTTTGGGTTTGTCAAACACTATATTGCTATAGTTATTGACTATTTTGTCCTGTGAACCTAATTTATTCCACTGATAAACTAGTCTATTTCTTAGTCAATACCAAATGGTTTTGGTGACAGCTGCTTTATAATATAGTTTTAGATCAGGTACAGCTAGGTCACTTTCATTTGATTTTTTTTTTCATTAGTCCCCTTGAAATTCTTGACCTTTTTGTTCTTCCAGATAAATGTTGTTGTTATTTTTTCTAGGTCATTAAAATAGTTTCTTGGGAGTCTGATTGGCATAGCACTAAATAAAAAGATTGGTTTAGGGAGTATTGTCATCTTTATTATATTTGCTTGACCTATCCAAGAGCACTTAATATTTTTCCATTTGTTTAGATCTGATATTATTTTTGTGGAAAGTGTTTTGTAGTTTTACTTATATAGTTCCTGACTTTCCCTTAGCAGATAGATTCCCAGATATTTTATACTATCAAGTTATTTTAAATGGAATTTCTCTTTGTATCTCTTACTGTTGGATTTTGTTAGTGATGTATAAAAATGCTGATGATTTATGTGAATTTATTTTGTATCCTTTAACCATGCTAAACTTGTGGATTATTTCTAATAGATTTTTAGTAGAATCTTGAGGTTCTCTAAATACACCATCATATCATCTTCAGAGTGATAATTTGGTTTCCTCATTACCTATTCTAATTCCTTTAATCTTTTTTCATTTCTTGTTTCCAAAGATAGCATTTCTTTTTTTTTTTATGTTTTTTTCTTTTTCTTTCTGTCTTTTTTAAAATTATAACTTTTTATTGACAGAGCCCTGGCCTGGGTAATTTTTTTTACAACATTATTCCTTGCACTCACTTCTGTGCCAACTTTTCCCCTTCCTCCCTTCACCCCCTCTCCAAGATGGCAAGCAGTCCTATACGAGTTAAATATGCCACAGTGTATCCTAGATACAATATATGTGTGCAGAACTGAACAGTTCCCTTGTTGCACAGGAAGAATTGGATTCAGAAGGTAAAAATAAAAACAAAAATGCAAGCAGTTACATTCATTTCCCAGTGTTTTTTCTTTGGTTGTAGCTGCTTCTGTCCATCCTTGATCAATTGAAACTGAGTTAGATATCTTTGTCAAAGAAATCCACTTCCATCAGAATACATCCTCATACAGTATCATTGTTGAGATATATAATGATCTCCTGGTTCTACTCATTTCACTTAGCATCAGTTCATGTAACTCTCGCCAATCCTCTCTGTATTCATCCTGCTGGTCATTTCTTACAGAACAATAATGTTCCATAACTTTCATATACCACAATTTACTCAACCATTCTCCAATCGATGGGCATCCATTCATTTTCCAGCTTCTAGCCACTACAAACAGGGCTGCTACAAACATTTTGGCACATATATAGGTCCCTTTCCCCTTCTTTAGTAGAAAGAGCATTTCTAACACAGTGTTGAATAATAATGGTGATAGTGAGCAACCTTGTTTCGCTCCTTATTTTAATGGAAATGGTTCCAGTTTATCACCATTACATATGATGCTTACTGATGGTTTTAAATAGATGCTACTATTTTAAAGAAAAGTCCATTTATTCCCATACTTTCTAGTGTTTTTCATAGGACTGTATGTTGGATTTTATCAAATGCTTTTTCTGCATCTATTGAGATGATCATATGGTTTTTGGTTACTGATAAACTAGTTTTCCTAATATTGAACCAGCCCTGCATTCCCGGTATAAATTCTACTTGGTCATGGTGTATTATCCTCGGGATGATTTTCAGTAATCTTTTTGCTAATATTTTATTTAAGATTTTTGCATTAATGTTCATTAGGGAGATTCATCTATAATTTTCTTTTTCTGTTTTTGTCCCACCTGGTTTAGGTATCAGTACCATGTCTGTGACATAAAAGGAATTTTGTAGGACTCCTTCATTCCCTATTTTTTCAAATAGTTTATATAGCATTGGGGCTAATTGTTCTTTAAATGTTTGGTAGAATTCACATTAAATCCATCTGGTCCTGGGGATTTTTTCTTAGGGAGTTGATTAATAGCTTGTTCTATTTCTTTTTCTAAAATGGGACTATTTAACCAATTTACTTCTTCCTCTATTAATCTGGGCAACCTATATTTTTGAAGATATAAATATATTTCATTTAAGTTATCAAATTTATTGGCATAAAATTGGGCAAAATAATTCCTAATTATTGCTCTAATTTCCTCTTCATTAGTGGCAAGTTCTCCCTTTTCATTTTTAAGACTAACAATTTGATTTTCCTCTTTCCTTTTTCTAATCAAATTTACCAAGGCTTTATCTATTTTGTTAGTTTTCTAGTAGAACCAACTCTTAGTTTTATTTATAATTCAATAGATTTTTTACTTTCAATTTTCTTAATCTCTCCTTTTACTTTTAGAATTTCAAGTTTAGTTTTTGATTGGGGGGTTTAATTTGCTATTTTTCTAGCTTTTTTTTAGTTGCAAGCCTAATTCATTGATTTTCTCTTTCTCTATTTTATGCAAGTAGGCCTCTAAAGATATAAAATTTTCTCTTATTATTGCTTTGGCTGCATCTCACAAATTTTGATATGTCATCTCATTGTCATTTGTGAAGTCCGGGCTAGGTCCCTGGAGGCCTCAGGCCTCAGGCCAGAGTCAGAATAAGCAAAAGTCCTTGGTCTTTAAGGGGAGAAGTGAAGGAGATGGCCAAAACTATCAGGAGTTTTGCCAAGGATCTAGAGTTCAGAATCTCCACACTTTTCTCCTCTCTGTCCTGTGACCAAATGAGTCTGGCTCGTCTCACTCCACGCTCTAATCCCTCTTATGATTATCTGTATACATCAAAAGATCAAGCCAGCAGGGAATAGTGAGAAGGGCCATTTTCCCAAGCATATGCTTATAGAGTTATTGTCCAATAGATAATTAGCCGTAAGTGCTTGGTTGTCTGATTTAATTTAAAATTGAATTTAAAGCACTGTCTCCCCTTTTTCTGTTGCACAAAAATTCTGTTTTTCTGGGAGTTGTTTTCTTTTTCCAGTTTATCAAATCTATCTTTTAATGAGCTTTATGCTTTTTCCATTTCACTATGTCTATTTTGTGTTGCCTTTTCCAGACTCTCTTGCAAGGCTTTCATTTCCTTTCCTTATTTTTCCTCTAGTTCTCTTTTAAGATCCCTTCTAAGTTCTTCTAGGAGCCTTGTCTGATGGAAAACAGGTTATTTCACCACTTGAAGCTTCATCTGGAGACAATCTGCCTTTAGTCTCCTCAAAGTTTGAAATCTGTTCTTCACCATAAAAGCTGTCAATTGTTAGAGTTCTCTTTACTTTTTTACTCATTTTTTTAAAGTTAAGTTAAGGTCTGCCTTTAGGGCAGGAGAGATTTTCCAAGCAACGGCAGCCATGCTAGGTCAGTACTGATTCACTCTTGGTACTGGCTGTGCCATGTGGAGTCATCAGCAATGCCCTAGGGCTCTGTGGTGTCTTCACTGGTGTTTGTGGTCAGAGTCTGCTCAGCCACCCTGAGACTACACTGCTCTGGGACACTGAGATGTCTGTGCTGGCGTATGTGGTCAGCTGCCTGGGGCCTCAGTGTCTCTCTCCCACTTCATAAAAGTAGACCTTCTCTGGTCCACTTCCTCCCACAAATTTTCTCTCCCAGGGGAAGTCACACTGCCACACTGATACTGCTTTGCCCCCAGGCTCCGCTCTGTCTACTGCTGGTGTTTGTGGTCAGCTGTTTGTACTTCTCTGTCTCTCTCCCATTTCTGAGTGAAACAGATCTTTTTTTGGCAATCTTTGAAGTTATCTTCTGCTGATAATTTGTTGCACTCCCAATATTTGTGGGTTCTGACTGTCCAGAACTAATTTAGAGGCTGGATTTCATAGTTATTATGAGGTTGTAAAGAAGGTCAGAGAGAAATGTGTATCATCTCTGCCATCTTGGTTCTGCCCTGGGAAGTCCCAGCAATATTATTTTAAGAATAACTTTGAGTGAGTGAGTTATTTTGACTAGCATAAGTACCCAAATTAAAGGACATATAAAGACAACTGCATCCAGAGAAAGAACTGATAAATAGAAATAAGTATAGAATAATATATATGAGTATATATATATATATATATACATATATATGTACATCTATATGTATATATGTGTATCTAATATGTATATTAATATACAATATATGTATGTAATATTTAATATGTGTATATAAGCATATTTACTTATTTGTGTCTAATGATAACCATCTCTAGGGTATGGTGTAGTAAGGAGGATTTCCATGATAATTTTGTAGAATAATTGAAAGGAATATCAAGTTGTGCATAATATATTGCTGGTTCATATGCAATCATCTTTTTATTATACTATTATAGACATACTTGTTTTGGTCCATAAATTAAAAATAATATTTTAAAAAGATGTTAACCTTAAGATCTTTGGAGTCAATGATATTCTGACTCAGCAAT